>NC_134137.1:14088750-15447500 GCF_033958435.1 Carettochelys insculpta | reverse complement strand
ACTCAGAGACCTCCAGCTCTATGGGAGAGGCAGCTCTATATATACATATTTTATATGCATCCTAGAGGTGAATGCATGGCTGCACAGAGGGATTTCAATGGGAATGCTTCCCTGCTTGGGAGAGAGGTCTGCTAACAAGAGATAGGCTTCACCTGACCAGAAAACTCACTCACCTAGTTAGGGAGGGTTCAACTAGGTTGACAGGGAGCACATAACAAAAGCTCCAGAGCTAAACATAAAAAAGGAACCTTAGCAGTGGGTTAGATGTTACACAAAGCATGGTATATTACAGTAGGATCATAAGTGTAAGGAGTTAAATCAGTGGGGGAATCTACTCAACATCTTAGGTGTCTTTACACAAATGTCTGGGGAAAAGAGGAAGAATTTGAAGTATTGGTACATTATCTAAATTGTAACTTAATTGGCTTCACAAAGACTTGGATAAATCTCACAACTGGAATATTGACACAGAGGAGTATAATTTATTCAGATAGGACAGGCAGAGGGCAAAGGGAAGTGATGTTGCATTATACACCAAGAACATATACACTTGTTCTGAGGTCCAGAAGGCGGCAAAAGACAGACCAGTTGAAAATCTTTGAGGTCAGGAGAGGATATGGTTTTTATCACGGAAGGTGTCTACTATAGATCACCAAATCAGGAGGAGGAATTTCTAGAACTAACAGACAACAGAAACAGCCAAAACACAAGACCTGATCAGTAACAGGTGATTTTAACTACCTCAAATATCTGTTAGAAAAGTAATAAAGCAAAACACAAAATTTCCAATAAGTTCTTGGAATAGACTGGGGACAACTATTTATTTCAGAAAGTGGAGGAATTAACCAGACAGAAAGAGCCATCTTAGACATGATTCTGACCAAAAAAGAGGAATTCATTGCAAATCTGGAGGTGGAAGGCATTTTCATGACCTAACAAAAAGAGTGAGTACAACAGCATAAGGACAATGAACTTCAAAAAGCAGACTTCAACAGACAGAAAGAACTAAAAGAAAAAGTCCCATGGGAATTCAAATCTAAGAAAGACAGAGTTCAGGAAAGCTGACAGTTCCTCAATGATAGACCATATTAAAAGCACAAGTGCCAACTGTCTCAATGCAAAGGAAAGATAGAATAAATATTAAAAGGTCAACATGACTCTATCAGAAGCTCTTTAGTGACCTGAAAATCTAAAGGAATCCTACAAAAAGTGAAACCCTGGACAAACTACTGAGGTGTACAAAAGAACAGGGAATTATAGACAAATCAGCCTAAGTTTGATACTAGTAAAGATAATGGAGTAAATTATTTAATAATAATGCTATAATCTTCTAGATGCTAAGTAATAAGCAGAACAGATATATCAAGAAACAATCATGCAAAACCAACAAATTTCCTTCTTTGCAATGACAGCTGGTTGGGGAGAAAGCATTGGATGGGATATATCTTACTTTCAATAAGGGTTTTTAGAGTTACACCTAACAGTCTCATAAACTTGGGAAACATGGTTTAGGTGAAATTATAATAAGATGAATGCACAACTGGCTGGCAGACCATACTCAAAGAGTAATTATCTATGATTCATTCTCAAACTGCCAGGATGTATCTCATAGATCCTGCAGGAGTGAGTCCTGGGTTCAATTCTATTCACAATTTTTATGACTGAGATAGATAATGGAGTGGAGAATATGCTTATAAAATTTGTGAATGATACCAACCTGGGAAGGGTTGTGAGCATTTGAAGGACAGGACTAGAATTAAAATAACCTCAACCTGGAGTGGAAGAATCCCAAACACTGTTACAGGCTGGGGAACCGACTGGCTAAGCAGCAATACAGCAGAAAGGGACCTAGGGGTTATGGTGGATGAGAGGCTGGATATGAGTCAACAGTGTTCCCTTGTAGCCAAGAAGGCTAATGGCATACTAGAGTGCATTTGGAGGAGCATTTCGAGCAGTTGTAGAGAAGTGGTTGTTCCCCTCTATTCAGCACTGGTGAGGCCACATCTGGAATGTGGTGTCCAGTTTTGGGCCCCTCAGTATAAAAAGAATGTGGATGTGCTGGAGCAGGTTCAGTGGAGGACAACAAAAATGATTAAGAGGCTGGAGCACATGAGCTATGAGGATAGGCTGAGGGATTTGGGCTTGTTTAGTTTACAGAAGAGAAGACTTAGGGGTGACTTAATTGCAGCCTTCAACTTCCTGAAGGGGAAATCTAAAGAAGAGGTATAGGTTGGATATTAGGAAAAACTACTTCACTAGGAGGGTGGTGAAGCACTGGAATGCGTTGCCTAGAGAGGTGTGGATTCTCCATCCCTAGAGGTTTTTAAGTCCCAGCTTGACAAGGTCCTGGCTGGGATGACTTGGTGGGGGTTGATCCTGCTTGAAGCTGGGGCTGGACTAGATAACCTCCTGAGGTCCCTTCCAGCCCTATGATTCCATGATTTTATAACCAACAAATTAGGGAATTGATCAAAATCAAACAGGTTAAATTCCGTGGAGACAAGAGCAAAGTACTATGCTTAGAAAGGAAAAAAAAATCAAAAGTGCAACTATAAAGCAGGGAATAAATGACTAGATGGGATTGCTGCTGTAATGCTGATAGGAGGAACCAAACCGGGAACCTCGGGAGCTTAGTGCATGAGGCTCTACCACTTGAACTAACAGCCAGCTGGCTTTCAGCTAAAGCTGTAGGGAAGACTTATTCTGTCTCTCTGTTAAGTGGCCTACCTAACATGATATGGGATGGTGAACCACATCCAGTAGGTGTGTAGATTATTATATGAATCTCATTTTTGGTGACTTCAACATACAATTTTTGCATGCCTTCAGTTATAAATGCTAAACTTCTGAACACAGAGTGGCATTCTTTTCCCACCTACTTAAGCTAACCAGTAAGCACACTATTTTAATTGACCTCCCTTTGACAAAAGAAAGGAAGGAATATTCTACCAAGATTCCATGAAAACAATTCTGGGCAATAAGCATACACCTGCATGCCGATTATGCACAGTCTGACATCCCTGAGCTCATACATGAGACCAGGGGTCAGCAAGAGAGGCACGTGAGCTAATTTTCATTGGCACACAAGGCAGGAGCTCAGCCTCACCTCTTTTCCGCCATGTCACCTGTGAATTAACAAAAGAGCAGCTAATGCTACCAATCACCAGTTAAACAGTAAAGCTCCACTTCTTTATTTATTTATTAGTGAAGTTGTTGTAAGTAGGACTATGAATGACTTTAAAAAATATCACTGGAACAAGAACTGTATGTAAAAGTCAAAAGGTCAAATTTCACCACTCTGCCTTGGAAATGTTGCTGACCTCTGGTGAACCCGTATCGTTAATTCCCTCTTAAAGTTCCCACTTCCTCCTCTGCTTTTTAGAGCATATCTAGATGACTTTACAGTAAACCCTTAACTTACACGTAGGTTGCATTCCCAGGCAACCACACGTAAGTCGAATTTCGCACAAGTCAGAAGAGCTGGGAAACTCACCAGTTTCCTGGCTCCTGGGATTGGCCAAGAGCTGGGAACCAGGCAGCAGCCTGGCTCTCCTCCCTGTGGAAGCTAGGAAACTGACCAGCACTACTGCGCTGGTCAGTTTCCCAGCTCCGACAAACAGAAGGGAACTGGGAGCCACCTGGTTCCCAGCTCCCCACACTAACGATTTTGACTCATGTTAACCCAAGTAACATGCAAGTTGAAATCATTTAAATAGGGGTTTTACTGTATAAACCCAAGAGAAAAAAGTGTGTTTCTTTCTGCTTCCACCCTCAAGTCTGTGTTTCCTCAGAGTTCCTCAGGGTTAGGGTCTGATTGGAATGCAACTAGCACCTCAATGACACTATCGTAAACTAATAATTGAGAAAAATAAAAATAACAATACTAAATAATACTACTTCTAAGACAGGCAAGAGAGTTGATGTGCGAACTCCTTTAGAAATGCAAGTATCTCAGAAATTACAAATTATAATGGCATCTAACTGAACAGGTTTGGTAGACGTTTTTCTTCTTGTAGGAATTTAGCTTTTGCATCCTGAAATTTGCCTTCTGCTGTTACTAATTTTCATCTTCAGTACAAAGACCATTAATTGAAATGGGGGACCCCATTAAAAGTTGTTTACATACTGAAAATGAAATCACAAATAGGTGGGGACAATTATGCTAATGAGTAAGAGGATAATAATCAGTGTGCAAACGCAAACCCAAAACCTCTTATCTACTGAACGCAAAATCTGATAATGGAGCAGTATGTGCAACGGAAAGCATTTACATCGGTGAACCTTCCCACAGCATAAGCCATCTATTTTAATTCCATCAGACACTTCTAAAAGCAAGTGTTTCTTTTCGTTCTGTGGCTGTTAACTGTACTCTGAAAACACACATTGAAAAATCTAGGTTGAGCAAGATTTGGCAGATTTACTACTGATTCTCCTTGTCAGCCTCACTAAGAAGTGCAACCCATCAGAGTGCTCTGAGGGAACTGAGAGTGCTTAATAGTCCCCTGCAAGCCCTCTTGCCTGCTTTGTTATCTCATTATTTCCACTGTGCTCCACCAATACTTAGAACTGGGCATGCAAAAATTGCCATTTGGTTGCCTGCTCAAGGGTTTGAGATCAATTTGTTCGCCATGTAGCTGTCGTAAATTTAAATTGTGACTTGCCAAGAAAATGGAATTTAGCATCATAACTTGCTTTTATGTAATAACAAAGGTTTATTTCTTTGACTCTAAGCTTTCATTGGACTGAGCTGAATGAGATGTTAAATCACACCAATTTAAAGTGCCTCTGAATTTTCATTTTTCATGAGAGCAAGACAGGACAACACGTTGAATGGCATCAAGCAAAAACTCTGAGCAGCTGAGACAATGGTGAGAAATTCTAAGTCCCACTTTTCCTTGACTTCATTAAGGAACATCAGAACTATCAGCCACCCAATTTACTTCTATTTCCATCCAGATAGATAAATACAATAGAAAATAAGCATAGGGGGTGCAAAGCTAAATATGCAGCCAGAAGAGCCACAGAAGAATGGTGTTTGAAAATTGAACATACCAACCTGTACAGAATATATGTAAAACAAATGTACCAACACATTTACTTCATTAGATTAATGATAGAAGATTAATTAATGAACTCAAAAACTTTTCCAAACAATATCTATAAAAGAGGACATCAGCTTTGCAGTAAATCCACTGAAAATCTTCAGATTTAGTGCAAGTCTTTTTTTTAAAAAAAAAAAAAAAAAAAAAAAAAAAGTAAAGAGGTTAAAGATTACAGAATCTTAGAAACATAGGTCTGGAGGGGCCACCCTGCACTTGGGCAAGTCCAACCCTCTGCACTGAAGCAGGACTAAGTAAACGTAGACCAGGAGTGGCCAACCTTTTTACATCGAGGGCCACATGGCAATATTTTTTTACATGTTCCGGGAGCCGAACACAAAATAGCCCCGAACCCACCCTGCCCCATCCCCAGGCTTAACCTCTCCCAGCCCAATACCCGTCCTCCTAACCCAAGGATCAAACTGCCCCAACCTGCCCACTGAACCCAGACCTTACTTACTCACCCACTCTTCTCTCCCTGCATGCGCTCTGGGTCTCCCCACCCTGCTCCCAACAACTTCTCAGGCCAAAAGTGCCTGCAACTTTCCCATCCCCTCCCCACCCAGGTCCCAAGGCTGGGAGGGGAACTAAGCCAAGTTCTGGGTGAGCTGAGACTTCCAGGCTCTGATGACTGCCAGCCGAAACAGGGAGAAAGGACCGCAGCTGCAGAGCAAGGAGAAGCTGGGGGGTGTCAAGCTACCTGGAAGGAGGCGCTGGCCCCAGGGAAAGGAAGCTGCTCTCGGCTCCCAGAAGGCCTCCTGTCTGCTTCGTCCTCCTTCTCATTGGGTCTGCATGGCTGCCCCTCCCCCTGCTCCACTTCCCACATCTGCAGTGATGGCAGCTCCCTGCCCTGCTGTGCTGAAATAATTAAACTAAATTTAATTGGTTTAATGGCCACATTCCTTCTGCAAGCCATTAAACCCATTCAACTGAGTCCCATTATTTCAGAGCGGCAATGCAGGGATCAGGAGGAGGAGTAAGGCAGCGACATGAAGAGCCACAAATGGCTCCTTAAAGAGCCACATGTGGCTCCAGAGCCACAGGTTGCCAGCCACTTGTCCCACTGCTGGCTTTCAAAACGGCACCACTGCCAGATGCATGGGCCAGATTCTGGCCTCTGGGCCACACGTTGGCCACCCTGACCTAGACTGTCTCCGGCAGGTGTCTGTCCAACCTGTCCTGAAAAATCTCCCATGATGGGGATTCCACAATCTCCCTTGGAAGCCCATTCCAGAATTTATTTACCCTTACACGTACAAAGGTTTTCCAGATATCTAACCCAAATTTCTCTTGCTGCAAATTAACCCATTATTTCTTGTTATACTTTCAGGGGAACAACGGAGAACAATTAATCACAGTCTTAGGTCTGAGGACCTGGATTGATCAAACCAATTATTATATTTCATACAAAATTCTATTTATACAATCAGGCATAAAATAAGTAAGAGGTACAGGCCCTTTAACAAGTTTAGGCAAAAATGAGAAGCCTACAAAGGACTAAATCAAAAACTGTCTCGCCCCAGCTCTATTCTTTCTGCATTCAAACGAGACTAATTAATGCTTTTACGGTCAGTTTACCCCTTGTAGCACTACAAATCAGAACATACCAACTCTACGGATTAACAATAGAATCTGTAAGGGGTGCACCTTATTAACCAAACTGACAAATTCAAATAAACTTAATAAAAAAACAGGTATATTAAGCAGCACTGCATGTGACCTACAGAATCACCTGCATGCCTATACACAGAGAACATGCATTTATCAATACAAACAAGTTTAACACACCAGGAAGAGGCGGTAAATTACACAGCAGACATAAAGGTCACCACCTCCAGCCAGGCTTTTGTGTTTGCAGCTATATAGGATGTGCACTGTGGGAAAGCTCCATCAAAAGATATGTACAGCCTACTGAACCTTTTGCTCTACTCTAATCTTAGTCCTTTAAAGGCTGCAAGTATTGAGATCACTGTTGTACTTTTCCACAACAATAGGAAATCAGTGTTCGAGTGGCTCTCCCACTATGAAGGCTTCTCGGTATTTTCAAAGTATGTTACATAAGTTATGAAAAGATATTTGTGCAGTTCTGATTAGGGTTTTGTTTTTTCCTCAGAAAACGTATGCCTCCTTTAAAAAAAAATTACTCAAAGCCCACACACAATGGTATTCATTTCCTGGTGGTACAGTCACATGGGATTCTCAGACTCGGCATACCTAATGGGCATTAAATCTGGTCTGAAAATTAGTGGAGCACTAATCACAAGACAGGCACACTGCAGCTCAGCGGCCAATAAGCCAACAAGCTGGTGGTGCTGGAGTCACCAATCCTTTAGACATAAGCAATGGGAACTCTTTCCTTCCAATAAGCTATGCAGGTGGAACAGATGTTCTATAGCACCCAGGAACCACAACAGAGCATAAATACTGCACTGAATAGACAGCCAACAACGATGTTGGCATGCCTTCCATAATTCACGGTAACATTCGCATCATCCATCAACAAACTATTTAGGTGTACAGAATCACAAGTAGACTGATAGGGTCATAGTACCAAGGACTTCTTGTGCCTTGATACTGACTACCATTTACATCTGGAATCTTGTTAAAGTAACATTCTTTTTGCCAGTTTCTGACATTAAATGCATTCCATTCTTGTAAGTCTCATCTTACTAATTCTAGCTACAGACTAACACAGCTACCCCTCTGTAAATATAGCTATTTCACTTGTTTTTTTTCTTCATCTAACATCTAGTGTATAGCCTTGGGATTCAGTCATAAAGAAATGGAAAGACCCTTTGTTGACAATCCAAGTTGGAGCGTGCCATAAAATAATCACTGTGGGATGTCCAGAGCAATGTCTGCATTTTGATACATGATGATGCTGTGTTACAGGACACAGCATGACCAAATATTATGGACAAGCAGAGGCCACCTTAGGTTTTATCTGGTCATATGGTAAGTGATGAAGGCTGGTTTAGGAAACCACAATCACAATTTATGTTCTACACAATTATTCCATGGATCTCACCATCACAAATTATTAGGCAAGAGGCTTAATATTCTTTATAGGATTAGAAGCAACTAAAAGTAGTATTTGCAAGAATAACTACTAAGATAAAACACTAGGTCAATCTTCACACATCAGGTTACAAGCTCATCAGCAGCTAAGGTGATGAAGCAATTTCTCCCATGTATTACTTTATTGCATATCTAGGTGTATCAGGGGAATTTCCTCCTCAAAAACATCTGGCATTGGTCACAGACATAGTTCCTTTGAAGCAACAAGTGGTAAATTAGTAATTAGGTTCCAAAAGTTTTCAAAACCCCCTACTTTTTTTTTTTTTCTTTTTGACGGTTGGGGTAAATTGGACAAAATCCAAGACCTCGAAAGCCTAGAACTATGCTTACCAGTTTTACTTTCAAGGGTGCCCTACCCTTCTATGACTTCCAGAATGCCTGAGAAGGTAAAGCAGTTAGAGTCTAAGAGCGAATGAAAAGTAAGTTATATTCTTCTAGATTGGCAAGGAAGTGCGGACCACATGGATCAAAGATGTCCCATCATATAAGAAGTCATCAAGCTATTGATGCAATTTTGGCTGCAGTTTAAAAAAAAACATGCAAGAAAGTAAACTTGAGAGTTCCATTCCAATGACACCCATACGTGCTGGAACTAGAGGAGCTGGGGGGAGCTGAAACACCCCGTGGCTTGAAGTGGTTTCCATTACATACAGAATTTATAGTATCAAAACAAAAAGCAGTCAAGTAGCACTTTAAAGACTAGCAAAATGGTTTATTAGGTGAGCTTTCGTGGGACAGACCCACTTTTTCAGACCATAGCCAGACCAGAAGAAGTGGGTCTGTCCCACGAAAGCTCACCTAATAAACCATTTTGCTAGTCTTTAAAGTGCTACTTGACCGCTTTTTGTTTTGATAGTGTATAGACTAGCATGGCTTCCTCTTTGTTACTATTCAGAATTTATAGTTTGATTCACTAGCTCTCAACACCCCACTAAACAAATTGTTCCAGCACATCTGAGGACAGCCTTGTGAGCTGGTAATGAAAAGAATGCCCTCGGTGAATGTTGGGGTCATCTCCAAATCCATGTTCATGGAGAGAAACAGTAGCTGCTTTGGTAGAGATTTATCAATTTTGGGGCCTTTACAAGTCAAGTGGATAATTCCCCACACAGGAATGGTCAGCTTTTTCCTCTACCCAACTCCAGCACCTGCACCCTGACACAGGGGCACCAAGCTAAGAGTCATGACAATAATCTAGCTGTCCAACTATTGCCTCCACGACTAAACTCTTGAAGCAGCTAGAAGTAAGAATAGAAGTACTTATGCTCCACCTGTTTAGATGTCTCAAAGGCTGAATGATTACATAGCCCCATTTCTATCATATTCTTTAGTCTCTTGTGACAAGTATAGCCTCAAGATTCACAGACAACTTCATCTGTAAGAATTTCTTATTTGTCCTGAAGTCAGTACTCTGCTCTACAGCATCACTGAAACAAGGAAAATAAAATAGGTCATTTAAAAACATTCATTAGCATATTCTGTAAGACAACCTATTTTCCTATTCTAGACATGGCCTAAAGTCAATATTGAGCCATCTCTTATGGTTAAGGCTAAGATTTTATTATGGCTATTTTTAGAAAAAGTCACGAACAGGTCATGGGCAATAAAGAAAAATTCACTGAAACCCATGACCTGTCCTTTACTTAGGCTGCTGCCACCCATGTTTTCTTCCCCTGCCACTATGGTGCCTGGGAGATGTGGGGTTCTCCCTCTTCCTGCGGCAGCCTGCAGCTATGGGAACTGCAGTGTGATCATATTTCCCAAATAAAACACAAGACACATCGAGCTGATAGCCCGAAACACCTACTCGGCGCCCTCAGTCTGTCTCCAGAACTCTGAGGAGGCTCCTGTCGCACGAACCCTGAGGTGAATGTCATCCATCACAGGAACCCTGCTGAGGGCCTTATGTCTGCACACTCCAGTCCCTTGGCCTCTGGGGCTGAAGCAAAAAATGCCACTGAGGTCTTGAGAAGCTAGAGATTCCATGACTTCCATGACATAAGCATAGCTTTACTTTTAGACAAAAGACTCCTCCAGGGACAAGTTTGAGGAATCTCTCCTCAGTTTCTAAGCAAGATTAATAGATTTAGCAGAACTTTGACCCATCTAACCCTCACCTACGAAAATCATCCTCCGTATCACTCCCACACACACACAGGGAAAATACTCAAAATGAAGGTAATTGTTGATGCAAACATTGCTCTTTGCTGCTTAAGAGCCTATCCCCAGGTACATCATTTTCCTTGTCCTCATTTGCTCTCCAATCCAGGGGTGAAAGTAAATTAAACTTTCTAACAGGTACAAATCATTGTGCGAGCATTGTTCTTAAAATAGGGGTGATAAAAAGTATTGTGACAAAGTCAGTCCTATTCCTGGGCCTCTGTCCTCTGGTCAGTCCATTAGGACCCCTTAAGGGCTCTGTTGCCCTCGCTGGGGTGAAGGGTGGTCTGGGGGAAACCCGGCCCCCACCCACTCGTGCCAGGTTCCAGCCCAGGGACCCTGTGCAGCTGCCAGTGGGAGGAGCTGACTCCCTTAGCCCTTAGCACAGCAACTCTCCTTCTTGGGCCACTTCCCCAGACAATTCCTCCTGGTACCTTCTCCAGGCCATAGCAGTCACAGGTCTTCACTCTTGAGCTTGTAGAAGCTCCCACTCTCCCTCTGTGATCTCTGGTGTTCCTGCTGGTCTCCTCTGTTCCTCTCAAACCCATTCTCTCTCTGCGCCTCTCTCCTTGCGTCTCTCTGCTCACCTCACTCTCTCTCCCCCTGCCCTTCCCACTGTGGAGGGTTTTAAAGGCCTCTTATAGGCCCAGTCATTGGAGCCAGCTGGCTTTAATTAGGCTGAGCCATCTCCCACCCAGCTGCCTGTGATTGCCCTGCAGGTCCTTCTGCTTGTTTGGGCTCCCTCTGAGGGGCCCTTCAGCCTGGCCCTGACACAGTATGGTTTGATGTTATTCATTATGGACTGTCTCGTACTCCCGTGCATTGCAGATCTTGAAGTACTGATTCTGGAAATGAATTTGAAAAAATAGCTCTTCTCGCTATTTTGTTTGCAGACCCCTGGTATAAGGGTTTGCTTTTCCCTAAGAGGGGAAAACCCAGAGAGAGGTGGCTCTGTGGCAGGGCAGCCTGTGGGAAGGGCACCATGGTCTGGGAGGTATGCGAGAGCTGATTTAAAGTGGTGGAGAACTCACAGAAAGGTAACAGTAGGTAAGACACTGGCCAGAAGAGGGCACTCCAGAGTCTGAAGAGCTAATTCCTAAGTGACAAGCAGGAGGTGCTGCACCCGTGAGTTGTGCCCAATTACAAGGAGATAACTACACTTTTTGTATTACATGTACACTATAAAATGTATGTGATTTGGCTCCAGAAATTCCACTGAGTTTTGCATTTCCTGACATTTTATGATCAATGTGTGACATTTGCATAGCATTCATATTGGGTTTTTTTCTCCATTTAATTTCCTTTTTTAAAAAATTACCTGTGTTTAATATATGCACAAAGTGGAGTGAGTGGGTGCAAAAGTATAGATAAGCCATCTTTGCTTCTGCTATTGCCAAAACCCAGGCTGAGCTGGACAAGGCTGGCTTGGAAGGGATGGGAACAGAACTCCTATTTCTGCTGTTCTCTCTCCACATCAGCAGTTGATTTTCTTTTTTTTAAATTAAGGGTCAGAAAACTCAGAATGAAGCAAAAAATGCAGGAGACACAAGCAGGTGGAATTTTCTCTCTCCTCCCTCCAACTCCCGCCCCCACCAAAAAGCCTGTAATTTTCACTTGTGCCTCAGTAATGACACCTGTGGTTCTGCTAGGTAATCTGCTGGTGTCTTAAGGAGACCAGGTCTCCCTATCATGTCAGGCACTATACAAACAAATAATAAAAAGACAATCCCTGCACAAGTTTACAGTCTACATTATTTAAAACACTTTCCTTTAAAAATAAGTCTGCCTTCTTCTGTTGAAAAGGAAGCTATTACAAAGTAAGCCACTAGAAAACAGTTTGCCAGCAAACTATGACAGAATGAATGTAAGGAGTAACTCTGCCCCAAAGCCAAAATTAAATTGTTTTATTGCCACTTGTAAGCAGGGGCAGGCGTAGGGATTTTCCCATTTTTATAAAACAGAAACAATGTTTAAAAACAGTGTTAATACAACACTAAGGTTTCACAATTAAAACCACAAAATGAGGAAATCCAAATGTCATGGTTCTAATTGCAGTGCTGACCTCAACCGTTTAATCTATTACACCATTTCTGTCATAAAATGTGCATTGTAAAGTATGCAGGATGCCACCGAGTTTAAAAAAAAATACACTGCTAATGTAGCCTTACCTTTTGCATTTCTTAACTGTGTGACTAACTATTCAATATTAAATGTAATACAGTTCTACCTAATACAAATAATGTACAGGTGGACAGTAAACACTAGCAATTAAAAACAGTCTGCACCTGAACAAATTTATTATCTATCGCTTTAATTTTTCATGTTGGGAAAGGTTCGGGTAAGGTGGTGTCTGGACAAAAAAAGAGACCTGAAAGTGTCCTGTTAGGCCTACTCACTGGATACCCAAACTCTGGTTACTGCAGGTAAGGGAAGATCTGGGTCACAAGCGGCGCTTGCTCATACTCAGACAGGGCTTCCTCCTACTTACGTTGGCCAGCTGCAGCTCCCAGCTTCTGCAAAGCAGGCAAACCCCTCATGACCCCGGTGGTTGGGAGGGGAAATGCAGTCAGTGCTGGAGGAAAAAGCAGTGGATGGGAGAAGAGCGTTGGGGGAAAAACTGGGTAAGGGACAGGGTCAGAGGTTGGGGAAGAAGTGGGGCATGCATGGAGCTTTGGGGTAGCACATTGCAAATCCATGGGTATCTGCATCCAGGGATATGGATGTGGATACTGTGGCTCATTTTTGCAGATATGGATACAAATTTTGTATTTAGAACCCTGTAACTTTGCGGATATCTACTTTGTATCCATTGGTATCCACATCCGGGAATGTGGATGCAGACATTCACAGCTAATTTTTGTGGGTGTGTATGGATGCAGATACAAATTTTATATTCATGCAGGACAGGAGAGGCTCTAGCCTTCCTGATGGAGCATCTGGTCTTAAAATATTTCCAAAATTGCAACATTAGGGAGGGAGGAGGAAGAAGGATCTAATATAACAGTCTAGGCTACACAATGGTGTTAACTGAGGGTGGGGATAAGCCACTGGTTTGATACCTCTTGTATATGAATTTCGTTGTGTTGAAGATAATCTGGATAGTATTCTGCCTAAAACTGCAGGGCACTTAAGAGTCTTCACAGCATTCCACAATTCTAAAAGAATAAAACAAAAAAGAGAACTGTAAGATTTCACAACTGAAGAGCACTCCTATCTGTCTCTAAACAGACAGCATCAGTGTTTGCAGCAAAAGAGTGGGGAACAAGCCCACACAAGTGAGCTGCATCTGCACAGCAACAAAAGCAAAAACAGGAAAGTTTAAAAAGTACAGATTGTAAGAAAGGAGCAAGGAGACATGCCACATAGGACCACTGTCTTCGCCAACAGCCAGATTGGTCACAGAGATGCCAAGGTTTAAAAGGGTACAGAGACTTGGTTTGTGCCTATTATTACACAGATAGACTTAATGCTTGGGTAGCATGCAGTTCTTTAAAGAACTTATATTATGCATAAAAACAAGCTCAAGATAAGTCCGCATTGAAAAATGAGGGGTTGGTTGATTTTGCTGTTTATTTTTCACCTTAGGTATATTAAAGTCTTGATACCAAGATATGTAATGGATTCTCCATCACTTAAAGTTGTTAAAAATCAAGTTTGTATGGCTTTCTGAAATTATATGCTCTAGCTCACCGAAGAAATTAGGGGCTTGATGCAGGAACTACTATTTTATTCAGTATGGCTTATGTTATTCAAAGAAGTCAGACTAAATAATACAATTGTCTCTGATTGCCTTAACAATAATCTATAGCTTCCCTATACTTAGCTGAGGGGGAGAGGGGTGAAGAAGAGGGAATGTTAATTTAAATTAGGGCTTTAAATCACCAACCTTAATCACAATGTTAATGAGCAAACAGGAAACCTTGATTTAAATTGTTCATTATACATTGTTTTGTAATCGTACTTTTATGCCCCTAAATAACTGTTATTTTTTGCTGGTTAAAATCATATTATAATTAATCCTGTATGCTAAATTTGGTCCTTCTTTCTGAAATCTAGGAGGAGACACAGTATCTAAATACACTTATTTTAGCAGTTCCACAACCTTACATTTAATCAGATTATTAACTTTATATATATATATGTATATTATGCTAGAAAATGGTAAATAACGCATTCCTTGTGTAGTACCCAGAGTCACTGAGACCTTATCTGGGGTGAGTGAAGTCTCTCCTCTACAGCCTCAGCTGACAGCCAGCTGCCTGCTAGCTCATATGGTAGAGTGCAGCACTCTAGACCCTGTACTTGCAGGTTCTATCCCTGTTCCCAGCAACCCAAGTCTGTCAGCATTACACTTGTTTAGCAGGTGAATTTTTTTAACCATGGTTTCTTTTAGAGTCATAATATTTGCAAGCATTCCCTATCCTTCAGATTGCTTAAAGTAATCACATTCTTGCTACATTTGCTAGATTTTCGTTTGTGGTATTGATAAGCATTCCACATAAACATGTATTGTATGCTTTAAAAATTGTTGCACATTGTATTAAGACATTATCATTATCAACAGCCACGGGCTCAGTGCCTGTTGGCGTCTGATGCCTCTCTTATGCTTTCCTTCCATCTTTCCCTGTCCAGTGTGGAGTGGCTTAGTTTCTGTAGACTAGCTCTGCACCAATCTACTACTGCATTAAGACCAGGAACATCTATGACTTAGGAAAATATTTAATTGTATGTTAAAGTGAGATTTCATTTAATGTGTTCTTCGATAAAAGTCTGGGATAACTGCTATCTTGATTTAATTTGCACTACACAGGTTTAACCCCTCTTACCCAGTACCCTCAGGACCTAAGTGGTCCTGGACGAGGGATTTTGCCGAAGCATGGCTGGTCAATTCTGCCCCTTCAATCACCCACTGGCCTCAGCCCCTCCTCCTAGGTTCCCCTCCCGGATGTTGCCCAAAGCTTCCTGATTCCCCCACCCCACACAGGCTCCCCAGCCACTGGAACCCACACCCCAGCCACCACTTACCAGCCTGAGTTCCCTGGCGGCTGCTCCAACTTCCCCACCCCCACCCACTTACTGCCAGACCAGCTGCCCTGCCCTGGTCTACTGCTGCTGGTCTGGCTGGCCCTTCTTCCTCCTAGCCCTGGGACTTTCTCATCCTGCAAGATCCATGGTCCTGCCGGAGGATGGATGTTGCCAGACAAGAGAATGCTGGATTTCAGAGTTTCAAGCTGTGTTAGTAATAGCAGGGGAAACGTCACTGGAGTCCTCCAGACACTTGAACTGACAACCACAGGACAAAGCCATATTTATTTATGTTTTGTTAGAAGTAATTCATAAAGCAATCTGAAGGGGACAACTTTCAAAAATCATCAATTTTATCATACAGGCTTGTATCCCTGGTAAGAGGGAATTTTTTTAATGGAGTCAGTAGCCTATTTTATGACATTAAAATTTAAGCATGGCTTTTTAATTCCCAGCCAAAACTGCTTCATAGTGCATGTTTCAGTACACACCTGAAGGAAATATTTGCCACTCCCCTTTTGTCTGACTGGAGTTTTAATATTAAGTTTCTCTGAATAAGATGGATAATTTGTTCAAAACACCAATATGTGTCAATCGATCAGCATTACCATTAAAGAAGGGGTGAGGGGAGGGGCAAATGTCATTTTTTTTCCTCAGTGCTTCTATTCTGTCAACTTTCTTTACTGATTTTAATACTAAAAATCCCACCTACAGGCAGACCCTTTGGTCCGGAGGGAGCTTACAAAGGGCATCCACAATGCTCTCCCTACAGACTATTGTTCTGTTGCAAAAGTCAGGCACTGCCCACCTCTTATGTTTTTATCAGAGCTGTTCCTAGGTGGGTGAAGATCCAAGAGTAAACCCAAGCTATGCCCAAGGCCCTGCCCACTGCCGTATGCCACTCCTTCTCTCAAGCTCCAGCCTCTTTCACCCCTGCCCCCTGCACTCACCATGGTGGAGGAAGCTGAAGAGACTCAGTTGCCTGCTCCACTCCACCCCCATTTCCCAGATGGGTTGCTGGACTTCACCATGGCAGAAGGAAGTGAAGCAGCCTGGCCCCAGCACACTGCTCCCCACAAGCCCACATCTCTCAGGAGAGCAGAGCAGCCTGCAGCTAAGGCATTCCACTTTCTGCCACTGTGGGGAAGCAGAGTGCAGGGGGCTGGGAGAGGGCAGCAGAGCAGAGCAGGCTGCTGTATCGATCTGCTTCCCACAGCTCCCACTGCCATGGTGAATGCAGGTGTGGGGACCCTGGATGCCTTCTGGCATCAGGCCCCACAATAATTCTCCAAACTGCCATGGGCCCCACAGGCTCTGCTAATGCTACCACAGTAAAGTCAATTGCTGAGGTCATACTCAGACCTCAGATGCTGAAAGTTGAGTTTTGTACCTTTCAGTGACATTTTTTGTTTTCACTGAAAACTGCAAATTTCATATTTTCTGTTAAGTTAATAATTATTGGGATAATAAAATGGTGTTAGGACTGCTTGAAATAAACCATGCAGAAAAAAAAATCTCCTAAAAAGAACATGGAAAAAGGAATCAAGAAAATACACTCACAGTTTTGGAAGGCTTTAGTCTCAAACACTGAATTTTTCATTCCTAGCTTTTCATTTTTAAAGATAGTTATCAAATTTTATCTGATAAGACAGCAGAGTATGTGCTGAATCTTCCGGAGCCATGTTCAGTTCACTTTATTAAATAAGATAACAAAATTTCTTTTGAATTGCATCCTTCCCTTTCTATAACCAATACAACAGAAGCTCACATTAGAACACAAGAATTATGAAATGTCCGGTCAACTACACAACTCATTTGGAACCGGAATTATGGAATCAGACAGCAGTAGAGACAAGATAAAAGAAAGACAAAAAGAAAATACAGTACAGTGCTGTGTTAAACATAAACTACAAAAAAAAAAACCAGGGAGTTTTAAAAAGAATTAAAGGAAACTTTCAGCGCTTGTTTCATTAAAATTAAGATACTTTTTAACAAAATTTCAAAGCTGCATTAAGTAAATGTTCACTTTACCCTAACATTTTGTCAGACTTGCAAACATTTCAGAGTTATGAACCATCTTCATTCCCAACGTGTTCATAATTCTGAGATTCTACTTTATTTAGTTTACCTCTTGTTAAACCTTCCTACTTTCCACTGGAACTGGGTGTAGGAACAGATGACAAGTTGAAACTGAAGATGAACTTAGACTTGCAGCTTCATTCTTGTGATGTTGTAGCATAATTAGTTTCAAGGCTGTATACTTTATAACGTCATCAAATGAAAATAATGAGGAGTCCCATGGTACCTTAAAGACTAACAAATGTATTAAGGTCTTTAAGGTTCCATGGGATTCCTTGTCCTTTCTGCTGAAACAGACTAACATGGTTACCTCTCTGAAACAAATGAGAGACTACAATACTGAGGCATCTGAAATACTTGATGTTGAGGTCACAGCCTGCTTTACACCTTCTTTGGAGTAGACCGAGAACATCTTCCCATCCTGTCCTAAAGTAGGGTTTATTCAACCCCACAAACTTGAACTTCACCATGCTCTCTAGGATGAGGGACAGACTAAATGGTATTAGCTCTCAAACATTTTAATGTCCAGGAGCTACAATTTAGCAAAGATATGTATCAGAGAGGTAGCCGTGTTAGTCTGTATCTTCAAAAATAATAATAAGTGCTATGGCACCTTATAGACTAACAGATATTTTGGAGCACAAGCTTTCGTGGGCAAAGACCCACTTAAAAATGTGATCATAGATGTCCAAGTCAGAGGACAAAAGCAAGAACAAAATAATTCTGGACCAATTCTCGGTAGTACCTGAACCAGCAAGATGCTTTATTCTAGATTAGTTCTCCAGATACCTGCTGTGTAAGTGTAAAGAGGTTTCTATGTTAAAAAAAAAAAACAACTTATGATTCAGAAAGCAGAACGTACCTTAGGGAAGATGTCATCTTTGATCTACTACTACTTTGATCCAATACTAGCAATATTAAAACAAACAAAGAAGATACAGACTAACATGGCTACCTCTTGTGGAAATATTAAAACAGAGATGTTTGGAAGCAATGCATATATGCTGCTTGAATTCAGCAAATAAAGAATGGGTGAACAGTATGCATCAGTGCAAGAATACTTGGCTTCAGGAATGGAAGTTTTGAGGAACTGAATGGTGAGGGAGCAAAATGTGATAGAAGACAGTGTTAAAAGCAACCACTGCAGAGATATCTGAAAAAATTTTTGAGAAGTCATAATTAAAATATAAGAGTCTATAACTCCTCTGGAAAAATGCAAACTAAAAGCAACCAATATGGCTTCATGAGTCAACAAACTACATTAAAAAAATCTAGTGATAATGAATGAGAGGGAAAAGCAGAAATATATAGAACACAGATTTCATTAGAGCAGCAAAAAAAAACCCATCTAATGAATCAGAAATGAAAAACTGCATTTAAATTAAAATTATGAAATCTTGAATCCTGATGCGAGTGTTTTACGCAGAGATCACCATTCTATTTCTTGCTGGACAATTTCAAGTTCCTACACCTCTGTTTTAATGCTGAGTCTAAAAGATCTGCAGTAAATTATTTTTAATGGAAGATTTTGAATATCATCCTTTCACTCACTTCCTTTCAAATGATTTCCTCCACTGTACTTCACATGTTATTTTCTTGTGGCAATGTTACCCAACTATAGAGTGAGAAGGCCCAACTGCAGCAAAAGAAGAATTAGAGCAAGTCCAAATTTTAAAATAATTAAGTAAATGAAGACAATTTTTCAGTTTACAATTAACTTAGTTTCAGTTAATTTGCTTTTAGTACTATGTATTGGACAGGACAGCTGCTATGTAAATGTCCACACAATAGTTCTGATGATCCAGCTCAACTGTCATTTACACTAGTGTAAATACCTGTTCGTATTCAATTTTGACCATCTCCTCAAGAGAGAACTCCCACAGCAACTGATATGCAAAAATCATATTGTAGTTCAGACTAACATGCACCTAGGTCTAAACAGACTAATTTTACTGACAATTAACGTTGCATAAGGCTATGAAATCAAGCACAATTGATTAATATATAACTTGAGTACCAGAGGTAAAGTATCAGGGACATTTGCTGTTGATTGTTCCAGAGTGGAGGATCCTCCCATGAAGACACGTCTACAGTCTTCAGATATTCAGATCAACTGACCTTTAGCAAAACTTTATCAACTGTCCTCAACTAGGGCGGACACAAACTATGCACAGCCTTCAAGTGTAAAGTATACTACCTTTAATTTGCACCTGAAACAACAAGCTAGTGCAGCATGCAGAGCAAAATAGCTTAATGTGCCCCCCTGGGTTCCCTGCTAAGCAACCACAGGTGCTGGATCTAAGGGCACAAGGGGTGCTGCAGCACCCCTGACTTTAAGGGGTTTCCATGATATACAAGAGTTACAGGTTGTTTCAGTGGCTCCCAGCACGCCTACTATATAAATTGTCCCAGGACCCCTGTAAGCAACTGTGCTGTTGCATTCTGTACTGACTGGCAGAATGTAGCATGTTCTAGTGGCTCAGAGCAATCTAGGTTCTAATAGCTCTTCCACCGATTTACTGTTTGAGTTTTGGGTAAGTCATTTCACTTGGTATATGCCTCAGTTTCCCCATCTATATAATGGGGAATGTTATATTATGAACTTTGTCTGCTTGTTATAAACTCTTCCGGACTTGGACTGTCTCTCACGTGTTTGTGTGGAGCCTAGCACAGTGGAACCTGGATCTGATGAAGTGGGTCTGTCTCACGAAAGCTCATCACTGAATACATCTTTTTTTAATCTTTAAAGTGTTCCATTTCTGCTGTTTTGTTTCGTCGACTTACAGACTAACACAGCTACCTCTCTCTTACTATAATATATAGAAATAACAATAAACTGACATTTCAGAGTTATCTTGCAAGGCAGACTCAGGCCGAGTACATCGGAATAATACAGCTGGGGCCTCACAAAGATGAAGATCACTGTGACATTGCCCAAAGAGAACTTGTTCCAGTTGTCATGCTTTTAGATGACAAAAAGTGCTTCTGGCCTAAATGCTGGGGCTGTTTCAGAAGAGACTCTTTGCAAGCCTCACAAATGGAGGACAGGTAAACCCCCATAAATAATGAGAGCGTGCACTGCCCTTGCAAATGCTCCAGATCACCCCTCTCTCCTGGATCAACCTTCATTCAAGTCCTTATCTTAGCCAGGTCCTGGAAAAACCTAGATGACAACACAACTTAAGTGCAATGAAACAACAAAGTTATACATTATACCTGTAGCAATGCAGCCCAATTCCCCTATCACCTCCTAAGCAACTAAGCGCATACTTTGAACAGGATTTACTACATTCATGCTGACCACCAAAAACAAATCTTTGTGAGAAATTAATTCCCAATAGCACCTTCTGGGACCTCCCTGACAGAGCAGGAATGTTCTTGCCTCATATGATTCACAGTCTCTTCCATAATCATGTCCAAATTACAACAAGAGGATCAAAACAACCAGAGGGCTCTAACCACTGCCAGAGTTACCTCAACAACACCTGTGCAATGATCTAGCCCAAAAAGGATAGGTTAAAGACAGCAAAATAGTAGTTAGTGGGACTGTCGGCATTTCTGGAGCAAGGGCCTGCTAAATTGTATGCTTGAGGAAGTGAAACAAGGGAAGCAAAAATTCTGCCTTTCATTTAGGAAGGGATTAACAACTTCTTCCACCAGTGGACCCAATTTATCACTCTTGATTTCTCTAGACATGAGGAGCACAGTCCAATTGCACAGATAATAGCCTGCATTAGAGCCTCACTGAGAAAATTCAGAGAAATGATTATCTTTTTTGAAGCACAGCACAGCAACTCAAATGGACTATCTTGCCATCCAAAATATTTCAGCTGCGTAAGAATTCCTCAGTACTATCGTGGAGAATCATAGAATCATAGAAGAGTAGGACTGGAAGGGACCTCGAGAGGCCATCGAGTCCAGCCCCCTGCCCTCATGGCAGGACCAAGCACTTTCTAGACCATCCCTGAAAGCCATCTATCTAACCTTTTCTTAAATAGCTCCAGTGATGGAGATTCTACCACCTCCCTTGGCAATTCATTCCAGTGTTTGATCACCCTGACAGTTAGGAACGTTTTCTTAATGTCCATCCTGAACCTCCCCTGCTGCAATTTCAGTCCATTGCCTCTTGTTCTATCCTCAGAGGCAAGGAAGAACAAGTTCCCTCCCTCTGCCTTATGACACCCTTTTAGATACCTGAAAACTGCTAACATGTACCCCCTCAATCTTCTCTTTTCCAAACTAAACAAGCCCAATTCTCTCAGCCTTTCTTCATAGGTCATGTTCTCTAGACCTTTGATCATTCTCGTTGCTCTCCCCTGGACCCTCTCCAATTACCCTTGCCCTTCCATGAACCCCCCCTAGAACTGCAATATACTGTTTGAGAAGAGTGCCAATACTACACAGAAGACAGACTTCTTCACCCTTCACAGCAGCCAGCATTATGCTAGGCTCCATGCAAACATGTGAGACACCATCGAGTCCAGAAGAGTCAAAAGTAGACTTTTAAACAACTATACTCAACTGGTCCGTCTCTGCAAAGACACCTAATGGTGTTCTAACTTTCATCCCATCCATTTCATCGGCTGCAGGTCAGTCAGTGAACAGGCTGGAAATTATACAATCATTAACTAGTTACACAATGCTGTACTTCACCCACACATTAGAATCCTCCTGCATAAGATGGTAACTGAATGGGTTGAGTTATTTAAAGTAATGCTTGCTACTTCACTTTTTCCCCAGCATTTCAGTGATGCCCTTCAACTTCCAAATCAAATTTGACTGCAACATACGGTTTTATGAATTCAAAATGATTGCACATTGCTCCAAACAGCTCCAATCAATATATATGGAGAAAAACCCATCTCACAGAACTGAAAGGGACCTTCAGAAGTCATTGAGTCCAGTCTCCTGTGCTCACACAGTTAGACTTATCACCATCCCTGACAGTTTTTTTTTAAATCTATTTGCCCCAGATCTCTAAATGGCCTCCTCAAGGCCTCAATTCACAGTCCTGGGCTTACAAGGCCAATACTCAAACCACCGAGTTATCCCTCCCCCATTAATAAGCATCTCTGTTTGCATCTCCTGCTCACACCAAGCCCAATCCGCTATCCTCCATGCTCCCTTTATCAGCTTCTCCTGCTCTTTTTTCATGTTGACCCCTGCCTTTGGAATTGCATCTCCCTCCTTGAGCAAAGAGCATCCTTCCTCTCTGTCAAACATCTCCTGAAAATTCATTTCTTTAACTAGATCTTATCTCTAGCATTACCACTCATGCCTCTTCCCTTAGTTGTTGTACCATTTCTGTTCAATTTAGAATGTAAACTTCTCATGTCAAGCACCGCGTTTATTTCAGTGCAAGGCATTTGTACACTTTAAGTTGCTACATCAGATTTTTTTTAAATCTGGCACCAGTGCATAGGCAATTCCCAGTACTAGTTGAAGAACCCTCAATGCATCTTCTCTCAGGCTAGCTAGAGACATCTCTTCAAATAGTCCCATGAGTTCGACTGAAGAGGGGTCTCTAAATATAATTGAAATCAACTTTACAACATGCCTGAAGAGTGGGATTCCAGTGGCCCTCCACATCTGTCTGAAGTACTTACATGGCCCCTAACACCACAGTGCCTGTGCACATCACAACCTGAGAATTTACCACTACAACACTCCTGTAAGGTAGAGACATGGTATTATTCCCATTACTCAACGAGGAACTAAGGCGTAGGGACACTAGACTAATGACTGCCGAAGATCACACAGCAAGCCTGTGTTGTATCTCTTTCAGTTTTGTTGCACACGCTGGGACGCACAAGTATCTCCTCGGGGAAGAGAAGGCCCATATTCAAATGGTTTCTACTTCTGTGAGATAAATCTATTTAACAACAGATGTACAGTCAAATTGTTTCTCTAAACTCTTGGTACCTACAAAGGCTAGGAATAATAGGGTTTGCCAAGAAACCTGCTACTGTTTGCTTCCAAGATACTTTATTCCAATTAAATTAATGTAGTTCAAGTTCATGATAGATACGTTGCTTAGTATGTGTGAATAAACCTATGCTACAATGTATGTCTAGGAGCAATAAGATAGCCATACTTCATGCCAGTAAAAGTTCTAGCAGATTTTAATGTCACACCAAAACAATTAACTTCCTTTAGCATAGTGTATGTAAATCATGGTTTCAGTATAGTGATGGAAAAAAGACCTATTAAGTAATCTAACTGACCACTCTATCAGCACAAGATAATTCCCAACAGCACTTTGTTCTAAGGCCAGGTCTACACTGGGAGATTAAGTCTAATTTAAGGGTCTAAGGTTGATTTTATAAACCATCAGTCTACATCACAGCACTCAATATGTCAATTTGAAGGGGCTCTGAGGTCAACTTCTGTAATGCCAAATCCCCCAGGAGTAACTCCTAAAAGAAGATTTTACAATATCGACCTATGCAAGTGCAGATGGCAGCATTACTAAAACAGATTTTATTCTCCCCAAAACTGTCCCACAATGCCCTCGATGTCTTTTTTCTGGTCATCACTTCACCTCCACTGCTCTCCTGGAGAGCAGGAAGCAGGGGTCACCAGCCTGGGAATTATGACTTGATTTCCCTTCCTTTCTAGCCAGCTTGGCAAGCAGACGTCTTGAGCATACCTCTGCAGCACACCTAGTAGCCATGATTTCCAAAGATTGCAAAAGAGCCCTAGCATGGAGCCGTCAGATCTTGGACCTCATCACAGTGTGTGGGGAAGAAGATATCTTTCTTCAGCTTAAAGCCAGCAAAAGAAATGCCAATATTCATATGATATCGCAAGACACGATTCTGAAAGGGTACACCAGGGATGCTCAGCAGTGCCACGTTGAAATCAAGGAGCTGAGACAAAACTATCAAACATGTAAAGAAACTAATGATCAGTCTGGGGCACCTCCCCAGAAATGCTGATATTATGATGAACTTCACACTATTCTAGGGACAGATACAACCTCTTCCCCGAGAAGTTGCATTGACACCCTACGAAAGAGAGTGTTCCTTGGCAGGAGGCCCGGTCTGATTTGCTGAACAAGGAAGAGGTGGACAACAATGGGGTCCAATCGAGTGCAAAAGCAGATCCTGCAAGCCAGGAGCTGTTTCTTGACTTGGAGTAAGTCCCTTATCTCGGGAGGCGGCTTCGGAGACAAACTGGGATGCTGGAGAGGGCACTTCTGATGAGCATGCTTTTTGTCTACTGATAATAGTACTTTGCAATCATAGGGGTAGGGAGAGGATCTATACTTGTTTCCCTTTGAACAGTTTGTTAATATTTCTGCTGATGGAATGCTGATTCTGTTTGGACAGAAAGCTGAAAGTCTTAGACAGGCACTTTTGGGTTCTCCTCATGAGATTTTTGGGGAAACCTGACTTATTCCTGTTTCCATGGTAAGACACTTTACCACACACCAAGCTACCGTGAAATAATCTGGAATCATGGCCCCTCAGAACATTCTTGCAAATTTTCCAACATTGTACCTGGACAGAACAAGCAATCTTTCCTTATCCCATTTTGTTATTCTGAGGAGGCTGGTGTCTCGTTTGGCAACCTAGAACACATGGGAAGTTTCCTGAGTCACTAATGACTTTTTTGCCTATGACCCACCCAGAGCAGAGCAAAACTCATGCAGCTTTGACTTACATGACTTAAACCCTGATACTCTGAGTGGAGCATACTACAAATCTCCACTTCATTCTGTCTCCAGACAAAACTTCTAGCTGACCCAAGGAGTATCCCAGTTGTTGTCCTTCTGTCTCAGTAGATCTTCTCCACAATGTCTGAGGTCTTCCTCTCTTGCGTTTTCCTTGCGGCTTCCATGAGAGAACTTGGCAGACTATGCTGGATGATGGTTTTCTGAGAATGTGGTTTATCTATCCCCACCTTCTTCTCTTGATTTACTGGCTTTTAAACCATGGTGCAGCTTTAAAACCCAAGAGCTGCAGCAAGCCCCCTTCCCCTTGGGCCAGCATCTGCTCAGACATGCAGAAAAGCCCATTCTGGGCCTGCAGGCCATCAGACACTCCCCTGGTTCACCCTGATTTTTAATGATTGTTTAATTCCTGTAGCAGCCTGCTTTTAAACAAGGTACCATGCTGCCTCCTAGCTGAACTGGTGGCCATTCGAACATGCAGCAAATTTTTTTCCCCGTGAACCAAAGACAGCTTACAATTGTGTTAAAGGTAAACATCAGCTGCAGAAGAGCTTAAATTGTTCTGCTCGGAATCATGAGTTCTTCAGCCTTAGACATCCACAGAGTGACCTTGCTTGCGGCTGCAATATGTACTTCCATAGAGATAGACAGCCACTCATTCAGTCACTATGCTCATTGTTCTAAGATAAGATAAAAATGTTATTACAATGCCCTCCCCCCCCCCAAGCAGGAAGCCACCATAGTTACAGAAGCGGAGGCCCCAGTTCCCCAGAAATGTAGAAGAGGAACAAGTTGTGGCAAGAAATGATGGAGAATTATTTTGAAATGGCAGCAAAGGAAAAAGTTGAGCTGAGAGAGTGGAGGAAAAGCACGATGGACAATCAAGCACAAATGAATGCTTCAGTCCTGTCAATAATGAGAAGGCAGACTGAAATAATACTAGCAGTGCTTGAAATATCAAAATCAGCTAACTATGCATCCCCTGTTCAACACACACCCCAATACATGCCACCTTTACCATACTCATTCTCCTCACCCAGTCGGGGCCCTGTACTCCCCTGCCACTCCAGGCACCACCATTTCAGACCTCCCTCAACACAATAAGTCCCCTCCCCATTCGGTGCTCTGCATTCCCTGTACAATTTATGCACCCCATGCACACCACCCCCTCCTCTTGTCGGGGACACAGAGATCCCTGCACTCTACACCCAAGGAATCACCTGCCAGCAGAAGGCTAACATACAACAAACCATGAGCTTAGTATCCTTTTGTTTCCTTATACCCACCACTCTGCCATTAGGGATCCCTAAATAGAAACACTGTAGGCTGGAAAAAGAAAGTTTTGTTTATTACTTAACATGCTTTGGGATTCATGCTTTGTGGCTGGATTTGGTGATGAGGGTTGTCGTGCAGTTGGAGGTGGTTTCATAAAGGGCAGAAACCAGCATGGGGGGAGGATGCTGGTTAATGCCCCTCATGTTCATTTATAAATGTGGTTTTCAAGGCATCCCTGATTTTCATAGCCTCTTTCTGTGCTTCTCTGTTTACCCTTGTGCTTCATTGCTGATAATTTCTGGCCAGGGTCTCTGTCTCTGCTCGCCTTCCTTGCATGAAATTCTCCCCCTTTCCCTCACAAATGTTATGAAGAATACAGCAGGCCCCAATGACAAGAATAGTGTTTTCTTCACTGAGGTCTAATCAGGTCAGAAGGCACCTGAACCTGGCTTTTGCACATCCAAAGGTGCATTCTACACCCATTCTGTAACTGCTCAGCTTGTAGTTGAAGAGCTCCTTACTGGAGTCCAAAGTGCCTGTGTATGCTTTCATGAACCAAGGGAACAAGGGATAAGCAGGTCACTAAGAATCACTGTGGGCATTTCCATGTCCTCAATGTTCATTTTCTGGTCTGGGAAGAAAGTTCCACTATGGAGACTTGTAAAGAGACCAGAATTCCTAAAGATTCATGCGTCATGCACCCTTCCTAACCATTCCACACTGATGTCATTGAAAGACCTTTGTGATCCACCAACATCTGCAACACCATAGAGAAGTACGCTTAGAGGTTCATGTACTCTGAGGCCTGGTGGTCCAGTGCTAGGATGGGGATGTGCATTCCATCAATGGCCCCACCACAGTTAAGGAACCCCATGGCAGCAAATCCATCCACTACGTCCTGCACATTCCCCAGAGTCACAGGCTTTTGCAGGAGAAGCTTATGGATGGCCTTGGCTATCTAGATGACAACAGTCCCCACTGTAGATTTGCCCACTCCAAATTGATTTCCCACTAACTGGCAGCTGTCTGGGGTTTATAACTTCCACAGAGCAATTGCCACATGCTTCTCAACTGTCAAAACAGGTCTCATTCTGGTATCACTGCACTTCAGAGAGGGAGACAGCATTTCACAAAGTTTCATGAAAGTGGCCTTACGCATGAAGACATTTTGCAGCCACTGCTGGTCATCCCATGACTGCAAAACAATGCAAATCCACCAGTCTGAGTTGGTTTCACGGGTCCAGAACCTGAGCTCCATGCTGTGAAGTGGGTCCAGCGCTGCCAGCAACTCTGTGATGCTACTCTCCAGATCTTCACGTCCATTAGAGCCCGCAGCATTCATGCACTGATACTGCCTGGGCATTACATTCAGAATACACTGCATCACAATGTGGGAAGTCATCACAAAACGCTGCACCAAACACTGAAATGTCTCGGGATCCATGTTATTCTTTGCAATAGTGGGTGGCAGACAATGTAAAAGCGGCATGAAAATTCTCATCTGTTTCTTTTCAGCGGGAAGTGGGGAAAATGCATTCTGGGATGATGACATCAGAAACCCAGAACCAATTGCAGCGACCTTTTCCTCCCCACAAAACACTGGCACAGAATCCCAAAATGCAACAGGTCTGCAGGAACTGTGGGATAGGTGTCCACAATACACTGCTGCCACAGTCAAACTTAGGCAACCTGGTGGGGACACACTAAATTGACTTTGTGAGCAGTTTCGGACACTCAAATTCGACTTTATAAAATCAACCGTTACAAAGTCGACTTTAATAAATTCGACTTTATTCTCAAGTGTTAACATAGCCTAAGCGTTTGCTACAGTGTAAGCACAAATTGCACAGCTGAGACATGTTCACTGAAATACGCTTCAAGCCAACAAATTGTTAGAAGACTTCAACTCATGACTTATAGGCACTTTTATTCCTCACAAAAAAAGTCTATTTGTATTTTGCTTTGCAGCATAAATACATAACAAAACACTCCCTGAGGACTTTTAAGTGTAGTCTGCGTGTTCAACAGGGTTATAATACTAGAACTGGAAATGTACTGCAGGTCCAGTTCTACGGATTCTGAAAAACAAATGCACCCACACAATAGTTCTTACCAGTTGCTTGCTTTCATAAGCAAGAAAACAAGGGGCTTTCCAGGGTTAAGGGGGAAGGGATGGTGAACCTCCTAAATGCTACCACAAGTCACCTATGGGGCTATCATTTGAATCATGGTATCATGGGATTCTTACAGATGGTTTCATTTTAATATGACTAAGGCATCACATCCAAAAGTCAATGATTTATTTAAAAAACAGCTGCAGTATATACAGTGCCTTATAGCAGGTGCAATATGACAAATGATTAACCGGTATTTGCCTGAAGCTGCTTATAATTTAAGATATGTCATGTAGGAAACCACACAACGCAAAAAAATAGACACGTTAGTCCTCTACTGCCTCTAGGAATAGATGAATTTTTGAAACACTTTTGCTCGCGGAAAGCAAAGTTATCATATACTGAGGCGCACACTAGGCACATATGTGACAACATAAAAGACAGTTCAGTCTAAAGTTGGTACAGATAAACAAGGTGGGGGGCATCAGAAGAGAAGCATGGAGTGACTAAAGGAGCAAGGAGTACTACATAAACTGAACTTGGATCAAAAGAACATTTGATTAGCTGTATAGGAACATGGACTAGAAAGGAGGGATCTAGCTGGAGAAATTCAGCTGCAAATAGACTGATTAGTCCAAAGTATGTTCCATGAAATACAAATGGAAGAGGAAATATGAGTCAAATAATCACAGGGTACTTTGACTATTTCATCCAGAAATATGGTGGAAGATGGGGGGAGACTGCATGTGAGTCGGACACACACAATGCTTTTTAGGGAAACAGTTATTCAGGGTTTTAGGCACATCTGTAACAAATGTAGTCAGTGTTGTTTAACCGCGGTGGGAGGGGCGACGGAGAAGAGACCTTTATCAGAGGTTTTTCAGAAGAGAAGACAGTTAATATAATGAAACAGAGCATACATTCCAATTCTATGAATTGTTTCTCCCACTTCCTCAGAGCTAAGAGCTCTGTTTGACTATTAGATACCAAGCCAGGAGGAAAAATAGCCATAACTGCTAGCTCTCTGCAATTATGGATTAAATATACTTAACACTATATATGAAATTAGCTGATGCTGGCAGAAACATTGCCATTATTGTCTTGCTTCTGCTGGTGCAGCTTTGAAAAGTTGCAGCCCAAGGAGAAGGAGAAGCCTTATTTAAAAATAAGTGATACAACAAAACTAAGCAAAATGATTTCATAACCTGCTTTAAGAGCCCTCCTGTGTCTATTGCCTTGACCTACTAAAAGCCCATCACAATGAAAAAAGCTTGGCAAAGCCATTATCTTCTAAACAGCCATGTAAAAAACAGCATTTCAGAAAACATTGAAAAGCTGAACCATCAGGAATGAAAAGGCCCTTGTGCCACTTACCCCACTGCCTTTCCTCCTGCACACCAATATATAATTTCCTTTCACCCAAAGGGAAAGAGTATCAGTCTTTACAGTGTCTGTTTCTTTTGGTTAACTGGACACCCTGCAGATTTTTTAATTCTAGAGCTCCCAGGTCCTCTGCAGAAAGCTCTGTATTTAATTCACAGGGATAAAAAAAAAAGTTTTAATACAAAGCTACACGTGAAAAATTTCAAGGGAGAAAAATCATACACAAAATTTACTTCTGCCTTTAACTGGCAGAGAAAAGAACATCAGTAAGACCATATCTGCATCTGCTCACCTGTTTCTCAGCAAAGCTGATCAACTTGACCCAAGCACTTCCTACTATTCAAGATGTAAAATCCAGGCTAAGAGCAATAGCTCTTCTTCCCCTGCAGGTGTCACTGTATCCAACTGAACCACTAGAGGGCATGGCCACACCAGCAACAGAGGAAGAGACCAGGGCCACTGCTGGTTAGAGCAGAGGTTCCCAACTTTTTCTCTGCCACAGCACATTGTGTTACCTTTAATTATTTTGAGGCACCCCACCATACTGTCTCCCAATAAGCTCTTACTCTTCTCATCTCAGTTTAAACTGCTCTCCATGCTGCCTTTGCCATTCACTGTATAATACAGTTAATGGATGTTTTAGTTGACTGACACATTCACACCAAGACCCCAATTCTGCCCTGCCTCCACGCAGCCCCACCCATTTCTGCCCCACACCCACTTAGCCTCCATCAGTTCTACCCCACAAACGCCCCATCAGTTCTGCTGCCATCCCCCATTTCCTCACCTCATACCCAGCACCCACCCACCCCTGCTTTTCTTGGGGTTCTTCCCACCTTCCAACCATGAGGAGCTGTAGCAAGGTCCCTTATCCCCTTCCAGTCTAACAAGAAGCTCAAGGGGCTCTTTCTGCGGCTCCCAGAGGGCAGCAGCAGCAGCAGAACTAGGAAAGGCAGAGGAAGAGAGGGATATTGGGCTCTCATGGGTTGCTCTGGCACTGAAACAGACAGGGCAGTGAAGCAGACAGCCAATCATAACACAACTCTCCACCCTTCCTCCCCCATCCTTCTGCCCCACCCAGCTTCCTCACCCACAATTCTACAGGACTCAATTTTCTATCTTAACCTCACTTTGGGGTATGGAATGTGATGAATGCATACTACTGAGAGGGAACTCATTGTGTAAGCAAAAATACAGGATGTAATCCAGACCAGCCACTAATTAATGTAAGAGACAAGGGAAGGGTTTTTTTGTTCCCATATGTAGCTTTTATTTTTTTCCCCAAAAAATTCCACAACACACCTGTCTGTGCCTGAAGGCACAACTGTTGTGAAACACTGAGTTAGCACACAGGAATAGCTGAGAGGATAAGACTGGGAAAGATATGTGGAAGAGAATAGGTATGTGAGCAGATAAAGAAAAAGCAAAGACGAGCAGAAAGAGACAAAAACTAGTGATTCAGCAAGAGAACAGAAACACAGAAGGAGTAATACAAATCATAGAATCATAGGGACGGGAAAGGGAAGGGACCTCAGGAGGTCATCAAGTCCAGGCCCCTGCCTAAAGCAGGATCAACCCCAACTAAGTCTTCCCAGCCAGGACTTAGTCAAGTTAAACCCGTGAACCCCAAGCAGGGCATAGGTCATCCACAAGGCTCCTCCACCTGGTTCTTTCTGGGGCAATGGCTTCAATCTGGTCCCATGAATATCCCAGTTCTTGTGCTTCCATGACTGTAGATCTCCTCCATGTTATTCGGGGTCTTCCTAGGTTGTGTTTCCCCTGAGGATTCCATTTTAGGGGATGTCGAACAATGCTGGATGGGGGTTTCCTCAAAGTATGCCCCTGCCATCCCCATTTTCTCCTTTTTATTTGGATCCCCACTGGCTCTTGGTCTGTTCGTGTCCACAAATGTTCACTACTGACTTTGCCTTGCCATCTTATTTGTAATACGTACCTCAGGCATCTATTCAAAAATGTCTGCAGTTTGTGTGTTGAGGACTTTGTGGTGCGCCATGATTCACAGGCACACAGCAGGACAGACTTTACATTTGAATTGAAGATTATCAGCTTTGTTTTGACAGAGATGTTGTGTGATCTCCATACTGGCCACAGAGTTTGAAATGCTGCTGTGGCTTTGCCAATCCTGGATTTGATGTCTAGTCAGTACCACCATCTTTATTCACAACAGTACCTAGATAAGTAAATTGTTCAACGTCTTCAAGGGTCTCTCCCCCAACGTGATGTTGTCTTGTTTAATGTGGGTGACCCTCACAGTTCTAGTTTTACATCTACTGATTTTCGGCCTGCCTCTGAGGCAGCGCTATCCAGTGCTGCAACTTTGCTGTCCATATGCTCATGCCGATGTGCCAGGAGAGCAATGTCATCAGCAAAATCAATACCCTCTAATTGACGAGAAAAGGTCCACTGAATACCTCTCTGGTGTCTGCTTGTTGTTCTTAGCATAATCCAATCCATAACTACAAGGAAAAGGAACAGTGAGAGTAGACATCCCTGTCTCACACCTGCTCAGACAGTGAAAGATTCCGTCAGTGTGCCATTATGAACAACCTGGCAAGTGGAGGATTCGTAACTGGCTTGAATGAGATTAATGATCTTCTGGGGAATGCCATGATACTGCAACAGTCTCCACAGTGTATTTCTGTCTACACTATCAAAGGCTCGTTCAAGGTCTATGAAAGTTATATACAGTGGGAGATCCATTCCAATGACTGTGCTGATGATGATCCTCAAGGTCGTTATCTGGTCTACACATGATCGCTCGCTCCGAAAACCAGCTTGTTCATCGCTCAACAGCCTGTCAGTCTCTGCATTCATTCTCTCCAACAGGATCCTGTTAAAGACTTTCCCAGGAATAGACTGCAGAGTGATACCTCTCCAGTTTCTACATTCATTCTAACTTCCTTTCTTGGGTATTTTAATTATATGTCCATGTTTCCAGTCTCGTGGTATTTCCTCGGTGTCCCATATTCTGCCAAAGAGTTTGTACAGTAGGTCTGTGGAGGTTTCAAGGTCCACCTTTGCTGCTTCTGAGGGAATGCAGTCTGGCCCTGGAGCTTTTCCACTTTTCAGCAGAGAAATGGCCTTCCTTATCTCCTCCTTAGTTGGTCTGCCTGTATTTATTGGTAGTGGTATTGGATGTTAAAAAGGCAGTGGGAGAGAAAAGGGCAGCTTTTAAAAAGTGGAAGTCAAATCCTAGTGAGGAAAATAGAAAGGAACATAAACACTCCCAAATTAAGTGTCATAATGTAGTAAGAAAAGCCAAAAAAGATTTTGAGGAACAGCTAGCCAAAAAAATCAAAAAATGATAGTAAAACGTTTTTTTAAATACATTAGAAACAGGAAGCCCGCTAAAAAAGCAGTGGGACCCTTGGACGATAAAGATATAAAAAGAGCGATCAAGGAAGACAGTGCCATTGCGGAGCGATTAAATGATTTCTTTGCTTCAGTCTTCACGGCTGAGGATGTTACAGAGGTTCCTAAATCTGAGCCAGCCTTTTTAGGTGACAAATCTGAGGAACTCTCCCAGATTGAAGTGACATTAGAGGAGGTTTTGGAGTTAATTGATAAGCTGAATAGTGACAAGTCTCCAGGACCAGACGGTATTCACCCAAGGGTTCTGAAAGAACTCAAATGTGAAATTGCGGAGTTAACAACCGTGGTTTGTAACCTATCCTTTAAATCCGCTTCGGTACCCAATGACTGGAAGTTGGCCAATATAATGCCAATATTTAAAAAAGGCTCCAGAGGAGACCCTGGCAATTATAGACCGATAAGTCTAACATCAGTACCAGGCAAATTAGTAGAAACAATAGTAAAGAACAAAATTGCAAGGCATGTAGAAGAGCACGAATTGTTGGGCAAAAGTCAGCATGGTTTCTGCAGAGGGAAGTCGTGTCTAACTAATCTATTAGAATTCTTTGAAGGGGTTAATAAACATGCGGACAAGTGGCACCCAGTGGACATAATATACCTAGATTTCCAGAAAGCCTTTGACACGGTCCCACACCAAAGGCTTTTATGTAAATTAGGCGGTCATGGGATAGGAGGAAAGATCCTTTCATGGATCGGGAATTGGTTAAAAGACAGAAAACAAAGGGTTGGAATAAATGGTAAATTTTCACAATGGAGGGGGGTAACTAGTGGTGTTCCCCAGGGGTCAGTCCTGGGACCGATCCTGTTCAACTTGTTCATCAATGATCTAGAAAATGAGGTAAACAGTGAGGTGGCAAAGTTTGCAGATGACACCAAGTTGCTCAGGACAGTCAAAACCAAAACAGATTGTGAAGAACTACAAAAAGATCTCAGCAAACTGAGTGATTGGGCAGCAAAATGGCAAATGAAATTTAATGTGGGTAAGTGTAAAGTAGTGCACATTGGAAAAAATAACCCAAATTACACGTACAACATGATGGGGTCAAATTTAGCTACGACAGATCAGGAAAGGGATCTTGGAGTTATAGTGGATAGTTCTCTGAAGACATCCACGCAGTGTGCAGCGGCAGTTAGTAAAGCAAATAGGATGTTAGGAATTATTAAAAAAGGGATAGATAATAAGACAAAAGATATCATACTTCCCCTATATAAAACTATGGTACGCCCACATCTTGAGTACTGTGTGCAGAAGTGGTCTCCTCATCTCAAAAAAGATATATTGGCATTAGAAAAGGTTCAGAAAAGGGTGACTAAGATGATTTGGGGTTTGGAACGGGTCCCATATGGGGAGAGGCTAGAGAGACTGGGACTTTTCAGTCTGGAAAAGAGGCGATTGAGGGGCGATATGATAGAGGTATATAAAATCATGAATGGTGTGGAGAAAGTGAATATAGAAAAATTATTTACCTTTTCCCATAATACAAGAACTAGGGGACACCAAATGAAATTGATGGGTAGTAGGTTCAAAACTAATAAAAGGAAATTTTTCTTCACACAGCGCACAGTCAACCTGTGGAACTCCTTGCCGGAGGAGGCTGTGAAGGTCAGGACTCTACTAGGGTTTAAAAAAGAGCTCGATAAATTTTTGCAGGTTAGGTCCATAAATGGCTATTAGCCAGGGGCAAAGTATGGTGCCCTAGCCTTCAGTACAAGGGCAGGAGATGGATGGCAGGAGATAAATCACGTGATCATTGTCTTCTGTTCTCCTTCTCTGGGGCACCTGGCATTCGCCACTGTCAGCAGACGGGATACTGGGCTGGATGGACCTTTGGTCTGACCCAGTATGGCCATCCTTAAGTTCTTATGAGCTGAGGGTAAGCCTGGTGGATCTCTTGGTGCTGGGTGGTTTAAGAGATCCTCAAAATGTTCCTTCCATCGAGTCAGTTGTTCGGTTAGATTTGACAAGCCTCTCCCATCCTTGTCTTTCACAGGATGATCTACTGTCTGTTTTGCACCCGCTAACTTCCTTGTGACATTATACAGTTCTTTTAGATTCTTCTGGCCTACAGCTTGCTCGGCTTGTTGTGCTAGTGCTTCCACGAAGTTCTTTTTATCCCTCTTTATACTTTTCTTCACTTCCATGTTAGCTTCTGCATACAATCGCAGAGCTCCTGCCTTGATAGCTCTGGTCTTGCTGCTGTTGACAACTGCCTTCTTGTCTTTTCTTTTATCTTCCTTAGAGTCTCTGGTGATATCCATTCTTTGTGTTGTCTTGTTCTTTTGCCCAGAATTTTCTCACAAGCTTCTTTCCATGCTGATTTAGAACTTTCCCATACTTGCTCTACTGCTACATCTTCTGATCTTAGATCTCTAAGGACTGTATATCTGTTTAACAGTTCTAACTGGAATTGTGATTTTGTTATCTTATCTCTCAGGAGTTCTGTGTTATATCTCGGCCCTGGCCTGTTTACTTGCATGTGGTGCTTTTTCAGTTTCAGCCTGAACTTTGCCAAGACAAGGTGGTGGTTGGATCCCACATCCGCCCCTCTTCTTGCGCGTACATCTTGCATAGAACATCTGAAGGTGCTGCTGATACAGATATGGTCAATTTGATTTCCGTCTGGTGAAATCCATGTTGCTTTATAGATTCTTGTGTGTGGAAAGATACTGCCACCAATCACCAATCAGATTGGTCAGGTAGAACTCAACCTTGATGAAGCCATGCTGACTACTTTTGATCACTTTCCCTTCTTCCAAGTGCTCCAAAATGGATGCCTTCAAGATCCCCTCCATTATTTTCCCAGGACTGAGGTAAGGCTGACCAGTCTATAGTTCCCTGGATTGTCCTCCTTTCCTTTTTTAAAGATGGACACTATATTTGCCTTTTTCCAGGCATCCAAGATCTCTCCCGATCTTCAAGAGTCTTCAAAGATAATGGCCAAAGGCTCGGCAATGACATCTGCCAATTCCCTCAGTACCCTTGGGTGCATTAAATCCAGACCAATGGATTTGTGTAAATCTAGTTTTTCTAGGTAGTTCTCAGCTCGTTCCTTCCCGACCAATGTCTGCCCTCTGCCTTCCCATACTGCATTGTCTAGCACCATGATGTGGGAGCTGTCCTTGTTGGTGAAGACTGAGGCAAAAAAAAGCATTAAGTACCTCAGCTTTTCTTACATCACCTGTCACTAGGTTACCTCTCTCATCCAGTAATGGCCTCACATCTTCACCTTCCTTCTCTTACTGTTAACATACCTAAAGAAACACTTCGTGTTACCTTTCACATCCCTTGCCAGCTGAAGTTCCAACTGTGCTTTCGCTTTCCTGATAACTCCCTGGCATTCTCCAGCAATACATTTATACTCCTCAGTCAACCGTCCACGTTTCCACTTCTTATATGCATACTTTGAGTTTAAGCTGACCAAATTTCCCTGTTAAGCCAAGCTGGCCACCTACAATATTTGCATTTCTTACTATGCAGCAGGATGGTTTGTTTCTGCGCCTTCAGTAAGACTTCTTTAAAAACTTGCCAGTTCTCCTGAACTCACTTCCCAAGGGATCCTTGCCATCAGTTCTCTCAGGGAGTCAAAGTCTGCTCTTTTGAAAGCAAAGGTTTGTAATTTACTGCTCACCCTTCTTCCTTTTGTCAGGATCCTGAAATCTATGATCCCATGGTCGCTGAACCCCAAGTTGCCACCCACTTCTATTTCTCCTACCACTTCTTGGCCGCTGGTCAGTTCCATCAGCACTTGTACCAAGAAGTTATCCCCAGGGTTCTCCAAAAACTTCGTGGATTGTATGTGTTTTGCTGTATTGGTCTCCCACCAAATGTCTGGATGATTAAAGTCTACCATGCCTCTCATCTAATAAGAGTTTGCACATAGTGGTAGAGGGCAGCTTGCTGCAAGAAATGCAGAATGAGATTCCTCACCCTCACGCCCCTCTGAAAAACTGCAGTGTGTGACCTGCTCTGCGGGTAGCTAGGGCAAGCGTGGAGGGGAAGCCAGGAATGACTGCCCCAAGCCACACCCCTTCTGCACTTGGTCCTGCCCCTTCCAGGGTCAAGAGCCAGGCCCCACTCCCATCTTGACCCCAGACCCACAGCATCTATCAGCATCACTGCTCACCTTAGCGTGTACAGTAGTTAGTTCTACAGCAGAATCCTCATTAGGGGATGGAACTTCCCTGATTATGAGTCCTACTGAGGCTATCTCTACACATGCATTCCTCCTTCGAAAGAAACATGCAAATGAGGTAAATTGAAAGTGCAAATGAGGTGCAGATTTGCATCTCTTATTTCAAAATAGCTTTTTTCAAAAGAAGAAAACCAGTGTAGATGCTGCTCTTTCAAAAGTAAATCCCCATCTTTGAAAGAATCCTTCTTCCCATAAAAAAGGGAAGAAGGATGCTTTTGAAGATGGGATTTACTTTCAAAAGAGCAGTGTCTACACTGGCTTTCTTCTTTAGCAAGATGTATGCAAATGAGGTAAATTGAAAATGCAAATGAGGTGGAGATTTGCATATCTGGCAGCTCATTTGTATTTTTGATTTACCTAATTTGCATACCTCTTTCAAAAGAAGAATGCAAGTATAGACACAGCCTGAGTTCATGGTTGTCTCTATGTCTGCTAGCTGAGCTCCTGGATTTTTTTCTGCATTGCCTGGCGCCAGCCACTGCTCAACTGCACCACGTGCTTGTAATAGAGTCAAGAAACTTCTTAGTGGGTTACATCTGTGCATGCCCACCCCCCACAGGCACCATGCAGTCGGTCTTTCCCACACTCAAACATATCCACCGTGTCTACACTAGCCCAAATCTTCAAAATAGCCACACAAATGGCCATTCTGAAGATTACTAACGAGGCACTGAAATGCATATTCAGCACCTCATTAGCATACCGCCTATGAGCAGACAGGAATAGGGATTTTGAAGTTGGCAGGGTCCTTCCGAAAAGGATGCGCCTGGATGAGCCGTGCAGCAGCGAAAAGTGGCAATTTCGAAGAGCTGTGGCCGGCAGCATGCTAATGAGGTGCTGAATATGCATTTCAGTGCCTCATTAGTAACCTTCATAATGGCCATTTCGAAGATTTGGGCTGATGTAGACATAGCCATCATGTGGCTAGCCTCCAAGACAATGAAAGGACATGCCTGCCATTCAGTGCTGGCCATGCTGCCAGGCAGCACTTTGTCCTGTCTTGTGTGTTGTTAGTATTCCAAGGGCAGGAAAGACTTTCAGGGACTTGCAGGAGAAGACTCCCACGGTGGCTAAGATTTTCAAGGTGTTATTGCCACCAGGGGTGCTACCTCAACTGGCCCCCACTGAAACATACACCACCACCACCCCCCACAACCCCAGCCTCAACAAGGACCCACAGGGCTAGCTGTAACCAGAGGTAATTCTCTTCCAGAGGCTATGAATTGCAGGGCTTGGCTGCCGCCCAGGGGAACAGTTCAAGTGACCATTGAGCCATGGACCCACACCCCACAGCCAAAAAAACATGTTAACTAGCCATTCAACCTTCCAAATATCAAAGCGTCCCACAATGGCAATGAAATTTGGCGAGTCTCATCCCAACAATGTCTGTGTAGTGAAGAGGGAAGCCAAAAATCTTTTCTCCTAGCCTTTTCCATCCTAACTTTGGATCCTTTCATGCAGGGTCTCCACTTGATAGGCTCTTCCAGATTAACTGAGAACTCCATGTTTGAGGCATAAGGGACTGGGGACAGAGAGGGGGTTTAGCTGGCAGAGGTATGTCTACATGGCCTCTGCAGTGCCAGCACCCGCTTCTGCCGACACCAAACTCTCGAGGGGCTATGGTAATGAGCTTTGGGAGTATGCAAATGGCACGCCATTTGCAATCCCAAGAAGCTCATTTTGCACAGCTCTGCCAGCAGCGGCGCTGGACAGAGTACCGTATAGACATAGCTCATGAGTTTTGGTATGTTCCAGATTTTTTTGGATGTGATCAGGGACAGATTTCTTCACTAATCAACATGAGGTAATGCCATTTTAAATTCCGTATTGGTGAACAGTTAGGAGCTCATAGAAGAAGCAGTTGTAGAGGACAACGTAGGTGCAAGTGATCATGAGCTAGTTCAGTTTAAGATCAATGGAAGGATAAGCAAAAAGGTTCTGCAACGAGAGTCCTTGATTTCAAAACGGGCAAACAAATTAACAGAACTGGCTAGGGAAGTGATGTGGACAGAAGAACTCAAGGATCTATATGTGGACAAGGCTTGGAAATACAGTAGACCCTCCAGTTACACGATGGCTCCATTCTGCACGACCCCATGTAACCTGTATTTCACTAAGTGGGAGGTCTGGCTTTTTCCTCAGCAGAACACACATTCTACAGCCAGGGAAGCAGCAGAAAGGTAAATCCTGGGGTGGGGAGTAGGGGCAGATGGGGAGGGTTAAGCCTGGCAGTGGGTTGGGACCGTGGGAGGCAGGTAGAGAGGGGTTAAGCCAGGGGTGGGTTAGGGGTGCAGGGAGGCAAGGGGTAGAGTTGACCAGAGTTGTGCGCAGGGGTAGTGAGCCGGAGCCCTCCTTGGATGGTGAGCTTGGCCACGGGAGGTTTGAACCAGGTCTGCATGTGGGAATGGGGGTTTGCATGGGGGAGGCAGTTTGAACTGGAGCCATGCATGGGGGGGGAGCTTGAAGCAGAGCGGCATGTGGGGGGTTTAAACCGGGGCGGGGGCAGGGCTTGAACAGGAGCAGTGTGTGAGGGGTGGTGAGCCGGAGCCAGAGCTGGGCGTGGCGGTGGGCATGGGGGGGATGAGCCAGAGCCGTGCACAGGTGGTGAGCCAGCAGGGGGTTTGAACCAGAGCCGGGGAGGTTAGCCGGGTTCGTGACTGAGATGTGGTGAGCAACAGCCAGAGGTGGAAGTGAGGGGTGAGCAGGAGCTATGTGTGGGTGGTGAGTGGAGCTGGGGGAGGGGCTGATCCGGGTCCATGCAGAGCTGGGGAGGTTGAGCCAGGGCCGGGGGGAGTGACTTAAGTGCAACTGGAAATCGCGCATTTCCAAGGTTTACTGTAAGAATCAGGGGTCATCCGAGGAAGAGCAGGGTCGTGTACTCTGAGACCTCACTGTACTGTAAATTGCAGTTGCAGAAATTGTCTGAAGCCTATCTCCCAACAAGGAAAAAAATTAATAGAGATGGATTCCAGGCCAAACTGGATGAGCAAGAATCTCAAACAAACAGATCATTTAAAGAAAACAAAACGCCAACAAAGAATGGAAAATGGGAGAAGTCAGCCAGGAAAGCTACCTCTTAGAAGGTGAGAAAGTGCAGAGAAAAAATGAGAACAACTAAAAGCCCAGCAGAGTTGAACCTTGCAAAGAGAATTAAATCCAACAGAAAATGTTTGCATGGCCATTGTGACAATTTCCCGTCAGCCCCTGTGGGTCACCGCGCTTCCCAGCAGTTCTCTGTTGTGCCTCAGAGGCTCATGGAGACTCCCTATCTGCCCAGGCCTTTCCAGAGGCAGATGTCTCCGCTTAGCAAGCCATCCTCATCATAGGCAAGTCCAGAAGAGGGAGGATAAAGCCAGCACCCTTGCAGGCCCACACCTGATCCAGTGAAGTAACCCTCTAGGGAAGGGTGGGGGGAGTCCAGACCCACCCTCTACCCTGGACTCCGGCCCAGGGTCCCTAAGAGGACAAGAGGCAGCTGGCAGGGCCTTCACCCCTACCCCAACGTAGCAACCTCACCCTGGACCACTTTGCCCACCACTTCCCTGTGGTACTTTCTTGCTCCACTCCTGCTTCTGCTCTGCTGTGCATCTTCCTAAGCCTTCCCCCGTTACCAGGTGGGGAGACTTTTATAGGGAGTGCAGGGCCTCAGCTGACCATGAGTGCTGATTAGACCCAGCTGTGGCTGATTCCTAATGAGGCCCCAACTGCCTGCCCTAATTAGGCTCACTCAGGGAACAGGAAGGCACTAGCCCACCACCCAGCATACCTGCCTTCTAGCAGGCTCCTGCAGCCTACAGGCAGTGGTCTGCTACACCATCCATATAGAAAGAAAACAAGGAAAGAAGTGCAACTATTAAAACTGAAGATGGGATGGAGCCCAACATCTAAATGAATACTTCAGTCCTCAATAAGGGTAATTAGGATCTACGGAGCAGTGGTGAGGTAGCTAATAGAAATGGAGAGTAGAGCAGAAATTACCACATTTAAGGTGCAAGTGAAGCTTAGACATCTTAATGTGACCAAATTGGGGGTCAGGATCATCTCCATCCAAGAATATTAAAAGGAACTGGCATGTGAAATCAGAAGCCCAAAAGCAAATATTTTCAACAAATCCAGGAACTTGGGGGTCATACCCGGGGACTAGAGAATTGCAGATATAGTACCTATTTTTTAAAAAGTAAAAATGACGACCTGGGAAACCTTTCGGTTTGACCTTAATTGTACGTAAGTTCTTGGAACTAATTTTGAAAAATGAAGTGGTTAAGCATGTAAAAATAAAGGATGAGTGGTACAAAATACAACATGTTTTAGAAAAGGTAGATCATGTCAGATCAACTGATCTCTTTCTCTGAGAAGATTACTAATTTTAGTAGACAAAGAAAATGCAGTAGGTATAATCTACCTGAATTTCAGTAAAGCAGTATCACTGTAGTCGTGTTAGTCTCACGATATTAGACAGATGAAGTAGGTGAGCCACTAAATGAATTTCTGTAAGGCATCTGATACAGGTCCACATGGGAAATTATTAAATTAAATTGGAGAAGATGGGGATTACCATGAGAACTGAAAGGTGGATAAGGAAATTGGTTAATTGAGGGGAGGCAACATCAGGTCATATGGAAAGGTGAACTGTCAGGCTGGAGGGAAGTCACTAATGACGTTCCTTAGGGACTATCTTTGGGACCAGTCTTATTTAACATTTTTATTAATGACCTTGGCATAAAAAAGGGCATGTGCTAATAAAATGTTCATATTTCCCCAAACTGAGAAGTGTTATCAGTACGGAGAAGAAATGGAATATGGTATAAGATCTGCACTCTTGCAAACTGGAGTTATAGACATGGGATAACAATTAATGGAGCAAAGTGCTAATTCATGCACCTAGGGACTAACAACAAGAATTTTTCCCACAGGCTGGAGACTTACCAGTTGGAAGCAAGAGAGGAGGAGAAAGACCTGAGTGTTTTGGTTAATCTCAAAAGAACTATGAGGCAGCATATGCTGCAGCTGTGAAAAGGGCTAACGCAGTCCTAGGATGCATCAGTCAATGTACTTCCAGGCAGGATAAGGTACAGGTGAAACCTCATCTGGAATACTGCACGGAGATCTGGTCTCCCATGTTTAAGAATAATTAATTCAAATGGAAGCAGGAACAGAAAAGGGCTAGTAGGATGGTCCAAGGAATGGGTGCCATACCTTCTGAGAGAAAACTCAGAGAGCTTCATTTGCTGATCCTAACCAAAAGTAGGGTGGGGAGAGACATGACTGACCTCTATAAATACCTTAAGAGCAGTGTTTTCCAAACTGTGTTTTGTGATGTGAATAGGTGTTCTGTGAAAAAAAATGATACTAATGATATTTTTCCTTCTAAAATATTAAATATAAAATTGTGTGTTTCAAATACCTTAGTATTTTATTAGTATTTAGATCATAGGTATATTAATATTTATAATGCATTCATATTAGTATAGCAGTTATTATGTGACTTGTGCCAAAAGAATCTGAGACAATTTGGATTACTTCAGCACAAGTCACTTTCAGAGAAATCGCGTGATGCTGCACCTGACGAGGATCCAACACTCCAGTATCCTTCCTAATGTTAAGCATATTTGTGACCAAAAGATGCAAAAATACTCTTCCCCTTTAAAAAAAAATGTCAAATGTTTTTATTTTCCCCTAGTTTTCGGTAAAAAATAGCACATTTATAAAAAAAATTAAAAAATATTTTTCATACTAATTTGTTTTGCATTTCTTTTTTTTAAAAAAAAGTTAACCTTTAAGGGAGGACAGTCCTTCTTTGAACAATAATGTCCTTTCTATTTTTGTACAAAAAACCCAACACTAATCATCCTTTTGGCTGTCATATGGATGTTTTGTTTTGAGTTTGTACTTGTTTTTTGATTTTTATACTTAATTATGGGGTTGCTAACTAGTTCTCCTGTCACAAGAACATTGGTTCTTCATTCAGATTATTTTCTCATTATTTTTTGTTCTTTGTAAAATAAGACATCTAAAACAACTAACTCTTTTAAATCAGCTTTTGAGCAATTTTTCAGTATGAAACTCTCCATCACTCTCTCTCACACACACACACACCCTGCCCAGCATATGTGTGTTCTGTCTATATATTCCAAGCCCAAAAGTGTTCCATGGCCAAATTAGTTTGGGAAATGCTGCATTAGAGAGAGAATTTAAATAACTCTTCTCCCTCTCTGCTATTTAAGTGCCAATGCTGACCCAAGAACCTGTGGATATAAATTGGCCAAAAAGAAGTGTAGGCTTGAAATCTGGTGAAGGTTGTTTCTGAAGCTAAGAGGATGGATGAAGTTATGGATGTATTACAGGAGCAGATGGATGAAGTTTTGTGGCCTGCAATGTATAGGAGGTCAGACAAGATTATCATTTTGGTCCCTTTTGGCCTTAAATTCTATGAGATCTCCAGAAGGTACCAGAAGTGACATGGGAAAAACGCATAAATTATCTAACAGCACAGAAAATATTAATTTAGAAGGACAAGTGAAACATATTTTTTCCTCTGTTACAGGATGACCTCAATTTGTAAGGGATGCACTACAGCTGTGTGAATATTTTTGGCCTAAACTTTTTCTAATTCCAGTTTATATCTATCTTTAAGATGTTAGAAAAGGAAAACCCTGGACTTCTGTGTATTTTTATTTCTTAGCTCAATATCAGACCACAACAAATAGAATAAGCCACACAAAAACACAGTTCTTCATCATACGTCGTATTGTTGGTACCTTTCCCATTTGGCAATGTGATCCAAAAAGTGTCTGTGTAATTTGGCAGTACATAAAAACCTAACTGGATCTTCCTTCAGGTTTAAATACTTGACACAGGAGTTTCCCTAAGAAACCACCTAGGATGAAAATAGGGAGCTTTTCATTGAAGAATCTGTATCATCTTACTAACCACTTGGGAAGAATAAATGGTGAGCTACTCAGAAGCACCCAAACTCTTTTGGGGGCCTGAGTAACCTGGAAAAAAGAAGTCTGTGCTCTGATTTGGACATCCACAACACTGCACTTCTACATCAAAGGCTTCTGAAGAGAGTCTAATGTAGCCGATGTCTGGGCCAACAAGACAACATGGACCAATGCAGACAGCAGATGTAATGGCCCTGACACACCAGAAATGTTTTTGTTTGCCCCTCCTCCTCAACCATAGTAAGAGGGGCATGGCCTGGGCCATCAAACCTTTATTGCTGTTAGTATGGTGCAGATGTAGACACTGCTTGCCCCTTAGCCAATGGAGGAACAGAAGTCTGCTTGTAGCTTCAAAAACTGCAATTCCAAGGGAGTCTGAATTTGAAACAGAAACTACTTTTCCTTCAGTAACTATCACCTCCTTTATGGCTTTGCTGCACAAAGCCTCTTCAAACAGTTTCTGTCTGTCAAAGGAGACAGACAGAAGTTGCTGTTAGCATCCCAGACATTTTAGGCTATGTCTACACTACAAAATAAATTTGATTTTAATAAATTCGACTTTTTAACTTCGATGTTATAAACTCAAAGTTAATTGTCCACAAATATTCCATAAAGTCGACTTACCGTTTCTCCTTGTCAAATTATTGCATCTCCATTGCCTTATCCAAGTTTGACTGAGTGAGAAATGCATTGTGGGTACCTATCCCACAGTGCCTTAGCACTGCTGCATTCTGGGAGTTTTGTACCATTGACTTGTAGGGGGAAAAAAAATTGCCACAATTGCTAATGGGAGTTTGATGTCACTGTACCAGAATGCAAAGCACTATCCCAGATTCAGAGCACCCACTAACCATGCAAAAACAAATGGCAGATTGTGCCTTTTTCTCCAGCACAGTGCTAGCACGGATCCTCAAATGCTTCAAGTCATTGCACTGGCCATTATGACCACTTCCTGGAATGTTGCACAGTATTTGCTTCAACGAAGGCAGTGGGTTGAGATAATGTTTGTGGATGAAGACCGTGGAAATGAAATCAAACTTAGAAATGCTGGCTGCCCTGGATGCACTGCTTACAGTGGAACAGCATTTTTGGACTTGTGAAATCAGCACACACTGGTGGGACTACATTATTTTGGAGGCCGGGGACAACTAGCAATGGGTGTAGAACTTTCTCATGTGCCCTAAAGCATAGCAGTACAAAAATGAGACCAGCATTAACAGCCCACAAGTGAGTTGCAATCACTCTATGGAAGTTTGCAACGCCTGACAGTTACCGGTCAGTGACAAATCAGTTCGGGGTGGGCAGGTCTAAAGTGGGGGCCATGGTGATGCAGGTAGCCAATGCAATCTGTCAGTATCTCCCGAGGAACACTGTGACCCTGGGAGATGTCCAGCACACAGCGGATGACTTTGCTGCCATGGGGTTTCCTAACTGCGGTGGGGCAATATATGGCACACACATCCCCACCATGGCTCTGGACCACCTAGCATCTGAGCATATAAACCACAAGGAATACTTTTCAATGGTGTTGCATGCAGTGGTAGATCACAAAGGTCATTTCACTGACATCAATGCAGGATGGTCAGGAAGGTCTAAGACATGCACATCTTCCGAAATTATGGCCTGTACAGAAAGCTCCTGGATGGGACTTTTTTCCAGAGTGGAAAATCAAAATTGGCAACACGGTGATACCTGTAGTAATACTGGGTGACACTGCTTACCCTTTGTTCCCTCGCCTCCTGGAGCCATACACGGACGTCCTGGACTGCAGCAAAGAGTACTTCAACTACAGACTCAGCAATGCAGAATGGTGGTGGAATGTGCCATTGGCCACTTAAAAGTGAGGGTCAGGTTACTATTGACCCGTTTGGACATTTCCAAAACTAACACCCCCACGCTGATTGCAGCATGCTGTATTTTGCATAACCTTTGTGAATCCAAGGGGGAAAATTTAATGACAGCCTGGAGAGCAGGGGCAGATGCCATCAGCAGGAATTATGTGCAACCACCCATAGGGCATTCAGCAACACAAAAACATATAGGCAGCAGCAATCAAGGCTTTGAAAAATAGCTTTATGAATCATTGGGCAGCTACATGATTCTGCTGTATTTGACTGTCGTGCTACCAACCCCACTCCCTGCAATGATTTGTGCACCCCAACAACAATGTGAACAAATAAATCAGACCATGGCTTTCACAGAAAGAATACTTTTAAGGAGGGTGGGGGAAAGAGGGCTACGGTGCAGGAAAAAGAAAGATATAAAGGGAGGGTTATTTTCACAAAAAGAATGTTTGTATTTTGTGGTGGGGGTGAAGGCTAAAGTTTGTTTGTTTGTTTTAAGCAGAGGTGCACACATGCATGAAATAAGAGAGGTTTGGCACCTGGCTTTCCCATTCCCAGGTGCAGGCACCACTGATGACTCACCAGTCCCCGATCCTGGACTCTAGGTGGTGCCTCTGGGGTCTCATCAACCCCATTGGCTTCAGCAATGCCTGCTCCTGTCTAGGTCCGCCTGCTGCAAGTCCTCTGTGGACCTCTGTAGCAGCTATATCAGCCCTCTTTACCACCACCCAGCCTCTCTGCAGCACTCTCTGCAATGATTTGTGCACCCTACTGCACCACACATGTGAACCAATAAATCAGAAAGTGGTTGTCATGAAGAGAATACTTTTATTTGGGGGTGGGGAGAAGATTAAGGGGCAGGGAAAAGAAGGGATGTCAAAGGTGGTGGAATAACCTTTTGCAGTGGGGAGAGGTACTGCAGGTGGAGCGTCAGACTGTTCTTGCCCTCCCTCCCTGCTTTTGGGGACCACAACAAGAGGGGGTGGGTGACCTCCAGTGAGGGGAGCTTGGGCAGCAGGGAGTCCACAAACTGAATCCTGTGTAGAGTGTCCCTCTGCAGCTCCAGCATGGAGCACAGGACCTCAGCTTTGTTCTCTCATAGCTGTTAGGAGCTGCACCATGTCCTCTCTCAGATGCACCAATTCCTCTCTCCTGATCTCTAGCACACTCTGCCGCCACTGTTCTGTGGCCCTCTGGCTGTCAGTGGCTGTTGTGTCAGCCCACTCCAGCTGCTGCAGGATAAGGTCCTGCTTGGACCTTCTATGCTTCCTTGTCCTGTCTCCCATGCTGAGGATGCCTGCTGAAATGTGAATGTCAAAACTGAGATTCAATTTACACAATGCGCTTACCCATAGAATGAATGGGTCTCTGTCTTTCAGTGAAACTTTCTTTTTCCAAGGCCACTTTTGGCTTCTTTAGGATGACAAGGAAGCAAACTCTGCATTGCACAAGCCATCACTTATCCAGACCATTTCATTGTGGACATGGTAAGCTATTGCCCACTTTACAAGGCATGGTGAGTGGGGCAGGTTTAAAGCAGAAGCTAGCCAGTGTCTGGGAGCAGGGGAAGAAGTCTTCTCAGCAGTCCCCGAAGCAATCCTCCTCAAAGAAAACCTGCGCTGGACATGCTGGTGTCTGGGAGCAGGGTCCGCAGAGCCCAGCAGCCACATGGCAATGGGGAAGGGTTCAATTCCAACTGCATGGCTGGCTGAGTGGGGAGGGATCTGTGGAAAGTGCAAAGAAAGGCAGGGGAAAGTTTTCCAGACACATGGCCAGAGGAAAAACTTTTCTTGGCAATCCCTGGAGCAATCCTCATCAGGGAAAAGGCCATTAAAACCAGGAAAAACCCACACTGGACATGCTGGTATCCAGAAGCAGGGTCCACAGAGCCCTGCAGCTGAACAGTGAGGGGGGAAGGGTTTGATTCCAGCCACATGGCTGGCTGAGTGGCGAGGGAGCAATCTGTGTAAAGTGCAAAGAAAGGTGGGCAGTTTTCCAGATGCATAGCCAGGTAAAAATGTTTCTCAGTGGCTCCCAATCAAGCCAGCAGCATGGTGGGAGAGGAGAAGTCCAGGAGAACCTGCCAGCCACGCAAAGTGGTGGAGACAGCGTGCCCGCCAGCCACATAGTGCGGCAATGAGCTCCATGGAAATTTAAAATGGGCAGGGACCATTGCCTATAAGTCTAACCCAAACTCCTGTGCTTCTTTAAGTTGCCAGAAAAGACATCACCCTCCTAATAACACATAGTGATTTGGTATCATGGCACCACACAGCATCTTGGCAAATTTTCCAGGCTTGTGTTCACACAGGACAAACATTTCTTCTTTTTCACTATCTGGTCGCCTCGCATGGCAAGGTTTGCTATCATGGAAGACACAATAATTCAGTCCTGCCCAAAAACCTCGTGGAAAAAATACAAGAGTACCTGGAAGAGGTCTTCCTGGAGATCTCCGAAAAGGATAAGCACTCCAACCCCAGAAATATGCTGTTCTGAGGGTCATAGATTCATAGACAGCCTATACCTAAAACCGCAGCAACCCACTTGTAGAAATTTTAGAAAAAATACTCACCAGAACAGCTGGGCCCTTGTGGTTTCAGTATCAGCATAGAAGGGAATCGGCTGAAGGTTGAGGGTAAAGAGCTCTGGGCTGTTGGGAACAGCTTCCTCAGGCTCCCGCTGGTTTGCCCCCATCCTCCTCTCTATTGGCCTCTTCCTCCTGCCCTCCCTGCCAGCTCAGCTCCTTTCAACTCCCACTGGAGTCCACAGAAGGGCCTCCTAAGTGTCCCAATTAAGATTGGGCAACATGGTCGGATCCCTCCCAAGAATGGCATCCAGATGTTCATAAACCAGCACATCTTGGGACATGACCTGGATCATCCACTGGCTTCCCGGACTTTATGGTAAACCTGGCGGAGTTCTTTCACTTTCACCCAGCATTGCTGAGTGTTCTAATAGTAACCTCTGGCGGTCATCCCACATAAAATCTTTTCACAAATGTCTGCATTTCGCTTGTAGACTCAAAGTCTGCCCACCACTGACTCCTCTCCCTGAACAGCAAGGAGATCCATGATCTTGTTATGGAACCATGTGACCCTGAGAACCAAGACCAGAAACCTGACTACTCATGATGGCAAGAGATGGCTACCGATTCAATGGCTAGAAAGAAATTCAGGCTTCCAGGTGCCCCTTAAATTTCCCAGGCTTCCTGGTGATGAATTCAAATTTGAGGGCTTCCTGTGACCTACTTCCTGCGCATCTCGAGAGCAGCAGAGATGGAAGTTGCCAGAACTGACAACCATGGGGCATTGTGGGATACATATGAGACACTTCTGGAGGCCAATAAAGTCAATTTAAAGAAACAGCATTTCCACATTTGCATCAATTTGACCTTTTAAATTCAAAGTTTACTCTATTTCAGCTCATGCGGTGGGTGTAATTATGTCAAGCTTAGCGTTCCCTAAAATCGACCTAATGGTATTTACAGTGAAGACAGTGACATTGTAAAATCAAGCTAGCTACCTTAAAACTGACCTTATGATGTAATGAAGACATAGCCACAGTCTTTAGTCCCTTCTTGATATAAGAATGCAAAAGAAAATACATGAGGCAAGCTTTGAGGCATTACAAGTAACATTATAAACAAATGAAAGAGACAGACCCTTTTTGGTCCTATTGGAGCCTTTATACTTGTGCTTGTTCATCTTCCTCAGAACTAGCCCAGGAGAATTAGAAAGCTTTCAGAATTTCATGAACCATCATTATTTTCAAGGCAACAGCAACCGGTCATATCTGCTGAGAAAAACGGTTATGTTTTCTTATCCCAAGAATAATACACAGATGATGCTGCCTTCTATAGGACAAGGGCCTTTTTGGTGAAGACTGATAATGTTTTAGAGGACTTTGGATACCACACATAAGAAGACAAGATAAGAACTAAAACAAGAAAACAGGACAGAAAAGGACAAAGCATAGGGAGGAAGCCAAGTGAGCGAGATGACAAATGTACCATGGTCATGACATGAAGAGTCACAGAATGCCCATTCATCAATCCATCAAAACATAAGAACATAAGAATGGCCATACTGGGTCAGACCAAAGGTCCATCGAGCCCAGCATCCCATCTGCCGACGGTGGCCAACGCCAGGTGCCCCAGAGAAGGAGAACAGAAGACAATGATCAAGTGATTTATCTCCTGTCATCCATCTTCTGCCCTTGTTATGAAGGCTGGGGCACCATACTTTATCCCTGGCTAATAGCCATTTATGGACCTAACCTGCAAAAATGTATCAAGCTCTTTTTTAAACCCCAATAGAGTCCTGGCCTTCACAGCCTCCTCGGGCAAGGAGTTCCACAGGTTGACTGTGCGCTGTGTGAAGAAAAATTTCCTTTTATTAGTTTTGAACCTACTACCCATCAATTTCATTTGGTGTCCCCTAGTTCTTGTATTATGGGAAAAGGTAAATAATTTTTCTATATTCACTTTCTCCACACCATTCATGATTTTATATACCTCTATCATATCGCCCCTCAATCGCCTTTTTTCCAAACTGAAAAGTCCCAGTCTCTCTAGCCTCTCCCCATATGGGACCCTTTCCAAGCCCCTAATCATCTTAGTCGCCCTTTTCTGAACCTTTTCTAATGCCAATATATCTTTTTTGAGGTGAGGAGACCACATCTGCACGCAGTACTCGAGATGTGGGCGTACCATAGTTTTATATAGGGGAAGTATGATCTCTTTTGTCTTATTATTGATCCCTTTTTTAATAATTCCTAACATCCTATTTGCTTTACTAACTGCCGCTGCACACTGCATGGATGTCTTCAGAGAACTATCCACTATAACTCCAAGATCCCTTTCCTGATCTGTCGTAGCTAAATTTGACCCCATCATGTAGTACGTGTAATTTGGGTTATTTTTTCCAACATGCATTACCTTACACTTACCCACATTAAATTTCATTTGCCATTTTGCTGCCCAATCACTCAGTTTGCTGAGATCTTTTTGTAGTTCTTCACAATCCCTTTTGCTTTTGACTGTCCTGAACAACTTGGTGTCATCTGCAAACTTTGCCACCTCACTGCTCACACCATTTTCTAGATCATTGATGAACAAGTTGAACAGGATCGGTCCCAGGACTGACCCCTGGGGAACACCACTAGTTACCCCCCTCCATTGTGAAAATTTACCATTTATTCCCACCCTTTGTTTTCTGTCTTTTAACCAATTCCCGATCCATGAAAGGACCTTTCCTCCTATCCCATGACCACCTAATTTACATAAAAGCCTTTGGTGTGGGACCGTGTCAAAGGCCTTCTGGAAATCTAGGTATATTATGTCCACTGGGTGCCCCTTGTCCGCATGTTTATTAACCCCTTCAAAGAATTCTAGTAGATTAGACAGACACGACTTCCCTCTGCAGAAACCATGCTGACTTTTGCCCAACAATTCGTGCTCTTCTATGTGCCTTGCAATTTTACTCTTTACTAGTGTTTCTACTAATTTGCCTGGTACTGATGTTAAACTTATTGGTCTATAATTGCCAGGATCTCCTCTAGAGCCTTTTTTAAATATTGATGTTATATTGGCCGTCTTCCAGTCATTTGGTACCAAAGTGGATTTAAAGGATAGGTTACAAACCACTGTTAATAACTCCGCAATTTCACATTTGAGTTCTTTCAGAACCCTTGGGTGAATGCCGTCCGGTCCTGGAGACTTGTTACTATTTAGCTTATCAATTAATTCCAAAACCTCCTCTAATGTCACTTCAATCTGAGTGAGTTCCTCAGATTTGTCACCTAAAAAGGCTGCCTCAACACAATGAAACCAGGAGCCACTGTGTTTCTGCCACTCTAGAGTACTGAAAGGAAGAAACAGCTGAAGCGAAGTTTCTGTAGAGCAGTACCGTCAGCCATTCTGGCCATCTCTTCAAAGTCTACAACCACACAAACTCCAGCAAAAGAGCAATCTAAATCTTTAGACATACATATCAACTATTTCCTTTTCTTAGTCTTAAGAGATGGAATATGATAACCTATTATGATTTCACAGTATAAAGCACCATGAAATCACATCACAAAGCACAGTAAACACCACACAGTCAATAGCCAGCAAAGTTCCTCCACACTGTGCTGTCTTCACACCATTTTTGGAAACATATCATGCCACATCCCTTATGTTAGCCACATTATCCAACCATACTCACTATGGACACCCTTTGGCGCCTGGCAATTTTACACTAAATATAGCCTTGCAAAAAAAAAAAAAAAAAATCTCCGGGAAAAAAAAATAAGCCTTTAAGATAATAGATAAGGAGATGGAGGGAAAAAATCAGTCACCACAAAGATATCTATTACAAATCCTAGCTGCAAAAACAGAGACAATGTACATAGAAAATAACATACAAAAAATAAAAACAGTAAGTACATTTCATGGAAAGGTGATTGTCAGCATTTACCTACCTATTCTGTCAATCTCCAGGTATCTTCCTCAGACCCTGTTCATCCAGGAGTCCAACAAAAAAATAATACTTCAGTGCTTAGAAACCTGGCCTACAACTATACCCGCAAAGTACTTTAGCATCCTAACATGTTTTCCTTAGTAAATTGTGGTTTTGATGACTCTTTGATGCAAAGTTATAGAGAAGTTACTCACCGTAGTAACGATGATTCTTCGAGATGTGTCCCCGTGGGTGCTCCACATTAGGTGTCGGGCTTGCCCCGGCGCTGCAGATCAGATCTTTCCAGCAGTTTCTGCCGGACCACGCATGCGCTGGTGCGCGCCGCTCCTCTGCGCGCTCCCAGCCACGTGCGCGATCCGGTCCCCGCCAGTTCCTTGACCAACCGCCTCAGATGCTCCTGAAAAACACCAAACAGAGATCCGAAGCGGGGAGGATGGGTGGGGTGGTGGAGCACCCACGGGGACACATCTCGAAGAACCATCATTACTACGGTGAGTAACTTCTCTTTCTTCATCGAGTGTCCCCGTGGGTGCTCCACGATAGGTGACTACCCAGCAGTAACCCAAGAAAGGAGGTGGGTAATCAGGTTATGTGCAGCTTGCCCCCGAAAGGACCGCTGTCGAGAGGCAGGTATCCTCTTGGAATACCCGGTGTAGGGCATAATGCTTGGCGAAGGTGTCATAGGATGACCAGGTCGCCGCTCTGCAAATGTCTTTTAGCGCAATGCCCTTGAAAAAGGCTGTTGATGCCACCACCGCCCGGGTGGAATGAGCCCTAGGCGGGGCCAGTAAAGGAGTCTTTTGAAGTTCGTAGCACATCTTTATGCAGGACACAATGTGCTTCAAGATTCTCTGTGAAGACAGACCCTCCCCTTTTGATCTGGGAGCGAGAGAGACTAAGAGTCTGTCCGTTTTCCGGAAGGACTTAGTTCTGTCTATGTAGAAGGCCAACGCCCTCCTCACGTCCAGGAGGTGCAGGGGTGCCTCCTTGTTGGAGCTATGAGGCTTCGGGTAAAACGAGGGTAAAATTATAGGTTCGTTAAGATGGAACTCTGAAGAAACTTTCGGAACAAAGGCTGGGTGCAGCCGTAATGTTACCACCTCCTTTGAGAATACCGTGCAGGACGGCGTTGCCATAACTGCTGCGAGCGAGCTCACCCTGCGAGCTGACGTGATTGCAAGAAGGAAGGTTGTCTTTATCGTAAGGAGACGGAGGGAAACCATGGCTAAGGGTTCAAAGGGTGGTCCCGTTAGCGCGCTGAGCACCAGGTCCAAGCTCCACGATGGTGGAAGCGGTTTCCAAGGGGGGGGTACAGGTTTACCAGCCCCTTCAGGAACCTGGTAACAACAGGATGGGCAAACGCCGTGGGCCCTTCTTCTTCATGCCAAAAAGCCGATATAGCGGCGAGATGGACCTTCAATGAGGAGAGGGAGAGCCCGCCTCTCTTGAGGTCCAGTAAGTATTCTAGTATGACAGGTATAGGCACTTCAAGGGGATCTAACTGCTTGGTGGAACACCATGCCGTGAATCGAGTCCATTTCTGTTTGTAGGGCTTCCTGGTGGAGATCCTTCGGCTACTTTCCAGGACTTGTTGCACTCCCTCCATACATGTACTTTCTAGGGAGCTGAGCCATGGATTAACCATGCTTGTAGGCGCAGGCCTCAGGAGTAAGGATGCACTATGGACCCCTGGGCCTGCGTGAGCAGGTTCGGCGCTACCGGAAGGGGAAGCAGTGGACAATCCGACATGCGGAGAAGCAAGGGGAACCATTGCTGTCGATCCCATGTGGGGACCACTAGGATCATGCGGGGTCTCTCCCTCCTGGCTTTCTGCAGGACCTTGTGGATGAGCACTGTGGGGGGGAACGCGTAAAGCAGTGGGCCCTTCCACAAAATCGCGAACGTGTCCCCCAGGGACCCCCGCCCCAGTCCTGCCCTTGAGCAGTATTGGGGGCACTTCTTGTTGTGCTGAGTGGCAAACAGGTCTATCTGGGGAAACCCCCATGCCTGAAAAATCGGTCGTAGCAGATCGGAGCGGATCTGCCACTCGTGTGTGAGGGCGAAGTGCCTGCTCAGCTGGTCTGCCTTCACGTTGTGAGCGCCTGGTAAGTACGAGGCTTTCAACGTTATATTGTTGGCGATGCACCAGTTCCACAGCCGGACTGCTTCCGCACATAAGGCACGGGATCGCGCTCCGCCTTGTCAGTTTATATAAAACATGGTGGAGATATTGTCTGTATTGATCCCGACTACCTTGCCTTGTATGTGGTCTTGAAAGTGTTTGCAGGAGTTGAACACCGCTCTGAGCTCCAGAATATTTATATGCAGTGACTGTTCCGTAGGGGACCACAGTCCTTGCGTCACCTTTTCGCCAATATGTGCTCCCCACCCTATGCGGGAGGCGTCGGTGGTGAGAAAAATAGAGATTTGTGGTTGGTGAAAGGGTACCCCTGTTAGCATGTTCTTGGGGTTTACCCACCATTGCAGGGATCTGCGCACCTCTGTCGTGGGCGACACCACCTTGCGGACGGTATGGGATGCCGGCTTGTAAACGCTCGCCAACCAATGTTGTAGGTTGCGCATATGTAATCTGGCGTTCTGTACCACGAACATTGCCGCTGCCATGTGGCCGAGCAGCTGCAAGCACGTTAAAACCGGCACCGTGGGGCTGTATGTAATGACTTGTACCAGGGAACCAATAGCGCGAAAGCGAGCGTCGGGTAGATAAATTCTTGCTGTGATAGAATTTATGCGTGCCCCTATGAACTCTATGTCCTGTGTGGGGTCGATCTTTGATTTCGCAAGGTTGATGACCAGGCCCAGCGAAGAAAACGTGTTTGCTGTGACGCGTATCATGCGTAGTACCTCCTCTTTTGAGGCCCCTTTCAGTAGGCAGTCGTCCAGGTATGGGAATATAAATACCCCCTGTCTGTGCAGGTAGGCTGACACCACTGCCAGGGTCTTGGTAAAGACTCTGGGGGCCAAGGAGAGGCCGAATGGCAGAACCTTGTATTGGAAATGTTCTTTGCCGACCACAAACCGGAGAAAACGTCTGTGAGCCAGGTGGATCGTTATATGAAAATATGCATCTTGTAAGTCGAGGGCTGCGAACCAATCTCCATCGTCCAGTGCCGTGAGTATAGAGGCGACTGTGATCATCCGAAAGTGTTGTTTGCGCAAGTACCGGTTGAGGCCTCGAAGATCTAAGATGGGCCTCCAGCCTCCTGTTTTCTTCTCTGTGAGGAAGTATCGTGAATAAAACCCTTTCCCTTGAAGTCGCTCTGGCACTCTTTCGACCACCCCTATAAGCATCAGGTGGTCCACCTCATGCTTGAGTTTCGCCTCGTGGGAGGCATCCCTGAGATGAGGCCTGGGCAGAGGTCTTGGCGGTGGGAGCGACAAAGGGGATCACGTAACCCGTGGCTATGATCTCTAGTACCCACTTGTCTGTGGTGATCTTTTGCTATTGTGAGTGGAATGGTCGGAGGCGATGATGGAACATTAATTGTGGATGACATTGCACGATGGTAGTAATAGTGCAGCCCTCGATCTGTCCGTCAAACTTGTTGCCTTTGGGCCTGCCCCGAGGATGCACGGCCTTGTTGGGAACGTCGCCTGGGAGTTCTATACTGTTGTTGCTGTTGATGCCGCCCTTGGTCATAGCCCCGTTGGTACTGAGCACGCTGAGGCTGGTACGGGTATCGCCGTTGTTGAGGGTAATACTTTTTCTTTCTGTATGGAGGGGTATAAATACCCAGGGTTCTGAGTGTAGCTCTTGAGTCTTTACTGGAATGAAGGACCGAATCAGTTGACTCTACAAACAACTTCTGCGTGTCGAAAGGAAGATCGACAATTTTTGCCTGCAGATCCCTCGGGATACCCGAAGTCTGGAGCCAGGATTCCCTGCGCATGACCACTGCCGTAGCCGTTGAGCGTGCCGCCGTGTCCGCTACGTCCAGGGCGATCTGGACTCCCGTCCTTGAGGCTGCATAGCCCTCTTCCACGATGGCCTTCAGCACCGGCTTCTTATCTTCTGGAAGCGAATCCATGAGAGAAGTAAGCCTGGAGTAATTGTCGAAATTGTGGTTCGCTAGATGTGCTGCATAATTGGCCATTCTCAGCAGCAGGGTGGAGGAGGAGTATACCTTTCTGCCGAATAGCTCTAGCTTCTTGGCATCTCTGTCCGTTCCCCCCGCTTTGTACTGGGAAGTCTTTGATCTCTGCTGAGACGATTCTACCACCAGAGAATTTGGTTGTGGGTGACCAAACAGAAATTCCATGCCCTTCGCCGGGATGAAATATTTCTTATCCGCCCTCTTGTTTATAGGTGGAGCGGAAGCCGGGGTCTGCCATATGGTGGTAGCAGACTCCATGATTGCTTCGTCAAGCGGGATAGCGATATTGGACGAGGCCAGAGGCCTCAGGTTTTTGAGGAGCTTATGGTGCTTCTCCTGCGCCTCTGCTGTTTGGATGCCTTGCATGAAAGCCACCCTTTTAAACAGCTCCTGAAACTGTTTGAGGTCGTCCAGGGGGGGCAACATCCCTGGGGCCCATAGCCTCGTCGGGGGAGGACAAGGAGGAACGACTAGGGTAGACCTCCCTTGAACTCTCAGGGTCCTGCTGCCAGTGGTACACCCTCTCACTCGAGGCTTGCGAGGGAAAATCTCGGTGTTCCAGAATCAGCTCTCCTTGAGACAGCTGTGTTTCCGTCCCCGTCCGTGAGTGCCCACGGGGATACTGGGCGGTCGAGGGGGACCTGCCCCTGGGTGTATGCCTGTGGTGTCTATGCCCGGCGTGATAAGGATGACCGTGGCAGCACGGGCACGGTTCCTGGGATGGAGACCTGGACCACTCTCGAGGTGTATACCCCCGATGTCTGGGGGAGCGAGATCGTCTGGACGATTGAGACAATGGTGAAACTGGTTCATGGTAGTACTCCAGAGGGTCAAATCCCAGAAAAGGCGAGGGTGGCCCGAGCCATGGTGAGGCTGGTTGGAGGAACGGGGAAGGAAGCTCTGGGTAGGCTTGGGGAGACCCATGTCTCCTGGTTGGTGTACACAGCATAAGGGGAGGACTTGTTGAGAGCAGCCCTGCAGCCCTGTCCGGAGAAGGGCTGCGGTGCCGGGTTTTCGCTGCTGCCTTTCCCTTCCCCTGTGGGGCTGGCTCCGCCCCTCTCCGTGCCGGGGATCTCAGGCCCACTGTCGGCGCCGCGCTCGGCACGCTCATCTGCGGTGCCGCACGGGTGGTCTCCTCCGGTGCCTGCAGGCTACATGCCTGTTGGCCCTGCACCGTTGGTGCCGCGGGGGTCTGTGCCGCTTGCGGCGGTGCTGCCAGTTCCGGTGCTTGCCTGGCCGCCGCTCTGAATGCGCGGGCCGGCTGTTTAGTAATCGGAGGCTCAGCCTCTGCCACGTGCGCTGCTGCGCTGCCGCTCGCTTGTGACTGCGGCTGGGGGCTATGAGCTACGCCCGTCCCGCTCGCTGTGACCGCCGGCAGGGATCGGGCTGGAGAGAGCTTCCTCTGTTTTTGCACTGAGGGGGTGAGGGACACCGCCTTCCTTTTATGGAGCCCTGTGGGTCCCTCTGGTTGAGGCCTCTCCGGCACGTCTGGCTGGAGGGTCTTATCAAACAGCAGCATTTTCAGCTGCATTTGTCTGTCCTTTCTGGCTCTGGCCGTGAGCTTTGCACAGAAGGAGCATTTCTGGGTGACGTGTGATTCCCCCAGGCATCTTCACATCCCCGGGGTGCCTCCGCTCCTCCTCTCGTTTCTAAGACTTTCTACTTATTATATATATATATATATATATATATATATTATTGTTATTATTATTATTATTATTTTGCAATAAAGAAAAACAATTTAACTAAGAACTCTGAAAGAGAACTCTAAAACTCGGGAAAAAAGACTCTAAATACGCTGACTCTGGCCGCAGCCCGAGCAGATTCCGTCTGCAGCCGATGGCGGTTAAGAAGGAACTGGCGGGGACCAGATCGCGCACGTGGCCGGGAGCGCACAGGGGAGCGGCACGCGCCGGCGCATGTGCGGTCCGGCAGAAACTGCTGGAAAGATCCCATCTGCGGCGCCGGGGCGAGCCCAACACCTATTGTGGAGCACCCACGGGGACACTCGAGGAAGAAGCTATGTTACCTATTATCAAAAACTGTTTATTCTACCAATACAGCCAGCTCCTTAAAATCTTTTGTCCATTTTGACCACACTCCTTCCCAACCATAAACAAAAGAAGGATGCAGCACATTGTGGATACTAAACTATTTTATAATTTAGTAACCCTCAGAGAATTAGAATTGTTAGCTTCAGAACATAAATCATTGCCTTATAGAAATCTTATGTGCCAGGACCAGGATAAGTATGTGGTTCCACAAATTTTGTTTTCTGATAATAAGAGAGTGGTCTCACAAACCAGTCTATACCAAGTAATAAAAAATATATATATATACATGGAAACCTGTATGAATAACAAGAGATGTTTACTGTTGCAGATAGTGCATCAAAATAATCACTGTCCTTTTACACAACCCAAAAATTACATGCCATGAGATATCATCTGCTCTACAAATCAAGTCACAAACTACAGACTAAAAAAAAAATTTAAAGTCAACTTATTAGAGATTACTGTGCAGACATGAGCATTCTTGTATGCCTGCTGTATTAACAACCCCTCGTGAGACACATGGAAAAAAAATCAATACTGTTTATTTTTGGTCCCATTAGTTTATCCAGTGCTGAAAAACACACCACTAGTTTGTGCGGGCATCAATGCATGTTATATTCTACACTTCCTACACAAAGAAAACAAAACAGGTTTGTTTTAAATAAATGTAACTGTGATTAACCTAATTCAAATCAATGTTTCATTAATGATAATTAGACTCTCTAAAAATCAGGGTATTTTCAAGAAACAGCACTTGGTACACAAATCGTTTTGTTCCTAGGTTACTAGCTCAAATTCAAGCCCACTTACCAGTGAACAAAGTAGTTTCATTCCAAGAGCTGTCCAGCAATTATGTGAAGTGAGTTATCAGACTCAGTCATATCCTGGCATAAAAATAGTGTTATTACAAGTAATATAAAGGAGGAATCATGAACGATATGGAACAGCATGACAATAGAAGTAAACCTCACAACTACCGTACAAGCAGTCCCACTCCCCTCAGGGTGGTAAGAAGCTGCAGAGAAACCAACTCTGATCTATGGATAAACCACTTGCCTTTCCATGATTCTCAGTCTGACTTTTTCGCAAGCACAAAAAGAAGCCTTCATTAGATAGCAAAGAAAAAAATGCTGGTAGCGAATCTTTTGAGGGTGCATTGCTTTGTGACATAGGTTTTGTACCATTTTTGTTTGTTTAGCTTCTTTGCTTGGACCTTATGTATCTGTGCTATAAAATAAAGTACCTAGACTTTATTCAGAACGCAGCTTTAATGTTCAAGCAAATCATGATCACTTGTAACTGAATTACAATTAATTTTTAGTTCTGTAAACAGCTTCTATTTATCTGTCTAGAAGAGGTCTAATATAGAAATTTTTCCATATTGGATTCACTATCTTTGGAGTTAGGGAATTGTACTCTACAATATTCAGAAATTCCAAAAAATTTTTGGTACAGACAGCATGAGCTTCCACCATGTCACTACAAATTGGAGTCTTTCAAGACCATGAAGCTTTCCCTCCCCGCTTACACACCGCTCCCCTGCCCACTCCATATATTATTGCTAGATGCACAAGAAGCGTACATCCTGATTCCTAGAGTGATTTGGTGGACTCTTGCAGGCATCAATTAATACTCCATCTCACACTTTATCTGTAAAGACATTGACCCATACATTTTCAAGATAATTTTCTTCCTATTTTATCAGTGATTCTGAAACAGACAAGGCCATTTCTGAGACACAGTGCCTCTCTCCGTTGATCCCTACTAAACAGGTTACAACCATTGACTACAACAATATTTATCTCAGTTGGTTCATTAGTACCAACCACAGGAATGTATGCTGTATGAGCAATTCCAATTCCTTGTTTGTTGCATCGCAAATTTCTTGATACTAACAGGAAGAAAGAGCACTGGATTGGTCCCTGTGAGAGTACTGGGCAAATGGACAATGAAGGCTGGGATTGTTGACAGAAGCCAACAGCCAATAATGCTGTTGCGTCTCATACGAGAAGGAAAAATGAGTTTCACCTAAAACATTTATCAGGTGACCATGAGTTCCTTTCCTCTACTGACACCTCACTACCTCCTGAGAGCTCCAGGTGTAACCACTCAAACAGAGCAAAGCAAAATCAGCTATGGGTGCTCTGGAAGTAAAAGCGTGTTGCTCACATTGTTGTGATGGTCGTAGCAGCTAATGAAACTCTTCCATGCACTTTCCAGAGTCCAAGCAACTCTCTGAATTTTTAACTTTTTGGTTCTAACCCTCTACAGTTTAAGTGTTTTCTAGCTAGATAGATCCTGTTGCTTTCCTGCAAAAAAAAGGAGGAAAACAACTGGAAAGGAGCTAAACAGGATGAAAATTATCTTGATCAACAGAAGGACCCAGTGTATAAACTCACAAAAACCACGTCTCAGAGGGGAAAGTTTACAACTGGAAAGGCAGAAGTAGGGGATGAGAACAAGGAGTGAAGGAGTTACAGAAGGAATAAATAAATAAAACAGTAGCCCCCAACCAGCCCTGCTCATATCTCATATTATTCACTCATGCTAATTTACATTAAGGATCCTGTTCGAGGATCCTTATATTCACTCACTCACTCACTCAACTCAACTTTAGACGTGTTTACCCTGCAGTCATGGTGGTAAATCATGTATACATGGCCTAAAGTAGCTATTTCAGCACAACTAGGGGAGACCTGCATCACTAGCAGGCTCCATCAACACCACCTCACCAAAATGTTCTGCTGTCCTAGCCAACCAAGATAAACAACAGATCGTGAGCAAGACAGAAAATTGACTAGCAATCAACATCTACATTTAGGCCCAATAGTTTAAGCACATCCTAGCCTTGCAATGTTTTCTGTCATTTTTTCCTCAAAAATAACCATCTTTGGCCCAAAAAAAAACAAAAAAAAGAAGAAGAGCTGCTGCAGAGACAGAAGAGACATAAGAAACCAAGTACTAGTAGCAAGACAACTACTTCTGCTGGCAATCCCATAGGTCAATTCAGCCCTTGAGTCACATGAGTAGAGGAAACACCCAACAGCTCCCTATGAGCAGAAGAGTTTGCTTTTCTCCTGGATACAAAAAACCTAAGTGCAATAAATTTAATAAGTCAATACAACACAGCAGTTCATTTTTTCAGAAAATGTTTTCCCAGTTAGAGTAGCATGCTGAATCTAAAACGTACAGAGAGACTTTTCATTGGCAGAGCATTCCTCTTGAGATTTGAGGGCTTTTGCTGTGCCAAATTGGCAAAAGAACAGTGTAACTTTAGTGCATTTGCTAAAGGAATTAATTTTATTTCAGGCCTGGACATGTTATTCCTTATATACACATATTTCATATAAAGTGGAGAAAAAGGGTCATTCACTGCACATTTTTAAAACTACCCCTCTTCCTGACAAGATTGTTTTAAATAAAGTCACTGTACATCGCAACAGGCCACACTCCCATGTTTCTTTCTGAAAAAGACAGACCAAGTACTACAGAGTCCCTCTGCTTGAGCAGGCTTTGGTGGAAGGCCAAACCATTCAGTGGGTATGTCTGACAGGTAGGCAGATCTTTCTGAAACAATGGATACATCTGGAAATGCCCACACAACAGAACAGCTAAAAGAAGTGGCAGTGAAAGCTATAATAAACTATGATCAGAAATTCAACTGTCAAATAGGCAGTTTTTTCCACAGATAGTGCTTCAAACATGGCAAAGATGAGACGATACTTAGAAAAAGAAACAGAAGTATCCTCCTTACATATGGCCGCAGTGCCCATTTAATGCCTCTTTTAATCAAAGACTTACACACATCTATCTTGTACAGGAATAAAAGAAAAAGCTGAAGTCACAAAACACTTCGTTATAACCATTTTACTTCAGCTTCACTGAAGAGAGCAGGAGGCTCCACACTAGTTTTTCCTCAAAATGTTCGATGGAATCCAGTAGTTGCTTTTTTTTAAACAATATACTGAGTATTGGCCTAATCTCATAAACTTTTGTGGGGGGGAAAAAACCATGATTAAATAGATGGAAGTATTTCATCCAAAGTATCTAACACTGGATTAAAGAGGGATGTAGAGGTTACATTCAGTATACTGAAACCTATTATCCATAGCCTTAAACAGGGCCCTTTCTGTGGCAATACACGCTGGTACTGAGTACTACCACCTCTGCACCAATGCTCCCCTAAGGCTGGGATCTCGCCAGCAGGGCTCCGGGCCGAGCCAGATCCCAGATGTGTGGCTGCAGGGTCCTCCCGCACCCACACAGAGGTTCCCTCTGGGGCTGCCAGTGAGGCTCAGTGCACCAGCCAGCTCCCAGTCCCCACTTCCCTCTCTTGCTGGCCCTGCACCTGAGCAGGGCCAGGAGCCAGAGCTCCCGCTGGCCCCACAGGGCCAGGAGCCAGAGTCCCCGCGACCCATGGGGCTGGGAGATGCAGCCCTTGCCACCCCACCAGCAGCCACAGGAACCTTGGCAGTGGCAGGGGTGGGGAGAGAGGCCGGGACACCGGAGGATCAGCTCTTTTTTCTTTTTTTTAGTTTAAGAACACAAAAAAGCACTGGCCTTAAACTACAGAAAAATTGCTGCTCCATTGCTGATGATGTCAAAATTTGGACTGCACTTCAGGAAACATTGACAAAAGAAAGCCCTCACCAGTAAGTTAAACTATGAATTGAACCTCTCAAGTCTGGCACCTTCCGGAACTGACTGGTACCGAATTAGAGAACTTGCTGAATGATGGGAGGTCAATATATTCTAGCAGCACCACCAACACTTTCACTGCTCTCAGGGCTCTTAGAAAACATTTTGGGGTATATTAGAGCAAAATAAAAGCATACAACATTGAGCACCAGGACTGGTGGCCATAAACAACCTTTATGGGACCACAAGAAACTTGGCCACACCCATGAAAAATGGATATCTGGCTATCTAAAACCACGCTAGACCGCAGATGTCTTCAGATGAGCGTGCTGGACTAGAAAGCTTAAACCTGTACAGGGCGATAAAGAAGCAAATGGATTAAACACTAATTCCACCTCATTTTCTTACCAACTTTCTTAACCCCAGATATAGTGGTAGATGCCTAACTTCTGAAGATGATGCTGCTGCCATGGCATGGGCATCTCAAAAATCACTCCTCAGTTATGCCAGTCATAACAAATTTAAGGGCTGGAGTGAAACCATGCAATCAGTACATGTTTATGGATGAGGTTTGTAACAAAGTCCTCTCCTCCCTCCCCGACCCCTGACTTGGTGGGACTCATTAGCTAGACACCTTGAAATGGAGTTCCTTCAGGTGCTAAGCCAACTTTTCACAGCAGTACCTTCCTCTGCAGGCAGAGAGAGAATGTTGTCATAGTTTGCTATTTTTCCACACAAATCTAAGAAATCGACAGGGAGATGAAAAAAGCAGGAACAATCAGATTTTCTGTTTCAGGCTCTGAATCAAAATGACAGTGAGAGCAGGGAAGATGAAAGCTAGTTGTAGAAGTTTCAAGGACACTGTACGTTTAGTGTTCGAGGACTTTTCTGTTAAAGTTAATAACATTTGAAATTCTTTTAAAACAAAGTTTAAGGACAGCTGTCAGGCCAGCAACTCAGGAGACTGCTGCTACTGTAACATTTAAGATTTAGTTCAATAAAATAAAAGTGCTATTATGCTTGTATGTGTTATTTAGATTTCACCATTCCTAACGCGCTGCTGCTGCATTTGCAGCTTGACACAGGAAATGAGTATTATGTACCATTTCCGAAATTAATAAAAAGCAAGTTATCCAAAAAAATTACACAGAGTATACCCTCTTAAATGTTGTAAAAACACTGTAACTGCTGTATTTCTCAAACTGTGGGTCCCAGCCCCCCAGGGGTCACGAGCAACTAACTTAGAAGGAGGTCGCAGATGGATTCATTTTTTCACTTGCGAAAGTGTGTGTCTGTCTGGCATCTCAACTGTCAATCCATTGACACTGATCACATGATTACCGATAGTTGGGCTCAGCTTACCCACATCTACACGTGCACGCTACTTCGAAGCAGCGGCACTAACTTCGAAATAGCGCCTGTCGCGGCTAGACGCGTCGGGCGCTATTTCGAAGTTAACTTCGACGTTAGGCAGCGAGACGTCGAAGTCGCTAACCTCATGAGGGGATGAACGTCAAAGTAGGGACTGTGTAGTCGTTGCGCGTCCCGCAACGTCGAAATTGCCGGGTCCTCCATGGCGGCCATCAAGTTGGGGGGTTGAGAGACGCTCTCTCCAGCCCCTCAGCTCACTGGTGGCCGCGTGGAGCGACCCCTTAAAGGTCCCCTCCCCCTCCCTTCCTGTGCAGGAAGCTGAGGGAACGTGCAGGCTGCAGCCTGCACACGCGGCCAGCCTGCACCTCCCTCAGCCCCCCACACAGCTGCGATGGCTGGCCGGCAGCCCCCCCAGCACCCCCAGGGGACCCCCCCAAGGGGAGCCAGGGCAGCCAGGCTGGGAAGCGGCAGCGGGGCCCCTCCTGGACGGAGGCCGAGCTGCGGGACCTGCTGGGGCTCTGGAGCGAGGAGGAGGTGCTCCAGGTAATGGGGAGCAAGAAGCGGAACGCGGATGCGTTCGCTCTGCTGGCCGACGGCCTGGCTGCCCAGGGTCACCCTGCCCGCACTCCTGACCACGTCAGGAGTAAGGTCAAGGAGCTGCGGCAGGGTTACTCCCGGGCCCGGGATGCGGCCAGCCGATCTGGGGCCGCCCCCGTCACTTCCCCTTTTACAGGGAGCTCAGGGACATCCTGGGCCCCCGGCACACCTCCTCCCCTCCGGCCACCCTTGACACCTCGGCCGACGAGCCCCAGCAGGCCCTGCAGACGGAGTCCACCCCGGAGGCAAGCCCCGCACCCCGGGGGCGCCCCCCGGAGGCCACCCCCGGGACATCGCGGCAGGAGGAGCGGGAGGAGGAGGAGGAGGGGGGCTCCTCCTCCGCAGAATCCGGGCTGCAGATCCTCCTCCTGCCATCCCGGAGCAGCAGCAGGGCCTCCACCCCACGGGGATCTCCAGACCGTGGGAGCGGACCGACAGGTAGGTACCGCCCTCTGGTGGACACCCCTGGGCTTGAGGGGCGGGGGTAAGAGGTATGTGTCCAGGGCCCCCCACATGCTCACATGGCCATGGCCCCAAGGACACCAGGGCCATGGCCCTCACAGCACTGCATCAGCCCCTGCCCCCCCCCACCCCGCATGACAGTGCCATGCCCCATCCCCGGGCCAGGGGGGAGCGGAACCTCGAGGGGCCCCTGGGAGGAGGGGGTGGGACATCCCGCAGCAACAGCATGTGATGGAGTGGGGGGAGTGCCAAAGGGAGACTCAGGCTACATATGAGCAACAAGAGCCGAATAGCTCCCAGGGGCAAAGGAGGATCCTGGGGCTACAGCTGGCAGGTGACACCTCTGCCCTGAACAAACAGGAGGGAGGAGCCGAGCCGGCTTGGACTTGGGGGGCGAGGGCGGGGCCCACAGGTAGAGGCTAGGGGAAGGGAGAGCTGGAAGGCAGCCAGCCTGAGGAGGGGGAAAGCTACATCCCAGAGGGGCACCCCTTGGGGTCTTCTCCCCAGGATGGGTTGGAAGGAGTCTCTTCCGACAGCTGGTGCTGTCACTCCTGGCAGAAACTGGGCATCTGTGGCCTAAGAAACCTCTCCTGATGTCAGACCCTGGGGGGGTGAAATGAGAGTCGCTCCCACCAGGGGACGGGGTGCAGGGCAGGGGGACCCCTGAACCCCATCCATCACAGCAGCATCTCCCGGGGACGGGGATGGGGAACCTGCAGCACAGGGCTGGGGGGTCAAAGGCCACGGCTCGGGGCCCACACTAACGCCTGTCTCCATTCTTCTTCCCCCCCTCCTCTCCTGTGTCCTGCACCTGCACCATCAGGAGGACCGGAAGAGAGTGCCGGCGAGGCGTCAGTCGTCCCCGGAGAGCCCTCCGGGACCATCGCTCCAGGGCAGCCCCTCGGCCGAGGACTGACCAGCCCCACGGCGGGCTAGACGGCGGACCCCGCGCCACCAACAGCCGACGGCAACGGACCCCCAGCTGCTGGCCATCCACCGTCGGCAGCTGGAGGTCGCGGAGCAGCACCTCCAGCTGCAGAAGCTGGCGCTGGCCTGGCGCCAGGAGGCATGGGGGGCCTACATGGAGACATTTAACCGCTTGGTGGACTACCTGGCCCCCCATGCCGCGCCGGCCGCCGCATCGCCCGCCCTGCATGCTCCTGCAGCCCCACCACCAGCTGCTCCGCCCGTCGTCGTCCCGTCCGCCGTCGCCCCGCCACCCACCGGCGAGGGCCGGAGCGCCAAGGGACCCCTGGAGCCACCTGACACTCGCCGGCCACCGTACCTTCCGGTCCGGCCCGCCCCCACCCAGCCACGGACAGGGCTGCGACCGCGGCGGGGCTCCCGGCCGCCAACGCCCGGTGCCGGGCTATAGGGGCAAGGGGCCCGGGACATGGCCCCCCCCCTTGTATATAGTTGGACCCTGTTATTTTCTGCCCCCGCTTTGCCCCATCCCCCCCATGTAAATAGTTCTCCCCTTTATCCTCCCTGGTTTTCTTTTTATTAATGAGGACAGTTGTTTCTTTGTGTTGTTTTATTTTTGTACATATTGGTTTTGTTCAACATGTTTTTACGTACTTTGCTTTTGGTTCTAATATTTATAGTTAAAAAAAAAAAAGGTTCGGAAAGAAAAAAAAAAATTTAAGTTCAGCCACAAGTGCGTGCTGTCATTTGTCCAGGACAAGTGGGAGGGGGGTGCGGTGGGGTGCTCCATGGTGCAGGTGTTGGGGCAGGAGTGTGGTGGAGGAAGGGGCGGGCAGTAGGGGGCCTGGGCAGAGTTCACCCCGCGGCCTCTTCATCAAAGTGGGCCCGCAGGGCCTCCCGGACCCGGGTCCCCTCGGGGTCCACCTGCCGACTGGGGGCAGCAGGTGGCTGGACGTGTGCCCTGCCGGCCTCCGCAGCCCAACCCTGGAAAAAGGTGTCCCCCTTGCTCTCTACCAAATTGTGCAGGGCGCAGCAGGCACCCACAATCTGGGGGATGTTGTTGGGGCCTGCCTCCAGGCGGGTCAGGAGACATCTCCAGCGTCCCTTCAGGCGGCCAAATGAGCGCTCCACCACCTGGCGCGCATGGTTCAGGCGCTGGTTGAAGCACTCCTGGCTAGTGGAGAGATGGCCCGTGTAGGGGTGCATGAGCCACGGCCGGAGGGGGTACGCCACATCTGCGATGATGCAGAAGGGCATGGTGGTGTCCCCCAGAGGGATCTCCCGCTGGGGGATGTAGGTCCCCGCCTCCAGCCAGCGGCACAGGCCCGAGTTCCGGAAAACCCGGGCGTCATGGGTGCTGCCAGGCCAGCCCACATAAATGTCCTGGAAACGTCCCCGGCTGTCCACCAAGGCCTGGAGGACGACAGAATGGTAGCCCTTTCGATTCAGGTATCGTCCTCCACTGTGATGCGGGGTGCGGATGGGGATGTGAGTCCCATCCAGAGCCCCGAAGCAGTTGGGGAAGCCCAGGGTGGCAAAGGCCGCGATGGTGGCATCTGGGTCCCCTAGCCTCACGAGCCTGTGCAGGAGCATGGCGTTGATGGCACGCACAACCTGCAGAGAAAGCACATGGGACAGCACCAATGAGGGGTGAGCAGGGTGTGCGTGGCCCTGCCCTGCCCTGCCCTCCCCTGCCCTGGCCTGCCCTGCCCTGGCCTCCTGTGCCCGGGCCCCCCTCCCCCTGCCCTGCCCTCCCCCCGTGGGTTCTCTTACCTCCATGAAGACAGCCCCGACGGTGGCCTTGCCGACACCAAACTGCTGGCCCACGGATCGGTAGCTGTCTGGAGTGGCCAGCTTCCAGACAGCGATGCCAACCCGTTTCTGCACTGTGAGGGCACGCCGCATGGTGGTGTCCTGGTGCCTGAGTGCGGGGGTGAGCCACTGGCACAGCTCCATAAATGTCTGGCGGCTCATCCTGAAGTTCCTGAGCCAGCGGTCGTCATCCCACTCCCCAAGCACCAGCCGCTCCCACCAGTCGGTGCTGGTGGGGTAGCTCCACAGCCGCCGGCGTGTGAGGCGGGGGGGGGGCGGGGTGCTGCAGGGGTAGGGGTTGAGCCCTGCTGCCCTGGGGGCATCTCCTCCTCTGGGGCAAGGAGGTGCTCAGCTGCCTCCCGCATGGCACGGAGCAGGGCAAGCCCTGCTCCTGCCGGGAGGGCTGGGTGGACCTCTGGCTGCTGCTGCTGCTGCTGCTACTGCTGCTGCTGCTGGGGGTCCATGACTGCGGCGCCCGGGGTCTGTGTGCCTATGGCTCCTCAGACCGCGTGCTGTGCAGGCTGAGTGTGTCTGGGAGGGGCCCTTTAAGGGAGCGGCTAGTTGTTGCCCCGGAAGCGCTAGTCCGCCCTGTGACCCTGTCTGCAGCTGTGCCTGGCATCCCTATTTCGATGTGTGCTACTTTGGCGTGTAGACGTTCCCTCGCTGCGCCTATTTCGATGTTGGGCTGCGCAACGTTGAAGTTGAACATCGACGTTGCCGGCCCTGGAGGACGTGTAGATGCTATTCATCTAAATAGGCTATTTCGATGTCGCTACTTCGAAATTAGCTACTTTGATGTAGCGTGCACGTGTAGATGTAGCCCTTCTCTCGCAAATGTTCACGTCTCCGATGTCTCCACTGACAATCTAAACGCCAATCCCATGACCTCAGATGGTCGGGTTTGACTTCTTTCGCAAAGATTCATGTGTCTCCAGTGTCTCTGCTGATGCGGCGTAGTGTTTACTAGCACAATGTCTTTAGTAGCGTTTGTAAAGTTCCATTCTTCTATCAATTATTATAAATTTATAAAAACTTTTATCTGTTATTTTACATTTTTAGCCTTACAACATGGAAAGGATTTTGTTGGGTGTAAAGCGAAAAGCTGATGACAAATCGAGTGATATTGCTGATAAAAATAGGCTTATTTCAGGAAAGCATAATGAAAGTTAGATCTCTTTTGGTTTCACAAGCATTTTTTTTACTGGAATAGACCAACCCTAATGTGTTATTTGTCAGAAAATGCTATCCGCTGAAAAGTATGAAGCCAAGCAAACTAAAACAACAGAAGTGAAATTTTGTATTTTAAATCACCTTTCTTCTTTAAAATTTCACTTTAAGAACTATTTCTCAGATATGGATATCAAAAAATTTGATTGGATAAGGAACCCATTCGACGCTAAACTAATAGCTGGTACATTCACTACTACCAAGGAGGAGCAAATCATTGGTATCTCTTCTGACACTGGTTTAAAAATAAAATTCTCAACAATGTCTCTCTCTGAATTTTAGAACAGTGTGCAAAATGAGTACAACGAACTAAGTGAGAAGGCTATGAACATACTGATCCCATTTGCAATTTCTTATTCGTGCAAGTCAGGGTTTTCTGCAGTTGCTGCTATAAAAAGCAAATATCGTTCATAAGTAAATGTGGAATGAGAGATGAGAGTGGTTATCTCAGCAATGAAACACAGATTTCAAAAATTATGCAACAATAAACAAGCTCACCCTTCACATTAAACAATGTTTCCAAATTTGATTTTTTGTCTATTTCCAATAAAAATTTAGTTATCAAAAGTTATTGCCATATTTATTTCTTGTCCAACTCTAATCCCAATAAAAGAATTACCTTTATTGGTGGAGCAGTGAGGTTGGGGGTCACACAAATTCACTTAGCATTTTAGAGGGTCGCAGTATCATAAAGTTTGAGAACCCCTACTGTACTGTGTTGTAAATGAACATGTTTAAGTGATCAGATTTGCACCACTGTGTAAGAATTGTGAAGAGATATCAGTGGGAAACCTTATTTAAATCAATGATTTTTCTTGGTGATTTAAATGCCCATGACTTAAACCAAACCACTCTGCTTAACAGCCCATCTCCAATTATTCTAGTACCTTTTCTATTTTAAAAGCTATTTTCACAAAATGCACTACCTTTTGTAGCTAGGAGATAAGGAGATGAATTGTCTTGAAAGGGGATTCAAATTATCTGAATCTTAAGAGTCACATAAACGTTTGCAAATGTATAATAAGGAAGAATATCCAAGGTTTCATGTCTGAACAACTGCTTACAAGCATTTGAAGAGCGTAACCTTAAAGGAAAAAGATTGATTAGGGTGCTTTGAGCAGCTATTCCAAAATGTGGATGATGCCTAGAGTCGGGAGTAATGGGGTAAAGTTAAGAGCTTAGGTGAAGAGTAATAAACATTCCTAATGGTAAGATCATAATTCCTAAGAGAAGTAATGGAAACCTACTAAACATAAGACAAAGTGAAACAAAATTGAGCAATCTGGCAACACATTTTACAAGCCAGACTAAGCTATCAGCTGTCCTTAGCCACAGGAATGAATATAAACCAGAATGAGACACATCTCTCTCTCGCCTTTGTTGGACAAGTAGAAGTTTGCAAAGTTGCTATGGGGAAAAGTGGACAAGGTGATCTAATTTGGCTTTTCCTTCTCTAACTTTACAGCTCTTGTGAAAACTGAGCTGAATGTGTTTGTCCTTGCCCACGTCATTAATACTGAATTTAGTCAGAAGGGAAATCCTGACAAGGAAATTATTTTATATGTTAAAGACTATAGCATAACTCATAACAGATATTCTTTGTAATGGACAAATGCTAAACATGACAACTGTTCGCTTGTGGACAAAGACCCAGGTGACTTCCTACCTGCAGAGATAAAATTACATACAGTAGTAATTTAAGGCAAATAAATTGCATTGCAGGAGAACGTTTATCTGTTGCTCCACATTTAGACTACTTATATTTACCCCAAATTTAATTTACATGTGAAAAGTATATAAAAAGAATGAACTAGTAATTAACTGTTGATTTAATAGTTTCTTAAAAAAAGATTTCATTTTGCAGGAGGGCACAAATGACTACAAAGAGTCAGAGCCTTTGCCTTTTCTGGAATAAAGAACGTACTAAAGAAGCCATGGACAAAAATCAGATCCAATTGTTGTGAGAAAGACTCAAGTTCTCAAGATTCCTTTACAGGTGAATGGAACAGTTCTTCATAGTTTTTAGGCAAATCTTTTGTTTTACTCTATAGGATTTGCTAAATGGAAGTTGCTACAGTACGCCCTGTGGTCTCCTCATTCTGTCTCCTACAACCACTCCAAGAACGAAGAGCATGTTATATCAGAACTGAAACATTGATTCATCTTAGGAATTTCAATTTTTTTTTGAACAGGTCTCAATCTCAGGCAAGCTTCCTCCCAAAGTTCTAGAGCCCCAACTTACCTTCATTCTTTAACCCAATGCACCTCCTTTATAATAGACCTTTATCCCCACCCTTTTAGTGGGGCTAAGATATTTAAAAGAACTTCTGAATTGTCCAAATGACTCCAGCTTTGCCAATTTAAAAAATGCTCAGTTTACAACTCCAATGATTGCTTTCTTCCTATTGGCAGCCTAGCAAAGTAACGGTGATTTCTTGCTGGCTTACCAGTCAAAGATTCAACATGTCAAATTTTGCCCTCTACTGTTTTCAGCAGGTTGAACAAGTGTAAACAAGGGCAAAAATAGATCTCGCAACTGAAACTTGGGGTCCTTTCTATACTGGGGAGTTTTGCACCAGAGTTCCTATACTACTTCATATCCCCAGCATAAATGAACTGCACCAATATTAAGATAGAGCTTGCACCAGAGAAATGTGTCCGCATTAGAGCTTGCACTGAAATCGCTAAATTGATGGAGTTGCATTGGTGTAATTTTCCCTCACCTAGACAATGACTTTGTCTTCCTTTCCGTTATTTATACGTAAGAGTCTTGAAAGGTTTTGCAAGATTTCACAAAATGTATGTCCTGCCCTGTTGCCTTAAAAAAAGTCAGAAGCTCTCATTTTATTTATCTTTTAAAAAAAATATATAATTCATGGACAAAGGAGGCAGAAGTAGCCAGATTCTTCCATGCCCATTACTGCATAGTTGAGAGCATACCAGATAACTAAGGACACATCTACACTAGAAGTGCTACATGGGCACAGGGAGCTTGCCTTAACCCAACTGTGCCACTCAGTGCACTCTTACCAGCCTGGGTCAGCAGAACTGATTAGAGCCACCAGCATACCTTTTCCACTGTGTGTTCCTGTAGAAAAACAGACTTGTGGCAATCCTAAATGTAGCAAAAACAGAACTTTGGAACCCTTAATGGGTTATGGCTCAGAAAAAAGCTGTTCACCTTCTAGCCAGGTAAGCCTTGCCCTTTATAACATGTTCCTATATTAGCCCTCCTTAAGTTTCGAAAACTGCTACAGGAATGAAAACATCTAGAGGTAGATTGGTTGTGAGTGTTACTCTGTTCTTGTCTTGATGGTCACTCGATAACAAGGACATCTCCATGTCACCCTCCTATGTGTGGGTCCACTGATGGCTGACCAGCCCGATTCTGTAATCGCAGGTCTTATCACAGGAGGGGCAGATGTTGGCAGCTGTTGGAAGGGCATGGGGCAGTTTTTGATGCTCTTTTCTTCTTCTCCGGCTCTCCTCACCTGAATTGTGGTGGAACTTCTCAAATTGCGCCACCCTCTCATGGATTAAAGAGTGTTACAGTAAATTACAACTCACAAGAGAGGTTATTATATTTGAAACACAGTTCTGCTGGAATGAATGGACCCTCTTATTTTTTAAATCATGCAGGTTTGGGCCTGGTTAATGCATAAATAGAGCCCTACCAAATTCACAGCCATGCAAAATGCATCAAACTATGAAATCTAGTGTCCTGTGAAAACTGGCCTTTTGTGTGCTTTAACCCTATACAATACAGCTTTCACCAACGTTTCTCAGATTGGCAGTCCTGACCCAAAAGAGAGATGCTGGGGTCACAAGGTTATTTTAGGAGGGTTACAATATTGCTACCCTTCTATCTGCACTGCCTTGAGCGCGGAGCACCTGGAGAGCAGTGGTGTAATGGTGCCCAGTTCTGAAGACAGAACCCTGCCAGCAGGAGTGCAGAAGTAAGGGTAGCAATACCATACCCACGTTGCCCTATTTCTGTTCTACTGCTTTCAACGCTGGGCACCCAAAGAGTGGCAACTGCTGACTAAGGTTCCAGCTCTGCATTCAGCACTGCAGAAAAAAGGGTTGTAATACAATGTCATCCCATCCTTACTTCTGTGCTGCTGCTGACCGTTGCTCTACCTTCAGCGCTGACTTTCAGTCAGCGGCCACCACCCTCCAGCTGCTCAGCTCTGAAGGCAGCATCACCACCAACAGCAGCATAGAAGTAAGGTAGCAAAGCCTCATCCCTCCACCCCCCACAATAGCCTTGCGAACCTCACACAACTCCTTTTTGGGTCAGGACTCCTACAACTGCAACACCTCGAAATTTCAGATTTAAATATATGAAACCATGAAATTTACCATTTTTAAAATCCTATGAACATGAAATTGACCATAATGGACCATGGCGTGGTAGGGCGCTATACATGTATCTATGCTTCAGATTACCGGAATGCACTGATATTTTTACTGCATGATGGAAATGCCAATCAGGATCAAGGTTCCACTGTGTAAGGCCAGTGGTTTCTCATGGACCCTGGGAAGACTACAGATAACATCTAAAAATTCCAAAGGGGTCCTCACCTCTGTTCAAAAAATTTTACGTGTCCTTAACTAAAAAAGGTGGAAAACCCCTGTGCTAGACAGTTTATAAAAACACACAGTAAGACACAAGACAAGCACAAGATCAAAAAAGCCCAGTAAAAAGAATACACCAGGCATGTCCAATGGACAGGATTGGCTGCAGGCACAGCTTGCCAATTTTTTTAAACAACCTGGACAGATGACATTCAAAGGGAAAGGGAAAGGGAAAGTATAAATATTTATTTTGATATTATAAATAAAGCTTGTACAGGCTGAACCTCTCTAGTCCAACAATCTCTCATCTGACAACATTCGTAATCCAGCATAACTTCATTTAACCAAATAGCCACTTATCATGGTTGTAGCCAAGTTTCCTGTGGTCCCATAAAGTTAGTTTACAGCCACCAGTCCTGGCTCTCAGTGTAATGTGCTGTTATTTAGCTGTAATTTGCTTCTAGGTTCCCCCATCTCAAGCACTTGGGAGGACCAGGGCTCCACAGCACAGCTACCACTTCCAGCTTAGCCAGGGCACAGCCTTGGTTGGAAGAGGTAAGGCAGCAAATGAGGCCACAGACAGGGCAAAGCCTCATGCTCCATCCCACCCCCACTTTTAGAAGAATCCAACACCGCAGGGTGAGGATTTTTCATCTCCCTGAGAAGCACAGCTATGGCAATTGTAGGTTTTCAGTGCAGATCAGCTCTTGGGTAACAAGAGATGGCCAGGCAAGACCCCAAGAGAAAACCTGCCTTGGGTCTAAAAGGAGGCTCAGGATTGAAGGAAATCCAGGGTGAGGGAGATAAACTATATTTAGCAAATTGGTTTGGGACAAATTTCTGGACTTCTGAAAGAGACCCAAACCCTGTATTACAGGAAAAATATTCTCTTTATGTGGAAATAAAGCATGGTTAGGACTCTGTCCAACATGTCCAGCTTCTTTACCTAATTTTGTTCATGTTCATGTTCTTCCTAGGTGCAGAACAGGGCCATGTCAGAGATGGTAGGGACTTTTGGGAAACAGTGGGTTAAGGCCTTCGCCAGCCTCAATTTCTTCCTTAATAAACAACTGCCACATCAGTCTCTTATGTCATGCTGCTCATGTAGTAGCTTTCCCAAGCAAAACCTGCTCAGTTTCATTGCTGAGCAATAACAAAGCTGCTGGAGCCGTGTCTCTGCAGTTCTAGGAAAATAGCACTACATTAGTTGGCTCATGTTTGAAATGGCCTCTTTGCAAATAAAACCAATAGAATTTTATTTTAAATAAAAGCTTAGATTCCTCAGGAACTGAAAGCCCTCATCTGGGAAAATTTTCTGTTTGGAAAGTGGATTTTTTCAAGCCCCAAGTACTGTGATTTTTGCACAAGTGCTAAATTGTAAAGTGCATATGCCCATAACATGGGCAGGGCTAATACTTCTGAAAGCTCAGCCCTGAATTTCCTGACATTTGTGCATGTTAAAGTCACAACCTCAGTATTACATTATCATTATATTGCCCTGTCCACTATCCACACAACTGCAAGAGGCATGATCATTGATTTTAGTGTTTCTTTGGCTCCGCTCTGTGATAACACAACAATGCCTTTGTTATGCTCTCAGCAGAGCTATTTATACATTGTGACGTGCTGCGTTTGCCTCCTGTGCTCTCCAACAGTCTCAGACAATTAGCTTACACACCATACTAAAAATGAAAACAGTTATAATATCAAAGCCAAGACCACAGTAACAACATGCAGCAATAGTCCAGATGAAAACTTGGCTCACTCTCGAGAAAAGTGAATGATAGGCCATCTGACAGCAAGAGGAAATAGGTGGCAAATAAGCGTTGAAGGAATACACCTAGTGAAGAAGAAAGAGGAAGGTACTGAAAAGCACACTACTTCCTGAGAATACGCAGAAGGGATTTCACACTACTAGGTGACAAACTGGTGGATAAAATTTCAGTGTTGACAAAAGCAAAGAAATGCACACTGGGAAACAGAATTCCCAACTGAAGAGCTAACTCAGACCCATCATTTGGTATGTCACCACTCACCAAAGGTAGTGGAGTCATTGTGAGTAGTTCTCAAAAAACATCTGTTCATTGTGCATTGGCAATAAAAAAGCTACCGATGTTAGAAACCATTAGGAAAGGCACAGATAATAAGATAGAAACTATCACACTGCAACTCTATAACTACATAGTACACCCACATCTTGAATATTGTTTGCAGTTCTGGTAACCACAGCTCAAACAGATAAACTGGAAACAGAACAAGTACAGAGGAAGGCAACAAAAAATGATGAAGGGTAAGGAATATCTTCCATATAGAGCCGGCCCAGCTGGTGGGTATTTTCAACTGGAACATGGGCCCTAAGCAACCACCTTGCTTACCTTGCCCTAATGCTGGGCATGTTTCCATATTAAGAAAGACTGGAAACACTGACACTGCTCAGCTTGGAAAAGAGACAACAAAGTGTGGGGGGTATGACAGAGGTTGATAAAATCATGAACAGTTTAAAGAACATGAATAAGGAAGTGCTATTTACCGTGCCACATAACAAAATGAACCGGGGCCAGCCAGTGAAATTATAAAAGGCAGAAGATTTAAAATAAATACATAGAAGTACTTCACACAATGCACAGTCAGTCTTTGGAACTCATTGCCAGGGCGTGTTCTGGAGGCCACACGCATAGCAGGGTTCAGAAAAAAAAAAAAAACTAGAGAAGTTCATGGAGAATAGGTCCATCAATAGCTATTACCCAAGATGGTCTTGGATGCCATCCCATGGCTCTGGGTGTCCGTGAACCTCTGACTGCTGGAACTTGGGACTGAATGACAGGAAATAGATTTCTCAATAAAGTGCCCTGTTGGGCTGACTTCCTCAGAAGCACCTACCAGCCACTGTTAGAAAACACAATATTGGGCTTAGTGGACCATTAGTCTGACCCAGTATGGGTTTCTTATGAGATCATCCTTAGATCCCATTTACTAACTGAAGAGGAATTTTAAAAAGATACAATTTCCAAAAGTGACACTTCTGAAATGATACAAAAGCCTATGAAGAGCAAAGAAGTTTGTCTGACAAGATTTACACTGAAGTACTTGACTTAAACTCTTGCACTCCGAGTGGATCATAGGTATCTACAAGTTTCCTCCATTTCACTGTGTCTTGGGATAAAATTTCTCAGGAGTATCCCAGTTGTCCTTCAGTCTCAGTAGCTCTGCTCCATGTTGTCTGAGTCTTCCTCTTTTGCATTTTCCTCGTGGGTTCCATTTGAAAGCTTGACAGACTATGCTGGATGATTGTTTTCTGAGTGTGTGGCCCAGCTACCCCCACTTTCTTCTCTTGATTTGAACACCAAGTGGTTCTTGTCCTGCTTGGTTCCAAAGCTCCTCATTTGTGAAACAGTCCTGCCACGGGATGCAAAGGATGTACCTCAGGCATCTGTTTATGAATGTCTGTAGCTTGTGATTTGAAGACTTTTTGGCACACCAGGTCTTGTCTTGTATGGACAAGAGCATACTCTTCACATTTGTGTTGAAGATCAGCAGTTTCATCTTCACACGTTATCTGTGAACTCCATATGGGAAAAAGTGTCTTGAATGCAACTTTTGCTTTCCCTATCCTGGCACTGACATCCTTTTTTGTTCTTCCGTCTCTGCCCATGATACTCCCCAAGCAGGTGAGCTGCTCCACATCATCCAGGTCATCCCCTCCCAGTGTGATAGTGGTGTTGCTGGACTGGTTGATCCTCACTGTCTTGGTCTTTCCCTTATTAGTGCGCAGTCCAGTCACTGAGGCAGTTTTGTTTAGCGTTATGATCTTTTCTTCCACGCTTTCACGTCAGCATGAAAGGAGCGTGACATCGTCAGCAAAATCAATGTCCTCTAGCTGTTTGAAAAGTGTCCATGAATGCCCCATCGATGGCCATCTGTTGTACTGCTCATAATCCAGTCCATTGTGATCAAGAACCAGAATGGTGACAATAGGCACCCTCGTCGCACTCCTGAGAGTTTGCTGAATGATTCTGTCAAGACACCATTGTGAACAACTTGGCATATCGAGAGTTCATACGTTGAATGGATCAAGTTAACAATTTTGGATGGGATGTCCTGGTGTTGCAGCAGTTTCCACAAAGTGTCTCTACCAACTCTGTCAAAGTCTTGTTCAAAGTCTAGGAAGGTTATGTAAAGGGGGAGTTCCACTCAAGCAACTCTTCTGTGATCACTAAGGGTGAGTCTACACTAGCAAGGTACATTTGAAATTGAGGTCAAAAGGCAATCTTCTTACTAAATAATCCACGGAACATCTACACAAACACACACACCACGATCTTTCAAAAATAACTTCAAAAGAACAGGCCTGTTCCGTCAAAGTTGGTCTTCCGTTCCCACAGTGGGAAAAGCACCCCCTTTCGAAAGATTATTTCTCAAGGGTAGATGCTCCACGGACGGCTATTTTGAAAGATGGAGTCCCCCATGGTGGCAATCAGCTAGCAGGCGATGGCGCTGCTCACAGCACAAGCAGAGCTCTATGGCTCCAGCATCTGGATGCGTTTAAGGAAGCAGGCTCCCACAAACCCCCAGGCAGGAAGCTGAGAGGGTGCAGGCAGCAGGGAGCCCACACTGCTCTCCAGCACGCTGCCAGCTGTGAGGCCCCAGCCAGCCCACCTTGCTTCCTGGATCCATGGCCAGCACCTCAGACCCCTGCTCATGCCAGGGAGTCCTTCCAGGAGGGGAGCCAGACACTAAAGCACTGGGCCCCCTCGTGGACGGAGGCCAAGCTGCAGGACCTCCTCACCCTCTGGGAAAACAAGAGGTCCTGCACCAGACAGGAGTCCAGGGCCGCAACACCGCAGCATTCAAGCTGCTCTCCAAGGGCCTCACTGGCCAGGATCATCCCACCCACACCCCAGACCAGGTGAGGGCCAACATGAAAGAGCTCCACCAGGGCTATTGCAGGGCTCAGGACACAGCCGGGCAGTCGGGGGCAGTGCCCACCAGTTGTCCCTACTTTAAAGAACTGGACTGCCTCCTTGACACGGCGGACCCCAACACCAAACCAGAGACTGAGACAGAAACAGAGGGAGAGGATCGCCTGGTAACCACAGCCAGCACCAGACGCCCGCAGACACCCAGGCCACTCCAGACCATCAGCGATGATGAGGGCTCAAGCGAGGGGGCCCTCATCATCCACATCCCATCCAGCCAGGCCCCCTCCAACAATGCCTCACCCGAGTTCCTGGAGGGACTCACAGGTATGCACTTTGCATGCCGATCACCATGGGGAGGGGGCACTTGGTTCCACCAAGGGTGGCCATAGCCCATCCACACAGCCATCAGCCCTGGGCACATGCAGGCCAGACGGCCCCACTCCCATGGCCTCTGAGGGCTGATGCGTGGGGCACTCAGCGCTGTGCAGCCAGGACAGCACCACAGGCCACCTGACTGTGGAGGGACCAGGGCGGCTCACACTCATGGCACCCATATGGGGAACCCCAGGATGTGGTCCCCATAGGGCCCCCATCGCTCAGGACTAATGGCCCATTCCTCCCCCTCTTCTGTCTCCAGAGCTCCAGCAGCTGGCAGCCAGACCAGCCCTGTCACGGGCCCAGGAAGCCCAACCACTGAGGGTGAGAGGCAGCAGCCGGACCCCAACCGGGGACAGTGCAGGGCCACCGCCAGTGCCACCTCGGTGGGGAGGAGGTGGCAGCAGATGCAGTCCACACTACAGCCCTGTGGGACCTCACAGGTGGCTCTCCACGGAGTTGCAGCCTGGGACAGGGTGGCGGCCAACCCCATTGTGAACCACTCCCGCACCTGCCCCTCCCCACCTTCCCCCATGTCCCCATTACCCAACCACCCTCTCGGCTCCTCCCCTCCAACTACCACCACCGCGAACCTCTCCTGCCCCAATTCCCCGCACCCAAAGCCTGATCTGCTTGCCTGGTCCCAATCCACCTCCCCCTGGCTGGTCTTATGCAGCTGTCCCTCATGTTTCTGGATGGGGCCGGCCAGGAGGAGGCTGTTTCCCCAGCTCCTCCTGTGCCAAACCGAGCAAGGCCACGGTGACCTCACTCCAGCCGTGCCCCTACCTCCCCATGCCGCCGGCCCCAGCCCAGCACCGATGGGGCCCCCAGACACAGGTGGAATGGGGCAGGTGCAGACAGGGGGGATCCAGGCCATCGACTCCCATCGAGGGGTAAAGCCCCCCGCCTTAACCCACGGCCGCCCGGGGCTCGCAGGGAGGGTGGCTGCCCGGGGCTGCTACATCCCATAAAGAGTCCCCCGCAGCCCCCATTAGCTGTTCCCCCACCCACCTATATATAGTAACAGAAAGAAAGCCGTGCTAGTCTATATACTATCAAAACAAAAAAACAGTCAAGTAGCACTTTAAAGACTAACAAAATAATTTATTAGGTGAGCTTTCGTGGGACAGACCCACTTCTTCAGACCATAGCATACCAGAACAGACTCAATATTTAAGGTACAGAGAACCAAAAACAATAATCCAGGTTGACAAAGCAGAAAAAAATTATCAAAGTGAGCAAATCAATCAAATCAAATCCACCTGTATATAGTTCCCCGCAGCTCCCTGTTAGCCGCACCCCACCTGCCTGTAAATAGTTCCCTCGAGTATGCAGAGGCCGACAGTTATAATGTACTAGTAAACTGTTTATTGTTGTGGTTGACCTCACATCCCCTGTGCATGTGTGGGTTTCTCAGTGGGGGTGTGTGTGCATAGGGTTGGTGGGGGAGGTGTGCACAGGGGTGGGGTTGTCACTGTGGCCCCCACTCAATGGACTGGCACAGGGCCACCCACACCCACGCCCCGCCTCAGCAGCCCACCCCTGCACAAATACCTCATGTTTAGCCTCCACAAGGTTGTGCAGGGTGCAGCAGGCCCCCAACACTGCCATGACGCTGCGGAGGCCCACCTCCAGCTTCGTGAGGAGACAGCTGAAGCACCCCTTCAAGTGACCAAATACCCGCTCAGTCGTATCGTGGGCCCGGTTGAGCCGCTCATTAAAAATGTCCTGGGTAGGCTGCTTGTGTCCCGTATATGGTCTCATCAGCCAGGCATGCAGGGGGCAGGCCGCGTCCACCATGATGCAGGATGGCATTGTCATGTCCTCAATGGGGAGCTCCCGCCAGGGGATGAAGGTCACCTCGGCCATGCAGCAGCTCAGCCCTGAGTTCTGGAACACCCCGGCATCATGGGTGCAGCTGGACCAGCCCAAGCAGATGTCATGAAAGCGACTGCTAGCGTCAACAAGCACACCTGCAGGACCACAGAGCGGGAGCCCTTTTGATTTACATAGGATCTGCCGCTGTGCTCCAGGGCCTGTATGGTGATGTGTGCGCCATCCAGTGCCCCAAAGCAGTTCAGGAAACCCAAGTCCTCGAAGACCTGGATTGCATTTTCCAGGCCCCCGATGCAGATCAGCTGCTGCAGGAGGACCCTGTTGATGGCCCCAATTACCTGCAGGGTGTGGGGGGGGCGCACTCGTGAGTGTGGGGGGATCGCACTTGTGAGTGTGGGGGGGTGAAGTGCACCCACCTGTCCAGCTCTGTTCCCTGCAGGGCAGGCCACCCAGGGCACTTGCCCCCTGCATGCCTACCTGTACCTGTCCCTGCCCCTGCCCCAGCTTGCCCCCCAACCCCTGGTTCTTGACAGTGCCCCCTTGCCGGGATGCCCCCTGAACCCTGCCCTCCTCATATGCAGTCTAGGTGTGACCCAGGCATGGCTTACCTCATTGAGGATGGCCCCCATGGTGGCCCGGCCCACCCTGAACTGGTGGCCGACAATCGGTGACTGTCCAGGGTGCCCAGTTTCCAGAGGGCGATAGCCACCCTCTTCTGGAGTGGGATCACCAGCCTCATGCAGGTTTTGCAGTGCTGGAGGGCTGGGGTGAGCCAGTGGCAGAGCTCCATGAACATCCCCTTGGTCATCCTGAAGTTCTGTAGCCACCGGTCGTCACCCAAGTCCTCCATCACCAGCAGTCCCACCAGTCACTGCTTGTGGGGTTAGTCAGGAGAGTGGCTAACAAGTTAGCCACCCAGAGTCGCTGGTGCACAGCAGCCAGGACCGCGGCCAGTGCGCCGGCCATGGCCTCGATGAGGGGGGAGCTGCTGGGGTGCATGGGGGCTTTCCTGCCCCTGTACTTTCAAAAGAGCACCCTGGGACGTGTGGGGACACTCTTTCGAAAGTGCAGTGGGAGCCATTCAAAAGGGCGGGTCAGACATTCACTCCCTATTTGCCTGTGTGGACACTCCCTTTCAAAAGGCCGTTTTTCAACATTTAGTTTCAAAACCTGTTCGAAAGCTGTCCTTTCAAAAAGGAGCTGCAGTGTAGATGCAGCCTAAGAGAGTTGCTATTTGGTCAGTACAAAACCTCTCACTTCAGAAAAGCCTGTTCTTCCATGAGCTGTCTGTCTATTTCTGTCTTAATTCTCTCCAAGAGAATCCTACTGAGCACCTTTCCTGGAACAGACAGTAATGTGATACCCCTCCAGTTCTTGCACTCCTTCAGACTGCCTATCTTTGAAAGCTTGATAAGGTAGCCATGTTTCCATCTTGTGCGATTTTCTCAGTGTCCCAACTTCTCCCAAAAATAGATTATACATCATGTTGACTGATGTCTCATTACCTGCCTTGATTGCTTCTACAGGGATGTTGTCTGAACCAGGTGCTTTTCCACTTTTCAGACGGGCAAAGGCTTTTCTGATTTCTTCTTTTGTAGGTCTGTTGCTGTTAATTTGCAGAGGTATATTTGCAGGTATCATGCGGGCAGGACAGTTCAGTAGCTCTTCAAAGTGTTCTTTCCATCTACTGAGCAGCTCACTTGGGTTTGTTACCGCATGCCCCCTTTATCATGTACTGGCTGATCCACTGTATGCCGTAACCCAGCTAACGTCCATGTTCCAAGTTTCTCTGTCCTGCAGCTTGTTCTGCTTGTTGTTCAAGGTTTTCCACTAAATTCTTCTTGTCCCATTTGCAGCCTTTTTAATCTCTCTGTTGGCTTCTGAATACAGTCTCTGAGCTTCCACATTGCCTGTTGCTTTTCTGTCCTTTTGCTCCTTCATTTTTCTCACAGTGTCTGCTGTGATCCATTCTTTATGATGCCTTGTCCTTTTTCCCCCCAATATTCTATCACAGATCTGTATCACAAATTTGTTCCACAGTAGCATCTTTTGGGATGAGGTCTGTCAGAAGTGCATATCTGTTGGACAGCTCCACTTGGAAACCAGCCCTTGTCTCTATCATTCAGCTGCCCCATGTTAAATCTCAATCCCAGCTTGGTCGCTTCTATGGTGTACTGTTTGAACTTGAGTTTTATCATGACCAAATGGTGGTCTAAACCTACATCTGCTCCTCTTCTAGCACAGACGTTCTTCATCAATCTTCTGAAAGAACTGCTCATACACATGTGATTAATCTGGTTTTCTGACGGGTGGTCTGGTGAAACCCAAGTGACCTTATGGATTCTTGTGTGTAGCAAAATACTGTCACCAACCCACTGACTAACAAAAAAAGTCACTGAAGTGCTCTTCATTTACATTCATGTTGCCTGGGCTCTCTTCTCCCATGGTCTGCTCTCTGCCCATATTTAGGCTTCCAATTTTCGCACTGAAGTTGCCTATCAAAATCAAGATATCCTCCTTCACAAAGTGTTGTGAATCAGAAAGCAGTTTCTCACAGAAGGCTATTTTACATTCCTCAGCTGCTTTGCTGGTTGGTGCATAACACTGCACAATCAGTACTTTCTGCACTTTGGTGTAGAATCTGGCTGTGATGATGCATGAGGAAACTGCTGGCCACTCCATTAAAGCACCAGGTGCCCCTCTTAATAACATTAAGCCCACACTTTCTGTACATGGCACACCCTCTTCTTCATGTCTTATGTAGATGAGGGTTTCACCTGTTACCAGGCATAACTGCCAGATTGTGTCCATCTTGCCTCACACAAATCCAAAACTGAAAACTTGTACTGTTTCATCTCCACTGTAATCTGTGCTGTCTTCCCCAGTTGATACATGGTCTGAACATTCCATATACCAAACTGGGTGGTTGTCCAGGGTGAAAGAAGGGTCATCTGTGGAGCAGCTTCCTTTCAGCTTTCCCTACCATGCTTCATACTCAATCTGTGCAGACTGCCAACTCCTCCCAAGACCTGAATAGCTGTAGTTTCTTTGTAGAGTTTCTGTAACTTTTAGGTTTCTCCCCCCCTACCCCCCCAGGTAGGATTGTTAACCCGAAGCTAACCTCTTTTACCCCAGGGAGCGGTGTTCAAATTTGTCTGGTCTCTATCCTAAGATCTGTCCAGTTTGGATGACTCTTCCAAGAGCTTCTGGTTCCTGCTGACATAGTTCTCCAGGTCATTGAGACACATAAGACATCTCACCACAACAAGGAATGAATCATAGAGTGAACTTAAGTACCTACCACAGTGAGTTTCCATCTTTAAAGCACTTTTCAAATACAAACGTATTCTTCCAACACCCCTGCTAGGAGCATGAGTAATGAAAGAGGTAGAATATTACAAAGATGGAGAATGGGAGGCACTGGAGGAGGCAGGAGAGCTGGGTGCTGAGCACACACTTTTTTTTCCATGAGTGTTTCAGTCCCAGAGTACCCACGGAGTTGGTGCCTATGACGGGGTGGGGGGGTCAAATTTTCAGGCACTTTGATTAGCCACAGTCTACTATAAGAGACATAGCCACAAATAACTGGTGTTCTCAATAGAGCATCTCTGAAATGCACAAGCAACCCAGTCTCTGGCTAGCAAGCATCCAGGAAAAGTTGCAAACCTTGTACACAAGGGAGAAAATTCTCTATACAGTAAAGTCGTAACATTCGTGGATTCAATTATTCATGACTGGCTCATCGTCCCCTGCACTGTTGCCACCGTGCAGCATGAGGCACTGCAGCAGCCTGTGTGGTGTGAGGCGCTGTTGCCCCCGCAAGGTGCTGTTGTTGCCGCTGCACAGCGTGAGGCGCTGCAGCCACCGGCGCAGCGCTGGTGTGTTGCCCCCACTCAGTGCGAGATGCCACAGCTGCAAACATGGCACAAGGTACTGTAGCTATGCACGCTGTGCTGCTGTTGCCAGTGCAAGGTGCTGTTGCCGCCTCACAGTGCGATGCACCAATGCCACCGCACAGCACGAAGCACCGTAGCCGCCCGTGCAGCACTACTGTTGCCACCGTGTGGCGCAACGCACTGCAGCTGCCTGCATGATGCTTCTGGAGCCGCCCCAAGGTGCCCTAAGTCACCTGTGCTGTATTTCGACATATTTGCGAAATTCAACATTCATGAGGGTTTTCAGCACTGAACCGTCATGAATGTTGCAACACTACTGTAGTAATTTGCAGTTAGAATGACATGTTTGGAATCAGGGAGAAAAGTATACCCCTTTTAAACAACATGGCTACTAAGCAAACATTAAGCTAGTTTAAATTTTCTAAGTTGTGCACAGTTAAGTTTGGATATTTTAAAATAAATAAAGCTGACAACCAGGTCAAGTTGACTTCTAAGAAAAACATACTGAATCAAATGCGTATGGGATTAAGCAGGCAGTATTTACTCATTGACCAACACAGCCATTAGACACTAATCAGCTACAGAATCACCACACCATACAGCATTATTGCATTGGTTACAGGGGTTTGTATGCAATTAAGAGTATTTCATTGTTTCACCAGATGCCTGTGGCATCCAATTAAGTAATAACACAAGAGAAGAGCTCTTTAATTAATGAGGAAAAGCCTCTGCTAGCTAGACACAGGTGTGCAAGTCTCAAGTAGAGCCTCAAACAGTTGAATGGATAATTTTATTTCAGAAAAACTCAAATGTGTATGCAATTAACTCAAGAGTAGAAGGATTTAACTTCTTTCAAGGCATTTATATTTCTTTGTAATATGCACCATTTAACTGGATTATAAAAGATTAAAATACAAAACTAACAGTGTAAACTAGCATGGTTAAAAGTGATGACAATTTTCACTTGTTACCTGTGTTTCAAAAATTGCACACAACACAAGTTAAACTCTGAATTTTGGTAGGAAGTGTTTTTAAAAAGTAATAGTCTATGCTGTCATTAAATGAACACATTTTGATTAGTTAGTCCCCTTCATCTAGTTATAAAAAAAGCTACAAAACACTTATCTGTTATTTTAATCAGTTAAAATAGTACTAATAAAATGAGATATTTCATGCTACTCTATGAGATGTAAGACTATGCGATTACAACACGAGGTCAAATGAACATAATTTGGCATCTGTTTCTGGCATGTGTGGGTTTGGTGAGAGGAAGACGACTGGAAACTGGTTATGGTTTAAACCTAGCTTCTTTCAGCATTCATAACTTTTGGTTTCTTTTATCAGTGATGCATTGAAGAAGAAATAAATATTTACAAAAGACAGTCTTTCCATTACTAGTTATTGCCACATGAAGTCGCATTTGCCACTACTCCTAGATATTTCTAGTACACGTGGGCAACTCAAAGAAACATTTTCACAATAGGGAAGAAGTTTCTTTGTGAAACTTTTACACAGCCCCACAGTATACAGACCCTCAACTTCCAGACAGACCAGACACTCTACTTCCAGACAGACATTAAATAAAGGACACATTCTGTTTGCTAGGGAGGTTAAAAGAGAAGAAAGCAAAGCATCAAAGTTTTTCTTAGATACAAGAAATAACTTCGCAGGACAAAAACTAACAAGAATGTGAAAACTACTGCAAGAGCGCCACAGGGCTACACACAGACAAGTTCAGAAAGATGGATGATTAAGACAGGAAAGGTGCACACACAAAAATGCCTTCATTACAAGGTTGTATATTATATTCAACTACAGTACAACTACAGACTTGGGGCTAAATGAAACCCCATTATAGTTACTGACCACATAACATCTCAGTAGCACAAACATGGCTGTCAATAGATGCAAAATTATAGTAGCAACCCTTAGCACTCAGATGATATTCCTTACTTGCTTCAGCAGAACCGAGTTAAGTACAGCATGGACTGATATTTCCATTGAAGTGCAAAGTACTTTTGTCCCCAAATTTCCCAAACCTTAAAAATGAACTTGTACCTTTTGACACAAAAATGTCCATCATAACTGCACATAATAGGACTGATATTTCCATTGAAGTGCAAAGTACTTTTGTCCCCAAATTTCCCAAACCTTAAAAATGAACTTGTACCTTTTGACACAAAAATGTCCATCATAACTGCACATAATATTATATGTGAATAAATATTTAAGGTGGAGATGATAGTGAAGATATTCTGAAATCTCAGGCCCTAGCTCTCTCAATTTGGGTAACAAAATTATTGGATACGTTTGAGACAATTTTGTTCTTGTATCACTGGGCCTCAGTTCCCAGTCCACAAAATGGGGACACCAACAACAGTTTAGCTAACAGAAAGAGAGTGTGAAGATAAATTTATTTATATTGCTAAAGCACTCAGATACCTTTGTGACAGCACCACAGAAATCTCAAGAGGATATTAAAAGTTTAGTCTTCTGTTCAGGGTTTTGATGGTATGCAGTCAATAAGGCTGGGGACTATCCACTGAACAGAGATATAAAGGAAGAGAACCATAGAAATGTTTAGGGCTGGAAGGAATAGGTCATCTAATCCAGTTCCCTTCACTTAGACAAGACTAAATATTATCTAGACTAGGGTTTCCCAAACTGGGGGGTGTGAAGAAACTACAGGGGGTCGCGAGGCAACCCAGCCCCCCACCCCCCCCAGTCATGCCTCCTATCCGAAGAAAAAGCCAGCTCTTGCTTCCAGTCCGCAACCCTTGCCATTTCATGTGGGCTACCTGGTGCAGCCACTATAAAAAGCAGGCAGCCGGCAAAGGAGCTTGTTATCCCATCAAAGAAAGATATCACATTGGTTTGACATGATTTGTTCTTGACAATAAAATAACTAACAATCAACATGGATTTTCTTCTAGGTGTTTAGTAACAGACTACAGGTTGAACCTCTCTAATCCAGAACTCTCTCATCCATCAGACCCCATAATCTGGCATAATATTAGCTCACCAGACAAATACTTGCCATGTGTGTGGCCAAGTTTCCCACAGTCCCATAAAGTTTGTTTACAGCTACCAGATCTGACTCAGTGGTAATATGCTAGAAAATACTGACCTCCTGTCATTCAGAAAATTATTTCATCCAGCACCACTAAGGTCCAAAGGATGCTAGACAAGAAAGGTTCCACCCATATTTGACTATTTGTTTCATAATCTTTCCAGAAACCAAAATTCGGCTGGCTTGTCTATAATTGCCTGCATTGTTCTTATTTCCCTCTTCACAGATCAGTACTATATTTGCCAGTTTCCAGTCCTCCAAAATCTCTCCCGTCCTCCACAAATTCTCAGTAAAAATCACTAATGGCTCATAAGTCTCTTCAGTCAATTTCTTAAGAATTCTAGGTTGGATTATGTCAGGCTCTGATGACCTGAAGCTTTCTAACTTGTCTATTCTTAACTTGTTCCTTCCCTATTTTAGCCTGAAATCCTACCACTTTTACACTGATATTCACTATGTTAGTCATCTGATCACAGCTAACCTTTCTTGGTGAAAACTGAAACAAATAAAGCAATTAACACTTCAGCCATTACTACACTTTCTGTTATTGTCTTTCCCTCATTAAGTAATAACCCTCCTCTGTCCTTGGTCTTACTCTTGCTTTTCATATTTTTGAAAAATGTCTTATTACCTATTTTGTCCCTAGCTAATTTAATCACATTTTGTGCCTTCACCTTCCTAATTTTGTCCCTTTGTGTTGGGTTGGGTTGTTTTGTAATATAAATACACACAACCTTCTCAATCTGACCTACTTCCCACTTTTTGTATGTTTTTTTTGGTTTTGTTTGTTTTTTTGTTTTTTGAGTTTCAGGTCATTGGTTAAGCCAGCGTGTTCTCTCACTCTACTTCCTACTCCAATGTTTGCTCCTGCCCTTATTAAAAAAGCTGCCAGTTCTCCTGGACTAGCCTGTGCCTCGCCCACCGCCCACCTTAGACTTCTTTTCCTTGAGATCTTACCTACTAAAAGAGCACTACCCGAGTACAAAATCTGTATCCACACCTGATCTATAATCCATAAAAATGGCTCACAGATATGAAGCAAATAGCCACAGACTTGCAGGACTCTACCTACTAATAACCTGAATCTGCTAAATAGGCCTTCTTGAAGCCTTTAGGCCTATCTATAGTCTGCTGTGTTTCCATCTGCCATGCCTGAGAACCATGAACCCCATCATTTTACTATTAATTTCACTCAAGATGAACTAGTGTGATCAATATGCTTGGGTAATTTGCCTGATGCAAAAGCCATTTTTTCTTAGGTTTGGCCTGGCAGGTGGTTACTAGGTAACTAGCTGGACTGTGCATGAAAATGCACAAAATTGAGACCATACCCTATGATTAAGACGTAATAACTCATATTTTTACGTGGATTGCAACTTTGAAATCACCACCACACAAAATGTGTCCTCTTTTAAAAAAGATATTGATCCAGAAAGTTCTGGAGACTCATTTTCTAAACATTTTGTTTTGGTTTATCTACCATGGGATTCATGTTCATTCTCTCTCTTACTGCACAGTAAAATATATGACACACAGAAAGCAGTCATTTTAAAAAAGGTCTTAATATAAAATTGTTGGAAAGGCTTCAGCTGTTCTCATGGTAGTTTCTACACTGTTTCTTGTATCCTTTCCCCACCTTTTCATCCTGTGGGTCCCATTCCAACAGTTAGCACAGTCCACCACTGCAGGCAGTGCTAAACAACGTGCAAGACTGGATGTGAGAGGATGCTTGCGGTGCAGTGAAAGGGCTAACTTGTAGCCAGTGCATCCTGTAGTTGGGGTAATCATTTTCAAAGAGCCAGAGACTGTGAAGGAGAAGAACTGGACTACGGCATATAGGTATGCTGAAAAAAAGATGGTTTAAGCAAAAAACCCCCCACCCCAAAGGTGATGGGATGCCCCCAAACTTGGAATGCAGAGTTGGGGTTGGCTGTTGGTGCCTCATGCCCATCCAGAACACGGAGTTTTGCTAGTTTTGGACTTTTCCCAACTCCTGTGAGTGGAAGGCAGCTGGCAGCCAGGCGCCAGCTCCCCACCACTCACAGGAGTAGCTGCCACCACTGACAGAATGGATTCACAGCTCCCGTCAGGGGCAGCAGCCTGACTCTTGCCATGCCTCACAAGAGCAGTTTCCCCACTCCTATTAGGGATGGCAGCCTCCCTGCTTCTTGCACAGGTGGTGAGAGTCAGGCTGCCGCCCCAACAGGAGCAGTTTCACACAATAGTTTTATGCAAAACACTATGAAAATTTTCTTTAAAAAATTGTTGTCAGACCAACACCAAGCAAACAAAACAACAACATATAGAGCAAAAACAAAATGAAGTAATTTAACCAGGTATCATAGCAAAGAAGTAGTAACATTATATCTGGCTTTAACAACAGAAAATATCAGTGTATGAATGCAAAAAAGTGTCAGATGCTGGCAGCACACTTGCAAGTTGCTCATGGAACACCAGCGCTCTGCAGAACATAGTTTAACAAAACACTGATCTACATCATTCCTGACAGACATTTATCCAACCTGTCCCTAGATATCTGAAAGCTGTTATCATGGAATACATTTGAGGCTTCAACAAGGGTTGAGCTCACAACCCCTGGTTTACAAGGCTAGTGTTCTAATCAGAGAGATACTCCTCCTCCCTGCTAGATAGTTTGTTAAAAGGAGTTATACAGAAGGAAGGAAGGAGGTATTTTTCCTCTTGGTTTCACTAACTAGGAGGAGGGGATAAATCCAGTAAGCAGGTATAGCTAAAATATTTAACTTGTGCACCCTGATGTTCAGCATGTCTAGAGTCCACCAGGGGAACTCACCCTGCTATAGCCTGGTTAAACAAATAAACCATGAGATGGTTCTTGTAGGCCAACAAACCCTCTCAGTTGGCTCAAGGAAGGATACACTTTCAAAGCTAAATATCCTCCACTGGGTACTTCTTGCCACTATCCTCCTGCTGGACAAATGAATCACGGCTGGTTTGAGAACATTCCAGCTGCTGCTTGAAGTTAAAGAAGTGAAACCTCAAATCACCCAAGCCATGCATGACTTTCATGGATCAAAAGCAATATGTTGTATTGGATCTGGGAAGTGCTCTCAGTAAACACTCATCCACATTCCATGTTAGCCATAGTTTGCAGCTTTCAGATACCACAACTAGAAGATGCTGTGGCTCCAGATGCCAGAACTGAGGACAAAGAGGCTCACTCTCCTGTGCTTTCCTTGCACCTCATGCTCTCACTCAGGAAAAAGAGGAGAGCCTCACTGGAATGGAAGAGGACAGAAATGTGCTATTGGGGATGGGATAGGAGCAGAGAAAGAAGAATCTATAATCTCTAAACACATTTCCTTCCAGAATCTAGAACAGAACCCAGGAATTATGAATCACATCATTCCTCTGATATCTAAGAAATAGCAGTAATATTCACTGGCATTCCCATGTCCTTTGATAGCTGGCTGACACAGAGGATAACAGCCTACTACTGCTCTCATCATTTGCTCAATTTAGAGATCTATGTTGGGTATTTGAAGGTTCCGATTCTGCCCATGACACAGCCGAGAGCAGTCCAGGGTCAGTATGGAGTCACATAATAGAATTTTGGTTCTCTCATTTAAAACAAATACACACTCAGGAAATTGTGTGCAAAAATTAGGTTTTACAGAGGTGTTTCTTGATATATCAAAGGAGTATGCACTTGCACTAAGATTAAGCTAGAAGTTGCAGGCAGACCTGTTGAAAGTCTCTAGATAAGTATAAGTGGGATAAAAATAAAGAGTGATGGCACAGTAGGAGTCTACTGTAGAGAAGATGTGGGTTAAGATTTTTTTTTTAAATAGCTAACAAAAATCATCTAAAGCACATCACTTGGTGATGAGGATGTATAGACATCTGTTTGGAAAATGTAGGAGGGCACAGATTATTGAACTACTTGTTTGAACATATTGGGGAAGTAGACAAAATTACTTGGGAAGAGGCTGTTCTATATTTTATTCTGAGAAATAGGGAGGAATTGGTTGAGAAATTGACGGTGGAACACAGAGCTGTCCAGGATAGAGAGTAGATCGACCAGCATATTACAGAAATTAACAGCAGGACAATTGCAAGCCCACATACACACAGCTATTTACATAAGAATAAAATCACAACAATTTATAAATCCTACAAATTATACCATTATTAAAACAAACATCCCATTTAAGCATCTCTTATCAGATAAGTAGCTTTATTGTAGCTATTGTTTCACCCACTGCTGCAAAGAGGTTCAAAGTGCATTATCATTTAGCAGAAGCAGCAATTTGTAGGAAATTGCAGCACAGACCATCTTACTACTTCTTTTGTATCGTGCTAAAAGAGTTGGGGGGGGGAAGCACATACACAACATACATATACTAATTATTTGTGTCATAATAGTCTTCAACGCAAGGTTGATAAGGGCGCATTTAAATAGTCCCACCTGACCATACCTGCAGCCAGCCTGCTGGGCTTAAGGAGGGGAAGCACTGCAGCCAGACCAGACAGGGTCGGGGTGGAGGGAGAGAACAAACAAAAACACACAAACAAGCTGCAGCTTAAGGCACTCACTCTCTCAGGCTGGGTTTACACTTGTCATGGAAGATCAAATGCTTAGGTTCGATCTTGTGGGGTGCTGTTTTACACATGCACAAAACAGCGTATTCCAAGGTCAATGCTGACCCCAGAACTCCTCGTGAGCTGCAAGGATTAAGGAATGCCGATGGGAGGAGTGCTCCCGTCGACATTCTGCAGTGGGGACAGGAATGAATATCGACGGCTGCAAAATCGATTTTTGGTACACAATTGACATACCTAAAATTGCACAGCAGCCATCAACACTCAAGGTGAATGTAGACCCAGCCTGCGGTAACGCCTATGGTGGGAGCAGCAGCAGCAGGGATGGGAGCCGACAGTGAGGGGGATCCCCACGTTCCAGGGATAGAGAGGTCCCTGGAGAAGCCATGTGGGAAGTGAGTGGGTGGGTCAAGCAGTGCTGGAAGAGGGTCTGGATGTGTGGCTGAGACAGATGCAAGAAGGGGAGTCAGATGAGGAGGGGAAGAGGGGGAGAGTGTGTGTACAACTTGTCTCTATGTTCTGGCTTGCTGGGGGCTTGCAGAAGGCCTACTATCTGCATGCGTGTTAGTGTAGCAGGTCCAGGTCTACCTCCCTTCTCTTCCCCTTCCCCAGAAGGGTCTCACTTATGCAGAAAAGGGCTTGCTTCTTCCCCTGGCACTGCCAGCAACCCTGGAACATACATTTAGCTCTGCACAATGAGCACCACTAGTCAGGACACTGCATGCTCCCATCCCGTCCCTTCCCTGAAGAGAACTGACACATGGGGGGCATCCAATAAGTCACATCACACTTCCTCCCCCCAGTTTTTGCCAGAAATTGCCTGCCAAGCTCTCTCTCCCTCCCTCCCTCCCCTGTTTGCTGGAGGCAGCCTGGAACCAGGACAGGAGAGGTAAACAAGCAGCACCTGCACCAACAAGCTTCAGTCACTGCCCAGCCAAGATCTGAACAGGAGTGGGAATGGGTGGTGTCTGCCTGCCTGCCTACCTGCCATGACATTCTTAAGAACATAAGAATGGCCATACTGGGTCAAACCAAAGGTCCATCCAGCCCAGCATCCCATCTGCCGACGGTGGCCAATGCCAGGTGCCCCAGAGAAGGAGAACAGAAGACAATGATCAAGTGATTTATCTCCTGCCATCCATCTCCTGCCCTTGTTCTGAAGGCTAGGGCACCATACTTTATCCCTAGCTAATAGCCATTTATGGACCTAACCTGCAAAAATTTATCAAGCTCTTTTTTAAACCCTAATAGAGTCCTGGCCTTCACAGCCTCCTCGGGCAAGGAGTTCCACAGGTTGACTGTGCGCTGTGTGAAGAAAAATTTCCTTTTATTAGTTTTGAACCTACTACCCATCAATTTCATTTGGTGTCCCCTAGTTCTTGTATTATGGGAAAAGGTAAATAATTTTTCTATATTCACTTTCTCCACACCATTCATGATTTTATATACCTCTATCATATCGCCCCTCAATCGCCTCTTTTCCAAACTGAAAAGTCCCAGTCTCTCTAGCCTCTCCCCATATGGGACCCATTCCAAGCCCCTAATCATCTTAGTCGCCCTTTTCTGAACCTTTTCTAATGCCAATATATCTTTTTTGAGGTGAGGAGACCACATCTGCACGCAGTACTCAAGATGTGGGCATACCATAGTTTTATATAGGGGAAGTATGATATCTTTTGTCTTATTATCGATCCCTTTTTTAATAATTCCTAACATCCTATTTGCTTTACTAACTGCCGCTGCACACTGCGTGGATGTCTTCAGAGAACTACCCACTATAACTCCAAGATCCCTTTCCTGATCTGTCGTAGCTAAATTTGACCCCATCATGTAGTACGTGTAATTTGGGTTATTTTTTCCAACATGCATTACCTGACACTTACCCACATTAAATTTAATTTGCCATTTTGCTGCCCAATCATTCAGTTTACCTTTCCATTTACCTTGCCATTTACCTTTCATTCAGTCTCTGATTTCTAACCCACAGCCTCAGGCTCTCTGCTTTTAACTTTGTTTCCATTACAAGTTGTACTTAATCTGCTGAAATTTCTTGGGGTAGGGGCCTGGTCCACGCTGTTGGGCACGGTACTGTGCACATTTCTATTCAGCACCATAATCAAGAACAAGGAAACTCCTTTCCTTTACTCTGGTACCTTGTAAACCGCCTTCCCTGCTCTGGAAGTCACTGGTGTTCCTGTTGTTCACACGAGGAACCTGAAAGTGTTTGTTGTGACTTACAATTTCAATCAGGACCTTAAACTGAGGGTACATCTACACTTACGGGGGGGAGGATTGACCAGGTCAGGGTCAATCTTCCAGAATTTGATCCTGAGTGTCTAGCAGGGACACATGAAATTGAACCACCAGGGCTTGAGAGTTGCCCCTGTAGTCCTCATTATTGCAAGGAGTAAAGGAGGTTGACTAGACAGTTTCTCCCGTCCACCTCCCTCAGTGAGGATGACCAAATAAGTCAATCCTAGATAAGTCGATTCCAACTACACAATTGTTGGAATTGTTGTAGCTGGAATTGCGCATTTAGGATCAACTTTCAGGTCAAGCGTAGACCAGCCCTCAGAGCGCCCTCGTGGGAATAGAGGCTATATCTACACTAGACATAGAAGTCAACCGTTGATACACAATTTTAGCTACGCCCCCTGCATAGTTATAGATGTATCCACAGTCAACTTCCATGTCTGTCCACATAGCAGGAAACTGACCTTTGTTTGACCTTCCTTATTCCTCACCTCTCGCGAGGAGTACAGGGATCATCATTTCATGCATGAGTGGAATGAAACCCCAGAAGATCGACCCTGAGCGGATCAATCTTCTGCTGTAGTATGGCTCTAGAGCCCTCAGGTCGATCTTCCAAGGTTTCATTTCATGCACTCATTTCAATGTCGATCCCTGTACTCCTCATGAGAGGCAAGGAATAAGGAAGGTTATCTTCTGCCATGTGGACAGACAATTTTGGCATAGCTAAAATTGCATATCAGTGGTTGACTGTTATGTCTAGTGTATACATAGCCATAGATGCTGCTCCATCCACACCTCCAGGCTTCAACCCTGCTGCTCTGGCTTATACATAGGCTTGGTAAAGTGCACTTTTATTTTTCATAACTTAAAGGTGTAACAAGTTTTTAAAGCTCTTTTTCTAATTTTTAATTTTCCAAGTTCTGTGATATTATGGGAGGGAGATCATAATTTTTTAATGAGAGCAGAAGTTCAAGATTTCAAGCTGTTAAAACACAAGGTGCATGAGTGAGGTAATTTTTTTTTTGAACCAACTTCATTTGGTGAAAGATAAGCTGTTTTCAACTTCAAAGACCTGGAGAAGAGCTCTGTGAAGTTCCAAAGCTTGCCTTTTTCACCAACCATATTTAGTCTAATGAAAAATATCATCTCACATACCTTATGGCTCTCATCCTGATCCCAACATGACTACAACAAACCAACAAAACCCATTGTCAATATCATGTCAAGATATACAAAATAAATATCCTAAAACTGGACTTGCTTTAACTATTCATCCACTAGTTCATTTGTAACGAGCCCAATTCAGAAGTCTGCATCACAGACTTTGGACTCTAACAAGTTCTTAAGCAGCATTTTTCTTGCTTTCCCATCTGTAAATTTTAGTTATTTTTGATGGAAATATGTTTGTTGGTTTATGATTGTATGTTGAAATCAACAGCAAATTTCTAAGTCATCTGCAAAAAAACCAACCAACCCTAAAGTTTTCAGGTGCCTACATGTACCCTGGAATCATCATAAAAAGTTGCACTTCCCACAAAAAAGCCTGCAACGGCATCTCTGGTGAGCCAAGTAGCCAGAAGACTGTTGGGAGGACTATCAGATCTGGCAAGATACAGCTCCGACATAACAGCACAAAGCCCACCTTGAACCACATACCAGGCACCACAAGTCACAGCAGCCACACCATATACCATGCCACCTTTACTTCTGCTCTGCTGCTACCAGTGACGTTGCCTTCAGAGCTGGGCATCCAGCCAGTACACACTGGCAGCAGGTCATTCTGCCAGCGCTTAACTTGTGCCAGGGCTGAGCTCTTGTATCTCCTCTTTCATACAAATTAAACTCTGGAGGAGGCAGTAGGGCCCAGAGATGATGGGGGTGGGGCACCAAAATACAAGTTTGTTAGGGTGCAATTTTCCCTAAGACTGGCCCTGTTTTCATCTTGCCCAGATACACCTACAGCAGAGATCCCAGGTATAAGTAAAATTACATTTCAATTAGCAGTTATTGTCACATCACTTTGGAAGCTGCATTCACACATCACTTTAGGTGACTAAATTACAGATTTACCTGTATTATCTCTTTCATTTTACACTATGTTTTTATGCTTTATTTCCTTGTGGCACTACAGTAAAATTGTGCAACAACATTAACACTTTGTAATGAAGAGAGCTGGCAAGACCTGGCTAGGTGACATTGCAAGCGTTGTTCCATTTATTCGCCTCGGTCAGATAAAAACAACAAGAGACCTGCTCGTACTGTATTGACCTCTCACAGTTCAGCAAATTCTCTGGTTCAGTGCTGGCTGGGTCACAAGAATGCTGGAGTAAAGAGCTTCAGCCTGCATTTTTCCTGTGATCTCTTTACAGTAAGCTTAGTTGTTAATTGTAATAAGTAGGCAATTTGTTTTCACACAGAAGCATGATTTTTAAATAGATTAAATAAAGGAACACAAATCTGATTCTACAAATTCTATCCGCCAGGATTCCACCAAGAGAGATTTAGAGACTGGGATATCTGTCACTGTCTGCTGCCTATCTTTGCTGTTTATTTTGCTTTAGTCCACTTGAATTAAAATGTAAAACGTTCAAAAATTCTGAGGCCTAGTCAACAGATTTTTGGTCATTTCTTCTCATCACTGCTCTGGAAGGAAGCATGGTTTTCAAAAATCTTCTCTGATTTAAAGAGATTCTTTTTATAAAGTGGAATTAGAGCCTGGTATGTTAAGTAGTATATAGATACTCCTAATATGGGTTTTTTCTACCCAAAAAGAGCCTTACAGAGAAATTACAAATGCTTCATTCCAAGAATGCACCTTCATATGTAATCCCTAGTTATCTTTCCCGCTACCCAGGTCCCCACACATAGGCAACGCATGACGCCTCAGGAGGAAACTGTTAAATACAGAAATCCTTAAAGGGAGGTGGCTTTAGGGAGGGTTGTACTTTTTGTAAAGAAAGGAAAAATAGTACAGTGTTTCATTGTCCGTGGCAGGAGTTCAGTTATTGGTTCTGCCATATATTTTGTGTTTGAGACTCTAAGCAAACTGCTTTGGTTCAATCTCCCATTTGTGAAGAGGAGATGAATACCTCATGATAGCATTGTAACAATGAGATCATGAAAGCACCTTAGATGTGTTTCAGCACACATTTAAAATACCTATTTCACAGAAATTTAGTTTCCTGATATTTGGCTATACAAAGATGTTTGATTTCAGAGTATAATTCATTTATGCAAGCACTTTGGTCAGAATAAAGATCAACAAGAAAATTAACAAGGAAAGAAACTAAAGTGATTGTTAAAAACCCACACATGATAAAAACAAAGCTTCTACGCTGTGGGTGCCCAGGCTCATAGGGCTTTGCTGCCAAGAAATCCAGTGAAGATTCACATCTCACTGAGTGGCAGGACATTCTCAGTGGATCACCCTCTGCTTTGAAAATGGCATCCACATTTTAGGTTGCAGGGCAAGGAATTAGTAGCAGAAGCTGCAAAGATATTTATCAGTTGTGGGATGTAAGGGTGTTAATGATAGAAGTCTTGTGATTGATGGTAAATATTTATTCTTCTTAAATTAGATTTGTTTCAGTTTGTAAAGCATTCAGCTGTGGCCATAATGGGCCTGACAGAGATTACTACATTTATAGTTTTATTGTGGAACAAGCCCAATAAGTTTAATAGTTCACAGAACCTGACAAATGAAAAAGTTAATATTCCTTATTAAGTCAATGTTAAAGTGATTCTGAAATTTTCCAAGATACAGAAATTATTTGTAGCCACATTGGTCCTCAAAGTAAAATAAACTGAAGCAAGTAGAAAACACAGAATCTTTTAGGGAAAAGAGTTACGAACTTTGTGGTCAAAAAGTTCCCCCCGTTCAGTGTCTAGAGCATGAAAAAAATACAGTAAACAATAACCCATCTGATTTAGACAACACGTATTTGTGTGCATTCTGTTAATGACTAAATAAGACAATTATGAGCCAAAAGCTTGGAAATACATTATTTTTCACAACACAACTTTTTCAACCTCTAGAGCAGAGCATTAAAACCCCACAAATTAAAATAACTAAATAAGAAAAATGTTATGTCATAGAGAAGCCAAAGGAAACACCTGGAGCCATTAAAGATGCTTAACCCTGCCTCAAGCCATCACCTCAGGCAAAAGCTTATGTGATAAAGTAAGCCTTGAAGGCCACTGAATTCTTGGTCAATGGGAAAAGTAAATTCCAGAGTGAACATCCTATCCAGGCCCTCTCAGATGGACTGTCCCTAAGCGAATCCTAGCTAATCTCATCTGTTAGTATGAAATATGGGGAAAGAGGAACTCTCCTAAGCAGATAGAAATCAAAAGAGTTGTGTAAACCAAAAACACCACTGTGAATTGTCCACAGGAATAAACGATAAACCAAAGTGGTTGATGCATCACATGCTTGCTAGAGACCTTTCTAACTGAGCGTGCAGCATGTATTTTGGTACTACCTGAAAATTCAATGTGAATTTAAAGAAATCACCATTGCAGTAATCAAATCTGAAGGTCACAAATGGGAGAATTATGGTTTTGTTCTGTCTTAGACGAACAGATATTTTGGAGCATAAGCTTTCATGGGCGAAGACGCACTTCATCTGATGAAGCAGGTCTCTCCCCACAAAAGCTTATGCTCCAAAATATCTGTTAGTCTGTAAGGTGCCACAGGACTCCTTGTTAATTTAAGATGCTTCAGGATTGCTTGGTATTTTTTTTTTGTTTATAACTTGTTTAGGTTGGACAAAGTAGGAGAGAGAGCTTGGCATTCTACATTAAAGACACTGTTACCTGTTTCAGAGTTACTGATCATTTGTCTGTAATGTACAGAACAAAAAATGTTTGAAGTTATTGGGAACTTCAATCTGGGAGCCAAACTAGAGTTTTCACAAAGTATTATGCTATTTTGAAACAATACAAAGATATTGTACCTAACATGAGGTAGCTATTTTGGACCTCATTATAACTGATAAAGATTAATTATGTATTAATCTGGAAGCTGGTGATTGCCTCAGGACCAGGATGCATTGATATAAATCACTGATTGTAATCATAATTTGAATCCGTAAACAGGAAACTTAGATTTACATAATTGATTTTAATTGTCTATTGCATTTGTATTTTTTAGTTGTTTTCCTAAAGAAAAGTTCATTTCAGCAGGGGCAACACACAAGTGATGCATTGGGGGGGGGGGTCACATGCACACTCCCCAGCGTCCACAGCCCCTGTATTCGCCGTCAGTGCCGTGCTGCTTCCAGCGAGCGTGGGGCAGTCTTGCCCCTCCCCCAGAGCAGTGAAAGCTATAGCAGTTCCTAAGTCAGGGTAGGGAACCCCCAGCTCAGATCTGAACGAGGCTTGTCCAGATCCTGACTCCAAGGCTCAAAACTGCCCTCCATGGCATTTGGCTTGTGGCGGGGTGGAGGGTTTGGAACGCTAAGCCTCACAGGCCGAATCAGGCAAACCGTGGTCTAGATCCAGACCATGGGCTGTGCTGGGGGCAGGAAGCAGCTCTGGGCGCTGCTGTTCTCCCAGCTGGCAGAAGGGAGGGGGAGCAGCAGCGGCCTCAGCAGCCTGCCTGGAAGCTTCTTACCGCTGCTCTGACTGGCCACAATTCTGGCCAAGCGAAGCAGCAGAGGGCACTGCCTGTGGAGAGAGAGCACAGAGCCATGTGCATCCAGGGGTGCTGCAAAGGCAAGCTGCACCCCCACACCATTCCTGTGCCCCTTCCTGTCCAGACGCCCACCTCACCCTCTTCCCACACCTTCCTTCCCTGACTCCCAACCTGTACCCTGCTCCTGCCCCCTCCCTCCCAGACCCCACCCCAAACTTTCCTGAACCCTTCCTCCCACCTAGACCCACACCCACAGCCTGTTCCTGCACCCACTCCCACCCAGACCACCCACCCCTCCCTAAACCCTCCCCCACCCAGCTCCCCAACCCACAGCCAGTTCCTGCACCCCACTCCAGCCCAGATCACCCACCCTCAGCCCACTCCTGCATCTTCCCTCAGCCCCAGACCCCACAGCCCTGACCCTCATACAGTCAGGAACATCCATGAGGTGGGTTTGGTGGGGAGGGGGGTTGCTTCTCATTTCTGTGGTCCCCAACTAATTTGTCTATAGGTCAGTGGCCCCTGACCTGAAAAAGGCTCCCCACCCCTGTCCTACGTGCGCCAGGGGAAGAATGGGACCACCCCTGCACTCGTCAAAAGCTTTACAGCAATTCTAGAGGAAGAGGTGGGAAAGGAATAGGACAAGGGTGGGGAGGGGCTTGGGGTGAAGGGGGGCAGATGGCTGCTACCCCCCCACTCACACACCAGAGCGCCCATGCCCCCACCATTCACTGCTGATTCTCAGTGGTGGGAATAGCTGTCAAAACACATTGATTTGCAAGGAAATAGTCTTCATTGGGGCCGGCCTTTCAGGTGGACAGCCAGGACACCCACCAAAGAGGTCGCCATGAGCTGGCTCAGCCCACCGCGCCATTTGCACACTGCAGCCAACTGTCTGCATCATTTGCTACTTTCCACCCAGCCCAGCCCTCCCGCTCCTCTCCACTGGCAGGCCCAGGGCTGCTGCCTTCTCCCTGGCCCCTCCCCTACACTTACGTATTCCTGTCATTCAACCAGCCACAAGTTGTGGGCTCCTGTGTGAGGGGACTCCTCAGACACTGCAGTTTTTCTCCAGACCCTCCTCTCCCCCACAGGGACTCTACCACTTGGTGGAAAATGTGAGGGGGAACTCAATGGCAGGCCTGGGGATTTCTGGCCACCACACACTGCAAACAGCTGGGCTCTCCCAGTGGGGACCCGAGGTTCCTGCCACCCTTCAGGCAACAATAGTGGGAGGGAGCGAATTATGAAGCTCCCACCCCCACCATCCTGTGCACCCATCGCAGGCCTGTCCTTATTTCAATGTCAAAGCCAGAGAGCATGGGCAGGAGGAGGCACCAGCACCCAGTGGATAGACACCCTGTCCAGTGAGTGCTCCTTGCTCCAGGTAAGCTCCCTCAGCTCTAGCCCATGGAACAACTGTAGTCCTTTTGCATCAGTCTGGTCCCCACCCCCCATGCCCCAGTAGCAATCCCGTTCCTCCCATCACAGCCCTGAGGGGAGACAGTTTTCGCTGCCCTGTCCTCCCACCATACTCATGGGGGTGACTGGACCTCCTCCAATTGCTCCTAACCCCATCTCCGTGACCTGGAGAGGGAAGTAGGTCTGGTCCAATTTGGGGGGCTGTGGCTTAGTCTTTTCAGGGGCACACCTGGTCCTGATCTCAGTCTCTGTGCCTCTCTGTTGACAGTGGGGCTAGGCTAAAAAGACTAGTATGAGTAACAGCACTCCAAATAAAATGTATTAATTATTTCATATTTAAATGTTTTAAATAGTTTTCAAAACTGTCCCAATTTCATACAAACATTTACTTCAAGCCCAAGTAGCTCCAACGTGCAATGTGAAGAATGAGATTGTATTTTGGTTCCCTGGCTGGTGTTATGGCCAGCTTTGGCTTTTGTTAGCTGTTTTTATTCTCTTTCACACAGTCTCCCCACTACCTTGCCCCTGAGTGCGTGCACACCAGGTCACTTTCCCTACGTGGGATGTGAAGCATCAGAAGCTGCTGGTCTCCTGCCCTCTACTTATGCAGCCCAGACAGGGAAAGACATCTGGATACCAGGAGCCCTGAGGTTCCTCCTCACTCCCCCATTCACAGCTCCCTAGGGATGTGCGAAGAAGCAGCAGTCCAGAGGTGAGCAAGCAGCAATGACAGCATCTTCATGCAACCAGGTCAGTTTCTCCACTTAGGTGCTGGATGGGGATGAAGGGGTTAGGGGCACAGGAGGAGGACCAGGCCTTTGTGGAAGAGGGAGGGAAGAGATGGGGGCCTGGAAGCCCATGGTGGACAGGGTAATGTGGGGGCACCAAGTCCATGAGGGCCAGGAACACCAAAATGCAATTCTCCCAGGCTGTCATTCAGGGCCATCCCCCTTGGGGCATGCATGGCCCATGACAACCTGAAAACCCTCCCTCTTCATACACAGTCCCTGCCCCACTATACCTCTGCCTGCCCTGGTTCACCCGCACTCTACCTCTTTCCACAAGCCCCATCCCTGCTCCACCCTGCCCCTCTCACCCCCACTGCACACCTTCTAGCAAGCCCCCTCCCCGAACAGCACAACCCAGAGCAGAGCACACTGGGGCTGGATCAATCCACTACCCGCAGCTTCCGTTGATGAGTGTAGGGCCAGGCTGACTCCTATTGGTGAGAGCGAGAGCTGGCCCAACTCCTGCTATGACGTCATGCCCCCTACTAATCACCCAGACTTCTCTGGGCCTTACAGAGGCCCCCACAGTGTGGGGCCCAGTGCTGCTGCTCCAAACCATCCTAAGTCTCTGGCGCCATTTTCCCTGAGGCCATCCCTGGCCTTTACACTAAATTTGGTACTTTATTTTGCTAACCAGCAGATATAAAGTATCTGCATGCACTTATTTAAGCAGTTATAGAGCTCAACATTGATTTATTCAGAGTCTTAATTTTTATGATGTTAGAAAATGGTAAATGACAAATTTCTAATTTGCTAGATCTTTTTTAACCTTTTTTTTTTTTGAACAAGTTGCATTTGCAGCTACAGCTACAGCTGCCCCAGACAACACAGTGAAGTTCAGGGGCATGCAGGTTGGCTAATGAGGGGCCTGGTGTTGGCGGCAGGGGTCAGACCCATGCCTCCCTCATCCACCCCAGACCAGGTGTTTTATTTCTTTTTCTTACCTGCAGCCCTTCCATGCTGAGGTTGCTCATTCTCCACTCTGCCAGCTCAGTCAGTCATCTGATGGTCAGCACAGGTTCCTGGTGCTTCCCATTATCCCATCCACTAGTACCATCCCAGCAGTCTGCACAGAGCAGACAGATCCTGTCCCTGCCCTTCTGCCTCAAAGGAACAGATGGACCCTTCCCTTTTCCAGTGGCACAGCACCACTGCACTGGGAACTGCTCATAGCACAACGAAGTGCCAAATGGTCTCCATTGCCCAGCCCTGATGTCCCCGCAGTGCCTCACACCTCCCACTTCCACTGTCCTTTCTCCCTTCTCCCAGCACTGGGTGAGGAGTGTCCTCTCATGAGAGCACCCTCCTGCCTCTGGGTCCTTGCCTTTTTGCAGATCTTCAGCAGCAGGCTTCATCAGCCTTGGGGTTCCCCTCTTCACAGTACACAACTTTGACACACCCACTAGGATCGGACAATTACAGAAAAACAGCAGAGGATTTCCACTAACTTGCACCATATTGGCTACGTCTACACTAGCCCAAAAATTCGAAAAGGCCATGCAAATGGCCATTTCGAAGTTTACTAATGAAGCGCTGAAATACATATTCAGCGCCTCATTAGCACGCGGGAAGCTGCGGCACTTCGAAATTGACGCGGCTCACTGCCACGCAGCTCATCCAGATGGGGCTCCTTTTCAAAAGGACCCCGGCTACTTCGAAGTCCCCTTATTCCCATCTGCTCATAGGAATAAGGGGACTTCAAAGTAGGCAGAGTCCTTTCGAAAAGGAGCCCCGCCTGGACGAGCCACATGGCTGCGAGCCGCGACAATTTCAAAGTGTTGCGGCCGCCTGCATGCTAATGAGGCGCTGAATATGTATTTCAGCGCTTCATTAGTAAACTTCTAAATGGCAATTTGCATGGCCATTTCGAAGTTTTGGGCTAGTGTAGACATGGCCATTGTGAGCTTCAATCTTAGTTACTCTGAATACTGGAGAAATTCCAGAAGACTGGAAGAGTGTTAATGTTATGACAATATTCAAAAAGGGTAAGTGGGATGGCCCAGTAACTATAGGCTGTTTAAAAGCAATGGAAAAACTGGCTATGTATAACTATACAATTATACAGGCTACCTATAATTATATGCTGGGCAAAATAATGGAAAACTGATACAGGTTTCAATTAATAAAGAAAAAATATGTCCATCGGCTTGATTTTACGGACAATTGTTCTTGCCAAAAATAACTTTTTTTTTCCTCTGATGAGAGTACATATTTTATTGACAAAGATAACAGATTTTTTTTTAAACAGACTTACTACCTCCTAACATTCTGACTAAAAGCTAGTACAATAAAACATCAACAGAGCACATACTATGTGGATTGAGAACTGGATAGCTGACAGATACCAAAAAGTAGTTATTAATAGGGAATCTTCACTGAAAGGGATTGTTTCTAATGGGGTCTCACAAGGATCAGTACTAGGCCTCATGTTTTTCAAAACTGTCATTAATTGTTTGAAAGTAAAGTCACTGACAAACATTTGCTAATGATTCAAAAACTAGCTCTGTGTTAAATACTAATGACAGCAAAGCAGTCATATAGAACTATCTGGATCCTTTGGTAAACTGGCCTATTCAAACAAAGTATGTTTTAATAGAGCCAAACCATGGGGCTGTAAAAATGTGCAAAGTGAATAGGGAAATTATTTTACTGCTGTGTACAAACATTGGTAAGGGGTACTAAAACACTACATAGAGTTCTGGTATCCTTTTTGTAAAAGGGTGTTAAAGAGGGTGCAGAGAAGAGTCACAGAAATTATTTCAGGACTGGATACAAATGCCTTATAGTGAAACACTCAAAGACCTCAGTTAGCTCATTAAAGAGCAAAAGGTGACTTCATCATAGTGAATAAGTATTTTAACAGACAGAAAATACAACTGAAGGCTCTTTAATCCAGCACAAAAAGATATACAGTAAACTCATATCCAGGAGCTCCTGGACCAGGAGGTTGCCAGATGTTAAAATATTATGGATAATAGAGAGGGATACCTTTGCCACCAGTTCTCTGACAGCAGGGCCAGATAACATCAGTTTGCCATTACTGCCTCTGCACTTGAGCAGGCTGTGGCATGCGACACTACAGCAGCACTTGCCCCAGCCCCCAGAGTACTGCCTCTGCCCGGGCAGCCCACTCCTCACTCCCCACCAGGGTTCAGTAGCTCAGGCTGCCTGTGCTGCTCCATAGAGGGGGCTGACACAAGGCGGCGGACACTCTCCCCTTACTCCTTCCCCCACCAATGGCAGTTACCAAGCAGCCCTGGAGCCTCTGCAGCCCAAGTCCAGGGAGGGATGGGGAGCAGCAGATGCAGCAGCCTCAGCTCAGCTCCCCACTGCATCTCAGCACCAATCCCTTCTCAAGAACAGGAAGCAGCATCAATGGCTCAGAGTGGGATGGGATCCCTTCACCGCCTACGAGCAGCACAACCCCCCGGAGAAGAAACCTAGGCCCTATGATAGCACCTGGTGAGAGTTATTGCTAATGCTGGTTATTTCAGAGTACCGACTGATTGAATACCTGTTAAAACAAAGTTTACTGTAATAAAAATCAATAGCTGGAAACTGAAGTCAAACAAATTCAAACAATCAGGCACTTTAAGCATTAAAACAAGCAGCCAAGACAATCAGTGGATTTTCTATAACTTGGGCCGTGTCTACACGTGCCGGCTACTTCGAAGTAGCGGCGCCAACTTCGAAATAGCGCCCATCATGGCTACACGTGGCGGGCGCTATTTCGAAGTTGACATCGACGTAAGGCGGCGAGATGTCGAAGTCACTATCCACATCAGGAGATGGGAATAGCGCCCTACTTCAACATTGAACGTTGAAGTAGGGAACGTGTAGCCGTTGTGCGTCCCGCAACATCGAAATTGCAGGGTCCGCCATGGCGGCCATCAACTGAGGGGTTGAGAGACGCTCTCTCCAGCCCCTGAGCTCGATGGTCGCCGCGTGCAGCGGCCCCTTAAAGCTGCCCGCCGCCTGCCTTCCTGTGCAGGAAGCTGAGAGCGCGTGCAGGCGGCAGCCCAGCCACGCGGACACCCGGCACGTCTCTGAGCAGCCGGAACAACCCCCCAGCGCTGTGATGGCCGCCCACCAGCCCCCTAAGCGCCCCCAGGGCACACGCCCCAAGGGGAACCAGGGCTCCCAGACCGGCAGCCAGGCCGGGAAGCAGCAACGGGGCCCCTCCTGGATGGAGGCCGAGCTTCAGGACCTGCTGGGGCTCTGGAGGAGGAGGTGCTCCAGGTAATGGGGAGCAAGAGGTGGAACGCAGATGCGTTCGCTCAGCTGGCCGAGGGCCTGGCCGGCCGGGGTCACCCTGCCCGCACTCTGGATCATGTCCGCAATAAAGTGAAGGAGCTGCGGCACGGTTACGGCCGGGCCCGGGATGCGGCCGGCCGATCTGGGGCCGCCCCCATCACTTGCCACTTTTACAGGGAGCTGAGGGCCATCCTGGGCCCCCAGCACACCTCCTCCCCTCCGGCCACTCTTGATACCTCGGCCGACGAGCCCCAGCAGGCCCCGGAGGCGAAGTCCGCCCTGAAGGTAAGCCCCGCACCCCGAGGGCCCCCCCAGGAGCCCACCCCTGGGACGCTGGAGGAGAAGGAGGAGTGGGAGTCCTCCTCCAGCAACGGGGGGCTGCACATCATCCTGCATCAGGGAGCTCCAGCAGGGCGTCCGCCCACCGGGTGTCCCCCGACCATGGGAGTGGACCATCAGGTATGTACCCCCCCGGTGCGCACCCCCGGGGTTGAGGGGTGGGGGTAACAGACATAACCAGAGCCCTCCACATGCCCAGATGACCATGGCCCCAAGGACAGCAGTGGCATGTCCCTCACAGGAGTGCATCAGCCCCTGCCCCCCTAGCAGGACAGTGCCATGCCCCATCCCTGGGGATGGGGGGAGTGGAACCTAGGGTCCCCCGGGGGGAGGGGGTGGGACACCCATCAGCAGCAGCAGCAGCATCTCCCGGGGATGGGGAACCTGCAGCAGAGGGGTGGGGGGACAAGGGCCGCGGCTCGGGGCCCACACTAACGGCTGTCTCCATTTTTCTTCCCCCCCCCGTGTTCCGCAGCTGCACCATCGGAAGGACTGGAGAGCGCTGGCGAGGTGTCAGTGGTCCCGGAGAGCCCACCGGGGCCATCACTCCAGGCCAGCCCCTCGGCAGAGCACCGACCAGCCCCACGGTGGGGACGACGGCAGATCCAGCCCCACTCCTGGACAGCGACGGACCCCCAGCTGCTGGCGATCCACCATTGGCAGCTGGAGGTCTCCGAGCAGCGCCTGTGGGTGGAGGCGCGGCACCTTCAACTTCAGGAGCGGGCGCTGGCCTGACGCCAGGAGGCATGGGGGGCCTTTATGCGGATATTCAAGCGTATCGCGGACTACCTGGTCCCCCATGCCGCACCGGCAGCCGCTCTGCCCACCCTGCCTGCTCCACCCGCCGCTCCACCCGCTGCCGCACCACCACCCACCACCGAGGGCCCTTCCGCCGAGGGGGACCTGGGGCCAGCTGACACCCGCCGGCCTTATCTCCCGGTCTGCCCGGCCCCCAGCCAGCCCCAGCCAGGGCTGAGGCCGAGGCTGCCCACACCCAGCGCTGGACATTAGGGGGTGTGGGGCCAGGACATGGCCCCCCCCCTTTGTATATATATCCCCTTCAGTTTTATCTTCTTTTGTAAATAGTTTCTATTAGACCCCTGTTGTTATGCTGATACCTGCCCCCCCATGTACATAGTTCTCCCCTTCCTTGTCTTCCCCTTTTTTTCTTTCATCTTATCTGACTTATAATAGATATATATGTAATATTTATTTGGCCTGTAAATAGTTAGTTAAGATAATAATAATGAGAGTTCAACATATATCTGGTTTGACGAACAAATGTCTGCTTTTATTTACAAGAAAAGTGGGGGGGGGTGCTCTTGGGTGCTCTGTGGTGTTGGCGTAGGGGCAGGAAGTGTTGTGGAGGATGGCGGAGGTGCAGTGGGGGGCCTGCCAGCGTTCACCCCACGGCCTCATCGAAATGGGCCCACAGGGCCTCCCGGACCCAGGTCCCTTCGGGGTCCACCTGGCGACTGGGGGCAGCGGGTGGCTGCACATCAGCCCTGCCAGCCTCCACAGCCCAGCCCTGAAAGAAGGCCTCCCCCTTGCTCTCAACGAGGTTGTGGAGGGCGCTGCATGCGCTCACAATTTGGGGGATGTTGGTGGGGTCCTCATCAAGGCGGGTGAGGAGACACCTCCAGTGCCCTTTGAGGCGCCCAAATGTGCGCTCCACCAGCTGGTGCGCATGGCTCAGGCGCATGTCGAAGCGCTCCTGGCTGGCTGACAGGTGGCCCGTGTAAGGGTGCATGAGCCAGGGCCGGAGAGGGTATGCCGCATCTGCGATGACGCAGAGGGGCATGGTGGTGTCCCCCACAGGGATCTCCCGCTGTGGGATGTAGGTCCCTGCCTCCAGCCGGCGGCACAGGCCCGAGTTCCAGAATACCCGGGCATCGTGGGTGCTGCCAGGCCAGCCCACATAAAAGTCCAGGAAATGGCCCTGGCTGTCCACCAAGGCCTGGAAGACCACTGAGTGGTAGCCCTTCCTGTTTAGGTAGCATCCTCCACTGTGCTCTGGGGTGCGGATGGGGATGTGGGTCCCATCCAGAGCCCCGAAGCAATTGGGGAAGCCCGCGATGGTGGCATCCAGGTCCCCAAGCCACACAAGCCTGTGGAGGAGCAGGGCATTGATGGCGCGGATGGCCTGCAGGGGAAGCACATGGGAGAGCTCCAATTAGGGGTGTGCAGGGTGTGTGTGGCCCTCCCCTGCCAGGGTCCCCCTCCCCTACCCTCCCCGGGCTGCCTCCCCCTCCCCCGTGGGTCCTCTTACCTCCATGAGGACAGCCCCGACGGTGGCCTTGCCGACGCCAAACTGCTGGCCCATGGATCGGTAGCTGTCTGGAGTGGCCAGCTTCCAGACAGCGATGCCGACCTGTTTCTCCACACTGAGGGCACACCGCATGAAGGTGTCCTGGTGCCTCAGTGCGGGGGTAAGCCACTGGCATAGCTCCAGAAATGTCTGGCGGCTCATCCGAAAGTTCTGGAGCCAGCGGTCGTCGTCCCACTCTCCGAGCACCAGCCGCTCCCACCAGTCGGTGCTCGTGGGGTAGCTCCACAGCCGGCGGCGTATGAGGCGGGGGGGGGGGTGCTGCAGGGTTGGGGGTTGCGTCCTCCTCCCCTGCGGGCAGCTCCTCCTCTGTGGCAAGGATGTGCTCAGCTGCCTCCTGCATGGCATAGAGCAGGGCGAGCACTGCTCCTATGGGGCGGCTGGGTGGACCTCTGGCTGCTGCTGCTGCCGCTGCTGCCGGGCATCCATGACTGCGGCGCTTGAGGTGTGCATGCCTGTGGCGCTGCAGACCGCATGCTGGGCAGGCTGAGTGTGTCTGGGAGGGGCCCTTTAAGGGAGTGGCTAGCTGTTGCCCCGGAAGTGCTAGTCCGCCCTGTGACCCTGTCTGCAGCTGTTCCTGGCACCCTTATTTGAATGTGTGCTACTTTGGCATGTAGACATTCCCTCGCAGCACCTATTTCGATGTGGTGCTGCCCAACGTCGACGGCACCAGCCCTGGAGGACGTGTAGACGCTATTCATCGAAATAGCTTATTTCGATGTCGCTACATGTAGCGTTCATGTGTAGACGTAGCCTTGGTGTCTTCAGATGGATGTCTTCCTGGAAGATATGCTTGAATCAAAGTTACTGGGCTCAATGGAGGGCTCTGGATGAAAATTAATAATCCGTAATATTAAAGAAATCAGAAAAGATCTAATGGCCTCTTTTTACCCTGAACTACAAACTATGTTCCTAGCTCTAACCTAAATTCCCTGTAGTAACAGAGAAATAGCCGTGTTAGTCTATATACTATAAAACAAAAAAGCAGTCCAGTAGCACTTTAAAGACTAACAAAATAATTTATTAGTTGGTGAGCTTTCATGGGATAGACCCACTTCTTTCCAAATTTCCTGTGTAACTTCTCAGAGCCACTTCAACTCTCTGCTTCAGTTTCCCCATCAATAAAATGGAGATAATACCATATACTCACATGGATAATGCAAGGCTCACTTAATTAATATTCCTGCATTCTGAGAACTGTGGACGGAAAGTGTAGTGAAGTTGTAGTAGTATTTGAAATCACAAATAAGTGCAGCAAAGTTTATGTAGCCCTAGACAATTCAACCTTAAAAAGTATTATCTACAGATGCTACCTGGGAATCCATAAATAGTTGAAAACTACTAAGATTATGAGCCTTATTAGCAGACAGATATACCATCAAACGAGGATCACAGTTATACTATCTCCTTTGTACCTTTTTTCTTATCCACCATGAACATCCCAGATATATCTTGAACGAGTGTCAAAAATATAGCTTTCATTCAACCCCTAACTAGGGCCAAGTATTAGGAAAAGCAAAGAGCCCACACCATATTAATCTAAGGAAAAGCGACAAAACTGAAGAGGGACATGAAAATACTGAAGGCACAATTGCCTAGACCATCTCACCAACTCTCAGAGTAACTCTCAATATTCAGCACCATAAATTTGTCACATTTTTAATTAAAAAAAATCACAGAGTAGTCTCCATAAATTTAGAAAAATACATGGGTGTCATGGTCCCCCATTCTTTATGAAAATTGGTTTATATGTATATGCATAAGTTGAAGTCGCCTTCATGTAAAACAGGAAATGTAATATTAAATGTACAGTTATAATTTGCAGAATGTGTATATCCTATTTTTATGCATGTATCATTCTTATATGTAAAGTTTGAAATATGAAGTGTAGATCTGTTTATAATTCAAAACAGGCTAATGAGGGCCATCACTGATGCCTTGGAACCTGGCTGCCCTCAATAATCAAGTCAATAACCTGTGAATAGCCCTGTTTGGTCTGTAAGCCCAAACTGTTGCTGGTCCTAGAAAGACATGACTAGAACACCTGCTGCTGATACTCATTTTGGATCTGGTAATTTTCCACTCAGTGTGAGAAAAGTTTGAACTAAGCACAAAGTATTCTTGGTTTAGACAAAAAGGATGGGGGCAGGAGACAAAGAATTGGCCAGACACCAGAAAACACTTAAACCCTCACTCACCATCTACTATGCCTTCTAGAAACATCTAAAACTGGACAGGATGAAGGATTAGGCCAAAGCTAGGATGCTGCTTAGCTTGTGAAAGAGATGTTTACAACAGCTGTCTAGGGTAAGAATTTACATGTAACATGTTTCCTAGTGGATTAGCTCTAGCGAAACAGTTTTGGTTCATTTTAATTTAGTAAGTTTGATATGACTTTTTTCTTACAACCACTTAAATTCTCTTTTTTATGCTTAATAAAAACACTTTGTTCATTATCAAGCCCAGTGTAAAGAACTGTTACCTGAGGGGAGGGAACAACTGCTATGCATTGATAAAGGGGACAGACTTAATAGTGTTCTCTGTGTAAAACTTTTAAAGACAGATTTGTTTGGAGTTTCAGTCCCTTTTGGGGCTTAGTTTTCTGGATGCTGAGCCCTTAGAACTGAGTCCTCCTAAAGTTGAACTAGTTAAGTGTCTGTGTTGCTTTGTAGGGAGACAGTAACCCCAATTCTGTGCCTTGTCTGGGGGAAACCAGAGGATCTGGCCCAGCAGGACAGGGAGCCCCAAAGAACAAGAAGGTGGGTATCAGTGGCAGGAGCAGCACACCAAGGGACAACCTTAAGGGGCATTCTTTGAGTCACTCCATCACAATGGGTATACAGGTTAAACCTCTCCAATCCAGAACTCTTTCATCCAGCTACATCCATAATCCAACATGACTTTAATTAGCCAGATGACCACTTATCACGGGTGAGGCCAAGCTTCCTGTGGTCTTATAATGTTTGTCTATGACTTCCAGTATGGTTTTTCAGTGTTCTGTACTCTTATACAACTGTAATTTACCCCCCAAATGTCTTCCAAGAGCCCAGTAAGCAGTGGAAGAGTTAACAATGTGCCAGACCTCCAGTGGTCCAGCAAATTCTCTCATTTGGCAGTGGTCAGGTCCTGGAGGTATCAGATTAGAGAGGTTCAACATGTATAAGAAATAGTGTCTAAATTAATGGGAATGACTCACAGTGAGAGAGACTGTCAGGTCCTGACTCTCAGGGACAGCGGGTGCCTAACAGAGGTCCCAAACCACACTCAATCCACAATGACAACTCCCACCCTGCAAGACTGGGTCCAGCTGTCCACTCCAGGCATTGAGACCTGATGCACAGAGACCCAGCTTCTCTTCATTGTGACAAAGGAGCTGCCAGGCAAAATTTGAGCAAAGACCAAGAGACATCATTTGATCATCATATCTGATCTTCAAAATAATGGAGGCTGTACAATTTCTGCAAAATATTTTTAAGAAAAACATCTTAGTGTGATTTAAACACTGCTCATAATGGAAAGGCCATGTGGTAGTGGTGGTGGTGATGCTGCCTCTTCCACTCCTACTTGTTCTATTCAATATCTTCATCAAAAATTTAGATATTGGCATAAAGAATACACTTATTAAGTTTGCAAATAATACCAAGGTGGGAGGTATTGCAACTGCTTTGGAGGATAGGGTCAGAATTCAAAATGATCTGGACAAAATGCAGAAATGGTCAGAGTTAAACAGGATGAAGTTTAATAAGGACAAATGCACAGTATTCCACTTAGGAAGGAACAATCAGCTTCATACATACAAAATGGGAAGTGACTGTCTAGCAAGGAGTACTGCAGAAAGGGAACTAGGGGTCATAGTGGACCCACAAGCTAAATATGAGTCAATAGTGTGATGCTGTTGTAAAAGAAGCAAACACTATTATGGGATGCATCAACAGGAATGTTGCAAGCAAGACATGGGAAGTCATTCTTCTGCTCTACTCAGCACTCATTAGGGCTCAGTTGGAGTATTGCATCCAGTTCTAGGCACCACATTTGAAGAAAGATGTGGAGAAATTGGAGAAGATCCAGAAATGAGCAACAAAAATGATTACAGGACTAGAGAACATGAGCTATGAGGGAAGAGTGAAAGAACCGGGCTTGTTTAGTTTAAAAAAGAGAAAGCTTAGAGGGGCCATGATAGTGGTTTTCAAGAATCTAAAATAGGGTTACAAGGAGGAGGAAGAAAAATTGTTCTCCTTGGTCTGTGAGGAGAAGACAAGGAACAATGGGCCCAAACTGCCGCAAGGAAAGTTTAGGTTGGACATTTGGAAAAACTTCTTGTCAGGGTGGTTAAACACTGGAATAAACTAGCTAAGAAGGCCATGTAATCTCCATCACTGGAGATATTTAAGAGCAGGTTAGATAGCCATCTGTCGGGGACAGCGTAGATGGTTCTTGGTCCTGCCATGAGAGTAGGGGACTGGACCCAATGACCTCTCAAAGCCCCTTCCAGTTCCAGTGTTTCTATGATTCCATACCTCTTGGAGCATAGGCCATTGAAGATCATTTGCCAGCATTCCCTGTCCTGGGCAATCTTCCAGTTCTCACCAGGTGCATCCCATTTTTTAGCATCTGCCTCCTGGTATTTGGCATAATGGATGGTTTGAATAGGAGAGACAGACCCCCACAGAGAATGGGTGGATAATATAGCAGATTGGTGTATTGTTAGTCTACAGAAACTAAGCCACTGCACAATGGACAGGGAAAGATGGAAGGAAATAGTGAGGGAGGCATCAGACATGAACGGGAGCTGAGCCCATGGCTGCTGTTGATGATGATAATGATGCTGATTCAGATCTCTACACCAGATGTTTCTTGGGCACTGCTTTTCCTTTTTCCTTGTGGGTTCTAACTTAAGGCTTGCCTTGTGATGGTGGTGGTTGGTTTTCTGAGGGTGTATCCAATCCATTTCCATCTTCTCTTCCTGATTTCTTCTTTGGCAGAAAGTTGGGGAGTCAGTTGCCACAGATCTTGGTTGTTAATCACAGAATTCTAGGGCTGGAAGGGACCTCAGGAGGTCATCTAGCCCACCTCCCCCCAACCTAAAGCAGGATCAATCCCAACTAAATCATCCCAGCCATGACTATGTCAAGCCAGGACTTAAAAACCTCTAGGGATGGAGATTCCACCACCACTCTCAGTAAGTCATTCCAGTGCTCCACCACCCTCCTGGTAAAGTAGTTTCTCCTAATATCCAATGTACACCTCTCCCTTTTGTAACTTCAGACCATTGATCCTTGTTCTGTCTCTCTCCATCCTCTTTAGAGCCCCCTTTCAGGAACTTGAGGGCTACTATCAAAACACCCCTCAGCCTTCTCTTCTGCAAACTAAATAAGTTCAGCCTCTCTCAGTCTCTCCTCACAGTTTTGTGCTTCTTCCCCTTAATCATTTTCATTGCCTTTTGCTGAACCTGCTCCAGTACATCCACACCCTTTCTATTCTGGGGGGGGCCCACAACTGTACGCAATACTCCAGATGTAGCTCCATCAGTGCCGAGGAGAGGGGAGTAATAACTTCTGTGGATGTGCTGGAAATGCTTCTCCTAATGCACCCCAATATGCCATTAGCCTTTTTGGCTACAAGGGCACACTGTTGACTCATATGCAGCCTCTTATCCAGTATAATTCCCAAGTTCTTTTCTGCTGCACTACTATTTAGCCAGTCAGTCCCCAGCCTGTAACAGTGCTTAGGATTCTTACGTCCCAAGTACAGGACTCTGCACTTCTTGTTGAGCCTCATCAAATTTCTTTTGGCCCAATCCTCCAATTTGTCCAGGTCAATCTGGACCCTATCCCTACCCTCCAAAGCATTTACCTGACCCCCTAACTTGGTGTCATTTGCAAATTTGCTGAGGGTGCAATCCAACCCCTCCTCCAGGTCATTAATAAAGATGGTGAATAGTACTGGCCCTAGAACTGATTCTCGTGGCACTCCACTTGAATCCCACCACCAGCCCTTATTGTTACCCTTCACATTCCTTGCTAGCTGCAATTCCAACTGTACTTTTGCTTTCCTGATTACTCCCTGGCATTCTCCAGCAATATATTTATACTCCTCCTTAGTCATCTGTCCAAGTTTCCACTTCTTATATGCATCCCTTTTGAGCTGGAGCTTGCCAAGGATTTCCCTGTTAAGCCAAGCTGGTTGCCTACCATGTTTGCTTTTCTTACTGAGCAGTGGGATGGTTTGTCCCTGTGCCTTCAATAAGGCTTCTTTAAAATATTGCCAGTTCTCCCAAACTCCTTTCCCCTTCATATCTGTTTCCCAAGGGATCCTGTCCATCAGTTCTCTCAGGGAGTTGAAGTCTGCTCCTTGGAAATCAAGAGTCTGTATTTTACTGCTCAGCTTTCCTCCTTTTGTCAGGATCCTGAAATCTACCGTCTCGTGGTTGCTGCTATGCTATGCCATTTTTTTGCCCGGTCACCCAGTTTTGCAAGATCCTTTTGTAGCTCTTCGCAGTCTGACTAGGAGTTAACTATCTTGAGTAATTTGGCATCATTTGCAAATTTTGCCATCTCACTGTTTGCCCCTTTCTTCCACATGATTTATTAATATGTTGAATAGGACTGGTCCCAGTACAGACTCCTGGGGGGGACATCGCTATTTACCTCTGTTCATTTCTGAATAACCAGCTTTCAAAATGTCAAGTTTTCCCTCAGCCTTCCCAATTTCTACTTTTCAAGAATATGTAGTTAGAACAAGAATCTGAAAAAAAATTGAAGTAATGTTGAAATAGCAAAATAATGTGAGATAACACATTTTTATATTTAACCCAATAAAACCCTCCATTTCTGCATTTGGCAACTGAATTTTCACTTTGACTGCACTGCTATGCTTTTGAAGGCAGAAGGTACTGTTCGCAGGCTAACAACTCCAGATAATACTGAAGCTGCCTTGACATAATTAATAACTTTACTTCCGAATCTAAGCTTCAAGACAGAGAGACAGACTAGCCCGTCATCATAAAATAAACAGTTCCTTGAGAAAGGGCCTAATAATTGCTCCTGTCGATCTGACCAGCTGCTCTTGAAGTTAGCCCAACTTCTCTAGATAGTCAGGGAGAAAGAATGGGCTGAAACCAAGACAAGACACCACATTTATTTCTGGATCCCATCCATCTATCCTGCCCACTGTACAAAACTGCTATCAAAAGGCAACCAAACCAGGACAACTTCAATCAATCTCATCCATGTGAAACATACAGTGAAAAACTTAAGCAAGAAACCTTTCACTCTGTTTCCAGATGAAAGGAGCCCAGATTTATCAGACTGACCAGCATATGGTAGAGTTATGCCGCTTACAACTTTGGATGCTGTAGGAAAATAAAACGTTACTGGTAACTCCCTTAGCTTAAATTTAGATTTAAAATTTCTTTAAGTTGAATGCAGTCAAACAGAGCAGAGTTGAAACTGGTATTTTACTGTCTTTTCTTTTCCTTTGATTTGTCATGCATTACCAGACTACCACAGTAACATTCCTTGATTAAATGACAGCGGAGAGCATTTAGGAGATCCTATTTCAACAATCACAGATAAACTGACTAATTATGATGTCCTACAAGACCACCAAAAGAAGTTTCTCAGTGCTTTATAGAGCCTGTCTCAAGTAGTTCAGAAACTAAGCAGATTTGTTAATCTCAGAGCAGATTAACAAAATATATAAAGGTTGAACCTCTCTCATCCAGGAACATCCGTAATGCCCATGATTTTAATTAGCTGGACAATCACTTATCATGGGTGAGAGCAAGTTTCCCACAGTCTCATACAGTTTGTTTACAGCCACCAGCCCTGTCTCTCTGTGTTCTGTGCTGTTATTCAGCTCTAATCTACCCCCTAAATGTCTTCTGAGAGCCCAGTAAGCCATAGAAGTGTGTTGGTAACATTGCTAGACAGTATTGACCGCCTGTGGCCCAGCAAATTCTCTCATTCCAGAACAGTCAGGTCCCAAGGTCCCCAGCAGAGAGAGATTGGACCTGTATTATTCCCTGAAAAGAACAAAGATGAAGGTAGGTTCTTTTTTGTTTTAACGTGTTTTCTTTATAATACTCTGACCTGTAGAATAAATGTGCTTGCTTTGACAGAGTTGTGGGTTAATTTGCAGTTCCTGGCAATTACAAAAGTCAAACTTCAGAGAGTGGAACACACAGACAATAGCCTGTTCCAATAGTCTGGTTTGCTGAGAAGTGTGCAGCATGAAAAACACCCCAGTCAGAAGGGAGTGAAGCAATGGTGAGGAGCTTTTAAATGGGTGCCCTTAGTGGACCAATAGGGGAAAAATACATGTGCAGCTGTCCTGAAACTGACATTTATTTAGAGACCTCCTGAGAACAATATCTATTTGAATCACAGGTGCTGTGGCTGTGTTCAAATACCACCTGGAAACCTGCTCTGACTCCAGTAGAGGCCAAGCACGATCTAGAATATTTGTTATCATTCAAAGAGTTCAATGTCAGATACTAGAAGGCAAAATATTTCAAAGTAGTTTTAATTTATCCTTCAGTTATGTGACCTTGAACAATTTTAATTTGTTTACAAGAACAGTTCATGAAAATTTCTAACAACATAAGACTGTTGTAAACCAAAGCTGTTGACACTTGAGATGAACTAGGAATAGAAAAACAATGTGAGTGAGGTAGTATATTTAAATGGACTATTTAAATTTTTTCTTCAGAACAGAAGACTGCATAAAAACAAAATCTGACTCATTAAAATATCATATCGAGTATTTCTACAAAAATCATGATTTCAGTATAAGTTACTGTTTTAATGAGTTTTTTTAATTTAAGAATTATTTAATCAAATTTACTGGATGAGCTAAAGAACAGTGAGATGTGAACAACAAAATAAAATAAAATAAAATTGTCACTACTGTCCTTTCATACTTAATACTCTCTCGTCCTCAAAACCTAAAAAGGACAGAATCATCATAAAAGGACAAGTATGAAAATTATCTTGTTTGCTAAGCCAAATGTTTACGTCTTTCTCACAGCTACAGCAATTGACGTATTTTGTTTATTTTTAACAGGTGAAAGTACATGGACTATAGTGATTCTTTCTAGAGGACACTTCAAATACATTTTATTGTCTCAGCAGTTGAAGGAGGGAATAAGCACGACAGCGTGATATTTCTTGTACCTCAAGACAAATATTAACTTGTTACTTTCTGAAGTTTATTGGCTCTGAAGCGAAAGGAAGCCAAGCTCAATGCTGTCATCCAAAGCAGCAAGTGACATCCCGCCAGCCAAGGGAAATCTGACAAAACTGACTCCTCTCCAGCACACACAAGAAAATATTGGTATGACTAGTTCATCAGTGAACTGTCATAGTTAAGAAATGTGGGATATAAGGCAGAGGTCCACAAACTCTTGGACATACCTCCCTAGGGGTGCATGGAGATAAAATTCAGGGAGGCATATGTCAAGACCCAGGTCAGCTCCCACTGAGAGCAGGGAGGGAGCACAACCCAGCTCTGCCCTGACCCCAGCCACAGCTCTGCCCCTACACCCTCTAGTCCCAGCTCCCCCCACACTTCTACCTTCAGCCCAAGATGATGTGGTTCAAGGGGGAGGCAGGACCAGCAGATTCCTTTAATGGCAAGAAGGGAACAACAGAAAAAGTATGGGTGCTACTAATCTAAGGAGTGGCTTTATCAATTACTGAGAAAATGGGAAACAAAGCCTCTAAGTTGGGGAAAAGGAAATCAGGGCTTCTGCAGATCTAAATCTAAAAGACATGACTGGAAGATAAATGAAGGTCATAATCTGGACTGAAGGAAAGAACGTAACCTCAGAAAGGAAAATATAAAAACTTCCCTTTAAGAACCTCATCAAATCCAGCCACGTTGTACTTTATGAAAGATCAAACATCAACCTATTGTCACAATTTAAAATTTGTCAGAAATAGCTGTTAACCTGAAGTACACACATACTCACGTAGGAAAAGTATCTTGGCAAATTTTTGTCCATATTGACGTGTACCTTCAGTTCCAGTCATATTGCATGACTAAAATAATAAATTTTAACCTGAAATCTTACTTCCAATTAGACTATTTAGGAGGAATGTTTCACTTAAGAGTTTTTAGTTGCCTAAGAAATATTTTTAAATTCTCATACAGCAGTATTTTCCTTGTCTTTTTCTTACATCTATAGTGGTTTTTGATATAATGGGACAGGAAAACTTATTTTTAATTTCTTCCCGCAGCTTCACCTTCAATTATTGCTTTAAAATCATCATTAAGAGTAGTTCATCCACTGCAACATTCAATTATCACTACATTTTCAAGGCAGTTTAGTATAAGCTGAATAAAAAGTTACAGTTGCATTAGATTCTGCTTCATTAGGGAAGAACAATGTATAGATATTTTACAACATAATTTTTGTGCTCCACACCTGTATCTTTTATGTTTCACTCCAAATAATCCATTTACAAGAAATTCACAACTAATACATTGAGCTGTTTAGCTTCCAATCTGTTTGTTCCATAACAGAAACGGGTGAAAAATGTATTCAAAATGTCTTTTAAATGCCTCCTAGCAAAACTTTTCTTTAAGCACAACCAAGTATTTTAATCAACCAAAAAGAATAAGCATTTTTACAGGCAGAGAGAGTCCATTTTAGCACCAGTATGGTAAAATAAGGAACATGTAAATTTGAAAATTTAAAATTATTTACACACACGCTCTTCATCATTATGTAAAATCCAAAGTTAGAATATTAAGCCACCAATTCAATCAACCACAGCATAACTGAGAATTCAAATGTTTTTATTTACCTTGAAAACAAGTTAAGAATGAACTCCAAGGTAACTTGATTACCTCACTTTCACTTGAGACATAAATATCAGGTCTCATTTTCACAGTACCTTAAAATAAAAACTAACTGATTTAAATATTTTCAATAACTGTACATACCTAGTAAGAACAAATACTAAACATATCAGTTGTGCTTTATGTGCTCAACTGTAAAGGTCAAAAAAACTACTTAAAATTGAAAAGAGGTGTACTTCAGTAAGAAATAAAAAAAAATCATTTTGATCTCACAGCACTAATTTCCATTTTCTTTACATCACTCTCCATCTCCACTCAGTTTGAGTTCTAATCAACAACCACTTCACAGTTAACATTTCATGAAATAACGCAGTTGATGTAATCAGGTCCAGCTAAACATTTTCCTAAAGATGTTTCCATCATCTACATTCCTTGCAAATGTTCTACTTTCCTCCATCACAATTTCTCACTAAAGAATAAACACACTACTTCATCTTCAATGATATTTTGATTAAAACATAAATGGAGTTTTTGGTTAACACAACATGCCTTGGTCTGGGGAAAAAAAATCACTTAACCTGCTCATTTTTCTATATTTGACAGTATTCATCAACAAACTGAATTCTCTTTGGATGAAATGTTGACTATGACAATACAAGCTAAAACCTAAAAGCTCATCAAGCAGTGTGGAAAAAAATAACAAAGTACAAAATCTTCTTGCTAATGAATATTTATTGCATTTCTATATTTCACCACTCCTCTGTTTACATAAAGGACTGAAGCCTACACTCCTCTCTCATATTATTAAGCCACCATACAATGATGGATTTAATTGCCCTGAAAACCATGACACCAATAAATGAAAGCTTCAAGCACTCAATATTTAAAATGAAAAATCCTACGTGCACCCCCCCCATTTTTTGTTGCTGTTGTGTGCGCGCGCAATGGTATAATAGTATATAAGTAGACAATTAAAGCAGATATATCTCTAAACCTCGTGTTTTCAGGCTACAAATGTTATGCGGTGACATCCTCAATCTCATCAAATCTGTGTCACTTTAAACCCTGCATTCCAATGGGACACAAAACAGAATAGGAAGACCACACAGTTCATTTCTTCCCCACTAATTTACACAACAATCCATTTTTATTCTCCACCGTTTGTCCCCACACACTCCTTTACATTAAGCACACATTCCTGCACTCTTTGCTGCAAACGAGAAGCATCCCTTCAATTTAAAAATAGCCCTTCTGAATCAACCTGCATGGATTTTCAAGAGACTATTAAAACCAATGTTTAAAATACAGCCTTTATATAGAAGAACTATAATAAATAACCTTAATCGAGAACCCAATGGTTTAATTCCCCTTTTGCACTGAATGGAAATGTAAATGTTGGAATGGAACCCACTTTCTTACCTCTCCCAACTACATGTTCTTGCCAGATCCTCTGTTTCCCTCATGCCAGTTCCCTTTATGGTTGCCAAGTCTCCCTATGACTCCTTCCTATCATCTGCCAGCTATACCATAGCCCCTGCCAATTCCTCTCACCCTTGCCAGCTATTTCCTTAGCAGCTGCCCTCATGCTGCCTCCCTATACCACCTATTCCAGCTCTCCACATACAACCTGCCTTCTTTACAAATTCCTGCATTGAACATATGTATTGTTTTTACAGGTGAAGTGTAGCCTATCACAAGAGTCAGGGCACATACAGTAGTACTCATTATTCCAGCTTCCTGCATTCTGTCTCCAGCTCTATTATCTTTCTTTCTAGTTCCCCACTGTTCTCCCACGGCCATCCCACAAGCTCTCTCCTGCTACCTCCTCCATTTCCCCAAATGCTCTCACATTCCAGCTCTTCACATGTGCTCCATGCCTACCAGACTCTTCCTGCTAGAATACTTTCCTATTCCCCTCAAACCCCCAAAAAGGCCTCTCCTACCAAACACTTTTGGTTACCTCTCATACATACCAGCTTCCTTCATGCCACCCCCACACACACAGCAGCTGCCCCCAAGGGCAGTTCCCCCCCCCCCGCATGCCAGTTCCTTCCACATACCAGTTTCCCCATATATCATCATGGCAGACCTCTACCAACATGCTATCCCTTGGCAGTCCACTGCATCCATGTCCTGTACATTAGCTCCCCCAACATATGCCCCATGCCAGCTGACCTCAAGCCACCTCTGCCCTCCCTCACTTGTCTCTATGCAGACTCCCTCTCTAACCCATGTCCTAAAACCAGTTCCCGATACAACTCTTATGCCACATATCAGCTTCCCATACATGCACCTTACCAGCCTTTCACACACCATGCATCACGCCAGCTCCCCTCACACAGACCTGGCCCCATACCAGTTCCCCTCCATGCACCCTGCCCTATAACAGTTCCTTCCACACAGACCCTGACCCCATACCAGCTCCCCCCCTACAGTCCCTGACCCCATACCAGCCCCCTCCCACACACCCTGCCAGGCCTCCTCACAATCCCCCTCCCCCAGATCATCCCCCCTGCTGCCAGCTCCGCCCCACACACACGCCGCCCCGTGCCAGCCCCCCATCGCGCCCCGCCCCCGCATCAGCCCCCCAACGCGCCCCCCATGACCCCCGCCCGGCCGTCCCTGACGGTCCCCGGGGGGAATCTCCTCCCCGCTCACCTGCGGGAGCAGGAGGCGGCGGCTGGTCTCGGCGGCGGCGTCCCCACTCCCGGTGTCCGTGGCGGTGGCTGCGCGGCTTCCCTCTCCTCCGCCTCAGCTCCTGTCTCTTCCCGCAGCAGCCAGCGAGTGGGGGGAGGGGACAAACCGAGGGGAGGGGGGAAGAGTACCACCAGCGGGACCGTTAGAGACGAGCCATGAACTACAGCTCCCGGCAGGCCCAGCTCCCGCACGGCGTGGCTGCCAGAGGGCAGCGGCAGCGGAGCATGCTGGGAGTTGTAGTCTTCCCCTCAAAATTGGCCCTCTTCCTCAGGAGCCGGGATTGGCAATGCATGCTGGGATTTGTAGTATCAGAGCATTAGCACGGTGGGAGCTGTAGTACTTCAGGCTAAGCACCGTCTTCCCACGGGCTGGAGGAACAAGCCTGAACGTTGCATGCCGGGAGTTGTAGTAAAGAGGGGAGGAATAGGCATTGTTGTCGAGCATGCTGGGAGTTGTAGTCTTCCATTGACCGCGACAGTCTGTGACCCCCACCATACAGAAGCGCAGCCTGCTCGGTCACGTAGTCAGCGCGCCAGGGGCGAGGAAGGCGGAGAGCAGGCGGACAGGCAGCCTCATGAGCTGGGCACGCGCGACATGTTCATGGTGCTCAGCATGCTGGGAAGTGTAGTCACAGAGACTGTGAAGCATGGCATGCTGGGACTTGTAGTGTGGAATGCAGCATGCTGGGACTTGTAGTCATTGTGTGAAAGACCCAGCAGCTGGTGCAGCCTGAGTCTGTGCTCACGAAAGCTCATGCTCAAAACTTTTCTGTTAGTCTATAAGGTGCCACAGGACCCTTCATTGCAGTATCAGAGGGGTAGCCCAGTTAGTCTGTATCCACAAAGACAATGAGAAGTTATGTGGCACTGTATAGACTAACAGATATTTTGGACCATAAGCTTTCTTGGGCAAAGACCCACTTGGTCAGACACATCTGCTTATGCGCCAGTAAATCTGTTGGTCTATATGGTGCCACAGGGCTTCTCCTTGGTTCTCCTGGAGAACGGAACCCTGTACTGGCTGATCCACTGCACACCACGAACAAGCTAGCTTCATTGTATGGATGTGAGAAGTGGCAGGCTAAAAAAATCTTCAAATCACAAGCTACGGACATTCACAAACAGATGCCTGAGGTACATCCTTCACATCAAATGGCAAGACTTGGTCACGAATGAAGAGCTTTGGAACAGAGCAGGACAAGAACCAATTGACACTGAAATCAAGAGAAGAATGTGGAGATGGCTAGGTCACACTCGCAGAAAACCTTCATGCAGCATCAAGTTCACACACAGAACCCACAAAGAAAACACAAAAGAGGAAGATCTTGGACAACATGGAGAAGGTCTACTGAGATCAAAGGACAACAACTGGGGTGCTCCCAGAGCCAGCTTGAAGCTTTGTTCCAAGACAGAGTGAAGTGGAGGAGACTTATAGATGACCTGTGCTCCGTGCAGAGTACAAGGGTTAAGTAGAAAGAGGAATGCTGGACCAGTACAAAGGTGGCATTGCCTCAGGTTCCATGAGGGAATGCATCAGCCTGAGGAATCAGGGCCCACATGGACTGGACCGAGTTGTAAGTGGGGCATTTGAAGTGGGGGTACAGAAAAAGTTGGGTGTGCCGATTGGCTGTTTACAGTATTGGACTGGTGAGCCTGAGAAGCCCAGGACATTGCTCAATCCATTTGAGCTGGGACAGTTACTTGAGGATTGGTAATGAACTCTGGGTGTGGTATTTTTCCCAAGCTTATGCTAATTGACCTTTCTGCCTCCTTCATTAAAGTTCTTTCTGCACTCAGACTCTGTGCTTGCCAGTGGGGAATACAAATACAAATCAAATACATGAACTGAAGGAGGCGGGTGAGGGGGGTGGGATTTTAAGCATCTTGCCTGAGATAATTACAAACATCAAAGGATGAGAAGCAGTCCTTGCAATGCCTAAGATAATTGCTGTCCCTGTTCATACCAAGTGTTAATGTGTTGAATTTGAATATGAACCCCAGTTCACACATCTCCTTATGTAATATGTTTTTAAAGTTTCCTTGTTGTACGATGCATGTTCTCGGGCCTAACAGAACAGCCCACTCCATTGAAATGCTCACTGGCAGGCTTATGTGTATTGAAGTTCCTGATGTCTGCTTTGTGTGCATTCATTCTTTGGCTAAGTGTTTGCCTAGTTTGTCTGATGTACATTGTACAGGGGCATTGCTGGCGCATAATGGCATATATAATATTGGTTGAAGTACATGGGAATGAGTCCCTGATTTTGTAATTAATGTGGTTAGGTCCAGAATAAATATGTGGACAAAGCTGGCAATGGGGTTTGTTGCAAGGAAGAGTTCCAAGATTAGTATTACTGTGGTGTAGCCTGTGATTGCTAGTGAGAATCCTTCTTAGGTTAGGAGATGTCTGTGGGAGAGAACAGGCCTGTCACCTAGGGCCTTCTGGAGTGTAGCATCATGGTCTAGAATAGGTTGTAGGTTTTTAATGATTCGTTGCAGGGGTTTGAGCTGGGTGCTATACGTAATGACAAGTGGTGTTCTGTTATCACCACCTAATAAATCATATTGTTAGTTTTAAAGTGCTACATGGCTGCTGTTTTGTTTCCTGGAGAAGTTAAGAAACTCATTTTTGTTGTAACTTACATTTCTTTTAGGCTGTTCCATCTCTGCTGCAAGATGAAACAGTTTAAACAAAGAGTCTTCAAATCACAAGCAACAGACATTCCTAAACAGATGCCCGAGGTACATCCTTCACATCAGGCAGGACTTGATCACAAATGAGGAGCTTTGGAACAGATCAGGACAAGAACCACTTGACATTCAAATCAAGAGAGGAAAGTGCAGATGACTAGGCCACACTCTCAGAAAACCACCATCCAGCACAGTCCGTCAAGCTCTCACATGGAACTCACAAGGAAAACACAAAAGAGGAAGACTTCGGACAACGTGGAGAAGATCTACTGAGATTGAACAACAACAACTTGGGTGCCACTGGGATCGGCTAGAAGTTTTGTCCCGAGACAGAGTGAAGTGGAAGAGGGTTGTAGATGATCTATGCTCCACCCAGAATACAAGGGTTTAAGTCAAATCAAGTCACCTTACATGGTCATTGGAGACAGATTTTACTGTAATCTCACCCCAAGATGTATATTGCTGTATCTATTAGCTAACCAGAATATATATGTATATTTAATGTTTGGGTAGCTACACAGGCAGATTATACATATTGTACGGATAGGAGTATCTGACTACACGGAGGAGTGTGTTAGAATAAGTGTACCTTTCTCAGCAGTCAGAACTAAGTCATGTTGCAGACCAATTAAGAGCATCAGTTACATGAGTGCCAGTTCTGATTTAAAGCTACCCCCTGCTTGTTTTTGTCCAGGGGGTTACTAATTGCACAGTAAGGCGTCTGATACTAGACATCCCTTCTCTGTTGGTTTTGATTCCTCTTGGAGAACTTGACCTTTAACAAACAATCTGCAGTTCTTTGCCCATCACCTCAGATAAAAGACTTACTTTCTAGGGGACAATTTAAAGGCATAACCATCTCTGTATCTTCTTATGGACGCCAAAGGTCCTTGCAGCCACGATAAATGCCTTGTGATGATTCTGCTATGCACAAGAGCTAGGGATCCTCACACCTGTTTTAACAGAATATTTTTGGACAGTACCAATCAATGCCCTCTATTTTCCACCCTCATATGACGTGAGCAATGTTTAGGTTAAGGCTTGTTGCAGGAATTAAAGCTTTAAGCATTCTTGGGCAAATCACTTAATCTTGTGGTGCCTCAGCGTAAAAGAGAAAAATATATGTTTTCTCTGCCCTTGCATGTCTGTCTCGTTTAAATTGTGAATTCACTGGGACAGAGATTGTCTCAGTGTGTTAGTACAGAACCTAACACAAAGGAGCCTGAATCTCATCCTGAACCTTTAGCTCCTCATCTATAATGCATTCAGTTTAACCTGAGCCTATGCAAAGGCCCTGATCCTGTAAGTGGATCTGCTTATGCAACCCCCCTACTTCCATGCCACACCCCCTTAAAGTAAGTGGAATGCCACACAAGCACATTGGCCCTCCCACGCTGTTCCCATGGTAGGATTGGCACCCAAGGTTGGTATTGCACATTTAGTTCAAACTATTGATTTTGCACCTGGGCCCCGTTTGCTTTACAGTGGTAGGGGGCATCTGCCATGAGGAAGCAGCCTGTCTGGCCTTGACAGGATTTAGCTCACTGTGATAGTGGTGGGGAGTAGCAGCAAAGAGGGCCAAGGTGTTATTTTTGTCTGAATTGCTGCTATTTCCACAGCTGCAGGGAAGGTTACATGTTAGTAATTGTCTGTTTGTGTGATTAGTCTTGAAACACCCAAGTGCTTCATTGATAGAGCCCTACTCAGGTACAAAATCTGTACCTGCTTCTGCAACTGTATCTGCAAAAATGAGCCATGGATATCCAGCATCCATATCCGCAGGTATCCACATCCGCAGATACAGATATCTGCAGATTTGCAGGGCTCTGTTCATCGACTTGGGCTCTCTTTGGAACTAGTACAGCAGCACTACACAACGTCTGAGGTTATTTGGGAGAGGGTGCTCTCTACAACGTTATTACATCAGTGTCCTGGAGCTAAGGGGAGATGTTTTCAAAACCACTGTGCATTGATTTAATTCTATTCCCAGTGAAGGCAAAGGAAGTTTTCTCATTGACTTCCCTGGGAGCAGAGATAGGTCAATACTGAGAACTCTTGAATTCTGACTTCAGCAGGGATAGAGTTAGGCCAACACTGAGCACTTTTGAAGATCAGCCAGATTGTCCAGGTCCCTGCACTTGGCATCTGCTTGTTAGTCACATGTTGGCGACATGGGGAGCTCACAGTAAGAGACAATGCTCTCTCTAAGCTTCTCCATCCATGTGTGAAATAAATTTTATGTGCACTGAGGCATGTGTGAAAGTGCACCACCTGTAGAAGCACAAACCTATGGTGGTCATTAATCTGCAAGCTTATAAGAAACACTGAGGGCTCAGCTTTTCGTATTGTTCTTTACCCAGCAGGTCTGAAAGTTTGTGAGATCACAACTGCAGCATTGTATGCTCACTTTGCTGAGGCAGAAATGTCCACACAACCACAGAGTGCTAGGTCCAGCCAGCTCCTTTGCTAGCTTCCCCGCACCCACATGATCAGTGTCCTTGCATTTTCAAAAAGTACGCATTTATGAAAATCCACAGCGGGAAGGAGACAAAGACCTGGCTTTTGTTCTAGACTGCTTTGTGTCTCTTGGATCTCAGTTTGTCACAATGCACCTGTGCTTCCCCAGCTTAAGGACATGGAGAGCTTGTACACAGCTCCATGTTGGGGAGGCTCATATAAGTGGACTGACTTTCCTTGGAAGTCTTTATATGTAGAGCTGGAATTGTTCGCCAACATGCATTACTTTGAGAGGATAGACACGCAAACACTAGCGTCCTGGAAGAGTTGAACATGACCAGCATTGAAGTCATTATCATTCACCAACAACTTTGCTGGACTGGTCACGTGGTTTGGATGTCTGATCAGCATCTCCCAAAACAGATTCTGTTTTCCATGTCAGAGGAAAGACAGAAGAGCATTGGGGGCCAGCGGAAGCAATAGGAGGACATGCTGAAGGCACCCCTGAAAAAGTGCAGCATTGGTGTTTACACTTGGGAGAACCTTGCCCAGGACCATCCACATTGGAGAACAGTAATCTGTGAGGGGGTGGAGCAATTTGAGAGGTCCTGCTGTAGCTCAGACGAGGAGAGACAGAGAAGTAGAAAAGAGCATCAAAAACCGCTCTGCGCCCCTCCAACAGCTACCATCACCTGCACTTTCTGTGATAAGGCCTGCAGCTCCAGAATCGGGTTGGGGTCAGCCATCAACAGAATCACAAATAGGAGGGGAACATGAAGACATCTTACTCATTATTCACCGAATGCCAAGAGAGAAAATAGAGGGACTTTGCATTTATCAGCCTTAAATTTCATCTGCCATTCTTTTGCCCAGTCACCCAGCTTTGAAAGATCCTTTTTGTAGCTCTTTGCTGTCTGTCTGGAACTTAACTCTCTTGAGTAATTTTGCATGATTTCCAAATTTTGCCACCTCATTGTTTAACCCTTTTTCCAGACCATTATGAATATTTTGAACAGGACTTGTCCAAGAACACACCCGTGAGGGACACCAATATTTACTTCTCTCCATTCTGAAAATTGACCATCTATACCTACCATTTGTTTCCTGTCTTTTAACCAGTTTCCAGTCCAAGAGAGGACCCTCCTTATCCCATGACAGCTTACTTAAGATCCTTTGATGAGAGACTTTGTTAAAGGCTTTCTGAAAATTTAAGTACACTAAAGTATATCCACAGGATCCCCCATGTCCATATTCTTCTTGATCCCATCAAAGAACTTTAGTACACAGGTGAGGCATGATTTTCCTTTACAAAAACCATGTTGACTGTTTCCCAACAAATGATGTTCATCTATATGACAGACAATCGTTCTGTACTATAGTTAAAACCAGTTTGTCTGGTAATGAAGACAGGCTGCCAGCTTGTAATTGCCAGGATCACCTGTGGAGCCCTTTTTAAATATTGGCATGACGTTAGGCATCTTTCATTCATTTGATTCAGAAGCCGATTTAAGTGATAGATTACAGGCTATAGTTGACAGTTCTGCAGTTTCACATCTGAGTTCCTTCAGAATTCTTCCAGAATACCATCTGGTCTTGGTGATGTATTAGCTTAGTTTATCAGTTTGTTCCAAAACCTCCCTGATGACACCTCAATCTGGGACAGTTCCTCAGATTTGTCACCTAAAAAGAATGGCTCAGCCTTGGGAATCTCTCTCACATCCTCAGCCGTGAACACAGAAGCAGAGAATTCATTTAGTTTCTCTACAATGAACTTATTGTCCTTGAGTGCTCTTTCAGCATCTCAATTGTCCAGTGGCCCCACTGGTTATTTAGCAGGCTTCTTACTTCTGAATACTGACAAATATTTTTGCTATTACTTTTCGAATTTTTCCTTGCTGCTCTTCACATTCATTTTTGGCTTTCCTAATTATATTTTGACACTTTATTTGGCAGAGTTTATGCTCCTTTCTATTTTCCTCACTAGGATTTATCTTCCACTCTTTAAAGGATAGTAACAGAGTGGTAGCCATGTCAGTGTGTATTCTAATGGAACAAACTAGCAGTTATGTAGCACTTTAAAGACTAACAAAATAATTTATTAGGGGATGAGCTTTCACAGGATAGAGCCACTTCTTCAGATCAATAGCATTTCCAGTACAGACCAACAGGTACATAACACAGAGGTCCAAAAAAAGAAATAAAAACTGATCAATCAGATACATGGAACTGAAGGGGAGTGTGAGGGGGAGAGATATGAATAGTCTTGCCTGAGATCATTATGAACACCAAAGGAAGGGAAACAGTCCCTTTTCGTGTGTAAAATGATTGCTCTCTCTTTTGAGACTAAGAGTTAATGTATCAAATTTGAGCATGAACTCCATTTCACACATCTCCCTTTGTAACCTGCTGTTAAAGCCTCATTGTAGGATACATATTCTCAGGTCTTTAACAGAATGTCTCACTCCACTGAAATGCTCACTGACAGGTTTATGTGTATTAAGATTCCTACTGTTTGCTCTGTGCCCATTCATTCTTTGGCAAAGCGTTTGCCCAGTTTGTCCAATGTACATAGTAAAGGGGCATTGCTGGCACATGATGCCATATATAATATTGGTTGAGGTACAGAAGAATGAGTCTTTGATCTTGTAATTAATGTGGTTAGGTCCAGAGATGGTATCTCCAGAATAAATATGTGCACAAAGTTGGCCAATGGGGTTTGTTGCAAGGAAAAGTTCCAAGATTAGTATTACTGTGATATGGCCTGTGGGTGCCAGTGAGATTTTTCATTGGGTTAGGAGGTTGTCTGTAGGAGAGAACAGGCTTCTCACCTAGGGCCTTCCAGAGTGTAGCATCATGTTCCAGTATAGGTTGTAGGTTTCTGATGATGCGCTCCAGGGCTTTGAACTGGGGGCTATGGGTAATGACAAGTGACATTCTGTTTTTGACATTCTTGAGCCTATCTTGAAGTTGCTGGTTTCTGAGTATTCATTGGGCCCTGTCAATTTTTTTTTAACTTCTCCCAGTGGGTAATTAAGCTTTCTGAATGCTCAGTAGAGATCTTGAAGTTTTTGGTCACTGTCAGTAGGATTCAGAGCAGATGCAGTTGTATCTAAGGGCTTGACTATAAATGGTGGATTGTGGGGTGTGTGATGGATGTCTTTTTGCCTCCCACTATTTCTTTCACTTCATTGTTTAGCAACAGTGGCACTTCTTTAAGTTCCCTTTTTATGTTTTTAATTTGGGGCATATGTTTAAGTTGAGCCTCTATTATACCCAGACATACTTTACATACATACTCAGACATCTTTTAAAAAGTTTCCATACAGCTTGAGAGATTTCACTTTTGTTACTGTACCTTTCACTTTTTCATTAACTAACCTTCTCATTGTGTATTTTCCCTTTCTGAAATCAAATGCTACAGTGTTGAGCTGCTGTGTTACTTTTCCTGCCACAAGGATGTCAAATTTAATTATGTTAAGGTCACTATTGCCAAGTGGTACAGATGTATTCACCTTGGACCAGACCCTGTGCTCGATTTAGGACTAAATCAAGAATTGCCTCTCCTCTGGTTGATTCTAGGAAGCAGTCATTTAACATGTGAAGAAACTTTATCTTTGCATCTCATCCTGAGGAGACATGTATCCCATTCAATATGAGGATAGTTGAAATCCCACATTATTGTTGTGTTTTTATTTTAAAAACCTTTCTAACCTCCATGAGCATTTCGCAGTCACTATCACCATCCTGGTCACGCGGTCATTAGCATATCTTTACTGCTATATTCTTAGAGCATGGAATTACTGTCCACTGAGATTCTATAGCACAGTTTGGTTTGTTTATGATTCTTACTTCATTTGATCTAGTTCTGTCTTTCACAAGTTTCTGTGACGCCTATTATATTAAGATCCTCCTTTAATATGAAGAAATCTGTTTCACCCATCTTTTTATTTAGATTTCTTGCATTGATATATAATCACTTTAAAAACTTGTCACTTTGTAGCTGTCTGATATTACATGATGTAACTGAATAGAACTCTCTCTCTTAGGACTGTTTCTCATCAGGTCCTGTCTGTGTTATGTAATTTAGTATCATTTCCTCCTTTTTAGGACATAAAGACTCTCCATTAATAGATCCTCCCCTTAGGGATGGCTCTGTCTGAACCACCTGCTCTTCTGCAGCACCCAGCTTTTCCCCAGATCTTACTTTAAAGAGTGCTCTATGACCTTTTTAATTTTCAGAGCCAGCAACCTGATTCTATTTGGGATTAGGTGGAACCTACTGTTCTTTTATAGGCTCTCACTTTCCCCAAATTTCACCAGTTCCTAATAAATTCAAATCCCTCCTCTCTGTACCATCATCTTATCCAAGCATTGAGACCCCGCAATTCTGTGTAACTCTGCGAGTAGAACTGGGGGCATTTCAGAGAATGTTACCATGGAAGTCCTGAAGTTCAGCTTCTTGCCTAACAACCTAAATTTGGCCTCCCAGATCTCTGCTATCATGGCCTATGTCATTCGTACCTACATGTACCACAACCACCAGCTCCACCCCAGCACTAAAGTCTATTTAGATGTCTTAAGAGGTACAAAACCTTCACACCAAGCAGGTAAGTCACCGCATAGTTGTTCTGGTCATCACAAAACCAGGCATGTTTCTAATGATCAAATCCACCCCCATGACTATTACCTGTAACATGCTAATAACTGGACTTACTTCCCCCCACCCTGAGAGGTATCCTCAGTGCAAGAGGATACTGCCACATCATCTGGAAGGAGGGTTCCAACTATGAGATTGTTTCCCTCTGCTCTAGTTGGATATTCTCTTTCCCCTTCTCCTCAATAGCACAGATCAGGCAGTACTGTGAGGACTGTGTAAAGGGGCTGCCCCCATTCAGATCCATGGCAAAAAAGGGCTTATAAAGGAACTGGGTCATGCCTGACCATTCCTAAGGTGGCCCCTACCCATACTCACTTCAGTACTGGTAGTTTCAGAAATGTGAATACGAAGAAGTTGTACACCAGACAGTTTTAAATATCACATCCAAATGATGCTGGAATTAATACAGGTTGAATCTCTCTTATCTAGCACCCTTGGGAACTGACAGGTGCCAGACAAAAGATTTTGCCACACCATGGGAAGTCAATATTGTCTTGTGCATTCCTAACACTTCCACTGCTTACTGGGCTCTTAGAAGGCATTTAGGGATAAATTATAGCTAAATAACAGCACAGAACACTGGAATCTTGGCTACACCCATGATAAGTGGTTGTCCAGCCAGCTAAAATCATGCTGGGTTCTGGAGGTTGCCTGATGAGAGAGTTCCAGATTAGAGAGATTCAATCTGTAGCTAATACCCAGGCAGGGAATCTTAGCTTGACATGCAATTCAACATAGGAGATGGGGGCAAATTCTGGTCCTGCTTCAGCAGCTGGACTAGATGACTTTTTGAGATTCCTTCCAACCCTTCACCTCTGTGTTTCTGCCCAGACTTACACCAATGCACACAAAGGTCTTTTTTATAGAGTGTCAGTCTGGAAACTGATCAATGGATCGGTCATTCTCACCTGGGCTTGGATAGTGGCTCTGCCATAGATTTCCTGTCTGCCTGACCTTTAGAAAGTCACTTATAGGGTGAGATTTTCCAGTGTGCTTGGCACTGGCTCAATTTACTCCCATGGAAGTCACTGGTATAACTCCATCAAGAACTGATTTGTGCCAGCTATCTATATTAGATACCTGTCTGGTCCCTATTACCAGAGTATCTTCTGCCCTCTAATCCTCACACAAAAGAATTGTTATGAGTATCATGGAGGTAGGGAAGTACTACCTAGAAATAGCAATTAAGTAAATAGAAAGAAGATTTTGGCCAACATAATTAATTTCTTCCCTGAGGTTTCTCCTGTCCTTGGCAGTTTATTCTCTGAGCTCTCTCACTCAGAGCTGTAGAGAGCACAGAAGAAGATGCAGTGCTTGTTTTCTTGTGAAGTTGCTGCACTGAGGCAGCTATTCTTTTTCTGACAAGGGGATATTACTTTATCTTCCATATAAGGCCAGAAATCTATCCTGTGTGGTCCCTGAAGAAATCTGACTATGCAGAGACAACTTTACTATTCTAGACTTCAGGCTAGATATGCACCAAAGACTTTATCCTTGGCTGCTATGTTACATTATGCCAGCTGAGAACTTGGCCTGTTATGTTTAACTGTGCATTTTTGTACAGCCAAATTCTGCAACTAATCTGCACCGGGAAGTTGTCTGAGGATTCCTGACCTTCACTCCATTCTTTCTCTACTCCCCCCGCCAAAAAAAAAGGTGTTTTGACTTTTCAGAGGCTCAAGTTGTGCCCTGCACCTAGCTGCAATGCTTTGGAGCCCTATGAGGTCCTTGTTCGTGACAGAGGACCAGAAAGAATAGGAATTGCCAGAATCTAATCATAGCTCTGCTGCCCAGTTATTCTTGGCTGGACACTGTTTATAAATACACAGTTATGCCCCAAAACTCTGTCTTCTTTTTAACAGTATGCTCACCCATAGCAATCATTCCATTTCCCATCCTTCCTTTAGCCTCTACTCTTTCACCATCCTCCATCTGCCCACTACCATTTAGTTAGTGTAAGCCAGATCTTCTGCCACAAGCAGTTCCACTGAAGTCTGTTGGAACACACCAATGGAGGCTCTGGTGATCAGGGTTGCTAGAGGTACCCTCCTTCTCCTTCCATAAAAAAAGTGTATCTAATCATCATATACAAGATGAACCTCTCCAATCCAGAACTCTCTCATCCAGCAAATGCTAATCTGACATGATTTTAGTTAGCCAGATGACCACTTATTATGGGTGTGGCCAAGTTTCCCATGGTCCCATAAAGTTTCTTCGTAGCCACCAGCCCTGGTGCTCAGTGTTCTGTGCTGTTATGTAGCTGTAATTTACCCCAAATGTTTTCTAAGAGCCCAGTAAGCTGTGGAAAGATTGGTAACGCTGCTAGACAATATGAACTCCCATCATCCAGCAAATTCTTTCATCCAGCTCTGGTCAGGTCCCAAGGGTGCTAGATGAGAGATGTGGTAGAGTTAACCTCATTCCTGGGCTCCAGGCCTCTATTCAATCCACTGGCCCCACCGCAAGGACACAATTGCCCTTCTTGGGATGGGGAGATGGTGGTCTGGGGGGAACCCAGGCCCCACCCACTCATTCCAGGTTACAGCCCAGGGACCCTGTGTGGCTGCTCCTGTTGGGGAAGGGCTTCCCTCACCCTAGGCACCACAGCTCTTCTCCCTGGGCCACTTCCCCAGATGATTTCCCCACATACATCCTCCGGGTAGCAACAACAGCACCTCCCCACTCTTGGATCAGCTCCCCTTGGGCAACCAGTTGTTTTTTTTTTTTTTTTTGGCATTACATCAAATCTCAGGGTCACTGGCATCGCATCGCATCGGAGCGGAGCCGGGCCGGGCCCAGCCTTTGTGGGAGAGGGTTTATCAAGGTACCCCTGAGTGGGATGAGCTGGCCCTAATTGATTTAGGGCAGCCTGCTCCTCAGCTGCTCCCACTCTGATTGTCAGCTCTCAGTCCGTCCTGTTTTTACTCTTGTCTTTCCTCCCCTGGCCTCACCCTGCCACAGAGAGGTTCAACCTCTATTGTTTAGCCCCTGTCTGTGCCTTACAATTTCTGAGCAGACTCTAAGAAGAAGGGAGATGACTGGGGATCACCTTGGAGGTGGCTTCCTATCTCTGTGGAAAGGGATAACAGACCACAGTGCTTGTTACAAGTGTAAGTGAGAAGAGGGGACAGCAAGGGGTGGTTAGCAACCTAGGCCTCAGCTGAACTCAGGTGCCACCTTCCTCATTTTCCCAGTGGTATGTGACCCTAATGCTGTATCCGATTCCACCCCCTTGTCTACCTCTTCCCCACAGGCCCACCTGTCTACTCTGACTTTGCCCACACCCTTCCCCTGAGCTGCCTCGCCTCTTCCCACACCCTCCCCGGAGCACCAGGGCTCCGGCTAATATTTCCATCCCTGGGTGGAATACATTTTATGTGCACCAAGGTATGTGCAGATGTTCACCACCATGAGAAACACACGCTGCCAGCTGTGGGCAGCCATGGGCACTCTCTTAATCAGCAAGGTGGCACCTGAATCTCTCCTGGGTGGCTGCACACACACTCATTTTACAGGGAGTTTACTACATGAGCCGCAACTGCGTGGGCTAAAAGCCAGACAAGGGTGACCTCCCAAGCACTCAGCTTACAGGGAACACAGCTCACCAGTTGGGGCTTCTTTTTGTTGGGAGGACAATGTGTGGGCTTATGTCTGCTAGGCAAACGGAAGGGCAACAGACTCATTGTTTGCTCTGTAGGGGGTTTCAGTGCCAATAGATGGGACAGACTACCATGCCCAGCAGGTGTATGGGTTTCACTAGCACCAGAGAACCAGAAAAAAAAAAAAGCCACCATCCTACTTTCATTAGGGAAGCTCAGCTGAGGGCACAGGCTCAGATTTTAGGGTATACCTATGTGCATCCAAATCCATTAACATCCAATGAGAGTCAGGCACATAACTCACTTAAATCCCCACCGCAGGGACGGTGAAGGGTAAACAGGCCCTGACAAATCCCCCACTCCTTTAGTCAGCAGTGGTCTCCTGAGTAATCAGGGGGCAGGGAATGTTTCTGATCCTTTTTGATCCCTTTCACAAAGGGCCAATGTGGATTTCACATTGCATCCTGCATTAGTGCCTCCCCTGACCCTTTACTCGGCTCTCCCTAGTTTTCTGTACCTCACAGCCAGTGTTCCCCCTATTTTTTTTTCCATCCATGGGCAGAATAAGTTTTGTTATGGGCACCCAGGCATGTGCAGATGCGCACCACTGATAGAAACACCCACTGCTGGTCATGGGCACTCAGCTGAATCTCTCCTGGGTGACCTCCCAAGCACTCAGCTTACAGGCAACACAACTCACAGTCAGGGCTTCCTTTTGGTGGGAGGACAGCATGTGGGCTTATCCCTGTTAGACAAACGGAAGGGCAACAAGGTTCTTCCCGCTGGTTTGCTTCCAGCAGGGTCCCCTCCTGTGTGGTCAGTGCAGTTCACCACACAGCTTGTGCACAGCAGGAGTGACACACAGGAACACTTTGCATCTTTTCTCCGAGCATCTCAAAGGGCCTTATAGTCATTCGCACCTGAAGGCCATGACCTCTTGTGTCTCTGTTTACCCACCTGTCAGAGCACAATGAGCCCTTGGCCTTCAGCCTCAGACTCCTCCTGGGAACTTGCTCTCTACAGTCACCTCCTGCCCTGCTCACAGAGGGTGGGGAGGCTTCTGATGATACCACCGTCCAGATGTCCGCACCCAGGGCATCTAAAAATTGTCATTTGTACCTGCAAAATTAAAGCCACTAAAAATTAGGCCCTTAAAATATTGGGCCAGCTTTGTTCATTGTATAGCAGGAAAACAGGACAAAACAGCAATATTTTAATAATACTTGGCTCTGAGCACTTGTAGTTTTACATACACAATGTCCTAGATTTGCTCCCACCTAGAACACATGCAGACGGAGCCCATTGGTTTCTGTTCTTCCTGCTGCTCTCCCCTCCCCTTCCTGCAGCCACCCTTTGGAATAAATTCCATGTCCGCCCTCCCTTCCAACAGGGGACAGCAGCCAACCAGAACCCATTAGTGAGATGCTACAGATTTTCAGCACCATGAAAGTCTGCTGCCATTTTAAATCGAGCATCTATTTACTTCAGTCAGCAGCGTATCCTTTCACCGTCAAGGAGACAAATTATTCCAGTTCTATGGCAGAGCTCACAATCCTAGAGGGGAAAAGCTTTGGGAACTGTTATACCAAACTGTGGAACACATCTACCTACTGAGGTTCAAACTAGGACTAGAAGATAGTCTGGAGCAAATCAAAATTGCAGCCAAACTATTACCCTTCCAAAGGGTGTTTTGTGATTAATTCATTGTAGAACAAAGCATCTGGCCCAGCCCTGAACCTTGATTTCCAAACATTCCTGTTTCTAAAAGGCTTAGCACTACTTGATTGTTTTGATGTCTGATTATCACAGTGTGAATGTGTTTGGGGCTGGAGGAGAATGTTGAGCAACCTCATACAGAAGCACAATTTAGCCCCTTTGTAATCAACCTGCAAGCGGCTAGATTAACGTAATTCCTTCTGAGGTGCAACTTCATAAACCCAGTGCTGGAGGAAAGGGAGATAGAGCTTTATATTGAAAACACCTGCCTGGAATATAGGACTTTTGGATTTAAACTTGCCACATGCTTCTTAAACATCTTTATTATGATCATCTTCAGCACAGCCTTTGACTATGACTAGCCAAACTTGTATTTTAAGCCTGGTCACACCAGCCACCCTCTGGGGATTTCCGTTGCTAAGTCATCTTGGGCTAGATTGTTTCCCACATATGAACAGCACAATGTATAAGAAGCATTCTTGCCCCAGGCACAATGCAAAGATTGCTCAGAACAGCTTCGTATTTGATGTCTTTAAAATTGCCCGTGTATGAGTATTTGTATTGCCATGCACGTGGTCTATGAAATACTGAGGGGGAGCAGCTATGCATGTCCATAATTTATAACATTGTCCCTTTTGGACCCAAATAGTTTGGCATATTTGGTCCTTGGTGGGACAGTTTCTGTATAGCTCCTCATTGGTGACCTTCCTCACTGCTAACCTAGTCTCAGGATCTTTCTATAAGAACTCTTCTCAAACCCCAATACCCTTCTCTTTGAATCTTTCATTATCACCCACTTCTCACATCCATACAACATGCTGCTGAATACACATTTTCAAGATGCTCGGCTTTGTTCCTAAGATAATTGTTTGCTTTTCCAGAACTTATTCCTCGCCTTCAAACTTGCTCTTGCTTTCGCTATTCTAGTCACTATTTCCTTCTTACTGTCTAGATTATACATTATGTTGCACCCCAGATACATGAACTTTTTGACATTCCCAAATTCAATCCCCTCTACACTGATCTTTCTTCCTATTTCCTTATCTCCAAATACCACTGTTTTCATTTTATCGATATTCAGAATCAGTCCGTTCCGTTTCCTTTCCTCCTTCAGCACCTGCCCTATTCTCGCTAGCTTCTCTTCATCTTTCTCAAAGATGACTAGATCATCTGTGAACCTCAAGCTGTTAATTCTCATCCCATGCACTGTTATCCCTTCTGACACTTCCTTGGTCTTGTCCATCACTCTCTCAAGATGAGCAATGAAGATACTCGGTGATGTCAGATCTCCTTGTTTCATACCTCTATTTGTTCTAAAACAACTTCCCAGCTCCCCACACATTGTTGCTGGTACCCTTCAGTAACCGTATCAGTCTGCAGTCTCAAATTCAGACAGTCCCCAGGGACTCCCCAGCTCCCTTTTGTATGAAACCACAACCATGCTGTAGGATTTTACTTACAGAAAAATATTACTTTGTTTTCCAGGCACGTGATTTAAACTTTGTAGGTCTGGGTCTCTTTATACTTAGATTGGTGTAAATCAGGAGGAACTACATTGAAGTCAGGGGAGTTACACCAACCCATGTAAGTGAGCAGAAACAGGCCTGGAACTTTGCGTAACTGGACTGCATACAAACCATGTGTATCCAGTGCCAGGGAGGAGAGAATTCTGAGTTGGTGGCATCTCATGCCCATGTGGGGTAGGTGTAAAATATGGCCCCAAGGTAGAACCCAGTGGAGACTCAGACCCTAGCTGCCTTCTCAGCCTCCACCCATCTGCCTAGGTTTCTCAAACCCTGTCAGAGGTAAGAACGTGCCACTGATTTTTCTACCTGAGGAATTTAAAACAAACCATCCCATTGCCAGATTTGGTAATAGGAGTCTCCCATTATCCTCCCTTTCTATAAGCCTCCAAAGATCTGCCTCAGTGGAGTGCATCTCTTTGGGATGCAGAGATGTGTATCTACACTGTACAGATATTGTTCAGTTAGAAAGGCTTCCAGTTTGGGAAGGCTGGACAATTCACATCATTAGATGCAGCCCTTGAGTATGGGATACATGGACTATTTTTGCAGAGCCATGAATGCAGGATGGTGAGAATGTGCACTCCCTGCCATCTCAGGGAGTCAGAAGGGCTCCGATGATGCAGAGCTATGACAGCCTGTCACAGCAGAAGCTTCTCCAAATCACTAGGGGAGATTCAGGAGTTGAATCAGTAAATTTCAAAGGGAGCTGGGTTATCCAGCAGGAATCAGCAAAGCACTAAGGGTTAGATTCAGCCTCATTCAGATCAGGGGAGAGCTTTGCCACCAACCCCAGTGGGAGCAGATCAGACCCGGAAGCACCCAAGAGACATCAAGCTAGTGAGTAATTCTGTCCTGATGCAGCAATGTGCTTGGGGCCACTGTAAGGGGGTGACACTGGCACCCAACTCTCACGAGAGCTCCTTGGTCACCTGTGCACATGCCAGGCAGGTCTTTGGTGACCCTCTGGCCCAGTCACCCATAATCAGTGTGCAAGCAAACTCCTTCTGAAGTACACTATCCAACTGGGCCTATGCCTTGTAGCTCTTCCCTCGTCTCAGTCCCCTCACAATTCAACAGAGCCCATCAGGATACCTCTCCATTGGCAACATCTCGGTAGCCCTCCCCAGACTCCAGTCCTTCACAGGACCCCTCTCAGTGACCTAGCTGGCCAGTGTACATGCAGAGATTCCTAGGGAGAAGCACAGAATCATAGGGCTGGAAGGGACCTCAGAAGGTCGTCTAGTCCAGCCCCCTGCTTCAAGCAAGATCAACCCTAACTAAGTCATCCCAGCCAGGACCTTGTGAAGCTGAGACTTAAAAACCTTGAGGGATGGAAAAATCGACCACCTCTCTAGGCAACGCATTCCATCCTCCTGGTGAAGTAGCTTTTCCTAGCTGGATCCTCCCTGGAGGTTTTGCTTGCTCTTTAGTAGTCTGCTGACCCCATTCGGGTAAGTCTCAATTGAACTTTCTTCCAGGGATTAAGAGGTCCAGTCTTTCCCTGGACCAGTCTAAACTCCCTTCTCACTGGGAGATGGGAGAATAGAACCAGACCAACCAATGACTCTGCGTCCCAGCCTAAGGGCCCTTTAAATAGCAGCCACATGCCACATCTTTTAACTGACTGCATTTCCCCCAGGCCACTTCCCTGTGGCCCATCTTAACTGAGGCCCAGCAGCCAGTCAGTTCCACGCCATTAGAAGAGACATATTGGCATGAACAAAGCCAAGCCTTGTATGTGAGTTTCACTGACCTGACCAAAGCATTCGACTCAGTCAGTTGCAGCGCCTTGTGGACCACCCTCTCAAAGATCAGCTGCCTCCAAAAATGCATTAGCATCTTTAGGCTTCTTCACAACAACACGACTGCCACATTATTGAGCAACAATGGATCTCAAAGTGACCCCTTTGAGGTCAAAATGGGAGTCAAACAAAGTTGCATCATTGCCCCATCACTGTTCTGCATTTTCATTGCCATGACCCTTCACCTCATTGATGGCAAGCTTCGAGACGGTGTGAAGATTATCTATAGAATGAACAGAAGCTTTTCAATCTCAGGAGACTGAAGGCTAAAAGCAAGATCTCCACAACTTAAATCATGGAGCTCCAGGGCATGGATGGCAACATGGTTGCTGCTCTCTCCCACAGCCCTTCAGACCATCTTAAGTGCCTTCTCTGAAGCATACAAGAAATCTTGGCCCCACACTGAACCTCAAAAGAACTAAGGTGCTCCACCAATCCTCGCCAGCAGGACAATCTCATGTACCCTCTACTGAAGTCAATGGAGAACTGCTGGAAAATGTGGAGCACTTCCCATACCTTGGAAGTCACCTTTCCTCACTGCCCATCTTAACATTGATGTGGAAATCCCCCTTTGTCTGAGCTGTGCAAGCTCTGCTTTCACTCACCTGTCTTTGAGAACCGGGACTTCTATCCCAAGACAAAGCTCTTTGTATACCAGGCAGTAGTTGTTCCAACAATACTGTACACATGTGAAACCTGGACAACATACAGGCATCATCTGAAGGAACTTGAACCATCAGCAATGTCGCCTCAGGTTAATCCTAAATAGCTTTTGGAACGACAGGTGCATGAACAGAAGCATTGTGTGAGAGTCAAACACAACCAGCATGGAAGCCATTATCATTTATCAACCACTTTGTTGGACTGTTCACGTGGTTTGGATGTCTGATCCAGTGGAAGCAATACAAGGACATGCTGAAGGCAGGCATGAAAAAGTGCACATAAAAAGGTGACACTTGAGAGAACCTTGCCCAGGACCATAGCCTGTGGAGAACAATAGTATGTGAAGGGGTAGGACAGTTAGAGAGTTACTGCCACAGTGCATATAAGGAGAGGCAGAGAAGAAGAAAAGAGCATCAAAAACTGCCCCGTACTCCTCCTACAGCTACCAGCACCTGCCCCTTCTGCAACAAGACTGCAGTTCCAGAATTGAACTGATCAGCCATCAATGGACTCACAAATAGGTGGGTGACATAAAGACATCCTACTTGTTATCAAGTGACTGCCAAGAATAGGCATGCACAGAAGCTACCCCCTTCCTCTCCACTCCCTGTCTCAACAACTGTCTGTCTTAAACTTTGCATGCAGGTATGAGCACTCCTTGCTCCTCCAGAACCTACAAGCAGACTGAACTGCCCTGCAGCTCCTTTTACAGTGGCCTGCTGTGCCCTGATTGGCACCCTTTGTCTTGGGGTGGCAGCCTCTCCTGCCTGGGAGCTCCTCCCCTGTGTGGCTACCCTGATCCCTGGAGCACTGCACCTGGTGCCAGCAGCTCCTGCTGCAGGGGAGCACCTCTGTGAGGCAGCTTTGCCATTCCCTGGCACCCCATGGTGGCAGCCCCCACTGCCGGCAAACTCAACCACAGAGCAGCTGCCCTACAAAAAGCAGTCAAGTAGCACTTTAAAGACTAGCAAAATGGTTTATTAGGTGAGCTTTCGTGGGACAGACCCACTTCTTCAGACCATAGCCAGACCAGAACAGACTCAATATTTAAGGCACAGAGAACCAAAAACAGAAAGCAAGGAGGACAAATCAGAAAAAGATAATCAAGGTGAGCAAATCAGAGAGTGGAGGGGTTGGGGGGAAGGTCAAGAATTAGATTGAGCCAAGTATGCAGACGAGCCCCTATAGTGACTCAGAAAGTTCCCATCATGATTTAAACCATGTGTTAATGTGCCGAATTTGAATATAAAAGCCAGCTCGGCTGCTTCCCTTTCCAGAACGGTGTGATAATTCTTCTTCAATAACAAACATACCTTTGCCTTGCATGGTGTCAAGTATTGGAGGGGTAGCCATGTTAGTCTGGATCTGTAACAGCAACGAAGGGTCCTGTGGCATCTTATAGACTAACAGAAAAGTTTTGAGCATGAGCTTTCGTGAGCACAGACTCACTTCATCAGATGCTGGTCTTGGAAATCTGCAGGGCCAGGTATAAATAAGCCAGAGCAAGGGTGGGGATAACAAGGTTAGCTCAATCAGCAAGGGTGAGGCTTAATAGCAGCAGTTGATATGTGGACAAAGCTGGCAGCGGGCTTTGTTGCAGGGAAAGGTTCCAGGACTGGTATTCCTGTTAGTGAGGATCCTCATGAGGTTGGGAGGTTGTCTGTAGGAGAGAACAGGCATGTCACCCAGGGCCTTCTGGAGTGTGGCATCCTGATTCAGTATAGGTTGTAGGTCTTTAATAATTTGTTGCAGTGGTCTGAGTTGGGGTCTGTAGCTTTGTCCACATATCTTCTCTGGAAATAGCATCACTGGACCTAACCAGGTTACTCACAGAATCACAGGCACTTTCTCATGCTCCTCTACTAACATCATATATGTCATCATGTGCCAACAATGCCCAGATGCTTTGTATATTGGACAGACTTCTAACTCCCTTAGACAAAGGGTCAATGGGCACAAAACAGACATCAAAACACTCCAGATCCACAAACCAGTTAGTCAACATTTTAATGGAATGGGGCATTCTGTCAATGACCTAAAGGTATGTGTGTTATTGAAGAAGAATTATCGCACCGTTCTGGAAAAGGAAACAGCCGAGCTGGCTTTTATAGTCAAATTCGGCACATTAACACATGGTTTAAATCGTGATGGCAACTTTCTGAGTCACTATAGGGGCTCGTCTGCATACTTGGCTCAATCTAATTCTTGACCTTCCCCCACACCCCTCCACTCTCTGATTTGCTCACCTTGATTATCTTTTTCTGATTTGTCCTCGTTGCTTACTGTTTTTAGTTCTCTGTGCCTTAAATACTGAGTCTGTTCTGGTCTGGCTATGGTCTGAAGAAGTGGGTCTGTCCCACGAAAGCTCACCTGATAAATTATTTTGCTAGTCTTTAAAGTGCTACTTGACTGCTTTTTGTTTTGACAGTGTCTCGACTAGCACAGCTTCCTCTCTGTTACTGGTGCCCTACACTTAGGGAAGGCAGCTCCCGCTGCCCGGGAGCCTCTCCATGGGTTGGCTGCCTCATCCCCTGGCCTCCCTGCTCCTGCTTCATTCCCTAGCATCTCCTGCTACGAGGCTTTGGAACTTCTCTCCCCCCCCCCGCAACCAACCAAGGAGTTCTGGAGCCTCCAGCCTCCATTCACCTTCATCCTTGGTTTCTCCCCATTGGAGGCTGCAGAGCCCCCATCCCTGGTGCCCCACCCTGGAGCAGCAGCCCCCATCACCAAGGAGCCCTGACATGGGCCAGCAGCCATGTAGAGGCTGGCATCCCCCAGTTGCTACAGGGCAATGAGGTCCGAAGGGACAACCGGTGGGCGTGCGTCTCTTCCCTGCACTGGCCGCCGATGCCCAGCAAAACAGTCGGCGCAACCTCCCTGCTAAAGCGCTGCAGGGCCGCTCAAAGCAGACGCAGCTGCCCAAAGAGCTCCCGGGAGAGGCTCTGCAGCTGCGTCTGCTGACCATGGCCCCGCTGGCTCTGCCCAGGCGCTCACACCGCCCTGCCCCAAGGCGGCCTGTTCCTCTGCACCCTCCCGGGCAGAGGGAGCCTAGCCAGCCAGCCCCGCCCCAAGCCGGGTGAGCAAAGACACCTGCCCCGGCGCCTGCAGCCAGGCGGAATAAACCAGGGCGCCCCTTTGCATCCTGGGGGCGGTAGTTCCGGCCTGGGTTACCCTGCCCGGGCAGGCCGCGGGTTGTAAACTACACCTCCCAGCGTGCTGTGCGCGCCGAGCTCCTGCGGGGAGGTGCGGGAGGGACGGTGTGCGCGTTCCCGTCGCGAGGGGAGCGCCCGGCTGACGTCACAGAGGCAGGGGTTCGAGCAGGGGCGCGTGGGCGCGTCTGGCATATTCCCAGGTAAAGGGTGCGCAGAGCCGGGTGCTGCGGGGGTCGGGGCTGGCTGCACAGTACGTGTGCCCGGCTGGCATGGGACTGGTTTGGCGCCAGCAGGTGAGGGTGAGGGTGAGGGTGAGGGTGAGGGTGAAGGATTAGCAGATGGGTTGTGCACAGGAGTTGCCGTTGTCCTGCATTTACACGGTGGCGGCTGCTGCGCTGCAAACTGCGTGTCCGGTGAAATTTGCACATGGATGTCTGAGCTGTTTCCACCTCCAGGCCATGTAACCCCCTCACTCCTAGGCGTGTGGTTCCCTGTCCCCTGTAGTGGCGTAATGACCACTTACAGAGAGACATGCCAGCAGGCGTTAGCTATAGACTGAGGCTCCTGCATTAAGCTCCGGAGGATACCGGTTCAAGCCTCCTTGTTGGTAGTTACAGACTGTCAACAGGTGATGTGTCTCGAGGGGAAGTAGGCAGACAACGCTAGGTGCTGTCCAGGGTGGGGTGTGCTTTAGAGGTGCCTGTTGGTGTCTTGTATGGCTGTGTGAGGATGGGCTCACTCACAGGTGTGAGTACAGCCATGGTGGGCCATTTATAAAGACCATATTTGTACATAAACACTGAAATATGTGACACCACTTCATATGTTCCTAGACTAGCTCTCAGACAGTATATAATGTACATACCTATTTACTGATGTACCTTAGTAAATCTCTAAGGTACCCCAAAAAAGGACTGAAAATTAATTGCACTCGAAAAGAAGTGGGTATATTCCTGTCTGTCACACACACGTATGCAGAAGACAGACACACACCATTTGCCTGTTGCAATTGGCAGCTAAGCAATGGAACACACTGCCTGCAGATGTTATGAAATCTCTGTCATTAGAGATTTTTAAGAACAGGTTAGACAAACACGTCAGTAATGGTCTAATTATTACATAGTCCTTCCATGAGTGCAAGGGACTGGATTAGATGACCTCATTGGGTCCTTTCCAATCATATGATTCTATGCTTTTTTATGCATTAATGGACTTATTTTGCTCTGGTAAGAACTAATTTTCACAGTTCTATAACAGTTGTTTGCTTTTTGCCAATCACTATGGAAAGTAACCAATGCCTGCGGGAGTTATTGCCTGTATTTGCAGGTATGTTCTGGATTTCTCCAGTAACAGATAGAGGAAGGCTGCTAATCCCTAAATCCCAATACAATTAATGTGTCCCGCTCTGTAAAGAAAGGTAGCTGGATTTTTCCCCCTCTTCAATTCATATTACGTAGGTAATTAATACTGCATCTATTTGACTCAGATTAGCTTTTAAATTTAGGACCAAAAAGACTTTGAAAATAAAGTTGGCTGGGGAAGCCTGCAAGTGGGAAACTGATAATTAAGATGAATAGCTTCAGGAACATATGTTGTGTTTATTGGATGGTGAGAACTTACTGTGGTGGTTTATTTTTAACTTCCTGCCTTTGATGTTCCTGCCTTGATAGGTTAAGAAAGTCCTTTTAAAGCAATGGCGCTGATGAAGAGTGGCTGGCTTTGGAGACAGAGTAAGTTCAATCTGTAATTTAGCAGTGTCATGTGAAAAAGGTTTCTCTCTGAGCTGGGCGGGTTGCATGGGGCTGGCTTTTCTTGGCTGTGTTCTCTTTGTTGGGAACAGCTTTTCTTCACACACTTTGGGTAGTTGTGCTTATCACGTGCACGCCGTGGATCCTGAGCCCTTAAACATTGCATGTTAACTTGCTGGCCACAGGATAGTTTGTTTGCCTCAAGGACTGGGTTCTTGGAGTTGCTTGAAGTGCGTAAAAACCTGATAACAGACAATCCTATTTCCATTGATAGAAATTGACTAAAATATATGCTCTAATTCAGTAACAAGTTACTGGGCTTCGTGTGAGAATGATGTAGGCTAATTGGTCCGTGTTACACAAGAGTCAGGCTGGTAGTCAGGTGAACCAAGCTTACAAATCTGGGTTGACTTTCTGTTGAAGAAAATCCAAGACATGTGATTCCTAGACTACGCTATGCTTCCTAAACAGCAGTGCCTGGTAATAAGGCCAAGGCCATACCAGAGGTGCCATTCTGCTCCTGTCACACCAATTCTGATTGCTCCAGGACTGGAAACCACCGCAACAGCACAAGGCTGCCAAAGCACAAGCTATTGGCTTTGTTGGGATTATTTCATGGGAACAATCTGGGCGGGTGGGGGGGCAGATTTTGTCTCCTTATTTGCTCTTGGTGAGGAATTCTTCACCCAGGTAAGTCAGTGAGACTACGTGGGAAAGTAATGCATTGCCCAGGTGAGTCAGGGGTTTACAGTCTGTCCCTGAAGTAGGTTTTAACGTCCCTCCCAGCAGCCTGCTATCTGATAGCTTAGCATGTGACACATTTGCTGTGATGCTCATTTGGGGCAGGCTTTATATTTAAACCTCTTGCCAGGGCCCCCAGTTAACACTTTTTGGCCTCCTCTATCTGAGCTATACTGAGCCGGATTCACCTCTGCTCTGTGCTTTGTGCAGTCACTTACCACGATGTGGGCTGATCAGGCAGCACCTGCCATTCCCTGTCCCTGGCTGTAAAGCACTACCCAAGGGTCAAAGCGGCAGAGAATCAGACTCCTGTGTGCCCTGGGGACTTTAAATACAGGAACAAAGATGAACAGGACTGTGCCCCAAAGAGCTAACAGTGAAAACAGGACATAGGGAAGGCAAAAGGCTCGGTCGTGAATCTGACTGTATACAGAAGGTCAAAAGAGCCCACTTATTCCCTGTGCAAGCTGCCTACAGCATCAGACCCTGCACAGGGGGGAGCAGCTGTTCTCAACCCACAGCCTAGGGGCTGCTTTCAGCCCAATCAGCACGCAGCTGTGGCCCATGTGACATCCTCAGGGCTACGCGGATGTGGCCCACAGAACACATGGTGGGCCAGCTACAATGGTAAATAGGTTGAGAACTGCTGGGTCAGAGCAGCACGGCTGCTGCCCTCCTCCTCAGACGGGCAGGAAGTAGATGGAGCTTTGACTCCTCCCTCCCCCCCGTGAGGCCGTGCCGGCCGAGCTGAGCCAGGATGAAGAGGGCTGCGAGTTGTGCCCTGAAAAGGGCTGGGGCAGCATATGCCCCCCAGGGAGCCAGCCAGGGGTGCAAAGACGGTATTGTGGCACTCCGAGCTGGAGGCAGACTTCCTGGCTCACGGAGCTGCATGTGCACCTGGCTAGCTCTTAGTGAGCCGGTGCGCTAGAAAGGAAAGCGTAATTACTGCGCTGAGCGTAGCAGGATGGCCAAGCATGGGCAGGGGGTGAAGCTTCCCTGTGAGGAGGCTACCCCCTGCCCCACCTCTCCTGACCACGGCCTGTCCCCTCTTGCTGCTCTCAGCTCCCCTTTGGCCCCTGCTGGCGAGGTGGGGAGGAGGGGCTGAGAGCGTCCCCTGGTTGGGGCTGTGGCGGATCCCTGGCCTGGAGGGAGCAGCAAATCTGGAACTCCTCCCCTGTTCTGGCCATTGCCCTGCCCATGGTCCCATTCTGTTCCACCCCTTTCTCTGGGGCCATGCTCCTCTTCGGTCCACTTCTACCTGCCCCCCAGCTCACTTCTCTTCTCCGCCCCTGCTGCAGCCCCGACGGTAGAAAAGCTCTGTGCCCCTTCTTGGGCCCATTCAGCCCCGAGTCTACCACTGCATCCTCTCCCACTGGCAGCACAAGGTTTGGGGGAGGCTTTGCCTCACCTCGCCTTCATTATGTGCTGTGCGTGATGCAGTCTGAGGCGGCTCTTACGCACATAGGACAGCTAGCCCCTCCCACTGCCTGTGCTGCTGTGGCGCCACTGCTATTTTTAGCACGCTAGCTCGATCGGAGCTGTCACAGGCACGTGTCCTCAAAATCGCAGTGATACCTCTTGATCCAGTACAGCCATATCCCGAGCAGCGCCGTCCCTCTGCACAGCTGCTGCCATGCTGTCCCTTGGGGTTCCTCAAAGGGATCAAGGGGGAGAGAAAATCTCAGATCCCAAGGGTGCTTTAGCCATATAGCACACTGCACAGCCGTATGTGCGTTTCTCCTGGTCTGTGCTTTGAGCTGTTTGTGCTTTAAAGCAGTGTCTCTCAACCTCCTTTTATAAAGTACCCCTTGCTTAAAAGCCAAGTTTATAAGCACCCCAAGACTTCTCTCGCATACCCCTAAGGGTGCACGTACCATTGGTTGAAAACATGGCCCTGTGGTAATCTGAGGTCTTGAAACAAGTGCCATTCAACCGTTCCAGTTTACTGTACCCTTTGCAGGAGACAGACTTGTTTTCATATCACCAAGTTACACTTCACTTAAAAACTGCTTACTTACAAACCATGCAAAAATATCACAGAGGACTACTACTGAAAACTTGCTGACTTTCTACCATCTTGTTATTAAATTAGTGAATTGGAATAGACATATTATACTTATATTTCAGTGTAAAGCATATGAAGCAGTAGAAACAAATCATTGTGTGAATGAACTTTTAACTTTTCGAGCAGGGGTCAGTAACCCCCGGCACAGATGCCAAAAGCAGCACATGAGCCGATTTTCATCAGCAGGTGAGATGGGAGCTGAGTCCCGCCCCTCCTGCCCCGTGCAGGCAGGAGTTTGCTCACAGACAGGCCGCCTGTGGATGAACAAAAGACCAGCTAATGCTACCAGCTGTAACCTAACTTGTAAAGCTCTGCATCTTAGTTTATTTATTAATGAAGCTGTTGAAAATAGGACTATTAGTGACTTTAAAACATATCACCAGCACTCAGACTGTACAAAGAGGATAAAAGGTCAAATTTTGGCACTCCTCCTCGGAGAGGTTGCTGACCTTGTTTTAGATTGTACTCACTTTACTAGCAGTGTGGTTTTTTATGTAGCCTGTTGTAAAACTAGGCAAATATCTAGATGAGCTGTTGTGTCCCCTGGAAGAGCTCGGTATACCACCAAGGTACACCTACCCTGGCTGAGAAATGCTGCTTTAAAGTGAGACCTGTGCTCCCCACTTGGCAACTCAGGCTGGGTGTCTGGTTTGTGTCTCCAGTTAGAAGAACCTTAGTACATCAGAACCTACAGTGTTGGGATGAGAGCAAGAGGGTAGCTGCTCTGCCCCATCAGCAGCCCTGCGAGAGGAAGGTGCTATTATCTGGAGGGCAGACACCTGTCTGGATTTTGCTCTAGCTCCCTTCCTCCTTGCTGCTGCAGGTTCCATTTTGCGACGCTGGAAAAGGAGCTGGTTTGTCCTGTGGCTGGACGGTGGCCTTGTATATTACCAGGATGAGACCCAGCGTGACCTGGAGGGCAGGATCCACATCAAATTCAACTGCCGGGATATCAAGACTGGCCGCGAATGCAGAGGTGAGCGGGTCCTTCTGGGGGGGTCCTATTGCACCTGGTACTTTCGATGCCCGTGATTCCCCAGAGGCTAAGATGCTGGAAGAACTGTTCTCTGGTTGGTGCTGTAGTATGGAAGTGCTCCTAGAGTAAGGGAGTCAGTCTGGTATGGGGCTGAGCATTCTGGGGCTCCTTGGCAGATCATACTGATGCTTCATTTCTCTGTTGATTATACCCCAGTTTACAAAAAAAGGCAAGTGTCCCTCTCCTGTGCTGTGCAAATGGGGAAACCGAGCATAGACCAGCAGTTGTTACCTGCACAAAATTGTGTTACACACACACTAACACACCCAACTTTACCTTGCATGTGTTGCCTGCACACAGTGGGACCTCCCACTCTACCTAGTTCCTAGGGCTCATCCTTTCCCGCAGAGGGGACTGGTAAGGGGATTCCAGGAGGGGCACCAGCCCTGTACCCCTGCCCTGCCTGTGCTCCGTCCCCTTCCACCCCCGCTCCACCCTCTCCCCACCCCTGCTCATCTCTTCCTGCAGAAGTGCTGCGCCACGTCCCGTGAGTGCCAGGCAGTCCTCCACCCTTCCCCAGAGTGGCCCAGCCTGAGAGAAGCGTGAGCCGGGAAGCTCCTATGGCTCTTGGGCTGCAGCACTCTGGGGGGACGGGGGGGCTGCCCCCGCACTCATCAGAAGCAGAACGGTGCTGATGGTGAGTGCAGGAGGGGAGCCAGTGCTGGGGGAAGGCACATGTGACCCCCTGTTCACCCCCATGTGTTGCCTGTGCTTTCCCAGGTCCTAGGGCTCCAGGCAAGTCACCTAACCTTATCCTTCCTTGGGCTCTGGATAAACACCCATTCCCTGTGGACTTTGGTTATAGGAATAAGGGGATTTTGAAGCGTGCGGCGTCCTTTCAAAAAGGACCCCGTGTAGTCGACCCATGCGTGGTTGAAAGCAGCACTTTCGAAGCGCCACAGCCGCTGTTATGCTAATGAGGTGCTGCATATTCATTGCAGCACCTCATTAGCATATCCCAAAGTGTCTCATTAGCATCCCCCTTTTGAAAGGGGGGTGCTAGTGTAGACACAGCCTAAGGGATGGCGACAGGTCCTGCTGTGAGTGCAGGGGACTGGACCCAGTGACCTCTCAATATTCCTTCCAGCTCTACGAGATGTGTAACTGCCAGGGATTTTGAAGAAAAGTTCGTCAAATTTCTGCTGTTTCAGAGATGGCAACACCAGGCCAGTGTCCTAAACTCTAGTTCCGAAAAATACATCTTGGTCTTGTTCCCACAAGCCACAGAGAAAGCCGCCATCTTTTCTCCAAAATACCTGTTGTCATGTCCCCAAGACCGTTCTGCTTGGGAATTTGAGAATAATGATTAGGCAGTTGGCATGATGAATGGTGTGCTTGTTACCTTGGTGACTAACTTAGAGGCTGTGAAGAGAGGTGCTGAGCTTGTGAATGACCGTTCCTTCTGTTGATGATGTGGTCTTCAAAACTAAACTCTTGATTATAATAGACACTATTTAAATCGGAGAACGCATCTGAATAAAGGAACGAGCATTACAAATGAACACACAATCCCAGAAGATGGAACAAACTCTAAGAAGGATTCAGAGGGTTAGTTGTGTTAGTCTGTAGCTTCACAAATAACCAGCACTTCTGGATCACCTTAAAGACTAACAGATTTATTAAGTAACGAGGTTTCATAGGGTCTTACCCATGAAAGCTCATTTCTTAGTAAATGTGTTGGTTTTTAGGGGTTACAGCACTGCTTGTCATCTGCAAAGGATGTGAGCTCTTTTGTCATTCCAGGGAAGAGGGAGATTTTGTGTGCCTTGGTTTACATTTTGTTGTTGGTCTAGTGATTCAATAGTGGTACTCTATTGAGTCAGCAAGTTGTATTATCCCTTGGGCAGTTGGGACAAAGGAAATTCCTGTGGCACAGAGCTCTTTTCTTGGGCTCCCAATTGCAATAACAACATTGCATTTCTGTAGGGCCCTACCTCCAATGAGCTCAAAGTGCCTTGTTATGGGGAGGCAACAGGTTTTCTCTCCTTTCTGTGTAGGTCAGGTTGTTGGTTGATTCTGGTAGAAAACCCTGTTTTAGCTCTCCTGGCACCTTTTTTGGCTTGAAAAACCAGTTTGGCCTGAAAATAGCCAGGTTTGAATAACAGTTCACCCAAAAAGGGGACATTTGTACTTTAGCTCCCTTTAATTTCTCATCTCCTCCTTGCTCACAATGGTTTGCCAGTACTCTTCCACTTGCCAGTGTTCAGTCTCCTTAAAATCCTACATTGGCTCCATTTAAAGACAAGCTATTGTATCCATCTCTCTTTTTTACTTAAGCTACTTCAATTACCTCGTTATGCTCTATTTACTTACCTATACCCCAGGAAAAATGGAAGCTATGTGAAAGCTAGGGGATGGAGAGGAATGACACCTGGATCCTGGGGAGGAGAGGGAAGTGTAGGGGGGTGGCAGCCTCATCACCTCCACCACCATGGGGGGCACAGCTGTCACCCACTAGAGTTGTGGGTTGAGTGCACATGGCATCACCTTGAAGCCATAGAGGGCGGGCACATAGCCCTAACTCCAGATCCCACCGCTGACACCTGGAGTGAAAGTCAGAGAGCTCTGGTAAAGTCACAGAATCCCTGTAGGTGATGACCACCCTGACCACTGTGACTAAGTCATATCGTGGGGTACCAGAAAGTGACCTACATGCCCAGAGAGAAGGGTAAGCACTCCCTTCTCCAGGACAGACCAGTGCCCACTGAAATGAAGGGAGCGGTAAGACCCAGTTTACCTACAGTGGAGTGGGTAAACCTCTTCTGTGGCACCCCGGGTCAGTAACGTTAAATGCAGGGGGAATCAGCCATGTCGTAGGTGTGTGACTGCGATGTGGGTGCCCCTGGGGAAGACGCTTACATGGGGCTGTGGCTAGGGACTTACTCCTGATCGGAGGGAGGTGCTGTTTGGGTGTGCACTCGCAGGCATGCCTGCAAGCACCTGCTCACACGCATTTTGGGTTGCTGGCTGTGCCCCTGCCCTCACTCCGCTGACGTGCTGCTGCTTTGGCTTCCAGACGTGCAGCCCCCTGAAGGGAGGAGCCGAGATTGCCTGATGACAATTGTGCTGCGAGATGGCTCCAAAGTGACTCTGTGTGCAGAGAGTGAGGACGACGCAGTGTAAGTAGCTCTGGGGGTATCATGCAATCAGCAATGGGAAGGCCAGAGCACCCCCGCTGTGTACCAGGCCTTTTTTGTCTGTGCTGTAAATCTGGCTCTTGGCTAGGAATCAAAAACTTGCTCGAGGCACAGACGTCAGTGGGCTGTTGCAAGAGACACTTGCGCTCCTGGGAGACATGGTGTGTTTTCATTCGGGCCCTGGGGGACAAGACTCAGGCAGAGTTAATGGTGCCTGCCCCTGCACAGAACAAGCATGGTGAAAGGTAAGTGCTCCCGCACAGGCCTGGCAAAACAAATAGTGATGGCTTTCTGAGCTCCTCTGCCCCACCCTCCTCCTGGTATTAATTATCATTGTGATCATTGGTACTAATAATGCTAAGCAGTATGCCCCTACATTCGCCGGGGGTATTTCCTCCTGCTTTTTGCAATGCCCAGCAACTCCCGATCTTGTTGGACAGAAATGAGAAGAGAAGGGAGGTCCCTTATCCTGAGGCACAGTGGCAGCCCTGTTCCAGCGTGACAGACAGAATGTGGTGGGACACTGAGGAAAAGTGCAGTTAATTGGGGAGCAGCGAGTGCAGGCAGCCAGCTTCTAGCAATCCTGTCCCCTCCACAGCAATTCCCAGGGGTGCCGCCGAGCCCCACACTTGGAACTGCACATTCAGAAGTATCTGCGTGGCTCTCTTCCTAGGACTCATGCCTCAGGGCCATGTAACCTTAGTCCTATAATAGTCGGTAATGGGTAGCCAACAGCCCTGGAGACAGGGGGCCTCATACCTGCATCTTTTACAATAATAACTAAAACTTGCCTCCCCAGAGTGGAAATCATTCAAGCCTTGAACGACAACGAGGAGGAGTTAGTCACTGGATTCATTCTGGGGCCACATCCGTGTCAGGCTATCTGAGCTCTTATACTGAGGTCCCTCACCATAGTATGGGACTGCACTTCCTGTCAGTGATGGGTCTTTCATGTAGCCTAGAGGCCAAATTCATATTTACACCAGATGTGTGTTTGGCCCGTTGTGTGTCCTTCCCTCCTGCCTGGTTCCAGGTGAAAAGGGAAACGATTTACATAACTTTAAGGAGTCCTGGGGCACCTTATAGACTAACATATATTTTGGAGCATAAGCTTTCCTGGGCAAAGACCCGCTTCGTCAGATGATGTTAGTCTATAAGGTGCCACGAGATTTCTTGTTGTTTTTGCAGATGTGAACTAACACAGATCCCCCTCTGATGCTTGTTACGTAACTTTAAAGAGTATAATCAGAGGCTAACCACCAGATCGGAGACCTGCGGTTATCACATGACCCCTCTGCACCACTTGGCGGCTGTGCTGCCCCAGGAGGATGAGCTAACAGGGAATTAAAGCTTAGTGGAGCTGTCAAACAGCATTAAGGTCATGAGGACACCGACACGCCCAGCTAAACTGAGGTCATGCCTGTGACAACTTCCAGGAGCTCGAGCGGCTTCCTGACTGTGACCCTATCAAAGGAATATTGCTCTTAACCCTAGACAGCCTTGGGAAAGTAAGCTGTACAATTTCCAGGCAGCATGGAGTAAGACCAAAGTCTTACTGCATTTGGGCAGGGGAAGTGTTATCTAGCAGTCATAGTGTTAACTTGGGACTTGGGAGTTCCCTGCTCTACCACTGGCTGATGAGTGATCCTGGACAAGTCCCTGTTTGGTTCCCAGCCTGTACTCTAGGGTGAGTTACACTGCCCTACCCCACAGGGTGGTGGTGAGAATATATCCATTAAAGGTTGTCAGGTTCTCAAATGCTGCAGTAAGGAGGACCAGGGGAATACCCCAGAGAGAGGTGTCTGCTAACTACGTTAACCAGTTTAATTAGCTGTAAGGAATTGGATTGATGGGGCTCCCATGGCAAGAAAAATCCCCGAACTTGGCCCTGGGGTCACTCACCTACTGCAGGAATTCTCCAGGTGCATTGCAGCACGACTCCTTTCTGACATTAAATCTTACTATACCCCCCCAAGGAAGGGAGACTGGACCCTGAGCCCACCCAAGTCACACTGCCCCAGGTGGGAGGGGAGCAAAAGCTGGAGAAGCCTCAGGGCTTTAGCTTCAGGCTATGATATTTGAAGCAGAAAGAGCCCCGCTGAGTGTTCAGTGCTGAACAGCTTTTGTGAGATGGTCTGACTGGCAGACGCCGATGGATAATAAATACGGGAATTCCACAGTGTCCCTTTAATGGAGAAGGGGGGTCCAGTTGAAACCTCCCATCCCAACAGCTGGTGAACAGTCTCAGTCGAACGCGGGGTGGCCAACATAGGAGCCACATGGCAAATTTTTACATGTTCCAAGGGCCAAACACAAAATAGCCCCAAACCCGCCCCCTCATGCCAAGGCGTAACCCCTCTCAGCCCCAAACCCAAGATTAATTTACATCAGATATGAGTTCCACGCAGCTGCTGCCAGTCCCTGCTGCTCCTTCCCTGTGGCGCTGCCTCTCTGCCCTGCTGCACTGAAATAATGGAACATAGGTGGATCCCTCCAACTCTCCTGCCGGCTGTTAAGCCAAGTAAATTGAGCTCCATTGTTTCAGCTGCGGCAGGGTAGGAAACCGGAAGTGGAGTCAGTGGCAGCAGCGTCCAGAGCTGCAAATGGCTTCTTAAAGAGCTGCTTGTGGCTCCGGAGCCGCCCCACAGCTGGTTTTCAAAATGGCTCTGCTGCTGGCTCTGTGGGCTGGATGAAATGGCTCCACAGGCCAGATTCTGGCCAGCAGGCCACATGTTGGCCACCCCAATCTAAGGAGATTCCCAGGGGCTTGAGTTCTCCTCCCAGGTCCTGGTTCATTTTGGGGGCAAGTGAAAGGTTCCGGCCTAGCCACTGTGCGGCGTGCAGAGCAGCCCTGAGAGGTTAACCAAGGAGGAGCTTTGACTTGATGTGGTTTTAAAATTGCTCCAGGCACAGTTTCGCTCACAAGTTCTCCGATTTTCTTGACAGCGCCTGGAAGATGGCCATACTGGAGGCGAAAAACACCCCGGTGAGCCTTTCCTACTTCCATTTTATAGGGCTCTTGTTACAAGCTGAGCTGTCACCTTCCATCTCTTCCCCTCCCTCACACAAGAGTCAGTCAATGGAGCGATCTGATGAGGGCTGAATGCACAAGGGCATCTCCTCCCGGAGTGCGGGAAGGGGCATGGCTCTACCTGGAAACCTACATGCTGCTCTGGGCTCTTCAGTACTAAAGAGATACGGACAAAGTGGCTGGTGCCCAGAGAGGACTTGGGGTCAGGAGGGGTTGACTTGTGAACTGAGATTAAGCCAAAGTTCATTGAGGGAAATGAAGAGTCCCTGGGTTGAGTTTACTGTTCCTTCAGTCAGGCCCTTCTTAATGAATTTTGCTCACTGTCCGTACCAGTAATTAGCCTTATCTGAGACCAGAGCCTTGTTGTGCGAACGCACATTGAGGCAGTTCCTGTGCCAAACAGTTAATTACATCAGTAGGGAAAGCAAGGCAGACAAGGGTGGGAGGAGGAAGTGAATAATAGGAAAGGCCTATTGGAAAACCAGAACATGGGCAGGTGTGGGTCTGCCCACTGCTAAAGGCCCCTCCCCAGCCACACTGGGGGACCACTACACTAAGCACCAAACAAGCATAGGGGACAACTAATAACAAACGGGTTCAGAGGGTGCATGTTAAAGGTTCAGAAGGAAGGAGCCAGAGGGGGACATGGGGCTAAGAACTCCAGACTGCAGCCATGGCGCCTGGAAGGTGTCTAGGGAGCCAGTGGATCGAGCCGCCCAGTGGCATGAAGTCAGCAAGGAGCAGAAATAGGCCCCACAACGCCAAAGCGCCCCCTTACCAGCATCTTCCTCCCAGTGTGGTAGCTGGTGGCCATGGCCGGGGGAGGTTGACAGGGCAGTCTTGCAACTTTGTGGTCGGGGCTGAGGTAAGACCAGAGCCCTGTTTGCTAGGCGCTAGGGCAGTGCTACATCCACTCAACCAGGGGTGGGCAAACTTTCACCTCAGAGCCCACTGTTTGTCCCTGCGGTTGGTGAAGCTCCCCCCCCGCAACCCGTATAGTGTAATCCAAACGGATGGAAATTTCGGTTGTGTTCATATAAAAAAAAATCCCATCCAGCACATTTAAGGAAACAAGTCTGTAGAATGTAAACGGTTTTTTAATCGGTATATGACCGTGGACCCGCCTGCATCAAAGGAGTAACAGGTTCCAACATTTGTAATGAGATGGATGAGCCTGACACCCAGCAGCAGATTGTGCTGCAACGCCCCCTTACGAAATTTCGTGCCCCCCATTTTGTGCACCCTGCACTAGACCATGCTACCCTTTGGGCTTAGCGAGGCATTACTAAAGAGGTACGTCAGTCTGCAGCTGCCTGAAGGGACTAGTCTCCTGGAGGCAAGTGGCTGTTTAGTGCAATACACAGTTTTATAAGCAGAAGGAGCAGAGTGAAAGGAGTAAGCTGGACCAGAGCATGAGGGACCATACTGTAGGAAGCAGCCTTGCCCCAGCTGGGGGATGGACTCACTAACCCAGCAGGCCTCTTCCACGCTGAATGTCTGAGATTCTTTCAGTTCTGCCCACGACTGAACCAGGCCTGTGCAGCAGCCGGCTACCCGACAAAGAGGAGCCTGCCCCCGCATGCCGGAATGCGTGCTGCTGCCGGGACCCTAAATATAATGAGGGAATTGTTCTGTCCAGGGACAGAGCACGGTTCATCCAAGGCCTCACCTTGGACGGCTTTGCTCCTGGCATGGTAAAGAAAGAGCAGAACCCCCTTCATCCCGGTGGGTCGGGGGTAATGTGGAATCAAAGGGCGTTGGTGAAACTAAGGACCCTGTGAGGCAAATGATGTCTCTTCAGGGCAGGATTTCGGATGGTGGAGCTGCGGTGTGTGGGGGCGTCTCAGGGAAGAGGGGATTGGCTAAACTGGGTTCTAAGCCAGTGGTTACCAATCTCCTAATTGGAGCCACTTTGCAATGGCAGGTGCTGCTCCCAGGTGTCTCCTTGGAGCACGGCTAGACATAGGTGTTGCCGTCACACCACTTGTCCTGGACCTTCTCTGTGTTGTGATGGTGGTGGTGATGTTCCACCCCCGCTCATCAGAAGGAAACTTGCTGCTCAGGATGGTTGCAGGAGTCTAGCAGTTGCTTATGTGGAGCTGAGAGATGATGCCTAGTAGCATGGGAGCCGGGATGAGAAGCTGTGCATCTGAGCTTCTCCTACAGCTGGTTTTCTTCAGAGCTGCAGGGTGGTTTGAGCATGGGCCTGATAAACCCAGGGTTGTGAGCAAAATCCTTGAGGGGGCCATTTAGGGATCTGGGGCAAATAGGTTTAAAAAAAAAAATCCATCAGGGATGGTGATGGATCCTGCTTTGAGTGCAAAGGACTGGACTCAATGACCTCTCAAGGTCCCTTCCAGTTCTATCAACTAGGTATAGCTCCATATTTTTATAGATACTTATAGGGTGACATTCAAGAGCCTGCTTGCTGCCCTACCTGTGGCCTTTTTTCTTTTTTTTTTTTTTTTTTTTGCAGTAGCAGTTTGGGACAGGAAGCAGTTGCAGAGTCACATATCTTATCCTGTCCCCCATTGCTTCTTGCCTTTGCCCATCTCCCTCTGGATTGATCAGATACTTTTTCTCACTTTCATTCTGGGACCCTTGCTCTCCTACTGCCCTTGCCTGGCTAATTTCCATGTTTGTTGGTGGATGATTGTGTAACAGTCAAGGCAGAAATCCTGCAAAGTCCGGCTACAATATTTCTGCTCTGGTCTGTGGTCCTGAGCCAAGTTAAATGGAAGAATTCATCCATTGGTATCTGCAGCATATAGACGGTGGACCTGACTGGTCTTGTGCCAGTGGTGTGCAGGAGCCAATCCATTGTAGCTGTGGGTGTAAGTCAGAGGAGAATTGGGCTTGATGTGAAGCTGTTTGAGAAATGCCAGCTTGTGTTTTATATTATTGATTTCTAAAAGAAAATGAGATCTAGAAAGACCGTATTTTCGACACGTGTAATTGGGGAGAGTTAAGGTGGAACATCTGACCATAAAGAGCAGTGGGGTCAAGCTGGTAGAGCACTGGACTTGGCCTCAGAAAATCTGGATTCTATTGCCAGCTCTGACGCTGGCCTGCTGGGTAGTGCTGCCATGGCGGGTCATGGCATTGCTCTGTGGCTCGATTTTTCCCATCTGTAAAATGGAGATAATGCCAACCTCCTTTGTAAAGTGCTTTGAGAGCTATGATGAAAAGTACGATAAGAAGAGCTAGATATTATGGTGACTAAGGTTTTATTGTTCAGTCTGACACAATAATATCGCACAAAATGCTTATTTTTTTTCATGGAACCAAAAAAGGAAGAATGGCTTGTTTCACGCTCAGAATAGCAGTAGTTTCCACTGAGTTGTGACGATGATGGTAAAAGGCATCTTAATTGCACTTCAGTTTCAGGAGGACCGTACCACTGAAGAAAATAGTCCATCACACAGCATCTACAGGTTCTACCTCTCTTAACTGGAATTCTGTTATGCGGCAACATCCCTTGTTTGGCAGCCCGCAGGCCCTGGCAGCTTGCTCCTGCTGTCAGGTGCTGGCTGCTGGGACCCACAGGTGGCAAGGAACCAGGGCTGGTGCGTGTCAGGCAGCCATGGGAAGCCAAGGTCAGCAGGTGGCGGGAAGCCAAGACTGCTGGGTGGCAGGGAGCTATGCGGAGCTGGGACCGGCTGGTGGTGGGGAGCCACAGGAAGCCAGGGCCGGTGGGTGGTGGGGAGCCATAGGAAGCTGGGGCCAGTGGGCAGAGGGAAGCCATGGGGAGTTGGCACTGGGGATGGCAGGGAGGTGCAGGAAGCCAGGGCCAGTGGGGAGCTGCGAGGAGCCGGGACTGGTGGGTGGTAGGATCCCCAGGAAGCCAGCGGGCAGTGGGGAGCCACAGGAAGCCTGGACTGATGGGTATTAGGGAGCGAATGGCCAGGGCCAGCAGGTGGCAGGGAACCGGAGCCAGCAGCTGTGAGCAGCAGGGAGCTGTGGGAGATGGTGGCTGCTAGGACCTGGGGCAGCAAGAAGCTGGGAGCCACCTGCCAGGACCGGGGGTCTGTGAGGAGCCAGCTGTGGGGGAGATGGGTTTCCCTCATTAGGAGAGGTCTCTTCTCCAGCTCAGGTCAGGTCCCAAGGGTGCTGGATAAGAGAGGTTCAACCTGTACTGCTGGTCCAAGAGAAGTCTCAGGCCCTGGTGGGCAACCATGATGAAGGAGCTGGATGCCGATTTCATCTCATGTCAGTGGGCCACGTGGGGGTTCTACCTGCAGCTTCTGCACCTTCCCCCATGCACAGCTCACCCACTTCCTCCCTGGGCTGAAAGAGCCATGAACAGCTGATTTGGAGTATTCCAGCTCTGGGAGGGAAGGGGGAGGACCAAACAAGAATGAGCAGATTCCTGATGCACTGAAAGTAGAGATGCCTGTCTCATAGAGCTGGAAGGGACCTTCAAAGGTCATTGAGTCCAGTCCCTGGCACTCACAGCAGGACCTATCACCATCCCTGAGAGGGTTTTTTTTTTCTTTTAATCTATTTGCCCCACATCTCTAAATGGCCCCCTCAAGGAGTGAGCTCATAACCCTGAGTTTAGCAGACTGATGCTAAAACCACTGAGCTATCCCTTCCTGCAGTGTGGGGCCCCGGGGCAGGGTGAAGGGGCAGACAGGAGGTGTGAGGGTCACAGGTGGCATGACCAGTGGGTCACATACAAGCCATGGGCTGCAAGTTGCCCACCACTGGTTTATAGTCTCACCTACACTTCGGCTGGGTCTACACAGAGCTGCTCTCGTGGCAGCTCCATGCTACTGAGCAGTCTCGCAATTCCAAATGTTTTTCAGGTATAAGGGACTGGCGACAGAGGGGGTTTAGCCAGTAGAGGCACAGGCACATGGCACGTTTATTGCTGGCACCACCCTCTGCCGAGAGCAAAGTCTCGCGCGGCTGAGCTAATTAGCTGTGGGACTATGCTAATGAGCAGCCATTTGCAATTGCGAGACTGGTCATTAGCATGGAGCTACTCGGAAAGCCGCTCCATGTAGACCCAGCCTTAAAGTGCAGACCAGGGGTCAGTAACCTTTCCGAGGTGGAGTGCCGAAATTTGACTTTTTGACCCCTATGTATGGTCCAAGTGCCGGTGATACTTTTTAATGTCACTAATAGTCTGACTTACAACAGCTTCCTTAATAAATGAAGATGCAGAGCTTTAGCATTTAGGTGGTGGCTGGTAGCATTAGCTGGTCTTTTGTTAATCCACAGGTGGGATGGCTTCGAGCAAGCTCCCGGGTGCATGGGGGAAAAGGGGGCAGCTAAGCTCCTGCTTTGCGTGACAGTGAAAATCAGGTCATGTGCCACTCTTGGTATTTGTGCCAGGGGTTGCTCACCCCTGGTGTAGATGATATGGTTGTACTGGAAAATCTTTTTAGTGTAGACCCATCTTATACTGGCAAGAAAGGACTCTGGTCAGCATGGCTTATACCCGTTCCCCTCGCAAAATAAGCCACACCCCTCCCAGCAGTCATGCTGACATAACTACATCTACGTGTAGGCTCTTTGGTTGGCTTAGAAATGTCTACGAAAGAAATGTCTAAAACCAAACCAAACCAAACCAAAAAACTCGCTACAGATGTTACTATTCTGGCCAAGAGTTTCATGGCCAGACTTTGCTTTGGTGGGTTGACTCCTGAAGGAAGGATGCAGCTTCAGAGGGTTGATAGAGAGCCCCTCGACTCCCCAGAAAGACAAATAAAAGAATTAAGTGAAAGGCAAAAGTAGGATCTCTTGGGCTGTCAAGTCATGGGGAGTTCTATGAAAAGGACTTTTTTTTTTTTTTTTAAAAGCGGGCTGGCTCCAGTCATCTCTTGTTTGTATTGTTTGCATCCCATGGAGTCGAGTGCCACGGGAAAATAACACTGCGTAGCGCTGCCAGGAGAGAACAGTGCTCTTCAGAGCCCTGGGAGAGCAGGAGAGCATAAATGCTTTCATGCTGCTGGTCTGACACAGCCATTCATAAACCCAAGCTTCTCCAGCCAGGGAAGGCTGCTAATTGGGGATGGAATTAGCAGTAGCTTTAAGAATTGAGCTCTTCAAATGAATTTGTTAACTGGATTTATCACAAAGAAGCGAAATGGGAGGGCCTGGAGGGTCCTCTTCATTGTGCTGGAGAATAAATGGGAGATGGCCGTCATAACACAATGGCAGGAGCCTGGGAGACCTGCCTCCTGTAGCTGCTCCATAGGACCCATTTCTTGGAGCCCAGAAGATTCCTAAGGGTTCCTCTTGCTTCCTCCTATTATACAAATTCTTTCTGAAAAAGATCAATAGCTCAGGAAATCCTTGGGAAAGGTGAATGTGTACGAATGAGTGAGCCCAAGTCCAGAGGAAATGTAGCCTTCAGGGAACTGGCTAACACATTTTCCAAACCACTGGTGAGTTGTTTTGTTTGTCATTTTTGAAAGCCACAGGGAACTGGCAAGAGCAACTGTAAATACTGATCTTCCAGGAGGAACCAAGTCTAATTGCCAGGCTTGCACTATCTTCCGTCCCCAGGAAAATGACAAATTGGATATTAAGAAAATTGATAAATACTGTGGGTCAAATCTCAGGGTTTTTTCAAAGGGAATTTTAGTTGAATGAAAATGGAGCGAGCTTTTGGTTCCTACAGGATAACAAAACTGTGAGCAGTAGACAGCTTGGGGGAAGCCCTGGCTGCTTTGCCATCAGGAGGGCCAGGATTTCACCCAATATGATTATAGTGACTCAATCCTGCCAGGACTTAAGAAGGAACTCTGGAGAGCTAATGCTGCTTCTGCTACTCACTTGTTCTATGACCTTGGGCATTTCCTTTGTCCTCTCTGTAATTCAGCTTCCCCTCCTGGAAAATGAAGGTGATGACAGCTCCCTCTAGGGATTAATTAATGCCCGTGGAGCATTTTGAAGATGTAAAACAAAGCAAAACCAAAGTAACCACTGTATGTGGTGAATATTGTTAGGAGGAGCCTGCAGTATAGAGGGAGACCCTGGAGACCTCAGGAACTGTTACGTGTGACAACTGCTTTTTGATATGGATGGATTGGTACGATGCTAAAAGAGAGGTTAAACAATTGGCCTAAAGAGAACACACCTCCACCTTGGTTAAGACCAGTCCTAGATAAGTTTGGCTACTTAGGGCATATGCTGTTCTCGAATGCCACAGTTAGTGAGGATGTCACCCTCCGTAGAGCCAAGGCCAGCTCTGTATTTGCAATACGGTGGCACCATCTATGAAAAAATAGGGATGACAAAATGAGCATTAAACTAAGTGCAGGTTGAACCTCTAATCTGGTACACGCTTGAATGGCAATGTCTGCAATCCAGTATGATTTTAGCTGGACAACTGGTTATTAAGGGTGTGGCCACGTTTCCTGTGGTCCCATAAAGTTTGTTTCCAGCCACCAGTCCTGGCTCTCGGTGTTCTGTGCCATTATTTAGCCCTAATTTTCCCCAAATGCCTTCCAAGAGACCCGTAAGCAGTGGAAGTGTTCGTAATGCTGTGAGACAATATTGACCTCCCGTGGTCCTGCAAGTTCTCTCATTCAGCACCAGTCAGGTTCCAAGAGTGCTGGACGAGGGAGGTTCAACCTGAATCTGAGGGGCAGTAATGCTTACAGTGCTTCTGGACAGTGTTGGGACACGGACAACATACGGATGCCACATTAGGGGTTTGGTCTTCAGTGTGTGTACAGGGTCAAATGGTGGGACAAGACTCTGTGTCAAAACTCTTACTTGTCACAGCATGACGTCCACTCAAACCACACCCCTTAAAGTTCAGCTGCTTTAGCCTTGGCATCTCGTTCATCTTCTACTGGTGCCGCTAGGACATGATCTGGCGCCGTGTTTCTTACGTCGGAGGTCCAGGGGCAGGAGTTACTCAAACCCAGATCATTTCCTAGTGGTATGAGTAGAAGACTAGAGGGAAGAACTTGCCTGGGACACTAGGGTTGAATTGAAGGAGAACATGTGTCAAAGTGACTAAGACGTGAGGCAGATAACCTTTGGTTGCCTTACCTCTTCCCTGTTTCCCCACCCCATTGAGCTCCGAGCTCCCGTTCTGCGCCCCCAGCCCAGTCGCTCTAATTGTGCCTCGAGCGAGAGGAGTGGGCAAGGGAGATTAAAACGCAGGCACCTCCTGCACAAAAGCCGGTGAGGGCTGCGGGAGGCTAAGCAGCATTTTGATTTATGCTGTGCGAGCACCTTGCAGCTTGATGGCAGGTGGGTGTGGTCGCTTCCCGTCCCCCTCAGGGTCAGGTGTCCGGGGGCGTGCTGCTGCCCCTTGGGAGGGAAGCCGGTGGTTTTCTTCGCCTTCCTGGGACCCAGGGAAAGGTGAGAGAGAGTGAGTGTGTGTGTGTGTGTGAGAGAGAGGTGCAGGTGAGTGGCTGTGATTCTTCTCTGAGTTTGTTCTTAGTCAGTGCATAGGTCATGTGCTCCTGCTGTCGCTTTCTGGCTTTGGCCGTCCCTGGTGTGTTTTGCTCCTGAACTGCCATGTCTTCGCTTCTGTTTCCCATCGTGCACGGTGCCAGTGACCAGAAAGCGGGGCTGAGGGGCTCTGTAGTTCACACAGAGCTTATCAAGACCAAAACCCTGCTCCGCGTTGCTGGCCCTCGCTCGAACACACACCTGAGCTTTTGTCAAAGCCCTGCCTGGCGTCCCCGGGCCCCAGCCCCTGTCCTTCCCAGCTTGAGCAGAGGAGAGGGACATGAGCTTTTAATTGCCTTGCCAATCTCTGGCCTCTCTTCCCAGCCTGACCCCTTTGCATCCAGACAGAGAAAAGGCCCACTTTGAAGCTGCTCCTTCAGCATGAGGAGCTGCTAATTAGACTCTGTCCTGCTGCCCTATGGGGAGTGACTTGGCTCACTCCAGTCAGGCAGGCTCATCAACAAGAGCTGGGTTCTCCTCTCGGCTGGCAGGTTCAAGGCCCAGTGGCTGCATTTGTAGTTGGTTGTTAATATTAAAACCTGTTGCCCTGACACAGGACCACTCGCCGTGAGGAGAAAGGCAATGTACCACTCCCTGGAGAACGGGCAGCTCTGGACGCAGCTGGGCTTTGGATGTCTGTCAGAGCTCAGAGGCCAGTTTGTTGCTCAGTGACAAGTTTGGGGCCTTGAAAGGTAGTTTCCCCTGGTGTCTGAATGGATTGGGAGTACCACAAATGGCTGAGCATCAGAGAGCAGGGGAGTCCTCCTGAGGGGAACAGCTGCACTCAGGCTGCAGAAACTCCTTTGTCTTGTAACTTAATTTTGGGGTTTTTGAAAGATTTCTAGGTTAGGGCTTGTCTGTAACCTGCACGCGTGTGTGTAGTTTGTTGTCCTGTGTGGTGGCACCATTCACTTCACAGAGAAAGAATAAGTGTCCTCTACATTCTAAGCAGCAAGCCAGCCAGCCAGCCTTTAGCTCAAGCTGTAGAGGTGCCTGCTCTCAGCTCTGGAGGTCCCAGGTTTGAGTCCCCCTGTGGGCAGCTGTATTTGTGCCACCCCAGCTACAAAGCTAGGCAGTCCTGGAATGAGGCACGAGCTCCCTGCTGCAATTAAAATCTCATCAGCCTGATAGCACGGGGAGGACAGGCCTCTGAGCTGTGTCTCCAGCCTTTGCATGGCTCTGCTGAGTTCTAAGTCCCCCATTCTGAGGCAGACAGATGAGCGGAGTGGTGATGAGCGGAGTGGTGCCTACAAGCCAGCTTTTGTGGCCCCCAAATTCTGCCCTTAGGCCTGGGCCTGCCCAGCCCCCAGCAGAAATTAGAGTAGCCTCTGGAGCAACTTGAAGTTGTGGAGACTTTGAATAGGCCTCAGAGGGTGCATAGGAGCTGGAGCGGAGACTGAAATCCCCTTCATGTGGCCTAGTGAAGACGTAGGTACAAATCAGTTGCTCTGTGTTGCCTGCCCTTCCCCGCTGCACACGCTGCCTCCACCACCTGTGTGGCCTTTAACTCAGTGAAGGGGCTGCCAGGGAGCCCACAGTTGAGGCCTAAAAGGGTGGTCCCATATACCTCACACAGCTTAGTGCAGTGGCGCTGTATCCTGACCCGGATGCCACTGTTAGCCGAGGGTATGCCTGCAGCTGATCAGCTCAGGAACGTTCCATGAATGGAATGAGTTCGGGAGGCCTCAGCCACGCATCCCCTGCTTAGTCAGTGAGAAGCGTGGTAGGACCCGGCTGAAGTGCAGTGGCTCGGCCCTTTGCCTTCACTGGAGCCACTAGCCCCAATTGCCAGGTGGTTTTAGGGCACGTGGAATCTCTTCCCTTGGCCCTTTTCTTAGGGCAGGAGGAGGCTGACTTCTCAATGTTACCTCGAAAGGTGACTAAAGACCCTTCCCCATGGCTGCCCTCACATTTCAAGGATAAGTAGCTGCAGCTTTCCTTATCTTTGCCTCAATAATGTTGATGAGGAGCTCAGGGGAGGCTGGCTCGGAAACCCCTTCCTCTCTGGCACCTTTGCCTCTTGGCATCTTCCTTGTTCTCAGGGACATTGATGGCCCCAAAATGCACTTGCAGGATCCTGGCGGGAAGAGAGCGTGTGAGACTTAAAACCCATCTCTTTGTGCCTCCTTGTGCTTTATTATTTTGTCCCCCTGGGCCGCAGTCGCACCGGGGAAGGCTAAGCTATTTAATCTTGGTTTTACCTATAGATATTCTAGGTGTTACAGCAGCCTATGCTAGACGTCAGCCTCCCTGCAAAAGCCAATTGTCTGCCTCTCAACTCAGCTCACCAGCCGAGCCCTGTGGTAGCTGCCCTGAGTGGAGGCTGTCCGAGGGGGAGATGGCAGTGCCATCCGGTGGCCAGTTGCCAACTCTACCCGTTGCCTGGGGGTATCTCCCCAGTCTGCAGGAAGTCTGTCAGGTTTGGGCACAAATGGCTTCATATTGCAGCTGGGATATACGGAGCTCTGCGTATCCCCCTGGTAACCCACTCGAGACATGCCTGAGACGCACTGAGCCTAGCCCACGGGAGGGATGGGGCAGGGCATGGTAAGGGGTGGGAGACAGGAACCTGCTGGCAATTGGGGAGTCCCTTGGATGCCTCCCAGCTTGGGGGGGGGCACTCTGGCCACATGTTGCCATGGAGATGCCATTCCCCTCCTGTCTCAACCCTCCGCTTCCTAATTGCATTTTCCCCTGGGTGAATCATTCACTGACTCTTTCCCTCCCTCAGCCCCCGCAGCCTGGAGGCGGCCGGTCATGGCCTGGGTTCTCCCCTCGGCCACGTTTGCTCTGTGCTCTTGTTCGCGCCCTTGGAGTGATCCATGAAGTCAGTCACTGGAGGCAGCTAGAGTGCAGTCACCAGCTGCATCCCCAAGGGCACCCCGGCAACTGCTGGGCTCTTGTGCCTGGAGACAGATTCCTCCCACCAACCTCACAGACAGCAGGGGGTCCCCCTCCAACCTCGGTCTGCTGGGAACATGCCTAGGAGAGGGCTCAGACTCTCTATCCCCTTCAGTCCTGGGCCTCTCTGCAAGACTGCCCCTGGCCCCAGCTGTGGGGTGCACTTGTGTATGTGGCTTCCTCCAGCACTAACACTCCTGCTTGTTGCACTGGCTGTTGGAGGAACATGGGCTGCGGGCCACACACTCGTGCTGCCTAAGGGATCCCTCTGCTCTGGACCGTGCACGTCTGCATTCTGCCTGGGGTTTGGACACAGGGCTTAAGGGTTTGTGTCTGAGAGCCTGGAATGCTCAGTACGTTCCCGGCGCTGGCCGGAGAGGGACGTCCTCTGGACAGATCCAGCGGCTCTTTAAACCCCTCTGCTGGAGCCGCGTGTGTTAGAGAAATCAGCGCAAACCACTGGTTGCGATCAGGCTTTGGGCTGAGTGGCTGGCTGCGCCGATTGCCAGATCTAACCCACACATCCAACTGGGCCAGGGCGCTGGTTCTAAGGGGCCCTGCCCAGCCTCCCTGGCTGTAGACAGTCTGAGGACACCAGTGGGAGCTCATCTGTTGAGTCACGTGTTACCGATCTCTGGAGAGCGCCAGGTTGTAGCCGGGTGTCCTGGCACACTGGAGGTAGAGACTGGTCCCTCAAGCTGTGCCGGTCCAGCTCTCTTTTAACCCTTTGCTGCCACCTTGCTGAGTTCCAACATCTGCCAAACACGCCCTGCTCAAGCAGCAGGTGACTTCCCACCCTGGCCCTCTGTACATGGTAGCTGGCGCCTGGCAGCGCCTGCCCCACTGTTAGCTGGGAATAAAACCCTGGGCTCCTGCTGCCCAGTTCACTGGCCCACACGCAACACGGGGCAGGTTCCTAGCAGCTCGTGCTGTGGGCGTTGCTGCAGCTTGCTGCTGTGTCAGTCACACAGGGCACAACCTGTCCTTGCACGTGCGATCTGTTAGTGTGGGAATTGTGCCCTTCCTGACTGCAGTATTCCTAGTGTGGCCTCCTCCTCTGCTGACTGTCTTAGGGTCTCATCCTGCCCACGTGAGTGGGGAATTTTACCATTGGCTCCAGCCTGAGGGTGTAGCCGACTGCAGCTGTAAGGTGTGAGTGCAGCTTGTGTAGAGGTACTGGAGTTAGTTTTAATCATGTCAGCTCCAAGCTTGAGTAACAATAGCAGGGAAGCCTTGGCAGCTTGGGCAGCTGCACAGGGTAGCCTGCTCGCCCAGCACCCCATGTGCATCACGCCTCCTGCAGCATAGGCTCCCCTCCGATCTCTGAAGCCATCTGTGGGACATGTGTAAATCAGTCTGAAGGCGAGTGGAATCCATTTAAAAACAGTTTAAGCTCTCAGATCATTAACAGCCTCCCTGAGCTGACTTACCAGGTACAAATAAATGCATTTTAATAGGAGGCACAGAGCAGAGAGCTGCTAATCTGCATTAATTCCTCTCCAGAGGCTTCATCTGCAGAACTGAGCAATTCAATCAGAATCAAATCAAATTCCCAGGACAGACTGGGGGAGATGGGTTGTGTGGACAGGCTGTGCACAGGAGCGGCAGCAGGAAATGCTGACTTCAGTAGCAGGGTTTGCTTCTTCTTGCTGCGTATCTGATGGCTGGGGGATGTGCATTTTAAGTGCACACTGCAGCTGAGGCTGATGATTGAGTGCTTTTGAAACACAAGGTGGCATGCACGTGCATGAGAGAGAGACACACACACACACACCTGTGCAAACTGGGGTTGTGTTGCCCTGTGAGTTCTTTCTTCCCCTAGTGCATGTGTTTCTCCAGAGAGCTGAGTTCTAGGCCCAGCTCTGGCAGTGGCGTATTCAGTGATCTATCTTAACCAAGTCACTTCTTGTTCCCGTGCCTCAGTTTCCTCTCCTGACTTTTGTCTATTTAGGCTAAATTCTTTGTGGCAAGGACACTCTTTTACTAAATGTACCCACAGTGCCTGGCATGATGGGGCCTTGCTCTCAGCTGAGACTCTAGGCCTTGCCATAATTGGCTGAGTGAAGCGAAATCCTACTTTCAGCTACAACGGGCTCTGTTTGGCTGTAACACAGTAGCTTTGAATGCCTCACCCAATCAGTGATGAACTTATGGGGAAATGCGTTAGGCTTCAGTGGGCAAAACCCTGCTGGGTTTGATGCAAAATGGAAAACGGGATGAAGGAAATAGGGAACGCACAGAGCCCCTGAGAGCCAGTCAGAACGTGCAGCTTCCACCGGGTCTGTGATTGCCTAGAGAGCAAGGAATGGGCTGATCACGTCGCTGATGTCTTCCAGCATAACAAGGCCCCAGCTCAGCTCTGCCTGCCAGCTCAAAAGAGTTTAAAGTATTGGCAGTCTGAAGGGTGTATCTGCCAGACAGAAGGGAAAGACATAAGAAAGGGAAGGAATGGGAAGGGGGAAATGGGGCCCCTGGCACTGGGGTGGGGGAAGGGGAGACCCTCATCTGGAGGAGAGAGGAATTGGGGGGTCACATAAGGGGGGAGGTGAGATGGGAAGGCATGGGAAGCTCTGAGGTGGGCAGCAAGCTGGGCTTGCAGAAGCAGTGCAGCTTGCAACCACCCGGCATAAGGATCAGTCCCAGGGGTGTAGCTACTGCGACGATAAAGGGCCTAGGATGATGTGTGACAGCAGCAAGTTGGGAAATATGTCAGGGCTCTGCCATGCTGCAGACAGGCAGGGGGTGGGTGGTAAGGCAGTCAGGAGCAGGTGGCAAGGCATTGCCGTTGGTGGTCCTAACATCTGTCGTGTCCTCCCTTTGCAGGTCCATATGTATGACCCATATGATGACTATTACCAGACAGTGCCCTTGGATTCCCACCAGGCCATGTACGTGAGCTCGGGATACTACGGCACCCAGTATGGAGGTATGTGTGTCCCCGTCCTGGCCTCTGCCCAGCCCACGTTCGTTGCTGTGGGCCTCCATTGATGTGAGGTCAGGCCCACCCCCAGGGGAGACAAGGAGAGCAAATGCATAGAGGCCTGGTATTACAAAGGGGCCTGAAGGTCTCAGCCACCACCACCGCTACAGGAGGTCCTGGCCCTTTGAAATGCCACAGGAGCATCACTCGACTACTCTGTGCAGCTTCTGACAGCTGGGGGGGGCCCAGCACCATGCTGACTGCCCTTGGCCCCGCCCCTTCTGCTTGTGGCTCCGTCCCTTCTCAAGGCTGCTCCCCATCTGGGGCATGGAGCCAGTCCCCCACACCCACTGCAGCCGTTGGCACCAGTGGACTGGGGTTTAACAACCAGCCAGGATCCAGAGAGCTGCAACCCAACATGCAGGAAAGGAAGCAGATTTAGACATCTTCTGGGTGTCAGATTCCAAATTGTAGAGGGCAGGTCCCATTTAGACCCCAGCCAGCCAAGCCACAGTACCATAGTATTAATTTACTGAGGGTTTTTCTTATTGCTGGTAACCACATAATTCATTCAGGAAGTTAGTTTCTTGAGTTTCTATAACTCTTGGTAGAATTCAGTTCTGTGCCTGGTTTCAGCAGGAAGGGGTGAAAGGCCAGAGGACCTTCAGTATGTGGCATCATCTCTTAGGACTAAAATGGAGCAGTTTATAAAAAAGCCAACTCTTTCTGGGAAAAGTAAACTCCTGTGGCTTTCTAGCCCTGCTCCCAGTTGCACTGCACAGCAGGGCTGCTGCCGACTTCTGGGCCGTTCCTGGAGTCATTTGCAAATCAGTATTACTCCTGTAACGTAACATAAACGCATGACGGCTCACAAAAGCTGCTGGATCGACAGGCCCAGCTTTTGAAAGCTGTTTAGATACCGTGGTGATGAGCACCACCATCAGAATCTCCTTATAGTCCCTTCTGGCCTTAAAATGTATGGGGCCAGATTTTAAAGCCCCCAGAGACCCAGAGAGGTGCCTGAGGTCCCATTAACAGGCCACTAGACATGTCTCTGCATCATTAGGCCCCTAACTGCCTGGGAAATCTCGCCTCAGACAGACAGGCCTAGAGACTGATGCTCCCTGGTATCCCCTTGTGGGTGCATAGTCTAGGCACTGCTTGGTCTCTCTGCTCTGGCTGCCAATAGAGAGGTCAGCTAGTGCCAGCCCTGGTCCTGGTTTCTGTGATGGCTAGGGACAGGGCTGGCACCGGCAAACTCAGCAGAAAGAAACCCAGCTGTGGGTGCCCTGCTAGCCAGCTGGGGCAGGAGAATCTCTCGTGAGGGGCTGCACAGGCGCACAGCTGGCAGGGCAGGCGGCTGGCTGGGTGCTGGGGTGTGCTGGTCTTGGCTGGGTGCTCTGGGGTGGAGGGGGGTGCTGGGGTATTACTGGAAGTGGGAGCTGCCAGAGATTACTGGTGCAGAGGGGAGGAGCTGTGGGACAGACTGGATTCACAGGCTGGTTCTGGCACAGCAGCTGGCTGGGGGTTACAGGTGCTGGCAGAGGGGGTCGCTCGGGGGGTTACAGGTGCTGGTGGGGGGTTGGTTGGGGGAGTTACAGGTGCTGGCCGAGAGGGATCACTTGGGGGGGTTACAGGTGCTGGCAGAGGGAGTCGCTCGGGGGGTTACAGGTGCTGGTGGGGGGTTGGTTGGGGGAGTTACAGGTGCTGGCCGAGAGGGATCACTTGAGGGGGTTACAGGTGCTGGCAGAGGAGGGTTAGTTGGGGGGTACAGGTGCTGGCCGAGAGGGATCACTTGGGGGGGGGTTACAGGTGCTGGCAGAGGAGGCTTAGTTGGGGGGTACAGGTGCTGGCCGAGAGGGGTCGCTTGGGGGGGTTACAGGTGCTGGCAGAGGAGGGTTAGTTGGGGGTTACAGGTGCTGGCCGAGAGGGGTCGCTTGCGGGGGTTACAGGTGCTGGCAGAGGAGGGTTAGTTGCGGGGTACAGGTGCTGGCCGAGAGGGATCACTTGGGGGGGTTACAGGTGCTGGCCGAGAGGGGTCGCTTGGGGGGGTTACAGGTGCTGGCAGAGGAGGGTTAGTTGTGGGGTACAGGTGCTGGCCGAGAGGGGTCGCTTGGGGGGGTTACAGGTGCTGGCAGAGGAGGGTTAGTTGTGGGGTACAGGTGCTGGCCGAGAGGGGTCGCTTGTGGTGGGGGGGGGCTACAGGTGCTGGCTGAGAGGTTTATGGGTGCTGAGAAGGTGGCCTGGGCGGGTGGCTGATGCTGGCAATGGGGACTGGTTGACGGGTGAGTTACTGATGCTGGAAGGAGATGCCCTGAAGTGCAACTGTTACAGAGAGGCGGAGCTGGATGAGGGTTACTGGTGCTGCTAGTGAAGCGCTGAGGGGTTATCACTGCTGGATGTGGGGCCGGCTGCAGGGTGTTACTGGGGCGAGGGCTGAGATTTGGGCTGGGGTTTCTGCTCGGCCTGGGGCTGAGACAAGTGATTGGCCTGGGGCTGGGATGGGCGATAGGGCTGGGGTGGGGGATCGGGCTGGCGGGGGTGTCTCTGACGGGCGACACACTGGATGCAGGGATGTCCCATGAGACGCTGTTGCAGAAATAACTCTGAGCCACACCGTGGGCAGCTGCTGCCGTTTCTCCCCCAGGCTGAAGGATCCCAGTCCATTTGCCCTGGGGCGGGGGTGCTGGTCTAGCTCGGAGGGAGGCTGCAGCTAGGCCCATTGGGCAGGGGCCAGACTCACCCTCTGAGTCTGAGCTTCTCAGAATTAGGAGCCAAATCCCTGGGTGCCCGGCTGGTCCCCACCCCGTCCGGCTGCATCCCTAATGGTCGGGTGACATCTGGTGGCAGCCGTGTGGAACTGCCCCGGCTGTGACCAGCCGTTGAGAGCCAGCTGGCACCGACTGGAGTCTGCCGGGCTGTTGGTGCATGGAAGTGCCCGGGACACCCGGAGGGTTGGGACTGGGAGGTGGTGAGGCAGCCGTCTCTGGCCCGGGGGCAGGGAAGGATGCAGGCCCTGCACGGGGAATATGCAGCAGCCATCAGAGCTGTTTCCTCACCTCTGGCAGGAAGGTGGAGGGCAAAGGGCCACATGCCCAGCCTAAGAGCAAGCTGAGAAGGTGGCTTGACCGGCTGATGCAGGGGTATGGCGCTGCCTGGGCCCAGCCCTGCTTGGTCCTACCAGGGGCACCTTACCCCCTGCTGCCCTGGGAGTCCGGCCCCAGGCTGGCCCAGCTGGGCGATTCCAGACTCACCCTGGGTAGTGCCTGAGCAGCAGACCCAGCCTGCGGGAGGGGCACTCAAGCCAGCTCAGCTGTCCACGAGGCCTGGGTGAGCTCAGACTTGATGCTGTTTTGCTCATGTCTCCAGAGCAGCTGGTTCCTGCAGAAAGTGCAGTTGTTACTCCAGGGGCAGCTGGGACAGGCAAGCCCCCACCCCACCCCTGCTGCCTGAGGCTCCATCCCCCTTGCCACAACCTTCCCCCCATGGATCAACCCCAGCCCCACCCCAGGTTACTGCCCCTAGGCCCTTTAGACTCACCTATCGTATCGTAGGACTGGGAGGGTCCTCGGGAGATCATCGAGTCGTCCCCTGCACCCACAGCAGCATCTATACTCACCCCAGCAGATTTTTTTTTTTAAAGCTAACCTGCCCCAGTCCCTTGAAAGGCTCCCTCAAGGGCTGAGCTCATAACCCTGGGTTTACAAGGCCAGAGCTCTAACCACTGCGCTATTCCCTGCTGCCGCTAAACTAAAGTGCTTTTACTGCTCGAACTAAAGGAGAACCTCCAGCAGCCGGCAGCCGTATAGGGCTCATGACACTCAGTGCTGCAGTTGATTCCACAGCAGGGGCCCATGGCACTCATACGAACCAGTGTATTATAATACCTTGCTGTGGTATTGCCGACTTCACCCACATAGACCTGCACAAGCTTCACAAACTCTACCCAGCAGAACTCTGATTAGCCAGTAGCCTCAAAGGGGAGCCTCAAGCTGTCTGAATATCATGGCTTGTGTTAAATGGGGCTACTAGTAGGGAGTGGGGAGAGGAAAGCATTATGGCAGTCCCTAAAGGCCCCAGTTGCAGTACGTACTTTTCTGTGCAAGGTGCTGTACAAATACCACAAGTGGGAAACGGTCCCTGGCCTCCAGAGCTGGCAATCTACATAAAAGGAGGATCAGGTGAAATGAAGGCACGGAGAAGGTGTAGGTCGAACCAGTCTTGAATGAGAGAATTTGCCAAACCATGGCGGGGCAATATTGTCTAGCAGCATCACTCACGCTTCCACTGCTTACTGGGCTCCTAGATGACGTTGAGGAGTAAATTACAGCAAAATAACAGCACAGAACACTGAGAGCCAGGGCTGGTAGCTGGAAACAAACTTCATGGAGCCACAGGAAGCTTGGCCACACCCATGATAAATGGTCGTCCGGCTAACTAAAATCGTGCCAGATTACGGATGTTACCAAACGATTTCCAGACTAGAGAGGTTCAACCTGTGCTACCAAAGCTCTAAAGTACAGGCACAGCCCACACATTGTTATACTACTTGAACAGCTTAGTTAAAGCAGCAAAAATTTTCAGCATCAGGTGGCTCTAAGAAAAGAAAGGGAGTGGCTTCTGTGATTCCCCAGTACCACTTTCCTGATCGGTTGAGCAGTTGGTTCACTTGATTGGATTATTCAGAAGTGGAAGAGAGCCGTTTCCTTAGTTTTGCTAAAGGTTCACGGTCAGCATGGCTTGTGCGAGTGTGCGCCACTGCCCCCTGCTGTGCTGAAACAAATGCTGAACTGTGTTTCATAAGCCCTGTATTGTTGACTGCTGTGGGAGAATCTCTGTAAAGATATACCCCAACAGTTTAATTAGCCAAGCAAGCAATGCGCCATGAACCCTGCCCAGGCTCTCACCAAATGCTCCAAGCAGAACCCAGCCCTCCCGATGACCTCCAGAAGATCAGGTCACATCATGTGCTGGTGTTAAACAGACCCCTGACCAGCATCTGTCTGTGGGGACAGCAAGAGGCCATGCTCCCTAGATCCTCCTGGACTCACTGCGTGGGTTCTGCCTGGCTGCAGACTCCCTGCTGTCCCACAGGGCCTTCCTCCATGTTCACCCTGCATCTCCTTGTGTCTTTACCCCCCCAGCACCCGGAGTGACTCATGTGATTGTCCGCGAGGACCCTTACCGCGTGTCAGGAGACCAGATGGCTCTGGGCCTGCTGGCTGGCGCTGCCACTGGGGCTGCCCTGGGATCCTTCATGTGGATGCCATGCTGGTTCTAGGAACTCACTCCCCGCAAGACGCCTCCGGACCAAGCACAGGACCAAGGAGTTCGGGCTCTCTCCAGGCGGCTGGCGGGGCGATGGCCTATGACGTAGAGCATTGTAAGGGTCCCCTTGCACTCCCCATGAGTCTGCACTTTGCTTGGCGTTCCCAACTAGGCGCATTGGTGGCATAAATTTCCCTTTGCCTCCTAACCCAGCAGTCACTGAATTTGCTCCTCACTCCACCTAGGACCTAGGCTGCCTTGTGCTGTGCCTTGCCACCCAGACCTCGACCAGGGCCAAGCGGAAAGCACTGTGGTTCTGGAGGGTGAAAAGCAACCTCCAGTACCTCACAGTGTCTCCTGCTCTGAAGGATGGCTCCTGCTCCTGGCTCTCCTTCTCCAAAGAGAAGGAAAGAGGAGGCGAGCATGAAGCCAGATCCTCTGCTGATGGATGGTGACTGAATTACACTCAGAGGTTGAAAAAAATACCCAAAAAGTTACTTGAGTAAAAGTATTGGAGGAGTAGCCGTGTTAGTCTGGATCTGTAACAGCAACGAAGGGTCCTGTGGCACCTTATAGACTAACAGAAAAGTTTTGAGCATGAGCTGTCGTGAGCACAGACTCACTTCATCAGATGCTGGTCTTGAGTAAAAGTGTGGCTGTTTTTACTTTTGGGTACTTGAGTACAATAAAGATTTGATGTGTTTGCATGCTCGTGGACTTTATGCAAGTAGTTTTCCAGAGGGACACCCATGATCTGTACTTAAGTACATCCCACCCACCCTCAGCAGCTGTACTTTTACTCAAGTAACTTTATGAGTACTTTTCCTACCTCTGGTTCCACTGAAATCAGTGGCCAAAACCAGCTGACTCCAGCTGAGAATCCTGTCTCGATTGGCTGCTGGGTTTCAGATCTCTGTCACTTACAGACCAGTGCTGTGTGAGTAGCAGATGTTTTATACGTTGCATTTCAAAGAAAGCTGATGTTGAGTTACAGAGGAGATATAAAGAAACAGCCCCCCATACGTAAGCCCTCCACACATGGGTACCATGTGTAGAACATGTGACCGACCACTTGTGTAAATGAACCACCTATGTCATCGCTGGGAGGAGAGGCCATGTTAGACATGTGATTCTATATGGTCCAGGGCAGTAGGTGAAGGCTACAGTGTCTTTCACGTCGTACGTAAAATGTACGTGGACGTGAGCCACACGAAGCCTTCTGCGTATCCAGTTCAAACCGGCACATGCCGACACACCCCCAGCCTCTGTTACACATTGCTCCACTATTAAAAAGAAATGCCTCACTACCTAAATGTCTGACACCCTCTGTCCTTCCTCCACGGCACTGCCTCCTGGACTCCCAACGTGGTAGGCCGTGATGGGAACAGTTCCACACAGCAGCCATGTCCCTGCCATTAGTGGCCTTCTGGCCTCTTCTCGATGCTTTCCGCTTCTCCCTCTGGCCCGCATGGCTGGTGCCTGACAACACAGCCAGTTCCACGCTTTGCTGCTTGAGGCCCCCAGCTGGCGCCCCTGCTAGGAGCACAGCCCCTGGTAGTTCCCAGTGCGCGAGGCAGGACAGCATCTGCAGAATGTCTCGGCACAGGCTGGGCTGAATGGTAGACAGCAGTTGTGTCTATTTTATGCCATGTGCAGTGGTGGCCATGTGAGGGTGGAATGCCTGTTCTCTGCCCACCCTGCATAGTGGCTGTGCACAAGAGGGGAGGGGAACAGGCCCATATGGCAGCCACTGGCAGGCAGAGCCCCCTCAAGGGTGGAGGGCAGCTTGCTCATTCTGTGTCCACCAGCACTTTGGCTGTCAAGAGCCAGGCATGCGTGCTGCAGATTGCTGAGGGAAAGACGCGGTAGCTTCCCTTCGCTCCTGCCAGAGTGTGCAGTGGCAAGAGACAGTGCTGACACCAAGTTCCCAGTAACCCAGTGCCCTCTAGCAGCTGCCCTTCACCCAGCCATTTCTGGTGCCCTGGATGGTGATGTGCTCTGAAAGGAAGGGGCTAGTGTAGACACAGCTGAAACATGTACTTACGGACAGACCGTGCCTCTGTTACTAATAGCTGAGCTCATTGGAACCCAGCGGTCTGCCAGGGGCACAACAGCCCTGCACGTAATATGACAATAAGCTACATAAACAGTACTAGCGAAGGCAGGGCAGAATAAACTGCACAGCCAAAAGGCCAAAGGCAGCAGCTTTTCAGTAACAGTGTGTGGCTCTGACATTGGTGGCTGACTTTCGTCAGCAAGTAGTTTTGAAGTGAGGTGCAACTTGGGGTATGCGCCACAGATCCTACGCCCGAAAAGGCTCATTCATTGGGAAGGGGTGAACACCATGGGATGAGGTTATTTCTACTGGAAGGCTGTTAAGATGTAGGCCTGCTTTCGCTGGCCATGCAGCAAAAGACCTCTGATGTGATCCTGGCTGGCCCCCCTGAGCTGACTAGGCTTGTTGGGGGGCGTGGGGGGTAAAATTGCAGCGTGGACATTCAGCCTCGAGCTGGATGCTGGGACGCCGCACAAAGTGGGAGGGTGCTTATTAACATACCACGGCACCAGCGAGCCCAGTGAAGCTGGACTGGTCAGTTCCACTTCCTGTTCTGGGTCACTTTCCCCTGCTGGTTGTCACACATGCACAAAGCGTCTGTGCTGGAGTTGCCAGCGCAGGGGACGGTTTCCATAAACAGAAAAAATAAACCAATCCTGTTGCATATTTAAAAAACCAGCTCGGTCGGTTTTGTGACCAGTTCTTTCAGACCTGCACCCCCCCACCCCGGCCGCCATTGGAGGCTTAGATTCTGGCTGGGCCTGAGCCATGCAGGGTAAGAGGATGCAGGGCAGTGATTGGCTACTCCCTTCCCTTGCTGAACGCAGGCAGCATGTGGCCAGCGGCACCCTGGGGGGGGGGGGGACTGGCTAGTGCAGTGATGGGCAACCAAGCAGAGTCAGTGGGCCACAAGTGGCCCTTCTGCAGCTCAGTGGGCCACGGCAGCCCAGCAGAACGCCACCTGTGGACTTGCCCCTCTCCCACATGCCTCTGGCGCACTGGAGCTGGGACAGCCATGAACAGCTGATTTGCGGCGTTCCAGGCCTGGGTGGAGTGGAGAGAGCGTGAAAAGCAAATGAGCGGGTGCTCTGAAAGAGCTGGCGGGGATGGGGTGGGGCGGGTGCAAGAGACATATGGGAGCAGGGGATGGACAGGAGTTGTGGGAGGGTTCAGTGGGCCATGGGTGGGGGCCCCAATGGGCCACTTGCAGTCCATGGGCTGCAGGTTTCCCAGCACTGGGCTAGTCCCTGGCCTGGATGATGGAGCACATGCAGCACCTGCACTCACCCAGTGGAAAGCAGGGAAGATGCCTGCGCTGGGCTACTGGGGCTGCGTGCTCAGCGCGCCAGAGGAACAAGGCCATGGTTTGGCCCGAAAAGGAGTTCACAGCACCCGGTTTGAATGTAGTCGCTTCCAGGCTCACTGGAGCCGTGGTAGGCTGGGGGAGCCCTAACCATAGGCACCAGGGGCAGACCGAGGGCAGACGAGCGGGGTTTTGCTTTCATCTCCTGTAGTTCTGTTTGATGTCGCTAGTTGATGTAGTCACCAGCCATCCGCTGCATTGTGACCTGGTGTGGGTCACCCTGGTACAGTAGCTGTCCTTAGCAGTAGATTGTGGTGTTTTTAATGGTAGTACGTCATGTTTCCTTGTCACTTGTGTGTTTTCTTCCTGTGCCCTGAGGAACAGAGTTTTATTGTACCACTGTCGCTATAAATCCACTAATGTATATTTTGAAAAATAAAGGCTATTTAAATCTAATGAAGGTGGCTGTTCATACTCTGTTTATAATCTGGTGCTTTCTTTCCCATATTCAGTGTCTAATGGATAGTAGCATTAGTCTGAGTTACTAGCTGGTATCTTTACAGAAAGTGTTACAACTTGTGTTATATATAGGCAACTAGGACTTAGAAGAATGCTTTTTTGCTGGCTGTGGTGGAATTCATAGCTGTGTAAATGGTGAATAACATGTAAACCTTTCAGACTGAAATAATTTCTTAGGTGAGTTTCTGCCTACGTATTATGCTCAGGTAAGAACTAAAAAATGTTACATGGCACCAGAAGCCTCGTAAAGAGCAGAACACAGGAATCTAGTAGCCTCAACCCCAGGATGAACTGGTGAAGGATGAACCCCCGCTGAGGAGTGGAAGGGAGTGAAGCAGTTTAAAGAGCTCTGTTCAGAGGCAAATGTTGCTCTCCACTGTTCTGTCTTGGAGAGAGAGAGCAAGCGAGCAAGAGAGAGAGCGTTTTCTAGTACTTGGTATGAATGAGCCAAAGGCCCATGTCATCCTCGACAGAGCACACAGTCCCCAAAAAAGCATCCACGCTCATCCCCAGCCCAGGATCGGTCGGTAAACCTCAGTATAGACGCCTCCCTTGCGCTTTCCTGCCTCCAAGGTTGTATGCCAGACCCGGCCAGGCCCGACTCCCACTCTCTAGAGAGCCCTTCCCCAGCCATGAAATGCAGGGGGAATTAACCACCTATGAGCCGGTAGAGCTCCAGTAATGCATGGTAAGGTCATTCAGCCGAAGAGCTGGCTGTCCCATTCCATGCAGCTGGCTGAGATTGCTGAGAAGGTGAGGGCGCCTCAGCAACGGGAGCACGGTGTGGAGGTTATGACCAGCTGTTGGTGCCATGACCCCCCTGCCTGTCCAATATTGCTGGGGGGATGAGGGTGGGAGGCTGGTCTGGAAAAGGCTGAGCTCAATGCTGCTTCTTACTGCCTTCGACCCCAAATGCAGACTGCACGTAGGCCTGTGCTGTCCTGCAGAGGAAAGCTTGTCTGATTCAGGGGCATAGTTGGTCTGATAACCACTCTGTAAATGCAGCGGCTGCCCACATCCGGTAAACTGAGGCACGGAGCATTCAAGAATCATCCAGTAAGCAGGTGGGGTGGCCACTGGGTGTACTAATGCCTACGCCCGACACCAGCTCTCCCCCCCACACCTACTTACATTCCGAGGTAAAGCTAAGGGCCCTCAGCAGCAAATGGAATTGAACCTGTGACCTTGGGGGCTAAAGCCATGAGCCACTACTGCACATGCCAGAAGCTTGATAGCATAGACATCACTTTCCTGCTCCGTGCCTCACTTAAGGCTTGGTTGACACTAGGGACGCAAGTTGATTGCAAATACGCAAGTCTCGCATGGCTAGAATTGACACCTCCAATTGCCTTACCTGGCCGTCCTCACAGAGGGAGGTCAATGGGAGAAACTCGTGACATCGAGGAATACAGGAGTCGACTGCCGACCCCCCAGATAGTTCGATTTCACACATCGCTACCAGGTATGCAAACTCCAACTCCGGATCCCTCACTGAGTTGCTCTTTGAAATAGTATAGACAAGCGCTAAGTATCAATCCAGCTAAGTCCCAGCTTGACACAGCCCTGGCTGAGATGCTTGAGTTGGGGTTGCTCCTGCTTTAGGCAGGGGGCTGGACTCACTGACCTCCTGAGGGCCCTTCCAACCCTAGGATTCTCTGATTCTATGCATTGTTCTCGCTCCCCTGCTACCAATCCCTGCGCACCTTTGGAAGGTGCAGGCTGGGCTCAACTTCATCCCCGTGTACTGTCCCACTAGCTGCCCGCAGAGATCTGCCCGGCCCTTCAGCTGACGCGCAGGAGCTGACAGGCTGGGTGAGTTGTTGTGATGGGGACAGAAAACAGACTGGGCAAAGTGCATCCCTGAGGGCGGGAGGCTGCCGTGCTTGTTGGCCTGTCTGTGATGAACGCGCTGCTCATTGCAGCAAGCTCCCACGTGAAGCAAAGGCTCCAAGACTGGCAGGGAAGCTGCTTGCAGCTGCCCCCTCCGCATAATGCTAATAGCTGATTTCTCAGCCCAGCCCAGCGTGGACAGAAAGAAGCAGCTTTTCATGCCACTCAGACAGGTGGGCTGGGGCCTGCTGCTTTGCCACTCACTACCACTACCAGGCGGTGAGCCCTGGAACCAGGAGCAAGTGGCCACGTTCTGAATGGAGGTGATGCTAAGAGCTGGAACAGGGCTGCGTACCCCAGCTGCAAGGGGCTGGTAGATGTTGATCAGCGGGGAGCCAGCGCTTGCAATTCAGGCATGAAAGAGATCAGGGCCAGCTTAGTTTTATACTTAGCTTAGTTCTGTAGGTCTCAGAGCACCATACAAAGGAAGTTCAACACCACTGTATCCATTTGATGGGTGGGGAAACTGAGTCACAGAGCAATGACGTGTTCAAGCACCATTAGTAGAAACCAGGTCACTGAGGCAGTCTAGGCTGTGTATTTGCCCCAATGGCCTCCATTAGTGCTGCTGTATCAGTGCTAATCCCTGGCGCAAGCCAGTTTAGCTGTCACATGGCCAGCTCTCCCCTTCTGGAAACGTCCGAGCTGGCTCACTTCATACTGTGGCTGTGCCATCTGCCTTGGAGATTTGCATTGCAGCTATGCAGCAAGATGTTTCTAGACAATTTCCCATCTTAATCAGGCCCTAGGCTCATCACAATTCTTTAGTAGTACAGTAAGGGTCAGGGATCTGCTTGTGCTAGGGGCTGTACAGAGAGTCGGACCTGGTCCTTGGGAGCCTACAAGCTAAGCGGTGAGCACAGACAGAGTGGGTAAAGGGACCAGACACAGAAAATGTGCACAGGACTGTGAGGGGCACATGGCTGGTTAATGCCACACACATCATTTTCACATTCAATTGGCAAAAAATAAAAACTTTATTGATTTCCTTGTCAAGACACATTCAGCTGAGTGACCAAGTGACTTTCAGTGGGGCTCCCGTCTATTTTTGCCTGCCCTAAACTCCTTTGCTTTTAGGCAAGAGAGGTGGGAAATCTTGAGTTGGCCAGAGCCTTCTTCTTTATCCTGATTTAAAATCCCCTGAGTCACTGACAGTTTCTGTAATGTTCACAGCTCTGCCAGCTTGGTCTGCCATGGACTGCATCGCTTCTACCAGCTAACCTCTTACCTCTGTCACCACCTTTGTTATTTTCCTTCCTTAACTCCTCTGGAAAAGCAGTGAAAAAGATACAATTAGGGATGGTAATTGCCAGGATCACCCCTCTCTCCTTTTTGGGGGCAGGGGCTAAATCTGTACCATTTTCATTTCTCTGGTGTCTTGGTAATAATAATAATATAATACTTACATGGCCCTTTTCATCCAGAGCATTCAAAGCGCTTTACATAAGTGGGTAATATCATTATCCCCATTTGGCAGATGGGGAAACTAAGGCAGAAAGCAGGGCTGTGACTTGCCCAAGATCACGCCACAAGCTTAGGTGGAGCCAGGAATAGAATCCAAGTCTTCTGAGTCGCAGTGCCCAAGCCCAGCCTGGTGAGTATGATACTGCCCCATGCCCTGCGGGATTTTTCACAAATAACTATTGGTAGCACAGAACTTTCATTACCTACTTCCATTAATGCACTAACCTGCTTATTATCCAGACTGACACATTTCTGTAGGCTGTAGGCTTCTAGCCCCAGGATTCAGGCAGCAACAGCCTTCTGTCCACACCTTTTCTCTTTGTTAGACGACATCTTATCTGGCCTTTGTGAGTTCCACTATTGTAACACTATAACAATATGGTTTGGATTTTTTTTTCTATAACCACATTGAAAGTCCTCCTCTGCAGCCAAAATGAAGAGCAGTAGCCATTAACTGCAAGGCTGGGAGTCACATACTCGTACTGCATCTAAATTTCATTACAATAGTGTCAGACCTGGCTGTTAGAAGATCTGTCCTAATGGCACCCACCGTCACCAGATAAACAAACAGATCTCAAGCTGTACAGAGACAACTTAGTTAACAGCATTTTGTCTGGCAAGAAACTACTTATCAATAGCTGAGGTTGTGGAATCCTCATTCTATGATGATTGTCCTCACTTTTCTATTGTTTGTATACTCTCTCTCTCTCTGGTTTGTAACTGTTGCTGTCTGCTGTATGAGTTTGCTAGGTGTAACTCAACTAAGGTGGTGGGTTATGATTGGTTAGGTAATTCTGTGAAGAATGTACTCTTGTATGGATGTGAGACATGTACTAAAGAGTCTTCAAATCACAAGCTACAGACATTCCTAAACAAATGCCTGAGGTACGTCCTTCACATCAAATGGCAAAGACTTGGTCCCAAATGAGGACCTTTGGAACTGAGCAGGACAAGAACCACTTGACATTCATATCAAGAGAAGAAAGTGGGGATGGCTGGGCCACACTCTTAGAAAACCATCATCCAGCATAGTCCATCAATCTCTCAGATGGAAAACACAAAAGAGGAAGACCTCAGATAACATGGAGAAGAGCTACTGAGACTGAAGGACAACAGCTGGGGTACTGCTGGAGTCAGCTAGAAGTTTTGGCCCGAGATGGAGTGACATGGAGGAGACTTGTAGATGACCTATGCTCTACTCAGAGTGCAAAGTTTTAAATCAAGGCTACGCTTGGTTAGTAAAATTATACTAAAAATCATGGGTCAAGGTATAGCTAAGTAGGACTCATGTTTCACTACATAAACTGGGATCCAGGAAGGAAAACAGCAGGAAGAAAGAAGGAAAAAGACCTGGGAGAAGAACTTACCTCCAAGACACAACCAAAAATCAGTGCCGCCAGAATTCCTCTGCATGACCATGAGGTGCAGCAACCAGCATCCTGAGCGACTGACTTTGTCTGGCCCAACAGGCCTGCCTGCCTCTATCACAGGGATTCCCAACCAATGCGTAAGGACCCAAACATGGGTTGTCATTAGATTTTCTAAGGGTCACTAGCTGGGTGGCTCATGTGGCTGCATGTGGCTCTTTCAGGAACCACTTGTGGCTCCCGCCACTGCTCACTCATCCAGCTCCTAGTCCCTGCCGTGCTGAGATGGAACTCAAGGTAGTTGGTTGAACAGCTGGCAGGAGGGCTGGGGCCATTAAACCAGTGCAACTGAGTCCCATTTCAGCATGGCAGAGCAGGGGACCGCCTGCACTGCAGGTCGGGGAACGAGAGTAGAAAAGGGAATGGCGCAGAGGACGCGACAGCAGCCTGGAGAAGGAGCAGCAGCGGCAGTGCACAGTGCTTGTGTGAGGTAGGTGTGGGGGGGGGTTCGGGGCTGAGACAGGTTGAAGCTGGGGGGCAGGGGCGTGCATTTTTCACAGGGAAGACCCTCCCCCAGCCCCCATTTTGAATAGCGTGGGGGCACAAAGTCTTACTGAATTGCCAAAATGGGGCCCCTTCCCGAAAAGCCTGGGAACCGCTGCGCTAGCAGGCCTGGTGCTCAGCATGCCGTGTGCTTAGCCTGTGTTGTGCGTGCTTGGGAATTGTCAACAAATAGAGACTAAGAAGATGAGCGTGTAAGGTGTTTCAGTGGCACAGATCCTGTAGACCTGCAGGGAATTATGCCCTGAGCCCTAGGCAGTGGGTAAGGGTGGGTGTTTATATTAACAGGGTCACACCTTGAGCCCTAGGGATTGGGTAAAGGTGAGTGTGTGGCCCTGAGGTGTGGCAGGGATTTGTGAGGTAACACTTCTGGGCAGCTGCCTCCTTTGTTTCTGTGCCAGCTTTTGTCCAAATCCTGCTCTTCTCCGTCCTGCAAATGGTCCTGTGGGAGTACTCAGATGTTAAAAACCAGCGACCAGATGGTGTTGTGTAGCTCTGAGTAGCCACGTGCTGCTAAAGGCCTTTCCCCACTTGTGGGCCTTGTGCCTTTGCCAGCCTGTACGTCCAGCCCTAGGAAATTCCCCCCAAGCTCATCACTCGCTCATAGGCGCTTGTAAGCTCCTGTTGCACCTCCTCTCTGTGTCCCTCCCTGGCTCCTCTGGGCTGGTCCCTCGGGCTGTTAGCCCGTTAAAGAGGCCTTTCGAAAATCCACTCAGGCATTTGGCCTGAGCATCAGGCACAGAACTGAGGGCAGCAGTCGAAGGCGAGCAGGGGAGGGAGAGCTCAGTGGTTTGAGCGTTGGCCTGCTAAACCCAGGGTTGTGAGCCCAGCCCTTGTGCAGGGCCATTTAAGGATCTGGGGCAAAGAGATTAAAAATGGGATGGTGCTTAGTCCTGCCACGAGGGCAGGGGACTGGACTCAATGAGGTGTAACACTGCACCGTGCTCCCAGATACAGAATGAACTTGCCTTCTGCTCAAGGCCAGCCCAGTGGCTTTGCTCAGACAGAGACTGACCCAGCTGCATGGGACAAGGGGGCACTTGCCAGTGACAAGCCAGGAGGGGAAATCTTGGGGAGGTCCCTGGAGAGGGGGGAGGGCGTACACTGTGGTGGAGCAGACAGCCTGTGACCTGTGTCAGGACAGAGTGAAAGGACTCCAGGCAGACCCTGAGGGCTTAGGCCGCCCCCGCCGCCCATCCCTTCCTCCCTAGGCTGTCAAGAGATGGAGTCTGTGCCTGCAGTGCTCTGGCTGGCAGCTGCAGGGCCAGGTGGGCTGGGATGAGTCGGCCACCTCATGGAGTTCATTTTTAAAGAGTTCGTGTACATCCATAGCACCTTCTCACAGCGTGTTGCACATCCTCAGCCTCGCTCCACCATGGAGGCCCAGCGGTGAGGCTCAGGGTCATACGGCAAAGTCCCAATCCCTGCACTACCCCTTGCAGCTCTCCCTCCAATTACATTTCCCAGGGAGCAGCACTTTGCACAAGCCGTTCTAGTGCTCCCTGGCTGGGCACAGGGCAACCACTGCACCAGAGGTCGGTGCCACAAAGGCTGGTCCTGCCCCAGCACCCAGCCCAGCTGGGGAGGAGTAGCTGGTTTCTCCACCCCGCAGAGCCTTGGGTGGTGAGAAGGGGGCCGGTGACTCAGACTCATGGAACAGTAGAACTGGAAGGGCGCTCGAGAAGTCATCAAGTCCAGCCCCCTGCCCTCTCAGCAGGACCAAGCACTGTCTGCACCACCCTCGACAGGTGTCTGCCTAACCTGCTCTTAATCTCCAGTGATGGACATTCCACAACCTCCCTAGACAATTTATTCCAGTGTTTAACCACCCTGACAGTTAGGGAGTGTTTCCTGTTGTCCAACCCAAACCTCCCTTGCTGCAGTTTAAGCCCATTGCCCCTTGTCCTATCCTGAGACCAAGGAGAACAAGTTTTCTTCCTCCTCCTTGTAACCCTCCTAAGTACTCAGAAGCTGTGATCATGGCCCCGCTCAGCCTTCTCCTTTCCAACTCTTTCCCAGCCCTCCCCTCTCGCCCACTGACCCCAACGGAAAAGCAGGACAGTGTCGGAGACAGGCGCGGCCATGTGCTGCCACTACGGAGATGCAGCTGGAGTTCAGGGCTGGGTGACAGACCTGGGGAGCAGCCTGGGTCTCTGAGAGCCTGACTGTATATCAGCCATTAGCCAAAGGGGACCTGGGACTGAGGGGACAAGCTGAGGGGACAGGAAAGTGGTTTGTGACTGATGATGACATCTGGGATGGGACTTTGGTGTGTTTTCTGCCCTAGCTCCAGGGTTCTGGCTATGCTGATCAAGGTGCTGGGGTAGATAGGGGCAGGAGAGAGATACCTGCTTCCCCAAAGATGTAAGAGTTTGCACAGAGTGGATCCCCCTCCACCCAGCAGCCCTGAGACGAGGAACACAGTCTGCCAATGCTGGCAAGTAGGCTATGAATGTAGGCTGCAGGGTTCTCTGCATCCATAACCACCTTGAATGTCACCTTTATGGTCACACTGCACAGCACAGTCCCTCCAAACTTCATGCCTGGGGCAAGCATGGAGTTCATACCTTTCTTATCCAACAGTACAGTCCTAGCCCCCGGTATTTAAGCTAAAGGAGAATCACCATGAGCCCCTAGAAGTACAGGGCTTATGACACACACAGAGTTGTGCAGTTCTGATTCCATCCACTACAGGGCTTTAGTGTATTGTTGCAGTACTCTTTACTATAGTTAAGAATTAAAAGGACACAAGGATCTTTGGAGGTCAGTATGTGCGTCTGCTGTGCTGTATGGTGGTTGGCAAAGAAATGAAAGAGAATTTTCAGCTTGGCTGTGTTCTTTTGTCTAAGTCCTTTACAGTGGAGCGTTCTCTGAGCCATGTACATTCTCTGCCTTCCTGTAGTAGCTTGGTGCAGCCTTTAAAGACTGAGTCACTGATTTTTAGCCACCAGGTCCTCTTGTGCCATGGAGAGAAGAAAAGCCCCAGCTGGCTGCTCCAAAGGGAAGGCATCAATTTCAGGCAAATTCACCCTAGAGAAAACAATTAGGACAGTAGTGACACTTCTACTCCCAGGACACTTTCCCAGGAGGGATCACAAACCTGCCATCTGCCACTCCAAGGGCTTGACACATTTTTTTCCACTGGCCTTCTCTAATACACACAGAACCAGTCCTACCAAATCCAGCCGTCCACCACACACGTTTCTGTCCTTGCAGTGAGAGCACAAACACCTAACTGATGTGACTCTCTTCATTTTAATGCCCTCCTGGAAGGTGCTCAGGTGCTAGGATGAGGAGGACAGGAGACGCATGTACAGAGAATAGCATAAAGTGCATAAGAGAGGGATTAACAGCAGCTGAGCAGTCTGGTCCTTTTTCTCACCAGCGATGCTATGACCAGGTGTAAGGGCAGCACAGAGGAAGGCATCTGACTAAAACTTGAAAAAAGTTGTACACAGTGCTGCCAAGCCGAGCCATTTGATTGCAAGTCTGATGTTTTCCTTAAAGCCCCAGCTCCTGGAGTCATGTGAATACATGAGAATAGTGGCACTCACTTGAATAAAAAGTGCATTTCTAGCTTCCCCTGGTAGCACAGCAAAGCTTGAAAATGTAAACTATAAAGGCCCCAACACAGAAGGCAGACAAGAAAACCCAACATGGTTTTGAAAATGTTATGTCTCTTTAATCTGAGCTCATGATTTTTGGAGTCCTGACTTGTGCTTTTAGGTGGCCAGGTTACAAAGGAACCCTGGACCCAGCAGTGGCTAGGCAGTGACTGGGTGCTAATACACAACAAAGCAGATTGCTTCTCGGACAAGCAAATACAAGTGGAACAAGCAGTGAGAGGGTCACTTTCCCATCTCTTCCCCAATGCCAGCCACTGCTAGAAACTCTCACACCCCCCACACTGAGCGCTGCCTTTGCTCACATGGCACAGTCCATCTGGATGTGCAGTGTGGCCATTCAGCCTGTAAACACACTGGGGCAGGGACTCTCTCTGTTGCCTCCTCTGTCACCAAGCTCCCATGCGAGGCTTAGATAATAGCAGCTGCTCAGCCTATCGGACACATGTAAGGCCAACAGACTCAGACTGCTGGTACGAGGGATTGAACCTGCAATCATGGAAGCTAAAGCCCTGTGCTCTGCCGCATGAGCTAAAGGGCAGCTGGCTCTCAGCCAAGGCTGTAGAGCAGAGACTTCACTCACCCTAGTATGAGGTCTCAGTGCATCTGGATACTACACACGCCTCACAACACAAGACACTCTGTCTTTGTGGATTTGACCCAGAATTGTCCTGTGATGAAATATGAACTGTCTCCATCCAGGAAATGTTCCAGCAAAGAAACTTAGGAAAGGCTGTAGACTCGGGACACTTGTAGCAGTCATGGGATTGCCAACGCTGAGGATGCATAATGCATGAGTCTGCCCCCCCCAACCTCCCCAGTCATGACTGGCTTAAAGAAAACAACAAGTGCTAGTTTCTGTCTGTCTTTTTTAAACCTTCTGGTTCCTGGGGGCACCTCTTCACGATGTGGACTGACCCAGTCAGGGTCGATCTTCCAAGGTTCGATTTCTTGCAGCTGGTAGGGACATGCAAAATCAAACCATCTGGGGTTAGCAGCTGACCCCTGTACTCCTCAATACCATGAGGAGTAAGGGCGGGCGACAGGAAAGTTTCTCCCATCAACCTCCCAGGTAAGGCGATTGCAGGTAAAATTATTCTAGCTACGCAACTGTCAGAACTGGACTTGCAGATCTACGACTGACTTTAATGTCTAGTGTAGACCTGGCCTGAACCTCTAGGTCAGCCATTGTTCCTATTTTCATGTTTTTCTTTACAACCGTGAGGGCTAGAAGAAAATATCAGAGCTTTGTATTTAATCCCTTGATTTCAGGAGCCGGGGCTTGGAGACAAACACCCACTCTGGTGCAGCCCGGAAGCGTTGCTGGGATGAATTTCTTGAGCAAGTGTCATTAATGCTGCTCGACTCACTTGGCCATTCCTCCGCGAAGCACTTGTAATTCCATCCACATCTCCACAAAGGCCACAGCCTTTCGTGGTGACATCCTTCACTGCACCAATACAGCCCAGGTTTCCTGAGGGAAGGGGGTCAGGAGGAGGATTGAAGGCTTCCACCCTGACAGATTTCTCATCTGTTAGTCTATAAGGTTCCATAAGACTTCATGTTATTCTCAAAGCTACAGACTAACACTGCTGCCTCTCTGATACTCTCTGAATTTGCATCTGTTGTTTCTCAGGTCTCTGGTTTTTCCTATCCTCTGTCCAGAATCTCATTCGCTCATTTATATTCTTCTCTTTGCTTCTCTGCTCAGCTGCATGTATGATCAAACACCCCCCCCCTCTCTCTCCTCTTTATGCTGCTTCCCCCTGGACACCTGCAATTATTTCTGCCTTGCTGGAGTGGAAGAGGACCAAAATAGGAAAAAAACGCACCCTGATGCTGTACATCAGTCAAACAACATAAAACCAGAGGCAGGGCTCAGGCAGCGAAGCTCTTTTCAAGCCGTTGAGCGAGACCAGCGGGGCTGACTAGCCATTTTCTCACTAGGTTCAGTGCCTTCATTTGAAATCAACACCTTGATTAGATTTTCCCTACTGAGGGGGGCTCACCAGCTTGATGGCTCTTGGCGGTCGGCCCTATTCACAGCACGGACCCAGACTGTTTTTCATTCGGTTTGTAAATTTCATCTCTGCTTGTTCCCCACCCCCTGCCGCAGTGACACTGATGGCTTAGGGAAGTGTAGTTTCTGCGGCAGGCAGGAGTGAGGGACAGATAGATTCCCTGTGGGACTCCAGGCATGTGAACCCTTGGCACAGGGGAACAATCCTTCTCAGCCACCCTCACAGGTCACCTCACCTGGCTACTCCAGCATCCATGTATGACCGAGCCAGGCACCGGGGAAGGATGTGCTGACATTAAAGCAAAAAAGCTTTGGTTTGGGCCCTGCAATAGATGTTTGGTCCGCTTCTTAGTGGTCCTACATCCTGCAGTGAATCAGGTCAAAGCATAAGCTCCAGTCGGATTGCATTGCTGAAGAAGCAGCATCCACACAAAACTGGTGGTCTGCTCCCTCCTTGTACACTCTGCCTTCCACCCCATGTCCGCTAGCCCTCCTCGTGCGCCAGATCCTGAGGGAACCCGGTGGGCGTTGGTACAGCTGCACCACAGGGAAGACTAACCCTGCCACACCCGATCTTCCGGAGTTCAATTTAGTGCTCCAAGCAGGGACGCGCTGTGTCAAATTCACAGGGGTCCCCTGATGCCCTTGGTACTCCTGCCCCTTGCTAGGAGTAAGGGAAATTGATGGGAACACAAGCTGCCATCATTCTCCCTTAGTGGAGACAATGCAGAAGCCCAAATTAACTATGTAATCAACTTAGCAGAAATGACGTACCTGAATCCGACCTTCCCCATAGCACAGACCTGCCCTGAGTGCAGCGCGTGGCAGTTCAGAAATGAACAAAGGATGCACTGAACAGCAACGCTGGCGTCCTCTCGGCCGTAGCTATGAAAGGGAGCTTTAGCTTTCTGCATTGCTGCACCTTTGAACAGCTAAGACCCCTCCCTCGGTGCAGCCACCATTGTTCTGAGCGGGTGCAGCCTGCTACAGAGGAGACGCAGGTCATGTCTCCAGGGACTGTCCTGGCTGCGGTGCTGTTGCTAAGCTGGCAGAACTGATTAACTCCCACAGGTAAATGAAGCCTACGCTGACAGAAAGGAACATCACCTTTCTGAGCCTTCTAGCAACATCTCTGTGTCTACACAGGGGGTTAGGGCACAGCGGGGTGGGGAGAGAAGGGCAATGCCCGGACCTTTCGCACCTTGGAGTGTCATAGCTACATCCACCAGCCTAGTCAGGGCCCCCACACTGTTCTCTCCCCTAGGGACCAGCCTTTTGCTCTTCCTTGTGGGTATTTTTCCGGCCTAAAGTATAAGTAAAGTAAAAGGGCTGCGCCGTGCCTAGAGGAACACATTACAGTCCCCCATCCCCGGGCTTGGGGGAACCAAGTGCGTTTCTATGGTGCAGTTTCTGTGCTTGGGAACACCCGTACAACTCCAAGCTGCCCACATTGAAAGCCCGAGTGTTTGCCCAGCTTTGGCATTGATTTTGTCAGTAAACGTGCTTTCACCGTACAGCTGCACGAACCCACACACAATATTTCCACTGATTTAATAATAGACATTCACAGGGAGAGAGAACAGGCTTGAGAGGAGCAGAGGAGACCAGCAGGAACACCAGAGATCACAGAGGGAGAGCGGGAGCTTCTACAAGCTCAAGAGTGAGGACCTGGGACTGCTACAGCCTGGAGAAGGTACCGGGGGAATTGGCTGGGGAAGTGGTCCAGGGACGAGAGTTGCTGTGCCAAGGGCTAAGAGAATCAGCTCCTCCCACTGGCAGCTGCACAGGGTCCCTGGGCTGGAACCCGGCATGAGTGGGCGGGGGCCTGGTTCCCCCCAAACCAGCCCTCACCCCAATCAGGGCAACAGCGCCCTTAAGTGGTCGTAATGGACTGAACAAAGGCACCAGAGGCCCAGGAACAGGACTGACTTTGTCACAATAGATAGTTGGTGACTTGCCTGCCTGGTGCAAAGGTTGCGGATCTCTCAAGGCATTTAGATAGACTTGTGTAGTGCTGGGGAGGAGCCGGAGGTCATGGTACATGCAAGTCTCAAGGACATAGGCGAGGGTAGGAGAGATGTCTTGGAGTCCAAATTTAGGTTGCTAGGAAAGAGACTGAAATCCAGGACCTCTAAGGTGGCATTCTCAGAAATGCTTCCTGTTCCACACACAGGGCCAGGTAGGCAAGCGGAACTTCAGAGTCTCAATGCATGGATGAGAGGATGGTGTTGGGAGGAGGAGTTTAGTTTCATTAGGAACTGGGGACACTTTTGGGAGAGGGGGAGCCTATACAGGAAGGATGGGCTCCACCTAAACCAAGGCTGATCCAGACTGCTGGCACTAAACTTTGAAAAGGTCATAGAGCAGTGTTTAAACTAAGAGATGGGGAGGAAGCTGATTGGTGCGAAGAAGCACGTGGATCGGACAGAAACCCCTCTTAGAGGAGAGAGGTAAAAATAAGTCAAATTGTTCCGTAGAATCACTATGGATAGTAATTCCATGCTGTAATAGGAATATAGCAGTAGGGATATACTATCCACCACCTGACCAAGACAGTGATAGTGACACTGAAATGTTAAGGGAGATTAGAGAGGCTATCAAAATAAAAACTCAGTAGTAACGGTGGATTTCAATTATCCCCATATTGACTGGGTACATGTCACATCAGGATGAGATGCAGAGATAAAATCTCTTGATGCCTTATATAGCTGCTTCTTAGAGCAGCTAGTACAGGAACCCACCGGGGAGAGGGAATTCTCGATTTAGTACTAAGTGGAGCACAGGATCTGGTCCAGGAGGTCACTATTACAGAACCGCTTGGCAACATAAATCATAATATAACAACATTTAACATTCCTGTGGTGGGAGGAACACCGCAGCAGTCCAACACTCCAGCATTTCATTTCCAAAGGGGGAATTACACAAAAATGAGGAGGTTAGTTAAACAGAAATTAAAAGGTACAGCGACTAAAGTAAAATCCCTGCAAGCTGCATGGAAACTTTTCAAGGACACCATAATAGAGGTCCAACTTAAATATATACCCCAAATTAAAAAATGATAGTAAGAGACCTTAAAAAGAACCACCAGGTAAAAGAAGCAGTGACAGATAAAAAAGTATCCTTTAAAAAGTGGAAGTCCAAGCCTAGTGAGGTAAATAGGAAGGAACATAAACACTGCCAAATTAAGTGTAAAAATGTAATAAGAAAAGCCAAAAAAAAAAAAATGATTTTTTAGGAACAGCTAGCCAAAAACTCAAAAAGTAATAGCAAAATGTTTATCAGAAGCAGAAGGCTTGCTGAAAAATCAGTGGGGCCCTGGACGATTGAGATATAAAAAGAGCAATCCACGATGATATAGTCATTGTGTAGAAACTAAACGATTTCTTTGCTTCCGTCTTCATGGCTGAGGATGTTGGGGAGAGTCCCAAACCTGCACTGTTCTTTGTGGGTCATGAATCTGAGGAACTGTCCCAGATTAAAGTGTCATTAGAGGTGGTTGTGGAACAAACAGAAAAACTTAACAAGAAATGACCAGGAGCGGATGGCATTCACCCAAGGATTCTGAAAGAAAACAAATGTGAAATTGCAGAATTCTTAACCAGGATTTGTAACCTCTCTTTTAAATCAGCTTCTGTACCCAAGAACTGGAAGACAGCTAACATAACGCCAATATTTAAAGAGGCCTCTAGTGGAGACCCTGGCAATTACAGACTGGTAAGTCTAATGTCAGTGCCGGGCAAATTAGTGGAAACAATAATAAAGAATAAAATTGTCAGACAAGTAGAAGAACATAATTTGTTGGGCAAAAGTCAACCTGATTTCTGTAAAGGGAAATCATGTCTACCAATCTATTAGAATTCTTTGAAGGGGTTAACAAACATGCAGACAAAGTGGATCCAATAGATATAGTATACTTAGATTTCCAGAAAGCCTTTGACAAAGTCCCTCACCAAAGACTCTTGCATAAATTAGGTTGTCATGGAATAAGAGGGAAGGTCCTTTCATGGACTGAGAACCCGTTAAAAGACAGGAGACAAAGCGTAGGAATAAATGGCAAATTTTCTGAATGGACAAGGGTAACGAATAGTGTTCTCCAAGGGTCAGTCCAAGGACCAATCCTGTTTAACTTATTCATAAAAGATCTAGAGAAAGGGGTAAGTAGTGAGGTGGTAAAGTTTCCGGATGATACTAAACTGGTCAAAATAGTCAAGACAAAAGCAGACCGTGAAGAACTTTAAAAAGATCTCACCAAACTGAGAGATTGGGCAACAAAATGGCAAATGAAATCGAATGTGGATAAGTGTAAAGTAATGTGCATTGGAAAAAAATCACCCCAAGTACGCATACAATACGATGGGGGCTAATTTAGCTACAACTAATCAGGAAAGAGATCTTGGGGTTATCATGGACAGTTCTCTGAAAACATCCAAGCAGTGTGCAGTGGCAGTCAAAAAATCAAACAGGATGTTATGAATTATTAAAAAAGGGATAGAAAATAAGACTAAGAATATTTTATAGCCCCTATATATAACTATGATATGCCCAAATCTTGGATACTGTGCACAGATGTGGTCTCCTCACCTCAGAAGAGATATTTTGGCATTAGAAAATGTTCAGAAAAGGGCAACTAAAATGATGAGGGGTTTGGAACGGGTCCCATATGAGGAGAGGTTAAAGAGACTGGGACTTTTCAATTGAGAAAAGAGGAGACTGAGGGGGGATATGATAGATGTATATAAAATCCTGATCAGTATAGAGAGGGTGATTAAAGAAAAGTTATGTACTTGTTCCCATAATATCAGAACTGGAGGACACCAAATGAAATCAATGGGTAGCAGGTTTAAAGCTAATAAAAAAAAGTTCTTTTTCACACAGCCCACAGTCAACCTGTGGAACTCCTTGCCAGAGGGGGCTGTGAGGGCTAGGCCTGTAAGAGAGTTCAAAGAAGAGCTAGATAAATTTATGGAGGTTAGGTCCATAAAAGGCTACTAGCCAGAGGGTAGGAATGGTGTCCCTGGCCTCTGATTGTCAGAGGCTGGAGATGGATGGCAGGAAACAAGTTGGTTGATCATTGTCTTCAGTCCGCCCCCTTTGGGGCACTTGGCACCAGCCATAGTTGGCAGACAGGATACTGGACTAGACGGCCCTTTGGTCTTACCCAGTAATGGCCATTCTTATGTGGCAGCCCTGTTCCTGGTGCCCCAAGGCATGGGGCAGCCACAGGGTCCCCTCCAGGGGTGGGAGGCCTGTTCCCAGTGCCCCAAGGCATGGGACAGTCAGGGAGCTGCGCACCCCCCCACCCAGGGAGTCCCAGTTTTGGGCTTGGGAAATATGGTCACCCTACCCAGGGCCCCATGAAGGCTGGCAGCTCCCCTGCACACAGACAGCCTTGTAAACCAAACAGCTGACACACTCTAGGACTAGCGATTAGGTGAGATGCAGCCAACTTAATGCACCTGGTCAAAAATCATTTCTCTGAACGTAAAGCGGCAGCAGCAGCCCAGTATAAAATGCCGAGATCAAATCGCTGAGGTGTTGTTGCAGCTGTGTCGGCCCGAAGATAGTAAAGAGATGAGGTGGGTGAGGTAACACTGGAGGGAGAGGCAAGCTCTGAGCTTCCACTGAAGAGCTCGGAGCAGCAAAACCTTGTCTCTTTCAACAGCAGAGGCTGCTAGGCCTGTAACAGCTAATACCTCCCAGTCTCACTAGGATCAGTCTATGTTATTTCTATCAATCATCCTTCCTTAGTTCCAATAAGCGACTGAAAGGTCAGCCTGCGTCTGCCCTGTTAGCTATAAAAATGGTTAGCATTTCCCACGATACTGTGTTACCACCTGAATAGTCTGGAGCCAGGGAAGCCCTGTCACCAGGGCGGCACTGATTGACATTTTAGATTATGCACCAGTTAAATAGATGGAGTGATTTAGGTGCTTTAATTAGTGGCAACTTTAATCAAGCTCTTGCCTTATGTAAGCAGCTGCTGCAGCCCATCTCTCCGGGTGGCTGACAATGGCTTCGTTTATATGCAAATCCTGGAAAACAGGTGGCAATGCTGCAAAAGACTAGTTTGGAACCTTAAATGTATTTTAAAGTATTTTAAAGAAGACTTACTGAAGGCACAGGAACAAACAATCCCACTGCATAGTTAGAAATGCAAACAGGGTAGGCAACCAGCTTGGCTTAAAGGGGAAATCCTTAGTCAGGTTAAAATCAAAAAGGACGCACGCAAGAAATGGAAATGTGGACACTTGACTAAGGAGGAGTATAAACATATGGCTGGAGAATGACGGGCAGTAATCAGGAAAGCGAAAGCACAATTGGAACTGCAGCTGGCAAGGGATGTGAAGAGTAACAAGAAGGGTTTTTACAGGCATGTGAACAATAAACGGGTTATCAGAGAAGGTGTCGGGTCGTTACTGGATGAGGAAGGTAACTTAGTGACAGATGATGTAGGAAAAGCTGAAGTACTCAATGCTTTTTTTGCCTCAGTCTTCATGGGCAAAGTCAACTTCCACGTGACGGTCCTAGACAATGCAATATGGGAAGGTGGAGGGCAGCCATCTGTGGTGAAGGAACAAGTTCTGAGTTATCTAGAAAAACTAGATGTGCACAAGTCCATGGGTCTGGATTTAATGCACCCCAGGGTACTGAGGGAATTGGCAGAGGTCATTGCTGAACCTTTGGCCACTATCTTTGAAGACTCTTGGAGATTGGAGGGAGATACCAGATGACTGGAAGAAGGCAAACATAGTGTGCGTTTTTAAAAAAGGTAAGAAAGACAATCCAGGGAACTATAGACTGGTCAGCCTCACCTCAATCCCTGGAAAAATAGTGGAGGGGATCCTCAAGGAATCCATTTTGGAGCACTTGGAAGAGGGGAAAGTGATCAAAAGTAGCTGACATGGATTCACCAGGGCAAGTCCTGCCTGACCAATCTGATTAGCTTCTATGATGAGGTAACAAGCTCTGTAGACATGGGGAAGTCAGTGGATGTGATATGCCTTGACTTCAGCAGGCTTTTGATACAATCTCCCACAACATTCTTATCCATGAGTTAAGGAAATACGGATTGGATCCTTGGACTATAAGGTGGATAGAAAGCTGGCTTGGTGGTTGGGCCCAGTGGGTAGTGGTCAATGGCTCAATATCTAGATGGTGGTCAGTTTCAAGCAGAGTGACGCAAGGCTCAGTTCTGGGGCTGGTGTTGTTCAACATCTTTATTAATGACCTGGATGAGGGACTGGATTGCACCCTCAGCAAGTTGGCGGATGACACAAAACTAGGGGGAGAGGTAGATACATTGGAGGGTACAGAGAGAATCCAGAGTGACTTGGATAAATTGGAGGACTGGGCCAAAAGAAATCTGATGCGGTTCAACAAGTAGAAGTGTAGAGTCCTGCACCTGGGGTAGAAGAATCCTAAGCATTGTTACAGGCTAGAGACCGACTGGCTCAGCAGCAGAACAATGGAAAGGGACCTAGGGGTCATGGTGATGAAAGGTTGGACATGAGTAAATAGTGTGTCCTTGTAGCTAAGAAGGCTAACGGCATACTAAGGTGCATTAGGAGAAGCATTTCAAGGAGATCTAGAGTAGTTATTCCCCTCTATTCGGCACTGGTGAGGCCACATCTTGAATATTGTGTCCAGTTTTGGGCCCCGGCCCCAGTATAAAAAGGATGTGAATTTGCTGGAGCAGGTTCAGTGGAGGGCAACAAAAATGATTAAGGGGCTGGAGTACAAGACCTATGAGGATAGGCTGAGGGATTTGGGCTTGTTTAGTTTACAGCAGAGTAGACTTAGGGGTGATTTAATAGCAGCCTTCAACTTCCTGAAGGGGAGCTCTGAAGGGGAGGGTGAGAAACTGTTCTCAGTAGTGTTGGATGGCAGAACAAGGAGCAATGGTCTGAAGTTGAAGAGGGAGAGGTGTAGGTTAGAGATCAGGAAAAACTGTTTCACCAGGAGGGTGGTGAAGCACTGGAACGTGTTGCCTAGAGAGGTGCTGGAGTCTCTATCCCCTGAGGCTTTTAAGTCCCGGCTTGACAAGGTCCTGGCTGGGATGACTTAGTTGGGGTTGATCCTGCCTGAAGCAGGGGGCTGGACTAGATGACCTCCTGAGGTCCCTTCCAGCCCTACGATTCTGTGATTGTGTGAAATGGCATCCAGCAGCTCCAAATACACCTCACCCTTACAAGGAGAGGGAAAAGGCTCCGAGCTTAAGCAGAGTCAGAATCTCCCCATATTGTTACAGAGATGACACAGGAGCCACTGTATTGGATTGAACCCCTAGGCCATGACATCCCCTAGCCTGTCTCGTGCTGTGAAGTGAGTGGAAACTCCACTGCAGTGTTTGGTTGCTAGTTTGCTGGACTTTTACTTTCTGATCTACGCAGGGCTCTGCCAGGCCAGGGCTGAGTACGCCCGTCACTTAACTTGTGCGAGTATTAAATATTTCTCTTGATCGCTGAATTATCCAGTCTCCTTTTACAATCCAGTAACTGACCTGCATAAGCTCCCTGTGAAGTGAATGCCCCCAACAGGCTACATATGAGGGCAAGGGGAAGAAAAATTTTTTCCTCTCTCACAAAAGATTGTTCTTTCACGTGGAATCCTAGGCTAGAAGCTGTCGCCTGAAACAAAATGGCACAGGGGAGAGCTCAGCGATTAGCACCCTGGACAGGCGTGTCCCGTCCGGCCTAACACTGAACTCCTATTTACACATCTGTGCTTTGATCTGTCAGTCTCCTGGGCTTCCGTTTGGGCAGCAGACACTTGTATTTGCTAAAAAAAAAGGCAGCAGAAATGTAGCACTTTAAAGACCAACGAAATGATTTATTTGGGGATGAGCTTTCGTGGGACAGACCAGATCAATTGATCTGAAGAAGTGGGTCAGTCCCACGAAAGCTCATCCCCAAATAAATCATTTTGTTAGTCTTTAAAGTGCTACATTTCCGCTGCTTTGGTTTTTTTCGGAGTACAGAATCACACCCCTACGTCTTTGTATTTGCTACTTCTGCCGGTGCAATGCCAGCCAGCAGGTGGCAGCAGCAAGATGACATATCAAAACCCTGCACCCAGCCAATGCCCCAACAGCTGTTCCAGGTGCAGCTGGGTAGCGTGAAGCCCCCAGTCCAGCCCCAAAAGGGGAGACTTGACAGGATGGAGCTTGCAGATGTCCTAAAATTCCTTCCTCTTGCAGGTGGGCTTAGCCCATCAGCACAGTGCAAACCCCCTGGATTCAATGAGGTGGCGTCAGCCGACGCTCAAACACATGAGTCCATCCAGGATCCTCCTGCAGCCAGGTGGTTTTCCTGGGGTGTTTAGTGTCAGTGCAACGGTCACAGGTGCAGGGATTGACGCTCGGCCCACTAACGACAGTTAGTGGTGAGTGGAGGGGGAGAGGCACCCAGCAGGTAACGCCAAAGGTTTTGCAATGCGGATACAGGTGCACCAGGACCCATGGCGGGAATGGTTGCTTGCAGACAGCACATGGAGCAGTTACTAATGGACACAGATGAACGCAGGCCCAAGCCACAGCCTTGTGCCCCAGGAACGTTGCTCCTCCTTCGCTCCTTTGACCTATTTATTACCAGACAAAGCCTGATGCTGGGACAGGTTTATTGTACACTGCATGTTGGAAGTGAGCACTCTGCTTTCAGCTTGCTGGCACCACATTCACAGAGCCCCACTTGGGAATCTCCTGTTGCACCCACTGCCAGCTGGGCCTGCAGCTCACAGGCCAAGCAAGTGGACACAGGTTGTTTCGTATTCTAATGGCAGTGCCAGCGGGGAACAACGTTCCACTGGGTTAAACCCTGTGCAAACACAATGGAAAGTAGTCCCTGACCTGAAAGTCTTGTAGCCTAAAAAGGAAACAAAAGGAAGGATTCTTTATTCCTGCTACAGAGTGTGGGGGTCCCCAGCCCCTGCCCCCCATCCGCCGGCAGAGGTGACTCGCATTTGGCAGGTAGAATAGAAGGGTTATTGAGTGACAGGGACACAGCATAGAACAGACTTGTCAGCACAGAAACTAGAAGCCGACAGTACAATCCAGCTCGGGGAGAGGGGGCCTCAGGGTGGTCCTGGGAGCTGGGGTCCTGGAACTCGTCCCTCCTCCTCAAGTCAGCCAAGAGTCCCCCAGCTCCACTGCCCAGTTCCAACTGAGACCAGCCAGCCCCCTCCCACCTCCTTTGTCCTGTTTCCCAGGGAAAAAAGATGTCAGCTGGTTGCCTAGGTTACAAATAGCACGAAGGCCAACCGCGTATGTACGAGAAGTCACACAGACTCCCCTCACTAACTATGCACTGATGCTCTGCCTAGGGAAACTGAGGCACTCACCTGGTGTTCCCACAAGACAGTAGGAAACGCCTGCAACCCAAGCAGGGAATAAACTCTTCATTATCCCCTCTGCAAACAACCATCCTGTCCATAGGATGGCTTAGGCAGGCTGCTATAGCTACACCATTCTGAATGGTGATGGCCAGGAGCACCATTCGCAGCCCCTGCTCCAAGTTCAGGGCCATCCTTATTTTGGGTGCCTCATGCACCCTGAGCACCTGCACCCTCCCTCCCTACTGGGGAGCAGGGCAGCAGCTCTGCAGGATGGGGGGGCTGTGCTCAGGGCTGTCAGGGCAGGAGCAGGTCAGGGAGGCTAATGGGGATCAGGTGGAAGGGAGAGCGGTGCAGCCCATCAGTGTTGTGGGTTGGGAGGCAGAGCAGGAGCCTGGGGCCACTGGAACTGGGGGCCATCAGAGCAAGATGAGGGAGGCTGAGGGGTTGGGGAACTAGGCCATGGGGCAGAGGGAGCAGGGGGTTGGTGGCCACATCCAGGAAGCAGAGGGGAGACCAGGGGCTGCTTAATGCAGCACTAGCTTTTTGCTGCGCTGGGCACAGAGAGAAACAGCATAGGGCATTACTCAGTCCTGGGCAGTGGTGCCCCACACAGCTACGCACTCCGTGTATGCCTAGGGACAGCCCTATGTTTGTTTCTCTATGAATCTGGCCTCAGCGACCCCTAGAAAACAGACCATAACTCATGGTACAAGAGGCCTCCCTGCGCAACCAAACCGCATGTCACGGGAGCACCGCAGCACAGCTTTCAGCACCACCCAACTCCCTCCAGCCAACCAGGTTTTAGAGCTCTATGCCCCTTAATAGTTGCATTCAACATTGCCTCACTCCTTGCCAACAGATATGCCAACTGCCCGTTGTCTTAGGGTATCCAACATCAGCTCCACTGGCTTGTGTTGTGTTACTTGAAAGCACACGGAGAACCCAAGAGCTCGTTTGTTGGGAAAATCGGTGGCTAGACACACTTCGCTGTGTGGCTTGAGAGAGTGAGCCAATGAGTTGATGTTGGGCCATGTGTGATTCACGCAGTGGTGTCTCTCTACGCTGATGGAATACTCACCTACTTCTCCCTCCAAGGTCTTGCCTAGTGCTTCCCAGTCACTGCCACATGTACCAGCACCAGCCCTTCAGCTTTGTACTGCTGCTGCCTCACTAGCAATTCCCACAACTATCATCTCTATTATTGATTAAGCTGGAGCCCGCCAGCAGGATCTTCACAAGCTGTTGCGGCTTCCACTCCTTTTTGCACATGCCTTCACAATACAAGTTATGCCACCCCTATATCTTGAAGCTGACTCTGGGATGTCCGAGTATGACCAACAGGAAAACAGGCAGTGCCAACAGCACGGGGTTGAACACTGAGGTTGGCCACCAGCTTCCCTGCTTGTGGGACTGCTGTTTACAGGGGGTTTTAAAACAGAAAAGGGGAGATTACTGATGTCCAAGGTTGAATTGGTCACCAGCTGCAGAGAAAGAGTGACTGCTGCAGCCAAGAGCCAACATCGTAAAGTTTGCTCCAGTTTGTCCGACATGACATGAGGCGATCCTCTCTGTGGACTTAAAGCTTCAGAACAGGGCATGGTGGCTTACATTGGAGAGTCTCTCATGGACACATTAAGATTACTTCGGAGGAGGAGGTAGCTTGATCTATTTTCTTGTTCCAAGGGAAAACAGATCTAAGCCTTCTACAATGTATATAGATCATGGAGGCCCTTCCAGCCTTCAACCCACCATGTATATTAATGGATGTTCTTGGAGAAAAGAGCCATCAAAGAGAGTTCCAATGAGACAGGTATTTATTTAGTTCAAGCACTAAGGAGCTTCTGTCGTTTTATATTATCAAACAGAGCTGAGGTACCAGTGACATTCCAACATGAAGAAGAGAAAGAACCTTTTCCCCCCATTTTACAATTTCTTCAGCTACTTTGCATCAAGACAAAAAGTGAATATGGACAGTTGCAGAATGTACTGTACATCTATCCAGCCAGAGGGGGAGGGGAAAAGAAACAAAGCAGAAACTTTGACTGTTTTTTAAAACCCTATTTACAAATGAGCCTGTTATAGTGGGTCAACTGGTTGCAAGGATAGAGCAAAGGAATGGTAGATGGTTTGGAAGAAAGAAGCATCATACAGACACCAAACATCCTGCTTCCGTGGGCTTCGTTTCACTAAAAAATACTGGGTGATATTGAAACGTGTTGGGAATCATGGAAACAAATATGAGATTACATATGACTGCAGGGACAAGCCGCACTAAATGTGGGTGAGGCAGAGGTATGCCCTGGTTTCAGCAGGACTCGACCACGACCAGCTGAAAATGTTACACACGTAAATTCTCCCGGTTTATGCCACCACAAAGTATTTAACACGTTCAAGAGATGGCTCCTCCAGGTCACATTCTAACACTCAGGCAAAAACAAGTCCCAATGGGTCAATCCTGCAAACCCTCACTCACATGAGAAACCCATTAAAATAAGCACAACAAAGGCTGCTGAATAAGAACTACTTGCTTGGAGACACCATCTGACTTACCCAAGGCTGGCTTGTCAAATGTTTCAAGGTTAAAGCTGCAGAGCAACAAGCAGCTGTAAAACCTTCTGTTTTAGTGTTTTCCTTGTACTTTATGAAGGCAAAACTGCTGTGGTTGTTTACAGCAATCTGAACTCTATAAACAAAGGGAATTGCTTTAAGAACCCAAGCCAAAGACAACTGAATATTAGAAGCAGCAAGATGGTTTTTTTTTTTTTTTTTGCACAATAAAGGCAACTACAGTACAGGAAAAGGAGCCAGGCTTTCCTCCCTGCATCAGCCACTTTGAAATAAAGAATATGACCTGTCATATTTCATGGATGTTTATTTCAAGACATGCCACGTCAAAAAAAATCGCCTTTAATATTGCATTATAAAAGCACTTTACATCTCATTTCTGCCTTTAACGTTAAGTGATTAGGATGCAGAGTTGTTCTAAACCCAGGGCAGGTCACGATTTGACATTCAACTCTGGAATGTAGAATTCCACACCACCTCTGCATATTGCCAGCTGACAGCAGTGGGGGAGGGGGGAAGATTCCCCCTCCCCCAGGTTGGTCATTTTCAGTGGGGGAAGGGCAGGAGGGAAGTGAGTGTTTTCAAATCCATCTTAAGATTTTGTCGATTAAGTAATGCTCATAAGCAAACCCAGGATTTTTTTTCCCCTGCACTGGAACTCAGCAAAACTCTTCCTGCAAACAATGTATTTACAATTGTGTTTAATAACTGACACAGCAATTTCACAAGGACTAGTAAGATTACGAGGGTGCACTTCTAGTGTATTGGTTTCTCTGTGTTTCTTGGGAAGCTACATCTTGTGACACTGGCAAAGCTCTACCTGCATTCCTCAGCAAAACAAAACAAAAAAATACTGAAAATAGTTAAAAAAATAAGCAGAGAAATAAATATAAAAGAAAAATGGTTAACTGTAGCTCAGTTAAATATAAAACTAAATTCCTAGCTATTTAATCAAACTATACAGATCTAATGAAAAAAAATCAACCAACTTGGAAGACCCAACATAAAAAAATGCTAAAAATTAAAGGCATGTGTCTGCATAATTGTTAAGTTTCTTTCCATCCTATTAGAATTCCCTTTTTTTTCTTTTAACCTAGGTCTTACAATTCTACTTCAGTAAGCTCACAAGTAAGCAGTCCCCTCTCATATCCTCCATTTAGTTAGGACCATGAAAAGAAAAAACGTATGCTGGTCCTCAATCAATCCACCCTGTATTAACTGTAAATTATGGTAACATTCCTACTTGTTGCATTAAATGGTGTTTTGTCTTCCTGTTAAATTTGGACACGCCAATCAACTGACAAACCATTTTCAGGCAGGCTCACAAAAGGGGAGTGGAAATGGGGCAGCTGCCAGCCCTGCCACAGCAGCAGCAGTGGCAGCAGCTGGAACCCCAGGTTCTTTAAATCACCGCCAGAACATCAGGCCACCTGCGCCTAGCAGTGTGAAGGGCTGGGACAGGCTGCCCTTGACCCCACCCCTTCTACTCTTGGAACCGCCTCTTCCAGGAGCCTGGAGCAAGAGCCTACACCTCCCACTCATTATCTAGGGGCCTGCAGAGGCTGTCAGCTCCCCTGTTTTTAGGGCTGATGCTATACTGTTCCAAAACTCCCTCTTTAAAATTGCTTTTCTCCCTGACACAATAGCCAAAACGTCATGTTCCAAGCTTTCCAGTGATTACTTTATTGGAGTTCTTCATAAAAAATGCTTTTAAAACTGCATATCCACACCATGTCTCCCACAAAAGTGTTTCGGGCTCCTCTCCGAAAGCACCCCTTACCAGAAAGACACTTAGTATTTCTAGGCATGCTTCCTGGGAAATCTGTTCATATTGACCCAGCCAAGGCCGAAAGACTCGGCAGCTTTTTCAGCATCCCAACCCTACTAAAGCTTCAGGTTTCCAAAACATTTGGGGTTTGAAAAAGATTCAGAGAATCCCAGCAGAGAGACCGATTCTAACTTTTGTTCCTTTTATGGTGAGAGGGTAGCATCTAACCTTTATGGCGATGCTAGCTCTGCCTTTCTTTTGCTGTCTAGCCATTTTCGGTTTGATAGAGAAATCAAGTGGATAAGGTGTGTTATTCTGTATCTACTTCTTGTCTAACTCCAATTCAAACTTTATTCAATCTCCACTATTTCAAAGTGCAATATCATAACCTATTAAAAAACAAGTATTAAGAAACTGTACCTATCTTGTTAAATTTATAACTGGAATACACTGGAATATTTTGGCTTTATTTTTTTCCTTATAAATAATGAAAACACCGACATTTCCTTTTGTGTGTGTGTGTGCTTGTGAAGCTAATAGATCATCTCCACGAGACAGCCAGCAACGATGAATTGCAATACGTTATTACTGAGAGGGGACGGTTCAAGCCGATATTCACACCGCAGTCAATGAAGAGTAAGGGGGAGGGGGAAGCAGTGATGTTCCGGAGAAGGGTGAGAGGAGCACCGTAGGATTAGCAGGAACAACCTCCTTCACTGACCGGCTGCTCTTGAGGCTTTTCCAGTTTTATGTCAATCACTGGAAGGAGGAAGTTAAGGCAAACACATCTCCCCTTGGCCCTGCTGGGGCCCCAGACCGCCTTGCACCGAACACAGGACCCAGCAAGGATGGTTGGCAAAAATCACTCTCATTCTGCACTGCAGCCGGGTGGGGCTTTTGGCTGGTATTTTCAGAGGACCCTAACACAGTCGGCCTAACACAGCACAGCTTCTAGAAGTCACTTGAGGTAAGCTCTGCCTGGGCCTGCACCGAGCACCACCCGGCCCACATGCCCCAACCTCCTGCTCCTGCCCTGATGCCCTTCCTGTGTGTCAAACCCCTTGGTTCCAGCCCAGAACACCTCCTGCATCCCAACCCCCTCATCTTCAGCTCCTCCCCAAGCCAGAACCCTCCCTCCTCCACACACTATCCCCAACCCTTGGCCTCCTCCTGTAAGTCTCCTTTCTGGTGCCATCCTGGAACTCACATGCCCAGTGCCTGTACCCACTCAACCTCTCTGCCTGCCACTCCAGAGCCCACTGGTCCGGGCACATTCCTCACCCCCTCTGAGCCTCTACCCATTGCCTCAGCTTCTTCCTGCACCCTGAACTCCTTACTTCTGGCCTCAGCCCAGAGCCCACAGCTGGAGCACAGACCCCTCTTGCCCCCAGCCCCTCAAGCACCCTGGTGACGATGAGCTGGGGTGGGGTTGGGAGTGGAACAAGGGTGGACCTTCAGAGAAGGGGCGGGACAGGGTGTTGGGTTTTGTGCAAGCAGAACTTTGGTGGCCCTAACTTAGAGATGTCTCTCACTGCCACTGCAGAGCCTCACATCAAGGGGACGAAGCGAGCAGTTACTCCTCGTTGCTTCCTGCTGCTCCAGAAACCTCCGAGAAAAAGGGGCTCCACTCAGTTATCACTGCCCAGAAGAGCCCTGGGCCCAAGGGCTGCATGTGAGAGGGAAGGGGCAAGACAGAAGAGGAAAGTGAGGAAGCAAAAGGGCTCAAAGCCATTGGCAGTAACTGCAGGGTCACAGCGAGAGACGGGGATTTGGCTTGAACGAGTCCGACAGCCTGAAGAGCAGGCAGTCCAGCCCTCAGACGTGCTTGCCCAGAAATGGGTGATTGGGTGTCAGGAATCCAGGTGGGGGGGAAGAGGAGAGTAAAAAAATTAGGATTTTAAGGTACATCCTCTCAGCCTACAGGTTCAGAGGGTGCTGGTGGCACCGTTACACACTCAGTTAACTGGACCGGATCAGGAAACGGCAATTCCCAAGTACACAGACAGGTACATTCAGTTAATTCTACCCACAGCACCCACTCCACGGCAACCAATACCAAATGCACTATCTGCAGGGGTGAGGCTTCAGTCCATTCCTGACTTCCTAAAGAAGCTTGTTCCAATCCGCTCCACCTCCCCTTCACCACACCCCCCACGATGGGGTGCTGGAGCACCTTCTCTCCCACCCTTTTGCTAGGCAGCATTCCCAGGCGCTGGGAAGGCCTGTGGGGGACGTAACCCTGACTGCCTTCCCTAAGCTCTCTTTCACTTCCTGGTAGCACTAAGTGGCTTGTGCTGCTTTCCCAAGACCTACCCCTTGCAATGACAGCCCACAGCTAGCAATGGCACCTGGCCATGCAAATGATCAAATGCTCCCTTTGCAGTGCTCGGATGCCCAAGCCTGATGCTCCATTGTTCAAGTGCACCCACAAATGCCAGGGAGAGTGCAGACCCCCGATTCCCAAACACACTGGCTTGTAGCAGCTCAGCACAAGTCTCCAGTGGGCCTCTGCTCAGTTCGCTCAGGCTGGCGCACCATTCATGAGACTAGTAGCATCTCGGGGAGGACGCTTGTCTTTACAAGGGATGGAAGGAAATAAATGGGGAAAGGTCAGAAGGAAAACGAAGCAAGCGGCCTTTGCCGCAGTTCTGTCGGGTCGTTTTCATTCTCTAAATCCTCTCACACTTAATAGGAAAGATGTTTGATAAAGAGGCTTAAAGCTGCAGCTCTGCCACCACCACCACACAGCTCAGTTACGGAGCATGAAAGCCTGATGATTAGCCCCTTGAACCCACAGGGTTCTGTCAATAACAGGCAGTGGAAAAAACCTCCTCCCTGGGCTTTGACTCATTTCTATGGAAGAGGGGAGACACACTGGTGAGTTGCTTTGCTACCTGTACCCTGCAGAAAGCTCAACGCAAAGGGGCTTTATTGCTCTCGCATTTGGAGACTGGATGAAACTCCCTGGTGGAGGCAGCAGGGTGCTGGCACATGCAAGGACTGAGCTGACCCTGTCCTTATTAATAAAATAGGCCCCGATTAGCCTGGCAGCTGTGTGCTGCTGAGAGAAGGTCCTCGATTAATCAAATACATGTCACATGGAGGAAGCTCAGGATTTAGCAACTGCAACACAACTGCTAAATCCATGGTTCTTCCTCTGAAACAAATGCGATGCTTTTAAAGAATCTTTAGTTACACCTGATGTGCTCATGTCATCCATGCCAGGTGTGCTCTCTTCTAATTCCCGCCTCACTCCTTGCCAAAAGAACCACATCACTGCACTCTCAGGGGCTCGGAAGCTCATGCTGCCAGCTGCTCATTTGAAATAGATTATTCCATCCGACCTACCCCTCCATCCTCCCACCTCTTTCCAAGACCAAGACCTGCTGTGATCTCACCTTCTTCGTCACCCACGTCAATTCCCATCTCCTCTCATCTTGCAACTCCTCTAGCGCCAGCCACAAACCACCTCGTCCCACCCTTTCTCCACTCCACCCTGTCCTTTGGCTTTGTCCCCTTGAAAAAAGCACACATGTACGCAAACCCCCCCAACCCACCCACTTAGAGGCCCGTTAGCCCTGTCTCCAGTTACTGTGCTGTTTCCATTCTTCTTTGTGTAACTCACACACCTGGGAGTGGTTCGCTGTCTCATGTACTGGCACCTGGACCACTTACACAGACAAAGAATGTGTCTCCTCTATGGCGTTAGCCAGCCAGCTGGCTTTTAGCTCAAACTGTAGATGCTCCTGCACTGAGCTCCAGAGGTGTGAGGCAGCCTGGTGGTGGTTACACATGTAGTATCAAGAGAAGCAGAGATGATGGAAAAAGTTGGAGAGGACACTGGTTGCAAGCAGTGTGGAGTTGGCTCATTGCACTCAACTTCTCCAAGCCTTGACAATTTGATCACCTGGCTCTCCCACCTCAGCAAAGCGGCTCTTGGGGAAATCCCCTTATACTGCTCTTTGAGGGGCTCCCGCCAGGGCACCCTCTTGCTTCTCACTCTACGCTGAGTGATCTTCGCTGCACGCTATTTGGAAACACACACAACATGCCTCCATTCAGCCAATCCCATCTCAGCTGAAGCAGCTGGATTTTGGCCATGGTGTGTATGTCTCCTCCTGAACCCTCTGCCTTCTTTACCCACTAACACCACACTGATCTCCTGTTACTCTGGCCTGTACACTTGAGTCACTTTTGCACTCAAATCTTGCAATCCATTCTCTGTAAAACACATCTCGGACCTCAAATCCTCCAGGGCCCTTTCTTGACTCCTGCAGACTCCTCCTTTCTAGCCTCCTGGACATCAAACCTGTTCCAAGTTCTGGGTGAAGAGTTCCCTTACTCGTCGTTCTCACCACACTCTCCTTTTAACCCCTTTTCCCACCACACTGAATTCAGGCCTCTTGCCCTCATATCCCGGGCTCTTCCCATCTGACCAGCCCTGTTTATACATTCATGTCCCCACACAGCCCTCACACCTCTGCTCCACTCGTGATGCCAAGCTCAATACTTCCCTCATTCTCTTACAGCCTGTTCCGTGATTGTCCCTGCACTTTCTTCCAGGTTGCTCCTACAGCATGGAACACTTCCACTCACTAGTCTGTAAGGGTTGTACCCTGTCCTCAGCACACACTTCGGGGATACCTATAAGCAATCAGCCAACTTAAAACAGCAAGGTGGGTGGCCACCAGGGGCAGATTTTATATTTATGCTTTTCCTCCCCCATCCTGTGCCTGTTACTCAGAGATTGCACATCCCCATTGGGGAAAGCACCTAGCCATTCGAACATGTAGAGGATACTGTCTTCTCTGCTTTTGTCCTGTGTGCTCTCCATTCCAGGCAAGGCAGCTGCCACACGTCGGAAAAGCTGCAAGAGAGAAAGGCAAACAAAACTGGATTAAAAGTGTAATGATGTTTCTGACAACGTGTTCCAGCTCTGCAGGACACCACAGGGTGACCTTATATGTGCTTGTTTACTTGCTCTAGATCTGCACTGGCTACTCTAAAAGACCAGCACCCAGAGTAACCTTTGCATCTGGGCCACCCGGGAGTGCACCACCTTGTTAGCACTGGAGGTTTCATTAGCTGCACACACTAGCTATGTAGCAACAGTTAAATAATCCATTAGTGTCTTTGGAAGCAAGAAACTCACTGGGGGAGACAGGAACCCCGGCGCTCCAACTGTGGTCCGGGCCACTGATTTGCAGAATGACGTCGTGCAAATCTCTTCACCCCAGACAGTTCCCCCGTGTATAACGTGAGGATTCAGACCCTCCCAACCCCACAGACAGCTAAGTGTAAGTTAATGGTTACACATTCAGTGCAACGGACAGCGCACGACAGATGCCAGGTTCTAGCATGAAAACGTGCACCCCCAAAAGTAGGGTGAATCCGGCCCTGGCCATGCTTTGGGAGTTACTTGATAGTCCTTTCCCATTTATGCAGACTTCTGCCTCTAATTTGTACCCACCCAACTGCATTTTCCTTGGTGTGTTCAGCTCCAGGGTGTTTTAAAGCCAGGCTCTCCATCACAACCTACCTTCTTCCCCCTCTTCTGCACCTTCTAAAATTAGTGAGGATCTTTCCCGCAATATGGAGCTCAGCTTTGGGCAGTGGCTGCCAGACGGCATCTCCTCAACCCGCTAGGCAAAAACCTGCAGCCGGCTGCCACTATGCACCTGTGCCACCAACTCTGTTCATTATTTCGCTGTCAGTAACACCTTTCCCAAGGTTCTCAGTGCTCGTGTGTGACATGGGAAATGTTTTCCTCACACTGTGGCACTCGGGTATCGTCCCACGGGAGCATTCTGCTGCAAAGGACCGTGCCTTTACTGAGCAGTGTTCTCCCAGAGAACCGGCCACATCACGCAGAGGGGACTTGCCCAGCCCTTCACGACACCGTACGGTCTTTGCCAGTGCACCTGAGAGTTACATGCCGACTCAAGTATGCTCCTCTGGCGCGTGAGAAGAGGAGATGCCAGAGAGCACGTGATTTTCCTCTTGTCTGGAGCCCCCACAGAACAACCCTTTCAAAAGCAGAGGATTGGAGCTATGCTACTGTGTGCAGTTCCTGCCTGGGAGCAGGCACAAGAAAGAAGCTGCTGCACACACAGAGGGAGTTAAACTTCCATAAGCTAAACACTGAGCTCACTATGTCGATGTGCTGAGAGGCACCATGGGGACTGGGCTGCAAGAGTCCAGGTGCCTGGGAGTTTACCAATCAGGAGCACATAAATATGGCTGCTTCTGAAGAGCAACAGGCCTGCTGAGACAATTGCTGCTATGGTGACAGACACGAAGTGTCCGAACCCCACCGCCACCGTGTCAGCCTTACAGCAGTATCCCTTGGAAGAGATCCTACTGTTTTTACCCATCTCTCTGGACCCACACAAGTTCTCTTCCACCTACTCCAAGAAGCCAGCTCCCCCGGAAACTGAACAACTTCCATGGCTGTTTTCAGACATCTGGGGTGAACCTGTTCATATTATGAATTTACCACCTGTAAACAATGCTGAAATTAAATTGAGCAAGACTTTGTTGGCATGAGCCACTATGCAAGTGTTGCTGGAACAAAAGACGACCATGCCTACCTGTAACAGACCTGAGGGGTGGCCCAAACTTCACCTAGGTCTGTTTGCCATTACTGATGTGTGTGGGGCTGCTACAAGGTGTGATGCCAAAACTAAACAGGAGGCATAACAGAGGCCTCAGCAAAGCAAGTTTCCCCCATAGCACCTCTCTCACCCGCTTCTTGAGGGATGTTTACGCCACACGCCCAGCCAGTATCCAGTCTGTACTGTGAGAGCTAATGATCACACCTGGTAATGAATCTTGGTCATGTGTCATCTAAAGCATTCAATAAGAAAGTACCAGCTTAGAAATCCCCAATCATCTCCCTTCTTTATGTCCAATCCGTCCTTAGCCAAGGAAACCACCACATGTGCAATGTGTACCAGGATGTGACCTGAGACCAGAACACGGTACAGCCCAGACTCTGGGACAGCTCAAGTACCAATATGGGATGGATGTGAAGCATTGACCTAGAAGAACAAAAGTTTGTATCCCACTGCTGGTCTCCATGTCCTCCAGCAGTTCCTTTGAGCCATCCACACAGTCCAACCTCTTTGAAAGATTTAACCGACTTCTCATACACCAGCTACAAAAAAGCAATAATGAACAGCCACTGACAAGAAATACCAGCAAAGCACACCAGCTTCTCAGATATTTAACTTTACTGTTCCTCAGTTGTGGATGGAGGTTGGAGGAGACGAAGGGGAAGGCATGAAAATCTACAGGGTAAATGCCTGTTCTTCCAAAGTATGAATGGCGGGAAGGGTTTGTTGATCAGGAAATAGCTACACTAATTTGGCAAGTCAGTGTACAGAGGGGGAGCTTGAGTTCATTACCCCCACCTATGCTCCCTGAGGCAGATTCTTGCCAGCATACGTCATACAACTGCTAGGAAAAGCAGCACTGCCTCCAAAGCATTTTTTAAGACAAAGTTCTTTTAAATTGGAAAGACGCTGGCACTTTGCTCGGATCACAAGAGGAAGTCAGGGAGACAGGACCAGCTTCCCCTTCTTTTTCAGCTGGTCTGCAAGATTCTCATGGCCATTGTCATCACATCATTTGCAGACAGCCCAGTCAACTGCTTTCCTTCCATTCATGTTTAAAAGGAGGATTTCAACATAAGAATGGCCATAGTGGGTCAGATCAAAAGTCCATCTAGCTCAGTATCCTGTCTTCCAATAGTGGCCAATGCTGGACGCCCCAGAGGAAGTGAATAGAGCAGGTAATCATTGACTGATCCGGCTCCTACTATCCCCTTCCAGCCTCTGACAAACAGAGGCTAGGGGCACTGTTCCTACCCATCTGGGCTAACAGCCATTGATGGACCCAACCTCCATGAATTTATCTCGCTCTCTTTTAAAACACTGAAAATCCTGGTCTTCACATCGGCTCTCTCAATATAATACTGATCATCTGCCTTCAAAGGCAAAATCTTTACAGCCAACAGTACAAGAAGCTACTGCAGATCCTAAGAGTCCAGCATTATACTCATGCCAACCACACTTCCAGAATAGAAATGCCTTGTTCTCTTTTGGTAGTAACTTTGGGACAAGCCAAACGCATTATTGGCAGTATCCAAATTCCCTCTTTACCAGCTCAGCCTGGCCTGCCTACCACTTCATCTCTCCTTCAAACATTCACTACCCCAGCTGCTCACGTTTTACACTTAAAGCACCAAAGTACTTTTTCACTTGAGTCCTATTCAGGAATTGCGTTCCTGGCTGGAGGGAGGCAGTTTGTCCCCTTCACATCTAATCTCTGGATGCAGAATAATCCTTCCTGCAAAATAATATAGACTTGCCCAAGGCAGGGCTCTTTCATTGCCGCATTACAACAAAAAACTGACGTCATACTCATAATATCTGGCAACTTTTTCCAAAAGTCCACAAGTCTCTTGTCAGCACCAGCCCATTGCTAGGAGAAAGGGCAGCTTTCCCACCGCGGGGGTCTTAGAAGCTGGCTCTCTCTGGGCTTGCAGTCTGCAGGGCCTGATCACTGCTGAAACAAGTCCTGTAGGTCTGTCTCAGGCACAGAATGTGCTTGTTGGAGCTGAAAGCATGCTCACCTCTAAACCTTGCATATGAGAAACTGAACAGAGATGGTAAGATTTTCAGTGCGGGAAAATTTTATTTAAAGCACCATGACCATTTATGATGGCTGTATAAACTGCACTGCAGAGCAACGTAGCCGAGTGATCATTTCTGTTCAAAAGGAAGCTTTCATCATTTTCAAGCCTGGAAAGACATAGGCGAGATCAGAAGGTCAGACTTGGGGGGGCCAAAAAAAGGTGCTGGCACAATATAACTACAAAGCAGAAAGTCACCAGGACCAACAGTATTGAGCCAAGAGTGCAGGAATTTAAGAATGAAGAGCGCCCTGAACTACCAACAGAAGAAAATGTACATTAGCCACAGCAACCATTAAACTCTCCTACTGTAGCTGAGGGTGACAAACTGATGTGGAGGGAAGTTGGACTATCACCCAGTTCCAAGCTGAAGCATTTCATTTGTGAAAGACATGCATCAAATGTTACAAAAATAGTACGATTCCTTTAGAACTTCAAGGATGCTTTCACTTCAGGCACATTTAATCCAGATTCACAGATACGACAGCCCATTCCCTAGGCTTTTCCTGCTCTCATTTTCTTGTCAGTCACAAAGAAAAGCCTGCTCTGGCTTTAGACCTGGGAACAGGACTCACGCTGAGGGAAAAGCCTCCCACCTGAGCGCCCAAAATGAGGCTTCCCTAGGCAAAGCTCAAGCCCTATTCCTCCACATCACGTATATTCAGCTAGATTCCACATGCAAACAGACCGAGCTACACTATTCCTCTGGGTCACAGGCAGCTGTTCTGCTGCACATGCATTGTTTTTCTGTCTTTATGAAAGTCAGTAGGGGCAGACCCTGAGATTTACACAATTAAACCTTAAAAACGGGATTTTCCACATCTCTACCTGACTTCTAGGACAGAAAAGCTGTTAGAATTATTCAAGGATGTCAATAAAAGCACAGACAACTGAAAAATATAATTCAGACTTTCAATCCTCCAAGAAGTTATTATGGAAATGTAAGAGGCCAAGAGCAGAGGGATAAAGTTCTGCTAAGCATGAGAAACTGACTCAGAGGAAAAACAAGGAACAAAATGTTGATTTTCAACAAGGCAAAGAGCTGGCAGCCTCAAGGATTTGTAGTGAGATATAAATGTATTTCTTGAACAATCTGGAGAAAGCGGGAGGAGCAGGGGGGTTACCCAGCTAGCAAGATTCGCAGACAAGCACGCATCTGCTGCTTCATCTAACCCGAATAACTCCACAGGGATGTCAAGCTAGCCAAATGAGATGTGCACTGGCAGATGAAATTCACTGCTGACAAATGCAAGTTAATGCACATTAGCAAAAGAATATCAAGTACTCAAGCAAATTTGCAGGTGACAGCCAGCTCAATAAAGCATCTGCTAGATGCACAGCAGCACTCAAAAGCATTAGGGTGCACACAGAGCAGGGGAGGGGACATGCAAAGCAAAAAAGCTCAAGTACCCTCCCAGGGCTATTTTACCATCCAGGCCCATGTACTGTACATACTACTGAGGAAGAAAATTCAAAGATATCATCAATGCAGTCTCCTAGTTATCTATTCTCGGTGCTTGTACTATAGACCATGTTACTGTAGTATGATTACTTCACCCTCTAAGTATCCTCCCAGCACCCCTGGCAAGCGGGGTAGTGCTATTTTCCCTAGCTGGATGATAGGGATCTGAGGCACAACACCTAGGGTATGTCTTCAGGGTTCGAATTTGCACGCCTAATAGGCATGTGCACAAAACTGAACTATCGGGGGTCAACACCTAAATCTCATAAGTAGTAACGGAGGTCGATGGAAGAGTTTCTCCCAGCGACCTCCCTCTGTGAGGATGGCCAGATAAATCAATTGTAGATAAGTTGCTTCCAGCCACGCAACTGCTGCAGCTGGAACTGCGCATCTACAATTGACTGTAAGGTCTAGGGTAGACCTGGCCATAGTCACTTCCTCTGGCATAGGGAAGTCTGTGGCAGAATTGGGAACTGAGCTTGGGTTTCCCCAAAGGCCCAGGCTGGTGTCCTTACCATTGGATAATCATCCTCTCTTGTCTCCTCTCTGGAACCTCTAAATACCCAGCCACGGGGAAAGAGCCCATAAGGAGACAAAACAAGCCACTGGAAGCTCCCCACATGCAAACTTGGGTAAAGAAAGGGAGGAGCAGAAGTAGCTTTATACTTCAGTGGGGATTTTAAGAGGAAATTCTACATGGAAGTGCTGAGAAAGATGAATGGAGGCACTGGAACTATGAGGAGCGACGCAGTCAGGTAAACCATGACTTAACAGGCTCACAAACATTTACTCACTACGGTTCCTAGAACAACGTGTGGCTTTGTTAGCCATTGAGAGACATGAAACCAGGTCTGAGTTCACCTGTGATATCCGAACAGAAACAGAATGCAAGGACGAAGGACAACTGTAGGTAGAGCACAGCTGATGACCCCAGGCTGGCTCAGCACCCAACAGGCCGCAACAGTGAAAATCCATCCACTTATTCCAGTCCCTAAATAGGAGTCTCAAAGTCTGACCCAGCTGGGGAGGTGGTGCTCTTTAGAAAATCTGGCCAGACCACAATAAGATCTAGGGAGAACACTAAAAAAGCTGCTAGTTTCCGACTTCTTATATGTTAATGGGCAGAGGAGGGTGAAATCACGCCACCTCTCTGTGCCACAGTTTTTAGGAGGCCTTTTTCACAGCATGCTCTGTTGATTTGTTTAAAGTGCTTTGAAATCCCTGGAAGGATGATATTACAGAAGTGAGGAACATGAGCCACATACCCCTTCCCCGCCCGGCTGGCTGGCTACACTCAACCAGCACTTCAAGTCAAGGTCACAAGCTCAGCCAAAAATTCACATTTTTAAAAAATGAACCTGTTGATGGGACCTGATGAGATTATGGCATTTAAAACCAGCTGTTGACAGAGAGGATAAATGTAATACAGCAATTCCTTCTTTACAGTCAGGCAAGGAACAAAATTTATGCCTTTCACTAGATTTTCAACCAACATTATTGGACAGAAAAGGGAATCGGCAGCTAAGAAAAGCTATTTTCTCTTTTATGAGCCATGTGCTTATGAGCCAGCACATGTGTGAATAAATCCAATTAGGGAAAGCAGGATGGCTGGAAAGCAGCCTCATTCAGAGACCTTATCCCTTTCACACTACTTCAGCAGTCAGTGTATTTTATCTCACTGACTTCGGAATTTCACAGGCAGCTGCACCCGCTTGGCACCTTTTCAAGGCGGAGGGTGAAATGCAGAAGCATGTCAGAGCAATAGGCACAAGGAGACTTCCACCAGGCAATTTTCACATCTCGCTCTGCCACAACAGACTAATGGGTCACTCCTCCTCCACTTACCTCAGGCAAAACAGCCAGTTCAGGAAAGTCCAGGTACACTACAATTTCCTATGCCAGATAATTGGTCCAACCAAGCTGGGGATCTAACAGCTTAATGTAGTAGGCATCCTTCAGTCTGCATGGACTATGGATCGCGCCCTTTAAAGTTTCAACTGAGGACTTCATTTACAGCGTCCGTTGTGACTATAAAGACCCACACGAGAGAGACAGTCCTTGCTGCATCTCTTGCAGATGTAGTGGATGTCTGGCAAGTCCTTATTGTGCTTTCTGTGCGCTCGCTTCTCCTCTGCTAGCTGTCTGATCTTCAACTCGCCCTTCTGAAGGCCCTTGTGTAACCCCTGCCTCCATCTGCTGCGGTCGTCTGCTAGATCTTCCCAGTTGTCCAGCTCGATGTCTACTTCTCTGAGGTCTCTCTTGCAGACATCTTTGTAACGCAACTGGGGGCATCCGGGAGGTCTTTTGCCAGAGGCTAGCTCACCATACAGGATGTCTTTTGGAATCCTTCCATCGTTCATCCTGTGGACATGGCCAAGCCAGCGGAGTCGACGCTGCCTGAGGAGGGTGTGCATGGCTGGGATTCCAGCTTGCTCGAGGACGGCAACGTTGGTCACTCTGTCCTTCCATGATATTCCAAGGATGCACCTGAGGCAGCGCAAGTGGAAGACGTTCAGCCTCTTTTCCTGGCGGGCATACAGGGTCCAAGTCTCGCTGCCATAAAGGAGGGTGCTGAGGATGCAGGCTCTGTAGACTTGCATTTTGGTGTGAGTGTACAGCTTGTTGTTATTCCACACTCTCTTGCTGAGTCTGGACAGAGTTGTGGCCGCTTTTCCGATCCTCCTATTTAGCTCAGTGTCCAACCACAGGGTGTCAGTGATGGTGGACCCGAGGTAAACGAACTCATGGACAACCTCTAACGTATAGGTGTCAATGCTGATTGATGGGGATTCAGCAACATCCTGACCGAGTACGTTTGTCTTCTTTAGGCTGATGGTAAGCCCAAAGTCCTTGCACGCTTTGGAGAACCGATCCAGCAGTTTTTGAAGCTGGTCTTCTGTGTGAGACACTACAGCAGCATCGTCTGCCAACAGCATGTCTCTGATGAGGACTTCTCGCACCTTAGACTTAGCTTTCAGCCTTCCAAGGTTAAACAGTTTCCCATCAGATCTTGTGTGCAGCAAGATGCCCTCTGTTGAAGATCCAAAGGCATGCTTCAGGAGGAGTGCGAAGAAGATCCCGAACAATGTTGGAGCAAGCACGCATCCTTGTTTGACACCGCTCCTGATTCTGAAAGCATCCGATAATGCGCCGTCATATTGGATGGTTCCTCTCATGTTTTCGTGGAACGACTGGATCATCTTCAGCAACCGTGGAGGACAGCCTATCTTGTGGAGCAGTTTGAACAGACCATCCCTGCTGACCAAGTCAAAAGCCTTGGTCAGGTCGATGAAGGCTATGTAGAGTGGCTTTCTCTGCTCCCTGCACTTCTCCTGCAGCTGCCTTAGAGAGAAGACCATGTCAACGGTAGACCTCTCTGCGTGGAATCCGCACTGCGATTCGGGGTACACCCTCTCAGCAATCTTCTGGAGTCTGCCAAGGATGACACGAGTGAACAGTTTACCAGTGACACTTAGGACGGAGATTCCACGGTAGTAGTTGCAGTCGCTTCTGTCTCCTTTGTTCTTATACAACGTTACAATGTTAGCGTCACGCATATCCTGTGGAACCTCACCCTCTTTCCAGCACAGGCACAGTAGCTCATGCAGGGGTTCCAGGAGTGTGTCCGCGGCACATCTGATTACCTCTGGTGGTATACCATCCTGGCCAGGGGCCTTTCCAGCTGCAATGCTGTCGATGGCTGTCTTCAGTTCATCCACAGTCGGCTCTTGGTCCAGTTCATCCATTACTGGTAGGAGCTCGACAGCATCGAGGGCTGCGTCAACCACAACATTCTCGCGTGAGTACAGCTCGGAGTAGTGATCAACCCAAAAGGAAATCACAACCCGAACATTAAAATGGACCTCTCCCTGAACCAGGGGCCCTCGACCCTTTCCATACCCATTCCTCCCCTCTCTCACTGTCCATCTCAACATGGGAGAGGTAGGCTGGTTATTGTCCTCGTGGAAAACCCATGCGCAAGACATGAGAGAAAGGGGCTACCCCAGGAGAACAGCGATTAGGAAGAAGTTTCATTGTACAGAGACAGTGATGAGAGATGTAGCAATTCTTACCTATTAGAGACAGGCAAAAATCAGAGATGAGCAAGTGTCGAAGTGTTCACTTAAGTCCAGGTTACAGAACAGGGTTACCTCATGGAGCTGTGGGTCTCGAACTATTGCTACAAGAAACTCATCCTGCCATGCACTTCGCGGCTTATAAAACAGATGTGAAACATACCAGAGATCACTGTTGTAAGAGTTGTTCTAAGGAGTCACGTTTGGCTCTGGATGCTGCCACTCCTCTTGTGGCTCCTGCCCTGCCGTGGCTGAAATAATACAACTAAATTTAATTGGTTTAATGGCCGGCAGGGTGGCGGGAAGCATCCGGCCACTAAGCCAATTAAATTTAGTTCCATTATTTCAGCGTGCCAGGGCAGGGAGCCACCCACACTGCAGGTGGGGGAAGTGAGCAGGAGAGCTGGAGGCAGGGGTGGCCAAGTCTGCCCCTGCTGGAGCTGCACAGCCCTGCTGAGGAGGCGGTGAAGGGGAGAAGCAGTGGGGGGAGAGAGGTGTGTAGCTGGAGGAGTTTATCAGCTAAGACAGGTTAATCCTGAGCATGGGGGCACTCAGTGGAATGAGGCAGGTAAAGCCTAGAGAAAGGGGGCAGGTCTGGGGCTGAGGGGGTTAAGCCTGGGGATGCAGGGGGTGCGGTTTGGGGCTGAGAGGGCTCAAACCTGGGGATGGGGGGGCAGATCTGGGGGCTGAGAGGGGTAAAGTCTGGAGACACGGGTAACAACTGCCTAACTGGTGCAAATCATTGTGCGCTGTTCTTAAAATAGGGGTGACCAAAAGTACGGTTTGATGGTATTTATTAAGGACTGTCTTGTATTCACATGCATTGTGGCTCTTGATGCAGTGATTTTGTGACTAAATTTGAAAAAATGGTGTCTTGCTAAGTTGGCTGCAGACCTCTGCTCTAATACCTCCACTTTCTCTGCCAAGACTTCAAGAGACCCGGTGGGCTGAACTCTAATTTGCTCTGAGCTCAGTTGGCTTATGGATTTCTAAGACGCTGGAACACACCCTAGATAGCCTTTTAGAGCCTTGACTGGACCAGCAAACTGCCCAAATAAAGAAAATTTTGCAGTAAGGCAGAATTGTTAAGTAAACCTAAGCAAGCAATCCAGCTTTGCCTTAATCCTCAAGGGGCCCCTTAAATCTACAGGAAACTTGAGGGGCTCTGCTGATACTCGGAGGAATTCTAGGCCAGCACAAGAGATAATTTTGTTCCGCTGTAACTACCAACTTCTTAACATGCTACTGGAACAGACCATCTATCAAGCCAGAAAGGTACCTGAAAATCTGCTCTCCTTCAAGGATTCTCCTTTTCGAAGCCAGGAGGAATGTCACATGCACATGAACTAGAGCTCAGACCAGTATAGTCTACAGTCCATTGATTTTTAACTGGGGTTAAATGACTAAATGCCTTTAGAAAACTGCACCTGCATACCTGGTGGGGGGCCCTAAACTAACAGATCTGGGAGCAGCACAGAAACCAGCCAGAAACACTGTCATGTACCAGTCTTGGCAGATTCTGCAGTTAGAAGTGATGAGTCTTGTTCCATCAGTTTTTTTTTTTTTTTAAATAATTAGAGGCATGCCTAGGGAGAGGACAGGGAAATGCAAATGCCAGCTGGAACCACCAAGACAACTGAAAAAGCCTCAAGTGGCCAGATTTCCAAGCTAGTTTATCTACTGGTGAAACCTTTTCCAGTGTTTGACTTGACTTCAACAGTTGCACCTCTGAATCAAATCAGGTACTTGATTACTTATGAACCACTGGAGAACAAACCCTTTCTGCTTAACTAAGATGCCTTCCAGCAGCCTTCTAAAGACAAGGAGAACTTGGTTATGTCATCTATTTTCCTATGGACTCATGTATTCTGTCTTTTCCTGGAGACCAAATGGGGTTTCAGGGTCCGAAGAGGGAGAGTCACTACCTTGGGAACAGAGCCCCACAAAGTCTCCTTGAGAAGGAGAAGCCAGGAGGTCAATTTTGTTCTTCTCTTGAGTTTGACATAAGTGCAGTTGAGCCAGACTGCCATGCTCAGGTCCAGAGGACCCACTCTTCTCTGTCTCCTCTGGCAAACAAGGCAATGAGCTCAGTCCCAGAAAACAGCCACTCTAGAGCCAGAGAGCTCCATAGCTGCAGGGTGCCCCCTTTACATCTCTTCATGGCTTTCCAGCCATGCTGAACAAACGTGAGGGTCAAAGAATGAAAGCAGGTACACCAAGGCAGGGCTAGCACAGGAGTGACGGAAGCTAAGAGTCAAGTGTCAGGGTCACTGTCTCCTGTCTGAGGTCATCATCATGCCATCTGCCCCCATGGAATAAGAGATTAAGCTTCTCGCACACTATATTTCAAAACATACAGGGCAAATATCATTTATGAAACTACTAGAAGATATATTCAGCATTGCTGAGGCTTTTAACCAGAACACATTGTTTTTCTTCAGTTAAATCATTGCTCTGAGGTGGAGCTAGAGAGAAGGGGTTCAGTTTTCAGGCTGCTGCACGGGACAGGAAAACCCCAGCAAGTCTCTCACTGCTGGAGGTAGGGGCCAGGTGAGAAGCACCTGCCCATGGCCACTGCAGCTGCTGTGAGCACAGCCAGGGGAGGGATGCATGTTCCCCAGCTGAGGGACAGACACACATGAACATTTAAACTCTCTGAAATATATAGTAGAGAGCTGTCCTTTCATCCACTCTTATCCTGGTCCCCATCTCTGATCCCTTGCTGCCTCCCTGGCGTCGTTATACAGTATAACTGTTCCTGCTAGCAGAGCCCCCCTTTCCACCGTATGAAAAACAACTGCATTCCAGGCACATCCCATTGCCTTGGTACAACCAAATGCTCACCTTGGTTTAAGTTACAAAAGGAGGAAGCTGCATACGAAATGTGGTGATCCTAGCTCTTATTTAGAAGTTCCTGAACAGGCAGATGGACAGACACACTCAGACAAACACTCTCAAATATACGATAGATTTTTGGAGCAGGGATGGCCAACCCATGGCTCTTGAGCTGCATGTACCTCTTTGACCAATGAAATGCATCTTCTGCTTGGAGTTGTGTGCCAGGATTGCTTATCCCTGCTCTGGGACATGTGAAGGGAGAAGCACATGGTGGCAGTGGCTCCGGTGAGTCCCAGGCAGAATGGGCATTTGGTTAGAGTGGCAGGGGAAAGGGAGATTGGGTAACAGCAGGGGAGCTGGGAGTGCCTGAATCTTGGGGAGGGGCGGGGGGGGGGGGGTGTCGGGAGACACAGACAGACTGGGTTAAAGCAGAGGAGCTGGGAGTGTCTGGCTCTGGGAGGAGGATTGGTTAGGGCAGGGAGTCAGACTACTTGGCTCTGGGGAAGGGCATTGAGCTACACATTATATATATATATACCTATATATAGATATATATAAAAATAAATGTAAAATACCTGGCTCTTTCCACTCTATTCATGGCTATTTTGGCTCTTAACCTGTAACTGGTTGGCCACCCCTGTTGTAGAGGTTTGTAAGGCATCTATGACCCGACACAGGCACTGAGAACAAAATTTTGACAGGATTAAAATTCATCATGACTGATGTGACACCCTCTTCTTGACAACCAGAGGCTAATGACCTTGGCCAATGAGTTTACTGTATCGGAAAACTTCAAAATATTTCCTGCTTACCCTCACTCATTCTAAAAAGATTAAGTTTGTGCCAGCTGTCTCTTCCAGCCACTCGGTCCCCAGTAACATCAAGGAGACTGGAGGATGGGTGCTTTGAGAGAACTCAGAGCTCAATGCCTTCCACATATAGCAGTGACACTGGAGTTCATGGTGTCTCAGTGTGATGTATATGCTGGAGAGAAAGGATAAAAGTACTCAACCTGTGGAGTGCTACACAGTAAGGCCTTATGGAATAGAAGCAGGTGCCCATAACGAATTTCAGGGGATATGAAAAGACAAGATGACTCCCCTATCTACCCTTCCATTCACGTCAATATGTCATAAGAACATAAGAATGGCCATACTGGGTCAGACCAAAGGTCCATCCAGCCCAGCATCCCATCTGCCGACGGTGGCCAATGCCAGATGCCCCAGAGAAGGAGAACAGAAGACAATGATCAAGTGATTTATCTCCTGCCATCCATCTCCTGCCCTTGTTCTGAAGGCTAGGGCACCATACTTCATCCCTGGCTAATAGTCATTTATGGACCTAACCTGCAAAAATTTATCAAGCTCTTTTTTAAACCCCAATAGAGTCCTGGCCTTCACAGCCTCCTCGGGCAAGGAGTTCCACAGGTTGACTGTGCGCTGTGTGAAGAAAAATTTCCTTTTATTAGTTTTGAACCTACTACCCATCAATTTCATTTGGTGTCCCCTAGTTCTTGTATTATGGGAAAAGGTAAATAATTTTTCTATATTCACTTTCTCCACACCATTCATGATTTTATATACCTCTATCATATCGCCCCTCAATCGCCTCTTTTCCAAACTGAAAAGTCCCAGTCTCTCTAGCCTCTCCCCATATGGGACCCGTTCCAAGCCCCTAATCATCTTAGTCACCCTTTTCTGAACCTTTTCTAATGCCAATATATCTTTTTTGAGGTGAGGAGACCACATCTGCACGCAGTACTCAAGATGTGGGCGTACCATAGTTTTATATAGGGGAAGTATGATATCTTTTGTCTTATTATCGATCCCTTTTTTAATAATTCCTATTTGCCTTACTAACTGCCGCTGCACACTGCATGGATGTCTTCAGAGAACTATCCACTATAACTCCAAGATCCCTTTCCTGATCTGTCGTAGCTAAATTTGACCCCATCATGTAGTACGTGTAATTTGGGTTATTTTTTCCAACATGCATTACCTTACACTTACCCACATTAAATTTCATTTGCCATTTTGCTGCCCAATCACTCAGTTTGCTGAGATCTTTTTGTAGTTCTTCACAATCCCTTTTGGTTTTGACTGTCCTGAACAACTTGGTGTCATCTGCAAACTTTGCCACCTCACTGCTTACCTCATTTTCTAGATCATTGATGAACAAGTTGAACAGGATCGGTCCCAGGACTGACCCCTGGGGAACACCACTAGTTACCCTCCTCCATTGTGAAAATTTACCATTTATTCCCACCCTTTGTTTTCTGTCTTTTAACTAATTCCCGATCCATGAAAGGATCTTTCCTCCTATCCCATGACCACCTAATTTACATAAAAGCCTTTGGTATGGGACCATGTCAAAGGCTTTCTGGAAATCTAGGTATATTATGTCCACTGGGTGCCCCTTGTCCGCATGTTTATTAACCCCTTCAAAGAATTCTAATAGATTAGTTAGACACGACTTCCCTCTGCAGAAACCATGCTGACTTTTGCCCAACAATTCGTGCTCTTCTATGTGTCTTGCAATTTTATTCTTTACTAGTGTTTCTACTAATTTGCCTGGTACTGATGTTAAACTTATCGGTCTATAATTGCCAGGGTCTCCTCTAGAGCCTTTTTTAAATATTGGCGTTATATTGGCTGTCTTCCAGTCATTTGGTACCAAAGTGGATTTAAAGGATAGGTTACAAACCACTGTTAATAACGCCGCAATTTCACATTTGAGTTCTTTCAGAACCCTTGGGTGAATACCGTCTGGTCCTGGAGACTTGTTACTATTCAGCTTATCAATTAACTCCAAAACCTCCTCTAATGTCACTTCAATCTGAGTGAGTTCCTCAGATTTGTCACCTAAAAAGGCTGGCTCAGATTTAGGAACCTCTGTAACATCCTCAGCCGTGAAGACTGAAGCAAAGAAATCATTTAATCGCTCCGCAATGGCACTGTCTTCCTTGATTGCTCCTTTTATATCTTTATCGTATCTATAGCACCTCACAGTCAAAGGTATGGGAAGCAATGAAAGATCTCCTCGTGCAAGAATGGAAGCTTGTGTCCAAAAAAGCCTTGTTTACAAAGCTGTGTTCCAAGGTGATCTGCAGTACCAGTATTAAACTAAACATTAAGCCTGAAGCCAGACTGAAGAGTTTAGATATTGGAACAGGACTTTGCCTTGAAATGACAGGTTGGAGGCAAGAGTAATCTGTCAGGCCTTCAACAATGATGATGGTGGCAGACACACAGGTTTGTGAAGGAGGTACTGACAATTTACATTCAAAACTGGAACGGGGTTAAAAACTGCCTTATGTTACAATTGTTTCAGTAGACAAACATTAGTTAAAATTCACTAATCAATGCAACTGACCACGATATTTTGCACCAAACTTTCATACTAAATATACTGTTAAAAATCTCTGAATTTCCATCCTAAAATGGGCAAATTAACAGCTTGCCATTATTCTAGGCTTCATTTTTACTTCAACCTTCATATTAGTACTGACCGACCTAGAATTTCAAATTAAAAACATTCATTATATATGTCCAAAATATGCATTTCAGGACTAAAGTAATTTAACACTTGAATCAACTTCCTGTATGAAGATTAAGTGAGACAGTAATTATTCTGCAGAGCTAGCTCATATCACATTATTATGTACAGAAGTTATCAGCCATGGGAAGGTCAACCTTCATTGCCTCCATTCATAGCATCTTAATAAAAACGGTGACTTACGCAGAAAATCATAGGGATTGCACCCATACTGAGGTGCTATTCATAACCTTTCCCATTTTGTCTGGGGAAAAATTTCTTTGATACATCAGTGAGATAAATCTGTAATCATTCAATGAAAGCAGCAAGAAAGAAAATGGAAAACTGAATGACTAATGTAATTTTTTCATCTCTGTCCTTCAGGACTTGCTTCAGCAAGCTATTTACCGGACTTTAAATGAGTGTTTCTGGGCGTGCTTTGTTGACATGCCACCAGTAACTTTGTTATGAAGATTCTGAAAATCTAAACCTTATCTGCTTCAAAAAGAACAAGTCCTCCTAAGTGCACGTCAAGTGCCCCTTGGACTGTGCTTGCTTATACAGACCTCACTCAGAGTAGAGCTCACTTAAGACTTCCTTTGTCCATTTTCACAAGACTTGACAGGTATATGAATTATTAAATCATTTCTATTATGATGGAACCCAATGTCATGTAATAGCCTCCAGTGATTTAAAAACATCCGCTGTGATCTGCTACATACAATGGTAAGTCTACTGTACCCAGAAATCTTTACTCAACAGTTAAAAGAAAACATTCTATTGATATTCCTTTGAATTTCTTTTTCAGAAAATAAAACAGAACAAAACTGCTCTAGATCTAGCACAGTTAGTTTTATAGATGTCTCACAATTAAGAAATTAAAGGCATTTGATTGTATACAACCTTTGATATGTTTCTTAAAATTCTCTTTTAGGGAAGACACTACACCCACCGAAACAGCTTTTGTGCTGACAGTGCGATTCTGAATATTCAGAACAGTACAAAAAAAGTGAAAGCTTGCCCTGACATAATGCATTAAATGGCTCTACCGCCACCTTAATGACATACACTGCGGTCCCCACAGTAAGTGCATATTTTAGTTGCACCTTGTCATTTGCTCGTGTGAGATCTATGCACAGATGAAGCCCAGACACATTTGTAAAAGACCTGTTTATCCAATGGCTTCTCTAAGTTATCAGAACTACACTGAGAATCCAGATGCCCCATCTGGCACTGTTCCAGCCAATATCAAAAGCAGCATTAGCTAGCTCTTGGAGACACATATACAGTGCAGTAATATGTAGTCACCACCACTCCTCATTATCAGTGAATCCTGTATCCTCCCATAGGAGACCCCTTCCTAAATAACCAGTTCAGAACATTCAAGGCTTCTTTTACAGTCTTCCTCAAGCCTCTAGTCAGAAACAAAACTGTCTGCAGCATAAATGTTTGGTTGTCCCCAGCTGGTGACTTGTATTTTATTTTATTTAAGCATTGTTTGTTTGGCAAGACCATGTCAAGTCAGATTTAGAATACAAAAATTTGATTTCTTACGTTTTTAACACTGAAGTCATGCAGCAAGCTAGCAACATGTATAAAAGATTATGGTGTCAGTTATCTTTTGATATGTAGGCAGTACTTAGTATCTGATGTGTTAATTTGGAGACACGGGATACACAAAACCAGCATATACAGTTGTGCAGTAAGAGGATGTACATGGATTATTCTGTGCTTCATATATTAGCTGCATTTCAGTTGCATTCCCAGATGTCTCAGTGGGAGAGTTCCACAAGTTTGAACACCTCACTGTCCATCACAGATCTGCTTTGGTGAGTATCTCAGAGGCAAGAGGCAATATAGGAGAAATGCCAAGTCAATAAAGGATTGTATATACCACCTTTGCACTTGCCTCTGAGCGAACACAAGTGGCTGTAGCCCTCTGTTCACGTTCCATAATTACGGGTATATGGCTACATGGGCAAAAAAAACAAATAATTTTATCACATGTAAAACACACAAGGTTAGTGCCGTAGCTTTTATTGCTTGGGATGATTAGCTAAGCGCCAAATAGAAAATTTATCTTCAATAAAGCAGGCAGAAAGAACTTCATTTGGCATTTAAAAGGCAGCAACTAATCTCGCAACATAAAACCGAATACTGCCACAGCTGCCCCACTTCAGAAAGCTGTTAGATTACCTTCCCTCACATGAAAGTCTATCACTCCATATTTGAAGGGGGTGTGTTGATGGTGACAAAATGATCCAAATAACTATCATCCCAGTGAAACTAAATTATTCTCCCCATTTTACCTTGGTTAAATGTAGACTCACCTGTCTATAGTCCAAAGCAAATCAGTGTCAGACCCCAGAATTTCCATGCTTTCAACTATGCTAACTAGTCCAATCAGCTTTTGAATACTCAGAGTCCTTTGGTTGCAACCCCAGACACCCTTTCAAAGTGGCTAATGGTGTTCTGAGCATTTTACTGAATAAGGGTCTTTCAATGACAGCTAAAATCCCCAGGGATGCTGCCTGAGGACAGAAGAATAGATGTTCCTAGGGCTATTAGCCAGCTTCCTTATCTGCACTGCCACTGAGCAGTTTGTATCCTGGCTCATCCCAGGATAACGCTATTACAGCAAATGGAGTGCACAGAATATTCCCATGTCACTTACCTGTTTTACATTGTATCCTGCTTTTGCACTAGTTTCAATGAACATTACATTCAGCTCTTTGGCTTTCCTCTCTCCCTCCTCAATGGACACTTGCCTGGGGAAGAGAAGAACATTAGGGCAAAAGAGATGAACATCCTGACAGCCCCAAAGATGTTCTCAGTCCCAGCACGCTTACAATGACTAGGTACTCAAGCTGGCATGAGACCACCACCAGCACCATGGGAAGGGCACAGCTTTTCAGAATGCAAGATGGGTTTGTACAGTGCAGGAATGCTCTAGGCCAGCGTCTCCCAAACTTTAAACATTCGTATACCCCTTTTGGGACTTGAGCCTTATCAGCACACCCCCTCTCCCAGTGCTGTCCCAGTGCTTATCTCCTGATTTTTAGTAATTTATGTTCTGCCATATACCCCTTGAAATCCTTTCGCGTACCACCAGCAGTACACGTATTACACTTTGGGAAACACTGCTCTAGGTGCACTCAATCCTATCCCAGAGCGCACGGGATGGATTAGACGACCTCTCAAGATCCCTTCCAGGCCTACATTTCTATGAGTCTCTGGAACAATACTTCCTGTTTTTCCATGAATAAAGACAAGGTAGCCACTCGCCATTTCCTAATCGCTTGCCAGGAAACTACGCTTGTCTGTCTTGAGACCAACTAGTCCCCTCAGTCTGTGCTAACTAGTAACTATTGCCCTGCTTAGCTGAATCTTAACATTGCTATTTAACGTCTTTAAAATGATTGCAGGTAACCCAAAAGTACCAAAAAACCTGCTTTTATAATATCCTATTCTGGTATATGGGAAGCTAATGCTACGAAAATTAGTCTTTAATCCAAGTCTGATTATATACTATTGTCACATGCATAAAAACACACTGCCATTGCATGTTTATGCTTTAAAAGATGCTATTTTGTACTGAGACTAGCATAATTCACTACAAGGCAGCAGAATGTCCAAATGCCAGTGGAATTTTGCATTAGCACATCTGAAAAAAATTCCTCCTAAAATATTACAGTGGGAACCAGGGGGAAGGAAGGAGGAAAAAAGATCACTCAGTTCAACAGAAGCTGCTCATTTAAATAAAATTCTAGATGTGCTTTACATTTTAATTTTTACATTACAAACAAATAATGTTTAAAGGAATATTCAAGATAACCAATTTAAAATAGTCACCTGTACCAAACCTAGGTTACGGAATACAAATATTTTAAATATAATTTACTACTTCACTGATACTATCAATTTTTTACATTTCACTCAGCTTGGGCTTTGGAGCTAGATTGGTCAGTTTCACTTCCTGGTTCTCATGTCCAGCACTGGTTTTGGTTGTTACATACAATGCCATCCTGCGAGCTCACAATCAAGCCAGGAAGTGTTTAAACAAGTTTCCACTTTTTTAAAATCAAGAAATTTCTATTTCACATCAAGTTTCAGTGTAATTTAAAACAGATTTTGGGCCTAAAATAAGTCTTCCTTTAAACAGAGCTTTCTCAGCAAAATCAACAGCAGATTGGTGTCATGATTAAGAAAAATGTACAAAGAAGAATTATTTCACCATACCTCTTATCTGCTAGATCTGTTTTATTTCCCACTAGCATAATGATGACATCGCTGCCCCTTTCCGTTCTGACATCATCAATCCATTTTGTGGTTTGCTGGAATGAGTTTACATCTAGTAAAGCAGAGTGGAAAAAGAGAGGAGTGTTACTCTAAAATGTTCTTCCCAGATCACTGTCAATACAGCCATAAATCATGAATAAAAGCCTCACATTCTCTGGTAATTGGTACATTAAGATAATGCAGAATCAAAGGATGCAATCCCGAGCCCACTGACGTCGACAGGAGTTTTATTACTTATTTCATTGGGTCTTGGATTTTATGCTTTGGCTTTAAATGTACCTGCAATTGAACTCAATCTATCCAATTATAAACCGACTTAAACATCGGACTTCAAATTACAAAGAAGTTTTTTGCCATTATTTTTTAAGTAGTGTTATTATTACTTCATTGAACTAAGGGCTCGTCTCTACTAAAAGTTAAGCCGATGTACAAATTGGAAACTAAAGTGAAGATTCACATCCATACCTAACTCCTGTCAGCGGTGCTCATCATCATCAGGAGCTTCCATTAACTGAATCAGAGCCCTGACAGCTGGAGCTTCACAGTTCTCAGGCTCCAGGGGACTGGCAGCCAACAGGTGATGTAAGTAAGACAGTGTCTACTTAGACACTGTGTTGCCCTAACTACACCCACTTAAGCGCTATGCTTATCGCACAGTTGGAGTTAAGTGGATTTAGTCACCAACTTACATCAGCAGGTGAAACACTGTAGCATAGACACTTACAGGGTTAGGTTAACATAAGCTGTTTTACGCCAATCTAACTCCAGCGTAGACCACGCTGTAGTTGGACACATTTTATTTGCAGACTGGGGACCCAAATAACTTTTCTATTTAATCTGTACTACTCTCAAGGTTTGAAAAACATTGAATATATGCGTCAGTAAGAGGGCCCAACTGTTTCAAGGCTTTTAAAAAGCATTTAATAGCAAGTATACACTTTGTATTGCTTAATCATTTTGCGATCACTAGGTTCATGTTTGTTCTAATAATATTTGGCTCATGCAATTATTAGCAACTTTTGTTGGATTGATCACTGACCTTTGACCTCAAAAGATTTTCAGAACTGTTTAGATTATAACACAAACCTAAATGAATCCTTTGGTACTTTTTTAACTAAACACTCTTCAGATTATAGCAGCTTTAGCAAAACAGGTAACGAATATCTGAGTAGCAAAACATGACTATAGGAAATCAGCATTAACTATATAATGTAAAATCACCTTGTTTGCAAAGCTGAATTCCCAATAGTAAACTGCTCTACCATTCGATTTAGTATGTTAGCTACAATCGCTCAGGTGTATCTGAGATGCCAAAGTATTTGCCTACACTTAAATAGGGAGAGCTCTCTGATAATTGTGGGCAAAGAGTTGACTGTGTAATGGTACTCTGAAATAGTGTGCAATTTAGAGAGTTAAGACTTGATCACTTGCCAACTGCTTAATGGTATAAAGCTTTGCTTCAGTACTTAGCAATAATCATTAGGTCAGCAGAGAAGTCCAAATTTCACAGCTAACCCTGTAATTTTAGCTCAATTTAAAATGCCTGTTTACAACAATTAAAATAAGTTTACAAGAAAACCTGTTATTCTTGCTCTAACTGTGTTAAGTATTTATTAATAAAAGGATAAGACCCTTTTGGATTTGGGTAGAATAAGACCACTCCATTCAGTCACTATTGATTTAAAATGTAGAGAACCTCTGAAGGTTTAATTCTCCTTCAACCAAATTATTGCTGTTCAAAAATTAAAAGCCAATAAATGAGGGCTGCTCTGGCCTTTTAAACCAGTCTTTGGGGGTGGAGGAGAGACAACACTAACATTTTAATCCTCAAAAACGTACCTACCTTAATAATTTGCTTTAATTTTTAATAAAAGGCTAAATGCTTAGGCATGAACCGATAAATACCAGAAAATGAAAGCAACTGTTAAGGTAAGAACATGGTATGTCCTTCACCAGCTCTGGCCCAGATGTTGGGGGACAGTGGAGTGATGCAAGCTGAAGTTCTCAAATGGTCTCTGTGGGAAAAGCTCTAATCTGGAAGTTCAAAGATACGTAAGCAAGTGATTTACATGTCTGAGACCAAGTCAAACATGGAGATGGCACCGAAAAGAACAGATGAGACAAGACCAGCTGGTGCTTAGGTTTTCGGAATAAACCATCTGATAGGAAAGGGTAGGACATATATTATCTTGGCAAGGGAACTTCAGAAGTCCATTTATACACTGATCAGATCAGAAGTGCCTGGTTTAAAAACGTGACAACAGAAAAAGAAACACTTTTCATGCCAGTATGAAGAAGCAGCACAAAACCGTGATATGGCATGCAGAGCTAAAGTAAAGAATGACAGTGCAGAGTATCAGAAATGCAGAATCCCCCCCACTCACTTGTGATATCATAAACAACAACTGCGACAGTGGAGTCACGAATGTAGCTAGGAATCAAGCTCCTGAATCGCTCTTGACCTGCTGTGTCCCATAATTGCAACCGTACCTAACAAAATCAGTCAAACAAGCAAGAAAAATAAGAAAAAGGTCAAACCCAGTGCAATATACCTACTTGTGATATCGTAAACTACTACAGCAGCAGCAGAGTCACGGATGTAACTGGGAATGAGGCTACGGAAACGTTCCTGACCCGCAGTATCCCACAGCTGCAACCTGATCTGTGGGATGGGAGAAAATTAAAAAAAAAAAGCCAAACTGCCACTAAAAATAAAGAGTAAATAATTTTATTGCTTTAGAAAAAAAAAAAAGCTAAATAAAAGTATAACTCATGCAGGAGATTGTTTGGAAAGGGGATAAGTAGCAAACTGCCTCTTCTCCTAGCAGCCCTGCATTCTCAGTAGTCTCTCAGGCCATGTCTGCACTTACAGCTGCACTCCTGCAACACATGTGGTGAACATGCTCTATGGCAGGGTGGACAATTTTTGATGGCCACTCCAAGAAATTGGTAAGTGGTCAGGTGCCACGTTCTTCCATGATATTAATGGAGAAAGCGTGGGGTTCTGGGGTGGAGTTTGGGAGCAGAAGGGAGGTTGGTGTAGGGGATTGAGATTCAGGAGGGGATGTGGATCTGGGAGGCAGTTTGGGCGAAGGAGGGGGTTGTGATCTGGGGCAGGGGATTGGGGTGCAGGGCTGGGAGGGGGTACTGCTGCAGAAGAGGATCTGGAGACAGAGGGGGTACAAGGGTTTGGCTTCATACCTGGAGCAAGGGATTGGGATGCAGGATTTGGGAGGGGATATGGGTGCAGGAACAAAGGTGCAGAAGGTTTAGGCTGTGACCTGGGTCAGGGATGCACGAGGAGAAGCAGGGGGGTTGGGGAGAAGAAGGGGTTTAGGTGCAAAGTGGAGGGTGCTTACCCAGCTGGGTCCCATCTAGCAGCCCGGGGAAGCCTCAGACTTACTCCCTAGCTACCACACCTCCACATGCTGCTCAAAGTGGCCAGCTGTGGGATCTTGTGCTGTGTGTGTGTCCCTGGGAGTGGGGTATGTCATATGCTGCCTGCACCACAAGCACAACCCAGGCAGCTCCCATTGGCCTGTTTCTGGCCAATGGGAGCTGTGAGATTGTACTGAGGGCAGTTTTGTACTGAGATGGTGGGGGGCAATGTGTAAGCCCCCACCCACCACCCAGGCTTGCAACGCACAGAGCACATGGCCCTGGCAGCTGGCCACTTTGAGCGCAGTGCAGAGAGCAGGAAGCCTACTCAAGGCTCATGCTGGGCTATGAGACAGTGGTGTGCTAGATTTGGCAGTTTAGTGGGCTGGATCCAGCCTGCGGGCTGCCCGCCCTGCTCTAAGCCAAAGGGAAGAGCTCCCATCGGCATAACCCCCTCCCTCCCTTCTCCAAGAGCTGCGAAGTTATGTTCTCAGGAAAAGTTCTGCTGCTGATATAGCACCACACACACTAGTGCTTACGCAACTTATGTCATTGGGGGTACGTGGCACATTCACACCCCTGAGCAACAGAACTTGTGTGGATGTAGGTGGTAGTATAGACACAGCCCAAGCTAGTGTGTTCTTTGCCTAAGATGGTGTAAAAAAGTCCAGAGGAATCCATATTTCACCCTCACTTCCTACCTCTGCATTTCAAAAGCCCCCTCCCACTTCCAGAGGGTAGGCAATAGGAAGGCTGAGTTGTTCAGACAGCGCAGATGGCAGAAAATTGGAGACATGTACCAATCAGCCGATACACCCAGAGAAAGCATTCATGCTCTGCGGTCACTCTTCCTGGGGCCAAAGAGCGTCACTACCACAGAGGCCTGTATGACCGGGGGCTAGAAAAAGCGCATTTCTGATCCCTTCTAAACACGAGTCTTCAGCTGCTGCCAAGCCACTGGAGCGGCTACTAACATGCTTTTTTAAGGAGGATGAATGCTAGTCATTCAGCTGCATGTACAGTTTTAGCCATAATACAAAGTAACAGAGATAAATACTGATGACGAGGATGAAATTCTCTTACCACTTAGATTCTGAAAGAAAATACAAGATGCTCTAAGAAACCAGGACACATATATAAAGAAAAAACATTTAAGGGACTAAACTGCTTTATAAAAAGCAGGGTAATTTGTCAGATCACTTAAAACACAATCCCATTTATTGAGAGTTTACCCAATACCAGCTACACAATTTGTGTTCTACATATATATACCTCAATGCTGCATTTCTTAATTAAGGATGTGAGCTAATGTTGCAGAATGTAAATTTCTGTGGAACACTGGCTTAATTTCAGAGACAGTACTGAACAGAGCAAACATGTAGGAATGTATGTGTTGTTTTTTTTTTTCCACACTCCCCAAACTCTGCATCACACTGACTGGTCAAATCAAGAACCACTGAATATGGTTTGTTTCAAAACTTGTGAAAAGCATCCAACAGGTAAACGCTTGTTTCTCTACATTCTCAGTTGACTCCATAGCACAGGTTAGAATCTAGCATATAGAGTTAAGCCTGGGTCTGACAAGGATCTTCTGTACAGTAGCAGGATAGGTTATTCCTAGATCTCCAGTCCACTTCAAACTCTGTAGCATGCCCACATTATGACAGGTTACAGAACATACCAAGAATAGCAGCTTCTTTCCAACTGACTACAGAAAATCACTCAAAGTCTTACTCACTGTCCGATCCTCCAGGTACATGGTTTTCGATAAAAAGTCAATGCCAATTGTTGCCTGTAAAAAAATTACATTAGATTTCAGTATAAAACCCAAACCAGTGTAATTTGCTCCTTTCAAGGGTATTGAATAATCATTATCCCAGACTAGAACTGGCATGAGCTGAAATGAGGGCCATAGTTATGGGACACTGCTTTCCTTCAATGGTATTTGTAACTAAGGTACTCCAGACTCTTGAGTATGTACCTAAATCAGGTGAAAAATATTGGAAAAATTAGTGCCCTTTAGTAGCATAAGATTTCAGCATAAAAAGGTACATTTCTAATTAAGACAAACAGTTTGTGCACTACTTTGGTAATTTATGCCATTGATACCTGCATTGTTGTAGATGTTTTTGTGAGAACGTGCACCTTTAGACATTACTGGAGCTTAGCAACAGAAATCCAGATACCATTTTAACCAAAATGTGGGGGGTGAAAGAGGGGTACAGTGTTAAAAACAAGTATATCTTCATATATATTATTTTTAGGGCTCTCTCATAGAACTGAAAGGGATCTTCAGAGGTCATAAAGTCCAGTCCCCTGCACTCACAGCAGGGCCTATCACCATCCCTAGCAGATTTTTTTTAAATGTATTGCCCCAGATCCCTAAATGGCCCCCTCAAGGATTGAGCTCACAACCCTGAGTTTAGCAAGCTAATGCTCAAACCACTGAGCTACACCTCCCTCTTGTATCACTGATCCCAAGTCTTCACTCCCTTGCTGATGCTGCACTGACTATTTTCTGCAAGATCATTGTTGCACCTTTGTGTACTGCAGGTGCATGACTGATCTGAGACCAGGGTTAACAACACTGAGTAAGGCTTTAACAGTGTGATCCTTGATGTGGCAGTGCAATTAAACAGTATCAAATGAAGCCCAGAAGATGACCTGAATCCCAGAAACCTGGTATCAACTGAAACATAACCATTAAGGGTCTAATCCAGTGGTTCCCAACCTTTTCACTAGTGCAGACCCCCAGTCGCCACCAAAAATGTTCACGAACCCCCATCAAAGCCAATTCTACTTTCTATTATAATTTTTATCTTTTTATCCTGCAGACCCACTGCAATACCCCAGAGGTTGGGAACCACTGATCTAATCTTCCTAAAGTTGGTGTAGGTGGCTTGGTTCTGACAACCAAGGGAACTCCTAATCCCAAAAAATGCTTCTGCACCACAAGATCTCTTTTGATTGTAGGCATTTTACTGCCTGCTTACCACACTTGCCAACAGATGGAGGGACAGTAAATTCTTGCAACCTGTTAGTACACAAAGCCAGCTGCAAAGGGAAACTGACTAGCGCCGCATAATCCAACTCAGTTTCCCTCTGCAGAGTGTTTGATGCACAAGACTGTTCCTGACTAGAGAAAAGCAGTGTTTGGGAGGAAGCCAGGGGGAGAATATGAAACAAACAAGGCTCATTTCCAACACGGATAATCCACAAGATTTTCCATAATCAGTAACTGTGAAGTTTAGAGGTCAGCAGATGAAATGTACATTAAACAGGTTACATACAGTGATTTCATAAACAAACTACTTTAACGTTTGCCTCAAGGAAGTTTCCATTCTCCTGCATCTCTCAGAGGTTTCCTTGTGCAATTAAATGGTACATAAGAACGGCCATACTGGGTCAGAACAAAGGTCCATCTAGCCCAGTATCCTGTCTGCCGACAGTAGCCAATGCCAGGTGCCCCAGAGGAGGTGAACCGAAGACAATGATCAAGCGATTTGTCTCCTGCCATCCATCTCCCGCCTTCGACAAAAGGCTAGGCACCATACCCTACCCCTTGCTAATAGCCAGCTATGGACCTAACCTCCAAATATTTATCGAGCTCTTTTTTAAACTCTGTTAGAGTGCTGGCCTTCACAGCATCCTCTGGTAAGGAGTTCCACAGGTTGACTGTGCGCTGTGTGAAGAAAAACTTCCTTTTATTAGGTTTGAACCTGCTACCCATTAATTTCATTTGGTGTTTTATAGACAAAAGCCTTAAGCGCTTGCACCTCACCTGTCTAGGGTCACAACATCATATTTTTTTATTATATATAAATAAATAAATATCAAGTCTCTGTTCTTGTGGAAGACGTTCAGTTAACATTGTCATTTAAAACTGAAGTCTAAGCCCTTTCCAACCATGAAGTTTCGAAACAATTTAAAACTGATCCAAAGCAACAAACCTCCCCATAAAGTATAGTGATTCCTTTGCGCCCTAATCCCACCTCAGTAATGGCCAGCAGGCTGACGATAGGATACACTGCACTTAAGATTTTTAAGCAAAATGTCCTTTATACGTGAAAGTTTCCATTTTCATTAAAACCAGGTCAGAGTAATATAAAAATATCTGTGCATAATAAGCATAAAGATCTGATATTGACATTGAGCAGGGTGCCATGAATGAAATTTGGCCACCTGCACAGTACAATAAACCATCAAGTTACAAGGGGATTATGTTCCTGGAACACCTGTGTAACTCTCACTTTTGCACAAGTTGGGCGTAATGGGGAGCTGGGAACCAGGCAGCCTGGTTCCCAGCTCCCCTGGGCTTGTAGGAACTGGGAGCTGGTCAGTTTCCTGGCTTCCAGAATGTTGGGGAGCTGGGAACAAGGGGGCAGCCTGGTTCCTGTCTCCACACTGCTTGCGGGACCTGGGAACCAAGCAGCAGTCTGGTTCCCAGCTCCCTGCTGCTTGTGTAACCCAGGAAACTGACCAGCTCATGGCTGGTTCCTGCCAGCGCAGGGCAGCTGGGAAACAGGCTGCCACTTGGTTCCCAGCTCCCTGCCACTTGGGGGACCCAGGAAACTGACCAACTGGTCATGGCTGGTCAGTTTCTCAGGTCCCACAAGCTGCGGGGAGCTGGGAACCAGGCAGAAGCCTGGCTCCTGGCTCCTCTCCCCTTGCAGAACTGGAAAACTAACCAGGGCAGCAGCCTTGGTCACTTTCCTGGCTCCAGCTGCTGCCCTGGTCAGTTTCCCAGCTCTGCTTGGTTCCCAGACCCCTGCTGCTTGCAGAAGGTGAGAAAATGAATAGCCCACCAGGGCTGGTCAGTTTCCTTGCTGCTTCTCCCTGCATTCCCCCTGCGCCCCACCGCATGGCTGGGGTAAGGGCTCTTAGCAAGTAACTAAGCAGGATGATAGCCGCAGAGCAGCTTCAAGTCGTGCTTAACTCACGTTAAAGAGGGTTATATGCAATTCGAAGCCAAGTATTTTGTAACAGAGAGCAAGCAAGAATACAGGCAGTCTAGGGATAAGTCTATACTTGCAGTGGTATGTGGGGTACCCATACTCCATTAGTATGGATACAAACAGCAGGTCAGATGATGCAGCACTACTTAGGCAAGTAAAGACACACTGTTTACTGTCAGACAAAAGTAACCGAGCCTCAAATTATACTGAAATTATGAAACTGGACCTGAAACTGTGAAGTAGATCAAGCATGAGGGAAGTCTGGGCACCTTGCAGACTCTGTAGGTAAAATACACTGGCTACGTCTACACGAGAGCTCCTGTTGACAGATTGTAGGCAATCTGTCAAGTGGATCAAAGGAGCAATATGCTCTGTGGACAGAGTGGCTGGACTGCCTGGCCGCACTCTGAACAAAATGACTAACTGGAAGCACAGCTGACAGGGTTGCCCAGTGTCCTGGAAGCCCTGTCCCTAGACAGAAGTCCCCCCAGAATGTCTAGACTGGCTTTCTGCTTCACAGGGCAGCAGCAGAACACTCAATAGAAATGCTGCGTTCTGTCGCTTTTCGGTCAACAGAACACCTTGGGAACATGTACGCTCTGCGGGTTTTATCGACAAACTGTGGTGTGGTCGTAGCCTTTGTGAGGCACAACTGCCAATTTAAAGGATGACAGACCCAAATGGAACGATGTGCTGCAGCTGCTGTAAGTACTGGTCTGGTATTTACATGCCTCAACAGCTCTGGGAGGCAGGGCAACGTTATCCCCATTTTATAGATGAGAAATAGACAGAACCTAAGAGACCTTCCCAAGGTAACAGACAAAGTATGTGTCAGAGCAAGGACTTGAGCCTGAGTCTTCCGAGTCCCAGGCCAGTACCTTTACCTCAAGACCATTCTCCCTCCATTTCTACACACTTACAGGTTCACAGGCTTTAAAGCCAGAAGGGCCCATTACAATAATCTAGTCTGTCCTCTTGTAGAGCAGAAAGACAAAGGATGAGTTAATGTCCAGCTTCTGCTGGTGAGAGGAACAAGCTTTCAAGCTACACGGAGCTCTACGCTGTGCCTGGGAAATCTACCGCAAATGTCATGGATAAATACAAGATGGAACAGATTATTTATCCACAGTAGTTAACATGTTCTAAGACCATTCAAGGTGAAGTAGGCCCCTAACCCCTCTGTAGTCACAGAACTGAAAAGGAGGGTGGGGTGGGTTCCCCTTCATCATTTTTCTGTGTGAGTTTGTGTGCGACAGCCATAAAATTTACACTAAGTAATTACACTCATCCCTCATTAAATGACTTCTTTACTTATAAGTACTCGCTTAAATGAGAGACACATACCTACCTTTGTTCACTAGATGAGTGAACTCCCTCCGCTAATACGAGCCTAACCCCCTCCCAATGGCTTCACCCTGCCGCAGCCTGAGCCCCCTGCCAGCCCGCAGCTGCCCCCCAGCAAGTTCCCAACACCCACCCGGCCTGGTCCCCTAACCCACCCCCCCGGGTAAATTAGGGACTTACCACTGGTGCAGCCCAGAGGAGCTGCTGGTACCTTCAGCTGCACATGTCAAAGTGGCTCCTGCCGTGTGCTGTGAAGAGGCTCTAGCTGCGCAGCAGGGTGCCCACAGCATGTGGCTCCAGCCACACTCCTCAGCCCCGCGCGCCACGCCCCCCCCCCCCGGCCTGGCCTGCTCTCAACACCACCTCCCTACACCCCTGGTTCACAGCTCCCCCCTCCACACCCTCCAGCCCACTCCCAACATCCTTCCTGTCCCCGTCCCCAAACCCCCTGGCCCACCGCACCCCCCAGGTACTGCTGGTGCAGCCCAGAGGAACGAGCCACCACCAGGTTTTAACTCCCCCTCCCACTCACAGCCCCAGTCTGCCCCCAGCCTTTAACCCTCTCTAACCCCCCAACCCAAGGTTCACTTACCTTGCAAAAGCAGCACTGTCTGCTGCCACTCCTTCCCCGAGTTAGGAGCACCAGGAACCAGTCAGAGACTTTAATGTGTATTTAATGGGAATTTAGTGCCCCTCTTATGACTTTTCACCTATGAGCAGAAAGCTGGGAACCAATTGTGCTTGTATAATGAGGGATGAGTGTATTGCATCAAAGCCCATACCTTATGGTTGAGCTATCACGTGCTGTTTAGAAAGGCCATGTGCAAAGAATGAGCACGAAAACAGAAGAGCAAGTTGTCAGTTACTTGCTACTTGACTGTTTGAATGTGCCAGGGCAGTAGTTTCCAACATTTTTACATCCAAGATCACTTTGAATTTAAGGGCAACCCACGATCTATCCTGCCCCTTCCCCAAGACCCTGTCCCCTCCCTGAAGCCCTGCCCCACTGACTCCATCCCCTCACTGCCACTGCGCTATGGCAAAGGGCTGGGTTTCAGGACGGGATGCAGGCTCTGGGCTGAGGCCAAGGGGTTCCACAGTTTGGGAGGGGGCTCCAGGCTTAGCCAGGGGCAGGGAGTTGGGGTCTGGAAGGGGATGACAGGTGCAAGCCCTGGGAGGGAGTTTGGGTGCATGAAGGGGCTCTGTGCTGGGGCAAAGTACTGGGATGCAGGAGATGGTGCGGGTTCTGAGAGGGGGCTCAGGACTCAGGCTTAGGGTACAGAAAGGAGCATGGGGAGCTGGCTCAGAGGGGAGTGTGGAGTGCTGGATCCCGCTGGGCAGCACTTACTGTGAGCATCCCAATGAAGCTACGGCTGGCTTCCTGCCTGCCCCAGATCTATGCTGCTCCAAGAAGGGGCAAGACATACCTGTGGTCCCTAGGGGTAGGAGGCATGTAGCTCCACACACTGCCCTCTCTGCTGCCGCTGCCGCCTCAGCTCCAACTAGCCACAATTCTCTGTTCCCAGCCAGCATGAGCCACGGGGTGCTGCTTGCAGGTACGAGCAATGTGCTGACACACCTACCCCCACAACACACCTAGGGCCACTTGGCCACAGTGGCTGCTTCTGGGACAGGTGTGGAACCAGCACACACAGGGAGAACCCCCCGCCGCCCCCGTACCACCATCAGAGATTGCTACCAGAGACCTGAGGATAGACCAGTCTGGCCTCCCCTTGTTCTCCAGCACTGCTTGTTACCTAAAATGCAGACTTGCTCCCAAGCCAACCTTCAAGCTAAGGGTTCATTCCTGTTGTGACATTGCGCCTCCATGCTCTTTAAGGAAATATGCTTTTGCATACAAATATGCCTAACTCTAATATACTCTATGCAAAATGTGGTATGTAACTTGCCATTGAAAAGCTTATAATCCCCTGAATGTGTCTCTTCAATGTGTGTCTGTATCAGTCCTGTAGTTGAAGCTAGAAATATGAAGTATACACCTGTTTATAGATCTAGAAGTGCTAATGAAGGCCATTAGCAGTACTGCAGGAATTTAACAGCCCAGTACTCGTAACAACAATCTGTGAATAGTCCTGCTTTTCCTGTAAGCCTGGACTGTGGTTGATCCTGTCAAGGGACATGGCCAGGTCACTTATACTGGAACCCCTTTTGGATGTGATTATTTTTCCCATGGGAGGGAGAAAGGGTGGAAACTGAATACAATGGGTTCCCACTTTGAGCAAAATCTACTGATGGGCAAGTACCAGAGAGGCAGCTGTGTTAGTCTGTAGCGTCGAGAACAACAAGAAGTCTTGTGGCACCTGATAGACTAACAGATATTTTGGAGCATAAGCTTTCGTGGGCAAAGACCAGCTTCACCAGCTGCATCGATCAGGTGCCACAAGACTTCTTGTTGTTATTGATGGGCAGGAAACCAAATAGGAGCAGTTTCCGGACACCAAGACAGCCCCTGCTGGCCACCCAGATGACCACTGGAAACATCTAAGACTGAAGAGGGGAAGGATTGGGCCCATGCTAGGAGGCTGGGAGAAAAGGATGATTAGAACTACTGTTAGGGTAAGGAACTGCATATGACAAGTTTCTCCAAGTATTAAGCTAGGCTGAGTGTTTTGTTTTATTTAGCTTAGTAACTAACTTTGATCTGTTATCAATTGCAACCATTTAAATCCTACTTTTTATACTTAATAAAATAACTTTGTATTAAACCCAGTGTAAATAATAATTGCCTGTAGGTGGGAGGGAGGGAAAACAGCTGTGCATCTCATTCATAGATGATGAGAGTGAACAACTTATGAACTCGCTCCGTATAAATCTTTTATGCAGAGTTAGATGGACTTACCTAGGGTTCTGGCCTCACTGTGGCTGTGCACAGGAGTGCTATGTCAAGTCCTTAACACTCTACCTTCCATATCTGAGCTGCTCTCAGTGTTTGTGTTGCTTTGCCCGGGACTGTGACCCCCAATCTGTGCCTTTGCTGGGGGAGACCAAAGATTCTGGCTCAGCAAGACAGGGTGGTGCAGTGCTCCAGAGGGCAGGCAGGTGGGCCCAAGGGGTATAATCAGCCCATCAGGTGGCAGTCAAGGGGAGCTCTGTGACCAAACCCATCACATCTATTCTGAACATGTCATTTTTATTCCTGGTTTTTGTTCCACAAATACCCCAATGCACAGCAGAGAAACCTCTGCTGATTTGTAAGTCTGTACAACTGATTTCCCGAATCAGGAATCCTTTCTTCAGAACTTGGTACTGAGCTGCATGGAATCTGGGTTCTGACTCTGCCACTGTGTTATCCTGGGCAAGTCACTTAACCCCTTGGAACTTTACTTCCCCTTTCTGTTATGTAAAATCAAGAATAGCAGCACTCTACCTCTGAGTCATGATCATGTTTGTAAAACTACAGATCCCCAGGTGAATGGTGCCATGCAAGTATTATAAGATTTAAGGTAGGCATGCAAGACAGCTAAATTGAAGATGATTATTTGATAAGCCCCCAAGACATCTCTAAGTTACACTCATTCATTTTACAATCACTCAGTTGATCATATCAGACCATCTTCCCATGGTGACAGCTGCACTAGAACAAAGCATTGAGGGTCAAAGCTCTCCAAGTAAAACTAGGACACAGGCTCCACAGAGAAAAGAAAACAACTGAAAGAGAAAAGTACTGTGGGGAAGAGAGATGATTAAATAAGAGAATTGCTTTAATTCTATGTAATTACAGTGGGCAGAATCTGTAAGGATGTTTGCTCCTAGGAGAAGGTAATGTGTACTTTAATAGCCTTACACCATAGCAGTGTTAGCAAAGCTTCTGATTTAATGGCAGCCTGCATTTAGGTCTGTCCAACTTGCCTAGCAGCTCTGATGGGCTGTTGTGCAGAGATACTAAAGAAACCAACCATAAAGGGGAAAAGAGCATTAGACAGGATCTCCCAAAATATTTTTACAAATTTAACGGGAAAACCTCCTCAGTAATGTTTTTTAAAAATACATGAAGCCGACAGTCTTCAGGACAGGGACTGTGTTTGGAATGTGCCTAGTACATAATGGGTGTTCCAGAGTCATTCCTTCGGTAATTCCATGACCATCACTCGTTATGTTAGAGGTGAATAAGGTCCATGAAGTTTTGTCAGCAAGCGAGGAAAGGAATGGCAGTTATTTCAACACTCGAACAGCCATTTCTCGAGGAGACTGAGGGATCAACACAGCCACTGCTGGAAAAGTTGGAATGCTGATCAGCTACTCAAAACAAATTCTAACGTTATATGAAGAGTTCGGGGCTGGGGGATGATTTTTGTAAGTGTAAAGCTTTAAAAACAAATATTTAGGATACTGGTTGATCAGCACACTCTCACTCACTAGAGCTAAGTAGAGTCATCATGCGAACAACGATTTGGCAAGAAGCTAAGTCGGATTACATTTACCTGATAGGTGTTGTCAAAGCTGTCGTACATGAATCTGGTGATCAAGGAGGTCTTCCCCACTAGAAGAGAAGGAAAAACAGGTTCAAGGAACAGTTTTAGTGTGAGATTTGAACAAGTGACCAAACACTGCCTTCCAGGCTTAACTGATGCTCCACCAATCAATACCGTCCAATAAAACTGCCAAATGCAAAAAGGGAAGTCCGTTGATCGGTTGCCAACAGTCATTAAGATTTTCTGAAAGCTACCCAGATATTTAAGAAATTAAGTTAAATACACAAAAAGGGCAAGCAAATGTAACAGTTCTAACTACAACATTAACTTGAAATTGTTGTTTTATTTTAAACCTTGGCCAGTTGGGCATCATTCTAGAAAGTGCAGTATTTAGGTTCCTGCCTAAATTTCATTGGGAGTTACGAGCCAAAACATCTGTGTGAATTTGAGTCTTACTTTTGAAATTTTTACCTCTGATCTCCATTAGCCCACACTACACACATACTTGGCATAAGTAGCAGACGCTGCAGGAGAAGGCAGTAGTACACGTGGTAACAAAAGACAGGATAGAGGTCCCCTGCCCACAAAACATCTGGACAGGACCTAGTTTATGTCCCTCACCACCAAATGAGCTTTGATCTACCCTTGCAGACAACATAAGTATTACCCCGGCAACATATATAGGTATGTGCAGTGTTGAACAGATCTCACATTGCACCAGGTGGTGGCTGTGTTTCAGGACTGGAAGGAGACAAGGATCACTTAACTTGGACCCTGTATCATGCCATGATTAATAGCTCTCCATCACTACGTGCAGTAATATTGGGAGTTTCAATAGCGTTTACCAGAGATTTCAAAGGTCTCTGTGCAATCTTGTGTCCCCAGAGAGGCAGATGAGTACTAGTAACATTGTAAATCAGGAACACTGAGATCAGCTATCCTCTGAGTGACACATGGTTGAGCTGGGATGAGAACACAAGTGCCTTAACTCTCAAATTCCTTTTCTATCAAGTCTTCCACATGTTCTTATTCCTGTGACAGTTGAGGCTAGAAGGAGCCAGACAAGAAACACAGGACCTGGCCCCACGATTGTGATGTGGGTGAAACCAAATCCCTGCATGGGCTCCATTGCAGTCTGGTGTTTTAAAATGCTTGCATGGTACTTTCACTGAAAGTCACCATCACGCACTGTGCTTTGCTGTTGTATTCTGCACCACCACAATGCCTTCCACAAGCACCAGTGCAGCGATTTCCATTTCGGCTTGTTCAAGGAGTGCAGCATACAAGTGAAAGGAAAGCTGCATTACATCTATAGTGTCCACCCACACAAGGCCACTGCAGATGTGGCAGTTTGATTTGTACAGGGCTGAAGCCATAGCTTCTCTGCTCCTGCTGCACTCAAAACCACTAGATGCCACCCATAAAGCAGCACCTGTGTGTTCTGCCAGGAGCTGGGGTGGAGGAGATGAGGGAGAAGCTAAAAAGCACCGTAGCTCACTGGTCTTTTTGACAACATCTAAACCTCTCTAAGGCCACCCAAACAGAGCATTTGAATCCATTTCCAGCACCAGTGGCTTTCATTATTGTTACCTTTTGAATCCAGCTCTGCACTAAGAAATGAAGCCTGCAGCCTCCAACAAGCAGCCTCTGAGCCAGAGCTCGAGTCCAGATGTGAATACCTCCATGAATTTGTAAACACTCCCACCCTGCAAGCATATTCAAATTTCACAGGAAGCTCAAAGGCTGCCTTTGTAGAAATGTAACAAATATTTTGTTTAAGGTGTAGCTTCAGGAAGCACATGTGAGATTCAGTAGGAGTGGCCCCGAACTTATTCAGATTTGTCCTGGGAACCATATGTAACAGACCACAAATGTGTGTCAAACAGGGAGACTGGTGCAGAGCACACATAAAGCAGAGGTTAGTCACAGGCCTAGAGACACTGCAAGGCTCAGATTAACTTCACTGTAAGATCCCCTCCAGCACCTATAGACGCTGGGGCAGAGCCACTATCTGAGGGTCTATCAGGTGGTTGCAACAGCACAGAATACCACCCTTCCTCCATCGAAGTTTGCAGAGGCTAAAATGTGGGTAAGCAGGGGATTTGGTCTAGCCACTCAGGTGAGGAGCTGATTCAACAAACCCCCACTGTGCCCTCTAGAGGCCCCAGTGAAAAAAAATCAAGCTTCCAGTGCAAGGCTGTGGCAAAAGGGGCTAAGGCCAGCCCTGGATGTATAGTCAGAGCAGTAGAGAGAAAAAAGAGGGAGGTGATTTTCTACCTCTGTATGTGGTACTGGTGAGACAGATAGTGAAATAACTACATATAGTTACATACACACAGCAGAACCCATAGTTCGGGTATCCACTTTTTAAAATGGATATCGAAAAATTGGAGCGAATGCAGGAAAGGGCCACAAAAGTGATTAAGGGCTGGAAAAAATGCCTTACACTGAGAGATTTAAAGAGCTCAAAGTGGTTAAGCTTGTTGAAGAGAGCTGTGACTTGATTACAGACGATAAGTGCTTTCAAGAGGAGAAAAGGTCTTTTTCATCCAGTAGAGGAATACTGCAAGAACCAGTGGGCTGGAAATTGATGCCAGATGAATTCCAATAAGAAATAAGGCACACACTTTTAATAATGTGGGTTGTTAACCACTGGAACAAACCAGCAAGGGAAGTAACAGATTCTGCATCTCTTGTTGGCTTCATTTTAGGACTGGATACCTTTTTGGACAATATAATTTAGTGAGACAAATTATTGGGCTCATAAATTAACGAATGATATTCTATGGCCTGCCACACTAGATGATACACTGAATCCTTTTGGCCTTAAATTCTCTGAACTCCAGAGCTAACACACTCGTCAAAGCATATACATATAACAAACATTCAATTAGAAAGGAGAAGGGTCTGATCAGACAATTGACTAAACAAAATGGCACCTTGTTAACATATTCACTGCATGTATTCCGAGTCCAATCAGCTGACTGTTTTGCTACTTTTTTACTCCTGCCAAGACTGCAGTGCCTACACCGCTATGGTACAGTGAGCTGGCAGTTAGTGGGGAAAAAAATCTTTAGTTATCAACAGCATATTTGAAAGCCAAAATAGCTGCATAGCTTTAATTTTTAGCAACTGTCCAAAACAAGGAAAACCTGACATATTCAGCAATCACATGTTGAACCATATGAGGTAAGAGACATCTCAACAGAGAGTTTTTTGGAAATGATGAAAGGCTAGCAAATAAAAACTTATTTTAAAAAAGCCAAGATTTGTGCTTATACAAAGCATCAGACCCAGACTCTGGGAACTCGTTTGACCTGCATGAGACAGAAAAACATTAAGGTAGCTAAAAATCAGTGGTTGGATTTTTTTTTCTGCCCCTGCATGTTGGTCACAAGGTTAGCCCTGTTTTGAAAAATGCAACGAAAGGTAAATACTAACCAGGTTCTATTGATTTGGCTATAGCTCAAACACCTCTGCCTGAGGGAGTCCACATTGTGGTAAGTCAATTACCCTTAAAATCCTCAGTTGGAGACAGTTGCCTTTCAGCTCTCAAATGTAGGTATCTCCCTTTTCAGGCTTACTCAGGCGACTTTCTCCAGCTGTGAGGAGCTCCATGAACATTTGTACCCATAGCTCTCTAGCGCTTCTAAGGGCGGTCACTAGAATCCACACTGCTTTCTATTAAACTGGAGCAACACAGGGGTTAATATGCGCCCTGGTTTGGGGGAAAAAGCTACTCTAAAAAGAGTTTACAAAATTCACAAGTGAAAGCATTAATAGTAAGTTATCACCTCGGAGGCTTTTATAAGTTAAAGCAAGTTAAAGTGGTATGGCTTGGATGAATGGACTATAAGGTGGACAGAAAGCTGACTAGATCATCAAGATCAACGGGTAGCAATCAATGGCTCAATGTGTAACTGGCAGCCAGTATCAAGCAGGGTGCCCTAGGGGCTGCTCCTGGAGCTAGTTTTGTTCAACGTCTTCATTAATGATCAGGATGATGGGCTGGATTGCATCCTCAGCAAATGACACTAATCTTGGTGGGAAGAGGTAGATATGCTAGAGCATAAGGATGGGTCCAGAGTGACCTAGACAAATTGGGTGACTGGGCCAAAAGAAATCTGAGGAGGTCAACAATGACAAGGGCGGAGACCTGGCTAAGCAGCAACTCTACAGAAAAGAACCTGGGGATTACAGTAGACAAGAAGCTGGATCAGTCAACAGCGTGTCCTTGTTGCCAAAAAGGCTAATGGCTTATTCAGCTGCATTAGCAAAAGCACTGCCAGCAGATCAAAGGAATTCATTATTCCTCTCTGTTCAGCACTTGTGAGGCCACATCTGGAGCACTGTATCCAGTTTTGGGGTTCCCACCACAGAAAGAGTGCTGGAGACCCTCCACGTCTGCAGAGGACAACACAAATGATTAAGGGACTGGAGCACATGATTTATGAGGAGAGGCTGAGGGAACTGGACTTATTTACTCTGCAGAAGAGAAGCATGAAGGGGGATTTGACAGCAGCTTTCAGCTACCTGAAGGGGGTTCCAAAGAGGATGGAGCCAGACTATTCTCTGTGGTAGCAGATGACAGAACAAGCAGCAATGGGGGAGACCTAGGTTGGCTAGTAGAGAAAGAATGATTACTCCCCATTTTAACTATTCCTCAAGACTCGTTGCTCATATCTATTCAAGTTAGGTATGAGCATGCTACGTGCATGATTGTTGGAAAGTTTTACCCTAGCTGCTACCCATTAGGTCAGCTGTGGAGCCCTATACATGAACGTCCAAGCAGAGCTGAGAGGAGCATGTACACCCCCACGCCCTGGTTGTTGATGTACTACATGGCCACAGAATTGTCTGTTTGGACTGCGACACAGCAGAAGCAGAGGTGCAGTAGGATGGCTACATGAGAAAGGTGAATGGCCTGGGGGCTCGCATTGATAACAGAACTCCTTTGCAGACCACATTGCCCGAGTGGTGAGTTGTCCCAGAGACATGGTAGGTTGGAAGGCACAAAAGGGAATGCCGCACAGCATGTTTTAGAGATTTAGTCATCAGTGGAGTGCTTTGGAGACACATTGCAGCACCATGACAACCATGTCCATGCTGTCCTGGCCAGGGCAATATGTCAACACCAGCCACACATGGCAGGAGTGAAGGTGTAGCCTGTCAAACAGGACCACATAATTGCATACCGCCATATGGCCCAGCAGGTGGAGGCACATCTTGACCACGGTGACTGGAAACTCAAAACACGGAGCATACAAGCTGGACGAGAACCTGGAATTGATCAGGAAGAAATGCCCTCACCTTGGTGGCACTGAGAACCACCCCAATGAACTCTATGTGTTGAGTCACGATCATTGAGGACTTTGCCAGATTGAGCACAAGCACCAGTTTGTCCGGAGTTTCTCTGATGTAACAAACAACCCTGCGGCAGCCAATTGTCCAGGAAGAGGTAAATGTGAACACCGTTGTAAAGAAGGAGAGCTACCACCACTGTCATGTATTTGGTAAACACTCAGAGTCATGGAGAGCCTGAAGAGCCACAAGCTGAAGGTGCAAGTGGCCCATAGGAAAATGAAGGTAGCACCAATAAGAAGGCTGGACTGCAGTATGGAAATATGAGTCCTTTAAATTGAGATTGGCATCCTAGTCCCCTGGATCCATGGGGGAATGATGGTGCCTAGGGAAACCATACAGAACTTGTGGAGTTCCTTGGGGTCCAGAATAGGCTGAAGGTCCCCTTTTGCCTTCGGGACTAGGAAATAACGGGAATAGTATCATTATTTACAACTACTTACACAACAAAGAGCTGGGGAGATGTGGCATAGCAGCAAGTACTCAGCCACAGTTCGGACAGTCCACAAGAGTGGTAAGAAGGAATTGCACGGTGGCCAGGTTGGTCATATATATGGGTCCGTGCCAGCACTGTTTCAGGGGGCTCCAGAGCCAACCCAATGGGTAGCAGCGAAGGTAAAACTTCCTGACAAGCATGCACATGGAGCGCACACACTGAATTTGAATAGATACAAGCAAGCACTCAAAGAAAAACTAGGTGAAACACAGGACTGCACTGTGCAGAGAGATGGTAGAATCTCCATTCTTAAAGGTTTTTAACATCAGGCTTGACAGAGTCCTGGCTGGAATGATTTAGTTAGGGTTGGTCTTGCTTTGAGCAGGAGGTACAGACAGATGACCTTCTGAGGTCTCTTCCAATCCTACTCTTCTATGATTCTATGACAGTCTTACTGGGCAGAGGCTTTAAAGGTCTTGGTGACATACAGCGGGGTTCAGTCCAGAACATATAAATCCTGGCAGAAATTTGAACTTCCTCCCTCCCCGCTCACATCTCCATGACTGGGAGTAGGAGATACTACTGCGAGGTACGTGGCAGCCAGTCCAATATGGTGATATACATGAAATGATCTGATGGCTGAAGTTCAGTTTCTAGTGAAGTTGTCAGTAGACTGGAGCCATGTACATGTTGCACTTCCCATCAGAACCTAGCCTGAGTCAGGGAAGCAAATTATCCAACCAGCAGACCAAATCTGGTAACGAATCTTGGTCACCTGCCACTGAAGACACGTAATTCATATTGTAAGAAGTGTTCATGTCTTCTTACACCGCCATTTGGAGCCCAAGTGGACTGTTTCTGCAGAGGCCCAGGATCACATGGGCAAGGAGACTAGAAGGCATCAGGACTGAGGGATCACTAGCAGCTTTCAGAACCTCTATAGTCATGCTAGATTTTCCATGGGCCTAGAAGACTTCACATTCAGTCTGACACCTTCTGAAGAGCACTAAATTTTCATCTTTTTAAAAAATACTTAAGCTAAAGGCACTAGAGAGATTCAGACATTCCCTCTGCTTCTCACAGCAATTATTTAAAGGAGGTAGAATGAAGATTTCCCAGCCCCAGGAGCCACTTCCATTAGCAGCAATTCTCTGTGCCCCTGGCCCCCAAAGGAAAGAGGCATACACAGCCTATGCCAATAAAAAAGAATGAAGCTCCCACAGGGCTTTTAAAAGCAGATGCTGATCACCCTAAAGCAGCTCTCATCTGTACTGCCTGCAATAGTGCTGTCATACCTTCCCACTCAAGCAGGCAGGACTTGGACAACTCCCCGTCCTTGCTCATACACACCCAGCTCCCCACAGCACGTTAAACAAGACTGCTTGCAGGGAGAACTGGTGCACGCCTTCTTAGAAGCACAGTGCTACACTGACTATTCTACACAACATACCAGTCGAAGGGCAGGATCACAGGAGCTGCTGGAAGCCCTCAACTCCAAGATAGGGAGTTCGGTGGCCCAATCGTGCAGGACTCTGTGCAGCCTCAACATTGCACGTTACAGTATATTGGGGTGGCAAACTTCTGGCCTGCGGTGTGGACTGTGGCTTGCATAGATACAGCCCAAGGCTCAGGGTCCCTTTTCTACCATCAAACCCACAGCAGGTGGGGGGGCATGGAGCCCCAAGCCTTGTGGGACGGAGTCAGGCAAGCCAGGGTTGGACCTGGTCTACAGGCTCTGCCTGGTGGGGGCAGGAACTGGTGCTGCTATCACTGCTCCTCCTCCCGCCTCCCTCAGCTGGGGGGACAGTAGCATAGTGGGCCCTGGACAGAGGCTTCCCCTGCCACTCTGACTGGCTGGAATTCAGGCTAATCAGGGTGGCAAGGGTACGCCTGGGAGCAGAGAGCCTCTCTCCATTCTGCCATTCCCCCAGCTGGGGGAGGGGGCTGCAGCAGGTGGATTAAGTGCCCCCCCCATTGCCCAGATCCTCAACTCCCACCCTCCTTCTGCAACCCCTCCTGCCTAAACCCCTGCAGCCTGTTTTTCCACCTCCTCCTGCAAAGACCCCCCACTCCCACCCTGTTACTGCACCTGCCCCTATACCAGCAGCCTGCTCCTTCTGCCCAGACGCCCCGATCCTTAGCCTGCTCCTGCACTCTCCATCCTGCTCAGCCCCACTAATCTCAGCCTGCTCCTGTACCTTCCCGCCTTCCAGATCCCACCCCTGCTCCCCGGCAGCCCCCTCTTGCACACTGAGCTCTGCATTTTTGGTCCCCCTCGGGCCCCAGAAGTGTTAATCTGGCTTGGGGGAAGCCCTGAACCTTGTGTCCCACTTCTCCACCCTCTGCCCATAGGGCTGGAGCAGGAGGGGAGTGAGGTATCTCCATCAGTGGCCACATCACCAAAGATTTCTTGTTTGTTTTGCTTCTCACCATGATGTGGCCCTAACAGATTTTTCTGAGGGTCAGTGGCCCCCAACCTAAAAAAGGTCCCCATCCCTGCAATATATAAAGGTGAAAGGCATGCTTTGTAGGAAGGGATTAAGGCAATGTATGGTTAACAAAGGGTGCTGGAGGCAGGGCTTTCACAAATACAGTATGGAGAAACAACAACAATGCAAGCTCCCCTCTCAGACCACATATATGTCTTAATTCTGACCTAAAGAAATCAGCTGTGTGGGATGGACATCTCCATATCCCAGAGCATGATCTCTGCTAAGGCTGACCGGCAGGGTACCAACAGCAGGGGCGGTTTGAGACCACCACTTCTTGTCACACAGGCCAGAAGGCTAAGATGGGAGTATTTTGAGGCCGGGTTTACAATGGTATCGAGGCATCTAAAGACGTGAAGAGGCACCTTGGGGCATTTTACAGAGGACCTAACTCAGCGATATCAAAGAGTTTGGTGCTTTTATAAGCCACACTGAGTGACTACCTATACTCACAGATACATAAATAACTTTCTGAATCAGTCCTTGGGTCATTATTAACTAAGGCTAGATCTGACTCAGGCTCTATTGCACCCATTCCTCTAAGTCATTTAGCCCCATATGTTATATTGCTTTTTTTAAATATCAAGTCTCTCCTCCCCCCTCCCCCCCGCAACTTAGGGGGAAAAAAAACCCCACCAATTGTTCTATACAGTACTTTGTAAATTGATCCCCCTCAACGGGCCACTTTCTTACAAAAAAATCAGCATTCTGAAATCAAAGCACATAGAAACTGATCAAGTCAATCTGATGAACACCCTGCGTTAGGAAGGGTAGAAGCTGATGACATGCATTTCATAGAGCAGCTGTTTTCAAATTGTGGTTTGGGACCCCAAAGTGGGTCACAATCCCCTCTGAATGGGGTCTCCACAGCTGGCTTCAACCCACTGGGTCCCAGGAACGAAGCCCAAGCCCCACTGTCCAGATATGAAGACAAAGCCCAAGGGCTTCAGTCCTGGGCAGTGGGACAGAAGTTACAAGCTGCTACATGGGGCTGAAGCCCATGAGCTTCAGCTTTGCCCCCCCCCACCCCCAGCTGGTGTAGCAGGCCTTGGGTGGGTACAGGGTTTTGTGACACAGGCGAGGGAGAGTAATGTTTATTTGTCAGAAGGGGGTCGGGATGCAATGAAGTTTGAGAACCTCTGTCTTAAGTAACAGAGATAACCATGCTAGTCTATATATTATGAAAACAAAAAAGCAGTCCAGTAGCGCTTTAAACACTAACAAAATAATTTATTAGGTGATGAGCTTTCGTGGGATAGACCCACTTCTTCAGATCATAGCCATACCAGAACAGACTCAATATTTAAGGCACAGAGAACCAAACTGTCCTCCCCACTTCTGCCCCCCTACTCTCTGATGTGCTCACCTTGATAATTTTTCTGTTTTGTCAACCTTGATTACTATTTTTGGTTCTCTGTACCTTAAATATTGAGTCTGTTCTGGTAGGGCTATGGTCTGAAGAAGTGGGTCTGTCTCACAAAAGCACATCACCTAATAAATTATTTTGTTAGTCTTTGAAGCGCTACTGGACTGCTTTTTTGTTTGCCTATCTTAAGGTACTTGTATACAACCAAACTCATGGTGCTTAGCTTCTGGTTGTAACTGTTTTGATAAGATAAATTACCAGCTAAATTTAATTTTTTTTTGCTTCCTGAAAGACATTGCATTGTACTGCTTCCATTGCACCGAATACTGTAGATACATCAGCCATCCACTAATAAAACTGATTAATAATAGCAGGTCTTTACTATTCCCTTGTGCCAGAACTAACGGTATGTGCTATTGGCCACTAAAAACAGTACAACAAAAAGAGCTCTGTGTTTCGTGTTATAATGAGTTACTACGGAGGCTCTCAGAAGTCAGATGGAAAAGACCCATTAGATCAGGTAAATCATCTTCCTGCCAAGGCAGTATTAGGATATTTGTTGCCAGGCAGTTTGTAAGGAGTTCAGGCTGAGTAATTAAAAGTCACCCACAAACAAAAAAGGAATTGGGATTGTGTCACTTCTGCTTCTTTACGACATATGAAGACAGGCACTCCTCCTGTCTCTTTTATGGACTTGCTTGTTTTACATTAGAAATTCAGGCTTCCTACATAAAGTCTTCCAGGAAAAAGAGGAATGGCAAATGTTAAGATCTTAGAGATAGACAGCAGTGAAACCTGACACAGTGGAAGGGATTTCTTTTTCAGCATTCAGTGTTGACAATCCCAGCCTTGAAGAAAAACTGGGAGACCATAAAAAAGGACCTATTGAAAATCCTGACAGCCCCTGTCTTCTCCAACAGAAGAATGAGGAAGCTTCCAATCCACTTTTCAGGTTCCTCTAGGAACTCCTCTAGCAAAACTAAGGCTTGAAATTCTTGTTGTTTCTAAAGGTGAAAAACTAATCGAACTTTGAAAGCCATCAAGTGTGCTTTGTAAGGAAACAGAAAAGAGTACAGATCCAAGTCCTTCTGTCCACCCCTACACAATTCACTGGCATCCTTTAAGGAAAGACAGTTGGCGTGGATACTTCAGAAGCTACAAAGTTACCCATCCCACCTAAGGGAGCTCTGTGTAGCATCTGCAAGGTGGGTTTCTAAAGCTGTTGCTACCAGCTTTTCTATATACTAGGTCTAGTAATTCACTATGGTGCACTTCACTAATGACAGCTTCAGAAGGCAGCTCAGACATTTTTAATAGTCATTTTACCATGTGCATGACCTTACACTGCACTATAGCTACCACTGATAAAGCAGCACGATGGTCAATTACAAGACCTAGAGTTTTTCTAATTGTTGGTTTCAAATCAATATTAAGTCTTCCATATATAAGACATGCATGGGATCTCAAAGATCAGAAAGAGGAGAGCATGGAAACACAAGGGACACGCTATGGCAAAGCTCAAAATAAAAGCAACAGAAGGAGAAGATGAATAGCTGAGCAGAAAGATATAGCATATTGGAGGATGATGCATGAAAGCCTTTTTTAGGCTCATTTAAAAAGAAACCTCAAAGGTGGGCATGCTCATACTTGACTTAAATGATCCATGTGAGCCAGTCATCAAGGAAGTTTATTTTTAGATATGCCAACCCACTCTTCCACTACAGAACAGGAGTATGAGAGGGATTAAAGCAGTTTTTTTCTTTTTTAAATCCTCCCAGGTATTCTCAACTGTCAAGCAACAGAAATTCTGCCTCACTGCCCACAGCAGTAAGCAGAGCTTGCTTATTCTCTTGTGGATGTGACAGAGCCAGCAGCAACCAATATTCATTTATTTACTTAATTACAGGAAGCTGGCTATTGCTTCTGACTTTACTCAAGATGAAAGTAATGCTTTGGAATGTCAAGAATGAAGAAGATGGAGCACATCCAACCAGTCCATCAGAGACAACAGTGAAAGGGAACTTTCAGCTTGCATAGTTCTCCCCTTTCTACTACTTATAGGCTTTGCCTATAGAAATGTTCATCCTTAAGCCATTTTTCATCGATGTAACTGAACTGTTGTTCCATTGCCATCTAATCCAGTATCTTGTCTCCAATAGTGGTCAGCAGCACAAGCTTCAGAGAAAGGAAAAGCCCTGCAGTGAAGAATTATGAATTAAACTTTGACAAGTGTATTCCTAACCCCTGTCAATTTGTGGTTTTCCCACACATTTAAGTATGTGTCTTGTGTTTAACAAAAAATTCATACGTTTCAAGATAACCTGTAACAAATCCTTGGACAAACTCAAGCTAGTGTTTATTTCCTTGGACAGGAAAGAGCCATCCTGAATGGCTAAGTATCAGTTAACAGCAGCACTTTTTGGCTACCCAGGGCGTAATCAATATAGTAATGTCTTCCAGCCTATTATCTAGACGTAAACTGGGGTTCCTACTGATTCCAGGAGGTGGGAACACTGTGTGCTGTTGCCACTGGAGAGAAATGTACAGGTCACAGCAGTAGTTCTTGCATTCTGCTGAACTTGTACAGGTACACACAAAATAAAGGAGATGGAGGGATCTTCCCCCAGCGAATTCATCCCCCAGGCAAGTTAAATATCTGTTTAAACCTATATCTGGTTCCTGTGAAAACATTTGCTCCTCCTACCCGCCACCCCAGAAGTTAAGATCCTTGTCAATTAGTCAGTAAGTTTCAAATATACAGGAAGTTAAAGGAATTTGAGGTTCAGAAAAATCAGATACTTCCCTCTTGTATTACTCAATGTATGATTACAAAATTTGAAGATCTATAAAAGATGATCATTTGCAGTTTGCAAAATTTTGTATTTCATTCATCCCAGACAATGAAAACAGACTAGTCAGTTTCATAATTTAGTTGATTTCACTTTCTGATACCCATATTAAGCAGGATTATCCAATGTTGAAGAACAATTTTATAGCCTGTATCAAACATACAGGGAGTGTCCCCACTAGACTTCACAAGCATGTTAGCCTTAATTGACAATCAACTAATTCAAGGTTAAAAAAAGTCTAGCAAAGACAGGCTTTGCACAGAGTATACATTGATATTGTCCTTTTGGCAGCATGACAATTTTCTGGTGCTGCTGATACTGTGATGCACTCTGACAGATGTAATTAACAGGTATACTCCTGTATGGAACTGTGGGCCAACCAGAATTTGCAGAGCTGAAGCTTGCTGATGCAACACATTTTTTATCTTGCCTTAGTCTGGTGTACTTTTACCAAATGACCAAGAACTTTTAGAAACACCATTACCTTACTCTAAAATATCTGTAAGTCCTCCTGCTTAAAAAGTGGTTCATCAGGGATATGAAGGATAGAGGGTGTCTGAGTGAACCAATTTGGGGGATCAATGCATGGCGAAGTGGCAGAGGGGAAGAAGCCATGGAGATGCTCATGGGAGTAAGACAAGACTACTAGCGATAACAGAGCAAGGGGTAGAGTCACAATCCAGAGTGATAAGAAAATAGGTAAGCATAAGAGCACTAAATTTGGGAAACTCTTGTAAAGTAAAGGCTTGAAGTTTACCTGTGATGCAGTGGAAAAAGGGAAGCCTCAAGAGGGACTGAAAGGCCCTGTTTGAGGGGAGGGGCTGCACAAAAAAACAGCCATGAAAACAGATATTGAAAGCGGTATTTTGAATATACTTTGCTATTGGAGTTTTATAACCTGCCATCAGGCTGGAGACAAGGAGATTACTATACTGTAGTGGAAACATGAGATACTGGCCTAGAGTTTGAAAGCTATGTCCTGCCCAGAAATGGAGTTAGAGCTTGTCTACAGAGGGAAACCATTGCAAATTACGTCGGGGAGCGAATTGGAAGTGCAATAGCTATTCCACACTAACTCCTGGAGTGTACACTCATTCTGAAGAAAGAGTGTTTTTGTGCATTTTACTTTAAGCTAATGCTAAGTAGTTATTCCAGGCTAATATCCTGCATAAACAAGGCCTTGGAATTAGACAAATCAGTGCACAGATACTTCTGTATCACTTCATCACTGCAGCATCCAAGATGAATAAAGGCTACAAAAAGAGCCAGAGGATAAATCAGAGGTTTACTTGTCTATCCAACAGCCTGAATTTTATACCTGTAAATATTAATGGCAGTCATACCAATTCACATATTGGTGCAATGCATGCTTGCACACAAAGAAATCTGTGTTCTGTTGTGACAGTATTTCAAGCAGCTTAAATCCATTGCATTTCTCACCAGACTCATCAACTATTTCAGACACAGTAGCACAGCAGAAAGGCATAAAAGTGTCAAACTCTATGACTTCGCAATGAGATAATGGTGGGTCCACACAAATTCAAATCCACAGGAATGGGAGAGTGAAGGATCATTGCCCATTTGGAATGTCACTCCAAAAGGAAGAAACTTGCTCCAGCTGAATCGCTTCTTAAAATTCTGCATGCAAGGAATAGGCAGGCTCAAGTCCCTAAGAGCAGCAGTTTGATACCCTCCCAACTTGCTTTCTCCCCACCTTTTCATCCCCTAAAATTAAAACAGAGTTGTCAGAACTAGACAGTACAGTCTAAGTGGCAGGTCTATTAAAAAATCACCAGCCTAAAACTGGTGTCATGTTTTTCTACTTTGAACATTTTTCCCCATAGGTTCTCTTCCTTTGCACCTGATGAAGCGGGTCTTTGCCCATGAAAGCTTATGCTCCAAAATATCTGTTAGTCTATAAAGTGCCACAGGACTTCTTGTTGTTCCCTTGCCTTTGTTTCTTCCAAACACGCCTTCTCCTTTCACAGGCCAGAGCTGTGCCCTTCTCTATGCTCTGTTCCATCCCATTCCATTCATGTGCTCTATTTCCTGCCCTGGTCCTGTAGCTGCAGGTGCTCCAAGCATCTGAAAAGTCCCCTTTAATTCTGGATGACTTCATTGCTATTATGCAGACCTCAGTCATTCATGTATCTGTTGCCTTAGGCTGAACTCCTTCAATGAGCTTCTAGGGGCAACCCACAAAATCCACATGGAAATGCCTCCCTAGGGGGCTCAGAATGAACTCAATAATTCAATGTAATTTAAAGTGCTGGTAATGGTCTTCAGAGTCATAAATGACCTGGGCCCCAGGTACTTTCACCTAACACTTCATTGTGGCAGCTGACATTGGCTGAGTAGTGCTTGAGGTACAACATTTTTACTACAGGGAAGATCAACACACAGTTGATCGATCTTCTGGAGTTCAATTTAGCACACCTAGTAGGGATGTGCTGAATTGAACTTATGGGGCATCTGTGTTGGTGTCAGTATTCCTGCCCCCGTTAGGCATAAGGGAAGACAAATGCTCCTGTCAGCCTCCCTTAGTGGAGACAACTGGGAAGCCTGAATTAAGGTATGTCAACTCTAGACTCTAACTAGGTAACTAACGTAGCTAGAACTGCATACCTTAATTCAACCTTCCACTCTCATGTAGACCTGCCCTTGCTTAGGGAAGTAAAGTGTTAATTCTACCAAGTGTTAAAAGATTTCTCAGCTGAGCACTCCCATCAAAATGCAGACCCCTCGGTAGCCTTTCTGAGGCTCTGATCTACAGGAAAAGACCCATTTAATTGTTTTGTGCTTGGATTTTCATTACTTCCATGATCAGGTCGTCTACAGAAGCTAGTGAAAACAAGACCTATTTGACTTGAGAAAAGTAGTTAAAATATATAACCTTCTATCTGTGAATCCACCATCTGAAGCTGCACTGGCTCTCAAACACATTATCCATCCATCATCTCCCAGTGCTCACAACCTGTTACCTCTTACGCGCATTAATATTTCTCATGTGGGGAAAGAACATAGCAGAACTGCCTCTTCCAGCATCACAGTCAAGCAAAATGCACCATATGATCAAAGAATGAATGAAACAGCCAGTGCTGTATGCTGCTTCAAGAATCCATGCCCTATGCCTCACCTCCTTCCCACAATTGCAGAGTTTATCATTCAGTCTTGACTGACATAAGGCAGAACCTAGCAAACATTTTCCTTCATATCTTAGACCAGGTCTACACTTCCACCTAAACTGACACCCACTGCTGCCGTCTCAATTTACTGGCTCTGGTGAAGACAAGCTAAGCCAATGACGGAGTGTTCTCCCATCAACTGCTTACTCCTCTTCTCTAAGAAGAATAAGACAAGTCAGCAGCAGAGTGTCACCAATTGACACAGCACAATGCAGACACCACTGAAACTTGACTTAAATTATGTGGCATAACTTAGGTTGACTTACAGTTTTAGTATAGACCAATCTTTAAAGTCTGTCTCGACACTGTAATTAATCGTCCCTCAGCCCTTAAGGTTCAACCCAAAATGTACTTTGCTTGGCAAGTCAGAACAACTATTTTAGAGTTCAGAAAAATGAGAAATCAACTGATCCAAGGTCAATTTAAAAAAACAAGTAACAGGCAACTTACTCACTGAATCTGGATACAAATAAACACAGTAAAGCAGCTAGAATATTTGAAATTCCTAAGTTAACCAACTGACTTTCAAGAGGTTAAAAAAATAAATAGGGCAGAATTTTAAAGAAACTGAGAAGATCCTTCAACCAAAAGCAATGTCCTAAACCTCTAGAGACCTTCCTGTATCCCAGCAACTCTGCAAAACCAGGTTTAAACATTAACCTCTTAGCTGCTAATGCTTGAAAGCCTTCAGCACTTACATGCCAAGATAAAGCCTGAGGGTGTTTTGTCTTTTTAAGGAACAGACTGTCAGATAAGTGTACAGGAGTAAATGGATGGCAGAAAGTCCACATGAATATTTATGATGTCTAGTGCAGAACAAGCAGGAGGGGAAGCAGAGTGGAGTGAAATGGCACAAAATAACAAGGGATGACATCTACCTAGAAGATGAACACACTTCTAAAAAAGAGAAAGCTATTTACTTTATGTCAGTGATTGGGATAAGCTACAATTGATCATATTCAAATGCTATACTAAAAGGGACAGTGCAGAAAGGAAGGCCAAGAATTTAGGTAATGGTTCCATTTTGAGTGTGAAAATGAGAACAGCATCAACTGAAGAAATTAAAGGGCCTGTCTTTAACATTTATTTTTCTGACAAGTTGTGTTTCTCTCAACAAGTGATACAGATGCACATGAGAATCAAAATTCTCTTTTAAAGACCTTTGTTATACATTTTTTCCATTTTACCAGTTGTGTAACGTGTTTCTATTGCTGCCACAAGAAGACAGCGAAACTTAAGACTGCTCAAATACACTGCATACAGGTAAACAGCTTTAAAAAAAAAGTAAGGTGGGTACCATTTCAAAGCCATTTGTAAATCACTATATAGATTACAAGCATTTTCCCCCTAACTTGAAAAACTGTTCAAGCGGCTGATTTGTACTGTAAATTGATATGGGAGCCCTGTGTTTATCAACATACACAAGAAATAACACGGATTTTAGAGCTAGCGCCCAAGCATACTATAATCACCAATAAGCCAGGAGCAAATAAGCACTCTGTTTTCCTATCACAATCTGGCTGTCACCTGTGCAGACTGAAGCAGTCAGTTCCAGTCAATAACCAAGGTAAACCATTTTCATGACTGTTAGTTAGCCGATTGCTTTTTCTTGTTAAACATTTCCAATAATTCACGGAAAGAGATCACTTACTCCCTTATCTGCATTAATGAGTATTCAAGTGATTAACACTCCAGTAGCTCCTTTGGGAAACAGATAATCGGGGAGGGGGGAGAAGAATGAGCAATTTTAGAAGCCTAGTGTAGTAAGACACATTGGCATTTGTGAAAGTGTGACCATCCAGTGAGCTCCCTGTTCTGCAACAAGTTCTTCTTGCACACCAGCTCAAAAGACTGCCATTGCCCCAGCTGAATTAAGCTTGAAGATGCAGTCTCAGGGCCATGAGCAAGTCTACATTACATAATTAAGTCAACCTAAGTTATGTCAACGTATAGCCACTGCACTAATTGAATCTATTTTACACGGTGCTTCGTGGGTCATTGGTATGCGTTCCCACCATGAGCGCTTGAACCAATTTAACTGCCTGATTGGAGCGCCGAAAGGCAGAAAATGTTGATGTAAGCAATGTAGTGTCCATGCTGACTCCATCAAGTTACCCAATTGCTCTTCTCTACCTACTGTTTGACATACTTTTATCATGCCAATTTAAGGGTACATTCTCTATCAACAGATCTTTGAAGCTTGTACTGACCCTCAAGACACTGATCTCAATTCTAGATCATCATTTAAACCCAGGTTTCCTCAGAAGGAAGCAATTCTGCTTGCAACAAGCATAAAAGGGAAGTTAGAGCAGAGAACCAGTTCTCTGAGTGGGTTTTTACCAGGCCCTGGGAAAATCTAGGCTGATCTACAACAGAAAAGTGAAAACTACCAGCTAGTTTGGATTTTAGTGAAAGGTTCCTTCAGTATGAAGTCCTTGCCCTAGTCCATCTAGTGAACTGCCTTTGGCAGGTGCTTATTTTGGTACATGACAAGGAAAAGATCTCCACACGCTTTAGAAACAGCGTATTTCCATACCATCCTTGGGAAGGAGCAAGCAATACATTTAGAGTTTTCACAGCCTGCTTAGTGACCTGAACTAGCTTCTGCTGATCTTCAAGATGTTCTGTTGCAGAGACCACATTAACAACAACAAAGTGCTTTGCGTGTACGGGTATGGGAGGAAGGTGAGGTCTGTCACATCCACGCCTAGAAGAACCAGCACAGCACATATGCCAGGCTTTTCACTGAACTCCCATTTTGTACAACACTACAGGAAGATCTGCTTATGGGTGTTAGATGGCAAGACTGCATATTGTGCAACTTGTAGAAGGAGCAAAAAGCAGAGGCCAATCTGTAGAGTTGCTTATGAAACTGGTCACTCCCATCTGAGACAGGACATGCACTGGGAGAAACATCCCAGAAGATAGCTATATTTGTGAAAATGTTGCACTTTCATTGTCTGCCAACAGAGGGATTCAAGTTCAGCCCAAATTCATGGCATCTGTATTCCAGGTATACTCTTCAGAGCATAGGTGTCCAACCTTTTGGCTTGCCTGGGCCGCATATAAAATATATAATATAGTTAATGTATATAAATCACATAATGTTAAAAAGTTTACAATCTTGTGGGGCCGCATTACTAGCTGTCCAGGGCCGCATGCGGCCCATGGGCTGGACACGCCTGCTTTAGAGGAATACGTAACAGAAACTAACAAGAAGGGATGACAGGGTCTCTCAAAACCCAGGACACCAAGGACAAAACAGCTCTGATCTCATGGGAAAGGCCAGAACATGATATTTTTTAGCATATGAAAACTAAAAAACAAAGGTTCTCCCTAGAGCTCAAAGGAGGACCTGATCACCTTTTCTAAACAGAAAGTGTCAGACTTACTGGCACCAGTGCACCTCTGCACAGCACCTAGAGCACCCTCAGAAAGCACTTCATTAATCACTTTGAAAAAGAACACAATAAGGAGTTTCACAAGAGCAAGTCTCTGCTTTCAAAACACTGTCTTGCTGCAAGACCACTTTAGAGTAAACAGCTACCTGCTCACAGAGCATTTAGGAAAGGTCAATGACCCAAAGCATTGAACTCCAAACCCAATCTTTTAAATGGCACCAAATACACATGTAATTGCCTTACCAAGCACAGTAATTGAATTCTTCTCAAGGATCCCCTTTATCTAATCAACCCACTAAGATTCAAATGCCACAAAATAAAAAAAAAATTGATTTCTATAGCTGACAGCTACATATTGAAGGGGGTGACTGGATAAAGGTCTTAAATCTGAGACACAGCAGAGCTCAATGCCACTTAAGTGCATTTTAATATTGTTTCTAGGTATTTCAGGACTGGCAGAGAGAAGAAAAAATAGGTGCCTGTATTTAAAGTTTATCTATTGCCAAAAGGTGGGAAAAGCTAATTTTATTTAGATCTCTTCTAGACGCAAGACCGTTTACCACCTGTGAAGCTTTTAAGACTTGCTTTCTTTTGTATTTGATTCAGTAAATGTCACATTTTATACACATTCAAAGCAAGCTTATTTTGTACTTTATGCAATGCTTGAAAGTAGTGACAATACTGATCACTTTGCTCATACTACATGTTTAATCCATAAGGCCACAGCTCTGGTAATGCAAGCAGTCAAAAATCACAGCTGGGAGCTGAGATTCACAATGAAAACATATTCTTTCTGAAATGCTAGGCTACAGCACAGAAGTTATTCCGTGATCACTAGGATGGTAGTTTCTCTGTAGACAATATGAGATCAATATTGTGTGTCCACACTGGGTACAGATACATGCTAGCTATTGTGGTTGTAATGGACAGCCCTCTGTGACCAGCTGCAATTTTTTTCTACTGCAGGATTTCAAGGAGTTCCTCAACAGCCTATTAGATACTGAACTGCAGAAGTTGGGAGCTTAAATTTGATGAATATCAACAGCTGACCATTTTAAAAGAGCAACAGTCTATTCTGTTGTACTTAGACAAATTTCACACAGCTGTGAAGAGAGCTTTCCAAAGCATAGTGTAATTGATACAGTATCACCCCTGTGGGGGGATGTCTACATTGCAGTCAAAGAATATGACTGCTGCTGAACAAGACATACAGAAGCTAGCCTAAGCCTGGTGAGCACAGGTACCAGAGCTGCAACACCACTAGCGTATACTTCTGCATGTCATAGGAGCGAAGAGCTAGAAAAAGCAACGCTTTCAGCTGCTGATTGTGCCCACAGTTTCAGCCCACCTGCCTGAGAAGGAGATATTCCCAGACCTTAAAGATTTTCACAAGTAGAAATTCAGTTCTGTCCAACTCAGATTCATTTAATGACACTGTAGTGACTGGGTAAGGCTGGGAAGTGTGATCACCACAACACTGATCACTAGAAAACCAAAGGAAAAAGACAGGTGTTTACAAATTTTGTAACTATTGGTCCCTTTTTAGCCTCAGTCTCTGGACTTCACCCACTGTATTCTATCCTTTAGATATGAGCAGAACCACCACCTGTACCAGATCCATTTCACAAACAGATAAGACAGTTTCAAAAATTTGCAACTTATGTATAACGGGCATAAATAACAAAAACAGCGTAAGTGAAAGTTAGCGATAACCATGCTGAAAAATGGATGTGGGATATATCAAAATCTAACACTACACACCAAGGCTGGGTAATAGTGGCTTAGCACAGCCCAACTTAGAAGACATGGAGAAGCTACATGTAAAGCTAGACATCACAAAGACAGATCTTTGTACTTCAACATCTAAACAGTCTTATTGCCCAAATGCAAATGCTTTAGAAACTGCATGAGTTAAGCTCAAGAGTCAACACCTTTCACCACGAATTAAAATCACAACAAATACTGCCAGTTACTGCAGGCAAAACACTGAGGCTCTACTTACTAATGCATGCCTAGGTCTGCCTGGGGATACAACAGGCCTTTTTGCTCTCTCAAAAATACATTGTGATAAATAGAAAACAAGATTTTATTAAGTTATCAGTAACGAGCTGTATTTTTATTAAAAATAAGGAACATTTGAAAGCTTAGTAAAGAGGTTAATTAGTATTGTGCTCAGTAATCAAACCCAGAGTATCTCAACTCCCATTCAGGTTCTTTTACATGGGTTAGAGTGAAGTCTCAACAGAAATTCACCACCACCACCATCAATAACCGTGGGCTCAACACCCTTTGGTGTCTAATGCCTCTCTCACTGTTCCTTTCCATCTTTCTCTGTCCAGTGCAGAGTGGCTTAGTTTCTGTAGACTAGCTGTGCAGAGTGTCGATGCACTGACCGTGAAACAATAATACAAATGAAAGCTGATGCCACTACGACTAAATGATAAAAGATGCCGGCTCAGATGTCACCCAGATAAACAAGGTCCGCTACACCAATCAAGCAATCGGGGTTGGGTCGATAAGCTGGCTACCAAAAGAAAATTACAACTAAAACATGGAATGTCTGAACACCGCAGGCAACTGGAATATTAGAGATGCTTCAGAAGGAGATGGAGAGATACCGATGCAATATACTTGGGCTGGCAGAGATGCGTTGGATGGCATCGGGAGAGATGTGCAGTTGCAAAGTCATTTGGTCGGGAAACAAAATGAAGCATGAAGGAGTCAGATTCCTTCTAAGCAAACAGCTAGAGGAGCCTTATTAGGATACAAACCGGTGAGTGCAAGAACGATGGTAGAGAGATCTGAAACAAAACCATTCAACATCTCATTCAGGTGTACGAACCCACGTCGGACAGTACAGAGGAAGAGATTGGGCTATTCTATAAAGACTTGACAAAGACAGTGGAGGAGATACTGAACAAAGATGTGTTGATCGTCAGAGGAAATTGGAATGTGAAGGTTGGAACAGATAATGAAGGTTGGGAGAGAGTCATGGGAAGGTTTGGATATGGAGAAAAAAACGTACGAGGTGAGAAACTACTGGAGTTTGCTACAGAGCACAAGATGGTGATCTGCAGCACGACATTCCAACAAAAGGACTGTAGGATGTGGACGTAGCGACTGAATGACTGAAATCCAAGAACATGATAGATGATTCTGATAAGACAACGGGTAACATCAGTACAGCAGTGCCTAACCTTCCAAGGAGCAAACACAGACTTGGACCACAGTCTAGTGAACAGAAATTCCCATCTTTGCATATTTTGAATTAAATCAAAACCACCACCAGATTGATTTAAACAGTGGGTCTGTCCCACGAAAGCTCATTGTCGAATAAATCATTTTTCTAGTCTTTAAAGTGCTACATTTCTGCTGCTTAGTCCTTTTTAGTCAAGTACAAGAACCTGCATGCAGCAGTGGCATTGTTCCATTGTCCAGATTGTAGATAAACACCGTCATTCATCAGTTATGTTGAGAGGTTTAACAAAAATCAGCTGTGCCTATAATGGAAAAGAGGGGGTTGAAAAACCTGCCACATCACTGGTTAAGAGGATCAGAGTCAAACCACTGCAGTATGAAAATATGTAACAAAGAAACATCTTCGGCTGGTGCAATTTTATTTTATCTTATTTATTCTGTACATTTCATGTCCTTTATAACACAGGGTTTTAGTCACACCTACAATAAGGTAAGAAACACACTCATCCCCTTCCTTATTACCTCTGGCCTCTTCAAAAATCTATTGCTGAGTATATTTAATCTGACAGAAACAGTGTGGAGAAAGTATAAAGGCAATTTTGAACACAGAATCTGTTGCTCAATTCCAAATACTTGTAATGTAGCTCCCAGTGGTATGTAAGCATGACTAAACTGATAGAGAGCAAACCAGGAAAGGTTTACTATTCTAACATTGCCTCAAGATGTGTGAATAAAGTACAATCCTCATTTTGAGGAAGGTTCTTGTGTGAAAGCTAATTTAGAAAGAGATGGGGGATTTTGTGTTGTGAAGCTAAAAGCATCTGCATGGGTGTAGAGCATGGGATTTTTTTTTTTTTTAAAAAAAAAGCGATCGTTTGGTCAAATTCTGCTCGCATTGAAGTCACCAGTTTTACGACTAACTAAAATAGAAGCAGAGCTAGGTCAATGCTACGTGCATTGTACAATGCTACTCAGATCGCGCAAATGATCAGAATTGCTTTATTTGAAGTTTTTACATAGCTAAGGAAACTTGGGGAGGAAAATGGCTGGCAAATTATTCAAAACAATTGGAATCAGAGTTTCTAATTATGAGGATGAAATTAGATGCATAACCTGTTTTGACTGTTTGGATTTCTAATTGCTACCTGGTGCAATTTAAGTAAAGTCTAACCTGATTTCTTTATGACATTTGGATGACAATGCAAAGGTAGATTTGCATTTTCACCAGTCTTGGAAATTTTGACCAAACATGCACATGCTTCTTGAATTAACTCACATTCCCAGTTCCATTAGGAATGTGAAATCCACTTTTAGTCTTTCCCTAATAAAATTGCTGAGTAGCTTCTTCGACTTGCATTTTAATTCCATTACTATAGACACCCTGGCACCAAAAGATGCAAGTCTTTCCTTACTGAATAAATCCTATATTTAAGTTGGGTTACCCTTAAACTATGTGCTGCTATTTGAGGAAGGGCAGATTTTCTTCACCAGCTTTTTTTTTTTTTCCAGAATGGCTGACTGAAGCAGAGATGAATACATCTAGGCAAGATTGTATATCACTTTTTCTGTCCTATTACCATCTGTGGCTCATTTTCTAGTCTGAATTCTATTTGCCATATAGATTAGGAATTTAATATTCTGGGTTACAGAAACCAATCTGGAAATGAGGTACTTAGCTATGCGTAATTTAATGAAAAGTATCACAGGTAGCCATGCTAGTCTGTATCCACAAAAACAAGTGCTATGGCACCTTAAAGACTAACAGGTTTATTTGGGCGTAAGTGTTCCTGAGCAAAAATCCACTTTGCAGATGTGTGGAGTGGAAATTAGAGGCAGCCATAACTATACTAACACATGAAAAGAAGTGGAGGACCAGTGCTAACGAGGCCAATTGTCAGTTCATGTGGCCCACTCCAACAGTTGATAAGGAAGTGTGAAAACCAAAGGAGGGAAAATTGGTTTTGTAGTGAGCCAGCCATTTCAATCCCTGTCAAAACCAATTATGTAAGTAAGAAAGAGAGGGAGCCGTGCTAGTCTATATACTATCAAAACAAAAAAGCAGTCCAGTAGCACTTTAAAGACTAACAAAATAATTTATTAGGTGATGAGCTTTCATGGGACAGGCCCACTCCATTAAAATGTAGACTAACTGGTTGTGGATCCAGGAATGTTTTGATGTCTGTTTTGTGCCCATAAACTCTGTCTGGGAGAGTCTGAAGACAAAGAGTTAATGGGCGCAAAACAGACATCAAAACATTCCTGGATCCACAAACCAGTTAGTCTACATTTTAATGGAGTGGGCCATTCTGTTAATAACTTAAGAGTTTGTGTCTTATTGAAGAAGAATTTTCAGTCTGCTTTAGAAAGAGAAGCTGCTGAACTCTCTTTCACATTCAAATTTGACACATTAACACATGGTTTGAACTGGGATGCAAATTTTCTGGGACATTATAGGGGCTCTTTGGCATACTTGGCTGAATCTAATTCTTGACTACCCCCCCACCCCTCTGCTCTCTGATTTGCTCACCTTGATCTTTTTTTCTGATTTGTCAACTTTGATTACTGTTTTTGGTTCTCTGTGCCTTAAATATTGAGTCTGTTCTGGTATGGCTATGGTCTGAAAGACACCCTGTATGGTGAGCTAGCCTCTGGCGAAAGACCTCCCGGACGCCCCCAGTTGCGTTACAAAGATGTCTGCAAGAGAGACCTCAGAGAGGTAGACATCGAGCTGGACAACTGGGAAGAACTAGCAGGCGACCGCAGCAGATGGAGGCAGGGGTTACACAAGGGCCTTCAGAAGGGCGAGTTGAAGATCAGACAGCTAGCAGAGGAGAAGCGAGCGCACAGAAAGCACAATAAGGACTTGCCAGACACCCACTACATCTGCAAGAGATGCAGCAAGGACTGTCACTCTCTTGTGGGTCTTTATAGTCACAATAGATGCTGTAAATGAAGTCCTCAATTGAAACTTTCAAGGGCGCGATCCATAGTCTATGAAGACTGAAGGATGCCTACTATGGTCTGTAGACGTGGGTCTGTCCCACGAAAGCTCATCACTTAATAAATTATTTTGTTAGTCTTTAAAGTACTACTGGACTGCTTTTTTGTTCTGATAATTAACTCAAGTGTTAAGCGTTCAGCACCTAAGCATAAGGTAATTGCTACCTCTAGTGAGAGAGATCTGCCTGAGGCTTCTCATGACAGCCACATGCAGCTTGGAACTGCTCAGCTGGCGACCTTAACAAACCTAATGGTGACTCATGTTTGGGTCCCGACCCATAGGCTGGGAATCCCTGCTCTACATACATACACTATGCATCCTATTTCTGGTGCCAAGATATTCAAATACATAAGAAAAGTACCTAAACTCAAGTGGTTTATGTCAAGTTACAAGCACTTGGAACAAATGGGAGACTTTTACACATATTTTAATGGGAATTTAGTATTGCTCTTATGAGTTTTTGCCTACAAGCAGAAATTTGAGAACCAACTGCTCATATAGGGAGGGATGAGTGTACCTGATCCTTAGTTCCCTTTCTGCAAATAGTCAAAGTCACTGTTCAGAAGCTTTACTGTTTTAACTGCTCTAAAATCTATTGAGTCAACTAGACCAGTCGTTCTCAAACGGTACACAGAGAGCTCTTCCAAAGGATACATTAACTCAGTGCTCCTCAACCTTTATGACTGAAAAAACTGGATGTATTTTATACTCCTGATTTTTTTTTATTTATCCTTTTTGCACAGTCTTAAGTATGGTGGCAAGTTTATTGCCTATAGGCAACTTCTTCCAACCAACTAGTTATGATTAAGTTGTTTAAAACAAATGTGTTGCAGTGGTAAAAAAATTGTGTGTCTGAAAATTGTAGGAACTTGGGATAATTTTATAAAAAGGTTAAGAAATACTGAACTAGACTGTTTTGAAATTTAGTGCACCCCCTGGGGGTAGGGAGTACGAGCAGTAATCTAAATGTAGGGAAATGAGACCAAAGTGACTATACTCCCACCCCACCCCTAGGATTTCCTTGCAGTTGACACATTCTGGCAACTTTTTCCTGGGATATATAAGAGCAAACCAGGACTCATCACCAAACCCAGTGCCTTAATTGCTCAATCATTACCCCCAGTCAAATTCACAGCACCCAAAAGTGTTCCTCTAATTTTTCCCATCACATGTGCAGAATGAATTTTGTTAAGGTGAACTAATATGGAGGGTGATGTCACATACATCATCTCCATATTAGTGCACATAACAAAATTCATGTGGTGGGGATGGGACTGAGGGATTTGGAGTGTGGGAGAGGTGTCAGGCCTGGAAGAGAAGGTTGGTGTGCAGGGGGTAAGAAGATTGGAGATGTGGGCTTTGGTGTGGAGCAGAGATGATGGGCACAGGGATGGGGTGTGAGGAGTGAGGGTGTGGGGCCAGGGATAAGCTGTCTGGGGAGCAAGCTGCCCTGGGGCTACAGTGAGGAGAAAGGACTTCTCCCATCTCTTTCCACAGCAGCATCTGGGCTGGGGATAAGGGAGAGGCGCTTCTTCCAACTGCAGCAGCTCTGAGTCTGGGGAAATGGGACAGGTGCGCCCCCCACCTGAAGCAGGTCTAGGCATGGTGGGTTCCCTGAGCACCTGCACAGTGCTTAAAAGGTTGCTATGAGGCCGTACAGCTTTAGGAAACTTAGCCCACCAGCCCACATAATCCCATCTATCATCATGGCATCATTGTGGCAAAGCTCTAAGGAATGGTGTCCCTCCACAGACTGACCTAGGCCCTAATTCCGCCAAGAGTTCAAGTACAGGCCAAACGTTAATCCTATGAGTAGTTCCATATTCTTCAGTGGAACTACGTGTGTTCTTTCAATTAGGTGAGGTGTTTAGGTTCCAGGCTGAATCAGAATCCTCAATAGAAACAACTCCAAGAGAAGAGGACTAATCATTATTTCAACTGTTTACAAAGCTTTATATTTCTCTTTATTCACTGACCATCTATTTAACTCATATGCCAGACAAAGAGGAAAGAGAAAAATCTCTCCTTGTGGAGGATTCAAACATCCTTCACCACCACTCCACCGTGCCCCAGGTCTACAACTGATAGATAAATAAACTCCCAATCCAGTTCTGTCGCCCTTGAAGGAAGCCTCCAGTGACAAAAAGATGAGAAGATGTGATATCCTTGATAATTTCTGAAGTGGAAAAGGAGCTCTTTTTTTTCTTCAAGACACAAAGGGGAAGAAATGGGTAGGTCTCCTTTATGTATCATAAAAAATGCAGAACCAACAGATTGTCTTCTTCTCATTGAAGATCCCATAGGTTTACTGCTCGAGGCCATATGCTGATGTACAGCTTCATGGTGTAAAAATTAAAATCATTCAAAATACAGGATTTAGAAACTCCCATTAAATGAAAAGGCCCAATTCATCCCTTGTGACTCAGGACAAGCTTGAAAATGCAGAAAATACTGCATCACTGTTAAACCAGATGTGTAGTGCAACTTAGTTTTTCCATCAGAGAGGAAAACTTAAATCTTATCTTCCTCAGCCACACGATTTGCTCTCCTACACATTTACCAGGAATGCAACCCCCCCACCCCCTGCAAAAAAACACCAAAGCCAACACATGATTTCAACAGCACCCAGACCATGGCTTTTGCTTCCAGACAGCAGGGGAAGCTACAGGAGCAGGAGAGGAAAACAATTCTGGAACACCCCCTCTTCATGTGGGAATTTGGAAGCTTTCTAGTCTCAAATACGAGAGCATTCACAAATAAAATTGTTAGCCCAATAGGTGCATTTTTCCCTCCAACATACTTTACCTTTTCCATTGTAACTGAAGGATTTTTAGCAAGCTCACTTGACATTTTATTTTTCACCTTAGAATTTGATATTTCAAAGGTCATTTGTAGCTAGGTTTAAGATTGGTCTGCCTATATTGCCCTCAACAGCATCATAGTTGAGCATCTCGCAATCTTTAATTTATTCTCATAATGCTTTAATTCAGAAGAATGTTACTAGAATCCCTATTTCACTGACGGGAACTGAGGAACAGAGAGATTAAGTGTTTTGCCCAAGGTCACACAGCAAGTTTGGTGGAACTGGGACTTGAAGCTAAGCCTCCCTAGTCCTGACCAGAAACCTAACCACTGCCTAACCCTCCTCTTCTGGTAAGCTCTTGATAAGAAGGGAAGCAATTTGTTAATTATGGTGCATACAAATGATAAGTGCACATTACACAAGCCATCCAAGTTGAACTGGATTTGGTTTTGGCTTCCACCCTAAAGACTTGAAAGAGATCTAAATTCACTTGTGTAAATTTGTATGAGCCAAATAGCATTCCAACAGCCTATTTAGCCTCAAACGCTATGCTATGACTGGAAAACAAGTGACATGATGAGGCGCTTGCAAAGTCAAATGAGCAAACATGAGAAACTAAGAAGGGGAAAAAAATGAGACTGTTCAAAAAACTTCGCCACTGCTTATTTCGCTCCAATGACTCACTAATGTTTTGGCAAGAAGACATCTTTGTCCATCATTGAAGAGGAGCATAAACAATTTAGGATTTTTTTTTGGGGGGGGGGGGGGGGCACCTTGCTCTGGACAGTGACCATAAAATCCCATCCTCTCTTCTTTTTACTTGTTTAATTTTCTACCATTATGTCACTTATTACTAGACCTTTTAAAGGCTAGACAAAACCTAACAGTTTGTTCTGGAAATTTTTTTCAGGCCTCTTGTACTCCCAGGACACCCAAAATAGGATACAAGCCCAAAGAGTGGTTTGGTTTTTTTTTTTAAATTGCACAGCAAGCTCTTAAGGCATCACCTTTTATTTGGAAAATTATGTAGAAAAAATGCCAAAGGTGATGATGCAAGGGGAATTTCAAACTTCCCCAGTTAAGACAGGACAATCAAGTTCTGGAGCACGAGTGGCTAAAAGACAACACCCCCTCATGCTAAGCGGGGAATAAAAAGCATGAGAGAAGTTGCAAAAGCTAGTGTGTAATCACTGCAGGAGCCAGCCTAGTTCTTCTCCCAGCTGAGATAAGGCCTTGCATAGATTGTTACGCCTGATGACTCGCTCACCTAAAGCTCAGGTGTTTGGTTCAGGTTTGTATCTCATTTAAGCCATCCCATTCACTTTTGGCATCAACATAAAACTTGAGGAGAAAACGAGTAAACATACCTCCTTATGTCACCAAAAATAGCTATAACCTTTTTTCTGGTAATTTAGGGGTTAATAGGGCAGTCAGAACTCATGTACATCCGGTATTGGACTCATAGGGGAGGCTGTGCAACTTATGCTGAAGATTAAATCAGAGGCTGATTCTGTACAATTAAAATACTGCAGGAATCCTAAAATAGTATGGCTTTCCTTCACATTACACCCACAGATTTCAACAGCTTTGTTACGTTACAGATTTCTGTTTGTTCCTTCCAGCTCTTGGAAACTCTCACCTTTAAGTCCCTGAAAGAATGGAGCATGTTGCCTCCAATACTGAATAGTTTTCTCAGGTACTGCTTGTTAGTGATAATACACAGTGCTGTACTTTTAAACAAATGAAGGCATCTTTGCTGCAAGCATGCAAGAAAGCAGGACTAACAACAACATGGGAAAAGTCACAATTGACTGGAATATGCCAGGAATTGTTGGGTTGCATCTTCCAACGAGTTGAACCAATGGAAATAAATGGTGGCTACCAATGAAAGATGTTTAGGTTGCATTTGTTCTATAAATCGGTTTAATCTGACCAGCCATTTGTGAAGGTGCCTTGTGATTATCATCCACCAGATTTGAAGATCTATTCTAAAGTATGGAACAAAAGCAACAAATCCATCTGGGGATTCCTAGAAGGTAGGATGAAGACCCTATCTCTGAGGTACCTATGTGATCTCCATTACCACAGCACATGACCACATTATAATCTTTAGTGTATTTATCTTTATCCCTTCCCTACTTCCCAGGGAAAGTGTGGCATTAGCCCCATTCTACAAACTAAAATGACTTAAGGTCACACATGAAGAGCAGATCAAGGAACCTATCTTGGCCTCCCAAGTCCCAGGCTAGCACATTACCCGTTAGAATATCCTTCCCCTGACCCTGGCCATTTCTAATGCCAAGCATGAGCAAAAGGCCATGGCCTCTGCCTAGGTCTTCTCTGCCAACCTTCCTCATGTCCAGTTTCTAGGATTTCTCATCTCTACCTAAATGAAAATGAAGTTATTACTAAATATGGATTAACGATCATTTAATCTTGTGGCCAGCGGAAACAGAACACTCTGAACAATATGAAGCACAGAAATCTTGGTACAATACTAGGCTGAGCTCACCAAAGAAAATACTGTCATGCTTTGTTTGTACAGCACAACGGATCCTTGATCCTGGCTATGAGCCTCAAGGGACCCCTGAAACACAGATCAATGTATTTGGTTGGGTGACTGCACAGCACACTGATGGCCAAAAATGACAGTGAAGGCTGCAAATGGCCATCTTTTTTACGAGCCATGCCCTGGATTACTGATGATACCTCTAGTCTTATTTTCTGTAAGATTTCACTGAGACAGGGTAAGCACTAATATTTACTTCTTCCTGGTTAGGACTACAGAGTTCAAAGAAAAGCTAGATAAATTCATGGAGGTTAGGTCCACAGAAGGCTATTAGCCACAGGGTAGGAATCGTGTCCCTGGCCTCTGTCAGAGGCTGGAGATGGATGGCAGGAAACAAGTCACTTGATCATTGTCTTTGGTCCACCCCCTCTGGGGTACCTGGTACTGGCCACTGTCGGCCGACAGCATGCTGGGCTAGATGGACCTTTGGACTGACCCAGTAATGGCCATTCTTATGTTCTTACATTATGTTCTTAAAAACCAGGACATCTATGGTTCATTTTTAGCCCTGCAGTTCATCTTTAAAGGCAAAGATCCTGGTGAACAAAGCAGACTACAGCACATGCAGAATCCTGCTCACTTAAAGAGCACAGCATGGCCGCAACACCCCATTTCTAATCCCAGTGGCTCACTAGTCTGTGCCAGGATCTGAGAGCGGTCTTTGGTTTTTCAAGCCTTTCATGATTCACTCCAGCATCACTCATAGACTTTGCTTTCCTGTTCACTAGTATTGGCCTCCACTCCATTCCTCCTCATCTGATCACTGTTCGCATACCGGTTTCTTCCGTCCCTCCTGCCACGTGGAAAAGGCTAACTGTAAATCTCACATGAAAATCCACCTTTTCTCCCTGGCCTGCCTCTCTAAAATAGCACAAGGAGCATTCACTGCAATTGGGGTAGTTTGTATTTAAGACTCCCTCCAACCAACTCCACTGGGGGAGAAGGGCAGGAATGAGATCCAATGTCATCTCCTTTACCTCCAGACACATAGCCCTGGTGAAAACTATATGCAGAAGAGCCAATCAGAGACTCCAGCTGGTCAGAGCAGCTGCAGACACAGCCACTTTTGGACAGAGAACTTTCTACAGTTCTCAACCTAACTCTGCCCTGTGCTAACGGTCTGTCTCTTCCAACCTTCTATCTTACCTCCTCACTCTCTTCACTTCAGCTGCACTCCTCCCCTACCCTGCCCAATCACCCTCCTTCTTCCCTTCATCTTATGCCTCTGAACTAAGCCCTGTCCCAAGAGTCATGGAATTACAGGTTGAAACTCTAATCTGGAATGCTCTCATCTGGCAACATCTGTAATCTGGCATGATTTTAGTTAGCCGGATGACCACTAAACAGGTGTGGCCAAGTTTCCCATGATCCCATAAAGGTTGTTTACAGCCACCAGTCCTGGTTCTCAGTGTTCTGTGCTGTTATTTAGCTGCAATTTACCCCAACTGTCTTTTAAGAGCCCAGCAAACAGTGGAAGTGTTGGTTACGCTGCTAGACAATACTTACCCTCCTGCGGTCCAGTAAAATTTCATCTGTCAGCAGTTGGATCCTGAGGATGCCAGATTAGAAAGGTTCAACCTGTAGCATGAAATTCACAGCCACCACACTGCTTGTGAGGTATCCCTTTCCCCCTAGGGCATGTCTTGTCTCTTTCAATTGTAAGCTCTCTGGGGTAGGGCCTGCCTACTACTGTGTGCTTGTACAGCACATAGCCCAGAGGTCCACTCTTGGTTGGTCCTCAGGCACTACTGACATTAACAGGAGGTTGAGGCTTCTTCTGAAGTCTTACTGGCAAGTGCTTCAAGAGAAGAGTTTAGTGTAAAACACAACAAGACAAAGCAGCAGAAATGTAGCACTTTAAAGACTAACCAAAATAATTTATTCCTTGATGAGCTTTCTTGGGACAAACCCACTTCTTCAGATCAATTTCGTTTCCAATACAGACCAAGCTATCCATGTCTTAGAGACATTTCAGCTCTAAAGGTAAAATTTTCAAACACCAATCTCCAGGCAGAGATCATTGTCACCATGGTGAAGCAACAGAGCCAGACATGTGTCACGAAGCCTCTTACTACAGGACAAGCCCAAGAGAGAAACCAACAGAACACCACTAGCCATCATCTACAGTCCTCAGCTAAAACCTCTACAGCGCATCATCAGGGATCTACAACCCATCCTCGACAACGATCCCCCACTTTCACAGGCTGTGGAAGGCAGACCAGTCCTTGCCCACAGACAACCTGCCAACCTGAAGCAAATCCTAAGTAGCAACTATACACTGCACCACAGTCACTCTAACTCAGGGACCCATCCATGCAACAAACCTCATTGCCAGCTCTGCCCACATATCTACACCAGCAACACCATTACAGGACCTAACCAGATCAGCCACACCATCATGGGTTCATTCAGCTGCACATCTACCAATATAATTTATGCCATCATGTGCCAGCAATGCCCCTCTGCTATATACATTGGACAAACTGGACAGTCTCTACGTACAAGAATAAACGCACACAAATCAGACATCAGAAATGGCAATATACAAAAACCCGCAGGAGAGCACTTCAACCTCCCAGGCCACACAGCAGCAGACTTAAAAGTAGCTATCCTACAGCAAAGAAATTTCAGGACCAGACTCCAAAGAGAAATTTCTGAGCTACAATTCATCTGCAAATTCGACACCCTCAGCTCAGGCTTAAACAAAGACTGCGAATGGCTGGCTAAATACAAAAGCACCTTCCCCTCCCTTGGTGTTCACACCTCCAGACTAACTGCTGGTAGTAAGCCTCACCCTTGCTGACTGAGCTAACTTTGTTATCCCCACCCTTGCTCTGGCTTATTTATACCTAGCCCTGCAGATTTCCAAGACCAGCATCTAATGAAGCGAGTCTGTGCTCATGAAAGCTCATGCTCAAAACTTTTCTGTTAGTCTGTAAGGTGCCACAGGACACTTCGTTGCTGTTACAGATCCAGACTAAGATGGCTACCCCTCCGATACATGGTGAAGCTGTGGACTGTAGATAAGCTGACTGTGAAAAACACAATTTAGAAGGCTTATATTTGCCACCCTTTCACCTCCTTCCTGCTCTCAAGTGGATGGGCTGGCAAAAAGCAGCCATACCCTTTTTTGTGCTCCATTTTCTCTTTTTGAATGTGAACAACAGATAACTTCATTTACATAATTTAATGAGCTAGAGTTCATTTTATCTGATAGATGGTGCAGAAATAAGGCCTCATAAAGGAATACCCACAATTGCATCTCAAAAGTTATATGAGAAAAATAGCTTGGCAGAACCCCTTGCTCCTCAAGGCTGGTCATTATCAAGCATTTGTCCAGTGGCAACAGTTGAGACACAGCAGATTAAATCTGTCTCCTGGGAGAAATTCCTTCCTCATAACATCATGGTATTTGACATGCAAGGACTTTCCACAGGCCCTGAAAGTGATTTTAGAAGACGGGAATGTCCAGAGGCAGAGAACCATCAGGATGAACTTGCAGACAGACGTGTGGGTGGCATTTCGGAAGCAAAACATTTAGCAGTTGTTTCCATTCTTTTGCTTTGTTATTAAGGTTATTCTCCCAGACAACTTCACCCACAGCTTTGCTGTTTTACCTTAACATAAATGAGGTATCTGGTCATTATCCCCCTTTTTCACCACCTTGCAAATTTCCAAGTGAAATCAGTAAATCACAGCTGTATCTGTTCAGCCTTTTCTTTAGCACTTTCTGAACGCAAATTGAAAGCATGCTCAGCAGTCTTGCAGGTGGAAAGCACAAGAGGAAAGTAAGGCTTTGCTATTGACTTGAGCAACAATGTGCAAATCACTTAACTATATCTCGTACCCAAAGTGAGTATTGTGGCAATACCAGAATATTTCAGAAAGGTGATAAAAGATACTCTGACAGGTACCATGAAAGACTATTCTGGCACCAGGACTCATACTTGTTCTATAATTCGTGTGCAATCTTTTCTTGATATTCCCTGTACAAAGCAAATTGCTCTTCTTGCTACCAGCAATTAAAATTCACTCCCACCATGGCTGGTCATTGCCAACCATCCCTATTCACGAGCAACCAACTGCCTTCCTCTTACCCTGCAGCAGTTTTCCTCCTGCTTGAAAAACAGGCCTGAGAACCTCCAGCTCCCACCAGGTAAAAAAGTCTTGCCATCATTAACTCTGATCACTCTGGATGTTGATAGCTATATAAGCATCCACTTCCTTTCTAAATCCCAGCCTCCAATTTATACAACCTACCACTCACTAGCCAATTATGGAAAGACAAGCATTTGATCTTAACCCTTCCTCTGCAGAATTTCCCAATTCAGCCTCCCCCCATCCCTGGGAACGTCTACATGTGCCAATTACTTTTTACAGTAAAGCTTCTGAGTTTCACCTCCATGCTTTTGCTGTGCCATGCAAGTGAAGACATACTCTTTCCATCTCCATAGCTTTTAACCTCTGGAGGATATCCCATAGTGTCTAGGTGACCACTCTGACCAGCAGCTCTGCTGCTCTAACACCAGGTAAACAGATGTCCCCCCCTCCTCCCATAAAGCCCAGATAGCTGTGAAGCTCCCCTCCCCTTCCTGTTTTCGTGGCAAGTGCTCAGTTCTCTGGCCAGATGACAATGGTTGCTCCAGGGAGCAAACACTTCCCTGCTAGGAGCAATGCTGAGCTATAGGAGCTGCTCAGTGTTTGGGGTGAGACAGAAGGGCTATGCAGGATGTCCAACACACACATACACGCTCTCTCCCTCTCAATCCCAAGGCTCGTCATCAAAATGGGGAAGAGCTGAACCATAGAATACCTGTCCTAGAGGCACTGCTCTCGGTGGAGACTGAAGTGCTGCAAACGTACGCATGCTCTGATACCTGTGGAAGTACAGAAGTGTACAAATCACAGCTTATCTTTCACTGGTTCATTAGCATAGGTGAAATGGACAACCCAAAACCGTTGTAACTACAGACATAGCCACAGTGGTTCTTTTCTCTCCAACCCTTGCTACAGCCACAGACTACTTATGGGCTGGGCAGGAAGGACATGAGACGTATTCAGAATAACATTTGCATTAGCTTTGTCTTATGATGTATTTGGACTGGAGTTTCAGAAGAGGACAGGCAAGAAGATTGCGCAGAATGAACGTTCAGTGCCATTTACCATATACAATGCCAGGAAACCTTGGATAGCATTCACGGAGCCAAACCGGCGACAGATAACTGTGAGAGCACCCTGGGACTGCACTGAAAAAACCACAGTTGCACACAATTCTGTCTTCAGCTACAAGCCACACAGAGATATTTAACTTAGATGATGCAATTCCACAGCAACACAGAAAAATCAATTAGACCAGTTAATGCTACACCAGCGTAACTAAGCACAGACTAAAACACTTGTTAAAAGCCGCCAAAATGCAGCCTTTCCAGAAAGGGAAGCTAAAGTAAAGCTTAATTACACAGGGGGAGGGTTGCTTCCTTTTAAACCCATTTACCCACGTTCCCCAGACACCTCCTTGGTCTATTTAATAGCTGGCACAAACCTCTTCCCTGTAGATCCAATGTCATTGTGCCCAGATGATGTTGCCCTCAGAGTAGTAAGCTGTGACTTCATAACCATGCAGCTAAGAAAAGCGGTCACAGTTTGCACAGTGTGTACCTCTGTCAATTTCTCACCACTGGGTCCTACAACCGATCCAGAGATTCTTGGAATAAGCAAGGTCTACACGTGCCTCATGGAACTCCAGAGTCATAAGGGCTGGATGGCATTTGGCTCAATGAATATTCATAGCAATCTTAAAATGGACTCCCTTTGATAAGAGAAAAAAAGATTAAGACACTGTTTGCTATAGTGCATCCTAGAAGGCACAAAGCAACCCTCCTGCGCTATTCATTTTTCCAGGCCACTTTCAGCAAAGGCAGAGTCTTTGGACAGTTTCTCTTCTCTTGGCGTTCACACCTCTGGAATTCCACTACGCACATCTGATGAAGTGGGTCTTTGCCCACAAAAGCTTATGCTCCAAAATCCTGTTAAGCTAGGTGAGCTAACCCAAGCTGTACTTTTTTGTGGGGGAGAGGGTGTTAGAAGGGCAGTGTTGACATAACCTTCTCTCAGCACGCGGTCTTGAAATGAAAAACAAATGCTTCCTTGAAAGCAAGTAGTCTGGACAGAGCAAACAAAAGCAGACTCACCTACCTGAGTCCAGATTTCAGATAAGCACCTACTCCGCATTAATCACTGAAATATTCTATACTGCAGTGGAGCAGGGCAGATTCAACCCGCCAAGCCACTGGATCTGGCTCAGACGCACAGAGCAGCCAGTCACTGCTCTAAGCAGCTTCTTGCTCCGCGTAGCTCACTGCTCTGGAAGCTGGGAGGAGAGGGCAGCTTCATGCACTGCTCCTGCCCTCTTGTACTGGCTAGTTTTTGACCAATAGGACCTGAGAGATTTTGCTGAGGGCAGGATTAGTGTACAAAGCCTTCCTCTCCCCTTGGCATCTGGAACAGAGAGCCACATGGAGCAGGCAGCAGTTGCTAACTATCGGAGCCGCAGAAGGTAGACAGCCTGCCTCAGGAACATGCTGGGTTACATGCTGAGAGTCACACGGGTAAGACTCCCAGCCAGAGCCTGCTTCTGGCTCCTCACATACTCCCTCTCCCCCCACCCCTTGCCCCCTACCTTGCATAAACCAAACCTTCTGCCCCTCCTCCCGCACCCATACCCCCTCCAAGACCCTGCCCCAGGTCACAATACTCTCCTCCCCCGGGTCACAGCTCAAACCCCTGCCCTAGACCACAACCCCTTCCTGCCGTAGGTCACAACCCAAACCCATGTCCTGGGTAACAATGGCCTCTTTCAGACCCCACACCCCCTTGAGCTACCCCATTCCCTTACCCAAACTCCCTTTGCACCCAACATCCATCCAGACCCTCCAACTCCTCCATTTGTATCACAGAAGAGTGCAGCCCTTGACCACTTTCAAAGTTCTTGGAGTGCCCCCTAGTCAAAAAGTATTACCCACCACAGCAAGCACTTCTGACACCCCTCAGAGGGGTCTCAGGTAGGCACTCAACTAACTCTTTCCTCCCCCTCCCTTTCTCTGCCAAGGTAATGCAAGCAGCTTGCATTCCGCACAACCGTCACAGACCTAAAAAGTAGCGCAAAGGGCAGTCAGCTGAGGCCCTTAAGGGCTGTTGTGCTATCTCATGAACACAGAGAGAAATGCAAAGACAGAGGCTAACACACTGAAACCAGGAATCAGGCAGCCATGGCTAGCAGCTGATCTGGAATGTTTCACTGGTTCTCACACAAGTTGTGTGCAAAAAAACTCAATTATGAGAGTCAGTCAAAGGCTGAGCTGCCTGTTTAAAGATACTCCACTGATTTTATCCAGAGTGTCCTTCTGGAGTCCATTTCCTTCCAGGGCAAAGGGCTAACTTTATCCAAATACCACAGAACAGGATCTCCAAATAATTTTCAAAGCACTTTTTAGAGCACATTTCCATAACACACAACAAAATTAGCAAATAGGGCACTAAGTTGACCAGGAACAGACTTCTCTGGATTACAAGTTCCAACAGATCATGTCCACACGTGGAGGAGGGAGAGGGGCAGATTGTGGCATCAGCATGGACAGGCTCAGCAATGTGCTGTGGGTATGTATCCCTCAGAGCAGCATTATGGGAGGGCAGACCCACACCATGGGATTCCCTCCAAGTTCTCCCACAGCCACCTCAGCTGCTGCGAGTGGTTTCATGAGTAGCTCTCTGAGCTCTGGTAGTGTAGGTGTAGCTAAGGTACTTGTGCTGTGACTAGTACAACAGAGTCCCAGTCTGTGTCTAGGGCCCCTACAAAACCACATCACAAATATTGTAGTAATTTCCCTACAATACAACAAGGCATTTTCAAACTGAGGGAAATATCTTGGATCTTCTCATTTAGTACAGTACTCTAGTCTGCTCCTTCATGTTTTTCTAAGTACTCCTATGGGTTCAGAAGCTCCTTCTCAAATGAAGAGAAGAATGGCCATACTGGGTCAGACCAAAGGTCCATTTATACATGGCAATATGTATATCTCATAGAATGGAAAGGGACCTTAAGAGGTCATCAAGTCCAGTCCCCTACATTCAGAGTAGGACCTATCACCATCCCTGATGGTTTTTTAAACTCTAGCCTGCCCCAGACCCTTGAAAGGCCCCCTCAAGGATTGAACTCACAACCCTTTTTTTACAAGCCCAATGCTCTAATAACTAAACTATCCTTCCCCCCACCTAGCCCAGCATCACGTCTTCCAACAGTGGCCAATGCCAGGTGCTTCAGAGAGAATGAACAGAACAGGTAATCACCAAGTGAGCTATCCTGTCACCCATTCCCTGTTTCAGGCAAAACAGAGGCTAGGACACCATCCTGGCCCATCTTGACGAATAGCCATTGCTGGACCTATCCTCCATGAATTTATTTAGCTCTTGAAACCTTGGCCTTCACAGCATCCTCTAAGAGTTCCACTGGTTGATTGCATGTTATGTTATGTTCTTAAGCCAGGATGGAGCAATAATTTTACCAGGGAAAACTTATGATCCGAAGTGAAAGGCACTAGCAGCAAAATTTGAAATAAAGGAAGCTAAGGAAGTTTTATGAGTAATTCATGTGTCCACAGCTCTCCAGCCAGTGGCCTCAACTTTCAGCACTCATTCCTAAATTCAGTACTTCACTGATGGATTGGTCTGGAAATGAGAGGAGCGTGCCCTGAGAAAGCTCAATGCAAGGCTTTCATGAGGTCAGAGATGAAAGCTCTGGGTCTAACTGAGGTTGTGTGTCAGACCTATTTGGGATTGTTGGTCTGTTCAGCCTTTTTAATTGGAGCCTTCTTTTGCTTCACAGCTTGCCTGAGGTGGCCAAAAGTGCATGGGGATGATCTGCTGTAGCAGCAGGCAAAGCTAAGGTAAAGCTACCCCAGAAGTCTCCAGAGCAGTTCTGCAGAAGGAAGCATTTGATTTACTCACTTTCAGCCATTTTGAGTGAGCTGTGGACACATTTTATTTAAAAGCTGCTGCTGCAAACTCAGTAATGCGAAGCCAGAACAAGTCCGTGACCGCAGCTCTCGGGACATACCAAAAGAAGCTACCAAACCTCCAGTATTGGGACTTGTCCACTGTGATCTGCTACAAGAAAGAAGACGTAGAACGTGCTGTGGACTACATGCCACAGACAAAGCCGACTAATGCTGCTAAACACAAACAAATTGACCAGCCGCATTTCCTCAGAACTGCCTATGTATAAGGGACTAGGCTACTGAGTGATGCAGTTGTCCCTGTAATAGAAAGCGTTTTCCAGTTACTTGCATTTCTAATGTCCTCTGCTAGATACAGACCGCAAGCTTCTCTCAATGAGACTCAAACCTTGTGCAGAATACACTCTTCACATTTACAATAAATTTTATTCTCTCTTTCCTGCCTCCACCACAGACATCCACAAGATGAGGGAAGATCAAAGCTGGGGGCTCACCTCCTCCGGAAGGCATGAAATTTCAAAAGAGGGGCACAGCATGATTGGCTGCTGGTCTCAGGCTCATCCATATAATTAAACATGTTGAAATATATTATTGTTTTAATGTATGTGAAGTCACATTTATAATAATATGGCTCCTTTTCGTCTCGAGAAAGGGTGATTAGCAGCGGCAGTGAGGATCTATGGGCAGTGTGAGTCTACAGCTTCTCTCATGGCTTACCCATCTAATATTAGATTTGCACGGTCAACTGCAATAACCACATGTCAGTCTATTTCTATATTCTTGAGTCTGACATCTTTTCCCTCTAAGACAAAGTTCTTCTACGTGGCTTGCACATATGCTATCAGAAGGATGATGTGCTCTGTCGTAGCAATCGTTGCCAGGTATTTTGATCTGATGATGTAGGTTCCCAGGATTCTGGATCAATGTTAAATTTTTTCCATGGTGTTTTTTTGCATGTATCCTTGAATCTTAGCTTTGGTCTTCCTCTTGTTCTCAACCCACAGGACAGTTCACCAAAGAGGATTTCTCTGGGAAGACATTCACCACCCATTCTTCTCACATGAACAAGCCAAAGTACTCTTCTGCTGTTGAGGATCGCTATGAGGCTGGGTATGCCAGATCTTGACAGGACATCTACATTTGAAACTACCTTGCCAATTGATACTCAAACATGTGGCGTCAGCAAAGATGGAAGCTGTTCAGTTTTTATTCCTGGTTCAAGTAGGCCGTCCATGCCTCAGAACCATATAGCAGGATACTCGGTACACATGCCTGGTAGGTTAGTATCTTTGTTTTCACTGTCAGCTTAGGATTCTTCCATGCATGTTTTGTACATGATGGCCAGTTCTTCATCCATAGGTAGGTTTGTGGTGACAGCAGACCCAAGGTAACAGAACTGTTGAACCGCATCTAATGGGCTGTTATCCAGAATGACATTGGGTCGCTGAGGTATCCCTTGGGTGACTATAACAGTTTTCTTCATGCTTATGTAAAGGGAAAACAACTTGCAGGCTCTGGACAGAGAATCCTTCAGTGACTGTATCGTGTGTTCCTTATGAGTGACAAGAGCCGCATCATCTGCGAAGAGGAGTTCCCTAATGAGGAATTCCTTGACTTCAGTTTTGGCCTGGAGTCTTACCATGTTGTAGAGAGAGCCATCTAATCTTGTGTGGAGAAATACATCACCACGTAAGTTCTGAAATGTGCAATTTAGTAGAATTGAGAATATGCCAAAGAGAGTAGGGGCAAGAACACACCCTTGTTTGACTTGCTGTTTACTGCAGATGGTTCTGATGTAGATCCATCATATTGCACTGTTTTCATGTTTTCATGAAAGGATGTTATGAGCTTGAGTAGGGTCAGTGGGTAGTCAATCTTGGTTAACATTCTGTACAGTTCTATCTACTAACTGTGTCAAACGCCTTTGTCAAGTCCACAAATGCTATGAATAACGGCTTTCCTTGTTCTCTGCGTTATTCCTATAGTTGTCAAAGTGAGAAAATCATGTCCACTGACCACCTGCCAGCCCTGAACCCACACTGTTTCTCTGGATAGGCTCGATCTGCGAGTTTTTGCAGGTGTTTGAGAATGACACGAGCAAATGCTTTTCCTGTAATGCTCTGCAACAACCACAGAGGCATCTTGTTACTGTCACCCTTGTCGACTTTGTTTTTATAGAGAGTGATGATGTTTGCATCCTTCGTGTCATGTGGGACATCTCCTGCTCTCCAATATTTTAGGAATAAACCACAGAGGAACTGGATGAGCACAGCCTTTTTTGCTTTCAGGGCTTCAGCTGGGATTCTGTTGTTTCCTGGTGTTTTTCCACTGGAGAGAGCATCAAGAGCTTGGACAGCTCCTCCTCCATAGGTTCTGCATCTAGCTCAGACATTTCTGGAAGGGTTGGGAGGAGGTTGTCAAGTTCACATTGTACTGTACGTTCATGGAAATAAAGACATGAGTAGTGTTCCACCCATCTGGACATCTGCAGCTTTTTGCCTGTGATCACCCATCCATTTAAATGCCTCAGTGGGGCAACTTTGGTAATGTTTGGTCCGAGTGCTTTCTTCAGTCCATCATACATAGTTTTCACGTTGCCCAAATCAGACTCCTTTTGAATATTAGAACATATATCAGCCCAATACTTGTTCACACACTGCTTGAGATTCTCTCAGAAGAACAGATCTTGCATGTCGAAGTCGCTCTCTTGTGCTTTGAGATGGGTTCTTTATGTTATTCACGTGCCTTGTGTTTTTCCTTCAAGAAAAGGCTTAAGAACGTCAGCATTTTTCATTGATTCAGTCTTTTATTCACATTTATATACCAATTAATAAAGTGTTTACGTTCTAACTATTTTCTTACACACGCTGAAAGCTGGTTGTTTTTTTTCTTCCTATGAACATAGCTGAAATTTCTGTTGGTTTGGATCACATTAGATGGGTTGGGGGTCTCTTAATTGCAGGGAAAAAAAGTGGGACCCAACCCTACTTTGTCCTCTTAGCCACAACAAAAGTCTTCCAAGAATAAATTGAGACAGTACTGTCTTCCCATGATGGCAAATGGCTCCACTGCTTCTGCAACTCAGAGCTTTCTCAACCTCTGGAAAAGAAAACTGATCAGAGGTGCAGTTTCCACAACAGCTATCCAGGATCTTGTTGGAAGCAAGGAAACTGATATGGATCACAACAGTTTTATTCTACTACTGACTGCTTGTCCCTGTGCTCACTGCTTTGCCAATAAGGTTATTCCTTTGGGAGAGTTCATACGTTCTTCATCTAATACAGACTCTATAGCTTCAACTACTTTCCTAGTGCTCGAGAGAGAAAGTAAATTGGCTGCAACTCAAACCTAACTGGATGCAAACTGTGCTTGCTGCCAAGGGGAACCATTTAGAGGAATGAGCTCTGCTGGCATCTATGCCAGCTACAGAGTTCCCCCATCTTTTGATACAGTGGTCCAGTTTGTGGAATTCATTTGCACAAAACACACTGTTAAAAAGGCACAGTAGGACAAAAAAAATAACTGGACATTGGCAATAACATCCAAAATAAAAGCAGCAAGACGGTGAAAGATCGGTATGTTTCAGAGTACAACCAACCTCTGAATGAAGGAACGTTCTGAAGAAGTTTTCTCTGTGGGATGGATTATCCCATAACTTCCTACTGTAGAGTTTCTTGCACATACTTCTGAAGCAGAGGACTCTACCCATGGATGAAGACAGGCTATCAGCCTGCATGGTTAACCTGGCATGTGTTGGGTTTTGCTCTAAGCAGTCTTCCACATGGTTTACCCTGAACCCATCTTCCAGTTCTGAGAATCCAAGAAATCAGTTCAAGCCCAGACTGCAAGATTTTTTTATTAGCATTCAATCGAACTACGTGATGGGTACTGGGCATACTACATATCCACTGTACATAGTCACAAATCAATAGTATTAAGCATTTCATGCACTTTGATCTATATCAGAGAGGTAGCCATGATAGTCTGTATCTTCAAGAACAACAAGAAGTCCTGTGGCACTTTATAGACTAACAGATATTTTGGAGCATAAGCTTTCGTGGGCAAAGACCTGCTTCATCAGGTGCATGAGTGAGGGGACGGGGGTTCAGACGGGTATTTAAAGAGGGGGGTCCTGATCTAGTTAGGACTGGTTACAAAAACTACAGCACAGATTATGAACTGTCCATAAACTGTAAAGACTGTCAGTAAGAAAAGCTGCAGCTGCAGGCTTATCACACAATTCCTTCTTTCTACATGTACTAACTACATGTTATTTACAGGGCCGCTTGAGTTTATGCTCTGTCCATCATTAACCTCTGTTTCCTGACTTCATTTTGCATTGTTTACGCAAAGCCTACAATATGGCAAATGCCTAAGTTATTCTACAGCCTGGAGTATAGCTTATTAGAGTTATCAAAGTTTCTAAATACTTGGTATCAGTGGCCCTGAGCATTCTGACTCAGGAAGCTGCAACTGCTCATCTCTGGTATAAACTTCACATTGACCATCCATTTATATGCCTCTTCCAAGACAGACTATTATCCAGCACTCTACCAAGAGCTATTTCTTGAAGGCCAGCCAAAGACTGTGCAGTGACAAGTGACTGCCGTAAGCATGGAACTTTGGAGTTCAGAGCTCTCCATTAGCCTTCTGATCAGTCACAGGTGCATTTCAAGTTACTAGTTATCTGCTTCTCTCAATGGTCAGAGACAAAATCCTTAGCCTGTCTTCCAGATGATGCAGACTGAGATGCTCTTGCTGTAGAGTCACTGGGTTAACACTCTGGGGTTCTTTTGGGATTCCCTCCCCTTAGTGGTACAACAGACTTTGAACCAGTAAGTTTTGACCGGCCCTAGATTTGCTTTCCTTTTTGTTGACTGGCTATTTTTAACATTCCAAAACAAGTATCAACTTCCTTTGTGCAACCACATGTTCGGAATGGCAGTGAGGAAGGAACTTTCCCAAGGCCGTTTTATGTGAGTGTAAGCTATGGCTGGGCATAAGCTTTGAAAAGATTTAACTGTCTGGAAGCTTGGTTCAGCACAGGCTGAACTTCTGGCTATAGCAGTGATTTGGTGGGGTGAACAATCAGCCAGCACCAGTGTTCCTTGTACACTGTATGCTTGGGCAGCTACCCAGAAAATATTCAAATGCCACCCAGCTGATTAGCAGGGCTCCCACGACTGGCAGCATGTGTTTCTACTGATGGTGCACATTCCCACAGGCCTTGGTGAGCACAATATGGAAAAAAATTGGAGGGAACATTGACCAGCAGCGAAGCAGAATTCAGAATGGTATGCAGAACAAAACATAGATCACGCACTTTATAATGCCCTTAAAGAGCCATACAATCAGACTACAGTAAACCCTCAAAATGCATGACTTCAAGTTGCACTCAACTCCCATTAACACGAATGAAGCACAACTCAAAGCCGCTCTGTGGCTGTCTGCCCTACAGGCTCCCCCAGCTGAGGGAAGCCAGGCAGGCAGGCAGACAGCCACACCACTGGGGGAAGCCAGAGAGAAAGGGCACCTGGCTCCCAGAGTGGTGGAGAGTCAGGAAATTGACCAGCCCACCCCAGCTCTGGCCCGCATCAGGGAGAGGGGAACCAAGCGGCTGCTTGGCTTCCAGGTCCCTGCTGCTTGCAGGGCCCAGGAAACTGACCAGCCTGGTTCCCAGCTACCCTGCACAGGCACCTGGTTCCCCCTCCCCACTACTCTGAGTCAGGAAACTGACCAGCCCTCAGGGGCTGATCAGTTTCCCACCTCCTGCAAGCCCAGGGAAGACAAGACCCAGGCAGCAGTCTCCCCCGGGGTTCCCATCAACAGTTCTAAGCAACAGTCTCCCCAGGTTCCTGTCTCCCCTGACTTGTGTGAAAGATGAGTTATGCAGGGGTTGTGAGGAACACAACCCACATGTCACTCGGGGGAGAGGGGGTCCTATTGTATTCAAGTGTTCAAAATTCATCACAATTTAAAACATGGGCCATTATCCTGGTGAAGACCTGCAGTCAAATAATTTTTCCTCAGTTTAGAAGCTGAGAGGCATGTCACTGAGCCAAAAGCGTGACACAGGAATAGTAGGCTCCAAGTCCAGTTGCGAACATAAGCAGATCTGCAGGGGGCTCAAATAATGAAGTAGGTTCAGGTAGTTACTTGGACACTCACTAGGCTCTTTTATACTAGGAAAGGTGTTTTCAGGGGCTTTCACCTTCCCCTTGGAATAAATATTCCCAGCATCAAACCAACTGCCACTAGCTAACTTCTCCTCAAAGGTAAGGGTTGTAGAGATAGAGACCACAACAGACTTTCGGATATTACAGGGTTAAAGAAGGATGCAGTCACATGTAAAAGGCGAGCAGAAAAACTCCATTTGGGCCAGATGATGCACTCTTCCTGCAATGGGACACATCGCAGGACCTGGCCCACATATGAGGATAAGGCAACTCAGGTGCTTGTAAGGTCAGTTTTTAGAAGTAAGAAGGAATGGCAAAGCCAGGTCTTAGTAGGCAAGTGAAAAAGAGACTGTTTATTCTTGTGTTCAGATGTAATGTTACCTATCATCCTTAAGGAGTTTAATAGTCATTATAGTCTGGAAGAAAAAGCAAGCAATTAGCATGCTATGGGCCCTAATTCTAATCCTGGTTCTGCCATTAGCCAAGTAAGTTTAGACAAAATACTTCTCTTATGTTTAATTTCTCTACCTACAAAATGAGGATAACATATTCCCACTGCCTACAGCAATGGGGCAAAGATTAGGCTTCTAAATAGTCTACACCAGGCGTGTCCAACCTGCTGCCTGCGGGCCGCATGCGGCCCCACAAGATCGTAAACTTTTAACATTATTATGTGATTTATATTCATTAACTATAGTATATATTTTGTACGCAGCCCAAGACTATCTTCACTCAATGTGGCCCAGGCAAGCCAAAAGGTTGGACACCCATGGTCTACACCATGCTTTGAACAAAAGTAAACTTGAACAATTATATTTTTAAGAACAATTAAGTTCCCCTTTAGGGACAGGGAAGTCTACTTAATCGCTATCCTTTCTGTAGTGAGCATTTCAATAAATACTGCAACTGACTTTGGATCCAAACACTAGATCAATTTCCCAATGAAGCCTCCCAATAGATTATATATAGTATACATGGCCCTCATTGCAGCAGAATCAGACTACTTCAAAGTCCTTAGGATATGTCTTTACTACAAACACTACAGTTGCACAGCTGCAGCTATACTGTTATGTAGACATTTGCTACTGCTTCAGAAAGTTAATTTATCACAGTAGTTAATCCACTGCCTCAAGAGGTGGTTAGTGAAAGAATTCTTCGTTCAGCCTAGCAGTGTCTACACTAGGGTTATGGAAAGCTCAACTATTTAACTCTACTGAATGAGGCAGCTGTATCCGTTTAAATAGAAACCAGCCCTTGGTTGACAACACACCTGTAGGGAAGTACTATTATCCAATTTGAAAGATGGGGAATTGAACCACAAGTGGTTTAAAATGACTTGGCCAAGGTCACATAAGTAGTCTGTGGCAGAATAAAGAACTGAACTTGGGTCATCTGCATCTCAGACTTCTGCCCCAACTGCTGAACCACCCTTCCTCTGTACCTGATTAAAACAGAATAAACATGGGAGAGATGAAAACAGGATTTTAATACTTGGTAGGCAAGCTCATTGAGCTTCAGACTTGTCTTCACTGGAAGCTTAACCATACGGAAAGAATCAAGTTACATGCAATACTGTCTTCAGCAGCTGGTGGACACCTGTGATCAGCAGTTTATCAGGTAGTCATAATCAGGCCTCCAGTCCTAAGGCTAGCTGATACAGAAGCCACAACACAACCTGCTCTACCCTGACTGGCACCATATCAACTAACCCAACTGTTAAGCCATTTCGAAACAGTTAAGTATATTTGCTGCTGAAAACAAGGCCTTAGTTGTTGCACACCAATTCCCTGCTGTGGTGATAAAGTGTTTTAGAAGACAGATACAGATGAATACAGTTGATTTTTCAGGTCCTCCATTGCAGGGCAGCATCCAGGCAGACAGACATTCTCTCCCCACCCCATGAGACATACCAAAGCAAGTGATTTCTTGCTTTGAGTTTGCTATCCCTATATTGATGCCCTCCGGGTTTCACTTCTAATAATCTCTCAGTATAAATACATGCAATGAAATCAGCAAGAGTTATACTTCTATTACCTGCCACTGGCATACAGTTCCATCTGAGCAAGCCGGGAGGGAACTGGAGACTTACAAGAACAAAAGAAGGGGCATACAAGAAAGACAAAAACGAAGACGAAAAATACTGAACATTTTCTGTAGTTTTCAAACACACCACAACTTTATTTATAATTATTTTAATAAGGGAGGCTTTTGCCACTTTCACTGGCAACCTGACCCAGAAATAACAAGTATTAAATTAAGACCTGAAGGCGTCTGGAAATCACCTGAAAGAAAGCAAGCTTAAAAAGGTACTAAGATCTCTCTAAACAAACAACAACAACAAAAATCCAGATACCATATATATTTTACTGTACTGCATCTAAGCCCTCAGCACAAAGCTCTGTCTTTTCAGGGCAGATTAACATACTTAACACTCCGGAATGCTATGTAAACTACAATCATGGAAAGATTCAATTAACACTAGCATCAGTTAAATTTTGCTCATTGTTAATCATCCTAATAAGAGTGTCTCTATATCCTAATCAGTACAAGACAAGGTCTTTTTTAGCTGCACAAGGAACAAACTGCAAGCTTGTGACAAATCCACAGCATCTGCACCAACTACTGCTAATCTAGTTTGGAAACAAAATGTATTTCAGATCAGAACCAGCAATGTGTAATAGAACCTGAAAGAAGCTGCAAGTGACCTTATGTCATCCAGCCAACACACACCATCAGTAGACTGATCAGCACTGGCAAAGACTGCAGCAGCTTTTTCTTCTACACTACAGCATGCAGAGCTCTCATGGTGTTGATTCAACTAAAGCCTGAATGGCAGGCAACATATGTAAGGAAGAGACGGGAAGTGAGGAGAAGATGGAAGTTTATCATCTTTTAAAGAAAAAAAAAAATCAGCACTAGCATGTTGCTACAGCAGGAGAAGCTGCGGCAGAGAAGGAATAAATAGCATAATCAGGAAGAATCACTGCAGTCCAAGCAAACATGCCTTGGGAGAAAGCTTCTGTAATATTGTTTAATACAACAAATGTGATTTAACAGTAAATGATGCCAACTTCCTTCACTGTGTCTCATCTAAAACCAAAATCTCCACAAACATATCCATTTTAATATGGAAAGGTATCACATTGCTACACCGACTGTGCAAGCTGTTAAAGCCTTTAACAAATTCCAATTAAGAATCACCAAATAGAAGAACATACTTTTATTGAAAAGAGTGAATGAAGCACACACAAGAGGCTTGATCTTAGCCCTGACATGCTGCTCTGGATAATCAGCAGCAGAGCCCTCCATAACATTTAATTTGCCATTCTGAAATGACTGAAAGAAACCAATGCAAAAAAGCAGCAGTCTGTTCTCCGCTGAGCAGCCTAGGATACCTTTAAATATGGCCTTACAACAAGACAGACATTGATGTAGCTGAACAGGAATGAAAAAGATAGTCCAGCTGCAACTGTGTTTTTTAAACAGATGCTTTGATTTGTAAATGCTGCTGTTATACAAGGGTTTGTTTCTTTCTATATTTCTCTGCACCTTTGCTCACTGAAAGGACAAGGAGAATGAGCTAAAAGATAGCAAAATCCAATATTAAAATTCACAGTACTGGGTTACTGCATAATGAAAGATGCATGCCTTCATTGCACAGAACACCCCTATGGGCACATTTATCTATTTACCATTACATATGGCGCTTGAAGAGTCAAACAGACTACAAACAAAAAATTATAATTCATACACAATTACCTCAAGATGGCGTGGAGCTGCCTGAATCTCACTTTGACAGCATGGAAAAAGTAGTGATTTTTCCACTGTGCATGAGGACCTCATTTAATCAAGTACGTCAGAAGCATGAGTTAGTTGGTAGCATTCTGCTACACTGCACCCATGATCATCTCTCCAAAATATACATCTGATATTAGCAATGAGACTCATGTAAACCTGTCTGGTACAAATATGATTAGCTCTAGTTAAAAAAAATAATGAATAGGATTAGAGGATTTAGATACTAGGTGATCTGCAGCATGTTGACTAGAACTGAAATGTGAGAAATTAATTTGTCAACTAAACAGCTGACTACTGAGATCTATTGAACAGTACTAAAAGCTAAAAATCTTCCTTGGAGACCCCTGCTAAAAGGCTACTTTCAAACTCGGTATCAGCTACACAATAAAACAGGCAGCAGCATCCCAGGGGTGTGCAGCAAGCCCTTTAGATTCGTTTTTATCAATATTCACTTGGTAAGAACGGTGTCTTTACTCAACACTCCCCCCTGAAATTGTCATAAAATGGCTGGCAAGGCAGCACCTCACTTTCTGCATCAGCTACCTACCCAAAAAGACAGACAAGTTGGGTGTATGATGTTCACTCCAGGAGCATAATATGGAGAGATCTCTCCCAACAAAGGAAAGGAGCAGAGAACTGACCACATACATGGCTCCATTTGTTTTAAGGGCAGTCTCCCACTACCGAGACAGTTTAAGTAGCCTGAAGCAACACCAAAATGTAAGTCATTTCAGAGAAGGTAAATGGAATCCTTCATGGATGAACATCATCCTTTTCCAGGCAGATGTCAAACCGCATTAGCGCTGGCTGGCTATGGCAGCAGATGCCAGTTCCACCCCACCCACGGACAGAGCCTATTCTGCTCTCACCTGCCCCCCAAGTTAAAGTGTCTCACGACAGTACATCTTACAAATGCTGACAATACATTTTAATGAAGCAATCCACTCACAGTGAAGTGAAGATAGGATTTTGTACTAAACTAGTGAGCGAGCAAGGGCCTTTTGCTGAGAAGGAAGTGGGCATTATGATTTCTGCCACCAAAGAGAAGGAGGGAATTCTCATTTATTGGATTAGATAAGCAACATGTTAGACGCACTGCTGGAACGTAATTAGCAATTTTCTTTAAACAAAAAAAAAATCAGTATTTACTAATTTTATGAATCTCTGCTTCCACGGTCCCCAGGAAACTAACCACACGCAGCTCATATGAATCAGCAACTGTCTCTACTACTGTTTGCAATCTCTCCCTATCGCTACCAAACAGAATGAATGTATTAAAACAGATTCAGAGGAATACTGGCCATTCTCATTCTCTCCTTCACTTCCCACTCTCGAGCAAACACTAACTGCATTACTTTATAAAGGAGAGGGGAATGAAGATAAGGTATTAAAATCACAGCCAAATATGAAACATAACCCAGCATGTTCTCTCAGACAGCAACCCCCTTTGAAACGGGGCAGGGATCACCACTCAGGAAGGAGGTAGCAGGAGGCAGAGGGCAACTTCCCAGCCCAGCCCATCCTCCTCCTCCGCACTCGAAGCAAACCACCAGGAAGAGGCACCCGGGTGACTTTTCCCCATGGGGCTGGGCCCAGCAGCAAGGCCCAGAGCGAGAAGCCCCCGGGCTGGCACCGAGCCCTGCCCCACAGGCCGATTAGCGGGGCGGGGGCCCCACAAACTCCACTCCCGCAGGGGCGCGTACAGGCCCCACGGACACGGGGGCCACGGCCAGGCGAGGGGAGCCAGCGCTGCACCGCCGAGGGAGAGGCCAAGGCCTGCGGGGTACCGAGCCGGGCTGGGGACCGACCCCGCCCGAGGCAGGCGGGGCCCGATGGGATTGAGGGAGTGGGAGACGTGGGTCTCCGGCTCGGGGGGAAGGGAGACGAGGCCCCTTCAGACAGGCGGGCGGGGCCCGACGGTGCACCGGGGGCGGTGGCCGTTGGGAGGGGGACGGGACGGGACGGGGACACAAGGGAGTGTCTGGCCCAGGCAGGGGGGTAGCGACCCGAGCCCGCTCAGCAGCAGGCGGGGCCCGACGCGCTGGGGGAGCACCGGGGGGGGGGGCACGGGGCCGAGCCCCGCCCCGAGCGGGAAGCCGGACCTCCGGGCCGGGTCACTCACCGCTCTGCTCGCCCAGGAAAACCAGCTTGAATTTCCGCAGCGGGTTGCCGAAGTCCCCGCCCGCCGACATGATGGAGCCGGAGCCGCCGCCGCCGCCGCCGCCGCCCTGCGCTGCTCCGCTGACGCGCTCGGCGGCCGGCAGGGAGGGAGGGAGGGAGGGAGGCTGGGGCCGGGCAGGTGCTCCGGGGCTGCTGGCAGCGGCAGACGGTCCCCGCCGCCCCTCCTACCGATTACCACCGGAGAGAGCGCGGCGCAACCGCTCGCTAGGCACACGGCGCAACCTAGCCTGCTGCTCCAGTCGGCGCGCGCACCCCGGCGCCCCGCCCAATCAGCGGGCAGGGAGAGGGAGGCGGCAGCGCGCGCCGGGGGCCATGCGGAGTGTGGCGGCGGGGTGGAACTCTGGGGGCGGAGCTCTTTCCCGTCCCGGGCTAGGGCGTTAACTCTGGAACCTAACGAGGGAGGGCCCCTGTCAAGCCTGGTAGCGAGTTCACTGTTAAGCCCCAGCAGCGACTCAGCCCGGGCAGAAGAGTAATTGTGCTCCCTACCCACACACAAGCCATGCCTGACGTTTGGACCATGCTGGCTGAGGGAGGGAGTTTGGGTGCTGGAAGCAGTGCAGGGTCAGACTCATGGAGGGATGCGGGGTGAGGTTCCTGGAAGGAGTTTGCAGGTGGGAGCAAAGTGAGGTGTCAAACTGGGAGGAGTGCGAGGTGCAGGTTCTGGGCTGAGTAGAGGGAGGAGGGAGTGGGGGTGCAGCCTTTGGAATGGGGCAATGGGCTCGGGTGTACGAGGAGAAGAGTGGGGCAGTGTTTACCTTGGGCAGCTCCTGAAAGCGACCAGCACACTCATCTGGCAGTGGCTCCTAAGAGAGAGCATCTCATCAGCTGCAGCCATTGCCCCCACAACGCCCATTGGCTGCCATTCCTGGCCAAAGGGAGTCGTACAGTCAATGCTAAAGGTAGGGACAGCGCATGGAGACATATCCACGAGACCCCAGGGGCTTGTGCTGGCTGCTTTGGAGAGTGGTGCACACTGAGGGCGAGAAGGGAGGCTGCCTTAGCCCACTGTGCTGCCACTGCAAGTGTCCCCTGCCAGTCTTTTAAATCACCTGGCCCCCTGGCCAAATGCTCCCTTTGCCTCCGCCTGTTTCGGCTGCTGCTACTACCTTCAGTGGTAGCTCCTGGCTGGGGAGGGAGCTGGGCAGTTGGCTGCTGTCAAGGTTTTCTGGTTTGTGGAGCTCTGCCACCCAAAATCTTTTAAGTTGTCTAGCTGTGCCATGCCTTTGAGAAGAGCTGTATCTATCCATGATTAATAATAGCCCCTCCACACTACAAAGAGGCACATTTTTTGGGTAAATAGGTTATTTGTGAACAGTGAATTTATACCCATAAAGTATAAGGCCAGAAAGGCCCAGCAGATGATCCAGGCTCACTCCCTACACATCACAGGCCACCAGCCAGCACCCAAACACTAAACCCATCAGCCAAAATGAGACCAAAGTATTACAGCCCACAGGACACTAGAGTGTCATGTTACTTTAAAAGACTAGGAAGGACAAAAATACACCTGACCCTGAGCTGCATGTAGTAAATTTGACATGAATTTGCCAGGTCTATCAGCTTGTAATTCACCACAAAATTAAAATGCTCTCCCACTGACTTTTGAATGTTGCCATTCTTAATGCCTGATTTGAGTCCATTTATTCTTTGGCTAGAGACAGTCTGTTTGTCCAATGTATGTGGCCACTGTTGACAAATGATGGCTCATTAGTAGACGTGCATGTGAATGAGCCTTTGCTAGAATAGCAACAAAGGGTCCTGTGGCACCTTATAGACTAAGAGAAAAGTTTTGAGCATGAGCTTTCGTGAGCACAGACTCACTTCATCAGATTCCAAGACCAGCATCTGATGAAGTGAGTCTGTGCTCACGAAATCTCATGTTCAAAACTTTTCTCTTAGTCTATAAGGTGCCACAGGACCCTTCGTTGCTGTTACAGATCCAGACTAACACAGCTACCCCTCCAATATTTGGTAGAATAGTTGATGTGGTTAAGTCCCGTGATGGTGTCACTTGTGTAGATGTGTGAATAGAGCTGGTAGTGGGGTTTGTTGCAGAAATAGGTTCCTGGATTAGAGTTATTGTTGTGGGGTGTGAAGTTGGTGAGAATTTGCCTCAAGCTGGGGGGATGTCAGTAAGCAAGAGCATAAGAACAAAAGAATGGCCATACTGGCTCAGAACAAAGGTCCATTTAGCCCAGTACCCTGTCTGCCAACAGTAGCCAGTGCCGGGTGCCCCAGAGGAGGTGAACCGAAGACAATGGTCAAGCGATTTGTCTCCTGCCATCCATCTCCGCCTTTGACAAAAGGCTAGGCACCATACCTTACCCCTTGCTAATAGCCATCTATGGACCTAACCTCCAAATATTTATCGAGCTCTTTTTTAAACTCTGTTAGAGTCCTGGTCTTCACAGCGTCCTCTGGTAAAGAGTTCCACGGGTTGACTGTGCGCTGTGTGAAGAAAAACTTTCTTTTATTAATTTTGAACCTGCTACCCATTAATTTCATTTGGTGTCCTCCAGTTCTTATATTATGGGAACAAGCCTGCCTCCCAAGGACTGTGAAAGTGAGGGATTGTCATCTATGACAGGTTGTAGATTCTTGATGTGTTGGAGAGGTTTTAGCTGGTGGCTGTAGGTAATGGCTAGTGGTATTCTGTTGTCTTCTTTGTTTGGTCTGTAGAAGGTGATTTCTGAGTATTTGCCTGGCTTTATCAATAGGTTTCTTAACTTCCCAGGTGAGAATAAGAGGAGAAAAAAATGTTTACAAATAAAACAATAGTATAACACCTTTCTTATGATCTAAACAAGCAGTTTCTCACCTAACATAATGTCTGAGTTTCATCAGCCAACATGGCTGGGATTCCTTCTTCATGAATGCAAAAAGCTTTTTGTTTCTTTGGAGAATCATAGGAGGATTTTGACCTTCCTCATCTATCCCAAAGTCCATTGTATTTGTCCTTAGAACCAGGCTGACTTTTGAAGTTCCTTTCAGGAGGTACAGGCTTCAAGCTGTCTTCACGTCCCCCTGCTGACTCCATGTGAAAAATGGGCTTCTCCTATGTTCATTCTGGATGCTTAATTTACATATTAACCTAGTCAGATAGATGCATCTGCATCCCTTTGGCTGGCAAAACCTGTGTGACAAACCTGCTGGGACACATGCCCTAAGACAGGGCTCAGGATCCTGTGGCACATAGCCTATTTTTATTGGCACACAAGGCGTTAGCTCAGACCTGTCCCCTCCGTCCCCATGCATCTGGGAGCTTGCTCAAAGCCAGACCACTTGCAGATTAACAAAAGACCAGCTAGTGCAACCAACCGCCACCTCCACAGTAAAACTCTGCATCTTTATTTATGTATTAAGGAAGCTGTTGTAAGTAGGACTATTAGTGACTTTAAAAAGTATCTCGGGCACTTGGACCCTACATAGGGATCAAAAGGTCAAATTCTGGCACTCCGCCTCGGCAAGGTAGCTGACCCCTACCCTGAGAGATATTTTCAGAACATTTACATAATCCCTTGCACCTCGTGTGGCCTTTCTGGATATATACGATGAAAGCAGGATGAGAGGTGTAAGGAGTCTGTCTGGCCTGTCAGAACCCTACAGAACAGTGAACCCTTTACCCGCCAGCATAGAGGGGTTCTTGGGGTGACAGTAACAAAGTCGGAGCAGCACTGCTCTACCTAGGTTAGTCCCAAACCTGCTCCCCAGGCATGTTTGACTGCTCTTCCGGGCAGCCAGGTCTGGGTGGGAAGCAGGCCGGAGCCACTCCTATTTGCTGGGAAGAATACAGCAATCCGCAGCCAATGGAAGCTGCAAGTGGATGTACCTGCACCGGTAAATGAAGTGTCCGTGGCCCACCTGGGGCTAAGCCTGGTGAATCGCCTGCAGCTTATTGCCCACCCCAGTATATTGGCTCAGAAAAACAAATAGTCATATTTATAAATCTACAGCACGCACCACATGATTTCTAACAGCACCCAACGCGCCAGGGCCCGAGAACAGTCCCACACAGAACACCAATGGGGCAGACTGTTAAAGTGCTCTTTCAAAATCTCCCTTAACCACATAGTCCTATGCTGTGCTCATGGCTGGCAGGTGATGTAGGCAAGGGAAAGCTTTGTCTTCCCACAACTTCCTACACTTCCAGTTGCCGGGGAAGGCTAGGTTCTCAGCAGGACAGCCTGGATCCCCAGCAACTCAGTAAGGCTTTGACTTCACTCCAGCAGCCCTGGACCTTCAAGTGGCCAGAAAGGATCAGCCTGGGGTCTGGGAGGGCTTGGCTTCATGGTGAGGGAAGGGGCAGAAGGTTGCTGAAGGGGTTGGGGGTTCAGGTCAGAAGGGGCAGGGCTGAGGCTTGCCTCCCCCAGCTGAGCCTTTACCCATTTCCTGTGGCTGGGCTCTTGTAATGGCTCTTGTGCCTAGCTGTTCAGAGGACAGGGAGTAGCTAACCATTGGGATATTTTGCTCAAGGAGATCCAGTCTAGTGAGTAAACCTGCCAACTTCCCCTACCAAATGAACATCCAACAATCATTCTGCGCCTGCTGAAGCTTTCACTGGTGCTTTTGAGGTGGCCAGGGTACAGCTCCATAAGTCAGAGGAGCAAAGGATACGCTGGGTCCCCCAGAATCACTTGGCATTTCTACATTACCAATGGTAATCCACTGGACAGGAAGGAATCTATAACAATCCAGGGTTCTTAACGATGCTGGGTCACTAACAAGCTGGAACTAATTTTTTATAGAATCACAGATCTGGAAGAAACCTCAAGAGCTCACCATGCCCAATCTCCTGCCCTCATGGCAGGACCAAGCAACATCCAGACCATCCCTGAGAGGTGTTTGTCTAAACTGCTCTTAAAATCATCCGTGATGAAAATTCCACAACCTCCCTAGGCAATTTTTTCTAGCAGTTAACCACCTGGACAGTTAGGAAGTTTTCCTAGTGTCTAACCTAACCCTTGATTGCTGTAATGTTAAGCCCATTGCTTCTTGTCCTATCATCAGAGGTTAAGGAGAATAACTATAATAACCTTTTAGGTACTTGAAAGTTATGATGTGATGTCCCCTCTCAGTCTTCTCTTTTCCAAAGTAAACAAAGCCAGTTCTTTCAGTCTTCCTTCACAGGTCATGTTTATTATAACTTTAATAATTTTTGTTGCTCTTCTCTGGACTTTTTTTAATTTGTCCACATCTTTTGAGAAATATGGTGCCCAGAACTGAACATAATACTCCAGTTGAGGTCCGATCAACGCAGAACAGAGCAGAAGAATTACTTTGTTGTGCCTTGCTTTATAGCAGTCCTGAAAATACACCCCAGAATTATTCCATTTTTTTTTTTTGGCAACTGCATCACACTGATGACTCGTGTTTAGCTTGCCGTCCACTATGACCCCTAGATCCTGTTCTGCTGTACTCTTTCCTAGTTTGCTATTTTCTATTTTTTATTTGTGGTACTGATTGTTCCTTCCTAAGTGGAGCACTTTGCATTCACCCTTATTGAATTTCATCCTATTTCTTTCACACCATTTCTCCAGATTGTCCAGATCATTCTGAATTAGAATCCTATTCTCCTCCCAGCTTGGTATCATCAACAAACTTTATAAGCATACTCTCTGTGCCACTATCTCAGTTGCTCATGAAGACATTGAACAGAATTTGTCCAAAAACTGATTCTTGTGGAACTTCATTCATTATGATCTTCCAGCATGAGCCATTGATAACTACTCTCTGGGAACTGCTTTCCAACCACTTGTGGACCCATTGTCTTGTACTTTCACCTAGGTTGTACTTCTCAGTTTGTTAATGGGAAGGTCACGCGAGACTGTATCAAATATCTTACTAAAGTTTAGATATACCACATCTACCACTTCCCCCTTACCCACAAGGCTTGTTATCCTCATGACTTGTTCTTGACCAGTCCATGCTGACTATTACTTGTCACTTTATTTTCTTCTAAAATTATGTTTGCAAATGGATGTCTTAATTATTCACTCCATTATCTTTACTGGTTAAAGTTAAGTTGACTGGTCTGTGTGCATCAACGAACTGTCCTCCAAGAAATCACCATGACCCCCTTTGTTGCAATGCATACCGTGCAGAGCCACCCTTAGGCATATGCAGCCATGTGTGCTCATGTGCCTAAGGACGACCCTGACCACCAGCCGCTAGCTCATCTCTGGCCTAGCCCCTCCCCTGGCTGCTCTCTTGGCCACTGACAGCAAGGCTGCCTTCTCCCACCTCTCTGCCTGCTCCCCGTGCTCCTATTTGTCAGCCGGGTACTAGGCTCAAAGCTCCCTCTTGCCAGACTGGGGGCAGGGAGAAGCCATCAGCCTCTGCAGCTCTGCTTCATCCCTAAGGAAGCCCTGAGCTGCAGAAGAAGCTAACAGGGTAAAGGGAGCATGCAAAGTGGAGCTGAGACGCAGCAGAAGCTTGGTAGGAGAGGAAGGAAAGTGGCCTCAGGTAACTTACATAGAGCCCTATCAACTGTGAGGATGGCCCTGTTTCTGCGGATGTGGAACTACAGGAAAATCACGCTCCCTGTCTTTGCAACATTCATTACAACAGCCCAGAACTCTGCGGGCTCCTTGCTTCTGTCAGACATGGCAGACACAGAAAAGTGCTCTACAGGTTTGTTGGATTTTTAAAAAGAGGTGTGAAAATTCTGCAGTACAGATGGTATTATGGGATGGAGAAAGTTTTCATGATGGGAGTTTAATTCTTAGAGCTCACAGAGCCCTGGGAGAGACATTTCTATCCCACAATCCATTGCAAAAATTTCCCAAAGGGCATTGCACTGGATGGCAGCATATGGCCCTGTGGTGCACCACACTTTGCAAAAACAACCAGCTTAACTTTAACCAGTAAAAATGGAACAAATAATTAAGACATCCATTTGCAAACATAATTTTAAAAGAAAATAAAGTGACAAGTAATAGTCAGCATGGACTGGTCAAGAACAAATCATGAGGATAACAAGCCTTGTGGCTAAGGGGGAAGTGGCAGATGTGGTATATCTAAACTTTAGTAAGATATTTGATACAGTCTTGCATGACCTTCCCATTAACTGGAGAAATACAACCTAGGTGAAAGTACAAGACAATAGGCGCACAACTGGTTGGAAAGCAGTTCCCAGAGAGGGGTTATCAATGGCTCACGCTGGAAGGTCATAATGGGTTGGGTTCCACAAGAATCAGTTTTGGGACAAATTCTGTTTAATGTCTTCAGCAGCTGCAGAGAGTACGCTTATAAAATTTGTGGATGATACCAAGCTGGGAGGGGAATAGGATTCTAATTCAGAATGATCTGGACAACCTGGAGAAACAACAAGAAGTCCTGTGGCACCTTATAGGCTAACAGATATTTTGGAGCATGAGCTTTCGTGTGCAAAGACCCACTTTGTCAGATGCACTTTGCAGCAGCACAAACATTCCTTGTATGTGTAGCACCAGTGCAAGCAATCAAGTGTGTGTGTGCCTGGTCCATATACAAAAGTTGTCCGCTGTGTGGCCACACGACTTGAATCAATCACAGTTTGTGGTGCAGTCATACCTCACTGAGTCAATGTGAGAGCCTGGAGGATTAGGAGGCAGGAGATCCCAGGTCCCATTTCTGTGTAATGTACCTTTTTCCTCTGACAGTGATGGTGCCACATGACCCCTCTCCCCTTTATGCTAAAAGGAATCCCATCTCTTCAAGCCTCCTCTTTCTCTTGCACCCAAAGACCTGTAGCAGCAATTTCACTCCCCTACCTGCATACTGAAGGCTCGCTCACATCTGTTTGCTCTCATTTGGCTGGTGCTGATGAAGGCACTGGCAAAAGGCCTCAATGAGCCCTTTAAGAAACTGAGTCATGAATGATTTAAACCTCTCACACTGTCACAGCTTGGCAGCAACCCCCCATCCCTGCAAGCCTCCATGTGGAGCAAACTTAAAAGAAAAGGTACAGCCTTCTAAAACTTCTGCTGCTAAAAAAAATTCCAGATGCCACCCAAACCAAACAGTGGGTCTACTTTTTTTCTCCTGAAAGGTGTTCATTTGTATTGTGCTCTCAGAAATAGTCACCAAGGTAGATCTGGAATTTGGAGCTATAATTACTTTGGACTCACTCCAGATTCTTATAAAACAATCTGTCACTGCTGCTTTGGCTTCCGCAGGCTTTTAGACAGCTGCTGTTGCTGCTCCCAGGAAAGATAAGGCATTTGCAGCTCAGTCTTCTCATACAGCTTTTTCCTCTGCCATCCTTTCTTCCCCAGGCTCCAGCTCCAGACCTGCAAACTCTCACCCATTTTGGCTTCAGTGCAATTGGTTTTAACAAGACATTTAAAATCTTGTCCTGCCTAGACTACCAGTCAAACCCTTATGTCTTCCTTATGCATTATTGCCTGCAACCCTTGGTCAGAGTGTGTCAAACAACTAGGAAGCTGGGATCCATCAGGCTTAATTTCTTTAGCCTGATAAAATATACCACTTTCATTACTATCCCTTGTTTAATGAACACCAACAGTGCAAAATCTGGCAGAAAACAATCAGCAGAGACTAGAAAGAACAAACCTGCCCTCAGAGACACAAGCAAAAGTCCCAGCAAAATCAATGATGTTTGCATGTGTGGCCTAAACAATGAGAAGTCCTTTGGCATCTTATAGACTAGCAGATTTTTTTGGAGCGTATGCTTTTGTGGGCAAAGGCACCTTTTGTCAGATGAATGTATGGCCTAATGGCTTGAGTGTGGGACTGGGGTTCAAGAAACCTTTGTTCTATTCCTGTTTCTATCCTGGCCTGGCTGGGTGACTTTAGGCAAGCCACTGCCCCAGCTCTGTGCCTCAGTTTTCCCATCTGTAAAATGGGATATTGAGCACTAATGATGAAAACCACTCCATAAAATCTAGGTATTATTGCTATTATTAATATATGCACACCTCTGAGTGCAGACTTAGGCCTTTACTATCTCAGTTAGATACAGGAGCAAATGCAGTCACGCTCAGTCTGTAGTCAGTAAGTGTAAATCTCCCACACAATCTCCTAGAGAAATTGGGCAGTGATGTAAATTGATGTAAGTTACACCTCAGGAATACAGTGATCAGCCAACCGGTGCAGGTGGGCGTAAGTGGTAAAGAATGTAACTTCCTGGGAGTTCAGTGAGGGTGCAAAATAAGTGTGATTTACATGCTCAGAGGGAGGAAAATGGGATATTGTCAAGAAACAACTGGCAGGCACATGTAATATAAAGCAGTCCCATTATTTTAATTTACTTCGGCTCTGCCCCCACATCCTTGGGCAGCAAACAGAGGCCTGACAAACAGATGCAACTCCCAGGGGAACTGCAACCCCTAATGCTAGGGCTGCATTTGGTTTTCACAGAATGCCAGCAAGGGGGTATCAATGCTTGTGTTGCACAGCTAGTAAGTGCCAGAGTGGGGCCTGGAAGGGATTGCTTGGCCCTCAAGGGCAGTGGCTAGCCTGCTGTGATGAGAGAATGACACTCTCAAGAGAGCTAGAGAAGTGCCACAAAGCACAGAACATCGTAAGGAAGCTCAGGAAATGGCAGAGTCTGTGGAGGGTGGGGAAGACTCCCCCTGAGGAGGCCGTGAGATACACACACACACACACACATCTCATAGAGCTGGAAGGGACCTCAGGAGGTCATCTAGTCCAGTCTTCTGGGCAGGACCAAGCACCATCCCTGACATCTCTTTGCCCCATATCCCTAAAGGGCTTCCTCAAGGACTGACCTCACAACCCTGGGTTTAGCAGGCCACTGCTCAAACCACTGAGCTTATGATGGAGTGGAGCTGCTGTAAGCAGGAAGCTCCTGCTATAGGGATACCCTGACTGAGGAAAGGGTTTGGACCTGGCAGCTGGACTCAGAGGGCCGAGCATCCTCCAGGCAAAGCTGGAAAGGTATTGAAGGGGGAGCGAGTGAGTGAACTTGGGTTCGGAGGGCCAGCATGTGAGGACTCAACAATGGAGCCAGGGCTCCCTCTAATTTTTCCCATGTGTGGATGGAATAAATTTTGTGATGTGCACCGAGGCGTGTGCAGATGTCGACTTACAGGGCACCCCCAGAAAGGAATGTTGTGTTGAGCTGTAGCCTGTGAGTTCAAAGGCCTGATGAGGGGTGAGAGGCAGAAGGGCTCCACAGGCTGAGCTCTGCCACATGGGGTGCTCAGGAGGCTGCCAGCCACTCTACAGAGCAAATTAACATGACTCTGAATTCGTGTCTCCTGACTAACTGCCAGGCCTGCTCCCGTAATAGCTGTAATGGAACCTGAGGGCTGGAGTCGCTTTTCCCAGCCCAGAAGGCAGCAGATTGTGCCAAAGGGTGGCTTTGTGCCCCAAAGGGGTTGGGGACTTTAAGTTCCACTGGGGACTTCACAGGAATCTCACTAATGGAAGCTGTTGGGGGCTTCCCTGAATCAGGCCATCCCCCCGCCTCTCTCTGGTCATGCTTCCTCCCGAGCCAGTGCCCCGCCTTTCAGGCGCAGCTAGCCAGCTGCAGGCCTCCCCGTGGAAGAGAAGCACGAGCCTCTTTGCAGTATGGCAGCCTTGACGATGCAGGCCAGTGGAGGGGCTCTGACACTTCTGGCCGTTCCTGCAGCTGTGGGGACAGTACAATGCTTCGCAGAGAGCTCCACGTGTGCCCGATCTCAGTGTCACCCAAGAGGGATGATGCAGAGTCCCTGCTTCTCTTTGGAGGCCCACAGCAGCTGGCAGAAATAGCTCAGAACTTTGCCTGAACCTGTTTACCTCAATTGCCATTTACAAAGTGATTCAAGAGCAGTGGGGAGAAACTAGTTTTCCATAGAAACAAGGACCGAAGAAGCTGTTCCAGTCCTTCGCGCTTCTCAGTGCAGCGAGACTTAAGGACACAAGAACAGCCACACTGGGTCAGCCCAAAGGTCTAGCTAGCCCAGGATCCTGTCTTCCAACAGAGGCCAAAGCCAAATAACCCAGAGGGAGTGAACAGAACAGGTAATCACCAAAGCGATCCCCCTCCTGTCATCTATTTCCAGCACCTGGCAAACAGAGGGTAGGGACACCCTTCCTACCTATCCTGGCTAATAGCCATTAATGGACCTAACCTCCATGAATTTATCTAGCTCTTTTTTGAGCCCTGTTAAAGTCTTGGAAGAAAAACTTTCTTTTGTTGGTTTTAAATCTGCCAGCCATTCATTTCATTTGGTGACCCCCTAGCTCTTTTGTTATGGGAACAAGTGTAACCCCAGAGGCACTGAGACCATGTCCTAGGGAGAGTTGCGCAGATAACCCAGTTCAGATGGCGTTACACAAGTAAATAACTTTTCCTTATTTGCTTTTTCCTCCATCGTTTCACTTTCTGAGCAGAGACTGTTTTCTCTTGTATTGCTGCCCATCACCAGAGCATCTGGGTCCCTGCCATCTCTTGGTTGATAGGGGTCTAGGAGGCAGCAGGAGAACGGTCATTGTTCTGTGATTCTGATGGTGGGACAGCTTCTTCCAGGAAGAAGGTTTTGCAGCATTCCTGAAGACTGTTGGGCTCTAGATTTGCCTGGCTGCCTCTGGAAGTTTGTTCCACAGCAGTCTGGATATGCTGGACCCCGCATGCTTTGTCTCCAGCTCTTATGTGCTCCCTCCGGGGCTTTGCCACCTGGACCGTCCCAGCGAAGCACAGCTGTCCTAGTGGTTCATAGATCCAGCTGCAGCTCGGATATAATCTACTGATTCCTTTAGAAATTAGGACCAAGCCTTAAACTGGTACCATAAGCTTTCTTTGGGTCACTTTTAGCACCTTTATTTCCCTCGTAATGTTTCCTCCCTGATTACGCCTTGTTTTCTGCTCCACCTGGCCTGGGGGCCTTGTCGCTCTCACTACGCCATCCTCTGTGTCTTCCTTTTGCCCACTCCCTTCTGCCTGGTTATTCTCATTCCCAGTCACCAGTTGCCTAGTTCCAGCTCCCTGCTCCCATGGTCTTGTTCTCACCAGCCCCATTCTAACCATTGCTCCTATTCTATGCCCTGCACCCTTGTGGACATTCAAATCAGCTGATATGCTATTGTTAACATTACTTAGATTTAAAATCTCCATGGGTTTCTGGAAGGAAGTTTTCAACCCGGGGGTGGGAGAGTGGATGCAACTCTGGCATTTCCCCTAATTTGCTGAGTCCACATGTTGTGTTGACCTCTTGGGCTTGAGGTGAAGATCCTCTGTGGCCAACACTGTGAAAATTGTTCTCCAGTTTGAGGTGCCTGCAGTTCTGGGGGCCCAACTTGAGCCAGCTTGGGCCTGGTTTTAAGGGCATTGAGCAACTGTACCACCTACTGGCATCAGCTGGAGAAGTGAACCCTTCTTAGCATCTCTGCTACAGCTGTTTCAAGCTGGCCATCAACAACTTGAGGCACCCAACATCTGAGAGCCCTTCTACACACTACAGCTTTTATGTCTCGGGTGAAACCATTTTTGTACATTTATTTTGCAGCAAGTCTATCTAAGAGCTCGTCGACATGTATGGTGATGCTGCTGTACCTGTGAATAGTGAATACACTACTACGCCAGCAGGAGAGCATCTTAATCCACCTCCCCAACAGGCAGTAGCTATGTTGCTCAGGGGATGCTCAACTATCAACATAGTGCCGGGTACACCCCGGAGTCAAGTCAGTATAACTATATTGCTCACAGCCCTGAGAGACATAACTCTACGGATGATAACTATAATGTAGAACCAGCCTTAATCCCGTTGTCGTGTTCCCCAAATAGGTGTGTGTCTATTTCTAGTAGTAGTATTTTTAAAGAATTCTGTGCATGCCCCAGAGAAGACTGTTGATGGGAGAACTTAAATTATACATACATCATACCAAGGGTAATTCCGAGCTCCCAGCTGCCTCCCATCATTCCCAGCTGTCATTCCGAGCCACCTCTCCACTCCATTGGCCAATGCACGCTGCCAGCCATCCCTCCCAAGCACTTTATCCACTGGCCCCTTCTCAGTTGTCCATTCTCAAAATTCATCTGCTCGCCAGCTGTCCCTTACCAGCCACTGCTCATGGCTGCCCCAGCATTAGGTTGACCAGATAGCAAGTGTGAAAAAGTGGACGGGGGATCAGTGGTAATGCTGAATTAGGGTGCTACCAAATTCACCGTTTATTTTGGTCAATTTCACGGTCCTAGGGTTTTGAAAATCTTAAATGTCACTATTTCAGCTATTTAAATCTGAACTGTCAAGGTGATTTAAAAAGGAGTTGTGGGAAGGCCACAGCGTTATTGTAGGGGGGAGATTCAGCACTGCTTCCGTTCCTTCTGTGCTGCTGCTGGCAGTGGCGCTGCCCTCAGAGCAGGGAGCTAGAGAGAGGTGGCTGCTGGCCGGGATCATGTTAGGGTTTTGCCACCTTACTTCTGCTCTGCTGCCTTCAGAGCTGGACCTTTGGTCAGCAGCCACCACTCTCCAGGCACCAGCCTCTGAAGCCCCTCCCCCCGCATAAATATCCTTGTAACACCCCTGAAACTCCCTTTTGGGTCAGAACCCACCCAGTTTGAGAAACACCAGTCTTCCCTGGGGAAAGCTGCACAGGGCGAAAGCACACAAGATTGAATTTGATGGTGAGAGACTACATTTCACAGGCCATAAAGTATTTTTCATTGCCATTAATTTGGTTGGGTCTTACATATAAGACAAAGCCACAAATATTGGGACTGTCCCTATAAAATCAGGACATATGGTCACCTTACCCAGAACCATGTGATCTCATCCTGTGTCCTGTTAGTCCCTGTTAAAGGGACATTACCCAAAAATGCTTGGCTTGGTCTTTGACTAGCAACATGGAGAAAAGTTCTCTCTCTTCCTCCTCTCCTTCTTTACCCATGCCTGGACCCAGTGAGTTGGTAAATTGCTCAGGATGTCTGTGTGATCAGGCGTCTGACTTGTGGGTAGACGTCTGGTTGGCTGGTTTGATTTTTTGTCAAGTGGGCTGTTACCCACACAAATTTCTTATCCCTTCCACACTCAGGGACACGCACACCTTTACCCAATCCATAGGGCTCAAGGCATGACCTTGTTAATTTCAATTCCCACCCTTACCCAATCCTTGGGGCTCAGGGCATAATTCCCTGCGGGTATGCAGGGTCTGTGCCACTGAAAAAGCCTGACACAATAATATTCTTATTCTCCATTTATTTACAATTACCAAGAAAGCAGAATACTCACTAAGCAGACAGTATCATGCTCACCAATCCTGATAAGGCAGGCAGACTTCCCCTGTTGGGACAGACAAAGTCATTCTCTGGCTGCTGGTTGCTGCACCTCAGGGTCTTGGGGGTCAAATCCTTTCTTTCCTGCTTGATGTTCTTTCCTTCCCTTCTTTTTCCTTCTGGGGCTCCAGTTGAAGTACTGAAACTTGAGTCCTGCCTAGCTATACCTTGACCAATTACTTTAGTATAATTTTACTAACCAGTCAGAAGCTACTGTAACAGAATTACCTAACCAGTCATAACCCACCACCTTAACTGATTTACACCTAGCAAAATTAATTACACAGCAGACGGGAGCAATGACAAATCAGACAGAGATTATACAGAAAACAGTAGAAAAGTGAAGACAATCATCATAGGAAGGGGATTCCACAACCTCAGCTGTTTAAGTCATTGTTTGCCAGACGAAATGCTGTTAACCAAGTTTTCTTTACGACTACAGCAGAAAGGGATCTAGGGACTATAATGGACCACAAGCTAAATATGAGTCAACAGTGTGATGCTGTTGCAAAAAAAGCAAACGTGATTCTGGGATGCATTAACAGATGTGTTGTGAACAAGACACGAGAAGTCATTCTTCCGCTCTACTCTGCGCTGGTTAGGCCTCAGCTGGAGTATTGTGTCCAGTTCTGGGCACCGCAGTTCAAAAAAGATGTGGAGAAACTAGAGAGGGTCCAGAGAAGAGCGACAAGAATGATTAAAGGTCTAGAGAATGTGACCTATGAAGAAAGGCTGAAAGAATTGGGCTTGTTTAGTTTGGAAAAGAAGATTGAGAGGAGACGTGATAGCAGTTTTCAGGTATCTAAAAGGGAGTCATAAGGAGGAAGGAGAAAACTTGTTCTTCTTGGCCTCTGAGGATAGAACAAGAGGCAATGGACTTAAACTGCTGCAAGGGAGGTTTAGGTTGGACATTAGGAAAAAGTTCCTAACTGTCAGGGCGGTCAAACAGTGGAATAAATTGCCAAGGGAGGTTGTGGAATCTCCATCGCTGGAGATATTTAAGAGCAGGTTAGATAGATGTCTGTCAGGGATGGTTTAGGTAGTATTTGGTCCTGCCATTGGGGTAGGGGGCTGGACTTGATGGCCTCTGGAGGTCCCTTCCAGTCCTAGTGTTCTATGATTCTATGACTGATCTTGAGAACCGTTTCTTTATCTGGTAACAGTGGGTGGTATTATGATGTGGTAGTCTTCTTACCAGCCTGGTGTGACACTGTTGTACTGAAATGTAGATGCAATGTGAGTACGTGACCTGTAGCTTCACAGTTAATGGCTGATACTCTTTAGTCTGGAAGCAGAAGAGCTCTAGGCCTCTAAATATGGCTAGAGAGAAACCATGTTGGTTATACTGGTACAGGGCCAGCCCCCACTGTGAATCTCCTTTATTGAGCTTCATCATTCCATTTCCTCTCTTCCTCGTCAGAGGCTTTGTTAGACGAGATGGTTAAAAGGAATGCACAGTGAGTACAATGATGATGTCTGCCCTGAGCGCTTTCTTGGTCAGGTTTCACCATTACCAAAGCCCACCGGTTAGGAACAGAATTAGAAAGTATTCTGAAGACTGCAGCTCCTATTTTAATTTAGTTGACGCATATGCCCTGACATGACTACCTACCTCTCTGAGGGGCTCTTTCAAGCCTTGAGCTGCTAGTGAACTGAGGGGGAAATGGACCTTTAGTAAAGTGATTTATCTCAAATAAGCTTTAATAGGACACGAGCAAGCGTTCTCGTTGTCCTTGGCACTTGGCATTGGTGGAACACCTTCCTCCCTCTGCTTGTGCAGTATCCTAACGCCATTCGTCTTGTGTACTTTACTGCTTGGGTTGGGGCTGGGGTGGGGAATCCAAGCAGCTAAACATCTGTTGGCAATAGATTTTAATGTCCTTGTAAGTGAGCACATTTTATGTTTTATGTACTTGTTTGCTGATGTTCACCTTGATTCTTCCCTCACTGGATCCCCATAAGTTCTATTGGCTTCACAGCACGTTGTGTCTCTTGTTTTGGGAGGACAGCTGGGCCGGAGTGGTCCCCTGCTGCAGACGGGGGCTGCTCCAACTGGGCTGGAGTGCTCCCGGTTGGGAGGCACCGGGACTGGGGCTGCTTCAGCCTGGCTGGCAAACCCCTGCCTGCGGCATGCCCAGCCGCCCCATCTCCTGTTCCCAGCTTCCTCTCCCCCACTGGGGGAGGGAGGGGCCTGCCATAGATGGGGCTACTCTGGCTTGGCTGGAGTGCTACCTTATGGGGCTAAAGCAATCCTCTGGCCATGACAGGCTGCTCCAGCCCACACCGGTTAACCATAACCATAAGCTTTATCTGGTTAGTATGAGGCTTACTGACTAACCAGTTAAATTTGATCATCCCTAAGATGCTCAGGGTCTAACTGATTGCTGTATTTGGGTTGGGAAGTACTGCCCACGTGGTTTTTTCCATCCTCTGCAGCATGGGGCGTAGATCACTCACAGGTTTAAACTAGTGTAAATGGAGAATCCTCTGTAACCTGAAGTCTTTAAACCAGGGGTGAAAGTAACGTCAACTTCTTACAGGCACTATGATTATTGCAACCCCCCTGCCCAGGCAGGGGGCTCAGGGTCAGGGCAGTGGGATGAGGGGTTGCAGTAGGCCAGAACCTGTAAGAAATCTAGGTGTGAGAGAGCCGAGGGTTTAATAAATAGAGATACACATCTCATAGAGCTGGAAGGGAATCAATCTATTCCCTTGCCCAGCCCAAGCACAACCCCTGCCTTTGTTTTTTTTTTAAACCCCAGCTCCCTAAATAGTCCCCTCAAAGACTGAGCTCACAACTGCAGGTTTACAAGGCTACTGCTGAAACCACTGAGCCATCCCAGGAGGCTGCGGGACAAGGCAGCTCAGGGCAGAGGTTGGAGATGTGGCGGGTGCAGGAGTCAGGGAAAGAGGTATGGGGTGCTCAGGGCAGGGGTATAGACATATGGGGTGCAGGAATCAGCGAACGGGGTTGTGGGGTATGGGGGGCTCATGGCAGGTGGTTGTGGGCATGGCCGCAAGGAGGGGGCAGGCCCTGGGGCAACTCCCCCCAGCATCTCAGGCACAGGGGCCTGGGCAACCACTCAGCAACATAGGCCTTGCCCCACCCCCGCTGTGCCCCCACCTTACCCCCTTACCGACTCACGAGGCCAGGGATTGCCTGGGGCAGGGCTGAGGGCAGCTTCAGCGGCAGCGATCGGGGGTTACCTCCCCTTGCTCCTCCCCCGCCACCCACCACACAGCGTGAGCGGCAGCCTGCTCTGCTCCGCTCCCCGGCGCTCTCCCAGCCTGCTGAGCCCTGCTTCCCGCTGCCACGGAGGAGTGGGTCGCAGCAGGCTGGGAGGGCGCGGCGGTGCGGAGCGAAGCAGGCTGCTGCTAGCACTGAACGTGCTCCCCCAGTGCCCTGTTCCAAGTAATCCTCCCCAGCCCCTCCATAGCACGGCTGGGGCGGCTGCTGCAGGGGCCCCAGAAGCACAGGGTCTGGGGCAGCTACCCTACCTCATCCCAAGGATAGGACAGCTCTGACTGGGAAGTGCGGGGGGCTCAGAGCTGGGCGTGCAGCCATGTGCTGCCCAGCTGCACAAGCCCCAGGGCTGGGGCCTGAGTGCGCTGTATCTGATTAGGAGCTGGCAGCATCCAGAGCCCTGCCTCCAGCTGGCCATCTCTTACCAAAGTGCCACACCAGGGTGCATGGGCTTACTTTCACCTTCACCTTAAACCACGACTTGAGGACATCAGTAAGATTTGAGAACTGGTTTGAGTAACTCACCCAGCAGTTATAGACCTATTACCAGCATGCATGGTGAGGGTCTGTGGCCTGCCACATGCAGCGGGCCAGACTAGAAGACCACGATGGTCCTTTCTGACTTTGGTTAGAGATGCCAGGTAAGAATCTCCATTACAATTTTGAACCTAACCAGTGTCCCTCAAGTGACTTGCCACAGGCTGTCAGAGCAAGTGAGTATTAGAGCTGAGTGCAGTTAATACTTACTTAATTTTCTTTATTGATACAGAAATTAGACCCAGCACTCCTGTCAGAAAACTTTTACATTATCTGCAATAAATACTCATTTTCAGTTGCCCAGGTAGCCCCTGGAATTTTTCCTTCTTCCACCCCCACCCAAAAAAATCTGAAATGGTGCCCCTGTTATTGAATTTGCCGCTCCCCCCACCCACATTTGGCCTCAGTGGCTTGGCTGGAGCCATCCCTCAAGATAGAAGTCAAACTACACCTATGTATCCCTCCAGCCTCTCCCACCCCACCCTCTCTAATTCAGACCCCCTGGGAACAGCAACAACTTTTCATTGTCTAAGAAAGATCACTAAAAAGCTCAAAGACAATGGTCCTGACTTCTTGAAAGCTGGCACTCTGCAAGAGGGGAACCCGTCAGAACCGGGGTGAGTCTCACATCCTCCAATTGGGGACATGTGGTTCACCGGGGTAAGCCAAAGGGAAGCAAATGGTACTTAGCACCATCAGCTACTTCCCAACGTAGACAAGGCCTGAGTGTAAGAGAAATCACTGGGAACTGGAGGACCATGCATTGGGTAGATATGATCCTATGGATCTGGTTCTCCAGAGCACTAAAAATCCCCTTGATCAACAAGTGGCGAAAAACACAGTGTCATAACATTCAGTGCAGCTACATGTTAAATGCTGGCAACCCCTGTCCTGGTATAACAGTCTGGCATCACAGTCTGACCGTATCTGATGGAATATGATTGAGTCAGTCAGTGCCTCTCAGCACATCATAGGGACTTCTTGGGTCACCAAAGCCAGTTCCTACTGTTGTTGGCAAACCCCCCCCATAAAATCCTCTTAATAAACTTGTGACTAGTGTGGTTATTTGCCCCATCCCCATGTGCCTATACGGGCAACATCTCCAGGGCCCCACCCGTCTTCTATCTTCCTGCCTGAATTTATTCCTGGCCAGTTTATGGCCCTCATTCATCACGTAACCCATCATGAACTGTGCTGATGTAAATCATCTCTCCTGGAACATGCCCATCCAGCTGTGCTATGACCATGTGTCACACCCAATACTTGAGGTGCAGGGGGAGAATTGAAATATAGGGAGCAAGTGTGAAATATCAGGACAGGCTGGAGGACTGGGTACTAGGCACCTATATAAGGTAAAGCGCCAAATACTGGGACTGTCCGGATAAAATCAGGACATCTGGACACCCTATAATGAAATCTCACAGGCCAGGTCAGCTCTTTGGGGCTGAGACTGCTGCTGGGGCTCTGGTTTATACAGCACCTAGCACACCCAGACCCTGCCTGTGGTGGTACGGCCCCCTTGGTATGCCGGGGATACTAACATTGGGGTCCCAGGGGAGAGGCAGAGTGCTCAGGGGTGTCCCTAGCCAAGGGTCTTGGACTTCCCTCCTGCCCCAGGCTGGGCAGTGATCCCCAATCCTGCTCCCATGGCACCCAGGATCTGCCCAGCTACAGCAATGGCCCCGCCCTGCGTCTGCAGCTGGCTGGGATAGGCCGCAGCCCCCCTGCCCTCCAGGCAGCCCCGCCCCCCAGGGCCATTGGCCACACTCAACATGGCCGCCCCGCTGGGCTCGAGCAGACCAGTCCAGCACTGAGCCAGCGGCTGGGCGGCCTCCTCCGGCCCCGCGGGGCTTGACTGACGCTGCAGCCGTCCAGTGACAAGGGCCGCACGGGCCAATCAGGGTGAGGGCGGGGTGGAGGAGGCCCACAGTTAGAGTGGCGGTGCCGCCTGCAGTGTGGTTGCGCTGTGCAGCAGCTGCCACGTTTCCTGTCACGGTCTGATCTTTGCTCGCGGCGGGGCCAGCGTCACCAGGCGGGGGTTGAACTCCAGCAGGGGGCGAGGTCGCCGGCTGCAGCGCGTCCTACCGTGTCGTGGGCGTGCTGAGAGCCACTGGCCCAAACCAAGGGTGCAACAGCCCCCCAGCACCGGCCTGTGTGCCCGGAGCTCCTGCTGCGCGGGTGTGAAAGGGAGCAGGGGCCAGGCCCTCAGGCTGGCTTAGATCCTAAGCTGCAAGGTCAGAAGGGACCACACTGCTGTGATTATTATTTTAGGGGGATCCCCTGCATAGCAGAGGCGTGGCTGCTACTGCCGTGGAGATGGCAGCTCCTAGTTAGTCATAGCACGTGATCATGGGCAGTGGGTGAACCTAGGATTGAGGGAGGAGAGCCCCCAGCCCCACCCCTGCCTCTGCTACCTGTGATCCCCTTGTGGGAGCCCCCTCCAGTCTTCTTCTTCTTCCCCCCCCCAACAAGACACGGGGAGGAAGGGTGGGCAGCACCCCTCACCCAAAAGTGTGGGCAACGTCCAACCCCAGCCACCAGAGGGCTGAAGCCCAGGCAGTCCCTGGAAATGGGGGAGCTTCACTGAATGGGAAGGGTGTAGGAGGCAAAGTGTGGGCCTGACCTGTTGCCCAGTTTGGGAGGTCATGATCTTCCCCTGCCTCTCATATCCACTTCCCAGGCAAGTGATGTTTGGTCACCATAGCTGCGTCTACACGTGCACGCTACTTCGAAGTAGCGGCAGTAACTTCGAAATAGCGCCCGTCACGTCTACACGTGTTGGGCGCTATTTCGAAGTTGAAATCGACGTTAGGCGGCGAGACGTCGAAGTCGCTAACCCCATGAGGGGATGGGAATAGCGCCCTACTTCGACGTTCAACATCGAAGTAGGGACGTGTAGACGATCCGCGTCCCGCAACATCGAAATAGCGGGGTCCTCCATGGCGGCCATCAGCTGGGGGGTTGAGAGATACTCTCTCTCCAGCCCTTGCGGGGCTCTGTGGTCACCGTGGGCAGCAGCCCTTAGCCCAGGGCTTCTGGCTGCTGCTGCTGCAGCTGGGGGTCCGTGCTGCATATACAGGGTCTGCAACTAGTTGTTGGCTCTGTGTATCTTGCACTGTTTAATGAAAGTGTGTCTGGGAGGGGCCCTTTAAGGGAGCGACTTGCTGTGGAGTCCGCCCCGTGACCCTGTCTGCAGCTGTGCCTGGCTCCCTTATTTCGATGTGTGCTACTTTGCCGTGTAGACGTTCCCTCGCTGTGCCTATTTCGATGTTGGGCTGAGCAACGTCGAAGTTGAACATCGACGTTGCCAGCCCTGGAGGACGTGTAGACGTTATTCATCGAAATAGCCTATTTCGATGTCGCAACATCGAAATAAGCTATTTCGAAGTTGGGTGCACGTGTAGACGTAGCCCATGTGAACTGCCCTCCCATGACATCGCCTTGCACATGGTGCTGGTCCATCTTGGTCTGGATGATGCAGCGAGACAACAGGTCTCTGCTGCACCACAGTCCATCTCTGTCCCAACAGCCTCCCCTGAATCCAGATGGAGCTGTGAATGGAGGGATGTGTCATCTCTACAGGCTGCATCTCTGTGTAAAGGATCAGGCCAGTGTCAGTGTTTTGTGGGCAGCCTTTGACTTGAAGATTACTATAGCACCCATGCTGGGATGGAAGGAATGTTGTGGTCCATGTCATTTTATGTCACAGAAGCTTAATCCTAGTGCTGCAGCACTTCGCACATTTTTACATAAAGTGATCTAATATTAGTTTTAATATTGCAAACACAAGCTGCGGAAAGGAAAGCAGCAGCACTCAACTCCTGGCCACCCAAAAAAAAAAAAGCCGGGCACTTTATGAATCAGGATCTATTTTTTTTTAAATGCTTAAATATAACTGGCTCATGTTTCTGTCCAGAAATGGGGCCCTGCGCAACAGAAGATTTCTGCCAGTTACAAAGATAGCTTGGAAAATGCCATTGTGGTTTAGATTATAGCAAGAGCTTGAGATCAGCACCCTTGCTTAATGGCAAATCATTAAAATCATTTTATGTTTTAGTTTGAATCCTGTGTGGCATTAAAGATGGTTTGGGGCTTGCTGATTATAATAGGAACCTGTGGATGCTCAACAGCTCGGAGATATCAAGCCTCTAGTGCTGTTGCAGATATAAAATAGACGTTTGAAAACATTGTTAGTTCAGCCTGTCTCCATGGCAGAATGCATGCTGTGCAGAGACACATTGTCTGTGTCCCTGCCCCTAGAGATATAAACTGTATCATTATCCTTCACTGGAGGGAATCAGAATTGTTTGTCATAGCCCCAGTACTGCGGACTAGAGATTCTACTTCAGCTAATGTTGTAGAAGTCTGTGCTTGAAGCTGAGGATCTGAGTCCTCTTGCTGTTGCTGTGAAGGTTCAGATATTTACAAGGGCAGCACAGTGACAGCCATGGAGTCCTGGATTTGTTAGCCAAGTGGCACAGGCAGTGCTGCTTATGAAAGGTCCCCTGACAAAAATTCTCCATGCATCCATAGACCATGCAGTCAATATGCAGGCTGCCTCAAGCCATCAGGGTATGGCATTTCTGTTGTAGACATCTGTCCCTCACACACTACTCTCTGGCCACTCCCTCATGTTGCACAGGTCCCCGGCAGAGACAGCAATAACTTTTGGCCAGCGCTGACCTGTGCTGAAATTGAAGCCTCAATACTGAGCTCAAGATTCAGTAACACATACCTCCCAGATCACCTCCTCTGGTAATTGTTCTCCCTTCCCATGGGGTACACAATACAGCATTGTTCAAATGTGGGCGGCAGCCCTCCCTGTTGCATGCTTTATTTTTCTACAACCACATGCTGCTTTTACATCATTCTTTTCTTCCTCATTCGTAACAGATCTGTTTAAAACTAAAGCATCTGCCCCTGTGCTGTTTAAGCCTGAGTCACAGTAGACTTAACCTATCCATAGCTGTGTCTACACGTGCACGCTACTTCGAAGTAGCGGCACTAACTTCGAAATAGCGCCCGTCGCGGCTACACGCGTTGGGCGCTATTTCGAAGTTAACTTCGACGTTAGGCGGCGAGACGTCAAAGTCGCTAACCTCATGAGGGGATCGGAATATCGCCCTACTTCGATGTTCAACGTCGAAGTAGGGACCGTGTAGACGATCTGTGTCCCGCAACTTCAAAATTGTGGGGTCCTCCATGGCAGCCATCAGCTGGGGGGTTGAGAGATGCTGTCTCTCCAGCCCCTGCGGGGCTCTATGGTCACCGTGTGCAGCAGCTCTTAGCCCAGGGCTTCTGGCTGCTGCTGCTGCAGCGGGGGATTCATGCTGCATGCACAGGGTCTGCAACTCATTGTCGGCTCTGTGTATCTTGTGCTGTTTAGTGCAAGTGTGTCTGGGAGCTGCCCTTTAAGGGAGCGGCTGGCTGTTGAGTCCGCCCTGTGACCCTGTCTGCAGCTGTGCCTGGCACCCTTATTTCGATGTGTGCTACTGTGGCGTGTAGACGTTCCCTCGCTGCGCCTATTTCGATGTGGTGCTGCGCAACGTCGATGTTGAACATCGACGTTGCCACCCCTGGAGGACGTGTAGACGTTATTCATCGAAATAGCCTATTTTGATGTCGCCACATCGAAATAGGCTACTTCGATGTAGGCTTCACGTGTAGACGTAGCCCATGTCACCTGTGCCTCTTCCTCATTCTTGATACTGTTTCTCTTTTTCCTGAATCTTTAATAGGCTTATGTGGCTGGAGACAATTGTGTAATCTAGGGACCTTCCCTAGGTATCCAGGGTGGAGTGCAGAGCTATAGCCTCTCTCACATGCAGACCCGTCTGTCTGGTAAACAAGTATGTCACGTCTTGTGGTTAGCAATACGTATACTTTAAAATGTAAGGTGCAGCCTTCTAGCTCAACTCATTGTGTAGGTGATGCTGCTGTTGGCAGCACAAAGCTCCTGGCTCTCCCCCTTGCTGCAATGACTCTTCCAAACAAGTGTTGCCAAAGTCATCCCAGACCAGCCACAAAGAAGGGTGTTTGTTTGGCTCCTTTGATGCCAGCCAACCAATAAGTCACAGGGGTTTATTGAATGTTGGGTCTGTTGCCGGACAAATCATGACTCACACATCACACAAGAGGGGGTGTTAGTTTTGGGATTAAGAGAGGGACCCATAGCTAATCTGTTTAGGGCCAGCAGGGCCCAAATGGAGTTGCCTGATTGGCTGGGGTTCTGCAGACCTGCTGTTAAGACCTGAGGCTGGCTGCTGGCTACTCAAAGCATTTGCCCACAACTGTGTGAGCTCCTACTCTTCCCAGTCTTGCACCCAGCCCTGCTCCTGCCTTGCCTTGCCTCCCTTTGAGTAGCCTGGTACTGACTGTCGGTTCTGGTGTCTGAGCTTTGACTCTAGCAACTGACTTCTGCTCTCCAACTACTAGGAATGACTGCCCACATCCTGGTCCCTAACAGTTAGTCCAAGCGTCCTGCCCAAATTCCAACAGAGTAAATTATGTTCTATTTCCCTACACTCCTAGGACAGCATCAATTGGAAATGTGTTCTTCATTTCCTGTAGTATAGCATTGCTGTGCCCTGTCAGAGAACCTCCTGCAACCCACCCCAGAGACAGCTACATTTCACTGGCTGATAAAGTGATTCCTGCGTGTATGTAAGGCCCAGTCTTGCAAGGTACAGAGCATCTTGTGCCTGTGTCTCTGTGGCTTTTCTAGGGCACCTTTCACTTTAATATGAATGAGAGCCTGCAAGCCCTCAGCTCCCAGTGACTTCGAGACAAGAGAGTTGAGGGCTCTCAGGACATTGCAAGAGGCTCTTAGCAGCCTGTTGAGTCAAGCTCTGTAGTTCTTTAAAACAGCTGAGGATCCTGGGAGATCCTGTGCAGCTCAGTGTGATGCCACAGCTCTGGGTGGGTCACCAGTAGAGAGGCTCAAACCAGTAACTTTTGGATCACAAAGCATAAGTTACTACTATTTGAATTAAAAAGCTATGATAACCAATGCTGCAATAGGCCCAGCCACTGCCAGACAAGGACAGAATTCCCCCCTGAGTGCATGTGGATTATACAAATGTATTTCATTAATGTAATGTTGGTACCTGAAGGGCCACTGGGGCTGCTCAGCCTAGCTGTGGTAGTCACCTGTCCAGATATAGCTTCTCCTGAGCTGATTAGAGTGGGACGATTATCTACCATATCTTACAGATGACACTCCTGTAAATACATCCCAGCATATCATTCTTTTGCACAGCTGTATCACACTGGTGGCTCATATTCCATTTATGATTCACTCTAAGCCCAAAACCTTTTGCACAGGATGCAGGACAGACCTCAGCAGGACCCTCACTGGATATGATCTTCCAGGTTGACAGTGAACCACTGATATCTATTTTTTCCAGTATGATCTTTCAACCAGTCTTGCACCCACCATATAATAATTTAATTTAGCCCACACTTCCCTAGTTTGCTTCTGAGAATGTTATATGGGACTATGTTGAAAACCTTATTAAAAATCAAGATATATCACATGTATGGCTTCCTCCTATCTATGTGCCACATGTGAACTACATGGCAGGGGTGTTATTAATTTCCTTCTAGATTATCTGTTACTAATATAACACATTATTCACAACACCACTGAAGTTAGAAGGTCATGTTAAATCACCTATTCATCTTTCAATCAACATCAACAACATATAAATCACTGGGCATGCCCAGATAAAGAAATTAAAATGTCAGGCTGCAGGTCTTTAGAAGACTGCCAAAATTCAAGATGTCAGTTATGCTTCTGGGTTCTTATGCAGTAGGGTAAGGCTGTTGCATGAGAGGTTCTAATGCTGCAGGGAAATTTAAGGAAACAAAATTGAAAATGTAACCCACTTGATAACATGCTTTACAAGCAAGGCAGATTGCAGAGGGATTGCATGAGTTTAGCCCGTTTTCTTCTGCAGTTCATCCTGCTTATTAAGCACTTTTATGGTTGAGCTCAGCGCGATTCCTTGGCTGCCAGCGACCATGCAGAAAGCCGGGGAAGGAGAGAGAAAGCAAGAATAATTATGATAAAGGCCTGTGGGAGCTGCATCAGCAGTTCTGATGATTACAATAATAAATGAACTAACCAGATCTTAGAACACCTTAAAAAGATCTGAACACATAGGAGTGGGTATAGAAAACCCACGAGGCGTTTAAAGGACTTGCCAACACAACACACGCATTGGGGGGTGGGGTCGCTTGCAGACAGAGACACCTGGATAAGAGAGAAGCTGGACAGACACATGCCTGTCTTAGGCAGTCCCCTGGACCCTGACAGCACAGTATGTGACTATTTCCCCATGGTCCATGCATTTACCGGCAAAACAGCCTGCTGCAGCAGAGCAGGGACCTGCACCCATATACTCAGCTGCTATTGCGGGACTTATTAAACACCCCCTCTCCCAGCGCTGCTCTAGGGGAGCAGGTAGAGCTGCACAGCCAGCGGCGAGCCCAGCCAGCTCCCTGCATCCCCCTGCGAGGGCATCGGCCTTGCGGGATGCTCACCAGGCCCCGACTGGCTAATGGCACCGGGGGGAAGGGGAAACCGGTACCACCCCCGCCCCTTCCGGGCAGGGGAAAGTGTGGGCCCGGCCCGAGCAGGAGGCGGGGGAACTGCACTGCTGCGGAACTGTTCGTGTGCGGCTCCGAGGGTGAGGGGGACCCTTTCATAGCGGGCTCTGGAGCGCGCGGACCCGTTTGCCTGACGGACACTCCCGCCGGCGTCCGGATTTCGTGCTGCTGTCGGGCGGCGGGCGAGGATGCGCTTGGCGCTGGGGAAGGTAATTACACGGGGGGCGGGGCCTCTGGGAAAGGGGATCTGGGGGTTGGGCCCTGGGGGCGGTCTGGGGAAAGGGGACCCATGGGGAGGTTGGGCGGGGGCTCTGGAGAAGGGGTTGGGCCCAGAGGGGCTCTGGGGAAAGGGGACCCATGGGGAGGTTGGGCGGGGGCTCTGGAGAAGGGGTTGGGCCCAGAGGGGCTCTGGGGAAAGGGGACCCATGGGGAGGTTGGGCGGGGGCTCTGGAGAAGGGGTTGGGCCCAGAGGGGCTCTGGGGAAAGGGGACCCATGGGGAGGTTGGGCGGGGGCTCTGGAGAAGGGGTTGGGCCCAGAGGGGTTCTGGGGAAAGGGGACCCATGGGGGGGGTTGGGCGGGGGCTCTCGGGAAAGGGATGGGGGGGGGTTAGGTCCAGAGGGGCTCTGGGGAAAGGGGACCCATGGGGAGGGTTGGGCGGGAGCTCTGGGGAAGGGGATTGGGGGGGTTAGGCCCAGAGGGGTTCTGGGGAAAGGGGATCCATGGGGGGTTGGGCGGGGGCTCTGGAGAAGGGGTTGGGCCCAGAGGGGTTCTGGGGAAGGGGACCCATGGGGGGGTTGGGCGGGGGCTCTGGTGAAAGGGACTGGAGGGGGTTAGGCCCAGAGGGGCTCTGCGGAAAGGAGATCCATGGAGGGGCTGGGAGGGAGCTCTGGGGAAGGGATATTTAAGGAGAGTTGGGCATGGGGGAGGTTTCAGGGGAAGGGGGTTTGGGACAGGGGGAATGGGGGGAAGGTGATTCCATAGGGTAGTTGTGCATGGGGGCGGAGGGGGAAGATGGGTCAAAGAGGGGGAGGCTTTGGGGCAGGGTGGTTTCATGCAGGTAGGGCTGCTGGGGAAGGTGGGTCGGAGAGGAGGATGGACATGGAAGAAGGTGATTCAATTGGGCAGTTGGGAATCAGGTGAATCAGGGAAGTTATTTGGGGGGGAGGGGCTGATCACAACACACACACAGAAGTAGTAATTGGAAAGGCTCTGTTAATAACAAGTAAACAAGGAACTGTCCACACTCAGCCCTACTAAAGAGCTTTTAAAGTTATTGGGAGCCTGAGTGAGGCACTCCTAGATTTAAGACTAGAAGGCACCTTGGAGATCATTCAGTTGGACCTCTTGCATGTTATAGAGATCTCCACCCACCTGCTCCTGTCTTCCGGCTAAAGCTCCTGGCTGCATTACTAAAGTGCTCAAATCTTGATTCGAAAGGGAGATTAGAGAGGCTATCAAAATAAAAAACACAGTAATAATAGGAGATTTCAATTATCCCCATATTGATTGGGTGCATGTCACCTCAGGACGGGATTCAGAGATTAAATTTCTTGATGCCTTAAATGACTGCTTCTTGGAGCAGCTAGTACAGGAACCCACAAGGGGAGAGTCAATTCTCGATCTAGTCTTGACTGGAACGCAGGATCTGGTCCAAGAGGTAACTGTTACTGGACCGCTTGGAAATAGTGACCACAATATAATAACTTTTAGTATTCCTGTGTTGGGAAGAACACCACAGCAGTCAAACACTCTGGCATTTAATTTCAAAAAGGGGAATTACACTAAAATGAGGAAGCTAGTTAAACAGAAACTAAAAGGTAGAGTAATTAAACTAAAATCCCTGGAAGCTGCATGGAAACTGTTTCAAGACACCATACTAGAGGCCCAACTTAAATGTATACCCCAAATAAAAAAACACAGTAAGAGACCTAACAAAGAACCACCATGGCTAAACAGCCATGTTAAAAAGGCAGTGAGAGAGAAAAGGGCAGCTTTTAAAAAGTGGAAGTCAAATCCTAGTGAGGAAAATAGAAAGGAACATAAACACTCCCAAATTAAGTGTCATAATGTAGTAAGAAAAGCCAAAAAAGATTTTGAGGAACAGCTAGCCAAAAATTCAAAAAACGATAGTAAAATGTTTTTTAAATACATTAGAAGCAGGAAGCCCGCTAAAAAAGCAGTGGGGCCCTTGGACGATAAAGATATAAAAGGAGCGATCAAGGAAGACAGTGCCATTGCGGAGCGATTAAATGATTTCTTTGCTTCAGTCTTCACGGCTGAGGATGTTACAGAGGTTCCTAAATCTGAGCCAGCCTTTTTAGGTGACAAATCTGAGGAACTCACTCAGATTGAAGTGACATTAGAGGAGGTTTTGGAGTTAATTGATAAGCTGAATAGTAACAAGTCTCCAGGACCAGATGGCATTCACCCAAGGGTTCTGAAAGAACTCAAATGTGAAATTGTGGAGTTATTAACAGTGGTTTGTAACCTATCCTTTAAATCCACTTTGGTACCAAATGACTGCAAGACGGCCAATATAACACCAATATTTAAAAAAGGCTCTAGAGGAGACCCTGGCAATTATAGACCGATAAGTTTAACATCAGTACCAGGCAAATTAGTAGAAACACTAGTAAAGAATAAAATTGCAAGGCACGTAGAAGAGCACGAATTGTTGGGCAAAAGTCAGCATGGTTTCTGCAGAGGGAAGTCGTGTCTAACTAATCTATTAGAATTCTTTGAAGGGGTTAATAAACATGCGGACAAGGGGCACCCAGTGGACATAATATACCTAGATTTCCAGAGAGCCTTTGACACGGTCCCACACCAAAGGCTTTTATGTAAATTAGGTGGTCATGGGATAGGAGGAAAGATCCTTTCATGGATCGGGAATTGGTTAAAAGACAGAAAACAAAGGGTGGGAATAAATGGTAAATTTTCACAATGGAGGAGGGTAACTAGTGGTGTTCCCCAGGGGTCAGTCCTGGGACCGATCCTGTTCAACTTGTTCATCAATGATCTAGAAAATGAGGTAAGCAGTGAGGTGGCAAAGTTTGCAGATGACACCAAGTTGTTCAGGACAGTCAAAACCAAAAGGGATTGTGAAGAACTACAAAAAGATCTCAGCAAACTGAATGATTGGGCAGCAAAATGGCAAATGAAATTTAATGTGGGTAAGTGTAAGGTAATGCATGTTGGAAAAAATAACCCAAATTACACGTACTACATGATGGGGTCAAATTTAGCTACGACAGATCAGGAAAGGGATCTTGGAGTTATAGTGGATAGTTCTCTGAAGGGATCCACGCAGTGTGCAGCGGCAGTTAGTAAGGCAAATAGGATGTTAGGAATTATTAAAAAAGGGATCGATAATAAGACAAAAGATATCATACTTCCCCTATATAAAACTATGGTACGCCCACATCTTGAGTACTGCGTGCAGATGTGGTCTCCTCACCTCAAAAAAGGTATATTGGCATTAGAAAAGGTTCAGAAAAGGGCGACTAAGATGATTAGGGGCTTGGAACGGGTCCCATATGGGGAGAGGCTAGAGAGACTGGGACTTTTCAGTTTGGAAAAGAGGCGACTGAGGGGCGATATGATAGAGGTATATAAAATCATGAATGGTGTGGAGAAAGTGAATATAGAAAAATTAGTTACCTTTTCCCATAATACAAGAACTAGGGGACACCAAATGAAATTGATGGGTAGTAGGTTCAAAACTAATAAAAGGAAATTTTTCTTCACACAGCGCACAGTCAACCTGTGGAACTCCTTGCCCGAGGAGGCTGTGAAGGCCAGGACTCTATTAGGGTTTAAAAAAGAGCTTGATAAATTTTTGCAGGTTAGGTCCATAAATGGCTATTAGCCAGGGATAAAGTATGGTGCCCTAGCCTTCAGAACAAGGGCAGGAGATGGATGGCAGGAGATAAATCACTTGATCATTGTCTTCTGTTCTCCTTCTCTGGGGCACCTGGCATTGGCCACCGTCGGCAGATGGGATGCTGGGCTGGATGGACCTTTGGTCTGACCCAGTATGGCCATTCTTATGTTCTTATGAAACCTTCAAGTTACAGAAAATACGTCATTTACTCAAATTCATGTCCCACATCATAGAGGGTGACCACCTTCCGTCCAGTGCCACTGAGCAAGGAGAAAATTCTTTCCCAACCTCAAATATGGTGATAATTCAGAATGTGAGCATGAGGGAAATGCTCACTAGACAGACACCTGGGAAAGAATTCTCTTGAGTAACTCAGCCCTCCCCAGCTGTTGTCCCATTTCTGGCTTTTGGAGCTATTTGCTGATAGCAGTTGCAGACAGGCTATGTGCTGTTTCAGTCGATTTTGTCTGTCCCATCCATAAACTTGTTAAGCTCAGTTGTAAGTTAGGCTTTTTGGTCCCCACTGCTCCCCAGGGATGTCTGTTTCAGATCTTCCCTCACTGAGGTTTAGAAACCTTTGCCTAATTTCAAGTCTAAACTTACTGATGGCTAGTGTATACCCATTTATTCTTGTGTCAACAGTGGCACTTAAATAACTCCTGTCCCTCTCTTGTGTTTATTCATCAGCATCGTCAACAACCGTGGACTCATCACCCATTGGTATCCAATGCCTCCCTCCCTATTTCCTTTCATTTTTCCCTGTCCAGGGCGGAGTGCCTTAGTTTCTGTAGACTAGGTCAGCATCAATCTACTATATCAGCCATCCATTCTCTGTGGGTTCTGCCTCTCCTGTTCAAGCTGTCCATTATGCCAAATAGCAGGGTCCTGACTTGTCATTCACTCTGCAAATGTGCCTGAGTACTTGTAGCTTCCTTTGTATAACCTCCTGCAGTAGGTTCTCTTTCGGCTGTATCTTCCCGTATACTTCCTTGCTGGTCACCTTCTGCATCCATCCTATTTTCAGGATCTTTCTATAACAACTTCTCTTGAATGTCAATATCCTTCTCTTTGAATCTTTCGTTATCACCCATGTCTCACACCCATACAACATGCTGCTCAATATAAATGATTTCAAGATGCTCAGATTCATTCCTAAGCTAATCTCTTTCCTTTTCCAGATCTTATCCATCGCCTTCAAACTCACTCTTGCTTTTGCTATTTTAGTCGCTGTTTCCTTCTTACAGTCTAGATCATATGTCATGTTGCTCCCCAGATATGTAAATTTCTCTGTTCTCTAGTTTGATTCTGTCTACACTGATCTTCCTTCCTATTTCCTAATTTCCAAATACTGTTGTCTTTATTTTATTGATGTTTATAACCAGTCTGGACCACTTCCCTTCCATGTTCCCTGCACTGTTCTCACTAGTTTCTCTTCATCTTCATCATCAATAACCATGGGCTCAGCGCCCATAGGTGTCTGATGCCTCTCTCACTATTTCCTTCCATCTGTCCCTGTCCAGTGCGGAGTAGCTTAGTTTCTGTAGACTAGCTCTGCACCAATCTACTACATCATCTACCCATTCTCTGTGGGGTCTGCCTCTCCTATTCGAACCTTCCATTATGCCAAATACCAGGGTCTTGATTCTTCATTCGTCGTTCATTCTGCAAATATACCCAAATAGTTGTAGTGTCTGTTTTATAACCTTCTGCAGCAGGTTCTCTTTCAGCTATATCTTTCCATATCATTCCTCATTGGTGACCTTCTGCATCCATCCTATTCTCAGAATCTTTCTATAACAACTCCTCTTGAACGCCAATATTCTTCTTTTCGAATCTTTCGTTATCACCCATGTCTCACGTCCGTACAACATGCTGCTGACTACATAACGTTTTCAAGACACTCAGCTTCGTTCCTAAGCTAATTGCTTTGCTTTTCCAGATCTTATCCATCGCCTTCAAACTCGCTTTTGCTTTCGCTATTCTAGTGGCTATTTCCTTCTTACAGTCTAGATCATACGTTATGTTGCTCCCCAGATATGTGAACTTCTCAACATTTTCTAGTTCAATACCATCAACACTGATCTTCCTTCCTATTTTCTTATCTCCAAATACCATTGTTTTTGTTTGATCAATGTTCATAATCAGTCCGTACTGCTTCCCTTCTTTGTTTAACATCTTTCTCCATGATAACTATATCATCTGCGAACCTCAAGTTGTTAATTCTCATCGTGTACACAGCTATTCCTTCTACCTCTTTCTTCATCTTGTCCATTGCTCTCCCTAGGTGTGCGATGAAAATACTCAACGATATCGGATCTCCTTCTCACATACTTCTACTGATTCCAAATCAACTTCCCAACTCTCCACACATTCTCACCTGTGCCTCCACGTGGTCTTTGATATCCTTCAACAACCATATCAATCTGATATCCACTCAATATGACTCCGACGCCACCAAAGTCACTGTCTGATCTATGCTGTCAAATGCCTTCTGAAAACTGATGAAGCAGTTATAGATGTTCTTGTTCTTCCGTCGAGCTTTTTCCTCTATTAATCTTAGTGCCAATATCTGCTGTATGGTACCTCTGTCGTTTTTGGATTCTGCTTACTCATCTGCTAGATGTTCTGTCTGCGATCTGAGTCTCTCCATCAGTATCATCATCAGCACCTTGCCTAGACTTGTTAGGGCAATTGTTCTGTAGTTCTTGCACTCCGACATGCTTCCTTTCTTGTGTCTTGTTACTAGCATGGATCTTGTCCATTCCTTTGGTGCCTTCCCTTCTTTCCATGCTATACAGGAGGATCTCAACAATTCAAGTATTTGCAAGTGGCTGCTTCCCAGGGCTCTGGGAAGGGAGCGTCAGCAACTGCCTCTTCCCCTGCAGCCTGGACAGAGAGTGCCAGCAGCTGCGGATTCCCTGGGGCTCTGGGCAGGGAGTGCCAGCAGCTGCAGCTTCCCTGGGGCTCTGAGCCCTCATAGTCTGAAAATTCAACATTCGCTTGGGTTCTCAACATGGAACCCTTGCGAATGTTGAGACCCTACTGTATTACATAGTCGGTGTATTTTCTGAATTGTACTTTCTCTTCTGTATTTGATCATCTCTCTTGTGATCTTATCATTTCTAGGGCTCTTGGTCTTTCGTCATTTAACTGCTCTTTCTACTTCCTCCTTTGAAATATTGGTCTCACTCTTGATACTCAGTAGAGCTATCCCTTTCAGTTCTTCAATCAGTCTCTCTGAGACACTGGGGCCCAACTGTGCTTTGTATAGATCAGTGCAATATCTCATCCGTTGCTGCACAGCCTTGTTCATGAGCACCTCATCGTTCTCATCTTTGATCACCATCTCCTTCAGCTGCCACTTCCTATTAATATTCCTAATCATTTTATACACCGTCCTGGTCTTACACTCGCTGTAATACCTCTCTATATCTTCACACTGCTCCTCTAACCATTTCCCCTTATCCATTCTGGCTACTTTCGTTACCTCATTGCATTTCACTCTATACTGCTGTTACGCCCTTTCAGAATCATCCTTTCTGATCTTCAGCGCTCTCTTTTGGACCAACTTCAGTGTCTCTTGCTTAATCCACTTCATATTGATCTTCTCTTCATCTGGAACAGTCTGCTGAGTTGCCTCTTCTGTTGCCATGGCTACCCTTTGACTCTTATCTAAGTCTTTCTCTGTGCCCGCATTCCTAATCTTCTCTTTGAGTGCTGCTCTGTACACGTTCCCTATTTCTTCCCCACCTAGCCTTGCCACGTCTCTTCTTTTCTTAAACTGTCTCTTATACTTTCTCTTGAGTTTCATCTTGATGTTCACAGTCACTAGACTGTGGTCTGAATGCATATCTGCTCCTTGGAAAATTCGGCACTGCTGTACTGACATTACAAATCTTCTTATCAAGATCATATCTATCATATTCTTGGACTTCCCGTCATTTGATCACCACGTCCACTTCCGACAGTCCTGTTGGTGATCTGCAACGTGAGATTCCAACATCTTGTGCTCCGTAGCAAATTCTGTTAGTTTCTTGCCTCATTTGTTTCTTTCTCCAGATCTAAACCTTTCCATGACTCTCTCCCAAACTTCATTATCCGTTCCAACCTTCGCATTCCAGTCTTCTCCAATGATCCAGTACATCTGTCTTTGGTATCTCCTCCAGCGTCTTTGTCAAGTCTCCATAGACTAGCTTGATCTCCTCCTCTGTGCTGTCCCACGTGGGTGCATACACCTGAACAACTGAGCTGTTGAACAGCTTCACTTTGATTGTGTTTATTCCTCTGATGAATTTATTGAGAGCAATCATCTTCCCCTGAGCTTTCTTTTGGTTAGGCTAAACAGGCCAAGCTACTTATATGTCCTCTGCTAAGGGAGATTCTGCATTTCCTTGATCCTTATAGTAGCCTTTCATTGAACCTCTTTTACTTTGTTTTAATCTTTCTTAATGGCTATGTCTACACTAGCCCCAAACTTCGGAATGGCCATTCAAATGGCCATTTCGAAGGTTACTAATGAAGCGCTGAAATGCATATTAAGCGCTTCATTAGCATGCGGGTGGCAGCGGCACTTTGAAATTGACGCGGCTTGCCGCTGCACAGCTCATCCCGACGGGGCTCCTTTTCGAAAGGACTCCGCCTACTTTGAACTCCCCTTATTCCCACGAGCAGATGGGAATAAGGGGACTTCGAAGTAGGCGGAGTCCTTTCGAAAAGGAGCCCTGTTGGGACGAGCCGCGCGGCAGCGAGCCGCGTCAATTTCGAAGCGCCGCAGCCGCCCGCATGCTAATGAAGCGCTGAATATGCATTTCAGCGCTTCATTAGTGAACTTCGAAATGGCCATTTGCGTGGCCATTTCGAAGTTTGGGGCTAGTGTAGAGAAGGCCAACATGGGCACTCTTAGGCTATGTCTGAAGTAAAAGTACTAGTATGGCACTATGCTTAGGACTTTTCTGAGAGAGGTGTGAGTTTTGGGAAAACCATTCATTGGCCCTGCCCCCACTTGGCCTCTTCCTGTCCGCATGCCAGCCCATCACCCAAACCCCTCCCCCCGAGTGACATGGCCTGGCCCAAATCTCTGCCCCCGAGTGACATGGCCTGGGGGATTCATGGGAGGCTTGGCACTGGCAGCAGGGGTCAATCCTCAATCCTGCCCCCAGGCTTGCTGTTGGCAGTAGGAAGTAGAGCCACCTGGCCCCAGCCTGCCCTGCTGGGTGGGTCCAACCCTTACCCCAAACTCCCTTCCCTCAGCAACACAGCTGGAGCCAGGGGAGTAGAGCAGGCTGACGTCAGGTCACTTTGCTTCCCATTGCTATCGGTGAGTTCCAGGGCAGGACCGACCACTGCTGCCGTGCTACTCCCCCGGCCATCTTGACCCCTGAGGGGCACCCCAAGTGAGGGGCCGGGATGGTTACCCTGGATCATCCTATGGACAACCAGCTCTGTCTAGGGTCATGGAAGTGAGGGTGATGGTAGAATAGTTCCACTGACGTAGCTGTGTCTACACCAGGGCTTAGGTTGGTTTAAGTATGTTTTGGATGTGCAGTTTTCACACCCTGAGCACCATAAGATCAACTTAAGTGTTAGGTATGAAAAGGGGCTGAATATTGTCACTGTTCCCTTTCATATGGAAAGTCCCATATTCCTGCGCAGGTTACACATCTTTTGCTTGCATCAAGATGGACCACAGCATGCTAGGACCTGTTGGCTGCAATATCATGCTTTGGCCCGCCTTTCATTCCCCAAGAGCCAGTGGGGCGTTGATTCCAATTGTGCATTTTGTATCAGACGACAGTATTGTTAAGTGTTTTTAGAGTAGGATAGTGGGAGTCAGGAGAACTTAGTGCTGGTTTTTCCTTTGCCACTGTCATGCTGCATTACCTTGACTCTTCTCCCCATGCCTCACTTCCTCCAGCTCTAAAATGGAGGGGTCTGTAGATATGTCTGTGTATTGACAATGTTGTGAATATACGCCATGTGGTACAATGAAACCAGCGCTAATCCCCCAGTGTCAGCAATGGCAAGCAGTCTGAGGAGTAGGGTGAGTACTGGCCTTACCATCATGTGACCTCCACTTGTACTAGACAGTGCAGAGGTAAATGCATTAGTCCATTGTCTGTGCTACCACTCCAGATGTGGCCACCACCAGACGAGCCAGCTGGAGATGATCCAAAAATGTCTACTGTAGACAAGATCTTTTTTATTTTGTTATATACTTAGACCAGTTTAGTGTCTTATCTTTCCTTTGATGTTTTTCCTCCTATTATAAATTGTTTTGGGTGGATGCTCGATATTATTACACTGAAGAGAAATTATATGTTTACCAAACCAGAGAGAGCTGGAGTAAATTGGAAGGTAGTGGATATAGTTAAACTTTAAGTCAGTGGAGAGATACCAGGGATGAATTTGGTAAATAGTTGGTGCCTTAATATCAAGTTGCAGGAACCCACATGTACAACCGATGGGAAGGCATGAGAGAAATTGCAGTTATCTATCTTCCTGTTACTCTATCCCATTTTGTATGGTGTCAGCATACTCATCAGTGATGATTTGCTTCAGGCCAATAACAACTGGTTGGGGACTTTATTGCTACATTATTAAGTTACTGAATTTTGTTAGGGAAGATGCATTCCAAGATGAGGAAGCGGACAACTGACTGCTTTGAAAACATTCTTGTTGCTTTTCTGACTTGTGTTCTGTGTTGGTTTCTTGTAGGTGCTATGCTTGGGGAAGGAAATGTTTCTGAAACAGGCATTTGCTCTTAGCAGGTAAGAGTTTTGAAATCTGCCTGAGCAAATGTAAGATCCAAGATAACATTTTTATGTCCTGTCTCTTTTATAAACTGGCCTGGAAAACTTAGCAAATTTAAAACATATAAATAAGGCTGTCAAACAATTAAAACTTGAATGTGATTAGTCATGTGGTTTAAAAATTAAGGGTGATTAATCATGCTGTTAAATAGTAGCATACCATTTATTTAAATATTTTTGGATGTTTTGTGCATTTTCAACTATATTGATTGCAACGATAACACGGTATAAGAAGTGTATAGTGCTCACTTTATTTTGATTACAAATATTCTCACTGCAAAAAACAAAACAGAAAAATAGTATTTTTCAAATTCACCTAACACAAGTACTGCGGCGCAGTCTCTTTATCAGGAAAGTTGAACTTACAGGTGTAGAATTGTGAACAGAAATAACGGCATTCAAAAATAAAATGATATGAAACTTTAAAGCCTACAAGTCCTCACAGTCCTACTCCTTGTTTAGCCAATCATTCAGACAAACAAGTTTTATTACTGTTTGCAAGAGATAATGCTGCCCGCTTCTCATTTACAGTATCACTTGAAAGTGAGAACAGGCATTCAGATGGCACTGGCTGGCATCGTAAGATATTTACATGCTGGATGCAGTAAAGATTCATGTGCCCCTTCATGCTTCAGCCACCATTCCAGAGGACATGCGTCCATGCTGATGACAAGTTCTGCTCAATAATGATCCAAAGCAGAGCAGACTTTACACGTGTCCATTTTTATCCTCTGATTCAGATGTCACCAGCAGAAGGCTGACTTTCTTTCTGGTGGCTCAGGTGCTGTAATTTCCACATTAGAGTGTGACTCTTTTAAGACTTCTGAAAGCATTCTCCACCATCTCATCCCTCAGATTTTGGAAGGCACTTCAGAGTCTTAAACCTTGGACAAAGTGTTGTGGCTAATTTTAGAAATCTCACAGGGTTACCTTCTTTGCTGATGGAGAGCCCAAAGTCCTTGCATGCTTTGGAGAACCAATCCAGCAGCTTCTGAAGCTGGTCTTCTGTGTGTGACACGACAGCAACGTCATCTGCGAACAGCATATCTCTGATGAGGACTTCCCGCACCTTAGATTTAGCTTTCAGCCTGCAAGATTAAACAGTTTCCCGTCAGGTCTTGTGTGCAAAAAGATGCCCTCTGTTGAAGATCCAAAGGCGTGTTTAAGGAGGAGTGTGAAGAAGATCCTGAACAATGTCGGAGCAAGGACGCATCCTTGTTTGACGCCACTCCTGATGGTGAAAGCATCCGATAATGTGCCATTGTATTGGACGGTTCCTCTCATGTCTTCGTGGAAAGACTGGTAGTCTTGATCATCTTGAGTAACCGTGGCGGACATCCTATCTTGTGGAGCAGTTTGAACAGTCCATCCCTGCTGACCAGGTCGAAGGCCTTGGTTAGGTCAGTGAAGGCAATATAGAGTGGCTTCCTCTGCTCTCTGCATTTCTCCTGCAGCTGCCTCAGAGAGAAGACCATGTCGACGGTAGATCTCTCTGCACGGAATCCGCACTGTGATTCAGGATACACCCTCTCAGCAATCTTCTGGAGTCTGCCGAGGACGACGCGAGCGAACAGTTTACCAGTGATGCTTAGGAGGGACATTCCACGGTAATTGTTGCAGTCGCTTCTGTCTCCTTTGTTCTTATACAAGGTTATGATGTTAGCATCGTGCATGTCCTGTGGAACTTCTCCCTCTCTCCAGCACAGCCTAAAGAAGACAAATGTACTTGCTCAGGACGTTGCTGTTTCTCCATCAATCAGCATTGACAACTATACGTTAGAGGTCGTCCACGAGTTCGTTTACCTCGGGTCCACCATCACTGACACCTTGGAGACTGAGCTAAATTGGAGGATCGGTAAAGCAGCCACAACTCTGTCCAGACTCAGTGAGAGAGTGTGGAATAACAACAAGCTGTACACTCACACCAAAATGCAAGTCTACAGAGCCTGCATCCTCAGCACCCTCCTTTACGGCAGCGAGACTTGGACCCTGCACGTCTGCCAGGAAAAGAGGCTGAATGTCTTCCACTTACGGTGCCTCAGGCGCATCCTTGGAATATCGTGGAAGGACAGAGTGTCCAACACTACCGTCCTTGAGCAAGCTGGAATCCCAACTATGCACACCCTCCTCAGGCAGCGGCGGCTCCGCTGGCTTGGCCATGTCCACAGGATGAATGATGGAAGGATCCCAAAAGATATCCTTTATGGTGAGCTAGCCTCTGGCAAAAGGCCTCCTGGACACCCCCAGCTGCGCTACAAAGATATTTGCAAGAGAGACCTCAGGGAAGTAGACATCAAGCCAGACAGCTGGGAGGAGCTGGCAGACGATCGCAGCAGATGGAGGCAGGAACTATACAAGGGCCTTCAGAAGGGCGAGTTGAAGATCAGACAGCTAGCAAAGGAGAAGCGAGCCCACAGAAAGCACAGCAAGGACCTGCCAGACACCCATTACATATGCAACAGATGCAGCAAGGACTGTCACTCTCGTGTGGGTCTTCACAGTCACAGCTGATGCTGCAAATGAGGATGCCAAACAGAACTACGAAGGGCGCGATCCATAGTATACGTAGACTGAAGGATGCTACTACTCCTACGTTCTTTGCAATTAGTGCAATCCATGGAAGTGTTCTTAAAGCGAACTTGTGCTGGGTTGTCAGGTGAGACTGCTGTAATATAAAATGTATATCCGTTCCACCCACCCTCGCATAACCTGGATTTCGCAAAAGTGGGGGTCCAGCTTTTTCCCTGGCAGAACATGCGTAAGTCTTAGGGTGGGGGAACAGTTGGGGAGGGTTAAGCCTGGTGGTAGGTTGGGGCTGTGGGAGGTGGGCGGGGAGGGGGGGGTGCTAAGCCTGGGGTGGGTTAGGGCTGCAGGGGGGCAAGGGTGAAGTTGACTGGAGCTGTGCACGGGGTGGTAAGCTGGTACCTGCTTGGGTGGTGAGCCAGGCCGCAGGGGGTTTGAACCAGAGTGTGGGGGGGAAGGGGGGGGTTGAGCCATGCATGAGGGGTAGTGAGCCAGAGCCGGGCGCAGGGATGGGAGTGAGCTGGAGCCATGTGCAGGTGGTGAGCTGGCAGGAGAGTTGAACCAGGGCCGAGGAGGTTGAGCTGGAGTCGCGCCTGAGGGGTGGTGAGCTAGAGCCAGAGGCGGGGGTGGCAAGCAAGCAGGAGCTATGCGTGCGTGGTGAGTGGAGCAGGGGGGTGTTGGTATGAGCTGGGGTTTGAGCCGGGGTGGCAGGGAGCTAGTTAAGCGCAACTGGAAATCGTGCATTTCCAGGGTTTACTGTAAGAATTGGGGTCAGCTGCATAAGAATGGGGTCATGTACTCTGGGTTTGCATACTCCGAGACCTTACTTATAGCCGAATGTGTGTAGAATGGAGCACAAAATGTACAACACTCCCCCAAGGAGCTCAGTCAAAATTTAATTAACCCCTTTTTTAATGAGTATCGTCAACATGGAGGTGTGTGCTCTGGAATGGTGGCAGAAGCATGAAGTGGCACACAAAAAGTTTAGCATATCTGGAACATAGATACCTTGCAACACCAGTAAAAAGGTGCCATTAGGACATCTGTGCTCATTTTTGGGTGACACTTTCAGGTGTAAATAAGAAGCGGGCAACATTATTTCCTGTAAGTGTAAACAAACTTGTTTGAGCAATTGGCTGAACAAGAAGTAGAACTGAGTGGACTTGTAAAACTTTAGAGACTACATTGTTTTGGTATTTGAGTGCAGTTGTGTAACCAAATCCCCCTACATTTGTAAGTTACACTTTCACGATAAAGAGGTTGCACTGCTGTACTTGTATGAGGTGAACTGAAAAACACCATTTCCTCTGTATACCCTTTTGGCAGTGCAAATATTTTTAATAAAAAATAATTGAGCCTGATACACTTCACATTCTGTGTTGTAATAGAAATCAGTGTACTTGAAAAGGTAGAGAAACATCCAAAAATAGTTAATACATTTCAGTTGGTATTTTACTGTTTAACTATGTGATTTACCACAATTAATTTTTTCAATTAATCACGAGTTAACTGTTCTTGACAGCCCTAAAAAAATCGCTACACAGCTGAAAAAATAATACTGGCAAAAGGAAAAACGTTGAGATACAGGGAAATGAATGTTTCAGGTGATAGCTAGAACCTGCTGGAATAGCAGGATCTGTAGAAGAAATGGTTCCTTGTACATTCAGCGTAGGGAAAATCATCCGTCGAGTGCCTGAGTGTCAAACTCAAAACCAATCAGCCAGCTTTGGAGTGCATAAGGCTCATATGCCATATTCTATCCTTTTTTTAAATGAAAGTCCTAGACATCATGGCTGTAATCATAATCTTCCAAATGTAAATGGGCTGTGAGGAAGAAATCAATGTTGTGATGTCTTTCTGAAAAACAAGAGTCAGGCATGATGGAAAACCAGAAACAATGAGTCAGGGGGGTGATGGACTACCTTTTAATTTGATTGCAACTTCAACTCTGCAGTCTCTGATGGTGGTGTAATGCCAACATTTAATGGCTCACTGTAGCAGATGGAATTCTTTGAGGGGTGGGAGTGAAGCTCTGGAGCTGTGGGAATTGGGAATCCTGGCAGACAAACACAAGACTAAGTTAAAGTTCGAGGTACTCTGTAAAAGCTCTTGCTGTCTCCTTGATCGTTGTGATTGTTCCACTGACGTTAGTGGAGTCTCCACTGTGGATCAAGCAGGCTGGGCCATCCTGAATTCGCTCCCTGACTCTCAACAGAATGAAATGCAGAATTGGACTTTTCTCTCCCACAAGTGTGTTTGACACCCTGGGTCTAGTGGATGGTGCAGGGGACTGTGACTTGGGTTTCTGGGGTCAATTCCCACCTCAACCCCAGACACTGCCTGTGAAATATGCAACTCATGTAATTTGTCCTGTGCCTCCTGTGAGGATAATGCTACTTTACCCAATGGCAGGGGTGTGAGGGTAAAAACCTATTAATGGGTATGAGGTGTGCAGATAATGCAGGATCAAGGGCCAGAGTTATGTAAAGCTCTCATCCATTTTCCACACCTTCTGCCTGTAAGACCTGTCGCTCCTGAGTAATGACCCTCCCTAGAGACTGAAAATGTGTAGAGCACTTTTATAAATGAAACAACAGCTTTTAACTTTTATCCTGGCTTTTCCTTTAGTGTAATATCAGCCACAGGGCGCCCCATCTGTGCTGCAGGTAAGAACTTGCTGTATGCTTTGAATACAATGCACTAAGAACCTTCTTGTACCTGAAACAGTCACATGTGAGCCCTTACATCGACTTGCTGTTTAATTCTTTAAATCACATTTGAACAGATTGATGATGATAAAATGAGTAATTCAGGTGGGTGCAGGGCCAGCATTCAGTCACACGTTGAGCTGACCACAAATCGCCCTTTTCCTGGGGCTCAGCTAAGCAGAGAGTTCTAGCGCGTCTCACTTGGAGTTAGGTGCCTGCCCCATTTTTGGAAAAAGCTGGAACTGGGGAAAGATGGGGAAGAGCACCTCTCATCTTCCTGATGAAAAGGGTTTGAAAAGGGACCTGAGGGGCGGTGAGCTACAGCCAGAGGCGGGGGTGGTGGGTGAGCAGGAAATATGTGTGGATGGTGAGTGGAGCTGTTGGGGGCGGGGGGCGTCAGAGCTGAGGGGGGAGCGAGTTAAGTGCAACTGGAAATCGTGCATTTCCAGGGTTTACTGTAGGACTGCGCTCTGCCGCTGAGTAAGGAGTCGGAACAAGGGCTTGTCTTTTCTTCCAAAACACGAATATTTGAGCAGGGCTGTATTTAAAGATAACTGGGACCTTGGATCCATCACAGTTTGAGCAGTACCATCATATTCCAGCCCTCTCTTGGAATGTTGTCCTGCTGGGGTCCCTTCCCTTTCTCTCACTCCACTGTCCTCTGGCAGGTCATTGATAGCTCCCTCAAGAACTTGATTAAGAGACAGATGGGACACACACACTCTTATTTGTTGTGCATATTTACCCCCGCCCCCCCCCCCCACAATACTTAACCATGGGAAACCAACAGCCCCTTGGTTGAGGAGGTGAGCCAGCTCCACACTCCTGGCAGAAGCAGGGCTGAGGGCCCCAGGCCCTGGGGCAATTGCTTCTTTTGCCCCACCCAGTTGGCGGGCCTGCTTAAGTGACCCAATAGAGTGTGTTGGGTACATGCCTAATTCTGACTAACCTATGTAGACTGGGGCAGAGACATGTCTTTTATGGGAAGCTCCTTGCCCACATCTAACCCCTCTAAAGCTGTGGTTCTTAACCAGGGGGTACACTGAGATCTCCCAGGGGTACATCTACTCAACTACCTGTTTGCCTAGTTGAACACCGGGATATATTAAAAGCACCAGCAAAGTCAGTATGCGCTAAAATGTCAGGCAATGTTGTTTAGACTGTTTTGTATACTCTACACTGAAATGTAAGTACAATATTTATATTCCCATTGATTTACTTTATGGTAAAATGCAGAATTAAGCCAGTAATAGTGTGCTGGGGCACATTTTGTATATTTTTGTAAGCAAGTAGCCAGGTGAGCTGCAACTAGTGGGTATGCAAGATAAATCAGACTCCTCAAAGGGGTACAGTCGCCTGGAAGGGTTGAGAGCCACAGCTCTAAAATACCTAATGATAGCCAGACAGACTCTCTTCTTCCAGGTTTCTGCCCTGGCCGGCCCCATCTCTCAACAAGAGATTCCTGGTTACTCCTATCTTGCATATTTTGGGGGTGGTAGTTTATCATGCTTTGAACATATGAACATATTGAGCAAAATGCTCCACCAGGCACATGTTGTTGTAAGCCATCATCTGTATGTTCAGTTCTCCATCTTTGTGATCTGTTCCAGTATCAACTTCCTCCAGCTGCATCCTTTCCCTTGTTCTTGAAATGTAGAGAAGAAGGGGGAAGAACAAGAAGCAGTAGTTTATCATACTTTGTGGGGAGGGAGAGCTAAATAAAAGTATATAGAGATATACATCTCATAGAGCTGGAAGGGACCTCAGGAGGTTATTGAGTCCAGTCTTCTGTGCTCTTGGCAGGGCCAAGCACCATCCCTGACAGATTTTTTTTTTAATCTATTTGCCCCACACCCCTAAATGGCTTCCTCAAGGACTGAGTTCCCAACCCTGAGTTTAGCAGGCCAATGTGCAAGCCACTGAACTATCCCTCTCCCCTGAAAATGCATTTACCCCAGACCCATAAATGGCTCCCTCAAGGCTTGAGCTCACAACCTTAGGTTTATCAGGCCAATGCTCAAACCATTGAGCTGCTCTCCCCACCTTAAGTCTGTATTTTACCATAAATTATGATGCAAATCAACTGGAATATAAATATTGTACTTACATTTCAGTGGTTTGAGCATTGGCCTGCTAAACTCAGTGTTGTGAGTTCAATCCTTGAGGGGGCCATTTTGGGGTCTGGGCAAATAAATTAAAAAACAAAAAAAGTCAGGGATGTGATAGATACTGCTGTGAGGGCAGGGGGCTGGGCTTAATGATCTCTGAAGGTCCCTTCCAGCTGTATGAGATATGTGTATCTCCATATTTTCTTCATGCTTGTACTGCTTTGTGAGGAGAGGAGTTGTCTGGCTATTTGTTCTGTCTTTCTCTTAAAAGGCAGCATGTTGCTGAGCTGCAACAGACACTACCGGTCCCAGCCTACGCATAGAATTGGGAGGTTCAAATACCTGCTTCCCGCTGAGGTAGGCATTTCACACTCTGACGGCGCTGGCTTCCAGCCTTTTAGGTTATGTTCATAGACTAATTAAAATGTTAGTTTTGCTAATTCTGTGGGCTTCTGACTATAGAAGAGAAGACTCTGCTGCTTTTCTTCTTCTCCCAGCAGAGACTGTTCTGCAGTGAGAAGTCGCCCAGTGAAAGCACAACACAAACATATTTTTGTGTTCCTTACTTCTTTATTTAAGTCTTTAAATTGTTTGGCTCATGGACGCTTCCAATTCTGTTGAATTTAACCAAACTAATCCCAAGCCATTGTTGAATATTAGCAAGTAAAGTCTTGGCCCATTTTGAACTTTTTACTTTCCCTGGAATATGGAAAAGAGACATGTCTGGAAAACTGAAACAATGATTCACCTGGACAGGTGCTTCAAAGGCAGAGGCTGAAATAGAAGCAGTTTGTTCCAACTCCCTAGTTCCTTCTGGAAGAAGTAGTTTATCATGCTAAGTATATGTTGTCCAGATGAGTGTGGAGCTTATTTAGGACCTGTCATCCCAGGGCCTCAACCGAGTAAGTCTCAGAACACTTCATTAAATTAAGTGTTCTGATTTTACAATCAGGAAAATGAGCAAAGAGAAGCCTGGACTTGCCCAAGGTTACTCAGCAAAGCAGCATCTGAGGAGGGAATGCAGTCCCAACTGCCAGTCCTTTGTTCTGAACACTACTGGACACAGCTCTAGTATAGTCAGACATTTCCAAAACAGCTGATGGGTATTTCTCTTTCTTACAGATTCCAAAGAAGAAAAGGGAAAGGATACGGCTGGAGAAAGTTGATACTGGAACAGATCACGAATATGGAGACCTGAACATTCAGATCATGGCTTATGACATGTGCCTGGTGGAGCATTTTGCTCAATATGTTCATAAGCTCTGCAACCGGTTCTCCATTAGAGTAAATGAAAGGTATAGAGGCCACCACTGTGTGTGATCTCCATGGGGGTATACAACATGGCCTATGTGCTTTGGTTTGCTGATCTATACCACACATACAAGAGCCTTGCAGGTGAAGGGGTTACCCTGACGAGGACAGAGGTTTTTGTGACATTTGTGTATGCCTGCATTTTCCTTGCTGATTCTTCTGCATCTATTCTGTTCTGTCATTCTCTATGAGCTCTCCACTAACCTCAGCGAGAGCGCCGTTCACACAGGAAAAACCACAGGATGAGTATCAAGAGACTGGTTGTGCAGATCACAAGGAAGAATTACTACTCAGTTTTCTGTTAGTGTAGAAAGGGGCGTTATAGCGCAGGAATGGGAAAGAGGAATTTGAGTTCTGCTCCATGGATTTGCCACCTTTCATCCCAAGACTTTTTCCATCTGTAAAATGGGTTGACTCATGCCTGCTCACCTCCCTGGTCTTGAGCATGGCTGGATGTGGGTAGAGATCTTGGAAGAGGAAAAGTGCCATAAATATAATTTAGACCCCTAGCCCTGCATGTCTTTTCCACATGTTGTGGGGCGTGAAAATGGCCTCCCTCACATCTCTCAGCTGTGCTCTATTCTTTTCCTTTTGCTATATTTCACTTTTGTCTGTGTCTCAGAAAAGAAATGGGGCACGTAATACAGACAGTGCTGCTTCTGATTTCAGTCAGATTTTGTTCCTGTACATCTGTTGCGTGGATGGATCTCTCCTCACTGCCCCGCATTTAGAGACAAGGTCATTTTTCACCCACTCTGTCATAGTCTTTTCCTCATCTAAAAGCTCTGATGATTACAGTAGCAGCATGGAGCTTGGATCAGGCAGAACAGTGGCTTGTGGGCTTTGTCCTACATAGTGCTTGTTCTGCCACAGCTATAATTTTCCTAAAATAGGATCCGAGAGCCTTCAAAGGCTGTATTTTAATTTGCTTCCCAAAGCCGAGGAAAGGCTTGTCACAAGGCAGCTTTTGTGAAAGTTCTGGCCTGCACTTTTTCAGTTTATAAATAGCAAAGGCTAGTTTGAACCAGATGTAAGGGAAGAGTTGGACTAGCTCTTCTCCAGGGACCCCACTATTTCACCAGGATTTATGCTTTCACTTTGTTTCTGTCCAGGGGACTAATGAGAAGGGTGACTTGCTGCAGCATTGTCTGAATGCGTCTGTAGCTCGCTTGTAACAACAGCTGTACGATGTGCAGACCATCCCTGTTCATCTAAAGACGGCGTTAACTCCGGACACTAAAGACACAATTTGACATGTCAACATAAACTATTTCCCTGCTGTCCTACAGTGGGAATCTGCAGAGATTGTTTCATTAAGGAAGCATATTTCCTTGTCAGATCCATACATCCCCACCCATCTCTAGTTTAGGGTCATGATGCTCTCCTCGAGGTGAAGTGGTGGGGTCTTATATAACCATGTTTCCAGTATCAGACCTGTACTGTTCTGAATGGTTCTATGGATCATGTAGCAGGACGTGAGCCTCCGTAGTGTCTTTGCAGAAGCAATATATTTGAGCGCAGTAGTTACAAGAGGAAACCACAGAGTCTGTTGCACTTCAGTGAGGTGGCTGCACACAGATTATCTGTGAAAGTATGCAGCCTTGAACTTGTGATTATATGTGCTGATTCCTTTGGGTCTTCCTGATGTCCCCGGGACCTGCCGTAGCTATTGTAAAATGATGTTCGCACACGTGGGAATCTGTCTCTCAATGCTGTTCAGTGTATGCATGGTGTATAATGCTCACTGGTTAAACCCTATTTAAAAATATACAGAAGCAAACTGATTTATTTAGACTGTATGATGTGCTGCAGCAGCAGCCTTGGAGTTGAAAATTTGGCATGCATAGACCAGTACTGCTGATTTAGTTCTGTCCTGTGGATGCTCTAGACAAATGGAGACTGCTCACTGGTTCATTTCTCGTAATTCAGTGAACAGCTGTCAGATGGCACAGGTTAAATTAAAAGGCTGTTGGATCCCGTTAGGCTAGCCCATGAAGGTTGGACTAGATGATTGTACGATCCCATTTGCCCTTAAGCTCTGGGGATAACCAATCCCTTGAATCATCCAGCTCTGTTAAACATTTACAGATGAGACCCACACTTGCTAGGAAATCGAAGTGCCTTTTGCTCAGGTGCACCGATAAATATTTACAGGGGAGTCCACACCCCAGATTATTGCATCATGACCTAGACAGTGATTCTTAGGCCGGTTGTTACTTGTACTGCAGTAATATCTACGTGCCTGGGCTGAGATCAAGTACCCACTGCACTAGGGGCTTGCACAGAAGCCCTGTTTCAAGAATTTACAAACTAAACAGGAGGGACAGACAAAGTAGGAGAGAAGAGACGTATTAGCCCCCTTTGACTGAGACCCAGAGATTAAATGATTTGGCCAGGGTCACCCAGGAAGTCAGTGGCTAACCCGGCCATTGAACCCAGACCTCCTGAGTCAGAGTCCAGTACCTTAACCACACGATAAGTCTCCTCCCTAATTGAATCACAGTGCAAGCAGTTCACACAATGGGCCAGATTCAGTTCTCATTTACACCAGTGTAAATCCAGAGTCAAAACACTGAAATATGTGGATTTACACTGGTGTAAATGAGAACATAATTTGGCCAAGTATCTCTCCTCTGTGCATACTATACCCATATAGGTGAAAATACAGTCTTTCCAAGTGGCATGTTGCACCAGCCATTGTTTATCCTTAACAGCCACTGTGAAAGATACAACTCAGATACTGCTAATAAAAATAAAACCAGATACGGTAGCTAGATGATCCTTGCTTTAAATCTCTCCTTCAACAGCAAAGGCAATGGAGTAAAGTTTTCTCTTGTGTTGGTGCTGACAATCTCTTCTGTGCAGCAGTAATGCTGTAGACTTCCCTCTTATCTGTTTTGTGTAACACGAATAATTATGCAGCCCCAGTGCAGTCTGTCTGGTTTGCATAGTTAATTTCTCATGAATGCTTCATCTTGTGCTACGTTCTCTTCTGCTGAAACGTCACACATTCCAACCAACGTTTGCTGCTCCTGCTCCTGATTGCTAATAGCTTGAACTGTTGTTTCTACAGCTATGCACTGCCCACTAAAACTATGGAGGTAATGCTTGTGCAAGAGCCTGGTTTCAAGCTGTATCAAGATGCCATTCTTACAATCCACCGGCGAATTGTTCAGGTATGAAATTTTATTTTGATTGGAAAGACGCTCTGCTCTTGTACAAAACTTTACATCTAAGGATCTTAGATCACAGTGCCAAGGTAAGCTAATTCTCTAGCCCCGCATTGTCTGATATGCTCCACATTCGCCACATGTGGCAAACAGGGCAGTGTAGTGTGGCGAATGCAGCTCAGGGGTGCCCCTCTGGCTGCTCTGTGAAGGTGCCCCAGCACATGGTGGGACAAGCACATGGCAGAAGCAGTGGAGGTGGCTCTTCCGGCTCTGGGGGCTCCAGCCAAGGCACGGCTGCAGCCCCAGCTGGCTCGTGCTGCTGTCTCTGGCGGCTCACACGTCTGCTTGGCACAGCTCTGGCCCCGGGCGGCTCACGTGGCCACAGTAGCTCTGGCCCTGGCACGGCTCTGGCCCCATGCAGTTCATGCAGCTGCAGTGGCTGCTGCACTGGTGTGGCTCTGGCCCGGGTGTGGCTTGTGCCACATGAAGAATCTGGCTGGGGGAGCAGCCCATGGCGCAGTGGGGCCCAGGGTTGCTGCAGGGGCAGGGCGGGCCCTGGCTGCCACAGGTGGGACCTGTGGCGAGCGGGTAGATTTCAGTTGGACACCACTGCTCTAGCTGCTTATGTGCAAAAATTGAGGCACAAAGACATTGATTAACTCACACAATGAGCCACGTGCAGAGCGGAGGATCTAGAAGGCTTGTCTCCCAGTTCTGACAATTAGCGGCATCGTCTCTTTTACACTGAATGGTGGACAATGTGGATGGAAAAGGCATGATGAGATATTTGCCCAAACTCCTTTTCATTGGGTCCTGTCACTGTGACGCGATTTATAATTTTTAAAACTCACTGGTTATATTGACCCTTAGCCGGTTTGAAAACTAGAATCTGAATCCTCATCAGACATGCTTTTCCCTCGTCTTATAGCTCCGTACGCTCAGTCCTGCGGGAGAACTTGCAGAGTTTCTGTGTCGATACCAACAGCGCATGTGTGCACCAACATGTCTGCATGTCAGTCTTGGCTACTGAGAAGCAGGGAATTGAAGTTAAGCGGCATAGGAAGAGGACAGGAGATGTATTTACAGCTGAGACAGTGAGGTGGAGAGATACAAAATAGTGCTCCAGACAGCCACAGCTGCAGCAGAGGTTCTCACACAGACAGTGCTGAAGCTGTGGGTAGGGATAGAGGCGTGTGGGTGTATTCATATCAAAAGGACAAGACAGGGCATGTCAGGATACAGTGTGCATGGGAGATGACCTGCAAACTAAAGTTATGTGTATTGCCCTGGAGTGAGTGGACTGCAAGGGTCTTGATCGGGGTCTGCCTTGGGCTTGCACTGAAATTGTCTCTTTTGCCATATTGCTAATGTAACAAGTCCACATGGTCTTTGCTTTTTCTCCTGCAGCATTTTGTTTTTTCTTTCAGATCAGGGGTTTGAGCTCAACGTTTGCCCCCATATTCTTGGAGGTTATTCAGAGTAACCAGCCTGAAGGAGTGCATCTATCAGTGAAAGAGGTACTGATGTGTTCACATTTAGAAGGTGCTTATTGTGTGTTTTTAGGGAAATCAGGGCTTGATCCTGAGAAGACCTGTTAAGCTCCCATTGATGCGTTGGAGCTCAACACCTGTCAGGTTCAGGCCTCCACTTGCTGACCAGCACCCTGGCTAGCGTTTGGACATCCTTATCCTGTGACGTGCGTCCCCTGTCATCCCTACCTTTGCAACCAACTCCTGTTACCGCCTAGGAGGAGAGTGGATGGTAAATGGCTTTGCAGCTAGAGAAGATCCCCATGGTTCAGAGTAGGATACTTTTCTTGCAGTTCTACATAGCACTTCCACTGCACCTTTCACCCAAGGCTCACAAAGCCCTTTGTGGAATAGGAAAGTACTGACTGATAATTGACTTACGCAAGAACAAAGAGTTGAGTCATTGGGAGACTAGGACTGGAGCCCAAAGACCCAGCTCCAAGTGCTCTCCTGTAACTGCTAGGTCATGCTTCCTCCCAGGAAGGGGTTCTGTTTGCTTTCTGCAGACATTATCATGTTCTGTTTCACCAGAGCACTGTAGTGAGTCATGGTTCTCACTCTTACCTGGGCTCTTGGTATATAAGACCTTTGCCATGAAGGGGTGAAGCTACCATATGTTGTATGTGTGTGTCCTTGTATCACAAAAGCAGATTGGCTGTGGAAAGCTGTTTTCTCAAGGTGTTAGGGGAACCAAAAATTTATAATGTCAATGATGCTCTCTGCATCCATGCACTACAGTAGCCTTTGGTAACCCACAAAAGATGTGTGAAGCTCCACATGGGCTTATGAAGTTCTGGAGAGATGGCAGCTCTATGACAGTATCTGCATACTAAGGGGGTGGGAACTATAGTAAAAATTAAAGGACTAAATTAAAGGACTTTGGTGAGCTTTGGATCAGGCCCTACCATTGGCAGAGCCTCCATTTTCTCCTCTTTCCAAGAAATCAGACTATATCTGTCTCTGAAAGTGAGCTCCTGCAATTTGCATTGATGGCTGCACTTGGCCATCTCCATATGTTTAACGGTTGCCCATTTTTTGTGTCCAGCCATAATAGCTCATGAGCTCAGAAAGTAATTCACCAAGCAGCACAGCTACTAGGTAGATGGTTTGGAAACCTGAGGAAAGGCTGCGTTGCAAAGAGTAGCGTGTAAGCTACCCCAGTGTGTGCGTGCTCTCGAGGGTGTATGTAATGTGTCTGCAATGCTTGTTCACTTAGTCGAGGCTTCTGCACTGGTGTGCTGCTTCCCTTCACTTACACCAGTGCAACTCCATGGGTTTCAATGTAGTTTCAGACCATTTTAGGTGAAAGGAGAATCAGTCCCTCTCAGCAGCTTCGGTGAAGTCCCTATTAAAGCTCCTTTTGCGGAGGGAGAGCTCAGTGGTTTGAGCATTGGCCTGCTTCCCCCAGGGTTGTGAGCTCAGTCCTTGAGGGGCCATTTAGGGATCTGGGGCAAATAGATTTAAAAAAAAAAACTGTCAGGGATGGTGTTAGGCTGTGAGTGCAGGGGTCTGGACTCAATGACCTCTGGAGGTCTGTTCCAGTTCTATGAGAGAAGTGTATCTCCATATATTAACCCATTTTGTTGAGAAATACAGATTTTGGGCTTTTGGAAAGCTTTCTCCTTGGGTTCTCAAGAGGGTGTGGTTCATGCAAGGGACTGAGAATTGGAGCCCTTGAATGCTATTCCTGGTTGTGCCACCGATTCACTCTGTCCTTGGGTGAATCTCTTAACCTCTCATTGTGTTCACTCATTCTGGCCGTTTCTACATAAGATGCTAATGAGGCGTGGATGCAAATTCCCTGCACCTCATTAGTATAACGTCACGTGATTTGGAGTCCGGAAGGCCGTTCTTCCGGACTCCAAACGCCATGTAGAAGTGGAGCCCTTGGAGGGGCTTCCGCAAGGAAGTCCTTCTTCCGGAGGCCCCTTCTTCCCAAGGAAAGAAGGGGCCTCCGGAAGAAGCATGTCCTTCTGGAAGCTCCCTGGGGCCGTGCTTCTACAGGGCATTTTGGAATCCAGAAGAACGGTGTTCCAGACTCCAAATCACATGACATTATGCTAATGAGGCATGGGGAATTTGCATCCACACCTCATTAGCATCTTTCGCTCCGTGTATTAGCATGACACTTCCGAAGGAAGTGGCCTGTGTAGAAACGGCCTCTGAGTCTGCCTTATAGGGGTGATGTAATGCCTGATTTATTAATGAATGTAAAGTGGTTTGAAGTGCTGGGATGAAAGACATTGCAGATTAGTTTATTATTTTAGAAATTAAAACACACTGAGTTTCTGAGCTACAACAGCGTGACACGCCCAGCTCTGTTTGAAAAGGTTCTAGATCTTTGGGGCTCAGAACTGTGAACACTTACTCCAAACCTTTGTATAGAACATTGGCCTCACCTCTGCCAGCAAAGCCGTCCCATCCATAGGGGCAACCGCCCTGGGCCACATGCTTTGGGAGGTCCCGCACTTCAGGGGGATGCTGAAGCATGGAGCCAAGAGCAGGCTGGGGGATTAGTGCCAGGGGAGAGAGAGTGGGCTGGCACCAGCAGCAGGGGTTGGGCCCATGCCTGCCCCCACTGGTGGTGGTGGAAGTGAAGCAGCTTGGCACCAGCTTACTCTGCTGGCTCTTAGTGTCATTCAAGGGGGCTTGGGGGAAGAGGTAGAGTTGAGGGCAGGGAAACAGGCAACAGGAAATGGATCCTTGGCAGGGCAGGACCTGGGGTCAAGGGGAGGGGGCCTCCCAGACCCCGCACTCCCCTTAGGGATAGCCCTGTCTGCCAGTAGCGGGAGGTAATTGGTTTGTTGTCACTCTGGAACGCCATCAAGACTAATTCCTTTCTCTCCATTTCCCCTCCCCACAGCATACGATAGAGGACTTCAAAGTTCGATTAAAGGTTCAAACGGAACTTGAAGAGTTGCGATCCCGATGGAACTGAGCCACTGTCCAGCTAAAACCATCCAATCCATTTCAAAGACATTCTTAATTAGCATCTGGTCGTCTTCAAAGGCATCACTTAATACTGTCTTACTGATATGTTTGTTGCTTGGGAAACATTTCCACGGCACTGTTAAGGAGCTTATTTTAATAAAGTCAAATGTACACATATCCGATCAACTCGCATTTTGTCTTAGTGAGACTGGCAGCCATAGGGAGAGGAAAAGGCTGGGTCCTTCACCCTCATTCCTGTTGTTGCATGCCTTTTCAACCCATTGGTTTAGCAATAGAGAGTCCAATCCTGCGGTCTTTGCTCAGACAAAATTCCCTGCTGTGGCCTAGAACTCAAGACGTGTGTTTAGGTCCCGCTCAAGCCCTGGCTGAAGGAAATTCTTTCCACAACTGTGGTGTGAGCTGAGTCAGGCCCAAAGAGTGGGAGGCTAGACAGAGCTCAGATGGGCCTTAGTTGTTAACCTAGGAGAAGAGAAGTTGTTTCTCAGTAGTCCAGAGAAAAGTGAATATCACAATGAGGTTGCAAGGGAACATCCCCTCTAAACTTCAGATCCAGGATGCTGCATCAAATCTTGTTCCAGAAACACAGTAGGTGAACATTTGATTCAGAATATACCCCCTAATTCTACTGGTGTCAAAGCGTTGACTAGTTCATTTTCTGCAGTGAAGTCTATAAGTAATTCCTTGCACTTGTGTAAGTGAGTGCCTTTCATGGGAGGTTCTCGAAACGTTTTGCCAACATGGATGGAGCCTTCATATCCCGGTGGGATGGAAGGTACTAATCCCAAATGAGAGATTCTGATTCACGAGTGGCTGAATAATCACTAGTGGAGTCAGCAACAGGAAATGGGCTTTCCAAAGGCCAACAACAATGAAGGCTGGAGCACTGCCAATCAATTAGATTACATAGGCAAATTACTCCTTTACTGGCTGTCTCTGACTCCCCAGTGAAGAACATATTTTTTTTCCCCTGGACCTACTCTTCTGTATTTTTTGGCAATTTCCCAAAACATCCAGAACCCACATAACAATACCTGATTTTCCACTGCCTGAGCACTTTTGTTGTCACTTTCTCTTGTGCCAGGTCAAAGCAGGGGTGAAAGTAGAGAAGTGTCCTTAGGCTCGGTTTGCCAGAAGCTGGGGATGGGCGACAGAAGCCGTAACACTGGATGGCTGCCATAGATATGGATTCATAGATTATGACTGGAAGATACCTCAGGAGGTCATCTAGTCCAGGAAGGAGCAAAATGGGAGGCATGCAAAATTTTGTAAGGGGGGTGCAGTGTGATCAGCCCCCCCACAGCTTTTGCTGCTTCCTGTGACCTACACTGACTCCCCCAGCCTCCCTCACAGCCTCGGTTGCCTCCCCTCCCTCCCACATGGCCTCCACTGTCATTACTGAGGGAGTGTAGTGACCAATGGGAATGGTGCCTCGCCCACCATAGCAGCCTCTTTGCCAATTAGAAAGTGTGGAGGTGTCCCTGGGGGCCCTGTGTCAGGCAACAGGAGCAGCCAGTGAGCTGGCTTGGTAAGGCGGCCAGTCTGGTCCCAACAGTGCCCTGGCACCAGGGCCCAGCCCCCGCATCGAGACGCTAGTGTGGAGTGAGTGCTGCTCCCAGGAGGATTGAGGGGGTGGGATAGTGCCACAGCCCAGACTGAGATCACCACCTCCCCGCTCTGTGGACAATACAGCAGCAAGAGCAACACCTACAAGGTGGAGGTGCTGATGCAGGCGAGCCCCCAGAATCCCTCTGCCTGCCCTCCTGAGTGCCCCTCCCTCTTTCAAGTTACCCCCATGTGTCCCTCCCTGTTGGGGCACCCTTGAGTCTCCCGCATGCCCTCCTGGGGTCCTCTCCCTGAGTATCCCTCCCCATTCAGGCCACCCACGGAGCCCCCCCCAGCACTCCCTTCCCAAGCACCCCCTCTCATCCCATCCTGTGATCCTCCCTGGGTTTGGGGGGCCCTGCTAATTGCAGGGATGAAAAGCGGGACCCCTGGTCTAGTCTAACGCCCTGCTCAATGCAGGACCAACCCCAACTCAGTCATCCCAGCCAGGGCTTTGTCAGGCCTGGCCTTAAAACCCTCTAGGGAGGGAGATTCCACCGCCGCCCTCCCTAACACATTCCAGCGCTTCACCGCCCTCCTGGGGCAACAGTTTTTCCTCGCATCCAGCCCACACCTGCCCATTGCTCCTGCCGCCCCTCACCGCCGAGGACAGGCGCTCTGCAGCCTCTTCGGGCACCGCCCCCCCACGCCCGTCACGGGGCGACTGCGCCTCCTGCTGGGTGCTGAGGGAATTAGCTCATTCTCCGGCCAGTGTGTTGTCCGCTCCCAGCCCGCCTGCTCCGCTCAGGACCCGCCTCCCTCCTGGGTGCTCTTCGGGACACCCTCTGCTCTGCCCTGCCCGCGTCCGGGGGTCTCAGCAGTCCTCGTTCAGGGCACCCACCAACGCAGCCCGCGGCAGCCACGATCGAGCCCCCAGCCCCGGGGAAAGCCACAGCCCGTGCTGGCCGCGTGGCTGTGGCTGGGGGCGGTGAATGGGGGCGGGCAGCAGGAGCGGCGGGTTTGTGGGACATTTGGTGGGGCCCAGGGTGAGTCTCGCTTTAAATAACAAACCTGGGTTGGAAAGAGTCCCCCCTCCCCTCCCCCAGCATCCACCACCAGGGCCCCGCAGCTGTGTGCTCCCCGTCCTTGTGCACCTCCTGGGCTGCTGGGGGTGAAGGACCAGCCGGCCGGTGGAGGGGTGAGTGGCAGCGGCAGCTGCTCTGTGTGTCCAGGTGGGTCCGTTGCCCCCCGTGGTTGCAGGAGGTACAAGGGGGAGGAGTGGAGGGGGACAGTGCAGGAGATAGGGGCACAGGAGGGAGGGGCAGGGGGTAGGAGGGCAGGGGTTGGGGCAGGGAGTAGGAAGGCAGGGGATAGGGCAGAGGACGGAGTGGCAGGCATTGGGGCAAAGGAGTCCTAGGGAGGAGGGAGGTGGAAGGATTGGGGGGAGGGGAGTCTAGGGGGAACCAGGGACAATAGGGGGGGCCACCCATGACCACAGGGCCCAGAGGCACCAAAACACAAATTTGCCTAGGGGGCCATTTTCCCTGAGGCCAGGCCCATGCAAGACACTCACCCAAGAAGCCCCCTCAGGCAGCTGGTTGGGTGCAAGGTCTATCCTCTCCTCTTGCTGTCCCCCCCAGGGGGAGAGGAGGAATCCTGTCATATCCTCCTCCCCCGCTCCTGCTCAGGTAGAGAAGTCAAGATCACCTGCTGTGAACGTGCTGCCTCAGGCACTGCTCGTTTCCAGGTCGTGAAGCAGCTTTCAAACTTAGAGGGCTTGTCTACACTCATCATCATCATCATCAACCCCCCTGGGCTCAGCGCCCGTTGGTGTCTGATGCTTCCCTCACTATTTCCTTCCATCTTTCCCTGTCCAGTGTGGAGCAGCTTAGTTTCTGCAGACTAGCTCCACAACAATCTACTGTATCATCTACCCATTCTCTGTGGGGTCTGGCTCTCCTGTTCAAACAGTCGATTATGCCAAATACCAGGGTCTTGATTTTTCATTCATCATTCATTCTGCAGATATGGCCAAATAGCTGTAAGTTCCATTGTATAGCCTTCTGCAGTAGTGATAGAGAGCCATGTTAGTCTGTATTCTATCAAAACAAAAAAGCAGTCAGGTAGCACTTTAAAGACTAACACAGTAACGTATTAGGTGATGAGCTTTCGTGGGACAGACCTACTTCAGAAATATAGCCTTACCAGCACAGGTGCAATATATAAAGCACAGAGGTCCAACATTGTTTTCAAGGTTGACAAATCAGAAAAATGATCAAGGCTGGCAAATCAGAAGAGCAGAGGGACTGAGGCGGGAGGGTGTGTGGGGTGGGGAATGTAAGAGTTAGATAGCTTTTTTTGACACGATAACGAGACTTGTAGATAAGGGAGAAGCAGTGGATGTGGTATAACTAGACTTTAGTAAAGCATTTGATACGGTCTCGCATAATATTCTTATCGACAAACTAGGCAAGTCCAACTTAAATGGGGCTGCAATAAGGTGGGTGCATAACTGGCTGGCTAATTGTACCCAGAAAGTAGTTGTTAATGGTGCTCAATCCTGCTGGAAAAGCATAACAAGTGGGGTTCCGCAGGGGTCTGTTTTGGGACCAGTTCTGTTCAATATCTTCATTAATGATTTGGATATTGGCATAGAAAGTACGCTTATTAAGTTTGCAGATGATACCAAGCTGGGAGGGGTTGCAACTACCTTGGAGGATAGGGTCATAATTCAGAATGATCTAGATAAATTGGAGAAATGGTCTGAAGTAAACAGGATGAAGCTTAATAAAGATAAATGTAAGGTGCTGCACTTAGGAAGGAATAATCTGTTTCACACATACAGAAAGGGAAAAGACTGTCTAGGAAGGAGTACAGCAGAAAGGGATCTAGGGGTTCTAGTAGATCACAAGTTAAATATGAGTCAACAGTGTGATGCTGTTGCAAAAAAAGCAAACATGATTCTGGGATGCATTAGCAGGTGTGTTGTGAACAAGACACGAGAAATCATTCTTCCGCTCTACTCTGTGCTGGTTAGGCCTCAGCTGGAATATTGTGTCCAGTTCTGGGTACCCCAATTCAAGAAAGATGTGGATAAATTAGAGAAGGTCCAGAGAAGAGCAACTAGAATGATAAAAGGTCTGGAGAACATGACTTATGAAGAAAGGCTGAAAGAATTGGGCTTGTTTAGCTTGGAAAAAAGAAGATTGAGGGGGGACATGATAGTGGTTTTCAGATATCTTAAAGGGTATCATAAGGAGGAGGGAGAAAACTTGTTCTTCTTGGCCTCTGAGGAGAGAACAAGAGGCAATGGACTTAAGCTGCAGCAAGGGAAGTTTAGGTTGGACATTAGGAAAAAGTTCCTAACTGTCAGGGTGGTCAAGTACTGGAATAAGTTGCCAAGGGAGGTTGTGGAATCTCCCTCGCTGGAGATATTTAAGAACAGATTAGATAGATGTCTATCAGGGATGGTGTAGATAGTGGTCAGTCCTGCCGTCGGGGCAGGGGACTGGACTCGATGGCCTCTCGAGGCCCCTTCCAGTCCTAGTGTTCTATGATTCTATGAAACCTTTCAGCTGTATCTTCCCATATAATTCCTGGTTGGTGACCTGCATCCATCTTATTCTCAGGATCTTTTTATATCACCTCCTTTCAAACGCCAATATCCTCTTTGAATCTTTCGTTATCACCCATGTCTCACATCTGTACAACATGCTGCTGAATGCACACATGTTCAAGACTCTCAGCTTCATTCCTAAGCCAATCGCTTTGCTTTTCCAGATCTTATCCATCGCCTTCAAACTTGTTGTTGCTTTCGCTATTCTAGTCCCATTTTAGTATGTTTACACCGCAGTTGGGAGCATGCCTCCCAGCCTGGGTAGACACTAGCTCTGCTCAAGCGCCTGTGCTAAAAATAACAGTGCAGGCAGAGGCTTTGGGTAGTCATCTGAGTTGAGACCCAGGGGCTCAGGTGGGCTTGGACTCAGGCAGCTAGCCCCCAGCCATTGCCTGTGCTGCAACAGCCACAGTGCTATTTTTAGCACACTTGCTGAAGTTTGGCCATGCAAGCTGGAAGGCACGCTTCCAGCTGCAGTGCAGACATAACTCTCTGAACAATCAGGCTACCTATGTAGGTTCTTTAGTCCTTCTTTAGGCACCTGGTTTTGAACATCTTGACCCAATAGAAAAGTTGCTGGGGGAGGAGGGGGGAGATTTATTTCGGTGCATTTTCCTGGGCCTCACACCAGCTGATCATCAGATTGCTTTTTCAGTGCATTACATTACTGAAGTAACATAGCAGCCAATGTGAAAGTTGTGTTCAAAAAGCCTAAGTGCCTGCATTGTATGAAAGCTCTTGTAGGAGGCTGGAGTTTCACAGCCCTGCATTCACGCAAGACACTGTAGAGCTGTGATGCGTTGCCCATAGGTTAACAAGGGGTGCACACAAACATTTTTTTTGTCTGCCTATGAGAAAGCCCACCTCTCAAGTGTGCGTGCATTTGCACGAAGAACAAGAGACTCCATTCATCTGCTATTCTGTGCAACCAATGCTCTCTGTCCCTCCTCCAGCCACATCACAAAAGGGAGAGAACATCCCTGGGAAAATGCATTTCTGTTACGTTCCAGAGGCTGGATCCGTTCCTAGTTTGGGTCTGAGGAACACAAAGGCATTTGGCTTGTGTGATTTGATTCACACTTTGGGGAGATCTGACTGACTATCCTTTCTTATTCCTCATTGTCATGTTTTTTCCAAGCTCTGTGACTGAGTCCCCATATTCTCCTGAGTGAGCATAGGCTTTAGAATTTGAAACGACTCTGAGTTGGGACTGTTAGGTTTGCTGCCCAATTATCCACCTTTTAGTTCTATTAGGAGGAAAGACACTGTCCCCATTTTAAAATCTCAGTGCTGCTCTGAGTGGGGAATCAGAGAGTACTAGAACTGGGAGAGACCCTGAGAGGTCATGTAGTCTAGTCTCCTGCCCCCACAGCAGGACCAAGACCATCCAGAGTCTCAAGACCATCCCTGATAGGTGTCGATCTAACCTACTCTTAAGTATCTCCAGAGACGGAGATTCCACAAGCTCCCCAGGTAAGGGTCTGCACAGCAGCTTAGATGCAGGGTAAAGAGAGAACAGAGTTGACACTCTGAGGGGTGGTTCTAGTGCTGAGAGGTAATGAAAGAGGTGCTGTCTGCTTCACTGCATCCATAGCTTTCAGGTCTGTTCCCTACTTGAGATCTACACAATGGTCTTAGGTGGCTGACAAAAGGGGTGGATGATTTGGAGCTGGTGCATTACCATGGCTGTGATGTCCTCCTCCTGCAAAAGAATAAGGATCTGGCAGCTCCAAGGAATGGGAGGCAATTAATAGCAACAGGAACCAGCTGCATTTCCACTTGCAACCTGTCCATGTCTTAGGCATAGACATATTCTCCTGACCCCAGGGAGCTGGACTCTAGCCTCTTGTCTTCTTCTGTTGTGATCTCCAGTGCTAGATAACTCCCCAAACGCACCCATTGCACAGTGAGCTCCGGACTCCATCCCCTCAGCATTCATCAGGCTCTGTTCCATCTCCCAGAAGGGACCTAGAGAGATCATCGAGTGCAGTCAGCTGCCTCACGGCAGGGCTGAACACCATGTGCACCATCCCTGATAGATGTCTATCTAACCTGCTCTTAAATATCTCCAGTGATGGAGATTCCACAACCTCCCTGGGCAATTTGATTCCAGTCCTCAACCACCCTGACAATTAAGAAGTTTTTCCAACCTAAACCTCCCTTGCTGCAGTGTAAGTCCATTGCTTCTCATCCTAGCCTCAGAGCCCCAGGAGCTGAGGTGGCGGGAGGGTTTCTAGCCGGAGTAATGGGGGATGAGGGAGCCTGAGCCCTTTCCCCAAGTGACTAATAATGAAGTTGTACGAGGGCAGCCCTAGTGAATGGGGCTGATTGACAGCTCCTGGTGATAGACTCCTCCAAACCTAACCTGTTTTCCCCATCCCATGTGTCTCAGCCCTGCCCAGTGAATCCGTCGACCCAGGAAGCTACCAGTGACAGGGGCAGCTCTAAATGATGACTCTGGTGACGTGGGCACTAGAGCACTGGGAAGTGAGCTGAGGCCGTATGGGGCAGGAAAGGCCGGCAGACATCACCAGGGGATCCAAGCCTTACTGTGGCCTCTGGCAGTTACTCCTGGGGAGGGACCACTAAGAGCTGTTTCTGAATTGCTCAGGAACAAGATGCCCCATTCTGCCTGTGAAGGTGAATTTATGTCCTCTCCCAATGGTACCAGCTCTGATTCTCACTCCCCTGCAGGCTTGCTGCTGCCTGCATGGTACTACAATGGGAATAACTGCCCATGGCCTGGGGTGAAAGGCCGCAACGTTTCCCTACCCAAACTCCTCAGGCTAATCCAGCTCTTTACGTCCTTTCCCATCAGCTGCTCAGCTTTCCCGGAATAGAGCAAGCCAGGCCCAGCCCAGCCTGGCAGATCAGCAGCAGGGAGCGTGGGTGGCCAAAGTTGCTGTTTGCAGAAATGACCTTCTCCGCTCCTCAGAGAAGATATTTCCAAAGTCGTGAAACCAACGAAACATGAGTCGTTAGATGATTGCCCAGAGTAAGGATCTGTTGAAGCACAAGGCTTCTCTGAGTTTAGACCGCTAACATTCAGCTTTATTGAATTCAATAAGGCAACAGATGAGCCAGACTGGACACTAGCAAAACCAGGTCCAGCAAGGCTGCTTGATGCAGCTAATGCTAGCATTTTATACCCTTCCACAAACAAGCCCAGTGTCAGAGGCAATTAGAGAATCGTAAATCACTTTCCAAAGAGAAACCGTTATCAGCAAGGAAAACCAGGTACAAGGGAGCTGGATCCCCAACTCCAAACAGTTCATTAACACATTCCATAGAGCTCATCTTCCCAGCCATTCCCAAACAGGTTAAGGAAAGGACAGGCTCCTGTGTGTGCGTAGAAGTAAGGGATGTGAAATGGCTTCTATACAAGATGGCTTCCACAGCTCCAGCCCCTGGGGTGGAATGGTAGCGTTGGCCAGTGGCCCAGCTGCAGACCCTGGGGGATCAGAAGTCTAGCAGGTCGTTTTTGAGTGGAGTTCCCGGCAGGAGCCAGGCTGTGCTGGGAATGTGTCTGTGGGGGGTGAGCAGGCACGCTGTGCAGTGCGGCTCTCAAGGACCATGGGAACTCCTTATTGCCTCCAGCAGAGAGACTTCTCGGAACTAGCTGCTTGGGACGTGGGGCTTTTGGAGATGACAGACTACAAGCCTATTCCTCTCGCCATAGGGATGTCTCTAGTAAATAGGTCTAGCGGCTGCAGCACATGAGTTTGTTCCAAGGGGAAGTCATACTGCAGCTGGGCAAGGACAACTGACCTCACCAGCATAGTGACCTCCTCAGCACAGAGGGACTGGGAGGTGTTCTGCTCCCTGACTTGCAACATCACTAGGAAAACCCAGCCCCTTTGTGGGAATCCAGGTGGGAGATGGTCAGGCAATAGCTGGGTGAGTCCTGCCCACTCGCCAACACAGAGGCTCCCCTCTCAGGTTCTCATGTGTCATCCAGGGAGACAGAGACAGGAGTTGGGTGCATCTCTTACGCACAGCAATGCAGCAACTCACCCACAGGGATCTTTTCACACCATGTAGCAAAGCCATGTCCGTTAACAGACTCCAGGCTGGGACCTTTACTTTCAGCTGCTCCCACTGGGCTGAATGAGGAAGGCTAGGAGTGAAAAATAAGTAGCAGGCTCCTGGCCACTCTCCATGTTGCAGGCACTGCATGGGCACCCAACCAGCTCCACACCCTGAGCTGTGGGATTCCCTGGCAGAAAATCCTTCACTCCGCAAGCCTGGCTGTGTTCCTGTAGCCTGTTCTCCTGGTGCCAAACCCTGCACTGCAGATCTTCGGCATCATGTGTCATCAGCTCTGGGAGAGAAAAAGATGCAGTTTGGTTTCTCCCTCTGGTTTTAGGTGCCTCTGTCCTTCCAGTCCCATGCGGAGGAGCTCTCGCTGCATCCCTGACCCAGCAGACTAGCAGGGATCCTCCAGTGGATGAAGTGTGTGTTTAGAGGCAGCCCCTGACCCCAGCAGCTCAAAGTCAGACCTTGCCACCCCATTAAAATGGGGTCATTCATGAACCACTTTGGGGTTCCCACCCAGAGTTTGAGAACTGTGGCTCTAGCGCAAACGAGCACCAGCTCACCAACACTCGCACACTTTGATTGAAAATAAAACCGCAGATTCTATTAAGAGGAAAGAGAGATTGCCTTCCCCCAGCACGAATGCCAGGGGCTCTCTGAGGTGGCCCCTGCCCTGCAGCCTGTCCTACCTGGCTGTTGTCATGGCTGCTCTGTGAGATCATCACCTCACAGCTTCCCTTAAACCATGGGTGTCCAACCTTTTGGCTTGCCTGGGCCGCATTGAGTGAAGAGGAATTGTCTTGGGCCGCATATAAAATATATAATATAGTTAATGTATATAAATCACATAATAATGTTAAAAGTTTACGATCTTGTGGGGCCGCATTACTAGCTGTCCAGGGCCACATGCGGCCCGTGGGCCGCGGGTTGGACACGCCTGCCTTAAACAATAAGCTGAAGTGCTGCCAAAGGCCTTTGTGGTGTCACTGCTACACCCACTCCTGTCCTGCAAGGCGAATGTCCTGCCCATGTTTGATCTGTTCCCCTTTTATCACCCTCCTCACTTCCTATTAACTCCGGGAGTCAAGCAGGATACACATAAAGACAGAGGCTACTCAATGTGCCACACTCAGGACTGCAGGGATTTGCTGCCTTTAAGTTGCAGAGGCGAGCATTAGAACTCTTCTGATCTAACCTCCTCGCATCCCTGTGCACATCACAGACTTCCTATAAGGTGCAGAAGTCAGATCTGAGCCAAAGCCTGTTCCAGAAAAGTATCTAATCCTCCTTGGCAGCAGGATTCACCAATTCCCCAATGAACATGGAGGAGAATGATGCAGGAAGGGGATTATAGGCTGGTGTAAAGCACCTGCATACTGAGATAACAGTGTCCATACTAGGGCAGATTGTACCTCATGGGCCATACTAGCAGAACTCAAGCAGGATAACTTTTTAGTGTAAAATAGCCCTGCTCACCGACATTCACGTATCTTTAGATTGAATTAGAAACCCTGTCAGATTCTTGTGACGAGGAAAGACAGATCGCCTCCCTGCACCACATCAGGCCCTCAGGTACTGGGCCCTCAGAGCATGTGATGATGGGCACCAACTGAGAAACCTGGCTGTAGAGCTCTCCTACTCTACATAGAAGAGCAAGTGTCAGTACAGCAGTGTCACTGGGTTGATGAATCCTTTAAGGGGATTGTGGACCCTGGCTGCATATGGGAGCTTATTTAAGAGCAAAGTACCCACATAGGCAGTTGATTGTCTATCAAGCACCTGGAGCTGCTTAAAGGCCATCAGGATTCAGATGCCAGGAGGGGCCCTTGGTAACAGGCGTGCTCTCTTGCTGCAGGAGGAGCCCTACTGCCTATTAAACTCTCCAAGGCTACGTCTACACGTGCACGCTACATCGAAATAGCTTATTTCGATGTAGCGACATCGAAATAGGCTATTTCGATGAATAATGTCTACACGTCCTCCAGGGCTGGCAACGTCGACGTTGCGCAGAACCACATCGAAATAGGCGCTGCGAGGGAACGTCTACACGCCAAAGTAGCACACATCAAAATAAGGGTGCCAGGAACAGCTGCAGACAGGGTCACAGGGCAGACTAGCGCTTCCGGGGCAACAGCTAGCCGCTCCCTTAAAGGGCCCCTCCCAGACACACGCAGCCTGCACAGCACGCGGTCTGCAGAGCCATAGGCACGCACACCCCAGCAAAGCAGTTATGGACCCCCAGCAGCAGCAGCCAGAGGTCCACCCAGCCACCCCTGCAGGAGCAGTGCTCGCCCTGCTCCATGCCATGCAGGAGGCAGCTGAGCACCTCCTTGCCACAGAGGAGGAGCTACCCGCAGGGGAGGAGGATGCAACCCCCAACCCTGCAGCACCCCGCCAGCTGTGGAGCTACCCCACGAGCACCGACTGGTGCGAGCGGCTGGTGCTCGGAGAGTGGGACGACGACCGCTGGCTCCAGAACTTTCGCAAGAGCTGGCAGACATTTCTGGAGCTATGCCAGTGGCTCACCCCCTCATTCAGGCACCACGACACCTTCATGCGGCGTGCCCTCAGCGTCGAGAAACAGGTCGGCATCGCTGTCTGGAAGCTGGCCACTCCAGACAGCTACAGATCCGTGGGCCAGCAGTTTGGCGTCGGCAAGGCCACCGTCGGGGCTGTCCTCATGGAGGTAAGAGGACCCGGGGGGGCGGGGCGGGGGGAGGCAGCCCTGGCAGGGGAGGGCCACACACACCCTGCACACCCCTCATTGGTGCTCTCCCATGTGCTTCCCCTGCAGGTCGTCCGCGCCATCAACGCCCTGCTCCTCCACAGGCTCGTGAGGCTTGGGGACCCGGATGCCGCCATCGCGGGCTTTGCCACCCTGGGCTTCCCCAATTGCTTCGGGGCTCTGGATGGGACTCACAACCCCATCCGCGCCCCGGAGCACAGTGGAGGATGCTACTTAAACCGGAAGGGCTACCACTCAGTGGTCCTCCAGGCCTTGGTGGACAGCCGGGGCCATTTCCTGGACATTTATGTGGGCTGGCCTGGCAGCACCCAGGACGCCCGGGTATTCCGGAGCTCGGGCCTGTGCCGCTGGCTGGAGGCGGGGACCTACATCCCCCAGTGGGAGATCCCTGTGGGGGACACCACCATGCCCCTCTGCATCATTGCAGATGCAGCATACCCCCTCCAGCCCTGGCTCATGCACCCTTACACGGGCCACCTGTCAGCCAGCCAGGAGCGCTTCAACCAGCGCCTGAACCACGCGCACCAGGTGGTGGAGCACACATTTGGGCGCCTCAAAGGGCACTGGAGGTGTCTCCTCATCCGCCTTGATGCGGGCCCCACCAACATCCCCCAGATTGTGGGCACGTGCAGCGTCCTCCACAACCTGGTGGAGAGCAAGGGGGAGGCCTTCTTTCAGGGCTGAGCTGTGGAGGCCAGCAGGGCCGATGTGCAGCCACCCGCTGCCCCCAGTCGCCATGTGGACCCCGAAGGGACCCGGGTCCGGGAGGCCCTGTGGGCCCATTTCGATGAGGCCGTGGGGTGAATGCTGGCAGGCCCCCCACTGCCCCCCCATCCTCCACAACACTCCCTGCCCCTACGCCCACACCACAGAGCACCCAAGAGCACCCCCCCCACACTTTTCTTGTAAATAAAAGCAGACAGTTGTTCGTCAACTCAAATATCTTTAGAACTCTTACGATTATTATCAACAAGACTAACTATTTACAGGCAAAATGTAACTTATATATATATATATATATTATAAATAGGGATAAGATGAAAGGGGAAGACAAGGAAGGGGAGAACTATTTACATGGGGGGTAAGGATCAGCATAGTAACAGGGGTCAAATATACAAACTATTTACAACAAACTAACTTAAAACTGGGGGGAATATATACAAAGGGGGGGGCACGTCCTGGGCCCCACACCCCCTAAAGTCCAGCGCTGGGAGTGGGCGGCCGGGATCCCCGCCTCGGCCTCAGCCCTAGCCGGGGCTGTCTGGGGGCCTGGCAGACCGGGAGATACAGCCAGCGGGTGTCAGCTGGCCCCAGGTCCCCCTCGGCGGAAGGGCCCTCGGTGGCGGGTGGCGGTGCGACAGCGAACAGCGCAGCGGGTGGAGCAGGCAGGGCAGGCGTTGCGGCAGCTGGCGCGGCCTGGGGGGCCAGGTAGTCCGCGATACGGTTGAAGGTCCGCATGTAGGCCCCCCATGCCTCCTGGCACCAGGCCAGCGTCCGCTCCTGCAGCTGGAGGCGGCATTCCTCCACCCGCAGCTGCTGCTCGGCGACCTCCAGCTGCCGACGGTGGAGGGCTAGCAGCTGGGGGTCCGTCGCCATCGGCTGGTGGTGCTGGGTCCGCCGTCTTCCCCGCCGTGGGGCTGGCCTGGAGTGATGGCCCCGGAGGGCTGTCTGGGACCACTGACGCCTCGCTGGCGCTCTCCAGTCCTTCCGATGGTGCAGCTGCGGAACACAGGAGCGGGGGAAGAAGAGTGGAGACAGCCGTTAGTGTGGGCCCCAAGCTGTGGCCCTTGTCCCCCCACCCCTCTGCTGCAGGTTCCCCATCCCCGTCCCCGGGAGATGCTGCTGTGATGGGGTTCGGGGGCCCCCTGCACTGCACCCCGTCCGCTGACAGGAATGACTCTCACTCAGCAGGTACAACAGGAGGTTTATTAGGCAACAGATGCCCAGTTTCTCACAGAAGCGACAGTACAGCAGTCAGAGACAGTCCTTCCAACCCGTGCTGGGGAGAAGACCCCGAGGGGTGCCCCTCTGGGGTGTAGCTTTCCCCCTCCTCAGGCTAGCTGCCTTCCAGCTCTCCCTTCCCCTAGCCTCTAACTGCCGCCCCTGATTCAAACCCAGCTCGGCTCCTCTCTCCTCTTTGTTCAGGGCAGGGGTTTAACCTGCCAGTTGTAGCCCCAGGATCATCCTTAGCCACTGGGAGCTATTCTGCTTGTTTCTCATATGTAGCCTGAGTCTTGCATTTGCACTCCCCCCACTCCATCACATGCTGCTGCTGCTGCTGCTGCTGCTGCTGCTGGGTGTCCCACCCCCTCCCCCCGGGGGACCCTAGAGGTTTCACTCCCCCCAGCCCCGGGGATGGGGCATGGCACTGTCGTGCTGGCGGGGGACAGGGGCTGATGCACTCCCGTGAGGGACATGCCACTGCTGTCCTTGGGGCCATGGTCATCTGGGCATGTGGAGGGCCCTGGTCATATCTATTACCCCCGCCCCTCAACCCCGGGGGTGTGCACCGGGGGGGGGTACATACCTGATGGTCCACTCCCACGGTCGGGGGACACCCGGGGGGCGGATGCCCGGCTGGAGCTCCTGGATGGCAGGACGATCCTCAGGCCGGCGTCACTGGAGGAGGACTCCTCCTCCTCCTCCTCCTCCTCCGGTGCCCCGGGGGTTGGCTTCTGGGGGGGCCCCCGGGGTGCGGGGCTTGCCTCCGGGGCTGACTCCACCTCCGGGGCCTGCTGGGGCTCCTCGGCCGAGGTATCAAGAGTGGCCGGAGGGGAGGAGGTGTGCCGGGGGCCCAGGATGTCCCTGAGCTCCCTGCAAAAGGGGCAAGTGACGGGGGCGGCCCCAGATCAGCCGGCTGCATCCCGGGCCTGGGCGTAACCCTGCCGCAGCTCCTTCACCTTACTCCTGACATGATCCGGAGTGCGGGCAGGGTGAACCCGGGCGGCCAGGCCCTCGGCCAGCCGAGTGAATGCATCCGCGTTCCACCTCTTGCTCCCCATTACCTGGAGCACCTCCTCCTCACTCCAGAGCCCCAACAGGTCCCGAAGCTCAGCCTCCATCCAGGAGGGGCCCCGCTGCCGCTTCCCCGCCTGGCTGCTGGGCTGGGAGCCCTGGCTCCCCTTGGGGGGGGTCCCCTGGGGGTGCTTAGGGGGCTGGCGTGCGGCCATCGCAGCTGGGGGGCGTGTCTGTGGCGGCTGAGGGACATGCAGGCTGGTCGTGTGGCTGTGCTGCCTCCTGCACGTTCTCTCAGCTTCCTGCACAGGAAGGGAGGGGGCGGGGAGCTTTAAGGGGCCACTCCACGCGGCCACCATCGAGCTCAGGGGCTGGAGAGAGCATCTCTCAACCCCTCAGCTGATGGCCGCCATGGAGGACCCCACAATTTTGATGTTGCGGGACGCGCAACGACTACACGTTCCCTACTTCGACGTTGAACGTCGAAGTAGGGCGCTATTCCCATCCCCTCATGGGGTTAGCGACTTCGACGTCTCGCCGCCTAACGTTGATGTTAACTTCGAAATAGCGCCCAACACGTGTAGCTGTGACGGGCGCTATTTCGAAGTTGGCGCCGCTACTTCGAAGTAGCCGGCACGTGTAGACGTGGCTCAAGTGGCCAGGTTAACTGATGGAGTAGAAAGGATCCAGCGTTAGCTCCCATCTGGGGAGGTTGTGGAATCTCCATCACTGGAGATATTTAAGAGCAGGTTAGACAGACACTTATCGGGGATGATCTAGATGGTGTTTGGTCCTGCCAAGAGGGCAGGGGACGAGACTCAATGATCTCTTGAGGTCCCTTCCAGTTCTAGTGTTCTATGGTTCTATCTCAGCCAATCAGTCCTGGGGCTCTGAGGGGTGGGAGGCTACGAGTTCTCCCCAATTCACCCAGGCACAGCTCTGTTCACCAGAGGGGATCACTCTCAGGGCACTCTTCCAGTCCCACCTCTTTGGGAGGATCTCCAACCCCAGGGGCTGGAGAGCAGCCCCCTCTTCACCAGTGGCGGGAAGGGAGCAGGAAGAATGGAAATGAAAAAAGATGTATCCCAATGTCCTCAGTAATTCTAAGGGACCAAGGCCTTGGTTGGAAAAAACATCTCCCACCTTAACCTAGCTTTTCTGTGTGAGAATGGGGCGACACCAGATGGGTCAGGCTGTATAGGCTCCAAACCCCTCTGAGGTTCTTACCTTCTCCACAGGGATGTCTGTTTTCTAGTTAAATTAATAGTGGGAAGGGGAAAAAAATCCACAGAAGCTCTTCATACTCAGATACAGGAGCAGGAATGGCCTCTCAGCTCTCAAGTGCAGACCTCCAAAAGGACATCGGCTGAAGCAAAGCCATGGGAGTCTCTGCCATTGCCCCTGCCCTGCAGCCTGCCCTACAAAGTGGTTGCCGTGGATTCTCTGTGAAGTCACTGCCTCCCAATTTCCTTTGACCAATAAGCTGAGGTGCTGCAAAATGCCATTGTAATGTCACTACCACTGCTGCACTACCCTGTAGAGCTAATATGCTGACACTGTCCTGCCCCTTTGACTAATAAACCCGAATGTTTTCAGTGATTCTAAGGCCCAAAGGCCTAGATGGGGGAAAATTCTCCCACCTCCAGCTAATGTTTCCATGCCTTGAATTTGGCTCGGATCGGGCTGCAGAGACACTGAACCTCTCTGAGGCGCTTAACTTCTCTACAGAGACATCAGCCTCCAAGCAAAATTAGCAGTGGGAGTAAGAATGGGGTTTGGAGGGCCACTTCTGAGAACATCAAGTCAAGGTGGATTTTGCTTATTAACTGGGGGTTCCTCCACTCTAAGGCATAGCAAGCCAACTGCAAAGACAACTTCTGGGTCACCAGACTGGCTAACAAAAATTCATACAAGCCATTCCCTGAGACTCTTCAGTTCTCATGTATCACCACCACCCAGAGCACTCCTTATACAAATGACAGTTTATAAAATCCCATTTCATCAAATAAAACGATTCCTCCAATCCCAAAGGACGAGTCATTTTCTTAAGTCAATGTATAAAGAACATTATTCAGGTTGCCAAGTCAAGCACTCACAATGTTAGGAGACATAAAAATTAAAGTGGGCTGTGTAATCTTAATTCAGCTTCTTGTGCACTGAATAGTAGAGTGCCTATTCCTGGAAGGACCTGGGGCCAGCCAGCTCTGTTTCCTGCATCAGGCCTGATGGAGTAGGGAATCAGGTGTGTCTTCTACAGAGGGCTGAGACTGGTTAGTGCATGGGTTCCTTTAACAATCCCAGGAGCATAGTGAAAGCCCACAGAGTCTGGACAGCCTCTGCTGACAGTGAAGTTGTATGGTTTACTTGCACCAACAAAAAGAGTGACTTGGTGAGAAACACTTCTTTGGAGAAGAGAGTTTAACTTGCTAAATCGGATTTTAGTAGCATTTTGTTTTACTTTTGCTTGCTTGAAACTCTTTTATTTCTGAGACTTGGTAGTGCTTAATCCTCTGTCTATTGGTTGTTTTACTCTTACGGATTGAACCTCTCTAATCTAGCACCCTCGGGACCTGTCTGGTGCTGAACCAAATAATTTGCCAAACTATGGCAGGTCAATATTGTCTAGCAGCATTATTAATATTTCTACCGCTTATGGGCTCTTAAAAATATTTAGGGGTAAATTACAGCTAAATAAAAGCACAGAACACTCAGGCTATGTCCACATGAGCCCCAAACTTCGAAATGGCCACGCAAATGGCCATTTCGAAGTTTACTAATGAAGCGCTGAAAAGCATATTCAGCGCTTCATTAGCATGCGGGCGGCCGCAGCACATCAAAATTGACACGCCTCACCGCCGCGCGGCTCGTCCTGGCAGGGCTCCTTTTCGAAAGGACCCCACCTACTTCGAAGTCCCCTTATTCCCATCAGCTCATGGGAATAAGGGGACTTCGAAGTAGGCAGGGTCCTTTCGAAAAGGAGCCCTGTGGGGACGAATTTCGAAGTGCCGCGGCCGCCCACATGCTAATGAAGCGCTGAATATGCATTTCAGCGCTTCATTAGTAAACTTCGAAATGGCCATTTGTGTGGCCGTTTCGAAGTCTGGGGCTCGTGTAGACACGGCCTCAGAGCCAGGACTGGTGGGTGAAAACAAACTTTATGGGACCACAGGAAACTTGGCCACCCCCCATGATAAGCAGACATCTGGCAATGTAAAATCATGCCAGCCTATGGAGGTTGCCAGACCAAAGAGTGCTGGACTAGTGAGGTTCAACCTGTACTATAAATCAATTCAGTGCAGGGATTGAAGGAAAGGCTGTGCTAAAGCCCATTCAGCTAAGAAGCTGCAGTGTATTGTCCCTTTAAAGGAGCAACAGATTTAACTTGAAAGAGAGCTGCACATCACAAGGAGAAACCACTGGGAAGTGGGGGGTTTGCTGTCTGTTCCCTGCCAGGCCAGGCCTGCACTTGCAGATTCTGAAGAATTTTCAGGCAAGCTGGTGAGTTGTCCCACAGTTTATTAGTAGCAACCTTGGGCTGGTCCAACTTTGGGCAAGGCTCGATGACCTCCTGAGGTCTCTTCCCGCTCTAGCTTTCTAACCTTCCACCCCCTTGCGGCAACTGAGTGGTAATGCAGCAACTCCCAATTCCGCGAGCTGCTTGACTGTCACGTGCTTGTCACTGACACATCCAAAATGAGATTCCAAGGGCTGTGTTAACATGGTAGGTGCATGGAGTTGGGGTCATTGTTGCCCATTGCTGCCACTCTGAGTGACCCTAATTGCCCTCCTACTAGTCAGAGTGAGATTTACAAGGGATTTCACTGCCTCTGTTTCACTCCCCCATGCTACAGTATTGCAGAAATGGGGGCTGCTGTTAACTTCTCGGAAGTTGCAGATCCAGGATATGGCTGGAGTAGAGACTTTCTCTTGCTGCACTTGGAACTGCCATGCAAGTCAGCAATGTTCTGCCCAGCTATGGCCTGCTTGTCAGCTGTTTGTGGTTGGGCACCTGCACTCCGAGGCCTCCCAGTGCAACAGGCCCCAAAGACCTGTTGTCAGAGTTACTGGATGGAAGTGAGTCGGGTTTTCACGACAGTGAGCCTTCTGCCCTGATTCCCAAGGCGATCAATATCAGGCAAATCTAATGTGCTGCAGTTCAGGGGTAAACTGATCAAGGTTATTGCCAGACACCACTGCTCCATTGAGTAGCAGGAACACAATGGCTTCAGGACAACAAACCATTACCCAAGAACCAAACTGCCTCAGTGGGAGCATGTTTTAAGGGAGATGGCTACTGAACACATTCCTCTACCTCTGTGTAAGGAGCCTTAAAGGTGATCCCCCCAAGAAAACAATTACAGATTTGCGCCAGTGGTCCCTCTATATTTTTACATCCATTGGCAGAATAAATTTTGTTATGTGCACCAAAGCCTGGGCATATGTACACCAGCAATAGAAACACACGTTGCCAGCTGTGGCAGTTGTGAGCGCTCTGCTAATCAGCTGGGCGGCACCTGAATCTCTCCTGGGTGGCCGCCCAGCCGCTCAGCTTACAGGGAACACTGGATTGCTCCTTTTCTGCTCTTTATTCCTAGAGGACAAAGGCCTGAAAAAAGTCCCCACCCCCATATCAGAAGTGTGTAGAGGGGGAAGATTGTACTGGAGTGCCACCTTTGCTCAGCTCCTAGGGCTCAGACATAACCCTCTCTATTTAGGAACTCACCCTTGCCTGTTCCTAGCACTCAGATGTAACTTCACACTGCAGGTTTGTGGGGTCTTTTACCAGTGGAAGAGCCTTTCACAGTATCATCTTACTTAGCTTCTGTTTATTAACTATCGCCTAAACCAGAATGCACAGCTAAGCATAAGATCCTCAACACTCCCACTAGGTCAGTGAATTTGTCTTGATGGCCAGTTGGGATCGGGTCCATCTGGGGGATTTCTGTTTTTGCATGGAGTCACTGGCACAGGGCTATGGCCTGGCGGTTCTGATCTTGGGGCGGTGTCTTGGAGTTGATTCCCAAAGGACTTGTGGACTCTATGGCCTCTGAAGGTCCCTTCCAGTTCTATGAGATAGACTCCACTCCACATAGCCAAACCAGAGTCCTGCTCAACTGTACCTTAACCAATTGTTTTACCACAATTTTACTAACCAATCATATCTCACCACCTTTACAACCAGCAAAATGACTTGTTTCTGTCTGTTATGTACTCAAAGAGCCAGTCAGGGATCATAGAGACAAACAGGGAAGTGGGCACCATGATGACAGAACAATAAAGACATGAGGATTTCAGAACTACTGGTAAGTGATTTCTTGGCAGACAAACTGCTGTCAGACTAAGTTGTCTTTAGCCATCTTCAGCTCTATTTCTTTATCTGGTGATCACAGGTGACACTTGTGGGGTGCATATGCACCCCCAGTGTTGGGCTGCTCCCCTGCACTCACCGGCGCTACTTCCAGGGAGTTTGAGGGCTGACCTCTCCTGCTGCTCCCCCGGAGCAACACAGCCCTAGAGCAGCACAAGCTCCCTTGCTCACACTACTCTCAGGATGCACAGCTCTGGGGAGGGGGGTGGGGGGGACTGGCCCACACACCCCAGAAGCAGATTGGCACTTCTGCAGGTGGGGGCAGAGGAGGGGCAGGGGGCAGAGGTGCATGGGTGGGGGGAAGGGGTGGGGGCATGAGTGGAGCAGGGACAGCAGGGGTGGAGAGATATGCAGGAAAGGGGTGGGGCAGGGGCATCGGTGGAGCAAGGGTAGGCAGGGAGGGGAAGAGGTGGGCTCTGGGCAGAGCAGGAGCATGGGGGAAGCGCATAGGCAGGGAAACAATGTGGCATGGGCAGAGCAGGGTCCCCCTTTACAATACCTTTATGACCACCCCTGCCTCAGATCAGGATTCCCCAGGGGTACGACACCGTGCCATTTCTGGTTTAAACACATACCACATTCCATGGCTTCAGCTTTTAAATCCCATGTCCCCGAAATTTACAAACCTGGACCATGATCTTGGTAGGGCCCTAACCATAGAGCAAGATGAGACAGACCAGGAATGATGGGATTTCCCATAAGACATCCATTTATTTTTTTACCTGAAAATTAAAAATTACAATTTTACATGATATTTCCACTGTAAAAAAATATTCAGCGATATGTCATCAGCAAAGCCACACCCACCCTGACTACTGTGATCATTCCCCTTAAAGCACATGCCAGGTCCCAAGAGGATTAGGTTTTACGCTTCTAATTCAGCAGGATACTTCTCAAGAGTTAAAGTCTCCACACTCTGTCTGTGTTACATTATAGGATACCTTGAGCTCACGCTTGAATCTTTTACATCAGCTCTTGGCCTGGGCCAACCTTTGCCTCTGCTGCAGTTCCTCCATCCGCTGCTTCTGATGTTCCTTCATGCAGTCTTTGAAGGCCTGCACCTGCTGCTGACACTTCCTCCAGTCCTGGTGTTCGGCCATGCACTCCTGGACAGCATAATGGAAAGTGGAACAGCCAGTGCGCAAGATCATTTGATCCAAGGGATCCTCCTCCTCTTCCGACTTCCGGTTCCAGTTATGACCCTGAGGGCTGGGACCAGACATCTTGCTGGATCTGGAAATTATGGGATCAGAGTAGAAGAGGGGAAGGAAAATCTCATTAGAAAGCACTGTCATGGCACAAGGACTCAGTGACGGGGCTTGTGCCACTGGTGAATCAGAAATAAGAAATGAAGGGGTGGGAGGAGAGAAGGCCAATTGAGATATTATACTCCCATCCTCGTTGCCAGCATTCCCAAGAGCTCACCTTGGCAGGACCCCCCAAGTTGCGAATATTTTGCCCTTCCATAGCATCTTCTGTGGAACTCAGAGAACTTTACAAAAATTAAAGATTTAAGTTTCACCGTGATCCTGCAGGTTGTCATTCACCCCAGCTTTGGGGAAACTGAGGCACTGAGAAATAACGAGGCCAATTTTCAGTGCTGTTGAATAGACACACATCCTGCAGAACTCTGCTTGAGTTGCGGATGCTCAGCAACTCTGAGAATTCATCTTAGAAGCAATTTTCTCAGTGGACGCAGCAAGTCAGAAGCCAGGGAGTCATATCCATAGGCCAGTTGAACATCTGTGTTGTGCCTTAATGATGGGGCTACTACTATCAGCTAGGATGTTTATGAAGCACACTAACGGACATGGGAATGAACCTGACATGGGAATGAACCTGAGACACACTGAAGCCCTGTCATAGTCAGAGGAATCCACCTGGTACATGTCCTAATGTATGTAGTACGTACTACATATGTAGTATGTCCTATGTATATAGTCTAATGGGTCACACCAATAGTTTTATCAACTTGAAATTAACACACTCTGAAGTGCTTTATAGCATCTTTCTTTCAGTTTGCTGTGCTGCTGTGAGACACTGGGGAATGAAGCTGTGGTTTATAGACTGAAGGGGGGAATCTATTCTACTAGCATATCAGCCCAATTGGCCTTCTTGGGATGAAAAATATCTATTAAGTCTGTGTCCTGGACAGAGCAGGGTTATGACCAGCCTACACACTATATTCTCCAGTGCTTTGTCCAATTTAACTTAAAAATGACTCAGACTGTTGGATTCCCAGTATCTCCCTTGGCCTTTTAGCGTTCCCATTACCTAGGAGCCAAAATTCTGCTTAGAATTCACAACATCTGATCCACTGAACATTTTCGTTTCTTCCATGTAAAAAAAAAAAAAAAAAAAGATCAAATAAGTTACTCTTGTTTCTCCTCTAACTGCCTGATTGATTACCACGGTGCGATGTACTCCACATCCCATCACCACTAGAAATACTAATACAGCTCATACTCGAAGCTTCATTTGCAAGTGCTGCAGTTCATTTCCTATCCCCAAACAGGCTATCTAGCTGTAAATATGTACAGAATTAGTTAGCAGCCATTAGTGCAGCACAAGAGTCAGCAGCATTTGGCATATGGCCCATCAGGGTAATCTGCTGGCTGGCTGGCTGGCTGGCTGCAAAACACTTTGGGTATGTCTATGCTTACGGTGGGTTTGGCGTGCTGCGATAGATACGCTGGAGTTCGATTTTGCTGCGTCAGTGAAGACACAGCAAAATTGATCTCTCTGGGCTCGGCCATCGACCCTGGTACTCCGTGCTGCCGCGCAGAATAAGGGGTGTTGGTGCGAGCCCGAAGAGCCCTCATCCACACGAGGGAACAAAGTCGATCTTGATATATCAATTCTAACTATGCTAATGACATGGATAGAATTGGGTATCTGGGCTCAACTTTGATCCCTAGTGTAGACCAGGCCTTTGTTTACAATGAGCATCTGCAGGCATGTCCCCTCCATCAGCTCCCAGTGGCTGGGGTTTACCATTCCCAGCTGATGGGAGCTGTGGGAAGCGGTGCAGGCCACAGGGATGTGCTAGATGTCGCTTCCCTGTTGTAACACATAGGTGCTGTACGGAATTTAAAACAAAAACCCCATAAATACTTCCCAGAGTGAGCAAATGCAACAGGAAGTGCCATTCTATATTCACACCCACCCTTCCTCAAAGCCCTATGTGTCACCAATACTCGGGGGGTCTTTTTGCACGTGTGATTCTAATACTGACTGTGTTTAAATCTCTCATGATTTTATCAAAATGGTCACACTTTTAAATCCAAGCTCCTGGATTCATGTGTCACTGAGAATCTCAGCTCTAATTTTAAAAAATGCACATAGCCCTCAGGGTTGTGGAAAAAAGCTTGAACACATGATCTAAGTGCATTCCCAAGGCTCAGGAAAACAAGAAGATAAATAAAATAAGCCCCAATTATTTTTTAGAAATCACATTATTTTAAAGTCAGTCTCATGATTTTTGAGGGCTGTGATGGCTCTGTAGGCTCAGAGGCTGGAAATATACAATCACAGGGTTGGCAGAGACCTCAGCAAGTCATTGACTCCATCCCCCTGCTCAAAGCAGGGCCACTTCCAACTAAATCATCCCATCCAGAGCTTTCTGAAGCTCAGACTTTTAAAACCCTCTAGAAATGGAGATTCCACCACCTCTCTAGGTAATGCATTTCAGTGCCTCACTAACCTCCTAGTGAAATAGTTTTTCCTAACTTCCAACTTAGACCTTCCCCACTGCAACTTGAGATCATTGCTCCTTGTTCTGTCATCTGTCACCACTGAGAGGAGCCTCTCTTCATCCTCTTTGGATCCCCACTTCAGGTAGTTGAATCATCATCATCATCAACAACCATGGGCTCAGCGCCCATTGGTGTCTCACGCCTCTCTCACTATTTAATTCCATCTTTCCCTGTGCTATGCACAGTGGCTTCTTTCCTGTAGACTAGCTCTGCACCACTCTACTATATCATCTACCCATTCTCTCTGGGGGCTGCCCGTCTATTTGAACCATCCATTATGCCAAATACCAGGGTCTTGATTTTTCATTTGGCATTCATTCTGCAAATATGCCCAAAATAGCTATAACTTCCGTTGTATAACCTTCTGCAATAGACAAGACATCTTGTGGCACCTTATAGACTAACAGATATTTTGGAGCAAAACCTTTTGTGGGCAAAGACCAGCTTCATCAGACGCATGAGTAGGGGGCGGGTTTCAGAGGGGTATTTAAAGAGTGGGGTCCCAGTTAGAGGGAGAGCCAGAGCTGACAAAGTCTATTCATCAAGGTGGAAATGACCCAGAATCAACAGTACTTATCAAAAGAGGAACAAACAAGTCAGATCAGACAGGGGCATGTGAGCCTTTGTCAGAGTCTAATGGGGAGACATTAGCACCCAGAGCAGAGAAGCTGCCTTTGTAAGCTGCGAGCCACTCCCAGTCTCTGTTTAATCCGTGGTTAATGGAGTCAAATTTGCAAATAAATTGCAGCTCAGAGATTTCTCTCTCCATTTGATTTTTGAAATTTTTTTGCTTCAGGACTGTCACCCTTAAATCTGCCACTGAGTGTCCAGGGAGATTGAAGTGTTCCCTCCACAGGCTTCTGTCATAAGCATAATGCTTATGCTCCAAAATATGTGAGTCTATAAGGTGCCACAAGACTTCTTTTTGTTCTCAAAGCTACAGACTAACATGGCTCCCTCTCTGATACTTCTGCAATAGGTTCTTTTTGGCTGTATCTTCCTACATCAGTCCTCGTTGGTGACCTTCTGCATCCATCCTATTCTCAGGGTCTTTCTATAACAACTCCTCTCAAATGCCAATATTCTTCTCTTTTAATTTTTAAATCACCCATGTCTCACATGCCTACAACATACTGCTGAATACACACTAATCACTTTGCTTTTCCAGATCTTATCTATTGCCTTCAAACTTGCCCTTCCTTTTGTCACGGAAAAGTTCAGCCTGGGCAGTTTACAGCCATCTCAAATCAGCAGCCATGATGTGAAAGTGGACACATCACATACACAACGGCCCTGAGCAGCTGAACTGTCTCCCCCTTCTGCAACCCCAAAGCAGCTAAAACCAGCCTTAAACCGGATTTTGTTTATACTTCTGCAAAAGTGACGTTTTACAAGGATTCTGTTAACCACCAATCAGGTAACGGCTAAGTGTAACCACTGTATAAAAGACCCCTGGCTCTGTATCCAGGCAGAGTCTTTGTACCAAGGTACTTGGCTCTCCTTTCTTTCTGCAGAAATAAAGAAATCTTCCTTATCCCTGTCTAGTTGTTATTGGCTCTCAGCTAGGCGGACCGAATTTTCGGTAACAGTTATTCCAGTCGCTATTTCCTTCCAACTGTCTAGATCATACATTATGTTGCTCCCCAGATATGTGAACTTCTTTGTTCTCTAGTTCAATCCCATCTACACTGATCTGCCACCTTATTTCCTTATCTCCAAATACCATTGTTTTTGTTTTATCGATGTTCATAATCAGTCTGTACTGCTTCCCTTCCTTGTTTAGGACCTGCACTGTTTTTGCTAGCTTCTCATCTTCCTCAATGATAACTATATCATCTGCGAACCTCAAGTTGTTAATTCTTTTCCTTTGCACAGATACGCCTTCTACCTCTTCCTTGATCTTGTCTATCGCTGTCTCTAGATGCCTGATGAAGATACTCGGAGACATAGGATCTCCTTGTCTTTATCTCTACTCGTTCTAAACCAACTTCCCAACTCCTTGTATGTTTTCACTGCTGGCTCTGCATTGTCATTGGCGACTCCAACACCGCCCAAGTCACTTTCTGATCTATGCTGTCAAATGTCTCCTGAAAGTCGACAAAGCAAGGGTGGATGTTCTTGTTCTTTTGTCAAGCTTTCTCTGCCGTCAATCTTAGTGCCAATATCTGCTGTATGGCACTTCTATCTTTCTCGAACCCTGCTTGCTCATCCGCTAGATGTTCTTCTGTCTGCGGTCTCAGTCTCTCCATCAGTATCATCATCAGCACTTTGCCTAGATGACTCGTTAGGGCAATCGTTCTGTAGTTATTGCACTCCAACGTACTTCCTTTCTTGCGTATTGTCACTAGGACAGATCTTGTCCATTCCTTAGGTGCCTTCCCTTCTTTCCAAGCTATATTACATAGTTGGTATATTTCCTGAATCACACTTTCTCCGCCGCATTTGATGATCTCTCCCATGATCTTATCATTTCCAGGGCTCTTGTTGTTCTTTAGTCCTTTCACTGCTCTTTCTACTTCCTCCTTCGAAATGTCAGTCTCGCTCTCGATGCTCAGTGGAGATATCTCTTTCAGTTCTTTGATCAGTCTCTCTCAGACACTCAGGTCCAACTGTGCTTTGTACAAATCGGTGCAATATCTCATCTGTCACTGTACAATCTTCTCCTTGTTCATGAACACCTCTTTGTTCTCATCTTTGATAGCCATCTGCTTTGGCTGCCACTTCCTATTAATATTCCTAATCATGCTACACACCTCCCTAGTCTTACATTTGCTGTAATACCTCTCTATATTTTCACACCGCTCCTCTAAACATTTTGCCTTATCCTTTCTGGCTGCTTTCCTTACCTTGTTACATTTTACTCTAGATTGCTGTTCTGCCCTCTTGGAAATATCTCTTCTGATTTTTAACACTCTCTTCGACCGACTTCAGTGTTTCCTGTGTAATCCACTTCTTACTGAACTTCTCTTCTTCCGGAACAGTCTGCTCAATTGCCTCTTCTGTCACCGTGACTATCCCTTCGACTCTCTTATCTCGGTTATTCTCTGTGCCCACATTCCTAATCTTCTCTTCAAGCATGTATGCATTCTCTATTTCTTCCTCACCTAGCCTCACCACGTCTCTTCTTAAACTCTGTCTTACACTTTGAGTTTTAGCTTGTTGTTTGTGATCATTAGTCTGTGGTCCGAGTCTATATCTGCTCTTTGGAAAGTTCTGCACTGCTGTACTGTGAGATTGGAACAGAAAGGTTGGAACAGATAATGAAGGTTGGGAGAGAGTCATGGGAAGTTTTGGATATGGAGAAAGAAACAAACGAGGTGACAAACTACTAGAGTTTGTTATGAAGCACGAGATGGTGATCTGCAACACGAGATTCCAACAAAAGGACTATAGGAAGCAGGAAGTCCAAGAACATGATAGATTTGATTTTGATAAGAGGTAGCTGAAGGCTGCTGTCAAATATTCCCTCGCCACCTTCTGTAGGCTAATATGATATGATGATGACCTGATATGTGGTTCAGATTCATCGTGAAGGATTCCATCACAAATGAAAGTAGGTTTTCTAGCAGTTTGAACTTGTGAATCGAGGCTCAATGTTACTGTTCCTATCTTGCCCACGCCTCAAAATGTTGCTAGTTGTGAAGCCAGCAGCTCATTTCTGAGCCAACGTTACCCACGTTCCAGGCACGCTTGGTGTCCTCTCTTCCTGACAAAAGTTGTTTGCAAAACAAAACAGCATCCAATAGTATTTTAAAGCCTAACAAAATAATTTATTAGGTGATGAGTTTTCATGGGCAGACCCACTTCTTCAGATCTGGAAAATTCTGGAGAAGTGGATCTGCCCCCAAAAGCTCATCACCTAATAAATTATTTTGTTAGGCTCTGAAGTGCTAAGGGATGCTGTTTTGTTTTGAGAAGATACAGACTAACATGATGACCTCTCTATAGAAGTCGTTTAGTTCAGAAAGAAAGAGTTGTGACAGAGAGAGCCACGGAGGGGTGCAATCCCACAATATTTTAATGTTACCACATGAATTATTTTTGGTGGCCCATGGGGGGAATCTTTGTCACACATATCCCCCAGTTGGGTCTTAGCAGGTTGAGACTTCTCTAGCTCTGACTCACTACAGGATACTGAGTTATAACAGAGAGGTCGCCGTGTTGGTCTGTACTCCGACAAAACAAAGCAGCAGAAATGTAGCACTATAAAGACTAACAAAGTGATGTATTTGGTAATGAGCTTTCATGGGGGGCAGGGAGGGATACCTCAGTGATTTGAGCACTGGTCTGCTAAAGCTGTAGCTGTGAGTTCAATCATTGAGGCCATTCAGGGGTCTGGGGCAAGTAGATTAACAAAAAGCCTGACAGGGTGCTAAGTACACCTATGACTTCTGTTCATTACAGCACTGCACCCCCCAAGGGCAGTCAGCAGGGTAACTTCTTGCTGCCTCAGAAATGCAAAGCAGCGTCCCCTCTACATCAGGGTTACAGAGACACACACATCTCAGAGCTGGGGGGGACCTCAGGAGGTCGTCACGTCCAGTCCCCTGGAAAGAGCCAAGCCCCCCCCCATTTCTTTTTTAAACCTATTTGCCCCAGACCCCTCAGTGACCCCCTCAAGGACTGGGCTCACAGCCCTAAGCTTAGCAGGCCAATGCACAATCCACTCAGCTGTCCCTGCCGCTACCGAGACGGGTGCAGCCCCGCGGATTGGCAGAGCACCCTCAGGCGGCAGCGCGCAAGTCTATGGGCGCTGCGCACCCGCACGTGGCGCCCGGAACAACGTTCCTTCCGCCCGGGGATGGGAAACTGACACGGAGTTTCCAGAGCGGAACTTTTCCAAAACGAGGCGCCCCCGGGACCTGCCAACTCACGCTGTACCAATGTGTTCTAGTACCCCCAGCTCATGTTAATACTGCCGGGCCGAACCATTGCTCGTACCGCGGGGGGGGACAAGCCGTCCCTTACCTGAGCCCAGCAGCGGCGAATCCGGTCCTAAGCACCTTCCACCTTCGGCTTGTGGCCCCTTTAAGGATAAGGTGGGCGGGGGGGGGGGAAAGACAAGAGTCGCCGTCCTATTGGGTGAGCCTCTTCGGGGGTTTCCGGTTCCGTAGGAAGAGCTTCCGGTGATGAGGGAAGATGGCAGCGACTATGAGGATCCAAAGCGACTGGAACCAGGTGTTGAGGTGGGAGCCGGCCGCTCCCCCTCCCCCTCCCCCTCGTGATCCCCCCAACATCCCACAGGGAGCGGTGTCTTCTGCTGCCGCCTGGAGACCTCCCGTTCCCGGGGAGCGGAGTCCTCTCCTGGGAGACACCTCCATCTCCCCTTCAGCCGCCTCCGTCTCCACGCCTGAGGGTCTCCCTTTCCTGGGGGATTGATACCCCCTTCTGCCGCGTCCTAGAGCTCACCTTTCCTGGGGGGAAAGAGACCCCCCAGGGCTTCCTCTGCTCTAGAGTGCCCCCCCCCTCCAGAAACTTCTCCTTCTGGGGCGACACCCCCATCTGCCCTGCCCTAAAGACCCCTTGCTCCTAGGGAGTGCTAATGCTGCCTCCTGGAGTAACACCTCCTACGCTTGAGCATCCCCTATATTGGGGGAACGGTGCTCCATTCCCTGTCCCAGAACTCGCCCTTCTGTAAGGGCAACACTATTTGTGTCCTGGCTGCCCTGATCTATACCTGGAGCTGCTGGTTTTGCCTGTAACTGACTGGCCCTTTGTGGCTTTCTGCAGGAGGAATGAAGGTGAAGCCTGGCTGAGCTGTAGGTGCCCTGGTGAGTGGTGACTCTCCCTGCTTTCTAAATCACTCCTGTGCTGCTGGAAGATATTTCCTGGCACAGAGCTTGGTGGTGCCCTGTAACATGGTACATCAGATAGGGAGTTGAAGGTCTATGTAGGGGTGTGTCTTTTTTTCTGTGTGAAGCACTTTATCTGCTCTGGAAAAAGAGAGTGTGCAGCTGATGAGATCTGCGTCCTGGAATGGTACCCCCATCCAGCTGTCAACTCTTGCCCTGCCCATTGTCCTATGTTCCCGGAGAGCTGACCCCATAGGAAGATGATATACAAAGCTGGAGTCCTCCCCGACCAAAGACAGTAAGAAGCTCACATGAAGCTCTTCTGCTGTCCCTCAACGAAGTTGGAGCTGGGGTGAACTATAGCATGTTTATGCTGAGCTCTTTAGAATAAATCTTAGGGGAAGACCTTGTTAGGTAAGAGAGTACACTCGTAGCGTAGTCTTCTCTGGTTCATTCACAAAACAAACTCTCAATTGGTCAGTTGAGTCCATAGTCTAGGTGGATACCTGGATTCTTTGTCTGTGCTGCTTCTCACACAGCAGAATCTGCAAATAACACTGTTTAGTAAACAATAACTTGACCTCCATTATACTTGCCTTTGTCACCTTTTGTCTGTACAGCAGTGTCATGTACGTGGACATAAAGCCATCAATCCCTTGGAAAACTTGAGGTGGTACAGAAGGCTTCAGGACACTTTTTCATCTACACAGTCAATTACTAGTCAACTGCATCTGCTCTCCACTCTCTACATTGTCTTTCTATAGAATATGGTTTCAAGTGCAAGGTCTTGGTCTGTGTTTTCAAGGTGTTTAAATGACCTGGGCATGAGAGATCTAAAAGAGCCTAAAGTTCTGGTGTGAATTGTAGTCAACAAGTCTGCTTCTCTGACACACTACCATAAGAGGAAAGCTCATATGTATATGGTAATGTGCTATTTCAGGGACTGGTCTCAGATTGTGGAACTCAGGACCATCTCAGATTTCCCCACCTTCCATTTCAAGTGCACTGCATGCCACTTTGACTTGTCATGTCTAACATAAATTCACAGCAACATGTATGTTTTAAAAGTAAAAAGCTCTAATAAACCAAAACCCTGTGCTGCAAACATTCTTTTTCCTTGTAAAAGGAAGTGAGAATGAACCACATGAGCGAAAAGTTAGTCATGTCACTTTATGCATTCTGGAGAGTGCTTGCTTATGAAAGTGATGAGAAGGGTAATATGAGACCTACTTTAGAATAGGATCCTTAAAAATATTCTTGCGCCTTATCATTTGCACCTTCTGTCTGTATTCAAATTGCATTTCTACAAGCTCCCTGCAGTTTGTCAGTATCTTAGCAGAAAGATACCCAAAACTGATGCAGCCTTCCAGGTGCCGTCTGTAGTGATTCTATATAGAGAATAGCGCTTGCGTGTCATGGTGCTTTGTATGCAGCCTGAATTCTTAGCCTCAGCCTTTTTGCCATGCTATTGTGATTTGCTGCCAAGCTTCATTCTTGCCACTCTGAGCGTTATCTGTTTTGTGGGTTTCTCCCAGTTTTCCAAGCAGAATCCTGCTTTATGTTTTACCCATATCTAGGGCCCTTCTTGTCAGGTCAGTGTTTACACTTGTGTCCAGCTCCTCCTAATTTAGTGTCATCTGCAATCTTCAAACCATAGTACTTGCTTCCTATCCATTTTAGAGTAAATTAATTTCTCAAGTAAGTGTTCCTGACATACTGCCAACAGCGTTAGTTAAACTAAAACATATCTACTACATTCTTTCATTTGTTAACTTTGTGATTCAAAAAACATTTAAGCTTGTGTGGTCAGACTTATTCCATACTTGTCAGACTGTTGAGGTAAACAAAAGCTCCCATTTTTACCCTCTTTGTTCCCTGTTATAATCCATGAATCTCAAATCTTCCTCTGTGCCTAATAGATGGGGTATATGAATCATATAAATTAATTTTTTCCCAGATGTGCATTGAGTCCCTTTTGTTCACTCTGTGTCTTAAATATTGAGTCTGTTCTAGTATGGCTATGGTCTGAAGAAGTGGGTCTGTCCCATGAAAGCTCACCTAATAAATTATTTTGTTAGTCTTTAAAGTGCTACTTGACTGTTTTTTTGTTTTGATAGTATATAGACTAGCATGGCTCCCTCTCTGTTGTTATTGATGATGGAGTGTATAATTAAAATATAAGCCTCATAATGGAAGATTGGATTTTGGATCTGAACAAGCTGCCTGTGTGTCAATGACATTGCTGATGGCTAAAAATAAATACCAGGGGGTTATATTTACAGTTGAGGTATATAAAATGCTAACTCATCATTTTCTATGATTGTTAATATGACTTCATACTTCAGGAAAACCTACTTTGTATGGCAGCCTGACATGCCAGGGAATGGGCTCAGATGGCATTCCAGAGATCTCATCCTCTGAAGGATTTGTTGTAAAGGAAATAACTAAGGTACTTTTATTTCCCTCTCTGTCGACAGACGTGTCTACACTGCACTTTTTTGACAGTACTCTGTCAAGAGAGTGTTATGCCTCAATTTTTTGGGGGATAATACTGTTGAGGAAAATGCAGAGTTTTGTCAAGACTGTGTAGACAGAAAGCTTTAAGTGCCTACACGCTCCCTGAATTATGTCGTCAGAATGCCCCTTCTGTCGACGAAACTCTCTAGTGTAGACCCAGCCAAAGAGAGGTCATCAGGCTTTTTTCACTTCAACTGTTAGTCTTAAAATAGGATCATAAAAGTGAAAGGCCGTGTACTTTTTCCAGTGAAGTGTATTGGCACTTAGCTACTACTGTGATTAATGCTCAGTAAATATCCTGAAGATACATTGGTGTGTGACCAGGCTGCGGGTTATATATTTTTGCAGTTTGGCTGATCTAGATGAATCTGTATTTGAAATGTACATGGAAAGAAAACTGATGAAAATGCATTTTCGTGTTTTAGTAAGAGACATTCTTAAGGTTTTCCTATTGACTGAAGTCACTTACGCTTTATGTGCAAATCATGACTGTCCTTAAATCAGTGCCTTTTGTATCTTCCCCTACTAACTTTATGTGCAATTTTTCTGTAAGTATGGATTGGTTAGATACATAACTGCATAAAAACAAAATCTGGAGGCTCTCTCTCATTTCATTGATCCACGTACAATGTCTGACACTAAGAGGTGCTAGTTGGGAATAGTCGATACCTTTCACGATCATGGTTCTAAGTGCATTATGCTTATTCATCAAAAATATCTTTTTGCCATTTCCAGAGATTGTCAGAAATCTGAAAATCCAGATGTGCTTTTTCTGTCTTTTATGTCATCAGTGACAAAAATCCTCTGACAAGAAGTTAGCCGTTGTTTCTGGTGCATAAAGCAGAAAAAAGCAACAGTGATTGCCATCCTGGCTTGGGTCAGTGTCCCTCTAGCCCAGTGTTTTGTCTCCAATAGTAGCAAGAATTGACTGTTTCAAAGGAGGGTGCAAGAAACCTGCAGTAGGCAGTACTGAGGTAAATTGATCACATCAAGTTTGCTATTATGTAACTGACTGGCCTCTGCAATGCTAACAGAGACATTTTTGAGTCAATTAAGATGAGCAGGTAGGAGGTAAAGGAAGAACATCGCACTGCACAATTAATTCTAACAACATTGTAATCTTTTTTTTTTTTTTTTTCTCCATGTTCTTTAGAAAAGCATTCTCGTTTCTTGCCCTCAGGAAAATATTTCCACAAAATTTTTGGCACCTTACACAAGCTTCTGCAGAATTCATCAGAAAAGTGTAAGTAATCTGGCTGAGTGATTCAGAGAGACATGGAGCTGAATGTGAATAACATTGTGTCTGCAATCTCTGCAGACCAGTTAGGCAAATGGAGTGCAACGTGCAGTTGCATAGAAACTTATCAGCCAACTATTCTAATCAGTTGGAATTGTTTGTATTTGCACTATCTTTAAATTGTTCTCTCTAATTCATTAAAGAGGTGGTATGAAAACAATGCAAGGTAGATTGTGCAGGTCTTTGGGCAGCTTAAAGTATAGTTTCCTTTAGTTGCATAGAAGAGCATGGGGCTGTTGTACTTTGGTGGTTTTTGTGGGTTTTGGATCACCTCCAACCACATGAAAGGGTCACATATGATGCAGTGAGGCACTTTGGTTTTTTGGTAGAAGTCTATGGACACCTTGCTCCCCTTCTCAACATCCATCTCTGTTTTGACAATTATAAGGAACCAGCCAACTGTAATAAAGAAATAAAAAAACTTTCCAGTGACATAGAGCCATCAGATTCTCACTTTCATGATTATTACATTATGTGGGTTTTGATGCATGTTATACAGTAATATCATCAAGGAAGGGGTCACGTCTTTCTCTGTTTCTTTGTACAGTGCTTGGCACAAAGGAGCTCTGATCCTAATAGGGGCTTCTGAATACTATAATAAATACTGATAATAAATAATAGGAAAGCATTGCTCTTTGGTGACTGCATGTTTCACTCCTTTGACAGAAGCAGTTTTGTGGGTCAGTAGAGTGCCACCAGACACAGTATCAGATCTCTACTGTGACGATTAATGAGCTACTTTGTCTATTGACTATTTTGACTGTGTTGACCCTACACTTACCTTCCTACTCCATATTCCTTCTTTTGATAACTAGGCTCCAAAGATATCACTTTTGGCTTACTTTCCCATGGATGCACCATGCGCTTGTACTTTAATCACTAGACTGAATCATGCAACAATCATTTAATTTTTGACAGGGCCACAGATTTTGTGTGCCCAGAGGGAAAGTCACCTTCTCCTTGGTGCTTTGCTCTGTGTGGCAGTAAAAGGGAAGATTGAGAGCCTTTATTTGTTATTCCAGTAGCATTCAGTGTGGATAGGAACACAATTATGATAGGTCTCCTGCAAACATATGGGATGATATGGAGCCTTGTCAAATGCAGGAAGGATTCCCTTCTCATACAATCACTTCTGGTGGGCTCTTGTTTTCTGTTTTCCTCTATCCTGCACTTTAATTCTAGCCTCTCTCACTCCAGTCTGCCATCAGTTTCCATCCTAAAGGGAAAGGACTGAAGGAGTTACAGAAGAAGTCATGACAACGGGAGAGAGTGGCAGGCTGGGTTAGGGGATTGGTAATTGCGTGGAACTCTTCAACTCTAGGTCTCTGTTTCAAGTCCAGACCAAGCTTGTTGTGGCAAAGCTGGTGGCTGTTTGTTATAGATTAAATGATGTTGGTCTTTCTAGTGTGCATGGTGTGACGGCTCTAAGTAATCCCCTTGTTGGTAGACTTATCAGAGAGGCTCAGTCTGAATAGTTTATGAATGAGTTGCTTTCAGCCAAGTGTACCCTCCAGTTCCAGGGCAGGACAGTGTAAGCAAGGTCACACTACTGCTGCCTGTACTGTGCCTGTTCTGTGCATAAACAGAGAACTCCTTTCTTCCTGGACTTTCAGTACATCTCCTTGCTCTAGCTTTGTTCTTTATTTAAACACAGTTCTGATTTTGTGGGATATTTCTGCTTTTTAATTTGTTCTTCCTCCACTCCCAATTCCATGTAATACCTGCACATTTTTGCAATTTCTATTTTGGGTAGTTGTTCTTGTTCTTAAGTGACAAAGCAATGCTGAATTTGATCTGGGACTTTCATTTTGGTATTGAAAGAAAGCACACAGGTGGGATTTGCTGGGAAAAGCCTTTGATTTGGCTGAGTTTATAACTCTGTAGAAACCTGACCCAAAGAAACTAAAAATATGCGTATCCCAAACAAAACCACAGAAAGGAGAAGAGCAGAAATCTGTGAACTCTAGAAGGGACTTTACTGTACAGGTCTCACTTACTTGGAGGTGTTCAGATACTATACTACTGGAGGCCATAGAAAATGCTGTAGTAGTAGCTGAAAATAGGTGTTCTTTGTCTCTTTGGAAAAAATACATGTTGGTGCTCATGTTTGTTCAGTAAAGTGGCAAGTTCACATCTCCACAAGTATGTAAAAGGAAGTGCGGCTGTGTTGAGAGACAGTCAAGATTAGTAATGTCAGCTAAATAAGTAGGGGGGGAATTGCTTTTCCTGATTTCTATGCGTCTCCAAAATCCATTCATCATTTCCCATTGTAAATGGGATTGCTTGTTTGTTTAGTTCCATGATGCTTTTAGTGTTACTGAAAGAGGGTGATGGGCTGCATGTTGCTAGCTCTGGAAAAACAAGTTGAGGTAAATATCTGTTATGTAGCTGAATTTCAAGCACACAGTATAAGCTCCAGTTAGACTTTTACTGGCTGCATCTGGATCTAAGTGAACACGTCACTCAGCCTGCTTACTGATCCCAGGTTAAAATTTCTCTCTTAGTCAAACATTAACACTGTACCTTTTAGTGTCTGCCTTAAAGCACTTTGCAGTTTCTAATCCTTTCATTCCCAGACAGTGTTAACGCTGAGAGGTTTGAAATAGTTTATGGAATTATTGTGTTGTCATTTTATATTGTTGTGACCAAATCTGTGTCACCATGGCTTGACTTGTGCTTCCAATGAGTAGCCCCAGCCAGCAGAACTCTTATGATCTCTGGACATATGGTATGCGTGTGAATTTTCTGTAGCTTTAAACATAACATTAATCCACAGGTGTGTGTGTTTGTTTGTTTGTTTAAAATGCTGACCTGTGGCCATGTCAACTAAACAGAGCTTGGCTGAGTCATTTCTTGGAAAGCAAACCAAGGAAAAGCTGTGATGGCAAATCATTAGGTGATATTCAGAGTTCATGTTGAATTGCTGCCATTAGATGTGCTCTTTTATTTAAGATCAGACATAAAACCTGGGTGCTGGCCACTCATGGCTGGTAAAGATCCCATGTCTGTTTCTATAAGAGTGCTGGAGCCTAGTGATCTTACTCGATCAGAGTTCCAATTTGAATAATTTCTATTGTTTTTCTTCAGCTGACGACTGTTCTTAAGTTTTGTCCTAAACTATTCACTGTTGCTGGGATCTATTACCCATCTGTCACACTGAACCCCAGGAGTAATTGTACTTCATCACTGGGTGAAGTAATATGATTACACAACGCCTTGCAAAATTATTTCATTCACAACTAAAATGCAGCCCTCTTGAGAGTAGAAGAAAGCTATTTACCAGATCACAGCAATGATGCACAATGTTGCGGGGAAAGACAAATTTGTGCAAGGCTATAAGGCAGATGTTTGCTGGTTACAAAGAGTGGGAGTCAGTTTATCTACTTAAATGAGGACAAAGTCAGCCCTAGCAGAATTGAAGACTGTGTCTGCTGCGTGTCTGAGGATTTCAAACCTGATGTTTTGCAGGTTTGGAGCTGTTTTCCTATGCTTGCAAACACAGTCCCCTTTCATGGCACTGGGAGTTGAGGAGAAGATGCTACACTTAGGTACTGTATCGTGTGAGGAAGGGAATATTTTCTAGTAACTAGAGCAAGGGAATGTGTCAGGTTCCAGTCCAAGGTTTGCTGTTGACTATGTTGCATCGGTCAGTTTTTGAAACCTCATTACATCAGTTTCTTATTTGCAGTTTATGCTTCCAGTCTATGAAAATCCTGGCCCTGATTCAACCCAGGGCAACTAGAACCTGGATCTGGTCAATTGAAATGTAATATTGCTATCCATACATGCTGCTGACCTGTGCTCAAAATCCACTCCATCTCCCTGCTTGTGCAGAACGCTGAGCTGAGCTAGAGGGAAAAAAATAGCCAAGTCTCTACTTGTTAATGCCACCAAATTGTAAGGGATGTATGTTGCTTCAAGTCCAATATTTCAGTCAATCAACATGTCTGAATCCTGGGCTCAGGTCAGATCATACCAATGGGTTGTCCTTGAGGGAAGGACGCAGAATGTGTGTAGAATACAACTTAACTGGGAAACATTCATTTTAGCTACCCATTTCCTTCTGTCGAACCCCCTGCTCTTCTGAAATGAAGACTAATTTTTTATTAGAGTAAATGAGAGAGGAAAGAAGTTGTTAAACATGTTCAGAACATTTATTAACTACATCTTGAACCTCTCTAATCCTGAACTCTCTCATCCAGCAAACTCTGTAATCTGGCATGATTTTAGCTAGCCAAATGACCACTTATCATGGGTATGGCCCAGTTTCCCATGGTCCCATAAAGTTTGATTACAGCCACCAGTCCTGGCTCTCAGTGTTCTGTGCTGTTACTTATCTGTAATTTGCCCATAATTGTATTCTATGAGACCAGTAAGCAGTGGAAGCGTTGGTAACATGCTAGAAAATATTGACCTCCTGTAGTAAGGCAAATTCTCTCATCTGGCATTGGCCAGATCCCAAGGGTACCAGCTGAGAGAGGTTCAACCTGTAGTGGTTCCTAACATCTGTGAGGCCAAGCTGTGTAAAATATATTGAGGTCCTCAGATGAAAGATACTTTGAATGTGGAGAGTGTTCTCTGAGAAGAATCCTTCAATTATGTATGTGAAGTAACTAGTATGGTTGCTCAAATGCTATGAAGTCTGCAATATCTACATATAGATGTTAATATTGAATGCTTTGGTTAGCAGGTCCTCCTCAATGCAAAATTCTCTTGCTGTAGTGAGCAAAATAAGCATGTGTTCACGGGGTCATGTTAAACGCTTATACTCTTTGGTACTGTCTTTGCAAACAGATAATCTGCATTGATATTTCCAGTGGTGGGGGCCTTGGGGTATCTTCCAGCGCTGATGGGACCATGAAAATCTGGCAGGCTGCAAATGGAGAAATAAGAGTAAGAACTTTGGCTATATCTTTCAGTTCTTGTATTCTTTTGTCTGAAGTCCATGAATTCTGGTTTCCCAGCCCTAGCTTTGTTTCCTAACTGATGGTGACTGTGAGGTCCAATGTGGGTGTGGTGCATTTGTACGTGGGGAGTTTGACCATGCCCATGATTTAGGTGAAACACTGTGTTTTCCCAGTACTGACAGCCATGGAACTAGCACACAGTTCTTTGTCTTTCCAGAGACTATTGGAAGGCCATGTGTATGATGTGAATTGTTGCAGGTTTTTCCCATCAGGCCTTGTGGTTCTGAGTGGTGGGATGGATGCCCAGCTAAAGATCTGGTCAGCAGAAGATGCCAGCTGCGTAGCAACATTTAAAGGTCACAAAGCAGGTACACCAACTGGCCTTCAAAATGCTTAACCTGCTGCCTGTATAATTATATCACATAAAGTTCAAGCCTCCACCAGTTATACTTTTGGGCTGTGCATTAAAATTAGATGCTTCAGATATCTGCTCCAGGCTCCAAGGATTTGTATATGAAACACAGACAAAAATGGCTTCTCTTCTAAGTGCCTGAAGTGTTCCAGTTACAGCATTTTAGGTTTTGAATCTGTATAGTAGGGAAAGGAAGAGCAGCACAACAGCCTGCTCTAAGTTATGAATATGGAGCTAGAGTAATAGTTTGTTCCTCTTCGGTTCAGTTGATTGTCAAACTCTTTGCTAAACAGGGTCTGAATAGCCCCTGAATTATCTAGTTTACACTGAAAATTACTTCCACTATGAATGCTTATTTAGCCTTACCCAAGACATTTAGATAATAAAGGTTGTTCTGTTGTTGTTGTTGTTTTTCCAACATCCAGCAATGTTGTAGATGCCTCATATAACAAGTAAAGATGCTTCTCATCTTCAGCACATGAGGTCTGTTGCGTCATGCTGAATTCAGGAGAAGGCAAGATGGCAGAGGAGAGAAGGGCCATAATTAAACCACCTCCAGAAGCCGTGGTAGTTATGTCTGTGGGAGAAGCTCAGCTGCCGGCAGAGTGCTTTGCACACTAGTGCTTATGTTGGTGTAGCTTACGTGATGCAGGGAGGTGGTTTATTCACACCCCTGAGTGACTTAGGCTGACATAAGCTGTAATGTAGACACAGACTGAACCTCTGTAGTCTGGAACTCTCTCGTCTGGCAACATCCATAATCCAACATGATATTAGTTAGCTGGATGACCACTTATCATGGGTGTGGCCATGCTTCCCAAGGTCCCGTAAAGTTTGTTTACAGCCAGTAGTCCTGGCTGTTTGTGTTCTGTGCTGTTATTTAGCTCTAATTTAACCTTACACATCTTCTAGGAGACCAGTAAGCAGTGGAAGTATTGGTAATGTTGCTAGACAATATTGACTCCCATAGTCCAGCAAATTTTCTGGCACAGGTCAGGTCCTGAGGGTACCGGATTAGAGAGGTTCAACCTGTGGCACCTAAGTGGCACCTGTATTTTTACACATCTTGAGTAAAATATGAATGCATTATCTTCATGTGTCCTGTATTGAATGTGCCATACATTTCAGTTGACCTTTTTGTGTGACAGGGAGAATAGCCAAGCCTCAGTGAGAGGAAATCTAGCAGACCTCTGTTGTCTCCAAAATTGACTTCATCCATTGTTTGAATAATTGGCTCACATGCAGTCTCAGCAGCTGTGGTCAGTTAGAATAATTAAATTTGGTTTATTAAATTAAATAAATTAAATTATTTAGTCTGGTTGCAGTTGACTTTTGTCTGAAAAATAGTCCTGGCATTTGAACTTGCTGCCATTGAACATTGCTTCTGTATGCACACTGTGAATTAAATCTTGCAACTGTTCAAATATATCTCTTTAAAAGTACTATATCATTTTAAATGTTAAAAATAACAATGATCTAGTACTGTAGGGGAACATTAACAGGTGGTAAGAAATATGCTTTCCTTGCTGCTGTAGCTAGACTGCACAAGTATCATTAACCTGTTCAAATTCACGTTGGGGTTATCCAGCTGTTAAGTCAAATTCAGTTCTGGTGTAAGCAAATGTAACTCCAGTGGTATTTCTCCGGGTTGGCCTACTGCCTATAAGATTTGGGTGCATGCTGTCCTGCTTTTCAAGGCAAAGTAGGCGTGCTTTCCAGCCTTGCTGTAACTTCTCCGTTTCTACCCTTCTTAGAGGATTCTTTGCTTTGGTGTAGGTATCTTGGACACAGCCATTGTGGATCGAGGAAGAAATGTCATTTCCAGTTCTAGAGATGGTACTGCCCGCCTTTGGGATTGTGGGAAGTCTGCTTGCCTAGGCACTGTTGCAGATTGTGGTTCCCCTGTGAATGGCATTGCTTTGGGTATTGCTGACAATACAGTAAATCTGGGATCACCTGAAAAAGCACCAAGTAAGTAATATGTGGAGGTTTTCTTTTTCCCTTAAAAATGTATAGTTCAAAGGTGCCACGTACAGACTCTCTAGGGAAGATATGTAACTGCTGTTGGGAGAGGGGAATCCTCTATCACTTGGGCAGCAGTTCCATCCGGTCTCATCTGCCAGCATAAACTCAAGAGAAAGGGAAGTTGGCCACCTGGAGTCCAGAGAGAAGCTGACGAACACAGTTCCATTTTAAGAGTACAGTGTTGACTAAAGGAGCATCCAATTATTTGATGACACTCCTGGTTCAGTCTTAGAATGTTTTAGACCAAATACCTGAATCTATCCAAATTTATTGTCTAAAGACAAAGCAGTGCAATATGAAAGGAAGCCCCTTCTGGAAAGCAATTCTTATCTTGCCACATGGTTACCATACATTTGGTGTTTTTCTGTTCATTCCCTCTGATGCACCTGGCATTGGCCATTGTTAGAAGACAGGACACTGAGCAAGACGGACCTTTGGTCTGATGTAGTTTGGCTATTCTTATGTTCACATAGAAGGTGTGCTTCAGAGATAAACATCTGAGCTAGTAGTATTTCTAGGGTGATTTTGCAAGTTACAGAAGTTTTTATTACAATCCAGTGCACCAATTCAGAATACTTTTCTTATCTCTGTTTTGGATACTGTGCTGCAAACCAGTAGAGTGTAGAGACATCCTAACCCATGAATTCATGTCTCTTGGCTTTGACAGGTTTCCCATTTTTTAATACCAACGCTAACTTCTGCTTTCCACAGTGTGGTGGGATTCTTGACAGGTGAACTGAACTTGAAGGAAAATGCAATACATTTAGTGAATGTAACTTCCCAACACATTTTTATTTGTGCATGTGTATGTTAAATATATATAAACATGTATATTAATACTGTGTACCTAATGCCATTAATGTGGTATATACTGCATCTGTCATTTATGTATTGGCTAAAATTAGCAAGAGGCTCCAGTGGCTCTAGGATCTGTGATGTTATTGGTCCACCTTGCCATTCTTGGTTTTGAGGGTTATTCTCCTGTGCCATAGGGAGCTTTGCCATAGATGTCAGCAGAAATAGGACTAGGCTCTAAATAACTGCCCTGTGGTAATGAGCATTCTGTCTGTTGCTACATAAATCTCCTTGCCTTTCCCTCCCTGGTTAGAAGGGTGTTTTCTTCTGTTTTCCCACCCCGACAGCATCAGATATGTTGCCACACCAAAGACTAATCTAGACCTCAAAGGACTTTCTGGATTTCCATGCACAAAGAGGCACATCCTGTGATTGTCTGGTGGAGACTTTGGTACCATCAGAATAATCTTCCCCACTTCTCTTGCTACGACTCCTTGTATCACTGCCCAGGTTGTTCACAATTGGAATTTTAACAGGCGAACGTGAAATTGGGACAGAAGGGAAAATCCTGCTGTTGGCTCGGGAAGACAGAAAGCTCCAAGGTGTGGGATTACAGAGCAGGCAGCCGGTAAGGGTCTCCTGATGCACATTCACTGCCATTCTTTCAAAGCCTTAGGGTGAGATTCAGACAGCAGAAAAAGTGTTTACACTTTTATTTCTTGGAAAGAAGAGTTAAAAATTGGAATAACTACTGCATTCATTAAGGGAGACAGTCTGAGATTTGTTTACTCCGCAGCCGTGCATAATTGACAGGAAGGCAGAAGGCGCTGGTTGGGAGTCAGCAGGTCTGCACTGGAGAGGACTCTCTTGCACTGACTGTAACACAGTTGTGGCTGGAGACAGAGGAAGGTTACTGTAAGATTAGAAGGGAAAAGTGTGAGACAATGGGTCTGCAAGGAAGGTGGCAGGAAGACCGTGCGCAGTATTGGCCCTGCTGTCTCAGTATGATGTGCTGCCTTGTCTCCACTGGGGAATCCCAGTACTATTAATCACATATATTGCCAATGCTAATGCAACAAGATCATTCCTTGAGGCTCTTTGTATTGTTGCCTCTAGATGTCTTGGGAAGGAGCAGAGAGCTGTTAGCTGCATGTTACATCTGCCAACCTGCGTATAGATGTCTGTGATAACTCACAGAAGTGACCATACCCATGACTTCCTAAATATATCACCTTTTTTCCTGGGACTCCTATGAAGAATAAAGCTGTTGGGTTTTGTCTTTCACATTACCTGTGAATCAACTGACCTTTAAAATCTTTTCCTTTTGTTCCCAGGTGTTTCTCTTTGTTGGATCCGATGCATTTAACTGCTGTACATTCCTCTCAAGCATCTATCTCCTCGCAGGGACTCAGGATGGAAATATATATCAGCTGGATGTGAGAAATACAAAGTGAGTGTCAGACGGGGGGCAGCGTGTAAAGGAGTGAATTCAGTTGGTGGGAGGAGCTAAACTGGCAGCCCTGGTGACTGTAGAGCAGGAACAGCACAAAGCCCAGTAGTGCTGGGTTCCCTGGGGTGCTGGCTTCTACAGATAGTCCCAGAACAGGCATAGCAGAGTCCATTACACTTCAGTCTTTTTCTCAGTGCCCAACCTTTGCTCCTCAAGCCTGATCTGGAAAGACTCCTGCTAGAAGTGAGAGAACAATTTGGCCTCTTTGGTCCATTCAGCCTTTGGCATTTCTACAAAGGTGTCCACTAGTTGCCACTTGTGTATGTGGCGATTTTGTTACAAACTTTCTTCCAGTAGGAACTGGACTGAGACTACAGTACAGATTCATTGTAGGTAGACTGCTGAGATACCGAAAAATGGAATTTGTCTTGCTTTGTGCAGATTTTGGCTAAGCTGTGTGCGCCCATCCAAAGCTTTGGATTCTCTTAACATGCACTTAAAGTCATAAAAATATAGGAGTTAAATATAAAACCATTAAAGCAGAAGCAGTTCATCCTGCTGTGTCATTTTATTATCTGTCATACATCCAGTACAACTCAAAATGCTTTTCACCAGCTGGAAATCCTCGCCCACACCATCTCTGACAATGACCTTTGCTTCCTTAGGCCGTAGGTTTAACGTGGCTTGAAAGTGATGAGTTCTGATTGCAATATAATCCTCCATTCCTGTTTGGTATTTTTAAATCGATCTGCCCACTGCCAAGTGTTTACTTCTTCTGAAAGCACTTAGTCAAGCTTGTACAGATAGCGCTGTGCTTAACTTTGTTGATATTGGTGGCAAGTGCACATTGCAGTTGGAAATTGTCAAGATGGTACTTTTGGATGAGGATACAAGAAAATTTAGCATTCCACAACTGAGCAATTCCTTTTTGGTTCTTGGATAATCTCCAAGCTTCCATCTGTTTCATTAAGGATAATCTCTCTGAAGTTCTGTATTGAGGGAATCCTGGTACATTCCTGTAAAGAAACTAGCATTTAGATCCCTTTATATTTTCTGGAATTGCCATTGGAGGAATCATTGCCCTGATCTATCCACTGCAGGATAAAATATTGAGGTTGGCAGACTGGGTGCTTCTGTAGCTTTCCAGTTTTATCCCTGGCCATGGTGACTAATCGCCAGCTTGTCAGTCTACTCTGCATAATTCATGTGACCCTAATGGTTGTCTATCTGCTACATTTTCCTGCTCCATCGGCCTCCTTGTTCTTTGTATTTGTATATGGGCAGTGTGCAGACAGCTGGGCATATAACTTTTTGCCAGCAAGGGAAGTAGCCATTAAAAACAAGTCTAGTTATTTTTAATAACGAATGTCCTAAACAGGTGCAAGAAAACCAGATACAGAAACTAGCGATGTAAAATCCCGTTTCATTAGTTAAAGTGGTAAACATTAAGTTTAACCAGTTAACTGATTTAACGGGGGTGGCGGAGTCACGCTGGTCCAGTCCCCACTGGTTAAATGTAACTGGTAAACCTCACCCATTTAGGGTGGGGCTTACCAGTTAACTGGTTCATATCCATAACAGAAACTGAATTAATCCAGCAAAAAAAGGCCTCTGTCTGTAGCTTAAGGACTGTTGAGATCATAGCTTGTAAACAAGAAAAAGGGTCTGTAAATGAATGGACCAAAGTTGATATGTCAGAACTAGGCCTACATGGTATACAGAATGAAGAGTTGGGTTGTTTCACCCACTGCTGCCTTTGTGGGTCCTTCAAGAAAGAAACTTTGGAGGGGAAATGGAAGAACAGAGGATCTGAAGCAAGCTTCACCGTTGTGGCTGCCATCTTTGCCATTTCCTCAGACATTGGGTTGTCATTATGCTAACCCCGAGAGATGTCCCTCCCAGACCCAAGCACAGAGAGTCCTACAGGAGTTACTGAGGCAACAGCGTTTACTTTGCAGATGACATCCACCTCCACCATCTGCTCCAGTTGAATCCCAAACATCATGTGGGATGAAATGGAATCAGATTTTAACAACAGCTCCAACTCCTCTCACCTAACTTCTCTCTTTTCCTAAAGGATGGTTATTGCCATCTTTAATATCATCTAAGAGACTATCAGACACAAGGGGGTTTTCTTTCTGAAAACTCTCCAGCTAACGGGAGATAGAACAAGGGATGTTGTTAAGATGGAAATGTTATTTAATATTTTATCTTTCAAATGCTTTGACTATATTTCCTTCCTTGCAGTATCTTTAATAAGAGGTTAAAAGGGTGTTTAATTGTGCCCTGGTCCTAAGCATGTTGTGATGCCTTTATACTGAGCCTTAACACTGCTTAATGTTAAACACTGATTGAGTTATGTTAACACCTTTGGCCCATATCTGCCATCTGAATTAATACAACAGTGTGATCCTTGATGATAATACTTTGACCTTGTTTTTGCTGTTTTTTTCCCTAGGGCTCCGATTCAGATCATTCATAGATCAGGAGCACCAGTGCTTTGTCTGCTCCCTTATAGAGATGGATTTATTGCCAGCCAAGGTAGCGCAAAAATTGCTGAGGCAACACTATTTACTTTACAACATGGTTACCTTAATCCTAATCCTCATAATGCACTTTTGCTCATTTCTCTGCTGAGTGTGAACACATCAGTTTCTGGTGCAATCACCTGAAATGAAGAACAGTTAAAGGCAGTTGATCTAACAAGGGCCTCGTTCTCTACTGCCTTGTTCCTTGTGGAATCTCTTACAGCTCTGCAAAATGGGGTGTGTGGTGCATTGCAGATATATAAATGATTATACCAGCCAGTTGAGCAGTAGACCCCCAGTGAATTTAGAGGATGTGATGAGTGTTCTGACCAAAACCCAGAGCTTTTAGATCATGTCTTTTATTTGTCTTCTGACGGTTTCCAGTCTGGGACTGGAGAGCAGCTTCCAACAGGCTAGCTGGAATTGCTGTTGTCTCTCTCCTCTTGATTATGTTCACATCCCTCCATATGATCACCCTTCGTGTCACTGCAATCACACAGCTCTGCTTTCTCTCTGAGTTCCGGGGTTGTGGTGCCAAATGATAGCTGGCTGTCCCAGTAACATTCTGGGGTACATTTACACTAGAACTGGAGGCATAAATTCCAGTTCCAATGGATTTGCCTGCACTAGCTTACTAGGAATAGAAGGTCTTGGGAGGGAGGGGGAAGCAGTAGCTGTGTAGGTCTGTAGCTTCACATATGACAAGTAGCCATGTAGTATTTCAGAGACTAACAAATTTTTTAGGTCATGAGCTTTCGTGGGTAAGACCTACTACTCCAGTCACCTGAGGAAGTGGGTCTTAGCCACCAAAGCTCATGACCTAATAAATTTGTTCATCTCTAAAGTGCTACATGGCTGCTTGTTATATTAGAAATAGAAGAGTAGCCACAGCAGTGCCAACAGTGGATGGGGCCAGCCAACTTGCATATGTACTTAGTGTCTGATGGGCTAATGCTCAGATCGCTAACTCCTTCCACATTCCATGGCTACACTTCTGTTTTTAGTGCACTAGCTGGATCAGAGTTAGCATGAGCATGTCTTTCTCAAGCCAGAAATTATATCTTCCAGCTCAAGAGTAGACACACCCTTAGGCTATGCTTGCATGAAAGGGTTTTTCCAGCAAAGTTGGGCTTTTGTCATAAAAACCCACAGAACGTCTACACACAAAATGTGCTTTGTTGACAGTCTGTTGACAAAGCCTGGCATGTCTGCCAGCAGCTTTATACCTCTCTCCGTTCAGGTATAATGCCTTTCTTGACAGTTTCCTGTCAACAAAACAGCCATGTAGGTGCTCTTGGGCCCTTTTGTTGACAGACAGACCGGGTTTGTGGTTCACCAGGCAGCCCTGTTTATGGAGCTTCGGGTCAGCTGATCTAATGGGAGAGGGCTGAGCAGTCTGGCTGCTCTGTGTTGACAGAGGAGATTGCTCTTCAATCCGCTTTTATGCATAGATGTGATCTGTCAACAGAAGTTTCGCCAGGAAATCCTTTCTGACAGTCACGCCTGTCAACAGATGCTTCTGTTGTAGACATAACCTTAGAGAACACACCCCCAGCAAATGGATGACAGTGGCAAGTGACATAATCAGAAAAGTGTTAACTGGTGTTTTGTTAACGTCTAACATTTCAAGTTCTTGTCATTCCCCAGTACTCTTCCAGAACAGCTGATCCTTCCATGAGGTGCACTACCCTTCTGAGGGTCTGTCTGGCCAAACTGGTAGCCCATGACCCCTATTCAAAGGCTATGCCATTGTAACAAGTGCAGTTCTTCTGCACTGGCATGATTTAAAGCAACAATTGGCCTCTGAGACAAAATTATTCCTATATATGTCCTCCTGCATCTACTTGTAATTGTGGGAATATCTTCTCTTACAAGCAGGTCTGTGCTCCTTCTCTGTTTTGATTGTTTTTTAGGTGATGGAACATGCTTTATTATTCAGCAAGATCTTGACCATGTAATTGACCTCACGGAAGCAGACTGTGACCCTGTATACAAGGTAATGGCTAAGTCTACATACCAATGGCCTGAGTATCAGAGAGGGAGAATAAAGGTGCCACCCTGCAACAGCTGCCATTGTCTGGCAATTGGCAACCAGCAGAGCTGGCACTTTTCTGAGAAGTGAGTTTTTAAATGTACTTTTGTGTTTGAATAATTTTAATTCTTTACAAATGTGAATCCTCACGATCATCTGTCTGAGGAATAGCAGCATGCTTGTGCCTCCCTCAGGTAGAGAAACTGAGGCAGGGGGGTTAAGTAATCCGTCCATTCTCAGAGCTCCAGTTTAGGACCCTCTACCTCTTCATTCAGGCTCGTCTGTTTTAAAGAGCAGGTCTGTTTAGAAAAGCAACTGCAAAAATTGCATCATTCATACCCAGCTGTGCTGCCCACTGTTCATATTTTGAATCACATCAGCTGATTGCAGAAACCAGGATAAGATATTTCCATATACCCCACTGAGTTAATACAGCTGTTGGGGAGAGTGCTGCATTAGGGTCCAGCTCTGGACAGCTGTGGTGTTGATGATGACACTTAGTGCTCCTCGAATCAGGTTCCAGTTATAATGTCATACTCTGCCATCTGTTCAAACAGTACACCCCATTGAAGGCAGCATAAGTCACGGCAGACTTTTCACTGGCAGACTTTTAGCTGGTAGTGCTGCAAAAGAAATCCATCTTCTCTCTTGGATCCGACAGTTAAACCCATCCTGTAAATGGGGTGCATTTGATAAGTCATCTTTGAAACAATTTCAAAACCAAAACACCTTGCTTCTAAAAGTTGTTGCTGAATGATTTAAAGCACTTAGCTGTCCTGCTGTAGACTCCAGGTGCTGTTACCCTGTCATCTTTATAATGGCCAATCTGGAGAAAAAATGTGTGTGTGGTGCACCAAGAAACATGCCCAATAGTGCTGTTCAATAGGACTTGCTAATACATCCTCTTCCCTTTTCCTCCGTTAGAATTCATGGAAACTGCTGTGTTTTCAGCTAATTGTGGTGTTCTCAGACTTGTTTAAGAACAAATACTTTCTTCAAAGGTTGTTGATTCCTTTCCTTACCATCTCTGAAAGCAATGCTTAGATGTTCCCATTTTCCTTCAGGCTTTCCCTCAGTTCCAAATCCACGGTCACAGCCTTTGGGGAAGTATGAGAGCATCTATCAGTAGCAAACTGCCCTGTCCATGGCGATATCAGTAGGATTTCTAATGGTTAACACATAAAGATAACCATATAAGCAGATGCTCCTCAGACTGTCCAGATGAACATGACATTGTAGTCCTTTTTGGACATCTAGGGGCAATTATCCTTCCAAGAACTGATGACATGACCTTGTGAGGCTAAAGGCCACATGTTGATACATTCACTATTATCTTTATATTTCAGTAGCTCATAGAGGTTCCAGTCAGAAATCAGGGTTGAAGGGAGTTCCCTACCTATTATAGGTATGTTTCTATTGTGAGTTGTCAAGCAGCCCCAGCTGGTCTCTCATCTTGCCAGTGGCCTGTTACTGTGGTTTCGCAGCCTCAAGGGAGAGGTGTGTTTTAAGGAGAGATTTTGGAGGATGGGCATTTTTTGACGTGCATATGGGTTTGCACAGGAGAAGGCATAAAGGCCCTTTTTGGGAAAGCAGCTGCTGCTTTGTTTTGAGGATAGAACCAGTTCACATAAGTTTTATTTTTAAATATTTTAATTTTCCTCTTCTAGGTTGCTACCTGGGAGAAACAGATTTATACATGCTGCAGAGATGGGATGGTGAGGAGATACCAGCTTTCTGACCTCTGATCATTTGGAGGTTATGGAAAACAGGTGAACTAAGAACCTAAGGCTAGAACGTAGGCTACATAGCACTTCCAAATAAAAACAATGCTACCTTTCTGTGACTTTACAGCCTCTAAGAAATGTGTATATGTAAGCTGTGAGAACGTTATGACAACAATCTAAGAATAAGGCTGTACATAGAATTCATGGTGATCTTCTGCTTATTGCAAAAAAGTGTAGACTGTTCTCTTCCAAGAAGCAGCTCATAGAAGATGTTAGTGCAAGACCTTTTGTATCTTCAAGATATTTACAGAACTGTTTTCAACATTCAGCGGGCAATTTGAGTATTTCTAAGAGAAGACTATAATTTTGGGGTTGGAGAGGCTGAGCATGCAAACTGCAAAATTGATTGAAATAAAGGGAATGACTTTTGATAACCTCTGTGTGCAGAACATTGTGTTTTTTGAAGACAGATAATTTTAAAGCAAACCAACTCATATGCCCATACCATATTCAGCCCTTCATAGTCTTTCTTGTGACCATCATGTATAACAGAAACTATGATTATGTTGTGAATTTAACGATTAGCCTTTTGATTTGATTTCAGATTAAATTTGAGATTTTAGTTTGATCTCCTCTTGAATTAAATACGTATGTTCTTGTGCTATTAAAAATATATCCAGTTATGGTTATAGCCATAGGAGAGAAGTCCTCATTAAATTTCCACCATTTTTATTAAATCAGCAATTGCATATCTCTTAATATGGTAAAATGTTTTTTACATTAAGATTTCAAATAATAAGGGCATTTGTCTCTTAGCAGTATGATGCTGTTTTCATTTATATGTTAAGTCTAAGGGACAAATGTTCAATCCTATGGATTCTGATCTGTCCACACAGTGTGTGTGTGCATGGGTTTGTAAATTTTTGTTCTAGAACAGGCTATCAAAGAGTGAACATTGAGCTAAGATTCAGGAACTCCAGAGGTCAAATTCAGCTCTGCCACTTACTCACTGTTGACCTTGAGCAAATCACGTAATATTTATGTGCCTTGATTTCCGCAGCTCTAGAAGGAGTGACACACATTTACCTTATAGGTGATCAGAACTGTCATGGAAAGTTTAGTCCACCAGAAAAATCTTTCCTTCCTTTTATGCCTCCTGAAAATCTAGTAGTAAAACTGAGCAGACCCAGTTGAATTTTGATGGCTGAGATAATATGCATAAAATACTCTTGAAGACAAGTAACCCATTTACTTTTAAAAACGAACATGGTGTATGCTGTGGTGTCAGCCAGCATTTAGGAACAGAGGATTGATTTATTAGACTGGAACATGGCCCCTTCCAATCCAGTTCCCTATTCATCTGTAGGATTTTTGTCCTCCCTCCCTGTCATCCGTGATGGGAGTGAAAATGAAATACCATTATGCTCCTGTCTCACAAATGCATATCATGGCACAGCACAAGTGGATCTGGGCGTTGTTGGTGAATATATGTGTATCCCATGCACCTTGTGTAACCCCATGGTCTCTGGGTTTCCAGTACTGTATGGCTGTGGGAGTGGGTTTTTTAGGCACTGGAGAAGGGCAGCGAAGTCTAGCTCATCCAAGGTTACAAATGTACACCAGGAAGGGTGATTGGTGCTGTGCAGCCCCACTCCCTGTTGCAAGGAATGCCCCCTAAGCTGACTCTCACAGCTCTGTGCCAGTGAGCAATGTGGAAGAGGGGACATGAGGCATGGGCAAGAGTTCAGTGCTACTGGGGGTGCAGTGTTCCCTGGGCAGGTTCCCAAACCACACTGAGCTGGGCCATGGCTCCTAGGAGCGTGGAGTGCTCAGAGGCTTCCTTATTCTCCCTGAGCTTGTGTGGGTGAGGGTGGTGCTCCTTAGCCCCCTACCCCTCACTCGCCACACTCTGGGGGCAATGCAGCTTGGGTGGAAAGGAAGGGCCAGGCTCTGGGAGAGAAAGGGAGGGGGAGGGACTTCTGAGCCCGGAGGTGTGAAGGGGAAAGAACTACAAATCCCACAGTCCTTCGCGCGGCGGCGTCCATAGCGACGAGGCCTGAAGCAGAGCGGGTCCGCCGCCATGGGGCAGGATTACTACGCGGTGCTGGAGCTCAACCCCAGCGCCAAAGACGCCGACATCAAAAAAGCGTGAGCGCGGGGAGCCGGAGGCCCAAACAGCTGCGCGGCGCCTCCGCTCGGGTCCGGCGGCGCCGGGGCACGCGCGTGTGCACATCTGCCCTGGTGCAACAGCCGCGCACGTCTGCAGCAGGTGCACACGGCTGTGCCCGCCGCCGGGCTGCACGGCCGCACCCTTTCCAGACCACTGGGCAAGCAGCGCGTGCGGGTCACTCTCCCACGGAGGGGCACCTAGATCCGTGGGTCCCAGCCTTGTCACTAGTGGGGGGCCCCCTCTTCGCCGCAGACCCCCTCGGTCCCCCCGACTGTTCATCGACCCCATCCCCCCAAAAGCCAAGTCTAGCTGCTATCAAATGGAAAGGGAAACCACAGCATGGATGTTCGGGCTGCGATTCATAACCTCATTGGAAGAGATTTAATTTAAAAATAATAACTGAGTGAAACGTTGCAAATTATTTAAAACATTTACTAGGTTATTTTATTGATCTTTAATATTTTTCATGGACCCTCTACAATTCTCTCCCAGACTCGAGGTTCAGGACCACTGATCTAGAACACTTACAGAAAGAATGAGGGGGGAGCCAAGTTCGTCTGTATCTTAAAAAATAACAAGAAGTCCTATGGCACCTTATAGACTAACAGATATTTCCGAGCAAGATGCATCTGACGAAGCGGATCTTTGCCCGTGACAGCTTATGCTCCCAAATATCTGTTAGTCTATAAGGTGCCACAGGACTTCTTGTTGTCACAGAAAGAATGAGTCCTCTGCAGTCTCAGCTGAGAGCCAGCTGGCTTTTAGTGCCAGCTGTAGAGGAGACTCATTTTTGTTCTCTGGGGTCGGTGCCACTACAAGTGACTGACCCATACCCAGGAGGTGTGTGGGTTACACAAGCACCTCGTGGGTGGTGGCCAGTACGGCTGCACACTGCTCTGCAGGGTAGTTATGTGAATCCTCCCTCCATGTGTGCATCGCGGTGTTGGCTCCAATGCAGTACTCGCTGCTGTGAAGACCAGGAGCTCTGGGGAGAGGGAGCAATTCCCTTGTTTTCCTGTAGAAGTCATCTTGTTTTCCCACATAGCTGTGAAAGCGATAGGCCAGGTTGGCGTCCCTCAGTTTTCACACATCTCTGTACTGAGTTCAGTGACCCTGAATGCTGCTGCGAAAGGAATCATAGATTCCAAGACTGGGAGGGACCACTGTGATCATTGGGGCTCGACCTTCTATGGGACAAGCCATCTGATTAACTCTTCTGGGGAACTGAGGTTCGTAGATTTTGTGGGCCCCCCATGCTCTGAGCTAGGGCTAAAATATGGGGTTCAGTGTACAGGAGGGGGCACTGGTGAACAGCCTTGGGGTAGAGGTGTGGGGTCTGTGCAGGAAGTGGGCAGTAGGGTGCAGCAGTAGGGCAAGGGATCTGGGTGGGAGGTAGGGCGCAAGAGGACCTGAGGGATCTGAAAGCGAGGGGAGGGTTCAGGAGGTGGGTGGAGGTGTGGGGTCTGGGCAGGGGGGAGGGTGCAGGTGTGGGGTCTTGGCAGGAGGGAGATGCAGGAGAGGGGGATGAGTGCTGGGTGGCAGAGAGGGTGCAGGAGCAGAGGGGGTGTGAGGTCTGGGCAGGAGGGGGGATGCAGGATTGGGGGGACAAGGTCTGGCTGGGCAGGGACAGGTGTTTAGGGTGCCTATGCAGAACAGCTCTTTGGGGGGCACAGGTGGCTCCATGTGGCTCTACACACTGCAGAGAAGCACTTCCTGCAGACACCACCTCCTGTCACTCCCATTGGCTGTGATTCCTAGCCAATGGGAGCAACAGAGGCGGGGAGTGGGTAGTGGCTGCAGCGAGCGCGTCCTTGCAGTGGGCAGAGCTGCTTTCTCTCCCCTGCCAGGCAGAGCCTGCAGGTCAGATCTGGTGCTGGCTTGCTTGGATCAGGTCTGTGAGGCTCAGGGCTCCATTTACCCCTCCCCTGCAGCAGGGAGCTAGCACTGGCGCTCCAGCTGTGGCGCCCTCCATGTGGCTGGAGCACTAGCACCAGCTTGCACCTCTGCAGTGCAGGGAGCCCCAAGCCTCACAAGCCAGATCAAGGAAAGCCACAGGACAGATCAGGACCATGAGCCGTAGGTTTCCCATCCCTGTGCTAAACAAAGGAGAGTGCAGGGTCATGTGTCTAGCCGTGGGGCAACTCAAGGGAGAGCAGTGTATGGATCTGCCATTCGATGATGTGTCTAACCTGGAAAGGCCTAGTCCTGCAAGGACTTGGGCCCGGATCTTCAATGGGATTTCACTGGTGAACTTCCTTAGAATCAGTGGGAGTTAGAAGCCTAAATACTTTTTAGGATCTGTCCCAGTTGCAGTACTGATACACAGCCCACTCCCCATGAATGTTCAGCATGCTGGTGGATCAGGGCAGAAATTAGCGCAGGGAATTGCTTTTAGGTGCTACTGATTTCCTGTGCCACAGCAGGGTGGAGACAGAACCAGACTTTGCAATGCGCAAGAGATTAGCTCAGTTTGAAAATGCTAGGTAAGGCTTTACGTTCAAAGACAGGCAGAGTCGGGCGCTTACCCCGCACAGCCATTCTACTGATACATTGGGATCGTAAACATTTGAAAAATTCCCTAAGCAAAAAAAGCACCTCAGTTTGCCTGTCAAAACAGCACCTAACTGTGCCCATGGTGGCACTGAACCCTCCTAGTTTCTATTTTGCAGCTACCGAAAACTAGCCTTGAAGACCCATCCTTTGAAAAATAAGGAGCCTTGGGCACCTGATAAGTTCCAGCAGCTCGCAGAAGCCTACGACGTGTTAAGTGATCGTAAGTAGAAACATGTTTCTCTTCCCACAGATAAACTATGCTGGATAAGAACTGGAAAGTCGTATCCATGTACAGAAGGTAGTTGCTGCAGGGGGATGTCTTTAGGTACATCATATCATCTCGTTTGCTGCCATGCTGGTTAGCTAATGTGCTTCTCTGTCTGGCTGTTAGTTACTTAATTATTTATTTATTGCATGCAGCACTGCACCCTGCTCCTGCAGGCTGCTCATGGCTGGTGTATGGCGATCTGATGACTTAGCTGGCATGAGTGCAAGGGGCTCACCTGTGCCAGTTAGATTGCAGGGCCTCCTGCAATGCTGTGGCCCAGAGAACTAGCTTGAACCTTGGACGCATAAGCAGAGGAATATTAAGCAAAAGGAGGGAACTTATATAGTCTCTGTTCACAGCATTGGAGAGACCATTACTGGAAAACCATCTCCAGTTCTGGTGTCCAGACTTCCAAAAGAATGCTGAAATATTGGAGAGTTCAGACAATACTATACTGATTCAAAGTCAGAAAAGCATGCTTTATAGGCTATGTCTACACTAGCCCCAAACTTCGAAATGGCCATGTAAATGGCCATTTCGAAGTTTACTAATGAAGCACTGAAATACATATTCAGCGCCTCATTAGCATGTGGGTGGCCATGGCACTTCAAAATTGACGCGGCTCGCCACTGCGTGGCTCGTCCGGACGGGGCTCCTTTTCGAAAGGACCCCGCCTACTTCGAAGTCCCCTTATTCCTGTGAGCAGATGGGAATAAGGGGACTTCGAAGTAGGCGGGGTCCTTTCGAAGAGGAGCCCCGTCTGGATGAGCTGCGTGGCGGCGAGCCGTGTCAATTTCGAAGTGCCGCGGCCGCCCGCATGCTAATGAGGTGCTGAATATGTATTTCCGCGCTTCATTAGTAAACTTCGAAATGGCCATTTACGTGGCCATTTCGAAATTTGGGGCTAGTATAGACACGGCCATAATGAGCATGAGAACAGAAGAACGGCCATTACTGGGTCAGACCAAAGGTCCATCTAGCCCAGCATCCCATCTGCTGACACTGGCCAGTGCCAGGTTCCCCAGAGTGGGTAGACAAAAGACAATGATCGAGTGACTTGTCTCCTGCCATCCATCTCCAGCCTTTGACAGACAGAGGCCAGGGACACCATTCCTGCCCCCTTGCTAATAGACTTTTATGGAGCTAACCTCCATGAATTTATCTAGCTCTTCTTTGACCTCTCTTATAGTCCTAGCCTTCGCAGTTTCCTCTGGCAAGGAGTTCCACAGGTTGACTGTGCGCTGTGTGAAAAAGAACTTTATTTTATTGGTTTTAATTTTATTACATTTTCATCTGTTTAGATTTGCCACAGAGATGGTTAAGAGGTGACTTGATCATGGTCGATAACAGTGGCTTTCAACCTTTCCAGACTGTTGTACCTCTTTCAGGAGTCTGATTTGTCTTCCATGTCCCAAGTTTCACCTTACTTTAAATTACTTGCTTAATACACTACTCAAAATCAGACATAAATACACAGAAGTGCCACGGCACACTGTTGCTGAAAAATTGCTGACTTTCTCATTTTTACCATATAATCATAAAACAAATCAATGGGAATAGAAATATTGTACTCACCTGTCAGCATAAAGTGTATACAGCAGTTTGAACAAGTCATTGTCTGAACGAAGCTTCAGTTCGTCATGGCTTGGTCGGTGCTTTTTATGTAGCCTCTTGTAAAATCAGACAAATGCCTAGATGAGTAGCTGTATCCCCTGGAAGATTGCTATGTACCCCCAGCAGTACGTGTACCCCTGAGTGAAAACCGCTCGTCTATATGTACTGTACTTACACGTGTTTATAATCTCTCTAGGTCCCAGTAGACTGTCCAGACTGGAGATAGAGAAGTCTGAAGTCTTTCAGGCATATAGGCCCACATTAGGCTTATCCAAGCTCCAGTGTTAAACTGAGTTTGTTTTTTTAGCTTGAGTGACAGGCGTGAAGCATGTAAAAGGATGAGGTGAAGAGAAACAAAAGTTATTTATGTTCAATCTTTGGTGACCAGTGTGCTGGCACCTCAGCAGTCCCAGCCGCAGAAACCCCAGCCAGGGGGCTAGGAAACCCTGGCAGCCTGTGGCAGAGAACTAGCTGGGTCATGGAGCCCTATGGGCAGCCCCAGCCATGGAAACCTCAGCTGGAGGGTGGGGGGGTCCCTACCAGCCCCTTGGCAGGGAGCTGGCTGAGTATGGGCTCCTCATTTATTTTAACAAAAAAAACAGTGGTGATGACCCTTAAAGTATCAGGATCATCTTATGTAATGTGTGAGATGAGGTCACAGAAGTGAAGAAAATGGGGATAATCGGGTACCACGTGCTGTGTATAATTGGTTTGCTTGCTTTATGGAAAGAAGGGTGTAGTTAGAAAGCAAGGTGGCCAAATGAGACTAAGGAAAACCTTGAAAAAAGAGGCCCTGTTGTTAATCTTCTCGTGATAGAGGACATTGTTCAGTGTATTACAAAAGTGAAGTTTTGTAGAAGTTCTTTGTCAGAGCTTTTCCTAGTCTCTGCAGAGTAATACTGGGATAGAAAGGTACCCCTTAGGCCTGACCCTGCTATGCGCACTTTGGGTAGTGCTTGTAACTGTATTGGCATTGGGATAAGGAATATTGGTATATGCTCATGTTTGTATTTTGAATGTAACTAGCGCCAAGAGGCCTTTGGAATTCATCAAGGAATCCTTGTGTGAAAACTGAGTAGAGGGAAATTTTAATTGAGCTCATTAGGAAAATGATTTGTAACAGTCTTCTCTGTGGATGACAGGAGAGTATCAACCATATTTCCCAAGATCAGTGAATGTATTTTTCACCTTCCCCAGCTGGGAAGATGAGCCTTTGAGATTGCTTCTAAGTATGAGAAAGTTGCTACCACCTACCAGCAATAGCAGCCTTTCTGCTACATCAGGCTTTGTTAAGGCCAGGAAAATAGCTTTGGGGAACATAACCCAGGATCAGGCAAAGACTTGGATCTAGAATTCAAATGATCAAAGCACTTGTACATCTTCTGATGCCTCTTTCTCCCTTAGCTGTGAAGAGGGCCATCTATGATAAGTTTGGAGAAGAGGGTCTCAAAGGAGGAATCCCCCTGGAGTTTGGGAGTGACCCCCCCTGGTCTGTTGGCTATGTGTTTCATGGCAATGCGGAGAAAGTCTTCAAGGAGTTCTTTGGCGGTGATAATCCCTTTGCTGGTAGGTATAATCCCTTCTTCTTAGGCTTTTATGATGACTGGCCCAAGTGTTGTCTCTTCAATGGAACCAACCCTACGGTTGGCAGAATGTGAATTAAAATTTTGTACAGTCGCTTGGAAACCAGACTGTGCCCTTTTCCCTTTGCCACGTGCAGTCCACAGGACCCCAGTGTGAGCTTTTTCTCCTTCAATTAGTGGTGGTTTACCTGACCTGTCACCAGTGTTCCCTGTAAAACGAGCATGTGGGCGGCCACCCAGGAGAGATTCAAGTACTGCCCTGCTGATTAGCAGCGCACCCGCTGCCGGTAACGTGGGGGTGCACATCCACATGTGCCTCAGCACCCGTAACAACATTTAATCTGCGCGTGCATCTGTTAGCTACAACAGATCAGGAAAGGGATCTTGAAATTATAGTGGATAGTTCTCTGAAAACATCCACGCAGTGTGCAGCGGCAGTCAGTAGAGCAAATAGGATGTTAGGAATAATTAAAAAAGGGATAGAAAATAAGACAAAGAATATCTTACTTCCCCTATATAAAACTATGGTACATCCACATCTTGAGTACTGCGTGCAGATGTGGTCTCCTCACCTCAAAAAAGATATATTGGCATTAGAAAAGGTTCAGAAAAGGGCAACTAAACTGATTAAGGGTTGGGAACGGGTTCCATATGAGGACAGGCTAAGGAGACTGGGACTTTTCAGTCTAGAAAAGAGGAGACTGAGGGGCAATATGATAGAGGTATATAAAATCATGAATGGTATGGAGAAAGTGAATACAGAAAAGTTATTTACTTGTTCCCATAATATAAGAACTAGAGGACACCAAATGAAATTAATGGGTAGCAGGTTCAAAACTAATAAAAGAAAGTTTTTCTTCACACAGCGCACAGTCAACCTGTGGAACTCCTTACCAGAGGTTGCTGTGAAGGCCAGGACTCTAACAGAGTTGAAAAAAGAGCTCAATAAATATTTGGAGGTTAGGTCCATAGATGGCTATTAGCAAGGGGTAGAGTATGGTGCCTAGCCTTTTGTTGAAGGCGGGAGATGGATGGCAGGAGACAAATTGCTTGATCATTGTCTTTGGTTCACCTCCTCTGGGGCACCTGGCATTGGCTACTGTCGGCAGACAGGATACTGGGCTAAATGGACCTTTGGTCTGACCCAGTATGGCCATTCTTATGAGGAAATTCAAGGGAACACTGGCTGTCATCCTGCCCCATGTCTCCATAGAAGTGGTGTTGGGCAGTACTTTAAACCGCCCCCATGGGACTTGTGTCTTCCCTAGAACATGTCACTCTCCCCTCTTGAAAATCTCCTGGCCCAAGTAATGGTAAGGGCACCATCACTCAGAGATTTTAATGTCATGCTGCAGTCAGCCACTAGGAGGTGCTGAAGTGGTACAACATGCCCCTTCCATTTCACTAGGAACTGGGACCCTCAGCACTGAGACAGTTCCAGCCCCAGCCCTCTCTGGCTGCGTGTGTGTCACCTGCATGAAAGCACAATGTGTTGTGAGCTGAGGGCAGGGCACTCGTGAGGTCTGATGGGACGATTTCTGCCCAATCCATCTTGTGGTGAAAGTTTCCAACGCATTAAAAGTGTAACATTGTAAATCTGCACGAGTGAATTGACACTCTGCTTGCGGAGCTCACCAATCCCAGTCTGTCTAATCCCTCCTCATGGGACAGCTCCTCTGTACCCCTCATTGTTTTTGTTGCCCTTCTCTGTTCCTTTTCCATGTCTAATGTATTTTTTTTGAGGTGGGACGACTAGAACTTCATACCGTATTCAAGGGGTGGGATGAAGGGTTTATAGCAGGGGTCTATGATACTTACTGTCTCCTTATCTACCCTTTTCCTAGTTGTCCATATCACAATGTTAGTTCTTTACTGCTGCTGCACGCTGAGCGGATGTCAAAGAGCTATGCGAGATGACTCCAACATCTCTCTCTTGAGTGGTACCAGCTAATTTAGATCCCATCATTCGTATGCACAGATGAGGTTTTGTTTTTCCAATATGTACAGAGTTCTTCGCTCCAGATGGATCCGAAGTGATCACTGCATTTGGGGGGCTCCGGGGAAAAGGGGTGCCAAAGCAGGATCCCCCGATCGAGCGAGATCTCTACCTGTCACTGGAGGACCTCTTCTACGGATGCACCAAGAAAATTAAGATTTCTCGCCGGGTGAGGAACGCTAGGTACTGGGTTAGAAGTGGTGAGAAGTGAGCCTGAACTGGTAGCGTTAGGGGTGTGATGGCTGCTGGTAAAGAACCTGTAGTGGAGGAACTGTTCCTTCCCATTCGGCTGCTTTGTATGTTTCATTGGAAGCCAGGGCATTGGAAATGTCGCTGGAGTCCGTGGATGTGACCGATCACTATATAGTCTGTGATAGTGTTTCCCACGTCCCAGGTGACAGAGGAGTGGGCAGGTGGAGGGTAGGCTGCTCCAGGAAGGGAAGCCCAGGCTCACATGCACTGCATAGAGCTGTAGCTTCAGGCAGGACCCCAAAAGCCAGTTCCTGAGCGCGCTCTGTTGCTGTGGGACCCGGCCCCACTCCTGGAGTGCAGGAGGCCCTGCTGGAAGTTCTGCCTTACACAGCACCCAGCAGGGTATGGGTAAAGCTTGAGCTCCTGAAGCTTTGACATGACAGGTTTGGGTCTCTTTGCCTGCCTTGATCTTAGCAGTCTGGCCTCTGCCATTGACAAGGCTCGGAGGGGTAGATGGCTCGTGCCGGCACAGACTACCTTGAAATTAATAAAATACAATCCCCAAGCATGAAGTCTCATGACTCCGCTGCTGCCCCACTAAGGTCAGAGGCAGACCTGCTGACAGGGCAGGGCAAAAGGGGCAATAGCCCCCGAAGTAGCAGTGGCAGCGGTCAGAGCTCCAGCCCCTTTGAAATGCTGTAGCAATGGTGCTGTGCTGCTCTGCACAGCTCTGGGAGGAGGCAGGACTGTGTGCCTTAGGCCCTGCCCCTTCCAGAGGTGTGGAGCTGGGTCTGCTGCCCACCTTGCCCCTGGGCCTGTGGTGGCTGTGAACCCTGCTGGTCAGAGGGAAATTAAATACAAATGTTAATGTCTCTGGCAGACTCCAGTAAGGTAGCACAGGGCTACAGGGGTCCATGTTTGTCTCTGATTAGCCTGTTTTCCCCGCTGTGTGTTTTGCCTCTTTCCTCCTCACGGGGCCCTGTCTTGGATGATCCCAAGATGCTACTGTAATAACCCAGTTTGCACAGCTGCCTGAGCACAGAAGCTCTGCAGTTCCAGCCAGTATCTGATTTCGGTTCCTAAAAATAGTTGCCCACAAAGCTGGAGCTGTATCACTGGCATCCTAGCCGATCAAAGGGGCAGGTCTTCTAGACACAGACCAAACCAGACTGCCTCAATCAGCTGTTCCAACCCCCAGGTGATGAATGAAGATGGTCACACATCCACCATCAGAGATAAGATCTTAACGATTGACGTGAAGCCTGGGTGGAAGCCAGGCACCAGGATTACCTTTCAAAAAGAAGGGGACCAGGTAACTTGCAGACTCTCGGATGCTCTTGCCATCACTGCTAGCCACAAAGTCACCAGTACTGACAGGAACATTCACTGCTCGCTGTGATGATGCCTTGTGTTTCTGTCGCAAGATCTAGAAGTGCTGACAGACACTAACCAATAAGCCACCCAACGTGCCTGAGGTATTATGCCTATTTTAAGTTGGGGCTCAGAGTGTGACGGGCAGTGTTTCTACATTGCCTCAAGGATTTAGGAGCACAAATCCCATTTCGGAGCCAGTTGGAGCTCAACAAGGTTAGCTCTGCCATGACCTTGAGCGAATCACATAACCTCCCTGCCTCAGTTTCCCCTCTGATAACCCTCTATTACCTCAGCAGGGCATTGTCAGGACTAGCTAATTAATGTGTGTTGAGTGCTTTGACCAGGAGGGCCATGATTTGCCACAGAGATCCATCCCCTTGGCTCTGCTCAGGCAGTGTTGAGGGTCCAGCATCCCGTTGTATGTGACCAGCCAGGCATAGCACTGGCCCAAGAGAGTTATAGAACTGAAGCCACTTGCATCAAGCTGAAGGAAGTGGCCCCTGTGTCCTCTACCCCTGCACAGCAGAGTGTCAGGAAGGAGGGGAACCTGGCCAGTGGAAGAGATTATAGCCTGCTCTTGGCTGCTGTCCCTCTTCCTGGCATTGGACTGGCACAGACTGGCTCCAGATACACAGGATGTTAATATTGTTGGGTGAAATTCATCCCAGTGCAGAGGTTGAGCAACAGCACTTTCCACATCCTATTTGAGGGCTTCAGTGGGACTTAAGTGAACCATGTGGCTTGTCCTGGCCCTCTACACCAGGGTGAATTTCACCCCCACGGGAGAGCATGCAGCAGTGGTCAGTATAGAAATTACACCCAAAGATCCATCTTAAAAGAATGTTCATAATGTTGCAATATCAAGCTATTAGCCAAGATGTTCAGGGCTGCCACCCTTGACAGGAGCGGTTGGTTTTACAGCTCCTGTCAGGTGTGGCAGCCTGACTCTTGGCTGCCACCACTGACAGGAGCTGGGAAACTGACCAGTTTCCTGTCTTCTGTGAGAGGCAGGTAGCTGGGAGCCAGACTCCAGCTCTCTTCTGCTCACAGGAGTGGGGTAACTGACCAGGGCAGGAGAGCTGATCAGTTTCCTGTCTCCTGTGAGCTGCAGGGATCTGGGAGCCAGGCTCCCAGCTCTGGGCTGCTCACAGGAGACAGGAAACTGTCCAGCGCTGCTGCACTGATCAGTTTCCTGGCTCCCCTGAGTAACGCAAAATTGGATTTGTGCGGGGTTGCCTGGGAACACAACCTCCGCGTAAGTCGGGAGTCTACTGTACCATGCCTGGTCTGCTTCCTGTTTATGTCTTGTGTTTTAGGGCCCAAACATTATCCCTGCTGATATTATCTTCATTGTACGAGAGAAACTCCACCCAAGGTTTAAAAGGGAGGATGACAACCTGCTTTATGTAGCCACCATCCCCCTGGGGAAGGTAAGGGTGCTGGTAGAATTTGCACACAGGAAAAGGAAGAGCAGCACATTGACTTCAATGGGAGGGGATGGTGTCTTCACCTTTCTTCCCATTCCATAAGGCAGCAGGGTTTGTAGGATGACAGCAAAATGAATTGGAGGTGAAAGGAGTCACTGGTTTATAATTGGACCAGACAGACTTTGGGCTGGCCAATCAACATTAATGAATTAGCTGTTCTTGAATCAGCTGAATTCATCATTGATCATCAGGGGAGATGAGAGGATCTGGGCACCTCACTGTAATGCCTTTGAGGTAAGGAATTTTGCATCTACAGATCCAGCCCCACCAGGTCTGGCCCACCTTTTCTCTGGGCGTGCCCCTCGGTGGCAGTTGGACACTTGGGTGCTTGTGGCAGAGAAGCAGATTGTCTGACTCTCTGCTATCAGAACTCAGAAGATCCCTTGCACTGGGCTGATCTGCTTGTGCCTGCGGGGGTAATGAAGCTGTAAAGGTCCATTTGCAGCAGCCTTACCCAGGCTCCAGCCTGCACCTGCTCTTTGGAATAACAGAATCGTAGCGTCACTGACTGAGCTCGGTGCCTCGCTCTGTCTTTTGCAGGCTTTGATTGGGTGTACGGTGGATGTGAGGACCCTAGATGACAGACTGCTTAATATTCCCATCAATGATATCGTCCAGTAAGTGTGGGAGCAGAAATCGCTCTGTGTGCAATCAGCGAGACAAGCTGCACTGCTCTCCTTGTGTCTGGAAAGGCTTCCTTTTGGGGCACAGTTAGCAAACCCTGGCTCTGCTCTGCCCTGCCAAGTTTTTGGAGACTGTTGAGGATAACTTCCTGATACAAGTGCTGAAGTCACCAACCAGGGGCCATGCGCAGCTTGATCTGCTGCTCACAAACAGGGAAGAAATAGTAGGACGAGTAGACGTGGGTGGTAACCTGGGCTGCAGTGATCATGAGGCGGTAGATTTCAGGATTCTGACAAAAGGAAGAAAGGTGAGCAGTAAAATACAGACCCTTGGCTTCAGAAGAGCAGATTTCGACTCCCTGAGAGAACTGATGGGCAAGATCCCTTGGGAAGCTAATACGAAGGGGAAAGGAGTTTGGAGAACTGGCAGTATTTTACAGAGGTCTTATGGAAGGCACAGGAACAAACCGTCCTGATGCACAGTAAAAAAAGCAAATATGGTAGGCAACCAGCTTGGCTTACGAGAGAAATCCTTGGCGAGCTTAAACTCAAAAAGGATGCGTCTAAGAAGTGGAAAGTTGGACAGATGACTAAGCAGGAGTATAAATATATAGCTGGAGAATGCTGGGGTGTAAACAGGAAATCGAAAGCACAATTGGAACTGCAGCTAGCAAGGAATAGGAAGGGCAACAAGAAGGGCTTCTACAGGTATGTTAAGAATAAGAGGGTTATCAGGGAGGGTGTGGGGCTGTTACTGAAAGAGGGGGGTAAACTGGTGATAGATGATGTGGAAAAGGCTGAAGTATCCAATGCTTTTTCTCCCTCCGTCTTCATGGACAAGGTCAGCTCCCCGACTATGGCACTAGACAATGCAGTATGGGGAGGAGATGGGAAGCCCTCCGTGGGGAAAGAACAGGTTAAGAGCTATTTAGAAAAGCTAGACACACGCAAATACATGGGTTTGGATTTAATACATCCAAGGGTACTGAGGGAATTGGCAGACCTCACTGCCGAGCCTTTAGCTATTATCTTTGAAAATTCATGGAGATTGGAAAGAGGCAAATGTTGTGCCCATCTTAAAAAAAAGGAAAGGAGGACAATCTCGGAACTCTAGACTGGTCAGCCTTACCTCAGTCCCTGGAAGGATCCTGGAGGGGATCCTCAAGGAATCTATTTTGGAGCACTTGGAAGAGGGGAAAGTGATCAAGAGTAGTCCACATGGATTCACCAAGGGCAAGACCTGCCTGACCAATCTGATTAGCTTCTATGATGACTTAACAGGCTCTGTGGACATGGGGAAGTCAATGGATGTGACATACTTTGACTTTAGCAAAGCTTTGGATACAGTCTCTCATGATATTCTTGCCCATAAGTTAAGTATGGGTTGGATACATGGACTGTAAGATGGATAGAAAACTGGCTTGACAGACGGGCCCAATGAGTACTGGTCAATGGCTCAGTGTCTGGTTGGTGGTCGGTTTCAAGTGGAGTGCCCCAAGGATCAGTTCTAGGCACAATTCTGTTCAACATATTTATTAATTACCTGGATGAGGGGATGGATTGCACCCTCAGCAAATTTGCAGATGACACTTAAGGTAGGGGTCAGGTAGATACATTGGAGGGTAGGGATAGGGTCCAGAGTGACCTAAACAAATTGGAGGATTGGATCAAAAGAAATTTGATGAGGTGCAAAAAGGACAAGTGCAGAGTACTGCACTTGGGATGGAAGAATCCCAAACATTGTTACAGGGTGGGGACCAACTGGCTAAGTAGCAGTGCAGCAGAAAAGGACCTGTGGATTACGATGGATGAGAGGCTAGATATGAGTCAACAGTGTGGCCTCGTAGCCAGGAAGGCTAATGGCATATTAGTATGCATTAGGAGAAGCATTTCCATTAGATCTAGAGAAGTTATTATTCCTCTCTGTTGGGCACTGGTGAGACCTCATCTGGAGTATTGTGTCCAGTTCTGGGCCCCCCAGTATAGAAAGGATGTGGACTTACTGAAGCAAGTTCAGCAGAGGGCAATGAAAAATGATATAGGGCTGGAGCACATGACCTGAGGAGAAGCTGAGAGATTTGGGCTTATTTAGTTTGCAGAAAAGAAAACTGAGGGGCAATTTAATAGCAGTCTTCAACTTTCTGAAAGGGAGCTCTAAAGAGGATGGAGAGAGGCTGTTCTCTGTAGTGACTGATGGCAGAAGAAGGAGCAGTGGTCTGAAATTACAGAGGGAGAGGTGCGGATTGGATATTCGGAAAAACTATTTCACCAGGCAGGTGGTGAAGCACTGGAATGCCTTCCCGAGAGAGGTGGTGGAATCTCCATCCCTAGAGGTTTTTAAGTCCTGGCTTGACACAGTCATGGCTGGGATGATTTAGTTGGAGCTGATCCTACTTTAGGCAGGGGGCTGGACTATATGACCTCCTGAGGTCCCTTCCAGCCCTAGAATTCTATGATTCAAGTGGAGGCAAGATTTTCAGTAGTGTCTTGGGATGCTCAAGCTGCAGCACCTGGATTGACAAAGGGTGGGGGCTCAGTACTCCCTGGGAATAGGGCCCCTTTAGGGGGTCTTTGATTGGGCAGCCTGATCACTGTTCCCTTTTGAAAGTGTTGGCCTGCCTGTTAACATGGCCCCTCCCTGCTAAGCAGCTCTGCTCCACCTGTGTGTGCAGAGCAAGATTGAGGTATGCTAGGTCACAGACTCCACCAGGGGCTACTGCTTTTATCCTCTCAGCAACTGTGGACCCCAGGGCAAGGTGGGAAGGGGGCCCAGCTCTGCACCCTGGAAGGGGCAGGGCCTTGGGCAGTCAGTAGCTGTGGCCTCCCTGTTCTCACACCATGAGGAGCAGCGGAGCAGCACTGCTGGCACTTCAAAGGGGCTTGGAGCTCCAACTGCTGCCAAAATAGCCGTGTTGGCAGCTAGAGCTGGGGGCCCTTTAAAATGCCTGTCTCAGCCCTGCAGAGACTCTGCGTCTCCAGGAGGGTGACTTGGCTCCTTAGCAGGATTGCTGAATTCTGCCCACCTTCATTTTCATGCACCTCCACTGGAGGCAGCTTGCTGCACCTGTGCAAACCCCTGCCCTGGTGTTACCCAGGGCCAATTTCAACTTTGCAGAACCTCTCTCAGCAAGGGCAGCACCTGGGCCAGACTGAGCCCAGCTGGCCTTTCAGACCCCCGGGGCGGCCCTCTGAGAAAACCCAAGCCAGAGTCACAGGGACAAAGCCGAGAGAGAACCCGAAAGCCCATTTTCAGTGTCATTTGTCAGAGAAGAGCAGTGCTTTGAAGAAATCACTTCAGGTGTCTTGCCAAGCACAGTGCTGCAGAATCCCACCTTGCAGCCTAGGTAGGGCAGCTCTTGCCATCTGGGAGGGCTGCACCAGTGCACACAGAGACACCGTTTGCTTCACAATGAGATTATCTCCCCTGTGTTCTGGACACCCCTGCCAGGCGTGTGTGTCTGCTGCAGCCTTGGGAAGTTACTCCCTGCGCCTTCCCGCATAACGCCACCGGCCTTTGGTTTTGCAGCCCGAAGTACTTCAAGATCGTGCCGGGGGAAGGCATGCCTCTGCCCAGCAATCCCACACACAAAGGGGATCTCATCATGTATTTTGATATCTGCTTCCCGGAACGGCTCACGCCGGCCAAGAAACAGCTCCTGAGACAAGCACTCCTGGCATAAGGCTCCTGTAAATTCATCTCCATGGGGCCCAAAGGAATAAAACTTTCGAGATATTTACGGACATCTCGTCAATGGCTGTATGTTATTGGTGTTATAAATGGCTCTCCCACTGCACACGCTCTTGGATGTGGTTGCTTTAATGACTTCATGGAAGGGTAACGAAAGAATCACCTGGGGTTATTGACAAACCCTAAGACTGAGCATGATGATGATGCTTTTTATTGCAGCCCGGAACCTGCCTGCCCTAGCAAAATTAAATTCCTCCCCACACAATACAAAAAAACAGTCTTGTAGCACTTCAAAGACTAATGAAATGATTTATTGGGTGATGAGCTTTTGTGGGGCAGACCCTGTTCTGCAGAGACGTTCTTCACTTCAGCTACATCTACACAATAGCCCTATTTTGAAATAACACAATCAGACACATAACGCATTTTGAAATAGCACCCAACTAATAGCATTTCCGGTCCATAGCAGTATTTCAAAATAGTGCCATGGGACCCCCTTATGGCCTATTTCCAAATAGGTGCCATTCCTCATGGAAAGCAGTTTACTGGAATCAAAATAATGCACCTGCTATTTCGAAATAGCGTGTGGGTTATTTAGATACTGCCAACCTTATTTTGAAGTAACTGCTGTTATTTTGACATAACTTGGCTGTGTAATCATAGCCTTCCAGTCCTAAACTGGGTTTGTAGGGATACTGTGCTCATTTAAAGAGCTGCCATGTTCCTCCCCAGCCATGGCTGCATTTCTCTAGTGGTTATAGCAGAGGGGAAAGCCTTAGGTCATGGTTTCCCAAACTGAGGGGCGTGCCCCCTGTGGGGGCATGAAGAAATTGCAGGGAGGGCATGAGGTGACCCAGGCCCCCTCTCGTCATTCCTCCCACCCCAAGAAAGATCCTGTCCTTACTTCCAGCTCTCAGCCCCTGCCATTTCACATGGGCAACCTGGCAGGCAGCTGGCAAAGGCCCACAGCGAGCTAGCTGTCTCTTGCAAAGGTGAGTGAGTGTGGGTTGAGGGTGGGGAGGTGAAGGAGGGGGTTAGATGGGGGATTGGCAGTGCCTGGCTTTGGGGGAGGGGAGGGGCTCAGGCAGGTGGCTCATGGCTGGCCCCAGCAGCGCAGGACTCGGGTGAGCAGCCCCAGCAGCGTGGGGCTCGGGCAGCTGGCCAGCTTGGGCTGCACTAGGCACCCACAAGGTGCGGGGGGCGGTCTGTGCTGTTAGCCTGAATGGTCCATAGTTGGTCTCCTAGGATTTCCCAACTTATGAAGAAAATGCAGCGTCATCTTTCACGTTAAATTCATTTGTTTCTGCTGCGTCTGATGTTAAATTATGCTTTTATTAAATTTTTGGGCCAAGAAAAACTATTTGTGCTTAGTTTAAGTTTTAAATAACATTTTTATATTGAGATTTTGTGTTTTTTAAATTACGAATTGACTGTCGAAAGGGGGATTGGATGATGGTGAAGAAGTGGAGGGGCGTGAGGGTTTCTCAAACATCAAAGTGGGGGTGTGATACTGAAAAGTTTGGGAACCCCTTCCTTAGGGGATAAAAAATGCTAAAAAAAAATGGAATTGACCATCCTATGCAAACTGCAGTGCCACGTAGAGAGAGAAAAACCCTTTCCACTCCCCTTGTTGGAGTCTTGTTACATAAGGGGGAGGAGCCCTGGTGCCTGTCCCGCTGGCCAGGGTGCTGAAAATCTCCCTAACACACAGGCAGAGGTCACACACCTCACCCACCGCTAACGTCCAGCGGCCACCCTCCCTCTGTTCAGCACCAAGCCATGGGCTGAGTCTCCTGGCTCCCAGCCTGGTTTCCATTCTGTCCAGCCTCCCCTCCCGTGTCTCTTAGGCTCATTGGGGACCTGCTAAGGGCCTTGGTTGTGGGGCAGAGGCATCGCAGAGTTTGTTTCAGAGACTTGGGGTGTTAAATGCAGCATGGTGCCTATGCCTGTGATTATGGTACATGTCCCACTACTGGGTGGAAGCTGTTTAGCCCCAGTGATACTTAATGGCAATTACTGTGGCCTGAAAGGGGAAGTAATGCAGCTTACTGGAAGCAGTGGTGTTCTGGGTCTCCAGACAGGGGTGCCCAAGGCCTTTGAGTCAGGGGAATTCTGCTTAGTGGCAATAGAAGGTGCCTCTCCCCCAGGACTTCTCCTTCCATGGAGCCCACTCTCCAGGGTGGGGAATAGCGGGCTGGCTACTGCCAGGACCTGCCTGCTTTGCTCACAAAGAGACAGTCAAAAGGGGGCAAAACCACTCAGAGGCAGTGGGGTTTCCGCACACCTCATGCAATTGTGGGACTCACTGCCACAGGAAGTCACCGAGCTCAAGAACTTGGTGGGATTCCGGCTGGGGACTGGACATTTACCTGGATAAAAATAGCCTGAGATGCTATAAGCAATGGAAGCAATGGGATATCCCTTCCCACAATGCACCTTTGCTTCAGGTCAGACCACTTGCTAACTCGCAGGTCTAATCGCACACGTACTGCTTTGTGGTTTTCTAGGCCTCCTCGGAGCTGGCTGGTGTCAGCCATGGTTGGCGGTGGATATGGAGCTAGCAGGGCCTCCTCAGCGCCTGCCACTGCTGGCTGGGCCTCTGTGGCTGAATCGGCCGCATCAGCAGGGAGACGAGAAACCTGCCAGCCTTGCCGATGGTGGGACCCTGCCCCTGTGCCGAGCACAAGGCTGAAGGTACAGTTAGAGCAGGGCACTGGGCCCCATCTTGGGTCACTTCCTGGGACTTCGGGCCTGTCAGTTCCTGTCCGTGGCTCAGGTCCCTACCTGTAAGCTGGCACTAAACCATCCCAGCCATGCATGGGAGAGGCTCAGCAGCTCCAGCCACCTGTACCCGGAGAGCCACGTAGCAACACGTTCCTGTAACCAGCCCTCACCTTTTACCTCCCACCCCCACCCCGAACAACATGGCAGCATGGCCACTGAACTGCCGGTCGCAGGGCTGGCTGTTCCCATCCCATCGTTCTGTTAACTCACGCTGGTCCAGCTCCCTTGCTTTTAACCCCTTCCTGCCCAGGCCTCCCGTCCCCCCCGCCGCCCGTTAAAGCAAAGCAACACTCCCACCCCACCATCACTGCTTGCAAGGCAGCTTGGCAGTACTGCTGCAGCTCGTTTTCATTGTGCGGTCTGGGCAGGAGTTTGAGGTGCAGGCGCTGCGATGGAGTCTGGCTGCAGGAGCGGGACTGGGGTGCAGAGTCTGGGCGTTTGGGCACAGGAAGGGTGAGCATGGGGTGTGGGAGGGGGTCAGGGTGCAGGCTCTGGGTGGCAGTTTGGGGGCAGGAGAGTTGAGAGCCCAGGCTCTTGGTGGGAATGGAGGTGCAGAAGGGACTCTGGGGTGCACACTGGACTGAGGATGTAGGCTCTGAGCAGGCATTTGGGTGCTGGGTGCAGGAGGAGGTGCTTTAAATATTGAGTCTATTCTGGTATGGCTATGGTCTGAAGAAGTGGGTCTGTCCCATGAAAACTCATCACCTAATAAATTATTTTGTTAGTCTTTAAAGTGCAACTTGACTGCTTTTTTCTGTTTTAAATGCAGTCCATTTAAGTAAAATGAATGGGTCATCTACCAAGTTCTTTGATTCTGCATTGGGCTTCTCCAAGCCTCTCTGCTCAGCACATCAGCTGTTAAATTGCTCAGATAGCAGTGTGAGCTGGGTAAATGAGTGAGAAACAACCCCTGCCAGTGCAGGCTCCAGGGCCCTAATCTAGGGCAGAGTAGCAAGTTGAGTAAAGCAAATATTTAAAATCAAATTCATGTTGCACAGGGTTAGCAGTGTCTCTGGATGTTTGGGCTCATGTTTGTCTTATTAACAATTAAAAGTCTTGCAGAGGAAGTCAGGCGATACATACAGTACATAAGCAGCATTGACCCAGAGTTAGGCATGTGAATTTTTTCAAGGTAAGGAACACTGCTCTAATTTTTACCATCCATGGGCAGAATAAATTTTGTTATGTGCACCAAGACATATGCTGATGTGCACCACCAAGAGAAACACAAGCTGCTGGCTGTAAGCACAGTGGGAGCTCATCTAATCAGCCAGGTGGCACCTGAATCTCTCCTGGGCAGCCACCCAAGCACTCAGCTTACAGGGAACACTGATGGGAATGAGTGTTTGGATCTGTCACCCCAGGAAGAGTAAGAGGGTCAGTGGAGGTAGAGTGGATACATACATACGTGGGTGGGGATTGTCACTTGGCCCATTGGGGGTCGGGGTAAGCGCTCTGGGCAGATACAGTCTGACATGGAAGCATTAGGGCTACTTCCCTGCCCGCACCCCTCGTTGGCTGTGCTGCTCACGTCTTGGTACAGGCCATGTCCCAGGCTGTGCTCTATGTATATGTCCCTTGGCCACCTGGAGGGCCTACAGTCACAGAAACACCAGCCCACACTCACACTCCACTCTGGAAGCTGCTCGGTCTCCATGCAGGCAGAGGAAGGGCAAAATGCCAAGGAGTCAGAACCAGGGTCATTTGCCGCTGGCCGGCTAGCAAGTTTCCATGTGCATTTGGAGGAGTTAAACACTTCCCTAAGTGAGGGGTGCTGGAGCGGGGGGCACACACACCAGGTGTCACTAAAGCACCTGTTTCTAGCATGGCTGACTGGCACTGGCTAGTGGACAGCTAGTCTAGGAAGTACAAGTGACCCAGATTTCACTTTCCAGGGTGGATGAGTGTTAGCCTGGTTTAGGCACCCAGTCCTGTCCCCTACTTACATCTAATACAGTTTTGGATCAAACTCTCAGCTGTGGTGCCATGGTCGGCGTTTGCTCCCCCTGTATTGGCCATCACCTTATTTTCAATCAGTTGCCTGTTTCGGCAAATGGCCCCTTGCTGAGTCCTAGCTCCAGGCAAACTCCTCATGTTCCTAGGAGCTACGGCAGCTGCAAGACACAGCTCCTGCCAGGTTCTGAATTTGAACCTCTGGGGAGAGAATAACCTCAGGGTCAGACTAGGTGCCAGACCCCTGAAGCTGAGAGGGCCCCTGTGACTTTCAGGGCATAAGCCAGAGCCCAGCAGGAAAAATGGAGAGGGTGTTTCAGCTGCTTCTTCAGTTCAGCAACAACCAGCCAAGAGCCCTGCTCAGGCTCTGTCCACACACGGCCAGGCGGCTGGAGGCAGATGGCTGCTGAAAGTTAGTGCACGCCTGAACCTGCAGCACAGAGACAGGAGCTGCAGTTTCAGAGCATGGCCTGGTTGTGGCCACGGTTCACACAAAGGGGGAAAGGGGCATTGGCCCCACGGCTTTTGTCTGTTTGTGAGCGTGGGCGGTGAGCAGGGGAGAACATTTCCCTCTGGGGCTGGGCTTTTGTTTCTCTGTGACCAGATCGGGTGGCTGATCTGTGCCTTCCCTCCCCAGCAGTGAAAGGGGTTAACACTTCCTACTGTCTCCCTGCACCGAGAAGAGATTCCAGGGGTGACTGCCAGGGGCTCAGATGCCCTTACTGGAACTGCAGCTGAATTGACAAGGTTTCCAAGGGAGCCTCCACCCTCATGAGGATTCTCACCCACAACCACAGTCTATACTGCATGAACACTAGTCCTGGAACTTTTCCTTGCAACAAAGCCTGCCGCCAGCTTTGTCCACACATCTATTCTGGAGATACCATCACTGGGCCTAACCAGGTTATTCACAGAATCTCAGGCACATTCTCATGTTCCTCAACTAACATCATATATGCCATCATGTGCCAACAATGCCCAGATGCTCTGTATATTGGACAGACTTCAAACTCTCTTAGACAAAGAATTAATGGGCACAAAATAGGCATAAAAACACTCCTGATCCACAAACCTGTCAGCCAGCACTTTAATGGAGTAGGCCATTCTGTTAATGACTTACAAGGACAAATGCAAAGTGCTCCACTTGGGAAGGAACAGTTTCACACATACAGAATGGGGAGAGACTGTCTCGGAATGACTACAGCAGAAAGGGATCTAGGGGTTATAGCGGACCACAAGCTAAATATGTCAACAATGTGATGCTGTTGCAAAAAAAAGCAAACGTGATTCTGGGATGCATTAACAGATGTGTTGTGAACAGGACACGAGAAGTCATTCTTCCACTCTACGTGGAGCTGGTTAGGCCTCAGCTAGAGTAGTGTGTCCAGTTCTAGGCACTGCAGTTCAAGAAAGATGTGGAGAAATTAGAGAGGGTCCAGAAAAGGGTGACAAGAATGATTAAATGTCTAGAGAATGTAACCTATGAAGAAAGGCTGAAAGACTTGGGCTTGTTCAGTTTGGAAAAGAGAAGATTGAGGGGAGACATGATAGCAGTTTTCAGGTATCTAAAAGGCTGTTATAAGGAGGAGGGAGAAAACTTGTTCTTCTTGGCCTCTGAGGATAGAGCAAGAGGCAATGGGCTTAAACTGCAGCAAGGGAGGTTTAAGTTGGACATTAGGAAAAAGTTCTTAACTGTCAGGGTGGTCAAACGGAATAAATGGCCAAGGGAGGTTGTAGAATCTCCATCGCTGGAGATATTTAAGAACAGGTTAGATAGATGTCCGTCAAGGATGGTTTAGACAGTACTTGGTCCTGCCATTGGGGCAGGACTCGATGGCCTCTCGAGGTCCCTTCCAGTCATAGTGTTCTATGATACAAGTTTGCATCTTACTGACTTGAAAGAGAGGCTGCTGAACTCTTATATTCAAATTTGACACATTAAAGAAGTGGTTTGAACCAGGACATGAATTTTCTGGGCTCTTTTGCCTACTTGGCTTAATCTAATTCTTGACTCCCCACCTCACTTTTGCCCCTCTACTCTCTGATTTGCTCACCTTGATAATTTTTTTTTTTCTGATTTGTCAACCTTGATTACTGTTTTCGGTTCTCTGTGCCTTAAATACTGAGTCTGTTCTGGTCTGGCTATGGGCTGAAGAAGTGGGGCTGCCCCCCGAAAGCTCATCACCTAATAAATTATTTTGTTAGTCTTTAAGTGCTACTTGACTGCTTTTTTGTTTTTAAAGATGAGGTGTTCAGCTGGTTTAAAGGGGCCTCTTTCACGCAGTGCTCTGTTCAGGACCCAGAGCCAGCGCTCATGGCAGCCTCCAACCAGCCCCCGCCTGAAGGGCGGTTCAATTCAAGGCACCCTTTTGAGCACAGGCAGCAGATCAGCTTTGTGGAACGCGCTTGGTGGAGGACAAGGTACAGGCGATGCGTTTGACTCCAGCTTTATTTTAAGACATGACCACGGGCAAACTGCTGCTCTGCCACAGACTCACTGTTCCAGCAAAGCCATGTTACAGGAGAGTTGGGAGGGGGAAAAAAATCCATTTTTGCCACTTAAATTAAAAAAAAAATATATATATATATATATATATATTTACTGGGACTTTAAAAACTCCACCAACCCCCCCCCCTCCCGTTTCCCCCACAGCAGTGCCCTCTAAGCCTTACTCCTTGGCTATACCCAGGAAAGGCTGCTACATAAAGCTCTAGAACAGAATTTTCCAGTGTTGGGTGCCTGGAAGCCAGCCCCCTAAGCCACACTGAGGCATGTTAATAAATGGCTCGGGCTTCCAAGGTGCTGGGAACCTACCCCTTCTGCTGAGCTGATGGGAACTCTGAGCAGCTCTGCAGCCAGGGAAGCCCAGCACCTAGTCAGTCTCTGAAGAGTCAGGCGGCTGGATGTTGAGGCTGAAGGTGTTGGCTCTAGCACTTAGCCCTCGGAATGATCCAGCTGAAGGTGGCTGCCCAGCAGGGAAGGATCTCCCTCCCCAGCCGAGGGTTTCATGGCCAGGTAACAGCACTGGCTGCTGCTACGGGGCTTTGCCATGTACCAGCTCCAATTCCTGTCCCCTTCTATGGCTCAGAGGGTCACACCAGCCTAGATCGGTCAGACCTTGGCACTGGGGTGGGCGTGGGAATTACATTTGCCCTTCTAACATGAAGGATGCAAACATGCCATTAGGTTCTTTAAAAGCATCTAAACCCCTATCACCCCCATTCACTACCAGAGCAGAAGCTCCTGCTCCCACTCCTTGTGGGTCACAGCCAGGTCTCCTCCCCTGCCCCATCAACGGGGCTTCCCAGGCCCTGCTGTGTCCCAGAAGAGGAGCAGGAATCAAGAGACCAGAGCCAATGTGCTGGAGCCCCAAAGGCAGCCTGGCAAAGGCTGGAGACAATCCTAGAGAGCGTGGCCGCGACAGTCCGTGCTAGCCATGGTTCCTGCGGCGGCGGCAGCTCACGGCACCAATCGGGAGGCTCAGACTGGGGCCTCCCAGGAACGGCGGGCAGCCATCATGGCGCGTTTCAGCTGCTCGTAGGTCACAAACATCACCACGTTCCAGGAGCCCAGCCGCAGGAACGAGGGCGTGAACCTAGAGCCAGCGAGAGGGGAGAACAATCAGAGCCGGTCCTGGGGGTTCGGCTGTCCCACGTCACTGCCTCAGGGTCACTCCCCCGTCCGTGGGGCAGCCCCACGTGTCTGCAGCAAGTACGTGGGGAGATCAGCCAAGCAGCCCTCCCGCCTGCCGCTCAGCTCCCAAGGGACTAGACCTGGCAGGACAGGGCTCTGTGGACCTTACTGTTCAGCTCAAGCAGGCTCTGTTTTGAACAGAGGGGGTCTGAGCTCGCAGTGCTGACAACTAGCCTGGGATCTGTCCAGCCGGCCCCTCCCCAGCACTGAGTCACACCATGACTCAGAGCAGCCCCCTGAGTACCCAGGAGCAGATCTGCAATCAGGAAGGAGGCCATCCCACCCACCGTTCCTTGGCAGGTTACAGCTGCCCCCCTCGACATGGCCATCGGTGTCCAGATCCGCCTCCAAAGGCTCATTGCCACTGGGAACAGAGCCATCCTCTTCCCTTCCCCCACCCAGTGCTACTCTGGGGATCAGTACAGCTCCGTCCTGGTCCCGGGAACAGGCTGCACTTCGACCCAGGGGCTGCGGGTGCTCCAAGGAGAACCACTCTGCAGCCCAAGATTTTTGAAGTCCTCCCCTTTACCTGCAGCTTGCCTAGGCAGGGCTGTTTTCACCTGCCCTCTCAGTGCAGAGCTTTGCCATGCACCTAGGGCTCCACCCCAGACATGGCTGCATTTCCATGGCAGGTGCAGGGATGCTGGTTCACCCAGCACAGCCCTATGCAAGGTGGCACCCACGCAGCAAATCTCCACTCACCCCTTGTAGAAAGCCAGGGGCCCCTCCTTCCTCAGCATGCTGAGGGCACAGCCGACGGCACTGCCATACTGGCCAGGGGTAGAGTTCATGTATCTGGTCTTCACTACGTCGACGGGGGAAGCAATGAGCGTGGTGCAGAAGCCAGCCCCGAAGGCCGAGGTGAAGTGACATGGGAGGTTATCTGCCAGAGAGCAGAGGGGACGGGCACCTGAGCTGTGCCAGTCAGCGACCTGGCTCACAGCCACTCGGGGCTAGCCTGGCACTGCTGTCACCCCGCACTTGCTAGGGACAATGTGCCATGGCAGACCGGGCAGCACACGTTTTGAGGGCAAACCCTGAGCTAAACTTTTCTGTCCAGGGCAGAATAAATTTTATGCACACCCAGGTCTGTGCAAATGTGCACCACCAATAGATACACATGCTGCTGGCTCTTGCCTTACGTGCTGGGCAGTGCCTGAATCTCCCCTGGGTGGCCACCCAAGTGCTCAGCTTACAGGGAACGTGGGCCCTGACCCCCTCCCACCTGGCACATTTCCACAGGACTTTCTGGGACCCTGTGGCAGGAGTGCAGCTCTAGGGGACATCCCAGTGGGCCGGTCACCCAGGCTTGGCTAGAGCGAGTGGACCTGCTGCTCCGAGGATGTACCAGCCAGCTCCCTCCCCAGCTCCACACGCAGCCAAGGACTAGCTCTGCTTGCCCCTCAAGGCCTGGGAACATTTCCTCTCATCCCACCCTTGAGCCAGCAGCAGTCACAGGTTGTGCATGGGGGAAATTCACCAGCAGGACAAGCTGCCCAGCCCCCTTGCAGCCAATGCAACAGCAGGCAGGCGAGTCATTTCACCTGTGTGGTATTTAGCATCCCATTGATCCTCCAGTGACTTGCTGTCCCTGACTTAGGACTGTCACAATCATGCTGGAGTAGCACCTGCTAGCATGGTCCTGCCTGGACCGAGCAAGCTCACCTCATTAGGAGTAGGAGCCAGCGGTCAGTTCGAATTGGATCTGTATGTATGTGGCCCTTATGGCTTTCACCCCCCCACCCCACCTGGTGAAAGTGGAACCGAAAGCACTCAGCCCCTGGCAGTAATCCAACCCAGGGTCGGCATCCTGCCTCGGCCAGCCCGAGTATCCAGGGACCTGCTGAAGCAGGCCTGACACCCACCTGTCATGAGGTCGTATTTGAGCAGTGTGTCCTTTATCAGGTCGTAGGTCACCAGTTCCGTGCAGTTGACGATCGCGTTACGGGCCACGTTGGGGGATGTTCCTGCAGAAGGAAGATATTAAAAAAAAAAAAGTCAGCAAGAGGAGGTCTTTGCTGCACAAACGCCTGGTGGTGCGTCTCAGAGCCCAGCTCAGCTGACGCAGTGCCGACAGTGGTGTTGCTGTAGCACCAGCCCTGGCAGGCAGAATCCCATAACCGCACCCACCTTTCCACAGCCCCTTGAGTCCCTCCTCCTTGGCAATGGTCTTGTAGGCATCCAGCGTCCCCTGGTATCGCCTGCTGCTCTTCACACGGGCCTGGGACCTCACTTTCACCACGTCTGTTGGTTGGGCGACAGCCACTGCCATCGCTCCTGTGGTGCAGCCGGCCAGGAGACGGCTACCGATGCCAACATCTGGCAAAGAGCAGGGAGTGGTGTGAGCCAGGCCAGAAAGGGGAAGGTTGTGTTAACCCAGGGAGGCCTCTGACTTTCCAGGCTTCTAGCCTCTATCCTGGGTCTTATGATTACACCCCTCCCCCCCCGGCCCTGGACACCCAGTTTAGTGTGTCTGTCCTCCAAGCAGCCCCGTGAGGCACACACAGAGTCTGTGGCAGAAGGAACTGAATGTTGGTCTCCCATGACCCAGACCCTCTAACCACTGGGGAATGCTTCCTCTTCCAGTCTGCTCTACTCCCCAGGAGTGGGGCCCCACACATTGAGGGAGGAGTTTTGTTATCCCCCCTAAGAGAACCTGAGGCAGCAGAGGGGTTAAGTGGCTCACCTCCCCAATGCCACGGAGAATGGCTCCCAAACCTCCCACTTGCCTGGCCTTCACTACAAGTCATCCTCACTCTCAGTGTTAGATACACACCAAAGCTGCTGTGTAGCGACCACTGCAGCCACACACAGCAATGTGAGCAGCTGAGCCCTTCAGAGGTTCCACCACTGGCCGTGTAGCCTAGTGCCCGTAAATCCACGGGCCTCTCTTGGGATGCTTATCAGATCCCACCTGCCACCTCACCCACAGAAATGAGCCCTCTGCTATGGATACCAGCATCTCTTTCCAGGGCACCGAAGGGGGAATTGAACTCAACCTCTGGATCACAGCACACAAGCTTTTATTTTTTGAGCTAGAGGATCTGATCCAGTGGTTGGCAACCAAAATAGCAGGAAAAGCCTTCCCCTGCCCAACTTTGGTAAAAACCTCAATAATTCAAGAGCTGCAATGCACGTGAATATGAGACAGTCCTTAATAAATATCCTCAAACCATACATTTTGTAACCCCTAGCTTAAGAACAGCACACACAATGATCTGTAGTCACTCCTGGACCTATTTTAATTATGCCAGTTTGACTTCACGTTTAGTTTCCGTTTTGTTCCTTAAAATGCACATTGCCCTTCCCAGCAGGAATGCCGCAAGCTTCCTCTTCCTTTATTAGCAACACAATTAAAACACAGCTACAGCATAATATCCCACAATGCACCGCACATATTAAAGGGGGAGTTATCCAATGAGTCAAGATCATGTATCGTTTGCTATTTAGATATGAGCTGTTCATCGTTGGGGGTTTTAGATGTTCACTGTTTATTGAAAATAATCAGGAGGTTTAAAAAAAAACAAAAACAAAAACAAAAACCCCACCACTTTGCAATTATAGTGTTGAGAGCCACAAAAAAAATCCTTAAAGACCCACATGGGGCTCCGGAACCTCAGGTTGCAGACCCCTGACCTGGCTGGTCCATTAGCTCAGAGGCTACAGCAGCTGCAAATCCTTACACACCTCAGCCACTAGAGGGAGCCAAAGGCCCACCCTAACCAAGGAGGAGGACGACGAAACACTCACGCTCGGATCCCTTGGTGTAGAACTGCTTCACCGAGTCGTACAGCCCGATACGGACCGAGGCAAAGCTCATCTGACGCTGGAGCCCGGCCACCAGGCCGTTGTACAGGCTCCTGGGACCTTCCGTCCTCACCATGGTGGCAATGGTGCCGAAGACGCCTTTGTACTGAGCAACTTGTTGGTTCACTGCTGACCTGGTCTCTCCTTGAATCTGTACAGGAGAGAGTGGCATGAGGAGGGTTTGCAGCCTGGGGGCCCGGCTCAGCTCACTACCCCCACCCACGAGAAGCCTACAGAGAGGTGTGATTTGCATGTCCATCCTGGAGACGGAGGGCTGGTTGGCACTTTCCAGTCCTTTAATGGTGCAAACAGAAATGGCAAAGCAGTGAGTCCGGGTGGCACCAACAGCCTAAAGCACCGACACTCACACAAGCTCAGAGCAGGCAGAGGCTGTGGGCAGCATCCTGGGTCAGAAACAGTGCTCCCTGTAAGCTGAGTGCTTCGGCAGCCACCCAGGAGAGATTCAAGTGCCGCCCAGCGGATTAGCAGAGCGCCCACAGCCGGCTGCAGGTGTTTGTTGGTGGTGCCATCTGCATATGCCTTGGTGCACATAAAAAAGTTTATTCTGCCCATAGATGGGAAAAAAAAAAAAAAAAAAAAAGGGAACCCTGGTCAGAAGTGATTTCCGGCAGCCCAGGCAAATGATTGTGAGGTTAAATTCAAGTTATTTCTGGAGGGAAAAAAAAAAATCTGGGGTAAGCAACTGCACACCTGAGCCCTGTAACAATTCCCACCCCGCCTTGGCTGCAGGCCTTAATACAAATGAAGCCCCATCAGCTAAAATCTGGGACAAGTGCAAAAGTCAGTTTCAGAGCCCCACTGACCCTTCTGGACCAAGTCACGTTGGCACCAAGAGCCCAGCCCTGTTAGTGTTCACCAAGGTCCATGCCACCCTGCCCTCCATGCCAAGGAAAACTGGCTCAGGCTTTAGCAGCAATTTTCATTTCCCCCCCACCTCCAATCAGAGGGCCTCATTTGAGGAGACACGACTCCCCGGCGGTGGGGCTCATGGGCATGCTTGACAAGAAGCCCTCAGCCCATTGCAGGATCAGCCTCATGGCTGGAGGGCAGAGCCAGACGTCTAAACATGCACAGATCAGCTATGCCTGGGTTAAGGGGCAAGGAATGGTCAGGTGAGTTGGCAGATTGTTAAAGGGGTACACACCCAATGGGGTGTAGCCAGGACCAATGGGAAGAAATAAAGGAAGATTCAGATTGGACATCACTGGGAGCTGCACCACCATGGAACCATTTCCCAAAGAACGCAGTGGTGGAGCAGCTCTTTAGCACCATTCCTGGGCTGGCCAGCTTACAAAGAGCTGTAATTAAAAGATCAAACACTCAGGCATATCTGCCGTTGCTCAGCAACAAGAGCTCAACACGCTAGGCCTGGGCTCAGAATGGGCCCGGCAGCCTCTGTCCCTGTACATGTGGAATTCTCACCTGCAGCCTGACTTTCGCCGTGTCCAGGGGGAAGGTGATGAGATCCGCAATGCACGCGGCTGTCCCTGCCCCCAGGAACTTCACTGTGGCTGTCGGAGGGACATCGGAGGGCTTGAAGCCGACCATTTTGCAAACTTCGGGGCGGCTCAGGAGGATGCAGGCGGAGCCGCCAAGGAGCGAGCTGCGTTCCCACGTAGCAAAGGGCAAGACAAATGGACTCTGCCCCAGGCTGGATGGGAGAGAAACACGAGTGGTAAACGGAGGCCTGAAATCTGGCCCACACCCACCCTCTTCTGACACTGCCAGGGATCACTGCAAACACTAGCACTCTTCCAGCCCAACCACTGGCTCTCCCACCATCTTACAGCAGCTTCCACTCATTCCAAGAGGAGATACTCATATTCCACAGTAAGAGGCCGGCAGGGGGCTCTCATCACTCGTAACAGCCATTTGTGAGATGGGAGTCAGAATCTACGGCAGAGCGGAAACTAGAAGAGGCCAGAAACTGGCCCCCACCTTCCCTGCTCTAACCACTAGGCAACACTGCCTTCTTGATTTGGCTCCCGTACTCCACTTGAGAGGTTAAATGCATTTAAATATCTGGCACAGAGAAGAGTTGTTACTTACATTAAGAAGTCCTGTGGCACCTTATAGACGAACAGACGTTTTGGAGCATAAGCTTTCGTGGGCAAAGACCCACTTCGTCAGATGCATGAGTCACAATGCAAAGCGGGTCATTGCCCACGAAAGCTTATGCTCCAAAACGTCTGTTCGTCTATCAGGTGCCACAGGACTTCTTGTGGTTCTTGAAGATACAGACTAACACGGCTGCCTCTCTGATACTTCTAACTTGCCAGCTAAGTTTGCGTTTACTGCCTCTTGGAGGTTTGGACCACACCCTTAACTCTGACCCACACCGAATGCTGTTCCTTAGGGCAGTGAAATAGGTATTACTCTGCATTTGGTAGGTTTGGGTTTATTATCTGGGCTAGGGATGTTAACAGTTAACTGCTAAATGGATGAGGCTTACCAGTTACAGTTAACTAGTAGGGACTGGTGCAACCCCCGACACCCATCACAGGCAGAGGGCTGCTCCAGCTCATGAGCACCTCTGAAGGCAGGGCTGCTCCAAGCCCAGCCAGGCTGGAGTGGCCACTACCCAGTTTAATTGGTTAACCAGTTAAACTTAGCACTTAACTGGTTAACCAGTTAAAAGGGATTTTACCACCCTAATCCGGGCTATGTAAGACCTACACCTTGAGCTGTACATTTCCGTGTTTGTGAGCTGGAGTTTTGGGAAGCTGCCATTAAGTTATAGTCATGGGTTTTTAAAAAAAAAAAAAAGATAAGTTTCAGGATGTTAACAGGTGGTTTGATCACTAACCCAGCCCATAGCTGGGTCTGTCCAGCCAGGCTTTCATTCTATAGCAAAGACGTTTTTGTTTTCAGTTCTTTGAAACAGTGAGAGAGTTCTTCCGAGTTTGTTTGTACAAAAGCACTGGCTGTGGGGCAGAGGTGCCCAGCCAGGGTGGGAGGCGGCAGACTTGCTGCTAGGACAGCATTCAGGGTCCAGTGTAAGTCATGTCCAATAAGCCACACACTTGGAAAGTTGAAAATAAGGGTGATTAGTTTTGCTGGTTGTAGCTAACATACACCCCCGCCTCCCATCAGTGATCACCTGCCTCTCCCCCCAGCAACAGTCTAAAGCCTTGTTTTTGTTTAGCTGACAGACTGTTGTCCTACTGACTGATAAGGGCAGGTACTACATGCACCAGCAGGGCACAGAGCTCCAATCTGACCAGATGTGCCTATTGCTCTGCTGTAGCCTGCAAAGAAGCCAAAGCTCCTGTTGTCCAGGATGTGGTTGGCATGAGCTGGTTAGACAACTTTCAACACACAGCCACCCCCTTCTGACACAGCCATCAATATAAGGGATCAAAATTCAACAGTGTCACTTTGCACAGCTCAAAGTCATTTTAAGACCCAGATGCATAACCAGCTCGGAGAATTCAGAGCTGCCTAGTGAACGCCTGCAAAACATGCATATGCCACTGTGAGCCTGTATAAAAATCCAGGTGTGTGCACTGCATTCAGAGCACCTGTTAAAATGCGACAGAGGAAGCCGTGCTAGTCTATACGCTATCAAAACAAAAAGCAGTCAAGTCGCACTTTGAACTATCTTGCTAGTTTTTAAAGTGCTACTTGACTGCTTTTTGTTCCGTTAAAATGCAGTTTGGGTGTTTCTGAATGAGCTTCAGTGAAGCTGTGACAAGAGCCAGTTTGGAAGATCAAGCTGCCAGGTAACTGTGTTCCTGGCAGCACAGGAGGTCTAGTGGCATTTTTCAAGCCCTGAGAACAGGGCTATCACTGCTCCTCTAGCAAGGCCCCCGGGACTAACTGGAGCAGAGCTTGGCCATCTGTGAACCCTTAATAAAAATCAATCGCACCCCCATCTGTGGTTGTGGAACACTGAAAGCAGGTTCTCATACAAGCCAGTGGAGAGGCAAGAGCTGCAGTAGCAGCCTGATAGCAGCCACCAGGCCTGAGTACAATCACAGCTAGAATAGGACACTTTAGGGGCCAGAGAACAGAATCCATGTTGGTTTTCATGCAGATTTTCCTACATGGGTGGGTCTCCCCATTGTACCCACATGAGGGCTAGAGATGAGTCGACAGGAACTGAGAACTGCCCCACAGCCATGCAGCAGGGATTTGCTCCTTAACAAGGCAATCGCCACCCTAAAGGAATATTTCACCTGCTGGAAGGGTGACAGGAAAGGGCAGCACTTTACTGCCTCCTGGGAGATTATCAAAATCTGCATCATGGGAGATTAAGAGCAGGTTAGACAGACGCCTTTCAGAGATGGGCTCGAGCAGTTTGTGGGTCTTTGCACACAAAAGCTTATGCTGCAAAACATGTTAGTCTATAAAGTGCCACAGGGCTTCCGGTTGTTTTTGCGGATATAGACTAACACGGCTCCCCCTCTGCTACTTATCTAGATCAGTGTTTCTTAAACTATGTTCTGTGGAACACTAACATTCTGTGAACAACTCACAAATGTGCTGTGAGCATCTGATGCTTTTTTGATATCATACATGGATAGTGTTTTTTCTTCTGGTTATTAAAAGCCAAACACCATGTTACTTCTTCATTGCTAAGATACCTGATTAAATTACTTCCTTTTGTTTTTGCTGTATATGTTGCTGTTTGGTGGGGGGTTTTTTTTCCCCCCCATTAAAATTTTCACGTGTTCCACATAAAAATATTATTGCTCTGTGTTCTGTGGTCTCCAAAAGTTTAAGAAACACTGGTCTAGATGATACATGGTATTGCCATGAGTGCAGGGGACTGGACTCAATGACCTCTTCAAGTTCCTTCTACCTTGGTGGTTTATGAGTCTGAGTTGTGCTACAGACATGCTTGTTGGTCAAGCTAGTCTCAAACATATGGTCTGAGACTCTGCAGAAGGCCCATTTCACAGAGGTACAGATACATATGCAACCACCTAGTGGCTAGAGATTAGACTTTGGATTTACAGACTCCAGGGATCATAGAACACTAGAACTGGAAGGGACCTCAAGAGGTCATTGAGTCCAGTTCTCTGCCCTCTTGGCAGGGCCAAACAGCATCTAGACAATCCCCCACAGAGGTCCACCTAATCTGCTCTTAAATGTCTCCAGTGATGGAGATTCCACAACTGCCCTCGGTAACTTATTCCAGTTAACCACCCTGATGGTTAGGAACTTTTTCCTAATGTCTGATCTAAACCTCCCTTGCTGCCATTCAAGCCCCTTGTCCTATCCTTACAGGCCAAGGAGAACAATTTCTCTCTCTCTTCCTTGTAACCTTCTTTGAGATACTTGAAAACTGTTATCCTGTCCACACTCAGTCTTCTCTGTTTAGAGCCACATAAATCAGAGATCACTAACCCAGCTATTTTTCAAAAATCAGAAACTGCAAAGAGACCACTAGCCAGGCAGGCTGCTCTGACACCTGCCATCAAAAAGCATGAGACAAGACAGCCCATCCAAGTTACCTTAGTTAAGCAGTTCCGGACAGCTGTTGCTGGATCAGGATTCTCTAAAGGTGTCCCGCTCCTCAAATTTGCTGAATGTAGCTACTATCTGAGTCCCCTGAGTGGCCATAGAAAGTCGCTTAGCCCCAGGACACCTAGTAACCATAGTCCTTGTCCTGTGGAGGGAGAGGAGATTGCATTTCAAAGGGCTGCAGCTCTGCCTTATGCAAGGTGGGAGAGGGCACCCCCAGGAGCCCCCATGCGAAGGGGAGCAAGGCAGCATTTCTGCTGAGCCGCTGGGGCCACCCATGGGCGGGCCCCAGGGTCACCACCAAGCAGCCGGCTCAGACCGGCTTGTCCCTGCAGCAGCAGCAGCGCGCAGGTGCCGCAACAGCCCGTATCGCAGCCCGGTTGGAAAAGGCGCGCGCGCCCCCCCGCGGCTCAGGGCAGCCCCGGAGCTGAGCTGCTGACACGTGCTCGGCGCTGCAGCCGGAGCGCGGCAAACCTGCAGCGGCAGAGATCTGGGGCGCCAGCCCGGCCGCTCCGGGGAGGGGCAGCGCGGCCGGGGACTGACCTGAGCCCGGGGAGAAATGGCATCGAGAGCCGGCGGAAGAGCGCACCGGTCGCTGCAGCTTTATAGCGCCCGGCACCCGGCGGCAGCTCCGCGGGGCGGGGCCACTGCACGTCCGCCCCGCCCCCGGGAGTGGTGGGGGGACTGCTGGGAGCAACAACCACGGGCCAGGGGAGCGCCCCGCCAGTGGGGGAGCGGCGCTGCGGCCGGCCCCCCGGCAGCTCAGCTAGGAGCGCTGACGCCAGGGAGCAGGAGCGGAAGCCCGGGACCGAGGGCAGGAGGAGTAAAGAAAAAGGGCCCAATCTCAGGAGAGCGGGTCTCCCTTGGGGACTGGCCCTGGCCCCCGCCCCGTCCCCGAGGGCCGGTGAGAGCCCCCCCCTCCCACGCGGGGTGTGTGGGGAGCGATGCTCAGCCCGGAGCTGCGGCGCCCCCAGACGGGCCTCCAGGGCAGAAGGCACCGTGCCAGCCGCAGCTCCCCATCCCCTGTAGGGCAGGAGGGGTGCAGGAGCGGCCCCTGTCCCCCAGCCCTCTCAGCGCAGCAGCCCCACTTTCCGTGCCCCAGTGTTACCCCCCCCCACTGATCGCCCCATTGCCCTTCCCACATTACCCAATGATCACCCCATACCCTGCAGCACGTGACCCCCACTCCACTGATCGCCCCATTCCCTTCCCCACATTACCCCACCCCACCCACCGATCACCCCATACCCTGCACCACGTGACCCTCACCCCATTCATTGCCCCATACCCTGCTCTTGTGTTATTCCCACCCCACTGATCACCCTGTTTCCTGCCCGTATGTTATCATCACCCCAGGACTTCACCCATGCACCCACCCCAGGAACCCGTGCGCCCATCCACCTGTCCCCCTGCCCAGAACCTGAGCGGCAGGTGGGGTGGTGGGGGGGTCGTTCCCCAGCCATAGTCTGTGCTGATTGGGCGACAGAGCAGCATTCCCCGTGTACCAGCCAATGGGAGAGCAGCGCTAGGATCCCTCTCTTGTTGGGAGCCGGTGCCCGGATCAAGGTTAGGAGACGGCTGAGACAGACATTGAGGCTCCTCCCTGGGGCGGGGTGGGTTATCTATCAGCGGCGCCTGGCACAGCTGAGTTGGAGATCAAAGGTTCTGAGTTCCATGAGGTCGCCTAGGAGAACCAGCTGGAAGCTGTCTGGGGCACCGGCTCTGGCAGGGAGAGGCGAAAAAGACGTTTATTTGCTCTGCCGAAGTGAGAACCTACCTATCCCAGCCAGGCTTGTGGCTTGTCACCCTGTCCTGCCTCCTCAGGAGGTCAGTCCCGTGGAGAGTCCAACCAGCCAAGCAAAAATAAAGAAATCCTTCACAGAACCAGCCAAGTAATTGCGATTGTACCTAAGAGCTTGACTGTAAACAATGGATCTAGTCACGTGTGCAGGATGGAAACTAGAAGGGTGTAGATAAGTGTAGCGATCAGTAGGTTTTCGGTACAGTGTGGTGCTGATCAGGCCATCCTTGATTAGTACTGTAGTGTCCAGGAAATGTATCTCTTGCCTGTTGTAATCGAGGCATAAGTTGATGGTGGGGTGTAGATTGTTAAAGTCTCTGTGGAATTCCTCTAGAGCCTCTGTACCATGGGTCCAAATCATAAAGATGTCATCAATGTATCTTAAGTAGAGGAGTGGTCTGAAGAAGTGGGTCTGTCCCACGAAAGCTCACCTAATAAACCATTTTGCTAGATTTTAAAGTGCTACTTGACTGCTTTTTGTTTTGATAGTGTATAGACTAGCACGGCTTCCTCTTTGTTACTATTCAGCCAAGTAATGGTTGGGACCTTTTCGCCCTGGGACTTTGCTGGCTCAGGGGGCCAGTAGTGGGACAAAATGGCGTTCACCTTTATAGCACCCGTGCAGATCTGGTGTGGAATGGTAGGCACACAAAGCTGCCGCCTCTCTGCTCTGTGCAGCAGAGAAGTACCCACCTCGCACAACCAACCCTCAAGGAATCAGAGGGACCAGAGGTCATCTCGTCCAGCCCCTGCATGGAGTCCAGGCCAAGTAAACCTAGATTGTCCTGTAGTAACAGAGAGGTAGCCTTGCTAGTCTGACGAAGTGGGTCTGTCCGAGGAAAGCTCACCACTGAATACATCATTTGGTTAGTCTTTAAAGTGCTACATTTCTGCAGTTTTGCCTTGCTAGGTTGTCCTGGACAAGTATTTGACTAACCTGTTCTTAAAAACCTCCCATGATGGGGACCCCACATCCTGCTTTAGAGCCCAGGGAAGGTGTCACTAACTAAAGGACTGAGCTGAGGTGGGGGGATAGAGGCTCCTTTCACCCCAGAGGTGGTCCTTTCAAAGTCAGCAGGGTGGGTGGGGTGGGGAGAGGTGGCACTTCTGCAAATGAAGCTGGCCCTGTTGGATCCCTTGTTCTCTTGCTAAGCACTTTCCAGGACCATGAAACTCATTTGAAACCCCAAACAAAATGAAAAGGTTGGGGACAGAAAGGAGGTAAGTGACTGTGTGGCCTGCAGCCCAGGCATTCATATTTCTGCTCTTATTATAGCTCCTCTGAGTACATGTCTCTTTCCTTGTGAATTGTGACCTCACGAACAAACATGGCACCGTAAACCAATTTCAGCTAGAATTCTGCCTGCAAAACAGGCGCCATAGGCAAAAAGAATAAAAATGTTTAGTAGTCTATGCCAGTGATTTCTGACCTGGGATCTGCAGACCCCTGGAGGTCCATGAGGATACTGCAGGTGGTTGGTGAAAAAAATAAAAGATACCAAAAAATGATCATAGGAAATAAGTTTTAAAGAAATTACAAAGTTACAGTCAATTGTTATTTGAAAATTAAATATCTTCCAATAACGTTATGAATTGCTGGCAGAAAATCTGTGTTGTGGGTTCCTTATCATGTAATGAAGCGGCTAGAATTGGCTTTGATGGGAGTCCTCAATTGGGAGAGTGATTGTGGAGCTGTGAATGGTTTGGGGGGCTGGTTGGGGGTCTGCACTAGTGAAAAGGTTGGGAACCACGGATCTATGCTGTGGAGAATTCCCTAATGTACCCTCTTTTCTATGCAAGCCATGCTCATGGGGTAAGAGCTTTGTTTTTGATCAGCCTCTCCAATTACAAAATGCACCCACGCTGTTCTTATTGCTAGGCTGGGCGTTTGGCTGAGTGCCTGTTGCTCAAAAAACCCTAAGCAAAAACGCAGCCTTAAGCTGAGCTCATCCAAGTGGACGTGATTTATGTACTCACTCGCTATCCCTGTCTCAGAGTTCTGGGAAAGATTTGTTGGTAGGCGATGGCTGTTACAGAACTGCCTGAGAAGCGGAGGTAAGATTCTATTAGCCATCTAAAATGATTTGTCTCATGTTACATGAAACACAGGCAAGATGTGGAAGCTTATGTTCAACTAACTACATTTTTCTACTCTCTAGAAACAACCCCTGCTAAGAACAGTCCCTGAAAAGCAAAATGATTTGGAGATCTCTCTGGACCTTTCTGGTGAGATTAGACCAACATCATAGAGTAGGCATCCTTCGATCCCGAGGGATCATGGGTTTGCACCCCAGTTGGACTGATTCGAGCAGCGTCTTCTGTGGCTGTGCAATCCAATCCGGGAGTGGCAGTCCTTTCCGCACTGTGAGCAGCGGTAGGCAGATGTCGCTCTGGTATCACGGGCACGGATCTTCCTGAGGGCTCTCCTGTCTTCCGCTTCCTTCACCAAGGTAGTTTCATACACAACAAGAGCTTCCTTCACTCTGTTTCCAGACATGCCTGTCTGAGGTGAGCGAATGCCAGGTGTTCACACTGATAGAGAGAGCGCTGAGGTCACGCTTGCACATGTCTTTGTAGCGCAATTTAGGTCGCCCTTTCGGCCTCTTTCCAGACGCCAGTTCACCGAAGAGGAGGTCCTTCGGCATTGGGCCATCCGTCATGTGTGAGACATGGCCCAGCCAGCGCATACGCCTCTGTTTGAGAAGGGTGAACATGGAGGCAGTGCCTGCCCTCTCAAGCACTGCGCTGCTGGGGACCTTGTCCTGCCACGAGATACCGAGTATGCGCCTAAGGCAGCGCATGTGGAATATGTTGAGCTGCTGCTCTTGTTTTGAGCGCAAAGTCCATGATTCACTGGCGTACGGCAGTGTGCTCAAAACACAGGCTGTGTAGACCTGCACTTTGGTGTGTACAGTGAGCTTATTGTTAGCCCATACTCTCTTCGTCAGCCTGGAGAACGTTGTGGTGGCTTTTCCAATGCGCTTGTTGATCTCGCTATCAAGTGACAAGTCGTTCAAGATCGTCGAGCCTAAGTACACGAACTCATGAACTACTTCCAGTTCAACTCTGACATAAACAGGTGTAAGGCAATTAAAACTGCACGTAAGCAGCACCTAGTTGGTGTTTTAGACGCCTAACAGTGGATTTCATTACCCAAATCCTCAAAAACTCTGCCACGAAGCTTCTGGGAGTTCCATGCCAGTTCCAAGCCTGGATAAAGAAGAAGGGTTGGTCAGATGGTGACGATGCGCTGGCTGTGAAACAACAATACAAATAAAATCTGATGCCAGTACGAATAAATGATAAAAGATCCTGGCTCGGATGTTGCCCAGATAAACAAGGTCCATGACACCAATCGAGCGATCAGGTCGATAAATTGGCTACCGAAAGAAAATTACAACTAACACATATCTTATCAATTGGAATGTGGAACGTCTGAACACCATGGGTGACTGGAAAATGAGATCTGCTTGAGAAGGAGATGGAGAGATACCGATGTGATATATCTGGACTGGCAGAGATGCATTGGATGGCATCGGGAGAGATGTGTGGTTGCGAAGTCATTTGGTCAAGGAATGAAACAAAGCATAAGGGAGGAGTTGGATTACTTCTTGGCAAAAGAGCTAGAGAGCATTATTAGGATACAAAGCGGTGAGTGCAAGAATGATGGTAGTGAAATTCAAAGCAAAACCGTTCGACATCTCAGTCACTCATGTATATGCACCCATGTCAAATAGTATGGAGGAAAAGATTGAGCTCTTCTATAAAGAGTTCACAAAGACACTGGAGGAGATACCAAAGAGAGATGTATTGATCATCAATGGAGACTGGAACACGAGGGTTGGAACAGAAAACAAAGGTTGGGAGAGATTCATGGGAAAGTTTGGATACGGAGAAAGAAATGAACAAGGTGAGAAACTACTAGAGTTTGCTATGGAGCATGAGATGGTGATCTGCAACTTGAGATTCCAACAAAAGGACTGTAGGAAGTGGACATGGCTATCGAATGACAGGAAGTCCAAGAATGTGATAGATATAATTTTGATCAGAAGAAGATGGTAACGTCAGTACAACAGTGCTGAACTTTCTAAGTAGCAGATATAGACTCAGACCACAGTCTAGTGATCACAAACATCAAGATAAAACTCAAAAGAAAGTGTAAGACACAGTTTAAGAAAAGAAGAGATGTGGCAAGGCTAGGTGAGGAAGAAAGAGAGAATGCGTACAGAGCAGCACTTGAAGAGAAGATTAAGAATGCGGGCACAGAGAATGACCTAGATAAGAGGGCTGAAGGGATAGTCCAGCGCTAGAAGAGGCAATGGAGTGGAAGAAGAGAAGATCAATAAGAAGTGGATTACGCAGAAGACACTGAAGTTGCTCCAACAGAAGAAACCATTGAAGATCAGAGGGGATGTTTCCGAGAGGGTGGAACAGCAATATAGGGTGAAATGAGGTATGGAAAGCAGCCAGAAAGGACAAGGCAAAATGTTTAGAGGAGCGGTGTGACGATATAGAGAGGTATTATGGTGAATGTAAGACCGGGGAGGTGTATAAAATGGTTAGGAATATTAATAGTAAGTGGCAGCAAAAGCAGATGGCGATCAAAGATGAGAACAAAGAGGTGTTCATGAACAAGGAGAAAGTTGTGCACCAATGGACTAGATATTGCATTGATTTGTACAAAGCACAGTTGGACCAGAGTGTCTCAGAGAGACTGATCAAAGAACTGAAAGAGATATCTCCACTGAGCATGACCAAGACCGATACTTTGGAGGAGGAAGTAGAAAGAGCAGTGAAACGACTAAAGAACAACAAGAGCCCTGGAAATGATAACATCACAGGAGAGATGATCAAATACAGCGGAGAAAGTTTGATTCAGGAAATACACCAACTATGTAATATAGCATGGAAGGAAGGGAAAGCACCTACAGAATGGACAAGGTCCATGCTAGTGACAATACACAAGAAAGGAACTGCACTGGAGTGCAAGAACTACAGAACAATTTCCCTAATGAGTCATCTAGGCAAGGTGCTGATAATACTGATCACTAAGATCACAGATAGAAGAACATCTAGCAGAGGAGGGAGCAGGGTTCAGGAAAGATAGAAGTACCATACAGCAGATGTTGCACTAGGATTGAAAGCAGGGAAAGCTCAATGAAAGAACAAGAACATCTACACTTGCATCATCGACCTTCAGAAGGCATTTAACAGTATGGATCAAAAAGTGACTTGGGCAGTGTTGGAGTCATACAGAGTGGATAGCAGACTGTTACGGTTGTTGACAGATATCAGTGATGACGTGGAGGCAGTGGTAAGAATGTGCGGGGAGCTGGGAAGTTGGTTTAGAATGAGTACAGGTACAAGACAAGGAGATGCGACATTACCAAGTATGTTCATTGCGCATCTAGAGAGAGCAACGAACAAGATCAAGGAAGAGGTAGAAGGGATATATTAGCACAGGAAAAGAACTAACAGCTTGAGGTTGGCGAATGATATAGTTATCATTGAGGCAGATGAAGAGAAGCTATTGAAAATGGTGTAGGGACTAAACAAGGAAGGGAAGCAGCATGGACTGATTAAGAACATTGATCAAACAAAATCAATGGTATTTGGAGATAAGGAAATAGGAAGGAAGATCAGTGTAGATGGGATTGAACTAGAGAACATAGACTCGCTCATGTATCTGGGGAGCAACATAAAGTATGATCTAGATAGTAAGAAGTAAAGAGCGACTAGAATAGCGAAAGCAAGGGCAAATTTGAAGGCGATGGATAAGATCTGGAAAAGCAAAGCGATTAGCGTAGGAACGAAGCTGAGTGTCTTGAAAACGTGTATTCAGCGGTATGTTGTATGGATGTGAGACATTGGTGATAATGAAATATTTGAAGAGAAGAATATTGGGGTTTAAGAGGAGTTCTTATAGAAAGATCCTGAGAATAGGATGGATGCAGAAGGTCACCAACGAGGAATTATATAGGAAGATACAGATGAAAGAGAACCTACTGCAGAAGGTTATACAATGGAAGTTACAGCTATTTGGGCATATTTGCAGAATGAATGATGAACAAAAAATCAAGACCCTGGTATGTGGCATAATGGACGGTTTGAATAGGAGAGGCAGACCCCACAGAGAATGGGTAGATGATATAGTAGAGTGGTGCAGAACTACTCTACAGAAACGAAGCCACTCCGCACTGGACAGGGAAAGATGGAGGAAATAGTGAGAGGCATCAGACACCAATGGGATCTGAGCCCATGGTGGTTGTTGATGATGATGAATCCTCAAAGGAATATTCTGTCATGGGCATGCTCCAAGGTAGCAGCCTTAATCCTACGAAACACCCTGATGTTGCAGTGTTTGACAGGCTGTGATGAACAGGATTAAAAAGTTCTTGAGTTTTTTGGTCCATGGATCAGCATTGTCAAGGTGAAGAACTTAAGGACTCATGGGCCATATCTACACTACAGCGATCTTTTGAAATAAGTTCTTCCAGAAGGTCTCTTCCAAAAAAACTCCTTTCAAAAGAGCACCTCCACACACAAAAAGTGGATCAAAAAAATTCATCTGCTCTTTCCATAGAGGACATCCACACAGCCCCCACTCTTTCAAAACAATGGGCCAGGGATCAAAAAATCCAGTGCCATGAGAACTGCTCTTTTGGAAAAAGAGCCCGCAGAGTGTCTACACACGCTTTTTTATGAAAGAAGCTTTCAGAAGCTGGTGCGCTTCTTGATCCGGGAGCAGAAGAGGGCTTCCGGAAGAACAGCTGTGTTATTTCGATTTCAGATGGAAAGAGCTGATTCTGTGTGTGGGTGCTCTGTGTGTTCTTTAGAAAAAGAGCTGGATTTGCCAAAAGAACTTGCTCATGTAGACACAGCCATGGAGTCTGAGGCTGGAAAATGAACAGCATGCTGAGATGAACATAAGGAGTGTTCACCTGCCTTTGTGCCATCCTTTCATTCTCTTTCCTGAGCCATAAAAAAGCAAGAGTTCCAGTGGTTACCCCTGAAACTCCCCCTTACAACCAAAAGACAACACAAAAGTTTGATGCCATATAAACCAGGAGATGGAAACCCATCTAGAGCATTCTAGTTACTTTTCCGATAACTCAGGTAGCCTCTCTACCGGGGTTCAGTGAGGCATGTTGGCTTGGGAGGTTACTCAGTCATTTCCTGGCACAGGCAATGGATTAGCTGACCTCTTGACACCCCTTCCAGCCCTGCATAGCTCTGCAAAAGCTGGCTTTAAGTAGAGCTGGGATAAATTGCATGAAGGAGCAATTGTTTTTTGAAAGGGGTGAGTTAAGAAGTTTGCATCGAAACACCCAGCAAAATGCAGTGGTGTGAAGGACTTCAAAAATAGGTGACATTTAAAAAAAAAATGAGAGACTTGTTCTCGAGTTTCGCAAATGAGAAAGCTGAGTCAGGAAGCAAGTGGTTTTCTCAAATGGCGTGGCGCACTGGGGACTTTCACTCTTGCCGATTAGGGGTTCCCTCGTGTAGCTGGAGAGTAGCAAATGGATCTCAGGAGTCCTAATTTCCAGACTCTGTCTCAGCCTCTCCCTGAGAATTAGAGTTCTGGTTGGCTCTTTGCTCAATGCTGTTGCTGCTGTGGATCAACACCCAGAGGCTCCCATCTGGGGACTGATCACTGAAAAGAGTCACAAATGAGCTGAGACTCACTAGTGCTTTGAGAACAATAAAAAGTCTTGTGGCACCTTATAGACTAACAGATATTTTGGAGCATCAGCTTTCGTAGGCGAGGACCCGCTTCATCAGATGAAGCGGGTCCTTGCTCATGAAAGCTGATGCTCCAAAATATCTGTTAGTCTATAAGGTGCCACAAGACTTCCTGTTGTTCTCGAAGCTACAGACTAACACGGCCACCTCTCTGATACTAGTGCTTTGCTTGAGACAAAATATCCCTTCACTGCTACAGTTTGAAGAAACCTTCTAAAAAGCGTCACTTTGCTCCACAAAGACTGGGCCCAGATCCCATCACAGCTGGGATCCCCTCAAAGCTGATTTGATGCTCTCCGCTCTATTGCTACCCACCGCAGCTGAACAGGGTCCTAATAAAAGACATGCTCTGGTACAGCTTACTGCTTTAATGCCACAATCGTAGTCCGGTCAAAAGTGGAATTATATGTGATTCATCTGTCTTAGGTCAGGTCTATGCTATGGCAAAAAATCGATTTCAGATACACAACTCCTGAATTAGAGTTGACGTATCATGAGTCGATTGTTCCTGCCATCCCCACAGCTTTCCTTACTCCTCGTGACAGTGAAGAGTACCAGGGTTGACAGTAGCGCCACTAGGAACGCTAAATCGAACCCCATGAGATTGACCGCCACTGCATCAAGTTTCGTGCAAGTGTAGAGGTACTCATAGAGTTTCTGTCGTGCCTGTCACTGCAGTATCGAAAGCATAATCTACATCAGGGTGAGCAAATATCTTATGTCAGGCTCCAATTAGCAATTAGGCAGGGGAGGCTAGCTCAGTGGTTTGAGCAGTGGCCTCCTAAACCCAGGGTTGTGAGCTCAATCTTTGAGGAGACCATTTAGGGATTGGGGCAAATAGATGTCAGGGATGGTGCTTGGTCCTGCCACGAGGAGGGCAAGGGACTGGACTAGATGACCTCCTAAGGTCTCTTCCAGTTCTAGGAGATGTGCATCTCCATTATATATAAATAGCAGGGTCTTCCCCCGTCTAATGTCATCCATATGGATGGAAATTTCAGTTATGTTCATATGAAAAGAAAAAACTTTCACCACTGGTAAGAAAATGTCTGTAGAACGTAAAAACTTTACTCATTGATGTATAAATGTGAATACACAGACATACAGACAGTAACAGGGTTCAACATTTTTAGTGAGACGGATGTTCCTGAGATCCAGCAGCCGATCACGCTGTGGCCCCTTTGCAAAATTTCACACCTCCTGGCCCCCTCACACACACTTCGTGCACTCCTGTTCTATATCATAAAGTTATGACAATATAGCCACTTCGTCAGGTGTACGAAGTAGACACCCAGTCCAAACTAAGCCTGTTGACTTAACCCCTAGTGTTGACGGACCTGTGTGGACAAACGAGCGCTCCCGTCCGCATAACCACCGTCATGCTGGGAAGTGGTGTCCCCACACTGACAGCAAACCTCCAGCTGGTGGCAAGGGCTGCCCTGCCCTGTGCTGAGCTGATCTTTACATGCGGTGGATTTCAGTGCTTTGTTAGTGGGGCTGCTGGCTGGGGCGGCAGAGCAGCCAGGGAAGGAGGGTGGGATTCACCCCTGTGCAGCACGTCTCCCACTTCAGCCGGGAGGACGAGTCACGGAAGATTAGGGTGGAAGAGACCACAGGAAGACATTTAGTCCAACCCGCTGCTTGACACAGGACCAACCCCAGCTACATCCATTCTAGGGAAGTGCTGTACCCTTTGTACTGACGGGTGAATTTCACTCTGTGCTCTGCTTTGGTTGCAAGCTCTGGGCTGTTTGGTGTAGCTCAGGCTGATCTGATCAGCTGATTCTGATCTGCGGAACCTGGGGGGCATTTGAGATGCCTTCGACTGTCCTTTGCCCACCTCAGGCAGGGTGAGCTGAGCGTGCTAGGACTTAAGCCGTGGGCTCGCTCATTTCAAAAGCGATGCTCAGATCCCTTGGCCCTCCGTTCTGCGTTCTCACCACGGGCCTCTTAGCATTGGCCAGGAAAAAGAGGGGGGAATTAAATCTGCCAAGAAAATGCCAGAACTGCAATGGGCTTCCACAGGGGCCATTGGGCCTTTTGTTAGCAATGGCTACTGGCGGTTAATAAGAGTGATGCAGCTTAATGGGTCCAATTCCCCAGGGACATGAATGATCCACTTGAGGCAGACAGGGCTTCCTCAAGAACCCCTCCTGAGCGCAGCTTCAGAACACTGGTGAGATTGCACTGCAGGCTGCTCGGCTGGTAGTTCTGCGTCCTGCTGTGGTTCTACCAGGGGGTGGTCAGCTCTGTGGAAGGGAGAGAGGAACTGGTGTTACCCGGGCTGTGGTAGGTGTTTCTTTTGCCTTGATTTCCCCACTGCAGCTTCGGGCACCTCAGCTGTGCTGGCTGAATTGTACAGAGACTAGCGATGGGAAAGACCCAGGTGCTCCCAGCTGGTTGGTCCTTTCATTGGGCGTGTTCCCTGAAGTCCATTTTTAACTGTATAATCCAATCTATGGCCTTGGTTACACTGGAAAGGGTTTGCCAGCATTGATGAGGCAGCGGAACTATACCGGGAAACCCTCCTAGTGGAGATGCAGCTTAGCTCAGTAAGGGAGTTCATTTCCCCATGAAGCTTATCCCTATTCCCTAAGTGAAATCAGCTATACCAGCCCCAGGACTTCTTTGCTGATATAACTCTCTGGGGGGCTTTTGCTGACCTGTGGGTTCTTCCCTCACTCATGGACAAGCGCTGCACGACAGACTTTCGCCAGCAGAGCTGTGTTGGGCAGGGATGTGATGAGGTGGGATCGGTAACTGATGCAACGGTGTCAAAAAAAAGCACTAGATGCCGTCATACTGGAATAGCTCCTTTGGTTGGGAGCAGAGCTGGGGGTGCTGTGCTGACCCAGGACACACTTTGCTGATCTAGGACCTCTCCTGGGAAAGCCTGCCAGGGGTTGGCCTGGCCCTATGGGATAAACTTATGCCAGCAATACATCTACATGTATAGAATCATGTAGCACAAGAACTGGAGGGATCTCAAGAGGTCACCAAGTCCACCTCCCTGCCCACACGGAAGGTACAAGCACCATCTAGATCATCCCTGACATATACATATCCAACCTGCTCTTAAATATCTCCAGGGATGGAGATTCCACAACCTCCCTAGGCAATTTGTTCCAGTGTGTAACCACCCTGACAGTGAGGACATTTTTCCTAATGTCCAACCTAACCCTTCCTGCCTGCAATTTAAGCCCATTGGTTCTTCTCCAATCTTCAGAGGTTAAGGAGAATAATTCTTCTCCCTCCTTCTTATAACATCTTTTTGGGTACTTAAAAATTAATATCCTGTCCCCTCTCAGTCCTCCTTTTTCCAAACAAAACCCACCCAAGTCTTTCATTTGTTCCTCAGAGGTCACATTCTCTAGACCTTTAAACATTTTTATTGCTCTTCTCTGGGCCCTCTCCCATTTCTCCACATCTTTCTTGAAATGCAGTGCCCAGAACTGGACAAAACACTCCAACTGAGGCCTAATCAGCACAGAGTAGAGCGGAAGGATGACTTCTCGTGTCTTGCTCATAACACACCTGTTAATGCAGCCTGGAAACACATTTGATTTTTTTGCAACAGCGTCATGCTATTGACTCAGACTCAGTTTGTGGTCCACTAGGGCCACTAGATCCCTTTCTGAAGAACTCCTTCCTAGACAGTCATTCCCCATTTTGTATGCATGAAACTGACTGGCCCTTCCTACCTGGAATACTTTGCATTTGTCCTTATTAGACCAGTCCCAGGTCTTCACGTGGGCCCCCAGCGGTAAGCAGAAAATCCCACAGGCCACATCTGGGTAAAGACCCCACCAAACTGAAAAACCTAGGCCCAAAGTCACTTTGCCTTGGCAGCTTCCTTTCTGCATCCTATCACTCATGTTCAGGGGGCTGCTGACTCCCCCTGAAGACATTTATACAAGACCACACCTAATGCACAGCCTTCCCACCACCCTGCTCTCCCGTCCCCAGAAGCACATCTTGCCCTTTACCATTACCTTGGATTATGCTCTGGTTTCCTGTGTGCATGGCAGCACCTGGCTCCACAGTGATTGGAAGAGCTCCGAGGCCACATCGAAAGCTTTCCTAACATTTGCATTGACTGAAGGTTTTTTCTTTTTCACGCCCTTTTTCCTTCCTTCAATCTCCTGCATCCATTGGCTGGGTTTAAATAATGTCATATGTTTTGGCATCTTGTTGACTGTGACCAGTGGGTTTGAAAGCCAGCCATCTGCGGACCATCCAGCCAAAGCTGCCTCTCCTCCCAGCTCACTGGCAGGGAGTGCGTGTCCTTTGTTCCCTCTAATTTTTTTTCCACCTGTGTGCGGAATAAACTTTGTTCTGTGCACCAAGGAATGTGTAGATGGGCACCACCAACAGATGCACATGCTGTGGGCACAGTGGGCGTTCTGCTAATCAGCTAGGTGGCATTTAAATATCTCCTGGGCAGCCGCTTATGCAGCAAGAGCCAGCTCTGCGAGCTTTGCCCTGGGGAGGAGACCCATTGGGTTCTCCAGGCTGTCCTCCGTTGTCCCATCCCTGACACCTTCCCGGGGCTTAGGACGGAGATGCCCATGCCTTCTGGGCCAGCATCATAGCACGAGTCAGTTGCTCGTAGGTCACAAACATCACCACGTTCCAGGAGCCCAGCCGCAGGAAGGAGGGCATGAACCTATAGGAGGGGACAATAGGCATTAAAAGATGGATTTTCACTGCAGAGGTGAAAGGCTTTCTCCTGCATCCCCAGCCAGGGAACTCCATGCCCCTGGCAGCCAGCAACGAGCTGTGTCTCTTCCTGTCCTAGCTGGTGGAGCCCATGTCCACAAGCTCCTGGAAGTCCGAGGATCCCCTCTGCTGCTATCCAGGGGGCATCCTGTACCCTCCGACAGCTCCCGCTGTCATTGCTTTTCTTTAGCAGTAACCCTGAGTCCTGCCTTGCCAGACATCACGCCCAACCCCAGCTAAGGGCCCCTTACCGATGGCACTGTGTGCTCACGGTGCTCTGTAAAGAATGATACGGACTCAGGCGGGCTCCCCTCTTTGCCATGTTTTGCCAGCAGAGCAGAATAGGAAATCAGACGCCAAGGCACCCAGCTCCCTCTGGGCTTTGGATCTGTTGGGCTCTGGTGCTCAGCAGCTGCATATCTCAAAGCCTTGTGGAGGTGGGCAGGTATAATCCGCCCCTTTGTACACACTCTGCAGACCCAGAGAGCTCCAGACTCCCATACGGCAAAGGCTCGTGGGCATATTGCATTTTGCATGCCAGCACTGCCTGCCTTACACCTGCTCTGCAGAGGTCTGACGCACCCACTGCCAGCCCTGCTGATGCCACCAGAGGCTCCTGGGACAGCCTGACAACGCCCTTGCAAACCCTCTGGAATGACGATGAGCTTCAGCCAGACTGGGGGAGGGCTAATACCATGGGGGGCTGTTGTGTTACAAAGGCGGTTGTTCCTGTGGTCACCCAGCACTGTGTGGCACTCCTCAAGGAAGATGTCCATGTCACTCCTCCCGTGGTGGACTTGGCCCTGGGATTCGCCAAGGACCAGCCAACAAAGAGAGGGGCTGGGGATAGATTGCTGGTTACAAACAGGCTCAGGGCCTTCTTCCTGCTCCCCAGAGGGCCCCAATCCTTTGGAGAGGGCGGGGCCTACTGGGCCCTTGGTCTAAGCTAAAGCTGGGATGAACTCGAAATAGGGTTACCCTATGGAAAAGAGGACACCCCTGAGAGGGAGCGTATCTGTATCAGGAGCTACCAGCTCACCTCATATTAATGTACTAGACACACTAGAACACATTAACGCAACAGGAGCTGGTAGCTCCTGATAGAGATACGCTTCCTCTCAGGGGTGTCCTCTTTTGTTGGAAGGTCAGATATGGTAAGCCTACCTGAACCCAAGGAAACCCTGGAGGTGGAAGGGCTGCTCCTGCCAGAGCCCATGTGAGGGCCGGGGTGATCTCTGGAGAGCGTTGCAGTGCGTGGGCAGGTTCTCCTCCTATTTTTAATGTGTTTTCCCTGTTGACATTTGCTTGGGAATTGGCACAGGGAGCCGCTCGTGGAGCTCTCTGGTTGCCCCACACGTATTCTGCCCTGCCCAGAAAGAGCTGTGGGGCGTCTATAAAGGGGCCATGGCACTGTTAACCCTCACCGAAGGGAAAGCAAGCAGGCCTGCATGGGCAGGCTGGGAGTGCTCAGCCGGGAGATGCCAAGAGAGACGTGTGTCTCCCTCCAAGAGACCCGGGAGCCGGCGCTTGCTGGACCCCTGAGGGGAACTAGAAGTAGAGCTGTCCGGCAATGTTCATCACCTCTGAAAAGCCTGGGCTGCAGGGCCAAGCCAGCCATTGGAGGTTGCTTTGGAAAATCCAGCCCAGCGTTGACTTGCCCACAGTCACATGAGCTGGTGGTGGAGTGAAGCCCAGCACCCAGAGGTCTCCTGCTTCTTAGCAGTCTTCTCCATAGCCTTGTTACATGAATACCTGGGCTGTTTCTGGAGTAGGTCCCATGTAACTGCCAACAGGTGGACTTGAGCCCTGGGACCTCTGGAGCTCAGTGCAGGAGCCTCTACAGTTTTAGCTAAAAGCCAGCAGCCTCTAGGCTAAGGCTGTAGAGGAGATTCAGTCTTTCTCTCTGTAGGTGGCCTAGGTGCCACCACATGGGACAGTGACCCGCACCCCGAGGTGCGTGGGTTACACGTGGACATTGCAATGCCTCAGTGTCACTTACCCCTTGTAAAATGCGGTGGGTCCTTCCAGGATCACCATGGTGAGCATACAGCTCACGGCATTTCTGTACTGGCCAGGAGTGGAATTCATGTATCTCGTCTTCACAACGTCGACAGGCGAAGCCACCACTGTGGCACAGAACCCAGCTCCGAAAGCGGCGACAAAATGGCAAGGAAAAGTGTCTGGGGTGGGACACGGATAAATAAGCTTTAGAGTTGGGGACTATGGCATTTTCCACCGCAAATGAGATAGGCTCTTAAAATAAGTCATCAGTGTCATGCACAGCTACAGGGAATTCCGCCCAGGGGCCGCTACTCAGTTTACCGGCATTGACCACCTTACGCTCACGCCGAAAGACTAGTAAGTATCACCTTTCTCCATGCTGGGGAAGCTGAGGCATACCCACAGTGAGAGTCTTTGGGCCTGATTTTCAAAGCTACAGAGCCACTTGCAATGCCAGCTCCAGGCTGGGGGAGCTTCAAGGTCTCCATGCCCCTGGAAATCAGGCCCAAGATGCCCAAAGCTGGATTCCCTGAAACAGGAAACACTCAAAATCAACCAGCATGTCTGAAAATTTGAGCCTAAGCAGCAGGTCCCCAAAGGGATTTAGGCACCAAGTGGGATTTTCTAAACTGTTTAGGCACCTAATGCCCAATGGGAGTTTTTGGCAGTGTAACTTGGTGCCAACCTGCCCATTTAGGTGCCTGAATCCCTTTGAAAATCTGAGTCCCAAGTGACTTGCCTGAGGTCAGGCAGGGCGTGTGTGGCAGAGCAGTAATCGCCCATAGGCCAGCTAAGCTCCCCTGCTCTGTACCAGACCATCCTGACCTCCACGCTACTGGATCAGAGCAGGGGCTGAGGTTGGGGCTTGAGGGGCTCAGGCCTGATGGAGTCCAGGCTGAACTTGCCTCCTCAGGCAGCTTCCAGAAGCAGCAGCATGTGCCCCCCACTCTGGTGCGCTCCTACGCTGTGGCATGGCCAGGCACCTGTGCACTGCCGCCTCCATCATCCACGGGCGCCATCCCTACAGCTCCTATTGGCTGTGGTTCCTAGCCAATGGGAGCTGCAGGGGTGGTGCTTGGCACAGGGCTCCTGGAGCCCTGGTTGCAGCTCCACGTAGGAGCCAGCCAGACGCAGGATATGCTGCTGCTTCCAGGCGCCACATGGAACAGGGCAAACAAGCCCCACACTCTGCACCTCAGTGGGAGTTGAGGGACAGATTAAACCAGCTGATGGGCTGTGGCAGGGGCCCAGAGTGACAGAGCTCTAACCAACAAGCCAAAGGAAGGCCCCCCTCCCTCACGCCAGGCCCCCCTCACCTGTCATTAGATGATATTTCAGCAGCGTCTCCTTGAGGATGTCATAGGTAACCATCTCACCGCAGTTCACAATGGCGTTGCGGGTGATGTTGGGTAAGGTCCCTGTGGCAGAGGAAGCAAAGGTGAACGGGTGAGCAAACGACTCTGCTCGTGGGCAGCTATGCCCCTGTTCTGAAGGTGATGCTCAGGCCTGTATCCTTACATCCATGCCCAGAGGAGCTCTGCAGGGTGCCAGGGGAGCAGGGTTTGAAGGGAGAGGAAGAAGAAGGCTTGGCATTTACATGGCATTAGGCATCCACAGTGGTCAAAGCACTTTACAAAAGTGGCCAAGACGCACTGTCATGGCAGAGGGGAGTGAAGGCCAGAGATACACAGCAATTCACCAGCCGAGCACAAGCTGTGGAACCTGAGACCTGGTCCTGGGCTCAGACCGATCGCAGCGCTGGCTCTCCCGACCGTTCCTGGCAGCAGAACGCCAAAGGAAACGGGGAGAGAGCCAGTGACTGGGCACATCTGTGTGTTGCTGATGTGTGGGCTCGCTCTGAACCTTCTACAGGACAGGAGGTAAAAGAACATTCGCTCTTGCCCTGACTGGGCCTTGCCCCCAATGAGTCACAGGGGATACTCATGGTGAGTTTTCTGCCAACGTTGGTAATGCTCCAGTTGTGATCACTTGGCCAGAAGCAGCTCGCTCGGCTGGGGTAGAGGTGGAATCTGGGGTTGTGGGCTGGGCCTAGACAGCGATCATAAGAACAGCCGCACTGGGTCAGACCAAAGGTCCACCGAGCTCAATATCCTGTCTTCCAACAATGGCCTGTGCCAGGTGCCCCAGAGGGAAAAAACAAAACAGGTAATCACCAAGTGATCCATTCCCTGTCGCCCAGTCTCAGCTTCTGACAAACAAAGGCTAGGGATGCTGTTCCTACCCATCCTGGCTAATAGCCATTAATGGACCTAACCTCCAGGAATTTATCTAGCTCTTTTCTGAACCTTGTTATAATCTTCACCTTCACAGATTACGTCTACATGGCGAGCTGGTTTTGAAATAATTTACACAATTCGCGTAGCGCAAATTGTATAAATTATTATGAAATTCCTTATTCCAAACTGGGTGCCGTCCAAACGAAGCGGCTATTCCAAAAGTTCCATTACCCCTCATACGATGAGGGGTACCAGAACTGGAATACTGTGCTTGAAAAGCCAGTGCTATTTCAAGCGCAGGGAAAAGCTGTGGCATTGGTATTTCGGGATATATTTGTACAGTAAACCCTCTATATGAGTGATTTGGAATTGCACTTAACTTGCGTTAATGCGACTTAAGTGCAAGTTGAAATCCCCTCCCCAGCTCCAGCCCCCATCTTCCCCAGCTGGGGGAAGCCAAGGAGAAGCCACTCCGCCATGGCTGTCTGCCCACTCAGCTCCCGCAGCTGGGGAAAGCTGGGGGGGAAGCCGCACCTGGCTCCCAGAGTGGCAGGGAGCCGGGAACCACATGGCCTGGTTCCCGGCTCCCTGCCACTCCGGGAGCCAGGAAACTGACCAGCACTGGTGCACTGGTCAGTTTCCCAGCTCCTGCAAGCCCAGGAGAGGGAGGAATCAGGGGGCAACCTGGTTCCTGACTCCCCCTCAACCTGCGTGAAATTTGAGTTACGCAAGGCTGCGCAGGAGCTCAACCCTTGCGTAACTCAGGAGTCCACTGTATCCCGAAATAGCAATTGCCCTGTAGCCATAGCCACAGTGTCCTCTGGCACAAGGACTGTGCGCAGAGTCTTGACTAGTGTAATTTGGTGTGGTTCCCCAGTGGTACGGTGCTGATGTACCCCAGCAGGCAATGAGGCTGGGAGGCTCTCTCCTTCCACACAGATGAATGCTGTACCTTTCCAGAGGCCTCTGACCCCTTCCTCTTTGGCGATGGTTCTGTAGGCATCCACGGTCCCATTGTATCTCTTGGTTCTGTCCGTCAGCCTCATGTGCGCTTGGAATCGCACCTTGACCACGTCGGTGGGCTGGGCGCACGTCACGGCCATGGCCCCAGTGGTGCAGCCAGCCAGCAACCGGGCGAGAACACTGACGTCTGAAAGGGAACGAGCGACCCGGGTAGCCATTGCAAGCCTGTCGTGGCTACACACAAAGGTGAGTGTTCCTCGGCCGAGGGCCTTGCCCTGTCTTGCTAGGACTGAGCACATCCCAGCATCAGCCCTGAGGCCACAGGCGTGGCTCACCTGGGCGGCCGTGGGACAGTCACTCCACCAGACTTTTGGAGGGGTCACTAGTTTTGGGGTTGGCCTCAGTTTTCTGGAAGCCCAAGTTCACAGCCACAGCTCTGGAACAAGCCACTCTCAGGAGACTGTGAGAATGTTGGGGGGCTGGGAACACCCGCACCATGGTCCCACCCTGAGGCCTGCCCCCTGCTGGTGTCCTCCCCCTGAAGTCCTGCCCACACACAACTCTTGTAGGTCTCCCCTGCCCCCTCCCAGCCTCTTGTGCTCTGCCCCGGAGGCTTCCTTGCCCCCCACTCATGTCTCCGCCGGAGGCGCCTGCTTGGCTGCCAGGCCACACACTGCTCACTTGTTCACTTTGTTCCCTCTCTTCTGAGCCCCGCTTCCAGCCAGCTGGCCATGCACTGCCTGCCCAGGCCTTTCCCTGCTTGCCTGAGGCCCCCATGCAAGCTGAGCTGGGACAGGAAGAGGTGACGTGGGGCCTCGGGGTGGAGCGCAGGCAGGGTGATGGCCCAGCGGTGCTCCAAAGTTGGCGGGCTGTCTGCCTGGGACGGCTTTGCCTCCCTTGACCTCTTATGCCCACTGCCCAGTTGAGTAGGGTGAAAGAAGGCCCTCAGCACTTTCTACCGCTTCACTCTCCTCTTCCACCCCACGGGCACTGACCTGGGCCTCCCCACACTGATCCAGCTGCAGACTCTGGTGCCAAAGGGAGGGAACCAATTGTCACATGGTTGGGTTTAAAATGTAGCTTTTAAATCGGAAGGACCCCAAGCTCTTTATGGCCTGGATTTGGGGGCCTGCCATTATCTGATGGGACCGAGGATGTCAACAAGACATCGAAGCATCTACTCACACCCCAAAGCAATGGCTCAAACGTCTAGTTTATCTGCGCACAGGGAACTGGGTGAACCTGCGTCCTTATGCATAGCACATTTATCCCATTGGTAATTTGGGATCTCAGGTTATTCAGCTTGCTCTCCAGTCTGGCTGACTATTTTCTTTTAAGAGGTGACATTTAGGAGACTGGGCGAGGCCCTGAGCTGGTGTGAATCACCATTCGTATCTCAATTCTTGTCATCCTGTGAGTTGATTCATGCCAGCGGAGGACGTGGCCTGATGTTCTGAAACAGAGGCTGATGATGTGGACTCTGAAGCATGGGGCGCCGGCACTCACTCTCGGATCCCGTGGAGGAGTAGAACTGCTTCACCGAGTCGTACAGCCCGATCCGAATGGAGGCAAAGCTCATCTGACGCTGGAGCCCGGCCACCAGGCCATTGTACAGGCTCCTGGGACCTTCTGTCCTCACCATGGTGGTGATTGTGCCAAAGACACCTTTATACTGGATGGTCGTCATGCTCCTGGTAGGCTTGGATTCTCCCTGGATCTTCCAGACAGACAGACAGACACATTCATTTTTAGCAGATGGACAGGACTCCCTTCTAGTACAGCCAGTTAGTGCCTGATACTGAAACTTTATGCATGTGAGTGTCTCAAGTAAAGTCATGCATGCCAAGTGGGTTTGCAGAGGTGGGTCCTTAGCTAAGAGAATTCATGAGATGGAAGTTCAGCTCATGGTGATTTGGGGCATGAACTGAACTAGGAAGGTATTAAATTCTCATGTATGTACATGTAACGGAGAGGCACTGAGAAGATTGAGTGAAGCCTGCTCCATGGATTTAGTCAAGCAGTAACTGGCTTTGTAGCTCATGTGGTAGATGTTCATGGCTCTAACCACTAGAGAGCCCAGGTTCAATCCCACCTGCTGACAACTTAGAATCATAGAACAATAGAGCTGGAAGAGACCTAAAACAGCCATTGAGTCCAGCCCCCTGCTCTAAGCAGGACCAAACCCATCAGATCAGCCCAGTCAGGGCTTTGTTGAGGTGAGACTTAAACACCTCCAGGGATGGAGACTCCACTACTCCCCTGGGCAGACCATTCCAATGCTTCACCACCCTCCTAGTGAAAAAGTTTTTCCTAATGTTCAACCTGGACCTTTCCAACTGCAGCTTGAGACCATTGTTCTGTGTTTTGCCATCCGTGACCCCTGTGAACAGCCTCTCTCCAGCCTCTTTGCAACCTCCCTTCAGTAAGTTGAAGGCTGTTATCAAGTCCCCACTCAGTCTTCTCTTCTGCAAACTAAACAGTCCCAATTCCCTCAGCCTTTCTTCATAAGTCATATGCTCAAGCCCCCTCATTATTTTGGTTACCCTCCTCTGGACCCTCTCCAGTGTATCCACATCCTTCCTATAATTGTGGGGCCCCAGAACTAGACACAGTACTCCAGATGTGGCCTCACCAAAGCCGAATAAAGAGGAATAGTCACTTCTCTGGATCTACTGGCAATGCTCCTCTTGATGCAACCTAATATGCCATTAGCTTTCTTGGCTACAACGGCACACTGTTGACTTGTCCAGCTTCTCATCCACTACAATTCCCAGGTCCTTTTCTGCAAAACTACTACCGAGCCAGTCAGACCCCAGCCCGTAACAATGCTTGGGATTCTTCCGGCCCAGTGCAGGACTCTGCACTTGTCCTTACTGAACCTCGTCAGCTTTCTTGCAGCCCACTCTTCCAATTTGTCTAAGTCAGTCTGGACCCTGTCCCTACCCTCCAGCATATCTACCTCTCCCCCTAGCTTAGTGTCATCCGCAGACTTGTGGAGGGTGGAATCCAACCCCACATCCAGGTCATTGATAAATATGTTGAACAGAACAGGACCCAGAAATGAACCTTGCGGCACTCCACTAGAAACCGACCGCCATCCCAACATTGAGCCATTGATCACTACCCTCTGGGCCTGACCTTCTAGCCAGTTTTCTATCCATCTTACTGCCCATTTATCCAATCCACATTCCTTTAACTTGCTGACAAGAATATTGTGGGAGACCGTATCAAAAGCATTGCTAAAGTCAAGATAAATCACATCCATTGATTTTCCCCTATCCACAGACCCAGTTACCTCATTGTAGAAACTAATCAGATTGGTCAGGCATGACTTGCCCATCATGAATCCATGCTGACTATTCCTGATCACTCTCCCCTCCTCCAAGTGCCTCAAAATGACTTCCTTGTGGAGCCCCTCCATGATTTTTCCGGGGACCGATGTAAGACCTTGGGTCAGTTGGCTTTACATAAACAGCTGTCCTTACCCTTATGTAGAATACACAGCTGCACAGGGCAACTGAAAATTTGGGACACCATTGGATCTCCACCCATTCACCCCTTCCTGTTCCTGTTTGGTGGCTGCTGCAGCCTGGTGAGTCCTCTAGAGATGAGCTTGTTAACTGAAAAATGAAATAGCTGTCTAGAGCTCAGTGTTTCTCAACCAGGGGTAGGTGTACCACTGGGGGCACCCTGAGGTCTTCCAGAAGTACATCAGATGAGTTGCCTAGTTCTACAACAGGCTACATAAAAACACTAGTAAAGTCAGTACCATCTAAAAGTTCATTCAGACAATGACTTCTTTCAACTGCTTCATTTGCCTTATGCTGAAATGTAAGTACAATGTTTCTGTTCCAATCTATTTATTTGATAATGAGATGGTAGAAAGTCAGAACGTTTTCAGTGGTAATCTTCTGTGATATTTTTGCATGGTTTTGTAAGTAAGTAGTTTGTAATCGAGGTGTAATTTGGTGGGATGAAAAACAAATCTGACTCTGGCAAAGGGTACAATGCTCTGGAAAGGTTGAATAGCACTTGTTTCAAGACCTCAGATTGCATTAGGATCATGTTTCTTATGGTATGTGAGGGAAGTCTGGGTGTACTTATGAAAACACTGGAAAAACACTTGTCTAGCAGGTCTATTAGCAGAACACTGAACCTATGAAAGAGTCATTTAAGTGGTAATGAAGCCAATTAACAGGTATACACTGGCAGTTTCTAAATTTATTGTTAGTTTGTGGGATCATAGTTTGCATAGATTAAATTTTCTTTAAAATATGAGTGTTGCTGAAGATTATAAAATCGTGCCTTTAAAAATCATCCCACCTACTCCCGGCTGCTGTTGGGCATAAGGGCACCAGTTTAATAGCACTGTGTAGGGCTCTGTAAATCCTAAGGACAGCCCTGCTTATATGTGCAGTCAACCTGCAGCTGTGTTTTTCATCAAGGCTATAACTGTGCTACATTGACAGATCAGCTTCCAGCCAGCTGGACACCAAAGCTCTTTATAAACAAGCACTGTGCACTTTGAGCACCACTGAAATGCAGCCATCTCTGGGGTGGAGCGTGGCAGCTGTTTTTCAGTCTACAGCAACATGACAGGCCAGATCAAGTCAGGGACTGACAAGGACTCCCGTACCCACTGACAATGGTGGAGTACTAAGCAGCCTACACATAGTTATCAATGATGTAATTTGGCCAGAACACCAGAGTGATGCTGGGAGGTTAAATTCATTCATGTGTAACACCAGAAGCACTGAGACCATGTACCAGAGAGAATGAAGTCTCTGCCCTACAGCCTTGGCTGAGACCCAGCTGGCCTTTTGCTCCGCATTGTCCAATACGTTTCCTGTTTGCCACGTGTCGAATGGGGCAGAGCAATGGGGCAAAATGCCACCCAGCTGCTGCACAAGTGGGGCACCCCCCAAGCACGTGGCAGCAGGAGGAAGCAGCCGCTGCAGGCATTCCTCCAGCGCGACTCCTGTGGCTTTGGCCAGGAGCTGCGCACCTCCTGCAGCTGATGCTGGCTTGGTGTGGCTCCTTCCCAGTGGCTCCCTCCTGGCACTGGTCTAGCTGGGTGCCATGCCCCGGTGGCTGCTTCCCTGTAGGCAGCCTCAGGGTCCAGCATGGGGCTTGTGACCCTGGCTCTGGGGGCTGCCTGGCTCTGGGGTAGTGGGAGGGCATTGATTTAGAACTGGGACTGGCGCTGGGGGTGCCTGGCTCTAGGTGTGCCTGGCTCTGGGGGAGGGGAAGGTATTTCAGGATGATTAGCACAGGCACAACACTTCATGCTCAGTCAACATGGAATATTTGCCTGATTTCAGGGCCTTAGTAAAGGCTGAAGATTGCGAAGTCTCACACTGATTTCTAATAATATCAATAAATGGATCGTTTGAAATGTTGGGATTAGTTTTATTTAGTATGAAATACCCACTAATATTATCATATTATTTAATCATTTTTTGTGTAATATAATGTGGTGAATTGGAAGGCCGACAATCACAACTGTAAGAACAACAAGAAGTCCTGTGGCACCTTAGAGACTAACAGATATTTTGGAGCATAAGCTTCTGTGGGCAAAGACCTGCTTCATCAGATGCATGAGACATGATGAAGCAGGTCTTTGCCCACTAAAGCTTATGCTCCAAAATATCTGTTCGTCTGTAAGGTGCCACATGACTTCTTGTTGTTCTCAAAGATACAGACTAACACGGCTGCATCTCTGATACTAATCACAACTGTGGTGATCTTTGCATTCCGACTGGTCACCACTGGTCTACAGCAACATTACAGGCCAAATCAACGGGAACTGCTCTGACCCTCAAGCAGAGGGGAGGAGAAAAGATCTCATCTGTTCCCCAACAAGTGCTGGACTTTTCCAAAGATTTAATCTAAAATGCCTTTCCCTTTGCTTGAGAGACCGTGTGGGTCAGGGGACTGGTACTTTGGAGCGGTAGATTCTGTTCTCAGCTCTGCTGCTGACCTGCTACGTGGTTCTGAACAAATCTCTTTGTTGGTCTTGAGTATTTCGACTGTTTGTTTGGGGCAGGGCCTGTTTGCCACTACGCATCTATACATTGTGCATGACGCAACAAGAGTCCCAGTATCCTTGTACTATAGTTAATACCAACATGGACATTTACCTGCAGCCTGACTTTTGCCGTGTCCAGAGGGAAGGTGCAGAGATCTGCTATGCATGCTGCTGTCCCAGCGCCCAGAAACTTAACTGTGGCAGTGGGAGGGATTTCTGTGGGCTTCAGTCCAACCATTGTCTTCCTGGGTTAGCAGTAACAGCAGTGCAGCAAAGAGATGCCCGTCTGAAAGGAGCATTCAGCAACAGATGGACCAGCAGTGATCTTCCCCTTGGAAGATACGAACAAAGCTCTAAATATATTAATTATGGCTGTCAAATGAGTAAAAAAAATTAATCATGATTAATTGTGAAATTTTAAAAAATTGCAATTAATCATAGCTTTAATTGCACTGTGAAGTAATAATAGAAAACCGTTTATTTAAATATTTCTGGATGTTTTCTACATTTTTAAATATATAGATTTCAGTTCCGACACAGAACACCAAGTGTACCTAATGGAACCGTGACCAAAGCATGAAGCGGTATATGAACATTTAGCATATCTGACACGTAAATACCTTGTTACTCCGGCTACAAAAGAGCCTGTTCTTGGGCAGCTTCATCCGTCATAAATGTGACCAAACTTGCTTGTCTGAGTGGTTGGCTAAGCAAAAAGTGGGGTCTTGTGGACTTATAGGCGCTGAAGTTTCACATTGTTTTGCCTTCAAGTGCAGTTAGGTACAAAAAAAAAAATCTACGTATGTAAGTTACACTTCCAGCATACAGCTATCGGACTACAGTACTTGTGTAAGGTGAATTGACTAGTACTATTTCTTTTATCTTTTTTACAGTGCAAATATTTCTAATTAAAGATAATACAAAATGAGCACTGTACACTAAATCAGTATACTTGAAAATGTAGAAAACATCCAGAAATATTTCTACTTTAAAAATAATAAATAATTATAATAAATAAAAATAATAAAAATTAACTCACAAAAACTTGATTAAAAATTAATAGTGATTAATCTGTTTTATTAAGACTCAATAATAGAATACCAACTTATATTCTTATTTTTTGTGAGTTAATTGCTTGAGTTAACTGTGATTAATTGACAGCCCTAACATATATATATGTTAATAGTAATTAATAGTGATTAATCTGTTTTATTAAGTTAATTATTAAGTTAGTTATTTATAGTTAATATAAATTAATATTAATTAATAACTAGTAATAGTAATTAGTAATAGTAAATAGTAATTAATAGTGATTAATCTGTTTTATTAAGTTAATTATTAAGTTAGTTATTTATATTTAATATAAATTAATAGTAATTAGTAATAGTAAATAGTAATGAATAGTGATTAATCTGTTTTATTAAGTTAATTATTAAGTTAGTTATTTATAGTTAATATAAATTAATAGTGATTAATCTGTTTTATTAAGACTCAGTAATAGAATACCAACTTATATTCTTATTTTTTGTGAGTTAATTGCTTGAGTTAACTGTGATTAATTGACAGCCCTAACAAATATATATATTTATAAATATATTTGCTCTCCTTGTCCATCTATTATATAACATATATATACATGTTCGGGCTGTCAATTAATCACAGTTAACTCAAGCAATTACCTCACAAAAAAACTTGGTTAAAAATTAATAGTGATTAATCTGTTTTATTAAGACTCAATAATAGAATACCAACTTATATTCTTATTTTTAAAGTAGAAATATTTCTGGATGTTTTCTACATTTTCAAGTATACTGATTTAGTGTACAGCGCTCATTTTGTATTATCTTTAATTAGAAATATTTGCACTGTAACAAAGATAAAAGAAATAGTACTAGTCAATTCACCTTATACAGGTACTGTAGTCCAATAGCTGTATGCTGGAAGTGTAACTTACAAACGTAGATTTTTTTTTTTTAATACCCAACTGCACTTGAAGGCAAAACAATGTGAAACTTCAGCGCCTATAAGTCCACAAGACCCCACTTTTTGCTTAGCCAACCACTCAGACAAGCAAGTTTGGTCACATTTGCAGGACTCAGCAATATATTTGCTCTCCTTGTCCATCTGTTATTATCCATTTAGCTGAGATCTAGAGAAGTATGAAAACAGATTTTATATATATATATATATGCAGTTTTCCATCTCAGCTGCCTACACACTGAATGGACTTGGGCAAGTTACAATGTCCCAGATGCTATTGATCTTATGGACTTTTGTGGCCTCTGTCACCGAGGTATCTGAGTACCTCACACTATGGAGAATGGCCCAACATACCTATGAGGCAGCGAAGGGCTGGTAACCCCACTTACGAAGTGGAACAGCAGTACAGTTGGGCTAGGTGATACACCAAAGATCACACAAGAAATCAGTAGCAGAGAAAATTATTTATTCCCCCCCCCCCCGCAACCCCGCCCAGCTCTCCCCAAACCACAGGTAGCACCCTAATCTCTGTACCATCCATTTTGCTTCCTGTGGAGCTTATTGACAAATGGTTTGGAGAAAGTGACTAGGGGAATGTAATTTTCACTTTCACATACCACTAGAACCAGGGGTCACTCTGGGAAATGAATAGACAGCACATTTAAAACAAACAAAAGGAAGTATTTCTTCCCCCAGTGCACAGTCAACCTGGGGAACTCCTTGGCAGGGAACACGGTGAAGGCCAAAAAAATAACTGGGTTCAAAAACAATTAGAGAAGCGCCTAAAGCGTTGGTCCATCAGCGGCTACTAGCTAGGTAGTCTGGGCTGCAGCCCCTGATCTGGACAGCCCATGAGTTCTGACTGCCAGCGGCTGGGAGTGGGCACTGGAGGAGGGGTGATGATTACCCTGTTCTCTTAATTCCCTCTGGTGCTTCTGACATCTGCCACTGCTGGAACACAGGATAGGCTAGAGGGCGCTTTAGTCTGATCCACTGTGGCCATTGCTATCAAGCCACCAGGGCTGCTCATGGGAGCAGATCCCCTCCACAGCGGCAATTCCAGTTTGCTGTTATACTCGCCAGGCTGTGACCTGTGTTCCCAGTAAGCTGAGCGCTTGGGCAGCCGCCCAGGAAGCAATTCAGGTGCTGCCCAGCTGATTAGCAGAACAGCCACCCACAGCCGGCAGCGTGGGTTTCGATTGGGGGGTGCACAGCTGCACATGCCTTGGTGCACATAACAAAATTTATTCCATCCATGGATGTTAAAAATAGAGGAAACCCTGGCTAGGATGTCCTCATCTGACCTGGTTACCACATCTACTCCTGTGAGTAGCCCTCTAGTGCGCCAGCCAAATCCTGGGCCAAGCTCCCCACGGGTAGAAACAGCTGCAGTGCCATTGCCGTGCAGCAGCAGGGCTGAGATGTGAGTGCGGCCAAAGCCAGTGAGGCTTTTGTTCCAAAGGGGCAGGCTGTGAGCATGAGGCGTCTCACCCCGAGGCGTGCGGAGGGATGGGGGGGTCCTGTGTTTGGGGCAGCCAGAAAGGGAGCTGCTGGCAGCATGCACACTAAGCCTGCCTCTGCCAGGCATGGTCCCATCAGCCCCGTGTTCCCCGGAAGCTGGGCGCATGGGGTTAGCGGCACGCCCACAGGTAGGTGTGTTTCACCTGGTGGTGCACACGGCTTAGTGCGCTTAAAATTTTATTCCGCACATGGATGGAAAAGCTCAGAAGCTGTGTTGCTCAGACCTGACCCAAAGCCTCTGCAGGTTAATGTGTGTCTCTCCATTGCCTTCGGCAGGCTTGGAGCAGGCCCTTTCTGCAGGGGGCTGCTGGGATGTAAACTGCGGGGGGGGCGAGTTCTTAGGCAGCTGTCACACTGGCAGAGCACACAGGCATGAGAACAGCAGGACCCCCGCCCCCAAGACAGCCAGATGCTGCTGGCTGCGGGCGAGGCAGCAGCGCAAGGATGGAAGGGCTCAGCCCATTCCTGGTCACCCGCAGCGACACGGACCGCGGAGCCATACCTGAGAGACGCAGCAAATCGAGATCACACTGCTCCTTGCCAGCCTCTGTGAGCTCCGTGTCTTGGCCCCTTATTTATATACCCCTGGCGGGCGGCACACTGAGCTGAATGGCAAAGGCTAAGGACAGAGATCATGTACCATCACCAGTCACCCTCTTGCCAGGGGTTTAAAATAGCTCAGCAAGGAGCAGTCATGCGACTCAGAGGGGCTTCAGGAAACCTTACGCTGGCCCTTCGCCCCGGACGGTGCAGCTCCACCGCCCACAGACAGCGGCAGGGGGCAGCTTTTGTGTTTGCTGACCCTGCCTGGAGCTCACTTGGGCATCCCCACTGTCCTCGCTGGTGCTGCTCCGGGGCAATCCCCAGACACCCGAGGTGAGGCTGAAGTCAGAGACATGAGGGGGGGACGTGGCCCGGTGGGGCCAGAAGCACGTAACAAAAGCTGCGCGATAGAGATAGCCGGGATAGGTTTAAAAGCTCTTGTATTCGCCTGCTGGGACCAGAGAGACCGACATCCAATGCTGTCTGTGTGTGAGTCACACCCGGGGTCAGTCACTGTGGCCAGACCCATGAGGGCTGTAGGCAGTGATCCCCGTAAGGTGAGCGCGTGGGCAGCCACCTGGGAAAACGTCAGGTGCTGTCTGGCTGATTAGCAGAGCGCCCCCAGCCGGCAGTGCGCGTTTCTATGGTGGTGCCCATCTTTGTGCACACCACAACATTTATTCCACCCAGGGATGGAAAAAATTTGAGGCACACAGGCTGCAGGCTCTTTGCCACTGACTTCAGGGCAATGGGGGAGCCTACGTCCCTCTGTGGACCTTGCTGTTAGCAGCTCTGTGTCTCAGTTTCTCCAGCTGTGTAATGGGAATAAAAACTTCCCTTTCCCTGCAGCAACACTGGTGCTGCTTTGCTCAGGCAGGGGGGGCGGGGTTAAGCAGCTCTTGCCCGGCTGCTGGACTGGTGCAGTCACAGCGCCCCAGCTGGGGTCACTCGACTATAACCACACTGCGCCAGGAGCAGGGCTATGAGCACATGCTCCTTCTCTGTGAGGTGCTCACACGCCCCACGGGCACAGGCTGTCTAAGAACCCAGCAGCAAGCTCAGTGTCATCACCTCCATTGGCAATCTGACTTAGCAGCCTAGGCAGGGCGCACGCATCTAACTGATAGCCCTGGGCTGACTTGAATACACAGGTGCCCCACCTTTAGTGGTTCCATAGGCAGCTGAAGGCTGCGTATGTGGGGCTGGTGGAAGAAAGATTGGTGGCCAGTGTGGGGCAGGTGGCAGAGGCCTGGGAGGCAACCAAAACCCCAAGTGCAGGTCCAGGCGTGGAGCCTGGTGTGGCAGCTGGGACCCTGGATATGGTGCCAGTGGTGGAGGCGTAGGCAGCAGCTGGGATCCCAGGCCTGGGGCTGGTGGGGGCTGGGAATTCATGTAAAATGCAAGGATGTTGCAGCATCCTCCCAGTTCCTGTACCAACCTTGCCCTGCTTCTCCCCTCTCCCTGCAGCCCTAAGTGTAACCCCTACCTCACAGAGCAGCTACTCCATTCCCTCTCTCCCCTGCACAAGGCACCATGTATTGTACGGACAGCCCTGAGACCCTCTCATCATGCACCACCATGAACATGGTCCCTTGTCTGGTCCAGGCTGGAGAGCACCTCCCACATGTGTGGTGCTAAGCAAAACACGTCACCGCCATTGAGAAAATTCCGGAAAACATTGCTGTCACTTTGGACTGAGAGATTTGGGGGCAGAGTTAGCAGCGCTCATTAGGCTACAAAAGCTGTTCTTGTGCATAATGACCTACCACCCTTTCTTGCCCTCCCCGGTGAGGTTCGGCTTTTAATCCAAACCTAATATGATCAAGCACCTGATGCTATTCGATAGCAAAAGATTCGAAGAGAAGGATATTGGCGTTCAAGAGGAGTTGCTCTACAAGGATCCTGGGAATAGGATGGCTGCAGAAGGTCACCAACGAGGAATTATATAGGGAGATGCGGCTGAAAGCGAACCTGCTGCAGAAGTATATGGAATGGAAGTTACAGCTATTCAGGCATTTCTGCAGAACAAGGAATGAGAAGTCAAGACCCTGGTATTTGGCATGATGGACAGTTTAAATAGGAGAGGCAGCCCCCACAGAGAATGGGTAGATGATGTAGTAGATTGGTGCGGAGCTCGTCTACAGAAACTAAGCCGCCCTGCACTGGACAGGGAAAGATGGAAGGAAATAGTGAGGGAGACATCAGACAGAAATAGGATCTGAGCTCACGGGTGATCATGATGATGATGCTATTTTAAAAAAAAAAGCAATAAAAACATTCTTGTTTTGGCTCAAACGTTGCAGCCCAACCATTGCAGCCTGGTGCTAGTGCATGAGCCCCAGGAAGAGAAAGTAACTTCCACAGTGAAACTGACTTGCCTCCTTTCTCTGCCAGAGCTTAACCTCCCTCTCTAGAGGTCAGCGTCTGAGTCCGACAAACCTGAAGGTTCAGGGTGGGAGCTGATTGCGCAAGAACAAAGGGGGATAAATGGGTCACGAACACATTTAAGGTTTGACACTGGAAGGTTTCTAAGCATCAGCGCCATGAGGGGCCACAGGGGCCCTCCCCTGCAATAGGAGCAGTGAGGGGCAACCAACCAACTAGCTTTAAGGTGACACATGATCACTTTATGAGTAGCTCACAGTTGCTGAGACGGGACCCAGGGACCCAGGAGCTGCCTTCTGTGCCTCTTAAGTCTGTGTCTCCCACCCTTTTTATAACGGAATCATAGAATCACAGGGCTGGAAGGGACCTCAGAAGGTCATTGAGTCCAGCCCCCTGCCTAAAGCAGGATCAACCCCAGCTACATCCCAGCAAGAACTCTGGCAAGCCGGGACTTAAAGACCTCAAAGGGTGGCAACTCCACCACCTCTCTAGGCAACACATTCCAGTGCTTCACCACCCTTTTCCTAATATCCAATACACCTCCCACTCTGTAACTTGGAACCATGGTTCTTTGGTCTGTCATCCTTCACTACTGAAGGACCCCTTTTAAAAAAGTACCCCTCAGACGTCTCTCGTGTACGCATAAAGATACACATACCACCAGCTGAGAAACATGGTCCTAAGGTAATCTGAGGTCTTGAAGTACATGCCATTCAATCTTTCCAGTTTACTGTCTCCTTTGCAGGGGTCAGATTTTGTTTTGCATACCACCAAGTTACACTTCACTTATAAACTGCTTACTAAAAACCATGCAAAAATATCACAGAAGACTGCTATTGAAAACGTCTACCATCTTATTATCAAATAAACAAACTGGAATAGAAATACTGTACTTACATTTCGGCGTAAGGCATATGAAGCAGTGGAAACAAGCCATTGTCTGAATGAACTTTCAGATTGTAATGACTCTACTGGTGTTTTAATGTAGCCTGTTGTAGAACTAGGCAAATATCTAGATGCGTTCATGCACCCCGGAAAACTTTGGTGTACCCCAAAGGTACCCATCCCTCTGGCCGATGAACACTGCCCTGGGTAAAGCAGGGCAGTACAGTCTCTGGCGGCATTAACGTATGAAAGGGCTGTTTCAGCTTTCCAATGTTTGGGTTTTCATGAACCCATGTGAATTTAACTCTCCAGTGTCCACAGCTGGCCTGGAGTCTGAGCTGGAATATCTATGTTGCAGCGCTCTGTCTGCAGCTTGAAACCAGAGCAGCCTGACAGGGTGGGGGAAGCTTCTGGTGGGAAGAAAATAGATATGTTCATACCAAGTGAGGTTGGAATTCAACTAGGACTCAGCCCAGCAACTGGCCCAGCTATTTGCAGAGGCTGTTTCTGTGAAGTGAAAAGGAGCCCAGTGATGACGTTATGTAGAAATGGACCGTGTGACCCCAACTCATGGCGGGGGGAATCGGTGGGATGCAGGGGCAGGGATTGCAAAAGGGCTATGAGTGGTGGTGTCAACAGGGCCATGTGTGAACACTGGCACCAGTCACCAGCTCTGGGGGGACAGCTGAGGCCAGGTTAGCTTCTAGCTTCAGGTAACTTGGGACATAAATATGGGTTTGATACATACAAGCTCATGCTGCAGCCCAGGGACCCCTCCGTGTTCCATATACAGCAAACACCCTACCCGCTTTATGTGCGGGTTGCTTTTCTGCAACCCCTGCATAACACAAATTTTCGGGCATGTCAAGGGGGGGACAGGAACCAGGTTGCACCTAGTTGCCCTCTCCCCTGGGCTTGTAGGAACCAGGAAGCTGACCAGCCCAGCAGGACTGGTCAGTTTCATGCCTCCCAGTGTGGCAGAGAGCTGGGCACCACTGGGCAGACTGGTTTCCAGCTCCCTGACATTTGCCGCTTGAAAGTGAGCAGGGCAGCAACCTTGCTCAGTTTTGGGACAGCCTGGCTCCCTGCTGCTTCGTGGAGCCAGGAGACTAACTGGGGCTGCTGCCCTGCTTAGTTTCCTTGCTCTGCAAGTGGAGGGGAGCTGGGACCTAGGTTGCCACCTGAGTCCCAGGTCCCTGCCACTCTGGAGACCAGGAAACTGCTCCTGTCAGGGATGGCAAGACTCAGGCTGCTGCCCCGCTTCCCGCTGCCACCCCAACAAGAGTGGTTTCCCACACCTGTCGGGGTGGCAGGCGCGTTAACCCAAGACACGCGCAACTTGCTTGTTCATATCTTGAGAGTTCGCTGTACTGCTAAGACAGAGCCAATGCCATCTGCCTCAGTTTCCACATCTGCAAAATGGGACCATGCTTTGAGTGCTCCTGCTGAAAAGTGCCATAGTAGAGTCATGCTATTATTAAGCCAGTGCTCGTTGTGGACTTAACCAAAGCACATGGGGCCACTGTGGTGGCACGTGAGCCCACAGTATGGTGGGGGGCGTGAGTAGGTGGGTTTGTGCCTGAAGTAAAGAGGAGAGCCATTAGAGAGCTGACTGCTAGGCTTGGCTCTGCTGCTGGCTTGCTACATGCTGTTTGGTGAGTCAGGTTCATCCATCTTTGCCTCAGTTTCCCCATGTATAAATAGGGGAGCTTATGACTTGCCACTTCAGCGGGTGACTAAATTTGCTGGTGGTTGGAAACCACCTTGATGAAGGTTGTGCTCGACAACCAGGTTGGGGCAGTGGTCCCGTTAATTATTTTGCAACCAAGTGCAGAATAAATTTTGTGTTGTGTACTGAGGCATGTGCAGCTGTGCACCACCCATAGAAAAACATGCTGCTGGCTGCGGGCAGCCTTAGGTGCACTGCTCATCTGCTGGGTGGCAACTGAATCACTCATGGGTGGACACCCACTAGCTCAGCTTACAGGGAACACCAGTCAGGCTACACCTGGCCCACTGACCTGGGAGGGGTGATCTAGATGGTGCTTGATCCCGCTGAGAGAGCAGGGGACTGGACTCCATGCCCTCTTGAGGTCCCTTCCAGTTCTATGATTTATTGTGTGTTGCTCATCACTACCACATGAGCTGGTACCTGATGTTTAGCCCCAAGAACATAGCCACAGGGTGGCCTTTTTTTCTATTTAGAACATTATGGCATGGGGCAGAGACAATCCTCTTACGTTTGTACAGCCTCTAGCACTCTCTGGGCACTACCAATACCAAATACTGAAGTAACAGACGATTTCCTGGGAAATCCAAGGATGGGAATAACACGGTAATAAATTCACCTCCCAGTGCAGGGGAAGCCAAGTTAGATACCAAGGGTGAATCTACACTTACTGGACAATTGACCACGGCTTGATCGGTCTTCCAGAGTTCAATTTTGCCACGTGCGTAAAGAAGTGGCAAAATCGATCTGTCTGGTTATGGCTGTCAACCTCGGTACTCCACGTTATTGCATGGAGTAAGAGATGTTGGCATGCCTCTGAGGGGCCTGGGACTACCCTAGGGCAGAAAGTCGATTCTGATATGTCGATTCAAGCTACTCTAATGGCATAGCTAGAATTGTGCATCTGAGATCACCTTTGTTCCCTAGCGTAGAGCTACCCTAAGAGCCAAAAATAGCTGTGGGTCGACTGTAAAAAGCCACATATTAGATAAGATTAAAATAGCTCGATCTGCTCTAACCCAATTCTCATTATGCCTGGGTCTCCCCAGAACTCCTTTCTCTGTGACATGTCAATTTGCCAAGGCGTGAGGCCAACAATGCCACGTAGGTGCTGACTCCCGAGGCTGTTAACAGCTGACCTGGAAGTCACACACCTGCTGGCTCCTTTCATCCTCGCATGGGGTGGAGGATTTCGGCTACTGGGTTCACTCCAGGGGAAGCACCACTAGATTAGGACGTAACATCCTCTCTAACCCCATGAGGGGCCAGCTGCGCCCAGCAGGGTGTGCGAGAGACACGCCCGATCAGGCTACAAGAACATGCTTGTCTGCTGATTGCCAGATGTGTATTTCCTCCAGGCAGGGCTGCTCCTTAAGGTTTTTAATGTCCTAGTCAGCCTGGGCACCTGGACCCTCCATCCCATGCGTGCGTGTGTGGCGGGGGCGGGGAGCAGACAGTCCATGGGACAGGGCTGTGGGGGCAAGCTAAGGAGGGTGCGGGGGGGAGGGCAGAGAGGCTCGTGGCAGCAGGCAGACTGAGGGGCACACTGGCTGGAGCTGTGGGCTGGCAGGTGGTGTGGGAGGGCAAAGGATGGGGGTGGGGAGGTTGGGGATTAGGGGTCTGCAGCCAACAAGGTGGGAGATGTAGTGGGAGGCGGCTGGGGCCTGTGGTGGAGCAGGGGCTGGGAGCCAGGGAGGGGATGGGGGACAGGGGTTGGGGTTGCTGGAACCAGTGCTGCCCACAGCCAGCAGCAGCCCTAGTCCTATTATACACATCAGAGGGCACTACCAAATTTGCAACACACCCAGCATCCCAAATTCAGTGGTGCACTATGCCCTGGTACACACTGCACATGCCTAAGGACAGCAGCACCCTGGGCCTTCTGGTGGGGAAAAACAGTTCAAGAGTCTGCCCACTGGGGCTCCGCTGGCTGGAAGAACTAGGAGCTGGGCTCTGGGGGTTGTGCTGCTGGGTTACCCAGTCTCTGTTCAAGTGCAGAAAATGGCAGTGGAGGGGAACTCTCTCCACGCTCTGACCTGCCAAAACACACGCAGCTGCTCGGTTGGGAAGTGGAAGTGCTTGTACCGCAGGGGACTGGAACGGTCAGGGCTTGGAATTCATTCTGAGAAGGAGCAGGGCCAGGCTGGCTGAGTGTAGAGATGCCAAACCGACGTGCAGCCAGACGCACGTTTCCTTTCTGGTAGTTGAACCCAGCGCTGAGGAGAAGTGTCAGCCTTGAAAATTAAACATCTTAACGTTTTCCCATCAGAAGAGGGAGTAAGTGGGCAGCCACAGTGCCAGGTTCCTACAAGCTTCCTTACATCTTGTGAGTAAGCCGCCTCCAGCTAGGGAGCATCTACCCAGCCAAAAAAAAAAAATCAGGGCACACCTTCACTACAGGCTGGATCGACAGGCAGCAGTCAAGCCACTGGGGTTCAATTTACCAAATAGATACTAGATACGATAAATGGAGCACTGAGCAGTCTATCGACTCCCCCACTCCAACATGAAAGTGGAGTCCATGGGGGAGCGTCAGGGGTCAATTTACTGTGGTAGATACCACAGTACTCAGACGTAAATATGTTGACTTCAGCTGTGTTATTTACACGGCTGAAGTTGCATAGCTCAGGTTGATGGCCTGCAATGGTGTAGACCAGGCCTTAGGGTGATACCTGTAAGCATGCGCCAGCAGCGGTAGTAATATAAATACAGCACTGGCACTACTGGCCGCTAGCCACATGGGCCAAAATAGAGCAAACCTCAGTAGTAGCAAGAAAAACCTGTGTGACGGGGCGACAGGGAAGCATGTCCCTGTGTGAAAGATGGATTAAGTGGTACCAGTGCAAAAGACAATGGGTTTGCAGTAATGCAGCTGCACCTGCTGGAGCTGGCAATTACTGAAATAGGGACCAATGTTCATCAGAGACTTGGCCTCGCTTATTCAGCCTCGAGAGCTGCAAGAGCGGTGAATTACCCAAGTGATTTTTTCTGAGGTAGACGAAGTGCTAGCAGTGAGGGGAGAGGATTTCTGCCTATTTGGCACCTTCAGCTCTTACCCTCTTTACTAAGACAGCTAACAGAAGACCCTTTGTGACAATTCTGATTAATGTTAAGCAAGGCTATTGATTAATCGCAGTTACCTCGTGTGATTAACTAAAAAATGGTGATTACAAATTACAATTAATCACAGTTTTAATGGCATTGCTGAACACCACCACGTAAAAGGTATTATTTTTCAATGTTTTTCTGCATTTTCAATTACAACACAAAGTATATAGGTAAAAAAACAAAAAAAAACAAACCCAAAAACAAACCATCAAGAAGTCCTGTGGCACCTTAAAGACTAACAAATTTATTGGAGCATAAGCTTTCGTGGACTAAGACCCACTTAATCAGATGACTTCAGTGTGCAGGATGGCAACAGAGGTTTTATCACTGACTCCAATGGGAGAAGAATCAAGCTCTAACTTTTTAATATCACCAACATAATAATTCTTCAATAATATCATAAACAGCAAGAAGGCACAAAAGTACAAATTTTATTGAAAGTGGTTTTTGTTTTTTTTTTGAGATCTTTAAAAAATAAATTAGCATGGTTTGTGTTCAGGTCAGTTATCTGGAGACACTTGAAACTTGTGATTTTTAAGATATTTATGACTACATAAATAAGAAAAATAATTTAGTCACAAAATTCCATAATTGCTAGCAAAACAAGCCTTACAGAGATAAAATATTTTACAGTATCTGAGCATTTTACTTACAGTCTACCCAACCCATACAAAAATAAACATTACTTTGGCATTCAAGAAAACGTATTTGTCTTACAAAATGTTTCTAAAAAAGGTTATGGGCCTACAAAACAGCGACTGGAGCTTTCCAAGTCCAGGTTGTCTGTGCACATTTGCTTGGAGATTGCGTGTCTTGTTGCAGAAATTCTAGAGCACATTCTCTCAGAGAGAAAGATGAGCTCATACTTCATTCTTCTAAAACAGAAACAGATTCGTACAACCCTCCCCCTAAAACAACAAAAACCAACCAACCAACCAACCAAACAAACCCTCAACCCAAGTTTGCCCAGACAATTGTATGTTCCTTTATCTAGCTGGCAGAAAAGGATAATTAGTTTCCCACAAATGAAGCTTTGGAAATTTCATTTTCCTTGAGATATTCCCACAGATCAGATAACACCATTCAAGTTACTGAGGTCAGTGCTTTTCTCCAGTATCTGATCTTCCAGGACACACAGTGCCCTCAACTTCCAAGAAATCCATGAGAACGGAAGGTATTCCCTTCCTAGCATTCCTTATCTGATGTGAGTTCTGAACTCCTATTTAAAAGAGGGGTAATTACACATATTAAATCAACGAGAGTAGAAGCTTTCAGGAGAGTGGATCGGTGCTGATGTGGTGGTGGTGGGTAGGATGCCATTTTTCTTTTCAAGTCAGGAGTAGGAAAGTTCTATAGAAAGTGTCAGTCTCCCCAAATACAGAGCATGGACGCTACTGAAGAAAGCAATTCCTCTCTACACAACCACTCTGATACTTCTGCTATTCTTTTTTGGAGAACCGTGCAGAAAATATCCTGGCAATTCTCTTTGTCTCTTCTTCTGGCAGATCAGCTGATGTCAGGTTTGGTTTGTGACGGTTCTGCCTGCGATATGGAATTCCCCTGGCAGTGGCACCATTTCCTGTCTAAGGAAGAGACAGTGACATAATACTCGACATTACTTAGAACTGACACAACTCTTTATTGATCATGAGAAAGTAAAGCAATGCCTTTAGGAAGTGCATGACTGATACCCAGAAATCCAGAGATTACTTTTCCTGCTCTTGTTTCCAGGAAGGACATAACCAACTGAATGTGCTGTATTTTCCCTTCATTGCTCACTCTCCTTTAAGTGATTTTCCTCACATTCTACACACCGACAGGCATAATCTCTTAGTATGGGTCTCAGGAGCCCCCAGATATCCATATTCCTGTAGCTTCTAAAGAAGCTTTTAATACCTCCTCCCTGCCTCCCTCCCCTGCCCCCAAAGTGATTCACTTTAAAGAGACAGTGCCAGGTTACAAATATATGTTAAATATGTTTCCTCACCTTTATTACTAACAACTTACATTATAAAATCTGAAAATTAAAAATGCTAATCACATCTGCTGCTGTTTGCTTACTGTCTGTGCTTCCCTTTGTTGCATGGTGTAGTCAATTTCAATTCACTCATAGAATAATAGAATCACAGAATGCTAGGACTAGAAGGGACCTCGAGAGGTCATTATGTCCAGCCCCCTGCCCTCATGGCAGGACCAAGTACTGTCTAGACCATCCCTGATAGACACTTATCTAACCTGTTCTTAAATATCTCCAGAGATGGAGATTCCACAATCTCCCTAGGTAACTTATTCCAGTGTTTAACCACCCTGACAGTTAGGAACTTTTGCCAAATGTCCAACCTAAACCTCCCTTGCTGCAGTTTAAGTCCACTGCCTCTTGTTCTATCCTCAGAGGCCAAGAACAACAAGTTTTCTCCCTCCTTATCACAACCTTTTAGATACCTGAAAACCGTTATCATGTCCCCCCTTAACCTTCTTTTTTCCAACCTAAACAAGTCCAATTCTTTCAGCCTTTCTTCGTAAGTCATGTTCTCTAGACCTTTGATCATTCTTGTTGCTCTTTTCTGGACCCTTTCCAATTTCTCCACAACTTTCTTGAAATGTGGCGCCCAGAACTGGGCACAATACTCCAACTGGGGCCTAACCACCACAGAGTAGAGTAGAAGAATGACTTTGTGTTTTGTTCACAATACACCTGTTAATGCATCCCAGAATCATGTTTGCTTTTTTTGCTTCAGCATCATGCTGTTGACTCATATTTAACTTGTGGTCCACTATAACCCTAGGTTCCTTTCTGCCATACTCCTTCCTAGACAGTCACTTCCCATTCTGTATGTGTGAAACTGATTGTTTCTTCCTAAGTGGAGCACTTTGCATTTGCCTTTATTAAACTTCATTCTGTTTACTTCAGACCATTTCTCCAATTTGTCCAGATCATTTTGAATTTTGACCCTATCCTCCAAAGCAGTTGCAACCCCTCCTAGCTTGGTATCATCTGCAAATTTAATAAGCATAGAGTCTATGCCAATATCTAAATCATTGATGAAGATACTGAACAAAACCAGTCCCAATACAGACCCCTCCGGAACCACACTTGTTATACCTTTCCAGCAGGATTGAAAACCATTAATAAACTACTCTCTGGGTACGGTTATCCAGCCAGTTTTGTACCCACCTTACAGTAGCCCCATCTCACTTGTATTTGCCTAGTTTATTGATAAGAATATCATGCGAGACTATCAAAATGCCTTACTAAAATCTAGGTATACCACATCCACGGCTTCTCCCTTATCCAGAAGGCTCGTTATCCTATCAAAGAAAGCTATCAGGTTGGTTTGACATGATTTGTTCTTTGCAAATCCATGCTGGCTGTCTCCTATCAGCTTACCACCTTCCAAGTGTTTGCAGATTATTTTCTTAATTACTTGTTCCATTAACTTTCCTGGCACAGCAGTTAAACTGTCTGGCCTGTAGTTTCCTGTGTTTTCTTATTCCCGTTTTTATAGATGGGCACTATATTTGCCTTTTTCCAGTCTTCTGGAATCTCTCCTGTCTCCCATGATTTTCCAAAGATGATAGCTAATGGCTCAGATACCTCGTCCATCAGCTCCTTGAGTATTCTAGGATGCATTTCATCAAGCCCTGGTGATTTGCAGACATCTAACTTTCCTAAGTGATTTTTCACTTGTTCTTTTTTTATTTTATCTTCTAAACCTTCCCCTTCCCCACTAGCATTCACTATGTTGGGCATTCCTTCCTCAGACTTCTCAGTGAAGACCGAAACAAAGAAGTCATTAAGCATCTCTGCCATTTCCAAGCTTCCAGTTACTGTTTCTCCTTCCTCACTGAGCAATAGGCCTACCCTATCCTTGGTCTTCCTCTTGCTTTTAATGTATTTATAAAAAGCGTTCTTGTTTCCCTTTATGCCTGTAGATAATTCGAGCTCATTTTGTGCCTCTGCCTTTCTAATCTTGCCCCTGCATTCCTGTGTTGTTTGCCAATATTCATCCTTCGTAATTTGTCCTAGTTTCAATTTTTTATATGATTCCTTTTTTATTTTGAGATCACACATGATCTCCTGGTTAAGCCAAAGCTGTCTTTTGCCATATTTTCTAACTTTCCTACACAGAGGAATAGCTTGATTTTGGGCCCTTAATAATGTCCCTTTGAAAAACTGCCAACTCTCCTCCATTGTTTTTCCCCTCAGTCTTGCCTCCCATGGGGCCCTACCTACCAGCTCTCTGAGTTTACCAAAATCCGCCTTCCTGAAATCCATTGTCTCTATTTTGCTGTTCTCCCTTCTACCCTTCCTTAAAATTGTGAACTCTACGATTGCATGATCACTTTCACCCAAGCTGCCTTTTACTTTCAGATTCTCAATTAGTTCCTCCCTATTTGTTAGGACAGCTTCCCCCTGGCAGGTTTCTCAGACTTCTGAAATAAAGTTGTCTTCAATGCAGTCCAAGAACTTATTGGATAGTCTGTGTATCGCTGTGTTGGTTTCCCAACATATATCTGGATAGCTGAAGTCCCCCATCACCACCAAATCCTGGGCCCTGGACGATTTAGTTGTTTAAAAAAAGCCTCATCCACCTCTTCCATCTGGGTAGGTGGCCTGTAGTAGACTCCTGGCAGGACATCACCCTTGTTTTTAATCCCTTTCAGCTTAATCCAGAGGCTTTCAAACACATCAGTTTCCTATGTCCATCTCCACCTCAGTCCAAGTGTGTACATTTTTAATATACAAGGCAACACCTCCTCCCTTTTTCCCCATCTGTCCTTCCTGAGCATGCTGTACCCTTCCATACCAACATTCCAATCATGTGTATTATCCTACCAAGTTTCCGTGATGCCAACAATGTCATAGTTGTATTTATTTATTAGCACTTCCAGTTCTTCTTGCTTATTACCCATACATCTTGCATTTGTATATAGGCATCTAAGATATTGATTTGATCTTGCCTCCCAGTTTTGCCCTGACCCTCCTTTTTCTCTGCCATTATAGCCCGTGCTCCCTCCCATTTCCTACCCATCTCCGAGATCGCCATCTTCTCTATCTACCCGTGGGCTTTGCTTCCCTGTCCCCCTCGAACCTAGTTTAAAGCACTCCTCACTAGGTTAGCCAGTCTGTGTTCAAATAGGGTCTTCCCTCTCCTCGAAAGGTGAATGCCATCTCTGCCTAGCAGTCCTTCCTGGAATAGCATCCTGTGGTCAAGGAAGCCAAAGCCCTCCTGGCAACAACATTTATGCAGCCAGGCATTCACCTCCAAGATGCACCTGTCTCTGCCTGGGCCCATACCTTTAACAGGAAGGATTGAAGAGAATACCATCTGCACCCCAAGCGCCTTCACCCATACTCCCAGAGTCCTGTAGTCACTCTTGATCTGCTAAGTGTCACACCTCACAGTACTATTAGTGCCCACATGGATGAGCAGCATGGAGTAGTAGTAGCCAGAGGGCTGGAAAATCCTCGACAACACCTCCATAATGTCTCGGATACGGGTCCCCAGCAGGCAGCATACCTCCTGAGATGAAATGTTGGGGAGACAGATAGGCTCCTCTGTCCCCCTCAGAAGGGAATTGCTGACCATCACCACCCTGCGTTTCCTCCTCACAGTGGTGGCAGCTGACATCCCAGCCTTGGGGGTACTAGGCTTCGCCTCTGCTGTATGGGGTGATTCCTTGTCTCCTGTATGAAGTACAGCATAGCAATTTCCTAGGACCATGGTAGGAGGGTTGGGAGCAGGGGTCGGGCACTGCCTGCTGCCAGAAGTAACCAGGTTACTTGTATTAACTTGGTGCTGCAGTTTCTGGGATGGAAACACTATTGGGGGAGTGGATAAGGGAATGTATTTGTTTTAACATGCTGCAGACATTAGGATTAAAAATAAATGGAAACGTCTTCAGTTTGTCAATGTGGGGGCAAATGTAATCTGTTAGTGCCCTCTTCAATAGCTTGAATTATTAGATTCTTTAGGAAGATAACTTAGCTCTACTGTATGTTAATATCACATCCAGGGAGCAATGAAGACGTCTTCTAAGGAAGGCCTTAGTGACTTCATTTTCGTTAATTTCATGGTCACAAGATTAAAAAATATCAAATATAATGATTTCAAACTACTTAAATCTGAAATTTCATGGTGTTGTAATTAGAGGAGTCCTTATCCAAAAAGTAGGTGTTGGGGGAAGGGGGCGGGGGGGGCGGCACAGCGGGGCTACTACCCTTACTTCTGCACAGCTGCTGGCAGCAGCACTACCTCCAGAGCTGGGCAGCCTAGAGAGCAGTGGCTGCTGTCTGGGAGTCCAGTTTTGAAACAGTGCCACTGCCAGCAGCAGTGCAGAAGCAAGCACTGCCTGGTGTAGTATTGCCACCTATACTTCTGCATCGCTGTCTGCAGAGCTGAGGCTGAGTCCTCAGTCAGCCGCACCACTCTCCAGCTGCCCAGCTCTGAAGGCAGCAGTGCACAAGTGAGGGTGGTATGATACCATATTGCACCCCCTCATTTCTGTGCTGCTGTTGGCAGGATGTTGCCTTCAGAGCTGGACACCTGTCCAATAGCCACTGCTCTCTGGCTGCCCAGCTCTAAAGGCAGTGAAAAAGTAGAGGTGGCAACACCACGACCCCCTAAAATAACCTTGCTAAGCCTCTGCAACTCTCTTTATGGCCAGGGCCCCCAGTCTGAGAAATGCTCGCTCCCTGCGACCCAAGAAATCAGTATAGTATAGGTTAAACACACACAAAAGGCCAGATTTAATGGAGGAGACTAAATTTTACAGTCCATGAATTTGGTACAGCCCCACTAACAAGACACAGCACCAAGGATTTTACTAGGGACAGGAACCCTGTCACTTTTTATTAGGTTGTCCCATCTCTAATTTTTAGGATTTTTGAAAATCCACCTGTTCTCCTCTGGAACGAAGGGCCGCATGTGAGCTGCCCAAACAAGGATCTTAAGAACAAGTATCCTTTCCAGACTGCAGACCACTCTCCAAGTACTTGCTTACAATATTTGGTCTCCAAGGGCTACACTTCATCCTCTCCATGATCTAATAAAACTCTTACCCATTTTATTTTTTGTTCTGTTGAGAAACAAACGGGCTGGCCCCCATGCTTTGAGGAGTTAAAACTCAAATGGATAGGGTTTTTTTTGTAAACATCTTCAGCTTTTACACATCTCTATTTGCCAAATGTCTGCTTCTCTCTCTCTGCACCGGCCACCGATCCTTTAGGTCAGCACAAGGTAACTGTATTCAGCAATTAACTGCCATGGGTTCAGGGAGGACCCTTTCCAGCAGCATATTAGTTTCTTAACCCAGTTTTTGAAAATTACTTCACAATGGAAGAGTCCACTCCTCTCCGCCAAAACTATTTAAGTTCTGCAGTGCTGCCTCCCACAGACTATTTCAGAAGGTTAATGTCTGGGCCTAAAACTAGATACAAGACAGAGCTACGTAATTCAGATATGGATTATGACTCTCAGAAGTTAGTGGATGGCCCATTTATGGGTTCAGGTCTCTCTCTATCCAAATCCTGCTGCTACTGAACTCATTGGAGTGACACCAGATGTTCTAGTCTCTAAAAACTAGCATTATAACCCCCAGACCCACCCATTATACTTCCTTTCCTGTAGTCACACTCTTCCACACAGAAATTAGACTTGTGACAGAGCCCCCCACTGTCTGAAGAAACTGTTTAGACATAAAATGCAGACTTATTCAAATTGTTTTTTAAAAACAGCATATTTTAACACACAAGGTTAACATGGACTGCTCTGGGCCCACCATCCTTCACTCAGCCCCACTGTTCAGGCACAAACAGCTGAACAGTACCTGGGAACTTAGGAAAACATTCTCTCTCCAGTAACTTCATAACTAGGCCAATTCTGGCAACCACAGAGACATTAAGAGAGACGAGTTTGTCTGCTATTGACCTCTAAGAATTAGAAGTGAGCCTGAGTATGTTTGGAGCACATAGCTTGGCATAAGTTGCACTTCTGTTAACATCAGTTGGAGATAGTCTGATCTATGCTTAGAGTATGATAAATCTGTCTGACCTTTCACTCACAAAGTGGGGCTCTCTCTCTTCAGCAAAGTTTTGCAGATATACCCCCAGCAGATACCTCTCTTGAAATGTCAAGTGTCCAGAAGTGCTCAATGCTCCCCAAAAGCAGTTATCTGCTCCCCACCCCCGATGTATTGTTTTGTTGGGGGAAATTGTAATTTAAGAACAGATAGTTTGATGGCTTGTCTGACGTGGTTCCTCAGACTTCAGCTGCAGCAGACAAATGAAAATTCTGCTTTGGATAAGCCATGTAAGAAAACAATCCACGAAGGAGAAAAGCAATCCGCCTTCTCATACCACTTTCTATGGATTGTGCCTCTACCCTTACCCGGATGTCAGCCTCCTGTTCTCAGACCATGCCATACATACGCCCCATGCATTCTGCCACATGCTAAGGCAAGTCCATTAGAAGACGGCTGAAGCACAAGGCTGTTAATAAAGTTAGTCTGTATTTTACGTAGACAAAAGAACAAAACATGTTATAATCACACTGAAACACTAGGGCCAAGGTTTTCAGAAATAGGTTTGTAAATAAGTGACCTGATTTGCAGAAGGCCTGAGTACCCAGAAGGTCCTAGTGATCCAGTTGTGGGACAGCCATCAAGACTGAACTTTTGCAACCAGAGACGCAGTGATAGGTGTAGAATCACACACTTTGTGCACACAAAGTTGCATGGTTAGAAAAACCTGTTATGCAAACACAATATAACTACTTTTATTTCAATCACTGAACAGAAGAATTGCCATAATGGGTCAGACCAACGGTCCATCTAGCCCATTATCCTGTCTTCCAACAGTGGCTGGTGTCAAATTCTTCAGAGGGAATTAACAGAACTGCACAATTATGGAGTGCTCTACCCCTGTCAACCAGTTCCAGCTCCTGAAAGTTGAAGTGTGGGTTGTGCTCCTGATCACCTTGGCTAATAGACCTATCCTCCACAAAATTTATCTAGTTCTTGGCTTTCACAAATCCCCTAGCAACAACTCACAAAAGCTGACTGTGTACGGTATGAAAGAAATACTTCCTAATGTTTCTTTCAAACCTGCTGCCTACTAATTTCATTGGGTGACCTTTGGTTCTTGTGTTATGTGAAGATAAGTGCCAAGAACCAATTATAACAAGACTGTACTTAGAGATTACAAATTTACAATATTATACTAGGGCTCTGTATTAATCACTATGTCATGGAGGACATGGAAATTGTGAAAATGTCCCCAAACTGTGATCTTTTAAATTTTTTAAAAAAGGAAAATATCTGAAAAGTCTTTAAGACAAAATATGTAGTAAATTTCAAAGACTGAATGAATTTTACTAGTAAATTTGGTCATCTTTCACTGTTACCTGTAAAATTAATTCCTTGCAAACTCTGTAATTCAACATATTGTCATTTACACTGTCATTAATTTTCATAAAAAACACTGAAAACAAATATTGAAAGCGGTGATAGATTATTTCTGCTAATATTGTTCTAATCAGATTTCCTAAAGCTACACAGATGTTGGAAGAAAATGACTGTAAGATTGACAACACCACAAATTAGAAACCAGAAGAACAATATGCTTACAACCCATATACAGCTTCCTGTCTGCCCTATGTACCTCTCAAGGCTGTTCAAAGACCAAATCAGCAGCTTATATCGCTTTCTCTCCTCCCACTGCCAAGTGTCTGTGAAACAGCTGAAACATTAACATTGGCTGGAGAAACAGTAACCAGCCTGAACTGGCTCCGTACTAACTCTTTTGACCTATGTACACAATTAGTAAACAAGTCATCTTGAAAATGTAAAATGGGAAGCACAAGCGTGCTGATAAATAGCTTTCCCTCTTTCAGTGCACAAACCTGCTCAGACTCCAGATTCATTTTTTACCACAAACATTTTATATTTGAAAAACCTTAAGGATATTTCTCAAAAATAGCTCATCAGGATGCACCTACACCACCCCTACGTAAATTAGTCAGATCAGCTCATCCAGGTCTTTCAGCTATTATTAAAGACCCACACCAATCTGAGATACTAACTCTATTGTTCTGGCCAAATTCCGACTTGGATACTATGTTTTGGTTTCCTAAAGTTCTTTGTTAGTTTCAAGTGGATGCAATGTTGTTAATTTCTTGTTCTAAACTATAATGTTACTTTGTGCTGTTTGACAACTGGCTTGTTTCCACCCTAGAGAGGTCTGCATTTCAGGATTGGCATAATGATCTCTTATGTAAACAGTAGAACCTCGATTTATGTGGAGGTTTCGTTCCTTGCAACCCCCACATAACTCAAATTTTGCACAAGTTGGGGGAGCTGCGAACCAGGCTGCAGACTGGTTCCTGGCTTCCCTGGGCATGCAGGAGCTGGGGAACTGACCAGCAGCTTTGTTTCCAGCTGCCGCCTGCTCCCGGAGGCTTACAGCGAGTTGGGAAAGCGCCCACCCCACCAGGGCTGGTCAGTTTCCTGGCTCCCAGAGTGGTGGGGAGTGGGGAACCAGGCAGCAGCCTGGTTCCCTGCTCCCTGACACTCTGGGAGCCAGGTGCCACTTCTCCCTGGCTTCCCCCAGCAGCAGGCGCTGCTGTCTGCCCACCTGGCTTCCCCCAGCCACAGAGTGGCTTTGAGTTGTGCTTAACTTGCATTAATGCAACTTAAGTGCTACTGGAAGTCGCGCATTTCAAGGGTTTACTGTACTGTAATTTAAACTAGGAGGAGGCCTGGGCGCCTTGAAGACTAAAATTTATTTGGGCATAAGCTTTCATGGGCTAAAACCCATTGGATGTGTCTATACTAGCCGGCTACTTCGGAGTAGCCAGCACAACATCGAAATAGCACCCGTCGTGTCTACACGCGCCGCGTGGTATTTCGACGTTGAAAGCGACGTTAGGCGGCGAGACGTCGAAGTTGCTATTCCCATCCGAAGATGGGAATAGCGCCCTACTTTGACGTTGAAAGTCGAAGTGGGTGTGTGTAGATGATCCGCGTCCCGCTACTTCGAAATAGCAGGGTCCTCCACGGCGGCCATCAATTGAGGGGTTGAGACGCTCTGTCCAGCCCCTGTGGGGCTCTATGGTCCCCGCGCGCAGCAGCCTTTAAAGTACCATGGACCCAGATTTCCTGTCGCAGGAAGCTGAGAGCATGCAGGCAGCAGCACACGCATGTGCTAGCCCTGCACACTTTCCAGAGGCCCCAGTCTGCACTGCCACCACCCATGGCATCGAGCCAGCCCCCCAAGCGCCCCCAGGGCTCCCCTCCTGAGGGGACCCAGGCACCCCAAAAACCAAGCAGGGGGCCAAAAAGAGGCGGGGCCCCTCCTGGTCAAAGGCTGAGCGCTGAGACCTGCTGGAGCTCTGGGGTGAAGAGGAGGTGCTCCACGTGATGGGGAGCAAGCAGCAGAACACAGAAGCGTTCGCCCAACTGCCCGAGGGCCTGGCTGCCCGTGGTCACGCTGCCTGCACTCCAGATCATGTCCAGAGTAAGGTAAAGGAGTTGCGGCAGGAGTACACCTGGGTCCGGGACTCGGCCAGACGGTCTGGGGCCGCCCCTGCCGCTTGCCCCTATTACAGGAAGCTCAGGGCCATCCTGGAACCTTGGGACTCCCCCCAACCACCCTTGATACCATGATACTTAACCTCAAACCGTACTTTTTGCCACCTGTTTTAAGAGCAGCACAGTTAGAAAGTTAAGTTACCCCCATCTCCAGGCTTTACCTGCCTCAGCCCCCAAATCTGCCCCCATCCCCAAGCTTTATCCCCCAGCATAAAAATCCGCCCTCCCATCCCCAGACTAAACCGCTCTGATGTCTAACCTCCCCCCATCCCAAGACCCCGAGCTCTCCTGCATCCCCAGGCGTAGCCCTTCTCAGCCCCAAACCTGCCCCCGCCATCCCCAGGATTAACTTGCCTCAAGCACACACAGCTCTTCTGCAGCTGCCTCCTCCCGCCCCGCTGCTCCCTGCTGTCACCTCCTTCTCAGTGCAGCTGCGCAGCTCCAGTAGGGGCAGGCTCAGCTGTTCCTCCCCTAGCTCTCCTGTGGGCTTAGACTTCCCCCATGTGGGGCGGCTCCCTGACGCAGCTGACTGCTCAGTGGCTCCCGCCGCTTAAACAAAGCAACAACAAAAAAACCCACTAAATTCAGTTGGTTTAACAGCGGGCAACTGAATTTAGTTTTTTTGTTTAAGTGGCAGCAGCCTCTGGAGCCACAAGAGGTGTCAGCAGCAGCAGTGCTCAGAGCCACAAGGGGCTCCTTAAACAGCTGCATGGGGCTGCGAAGACACAGGTTGCTGGCCCCTGTAGTAGGGTATCTTCCCTTGCTTAAAATGCTGCAACTTCTCAGAGCCAGTACTCCTGCTGCCTGCTGTATTCACTCAACTCTGAAGCTGCAAAAAAGGCAAGTATGTACTCAACCAGATTGAGAGGGGATATGATAGAGTTAACAAAACCACGAATATTACCCAGAGAAGGGAGATGGGGAGCTGCTGTCTCACACCAGAAGAAATAAATACGCTCAACGTAACTGAAAGATGGCAAATTCAGAACGGATATTTCAAACTGTGTGCGCTCATACTGTGGAACTCATGGTCACTGGATATTGGGCGCAAGAATGTCGATTCAAAGGAGACCTAGACATTTATACAGATAACGAGAATATGCAGAATTATAATAGCACTAACACAAATTATGGAAGGGATGTCAAACCTCATGCATCAATCTAATTATTTGGGAACAGAATGAGAATCTCATAAGGAACATGGTATCTCATAATTGCTAAACAGACAGTTTCTGAAGGCTTCTTCTGAGCATCTGGTGTTGGCCACCAGTGCAGACAAAATATAGCACTAGCTAAAGCATGAATAGTAACAGAGAGGGAGCCATGCTAGTCTATATATTATCAAAACAAAACAGCAGTCAAATAGCACTTTAAAGACTAACAAAATAATTGATTAGGTGAGCTTTCGTGGGACACAGACCCACTTCTTCAGATCATAGCCATAACAGAACAGACTCAATATTTAAGGCATAGAGAACCAAAAACAGTAATCAAAGTTGACAAATCAGAAAAAAATTATCCAGGTGAGCAAATCAGAGAGCAGAGGGTGGGGTGGGGTGGGGTCAAGAATTAGATTAAGCCAAGTACGCCAAAGAGCCCCTATAATGTCCCAGAAAATATGCATCCCGGTTCAAACCACGTGTTAATGTGTCGAATTTGAATATGAAAGAGAGTTTAGAACTCTCTTTCATATTCAAATTCGACACATTAACACGTAGTTTGAACCAGGATGCAAATTTTCTGGGACATTATAGGGGCTCTTTGGCGTACTTGGCTTAATCTAATTCTTGACTCCCCCTCCCCCACTCTCTGATTTGCTCACCTTGATCTTTTTTTTCTGATTTCTCCTCCTTGATTACTGTTTTTGGTTCTCTATGCCTTAAATATTGAGTCTGTTCTGGTCTGGCTATGGCCTGAAGAAGTGGGTCTGTCCCACGAAAGCTCACCTAATAAATTATTTTGTTAGTCTTTAAAGTGCTACTTGACTGCTGTTTTGTTTTGATAGCTAAAGCATACATTTGGTGCAGTTCAGCAAATCACAGACAGAGTTTAATGTCTGAAGGACCCACCAGATCATCTAGTCTGATCTTCCGCATTCACAGGCCACTGAACACCAATCAGCATCCAGACACCAAACCAGACAACCAGAATTAGACCCAAGCATCGCAGCCATCAGGAGACTACACTATCATTTGCCATAGCAGGGAACAGCTCCCTGCAAAACTCACTTAATGCAGGTCTTTATCAACAGAGGCCAATGTAGGATGATTTGAGCCTAAGTCTAATTTGCTCCCAGAGTTGAACTCGCCTCTTTGCATTTGCAACATTCCCAGTGGGTCATCAAGCCCACCCACATGTCAAATTCTATTAAAACAGCATTAATGTGTAAAACTGAAAGGTTTTCACATTACTTCTCCCTTCATACGTTAACTCTTGTTCGTATCCAGTGATGCTCTAAATGGCAAGGCCTTGAAATATGTATTCCTCTACTCAGGTTTACAACTGGTCCGTTGCTCAAAGAGAACGCTGGTTGTGCAAAGTAGGTCTTTAAAAATACTGAGATTGGTTACAGAATTCCAACTGCTTAGTGCTGAAGGATTTTTAGCTTTCTGCTGTTTGCCATTTTTGTGAGCACATTACAACTGACGTAGGTCTATTTAGTAATCTCAAACACATGAGCTCAGGTCTTGTGCTTATGCAACAAATACAGCCCACTACCTTTGAAGCCTACAGGAATTTTGCCATTGACTTTAGTGGGAGCAGGATCTCACCCTATGGCACAATAGTACACTTTGGGTAATGTTATAATGGCACAAGAAGATAGGGTTATCTTAAAAGCAGTTATTTGGATTGCCTCGTTGCTATTAAGCAATAGATTCTACACTTCTTGGGCACAACAGGAAAGGCTATCATTCAAAAATTACTAGTGGTGCTCAAAGTTCTAAAATTGTTTGATTATTATAGCGTTTCTGATAGTGAGTTATTCTACTTACAGTGGGACACTCTTTACAACCATGTTTTCACATACTCAACATTCTGAAAACCTCTCCTCTGGAGCTGAAGTTTCTCATTGTAGATTTTAGTTCTGAGGTAATTTTTTTAAAATTCTGTGTTAGAAAGTATAGAGAAAATTATTTTAAAACTTTTTCTGTTTAGAGTAAACCAAAGATCATTATAAAACCCTTACTCTACATGCAAACAGTCCTAAAAGTCAGCTGCAAGGAGGAAATAAATTGGACTATGCCCTTCTTTCTTTTTTATAATGTATAGAAAGCTCTAATTTAAATTTTGGAATTAAAAAAAAATCTTGCATGTTTAGTTTAATCTACCCTGTTCTTCCTGGAAGACAGAATGGAGAGCTCAAAAACGAGCAAAATAGCACCATACATGGAAATAAAATTAATCCTGGCTAATCTGAGAAAGAGGGACAGCTACTCTTAGTCAAACTGTTTATAGTAACATCTAACTCTAATGCCTGGCAAACACTTGGGAGGAACTCTCTCAGTTGCAATCAGACTAGACAGTCAACACTGCAGTCACTCAATATTAGATATGCTGTGATGCTGGTAGACCAGGTGCCTGCTGCTAGACCTAACTGAACATTGACAAATTCATAGCTGGAAACTAATCTGGCTAATCTGTGCGAGCAATGTTAAAAAAGACATTACACACACAAGACTGCGTTTAGTCCTTATGAAATGCTTGTAGGATGTTTCATGTAGTAATTTAGCTTGTGAAGTCTGTACCCCATGCTATAAGCTAATAGCTAAGTGCTTGTTTGGGAACTATGTAAGTATTTGCACTGAAACCAAATTCACACTTGATCCTTGGTTGGTAAAATCTAACTGTACAATGCACAAGCAGTTTGGGGTGTGTGCCCTAGTCTGTAGCAGTCTGTCCTGAGGTTGGTACTCACATTTGGGAGCCAATTCAGACATTCTGCCACATGCATCCAACATTTAACCCAACACATAACTGTTAGGTTTGCAATATCCATGTGTCCTAAAGTGTAAGTCATATCACAAACAGGCCTTTCAGCTGACATGCCATCACCTAGGAGAGATAGCTGCCTCAGCAGAAAAATAGTGTAAGATGCCACAGATCTGTAGTTAGAGATCACAGAAGACTTGTACTCTTGGGTCACATTTAAGACAAGTTACTGATAAATTAAAATTGCCCCAGAGAGCACACAGGCTATGAATGACAGAAGTCATATGTAGGTTGAGCATTTCCCATTGGACTAAGCATCATGGGTGATGAACTTGCCCTTCTGAGAGTATACAGACTAAACTGGGCTTGTAAAACATACCACAGCTATGTGGACTTCAGAGAGAAGAATATAAACTAGTACTGGATAGGGCAAACAACCTTCCATTTAGGTCACACTGTGCTCTTTTTGAGACGCATGAATCTGAACCAATGCAGCTTCTGTAGGGAATGCATTCTGACACAGGTACAGTTTTGATGCAAAGGCTGCTCCTGCTGTTCTCTGATGAAGAAGTTACATTTTTGTGGTGAAACATGGGCAGATCTGATTTAAACTTTAAGAAATTAAGGGCACAGTAAAGATGTTCTGAACTGACATAATACACTGGAAATTTGAATATTAGGTTAAGATGTGTGTTTTAGGTTCTGGAAGCCTCTGGGATGATGAGATATATGGATGAGGTATGTGTTTTTATTGTTAGCTCTGCACAAAAATATTTACTGTATTAAATATGCTATTGCCTCACAAAGGGAAGTACAACACACTGTACCAATGTGGCATTTTTATGATGCATCTCTGACATCAAAAATTCTGAGTCCTCTTTAAAAATAATTTTAACCTTTTGCATAGTTTCCAGAGCATACACTTGTATTCATATCATGTTTACTCCATTCCTGGCCAGAGAAACTATCTGCGCCAGTTTAGTCCATGACTTGAATGTTGGTTGACATCTGCTCTGGTTTCCACTTTCAAGATCTCAGAGCCAATAAAAATCACACATGACCTGTGAATACCTGAGGCATAGCCTTATCAGTGTATTAAGCTTCAAAACATTGAGAAGAGACTCGTGTATAAAAATATCATGCTTTGATTTTCCTCAGATAGAAATGGCCTAATTTGTTAGGACACTGCAGACAAATTCAGGATTGTGTGCCAAGGATAAATGTCAAGGGAAGAGTCCTATGAACATTTTATCCAAACCTTGAGGCTCAGGCTGCTTAAATGTCAGAGTGCTGGATAAGAGAGAGAACTCTCAAAACATGACGTACACTGGGTTCAGTGAGTTTGTCTGGCAGCTGACTTTATTCTTGCATTAACAGAACTGTGAAAACAGTTCTAGCTTGCACAATTACATGTTCAGAGAAGTAACATTACACCTATTTTGGGAGCTTGTGCAGCAGGTGTGTGTGACACATGAGGCTTGGCGTGTGTTATTTCCTCTATATTCAGAATGATTAAAATAATCGATATGGATTTATGAGCAACTCTTTCTTTCTGGACATCCTTTTTTTTTTTTTTCAATCGATAAGGGAAGAATTTCAACCACTCTCTTCAATGACAAGGTTCAATAAGTACCTTGAGCATAGGAAAATAAATCCCTAGTTGTACAGAAGTGGGGGCAGAAAGTGGTAATTGGTATGGGGGCAGTAAACTAGGAATGAATCACAAAAGGCAAGGAAGACTGATTGGACTACTGCTAAGGAGTTCCAATTTCTTAAGGAAAGAAATCTAATATCTCGAGGGTCTAACAAGAGATACGAAAGGCTGTGTCATGATATATGGGAGCTATTTCTAATTTGCTTTGAAGGTAAATTGTATTAAGGCAGGTCTACACTATGGGGAAGGTCAAATTAAGGTAAGCAATTTCAGCCATGTCAATTACATAGCTGAAGTTGACGTACCTTAATTTGGGCTTCCTGTCTCCACTAAAGTGCATTCCCATTAGGCATGCTAAATCGAACTCTGGAAGATCAACTGCAGCAGGTCGATTTTCCCTGTAGCATAGATATACCCTCAGAATACATATGGAAAAGGTCTACCCTGGGTAGAATGCTGCTTTTAGTATAAATTACCTAACATGTTGGGACATTCTTGGACAGAAGAACAACAATATCTTGATAGTTTAGAAACAAAACTTATTTAACTTTCTGCTTTTAAAATATGTTTTCAATAAAGCATCATACTGATGTGCTGATTAGTTAACAATGAAAGGTAGAGAACTTCAGATTGAATGTCCAAGCTCAGTTCCAGTTCCGGAGTCACGCTACGTTTTATTCTATCATGATAGCATCAAAAAGGCCCCCAATATGTTTGGGTGCTGTCCAACCATAAAGGAATGCATGATTCCCACCTGGAAGAGTTTACAATCTAAAAACACAAGATAGAGCAAATGAATGCAAGAAATAAAAGGAGGGAAGGGATATGAAGCAAAACGTTTGTGTGGTTATGTACAGTGGATATGTGCACAACTTAATGACTCATTAATTTAAAAAGTAATTAAATGTTTAAAGTAAATAAACATTAAGCAAGACTGGCTGTCGCCACACTTGCAGTCATAGGAGAAATGGCCTTGAGAAAGCATTTGAGAGAAAGCCTATGACCAAGGGCGAAAATAATTTAAAAATCTTCTCACTATGGGGGCTTGGCTCCAGAGGCCATGGGTAGAAAGGGAAGGCCTAGGAGGCTACCCTCCCACACCAGCTCTTCAGAGATGTGTGCTGTGAGCCGCACATGGCTTCATCTGTTCCTGTGACAGTCAGGATCCCACAGGGCCATTTTAAATTACCAGGCCCTAAGGTAAATGCCCATTTCGGCCCCTCCCCACCCCGCTAATAGAATCTGGTAGTGCTGTCATGCCAGAACTTTAACATTGCTATCCCTTCCCCTCCTCCAAGTTGGGGGTGGGAGAGAGAGCGCTTTAACACTGGCTGTGTATGGTCTCATACTAGCAGCCACTTCTTACTCGTGCACTGTACTGGCCCGTTGTCACATACTATGTTGCAACAGAGTGGAAGAAGGCTGAAACCTGAGCTGCAATCTCCACTCGGTAAAGATCAACATCCTGTCCTGGGCTGAACTCTTCCTAAAGTGCCTTTGCCTCCTTCCATGTCGACAGTCATGCCCCCTTACTTGCTCCTCTACGCCCCCGAATCATCCTCTTTATGGCAGGAAGACAGAAAGCAGAGATCATGAGGGGGGCTTCATCAGGGAAACATGAGAAGGCAGAGGTACTTAAGGCGCTGTGTAAAGATGTCTATCAGATGCTCATGGGAGAGAAAGGGGTGTTGATAGTTAGTAGAGAGCTGCAGCTGCAGCTCAGATTTGAAGTTTGCTGAAGATGCAAATAGCCTAAAACATACCCAGAGTTCAAAACTGTCATTCCAAATACTAAGAGAGTAGCCGTAGGTTTACCTTTATATGATTCAACCCACATTTGGGGGGGAGGGGGAGTATTAATTCACTCTGTAAATCACGCCACATACTGTAAAAGTACATGCTATTACCAAAGTATCACTTTCTGAACTATATCCTGATTCCAAATTCCTAGAGGGCCAGTCACTCTTCAGATTGCGTTATTGTTTTTACTCACACTGTTCAGAGATTCTGCACTTGCACTGTAACTCCTCTACTGTTAACTGCAAGGACCTTCACATTTCAAGGCTCAGATTTACTCCCACTATAGTAAAAACAGCAAAGCTTTGGAAAATTCACAGCGAAAAGGACTGCCTCAGAACTTTGGAAGTCTGGAAAATACTACTAAGCTAGTAATTTAATTCTCTGAGAAAATTATCTGTTCTCCTCATTACTTCAACCAATATTCTATGGTATAAAACCGGTATTCTCCCTTGTTACAGAAGCTAGTTTTGCCACAGGTTGATACACCCTATAGTAATCTACTATGTATTTGAGACAGTCTGTGAATCTGTCTGTCCACCTGTTGAAGAACTCCTGCGAAACAGTAAGAGCCAGGATCACCACATTCCGTATACAGCTTAGTCTTAACATAACTTAAAGCAATTTAAGTGTTTGTTTGTGCAAAAAAACAGGATGTGCCCTGAATGGGACTGTGTCTTATAAAACCATTGAGAAAAGGAGACCATCCCCAGACAGGTGAAGGAGATTGGCTGGGGGCCATCCCACATCTGGGGCTAATTTAGTACAAACGTGCTAATATTTGAGGACTCGTAGCATCTGATGACAGAAATGCTCCTTTGATATGTATGTGTATTATGATGATCAGGAATGAGTTACTCCGGAGATTAAAAGAACAGAGCTTAGCTGAATACTACCAGCTTGCATTCACGTAATTCATTAATTACAGAAATGGAAAGTCAAATTAAGGCATACCCTGACTGCTAAAAGATTCTGAAAGCTTCAGAAGAGGCACATTTACTTCAGGGGAAACAATGTTTATAACATTGGCAAAGAGAATTTTACTCCTAAAAACAAACCGCAATGTGGCTAACACAAAGAAAGCAAAATTCAGAAAAAATAAGCTGTAATCAGCAAATGTAGGTCTAGTGACAAGCTTGTAAACATGTTTGCTAATTTCAGGTAGCTCATTACTTCAGGGCCATTAGATTCTGCCTGTTTTTGTTCAGTTTATCTAAGCAAAATGTTCCTTGTTACATAAATGTTCTGGACAGGATTTGTTTCCATAGGTCAAAGGGAGGGGGAGTGAACTCATCTCTTCTATGGGGAGTGGTGGCAAACAGCTCAGCTTGTTGCAGTAAGAAGATCTGTACCAGTGAAACTAACCTTGATTTCCTGTGTTCATTGTGAGATGGAAACAGTATTTAGTTCCCATAAAAACTGACACCCTTAAACTTTCTGAAAGTTATAATGCCCCATTCCCTCATAAAGCAGAACATTGAAAGAAACTATGGTTTTGTACACAGAATTTTTAAAACATAAGAAAAGCACCCAACAAAAACTTATTGTATGATTTATGAATAAGAACGGTCATACTGGGTCAGACCAAAGATCCATTCAGCCCAGTAGGCTGTCTGTTGACAGTGGCCAGTGCCAGGTGCCCCAGAGCAGGTGGACCAAAGACAATGATCAAGCGATTTGTCTCCTGCCATCCATCTCCAGCCTCTGACAATCAGAGGCCAGGGACACTATTCCTACCCTTGGCTAATAGCCTTTTATGGACCTAACCTCCATGAATTTATCTAGCTCTTTCTTAAATTCTGTTACAGTCCTAGCCTTCACAGTCTCCTCTGGCAAGGAGTTCCACAGGTTAACTATGTGCTGAGTGAAGAAGAACTTTCTTTTATTAGTTTTAAACCTGCCACCCATTAATTTCATTTGGTGTCCTCTAGTTCTTGCATTATAGGCACAAATAAGTAACTTCTCCTTATTCACCCTCTCCACACCTGTCAAATTTTATATACCTTCATCACATCCCCCCTCAGTCTCCTCTTTTCTAAACTGAAAAGTCCCAATCTTTTTAGCCTTTCCTCATAAGGGACCTGTTCCAAGCCCCTAATCATTTTAGTTGCTCTGTTCTGAACTTTTTCCAGTGCCAGGATATTTTTTTTTTAGGTGAGGAGACCACATCTGTACATAAGAACATAAGAATGGCCATACTGGGTCAGACCAAAGGTTCATCCAGCCCAGCATCCCATCTGCCGACGGTGGCCAATGCCAGGTGCCCCAGAGAAGGAGAACAGAAGACAATGATCAAGTGATTTATCTCCTGCCATCCATCTCTTGCCCTTGTTCTGAAGGCTAGGGGCACCATACTTTATCCCTGGCTAATAGCCATTTATGGACCTAACCTGCAAAAATTTATCAAGCTCTTTTTTAAACCCTAATAGAGTCCTGGCCTTCACAGCCTCCTCGGGCAAGGAGTTCCACAGGTTGACTGTGCGCTGTGTGAAGAAAAATTTCCTTTTATTAGTTTTGAACCTACTACCCATCAATTTCATTTGGTGTCCCCTAGTTCTTGTATTATGGGAAAAGGTAAATAATTTTTCTATATTCACTTTCTCCACACCATTCATGATTTTATATACCTCTATCATATCGCCCCTCAATCGCCTCTTTTCCAAACTGAAAAGTCCCAGTCTCTCTAGCCTCTCCCCATATGGGACCCGTTCCAAGCCCCTAATCATCTTAGTCGCCCTTTTCTGAACCTTTTCTAATGCCAATATATCTTTTTTGAGGTGAGGAGACCACATCTGCATGCAGTACTCAAGATGTGGGCGTACCATAGTTTTATATAGGGGAAGTATGATATCTTTTGTCTTATTATCGATCCCTTTTTTAATAATTCCTAACATCCTATTTGCCTTACTAACTGCCCCTGCACACTGCGTGGATGTCTTCAGAGAACTATCCACTATAACTCCAAGATCCCTTTCCTGATCTGTCGTAGCTAAATTTGACCCCATCATGTAGTACGTGTAATTTGGGTTATTTTTTCCAACATGCATTACCTTACACTTACCCACATTAAATTTCATTTGCCATTTTGCTGCCCAATCACTCAGTTTGCTGAGATCTTTTTGTAGTTCTTCACAATCCCTTTTGGTTTTGACTGTCCTGAACAACTTGGTGTCATCTGCAAACTTTGCCACCTCACTGCTTACCTCATTTTCTAGATCATTGATGAACAAGTTGAACAGGATCGGTCCCAGGACTGACCCCTGGGGAACACCACTAGTTACCCTCCTCCATTGTGAAAATTTACCATTTATTCCAACCCTTTGTTTTCTGTCTTTTAACCAATTCCCGATCCATGAAAGGATCTTTCCTCCTATCCCATGACCACCTAATTTACATAAAAGCCTTTGGTGTGGGACCGTGTCAAAGGCTTTCTGGAAATCTAGGTATATTATGTCCACTGGGTGCCCCTTGTCCGCATGTTTATTAACCCCTTCAAAGAATTCTAATAGATTAGTTAGACACGACTTCCCCCTGCAGAAACCATGCTGACTTTTGCCCAACAATTCGTGCTCTTCTACGTGCCTTGCAATTTTATTCTTTACTAGTGTTTCTACTAATTTGCCTGGTACTGATGTTAAACTTATCGGTCTATAATTGCCAGGGTCTCCTCTAGAGCCTTTTTTAAATATTGGTGTTATATTGGCCGTCTTCCAGTCATTTGGTACCAAAGTGGATTTAAAGGATAGGTTACAAACCACTGTTAATAACTCTGCAATTTCACATTTGAGTTCTTTCAGAACCCTTGGGTGAATGCCGTCTGGTCCTGGAGACTTGTTACTATTCAGCTTATCAATTAACTCCAAAACCTCCTCTAATGTCACTTCAATCTGAGTGAGTTCCTCAGATTTGTCACCTAAAAAGGCTGGCTCAGATTTAGGAACCTCTGTAACATCCTCAGCCGTGAAGACTGAAGCAAAGAAATCATTTAATCGCTCCGCAATGGCACTGTCTTCCTTGATCGCTCCTTTTATATCTTTATCATCCAAGGGCCCCACTGCTTTTTTAGCAGGCTTCCTGCTTCTAATGTATTTAAAAAACATTTTACTATCGTTTTTTGAATTTTTGGCTAGCTGTTCCTCAAAATCTTTTTTGGCTTTTCTTACTACATTATGACACTTAATTTGGGAGCGTTTATGTTCTTTTCTATTTTCCTCCTAGGATTTGACTTCCACTTTTTAAAAGCTGCCCTTTTCTCTCTCACTGCCTTTTTAACATGGCTGTTTAGCCATGGTGGTTCTTTGTTAGGTCTCTTACTGTGTTTTTTTATTTGGGGTATACATTTAAGTTGGGCCTCTAGTATGGTGTCTTTAAACAGTTTCCATGCAGCTTCCAGGGATTTTAGTTTAATTACTCTACCTTTTAGTTTCTGTTTAACTAGCTTCCTCATTTTAGTGTAATCCCCCTTTTTGAAATTAAATGCCAGAGTGTTTGACCGCTGCGGTGTTCTTCCCAACACAGGAATATTAAAAGTTATTATATTGTGGTCACTATTTCCAAGCGGTCCAGTAACAGTTACCTCTTGGACCAGATCCTGCGTTCCAGTTAAGACTAGATCGAGAATTGACTCTCCCCTTGTGGGTTCCTGTACTAGCTGCTCCAAGAAGCAGTCATTTAAGGCATCAAGAAATTTAATCTCTGAATCCCGTCCTGAGGTGACATGCACCCAATCAATATGGGGATAATTGAAATCTCCTATTATTACTGTGTTTTTTATTTTGATAGCCTCTCTAACCTCCCTTAACATTTCAGCATCACTATCACTGTCCTGGTTAGGTGGTCGGTAATATATTCCTAATGCCATATTCATATTAGAGGAATGAATTGTTATCCATAATGATTCTATGGAACATTTTGATTCCTTTAGGATTTTTACTTCACTTGATTCTATATTATCCTTCACATATAGTACCACTCCGCCACCCGCACGACCTGTTCTGTCTTTCCGATATAATTTATATCCCGGTATGATAGTGTACACAGTATTCAAGATGTGGGCGTACCATAGATTTATAAAGGGGCAGTAAGATACTCCTTGTTTTATTTTCTATCCATTTTTTAATAATACCTAACATCCTATTTGCCTTTTTGACAGCCTCTGCACACTGTGTGGATGTTTTCAAGGAACTATCCATGATAACTCCAAGATCTCTTTCCCGATTAGTTATAGCTAAATTAGCCCCCACCATATTGTAAGTATAGTTGGGGTTATTTTTTCCAACACGCATTACTTTACACTTGTCCACATTAAATTTCATTTGCCATTTTGTTACCCAATCACTCAGTTTGATGAGATCTTTTTGAAGTTCTTCAGAGTCTGCCTTTGTCTTGACTATCTTGAACAGTTCAGTGTCATCTGCAAACTTTGCCACCTCACTGCTCACCCCCTTCTCCAGATCATTTATGAATAAATTGAACAGGATTGGTCCTAGGACTGACCCTTGGGGGACACCACTAGTTACCCCTCTCCATTTGGAAAATCCACCATTTATGCCCACTCTCTGTTTCCTGTCTTTTAACCAGTTCTCAATCCATGAAAGGACCTTCCCACTTATCCCACAACAACTTAATTTACATAAGAGCCTTCTGGAAATCTAAGTATACTATATCCACTGGATCTCCCCCATCTGCATGTTTAACCCCTTCAAAGAACTCTAACAAATTAGTAAGACATGATTTCCCTCTGCAGAAAACCACATTGACTTTTGCCCATCAAATTATGTTCTTCTACATGCCTGACAATTTTATTCTTTACTATTGTTTCAACTAATTTGCCCAGAACTGATGTTAAAAACTTACCTGTCTGTAATTGCCAGGGTCACCTCTGGAGCCCTTTTTAAATATTGGTATCACATTAGCTATCTTCCAGTCATCAGGTACGGAAGCTGATCCAAAGGACAGGTTACAAACTAGTGTTAACAGTTCTGCAATTTCCCATTTGAGTTCTTTCAGAACCCTTGAACGAATGCCACCCGGTCCTGGTGAGTTGTTAACATTAAGTTTACCTATTTGTTCCAAAACCTCCTCTAACGACACTTCAGTCTGGGACAGTTCCTCAGTTTAATTTCCCACAAAAAACGGTGCAGGTTTGTGAATCTCCCCAGCATCCTCAGTCGAGAAGACTGAAGCAAAGAAATCATTTAGTCTCTCCACAATGGCTTTATCATCCTTGATTGCTCCTTTTGTATTTGTATTGTCTAGGGGACCCACTGGTTTATTTTAGCAGGCTTCCTGGTTCTAATGTATTTAAAAACATTTTGTTATTACTTTTTGAGCTTTTGGCTAGCTGTTCCTTAAAATTTTTGGCTTTCCTTATTATAGTTTTACACTTAATTTGCTAGTATTTATGTTCCTTTCTATTTAACTCATTAGGATTTGCCTTCCACATTTGAAAGATGACTTTTTATTCCTCACTGCTTGTTTTACATGGGTGTTAACCCATGGTGGCTCTTTTTTCAGTCTCAGTATGTTTTTTAATTTGGGGGTATACATTTAAGTTGGGCCTTTATTATAGTGTCTTTGAGAAGCTTCCATGCAGCTTGCAGGGTTTTTGTTCTAGTCACTCTGGCTTTTAATTTCTGTTTAACTAACCTCCTCATTTTTATATAATTCCCCCTTTTGAAATGAAATGCTGGAGTGTAGGACTGCTAAGGTGTTCCTCCCACCACAGGAATATTAAATGTTATTACATTATGATCACTGTTCCCAAGTGGTCCTGTAATAGTGACCTTATGACCAGATCCTGTGCTCCACTCAGTATTAAATCGAGAATTGCCCCTCCCCTTGTGGGTTCCCACACCAGCTACTCCAAGAAGCAGTCATTAACGGCATTGAGAAATCTTATTTCTGCATCTCGTCCTGGTGTGACGTGTACCCAGTCAATATGTGGATAACCGAAATCCCCTATTACTATTGAGTGTTTTATTTTGGTAGCCTCTCTAATCTCCCTTAGCATTTCAACATCACTATCATTGTCCAGATCAGGCAGTCAATAATATATCCCTACTGCTATATTCTTAGTAGAGCTTGGAATTAATATCCATAGTGATTCTAGGGAACATTTTGATTCATTTAAAATTCTTATTTCATTTGATTCTATGTTATCCTTCACATACAATGTCCCTCCGCCACCCACATGGCCCATTCTATCCTTCCGATATATTTTATATCTTGGTATGATCATGTCCCATACATTGCCTTCATTCCACCAGGTTTCTGTGATGCCTATTATGTCAATTTCTTCCTTTAATACAAGGTACTCTAGTTCACCCATCTTATTAGTCAGACTTCTAGCATTTGTGTAGACGCATTTTGAAAAGATTTGCCTCTGCTTATTTGTCTTCCCATCCCAGGTGTATTAGTTTCTTTTATACGGTATTGTTTGTCTGATCTAGCCCATTGTTTGATATCTCCCCTCCTCTCTTTTTTACTAAAGCCTAGAGTATCTCTATCAATGGATTCTCCTCTAAGAGGAGTTTCTGTCTGATCCATGTGCTCCTCTGCACCAATCGGCTTCCCCCATCTCTTAGTTTAAACACTGCTCTATGACCTTTTTAATGTTTAGTGCCAGCAGTCTGGATCCCCTTTGATTTAGGTGGAGCCCATCCTTCCTGCATAGGCTCCCCCTCTCCCGAAAGCATCTCAAGTTCCTAACAAATCTAAACTTCTCCTCCCTACACCATTATCTCATCCATGCATTGAGGCTCTGAAGTTCTGCTTGCCTACCTGGCCCTGTGTGTGGAACAGGAAGCATTTCTGAGAATGTCACCTTAGGAGGTCCTGGATTTCAGTCTCTTTCCTAGCAACCTAAATTTGGCCTCCAGGATGTCTCTCCTACCCTCGCCTGTGTAGTTGGTACCAACATGAACCATGACCACTGGCTCCTCCCCAGCACTACACATTAATCTATCTAGATGCCTTGAGAGATCTGCAACCTTCGCACCAGGCAGGCAAGTCACCATACGGTCCTCCCAGTCATCGCAAACCCAGCTATCTATGTTTCTAACAATCAAATCACCCACTACTAACACCTGCCTTTTCCTAAAAACTGGCGTTCCCTCCCCCAGAGAGGTATCCTCAGTATGACAGGATACCGTAATATCCTTTGGAAGGACGGTCCCAACTATGAGATGGTTTTCCTGAGCTTCCAATGGCTGCTGTCTTCCCCTGAGCCCTTCATCCTCCTTAAGAGCACTGGGGCTCTCAGACTGGAAGTGGGACAGGACTACAGTGTCCTGGAAAGCCTCATCCACTTATCTCTCTGCCTCCCTGAGCTCCTCTAATTCAGCCACCCTGGCCTCCAAAGCCCAAATTTGGTCTCTGAGGGTCAGGAGCTCCTTGCAACGAGTGCCCACATATGCCACCCGCCCACAGGGCAGGTAGTCATACACGTTACACTCTGTGCAATAAACAGGATAGCCCCCACTCTGCTGCTGGGCTTCTGCCTGCATTTTCGCTATTGAATAATCTGAATATAAATGGGGTTTTTATTTAAAGGCTTGGGATATATGTTGTATGTCAGAAGGAAATGACATCCTCTAACCTCCCCGTTCTAAACTGCTCCTCAAAGCTCCCTCCACATATGAGTATGTCGGAGATTCAACTGCTCCCTCCATCTTGGTTGAAGAATGACCATCTGACACTTATAGATTAGACCAGATCTCTGCTGTAAACACATTTGCTGAGCCAAGAGCCCCTTGACCTAAGAGGGGTGACTGTGTTAACAGTTGTAATTACAGGTAAAATTTTGAGAGCTGGGTGTTTAAAGATAGGCACCTAAATAGGAATGGCCTGATTTTCAAAAGTGCTCAGCCCCCGCAGATCTTACAGACTTCAATTGAATCATTTCTAGTTTGCCTCAATGTGACAAGAATATGCTCCAATGACTATAAATAGGCAAATACGTGGTTATCATACATGCAGGAATACAAAAGCCAAGACAGCCCTGAAAACTGGAAACTGGTTTCACTGAAAGAGGGAATGTTTATTGTGAGCAATAGGCTCACACCTACTCTATTTGAAAACTGGTATGGCATTTTTTAACGTAAAACCTGAAAGCCAGAGAACAGCAGAAGAAATTTCCATTTAACAGTTTGTCTGAGAGGATGGTTATGTTTTATATAGGACTGTAAAAATTTTAAGAAGTTCACAATACTTACTTTATTAGCTGTGGCAGATGGGCAACAAGAAGAAGAAATATTGAGCATTCTCATGGAGACTTCCAAATGTTGGGGTGGAAGAAAGAAGTTAGGAACAACAATAGGATCTGGTCTGAACAGAGCTGTTAAGTAATAACACCTTGCAGTGCACACAATTATAGAAAACTCTGTAATTATGCACTTGGACTCCCATGAAAGCTCTTCTTACCGGATCCATGATTTTCTAAATAATCCTATTTATTTTTAATCTTTGAACATTGCATCAAATCACTCAGATCTGCTGCATAGCTCCAGAGGATACAGAAAATGATATTGATATGGCACTCTTGTACAGACATACCCAGAAAAATCCAACATGATTTACAAAAAGTGATATGTGAAATACAGGTATCACTTGGACCCAGACTGAAACGCGACAACTCTTAAATTAGTGAAAAAACACAGAAAGCTCTTTTAGAGTAAAGGAAACACGGAAGCTGCAATAGCACACATCATCATTACGCAGTTGTTTTGTTGAGAAGAAGTGAAAAATAGCTTTCAGTTCAAGCAGTAAAGATAAACCCAAGTTGGCTGGATGTAATTAGGCCGACTGATATGTGATCAAGACACCAAGGTTAATGTGCCTAATCCTTGCACAAGTTGTCACGGGAACTAATACCCAAGAACCCTGTTATATATCACCTCAGTGACAGCAAAACAATGATACATACCAAATCCCCATTTCCTACAACTCCTTGGATTCCTTAGAGGTCTACCATTCAAGTAACATACAGTCCAAATGGTGAAGTCTCTCAGGATCATAACACAAAGTGATACTGGCTGCAATTAAACTAAATTTGAAAGGCGTTATAATTTTGACACTTCCAAACATAAATTAAAGCTAAAACTGAGCCTTTAATCCATTGTGCCTCAGTATTACAGCACATGGGCTGTGGCCACATTAGCAAGTAATTTCAAAAGCTATTTCGAAATGAGGGGCGATTTTGAAATGCGCAGCAGAGCGACTATACACCAATTGCTCATTTTGAAATCAACATAGGAATAAAAAGGTGGTAATTTCGAAAGCGCTGTTTCACTCCCACCTTGGGAACAATGCCCCACTTCAACGTTGATTTAGAAGTGAAACGTGTCGCCACGCCCCTGGATGCCATTTAGAAATCACAAGTCCTTCACAGAGCTGGCCCCTCACTGGAGCACAAAGATGCCCTGGCCAGCACCCAGTGCTGCATGGCTGTCAGCTGTGGCTGCCTTAAAGCTGCACGGCCACAGAAACCCTGTGCAGGAAGCTGAGAGTGTGCTGAAAGCCACAGAAGCACGTGCTCCCTGCAGAACACTCTCCAGCACCCCAGAATGGCAGACATGCAGACGGTCGGAGCCAAGGCCAGCAGGAAGGACCTCAAGCAGCCCCCAAAGAGGAGGAGTGCCCTGTGGTTGGAGGCTGAGGACCTGCTATACGTCTGGGAGTATGAGAATGTCCTGCTGAGGATGGAGGCAGAACGCAGCCACCTTCACCTGGCTGGCTGAGACCCTGGCTGCAAGGAGCCACCCCTCCCAGATGCGATTGAAAGTCAAGGATGGCGCCGGGGTATGTGAAGGTGAGAGATTCAGCCAAGCGATCGGGGGCAGTGCCTGCCCCCTGCCCCTACTATGACAACTTGCACCAGTTCCTCAGCCCCACGATGTCCAGACCACCAGAAAAGACCCCTGACACGTCCGAGCCAGAGGGCAGGGCAAGAAGCCAGAGCCGGCACTCTGCGCAGCAGAACTGATGCCATGCCTGGAGCTGCTGGCCTACAAGGGGGACAGTGACGGTGAGGACAGGGGCAAGGATATATTGCTGCGCCATCAGAGGGCATGAGCTGAGCCACCTCCACCTGGGCCTTCCCCGAATCCACCAAGGCACCCTCAAGTAGGACTGGGTCTGGGGCACCACTGCTGTCAGGACAGACCCAGGCACACCGCCAGTGGCCGGGGTCCTGGGGACAACCGTGGTTGACATCAGGGAAGGGGTCTCTGCATGGGCCCATGCACAGTGCTGTAGGTCCATGCCAGGCTGTGGTGCTGGGGCTGAGCACGGCTCTGCCGCTGCTGAGCTGGAGGTTGCGTGCTACAAGCAGCCTGAGCCTTCAGCAAGTGCAAGGTGTGTGCATGGCCACTTAAGAGAGCGGCCGGCCCATGCTCCAGAAAGGGCTTGCCAACCATTTGGCCCTTCCATCACCATTTTGTGCCCTGTTATTTTGAAAGGAAGCTCTGGGGTGTGTAGCTGATCCCTTTCGAAAGGATGGGGGGGGAGGTGTGTGTCTCTTCGATGGTGCGGATCACAATGTCGATCAGCGTTTTGTGTGTAGCTGCTTCATTTCAAAACAACTCACTTCACTGTGATGGATCGGGATTACCCCTTTCGACATCACTTGCTAGTGTGGCCACAGCCATGTTGTTTGTAAGATGACCCTTACTTATGAGACTATTATTCAAACTATGCACAACAGAATTGCTCATGACATAACTTTCCCATTAAAGAAAACTGCACCTACAGTTTGCTTCATGTATTGTTTGGGAAGATACTGTCAGGAGCAGGAGTCAGGGCAGGTGGGGGTGACCTCGTTCATTTATTTATTGTCAACTGTAATTGAAATTAAGGAAACAACTCCTGTTAACTAACACACTAATATGCTTACAAAGTGACGGATCAGCATGGGATCTCAGCGTTCATTCCTGTATCAGTTTCGATCCAGCATTAACATTCATATTAGCCAGAGGGAAAAAAGGAACAGTTTAAACAAACAGCATTTTGGCAGACAACGGCTGAAACAAGAGCTTGAAAGTGCATACCTTAAAACTGGTAAAACACAGATGTTGCTAGGTTGAATACTTGCCTGTTAAGTTTTACTCCTTTAGGAAATTAAATATAACCCCATTGCAGAGGTGATCACCAATTATGTTCTCAGGGAGTCACACAATATTTCTTAACATGCAAATTGTATTTGATGAAAAAGACAAAAAAGGATACAACACAATACTAGATTTCGCAGACTTTTCTGACTCTTCAGGCACGTCTTCGTGGCTCTCATCAGAGCAGCTTCTACTATATTTTGCAGACTCTGATTGTGCAGATGAACTTTGAATCTGTATCCCTTCCTCAGACTCACTTCCTTCCTCACCTTGATAGTCTGCGTCTAAATCCTCACGACTTTTTTCCTCTCTTTCTATAGCGACGGTCTTGGCCACAACAAAGTCTCCACTGCCTGGTAAATCATATGGCTCTCCAGATGGTGTGTGAAACTCTCTGTCTTGTTCTGCTTCCCGGGCTTTATATGCTCCATTCTGATTGACATTCTCTTTTTCTAATGACCCAAAATCTGACTCATGCAATTTGGAGAAATGTGTAGGCTGAAACAGCTTTGAATCAGTTGCTCCAGCACTACTATTTGGACCTTCGAGGCCCTTTCTTACTGAACAGGCAGCATGCTCTTCAATATATGGACTGGCACAAGATGTAACGCTGCTGGGCATACTTGGGTGATTGTCCTCTAGTATACTGGACAAAGAGCTACTTTTTACACTCTCTCCTTTTGGTAAGCATTCAGGAGCCTCTGGGTATCGGTCCTCATTTCTCAGGTCTACTGGCTCTCTGTCTGGGCTATGCTCCCCTTCAGACACAATGCTGGACCAGGGACTGGTTTTGTCTGTTACAGTAGTTATTTCATTCAAAGTCCTTGGTTCTATGATGTCCTCTTCATATTCTTCATCACTGTTGGACCGGATGGCATGTGCATCCTCTTCTGTTTGTATGTGGTCCAGTGACAAAGGAGGCTCATTTTCAGTCACTTCTTGGTTTAGAAATTCATATAGCATACCTCTCCTGAATGCAGACATTCCAAGGGAGAATGAACGTAGCGTGTCTATATGGGCACTTGGTGAGTCCATTCTTGGTTGGTCTTGGTGCATCTCAGTTCTCACTGCTCCCTCCTTTTTATCTGATACAACATGTAGGGCATGTTTAGTGCCTGAAGATCTGCTATTGTCTTGATGCACATCTGAAGACTCCTTGGTATTTTTTGTTATGGTCTGCAAATCTGATTCACAGTAAACAGCATCAGTACATACAGGAGATGACAGCTTCTACTCTAATCTCTTAGCTTGAGTGCAGCTATAGCCGTAATACTTGTGAATAACCATACATACAATAAATAATTATAGCTAAATATGTAAAGTTTGGTCAAATACAAATTGGGACAATGGGAAGGGGATAGTGTGTGAGAACAATTCACAAATTTCAGAAGGGCACGAACACTGAGAAGGGTAAGAACTTTGTGTAGGGTGGTATAGGGCAGAATAACAAAAATAACAGAACAACAAAAAGCACCGTAGTGAAATTGAGGAAAAGCTGACTCTGAGGAAAAATTTCTTCACTTTTTCACTCACTGACTTTTTTGTGGAAACAGACTATCACGGCTGTCCCTCTGATACTTAGCAACAAGGGAGAATCCTGCAATGGCCAGAAACAGGGGATGGGCACTAGATAGCCTTGTTACCTTTCCTACCACCATCTCTGACAATGCTATGGAACAGGGCTTGAGTTGCATATTTCTATTTTTATATTAAAAATCAAATGAAAACCCACTTAGACAATTGCCAATTAAATATTTATACCAACTGAAAGGCATAAGACAATAGTGATTTGTTATAGTGCAAAACTTAGAAAAGAAATATATTTCAATAATTTAAAAGAAACGGGAGAGTTGAAATATAAATAGCCTCCTGTGATACAGCCATGTCAGCCATTTACGAATTTATTTTAAGAATAAGAAACTCTATTTTTAGTTTCTAGTTAAATATCCTATGTACCACATTTCATCAAAATCTTTCAGGAATCAGGAAACGACTACTGAGTGAACTCACCACTGGGGTAAATGTCAAATTAGCACTTTTGGAGACACTCAGCGGTATTAAAATAAAAGATTTTAAAAGGATGGACAGTGGGTAGAAGCACTGGGGAAGGGTAAGAGAGTTTAAGATATGTGGAGGCAAGGGGACAATAGACGCAAAGAAAAACATGCACTGAGGAGAGCTGGAGGATGATGGCAAAGCCTAGAGAACAGGAGTAAATGATGTCAAGATCAAGATGATATACAGTATACCAGAAGGAATGGCCCTGTCACATGGGAGATGGTTGCACAGTACCAACCCTGGAGGGTACACAGAAGAAGATACTGCAGAAAACCTGCTTTATACTGAGGACAGTCTCTCTTCTACCCACTGCTTTATTTATAAAAAGCCACCACTGACACTTGGGTTTCCCTAGCAACCTTCCCAGTCACAATGTACTGGAGCTGGATCAGTATGGACTCAGATGGAAAGGTTAATATTAAATTAACCGTAAACAGTAACAAGGCTGGTGCCAAGGAAGTGCAGAAAGTACAAAGCAAAAATATTTCACTTGACTCATTACCACCACACATCCACTCCTGTGGATAATGTGGCACAGATTTATCAGAGCTCCTAGTGAAGAACAAATATATATATGTGGAGTTACATATTGAAATTCATGTAGGTTACCATATAATTAATAGGACAGAAAGCAATCACATGCTACTACTTAACCCCATATTCCTAAGGTTGCATTTGTCTATATCTTACGTATTGGATATCTCAGCTAAGACTCCACATCACCAATATAAAAATTGATCAACCACCCTGGGGGACCAACATCAGTTAGTTGTCTGTTTGAGGTTGATCTTCTTAAATTAAAGATCAGGAAATACTGTGTCAGGAGTTTAGGGGCTATGGTAAAGTGGCAACTTAAGACAACGGAATACCTAGTGCCTGTGCCTCTTGGTTAAATATTCCAAGCCAGGAAAACTTCTTACCGTTGATCAGAGTGCTGACTTGAGAAACCAAATGACTGGATTTTTCCAAAAGATGGCATCCATCAGGATTTACAATTCTGGCCCCAAACACTTGACCATCCTCATCCTGCTGTTCCTGATTTCTCTTTGGTGTGCTGCCACAGCCAATGGCAGGAAAAGAGCTGGTTAATTTCTGACTGAAGTATCTCTGAATATCATCCAGCTCAGTCAAGTTTTTTCTGTGAGCCATATAAGAGAACATAAAGATTAATAATATATAAATACATGACTAATCAGCCCTTTCTCCAGTTTTAGAACTAGGCTAAAAAGCTATTATCCAGCCAAATATTTCATCCGTAAGATCCCAGCCTACAAATGATTCTTTCTTTGCCAAACAGAAAGAAAGCAAAGGGAAAATTGTGTAAACCAGTTAATGCTTTGAGTTTTGTGTGGAATCAAAATGCTTGGCTTACACGCTTTGTTAGTTTTCCTCTCAAGCAGCTTGGTAACAAAGTAAGTTAAGTTATAGGATGACAGAGATGGATGGTGCTAAAGTATTCAGTCTTGATTTACAAACCCTGCTGCTATTCCACCTCAAATACCAACTATTCCAGTCTTGTTTTAGCATTGCTGTAAATTACACTACTATACCACTAACCCACCAGTTTCATAAGATTACTATATTAATTTTATGTTTTTTTGAAAGGAGGCAAGAATTGCAAAATTTCAAGATTTACTGAATTTAAGCCAGATACATCATTGAAACCATGGGTTTGCTTTACCTGAGAGAAGTTAAAAGTGAAGTATGTGATGAATGTGACAGGGAATCTAGCCTTTCAACTCTTTGTGCATCCCCTTCCACCTGCTGTAGGGATTCATGAAATCTGCGGACATTTTGCATGTGCTCTTCATGACGAGGTATCCACACCTCTGTGGGACCAATTCTGCTAAAAATGGATATACATATTTATACACACACACTGGCACAGTACCACTACCTGTGAAAGACCTGCCATCTAAATATGTGAAATCCTGTTAAAAATACACCCCTTGCACCATTTAAAAAGTGTTAATCAGAGTAAGCCAGAACCCTCAAAATTTGGCAAGAATAATACTAGTAATTTACAAAGAGCCTCAGAATTGCACTTAATTTGCATTATAATAGAGCAGATGGCAGGCATCCTCCTTTCTAACATAGAAGTTACAACTGGCCAGCTGAGATACAGAGGTGCCAGCTTACAATGACCAGTTTGGATCTAATCAGCCAACTGTTCAGATGAAAATGGAGCACTATATGCTGGTGCCGATATTCTTTGCAAACTTCAAGAGAAAAAGCTAATAAAACCTTGTCTAGTGGCTTCTAAGTTGCATTAGAAGGATTATTTTCTGCATATTCCAAACAAGCAAGCCGTGACTTAATCCAATTTAGTACACACTGCTCAGCAGTTACTGCTAGTGACGATGATGAACAAAAGGAATGTCCCCATAGCACTTATTTAAAACCAAGAGTATTACTGCAGGGCCTTTATTAAAGCCGGTTTCAGGGATAGGCAATATGGACATTCCTCTCCATACCTCATAGACACCCAGCCCTACCCCATACCCCACTAAACTGGGCAGAGGAAAACCACAGCCGGTATTGGCAGTGGTATTACATTATATCCAGGCCAGGTAAAGGAAGTGAAAGAAGCAGCAGGGTGCCTTATAGAGACAGCCGGTGACGTTGTGTTAAGGAGCGGATATCAAGACATTAGGAGATCAGCATCTCTTGGGATAAATATCAGAGGGGTAGCCGAGTTAGTCTGTATCTTCAAAAACAACAAGAAGTCCTGTGGCACCTTACAGACTAACAGATATTTTGGAGCACAAGCTTTCGTGGGCAAATACTCGCTTCATCATATGCACGCGTGGGGGGTTCCAGAGGAGGGTTTAAAGAGGGAGTCTCAGCCAAGGAGATCAAGGGGTGGGCAAGACTCAACAAAGTCTGTTCAGTCATGGAGGACATGGATCTCTTGGGACAGTCACTCAAAAATACATTTGGTAAAAAGTTGATCCACGGTCTTATAATTAAAAGGCAAGCACTGCACATAGCTGTTTTAATCCTTTAAATTGCAGGGTTCGGGATCTGGAGTGAGAGGTGTGGCATCACAGGTATATTTCACCCAGGTCACTAGACTTAGAATTTGGGCTGGTAGGTGTTGGGTAAAATTTTCAAGCTATGAAATAATAAATATTTACTCTTCTTATTTTATTCCACAGATACTCTTTCATTGGTTTTCTTACCGTTTTTGAGTAGTAAAATCGACATCCTTTGATGAAGTAATAAACTGCAGTCCAGAGCATCCTGTAACATAGCTGGGGAATGCAGTATACAAGGTCCTTGCCTCAAATGCAAAAGGACTGCGCACAGGAATCTGACACAAGAAAATTAAAGATAAATAAATGTTAAGACTTCACTGAACTAACTTCACTAACTAACATAAGCTTAAGTTTTATAAGCTGCTTTAAATTTTCAAAATGCTTTACAAATATTGACCAAAGGAAACAAGCCAATTTAACATGAACTGTTTTTTATCAACATTAGTTCTAGCACCAACAAGTCCTCCTGCCTTCTTTTTTTTGTTTGTTTTTATTTTAATGATTTTACAAACAAATCCTCCTTCTTAAAAAAAAAGGCTTGCTCCCCTGTTGCTATGTGAAAGAGTTACACAAACAATAGGGGAAGCTAAATGCAGGGGAAACCATGAAACTACATATATGCAAAATGCTATCAGATAAATCGGTAAAGAAACTGCAAACGGAGAAAATTTGTGGTTTTAATATATAGTCATCATATCGTTGCATGTAATAATTACATATGGATGTGTCTTTTTAACTTATACTGCAAGCTCTGTGGGGCAGGAATTTTTTTCTGATATATATTTGTATAACACCTAGAATAATGGGGCTCCAGGCTCTAAGTAAATGTATTGTAATATAAATAATTTTATCAAATAGAGAATTCAGGAATTTCTGGCACTTGTAGTCCAATGCTCAATACAGTACACAATGCTGCCAACATGTTGCATATAGGTAACTTTTCACTTTGTGAATCCAGAACATTCACTGTTGTAACCATTATTAGGCACTAAATCGGACTTGGCAATAGAAAGAAACTGAAGTACATACTGAGGACCCTGGGGTTTTGGTCCGAATTCTTGTCTGCCTTACTTCTTTGAGATGAATTATACTTTCAAGAGGGGAAACAGCAACTTTAATCTGCCCTCTGCATTGTCCACTTAAATCCGTAATATTGTACCACCCACAGACTAACTGGAAGCCAGAAAGAAGTGGTGACAGATCCACAGATGCAAATCCTATCACTCGTTCAACATCTGCAGGAAAAAAAAAAAGAGTTTAAAACAACAGTTAAAAGTAAGGTGTGCAAGTACAACATTTGCATGGTTTAGAACAATCAGTTACACACACAACTCTGCATAGCAAAACTCAAAAAGCATGTAATAAGCAGAGAACACCTAAAAGGCAAAGGCCAAGTACAGATAAAAAGAGAACAGGGATAATGAAGTCTCAGAACTAAGCAGAAATAACACCTAGAAGAATTGGGTTTTTAAAAGGAGACAGTGTCTGCTGGACAAGAAGAATGAAAATGTTTCATATGTAGGAAAGGAGTAGGACTGCAGACATGAAACCAAGACTGTGATGGAGGACAAGGAGGAATCTGTAAGGCAACAATACAGGGATGAATGGAGGGAGAAATGTCAGAGACATATGTGGTAGCAAGTTGAAGACCAGGGAGCCTGAATATGATGAACACAAAGACAAGGAAGGTATGTGAGGAAGTAATGACACAACTAGACTAGTCACGGAAGGAAGTAGATTTTTGGATAGAATGCAAAAGTCTGAGCACATAAGCAGGGTAGTCAGAAAGCATCTTACAATAACCTAAAAGAAAGTGACCCAGATATGTGATTTTAGTGCTAAGAAAAAATGAGGAAAGGGCAGATTGTGGTGATGAAGAACAGTAATGGGATCTAGCAAAAAATCAGCTATAAAGTGGAAGGAGAAGAGATGCCTAGATTAAACCAAAGCTGTGAGACAGGAAAGTTAATTGACTGTGATAGAGAAGGAAGTACAAAAATATCTGGGATTCAGTTCTGGACAGAATGAGTTTGAGTTGCATGGGGCACATCTAAGAGGCAGCTGAAGGCTATAATAATTTTCTCCTTCTGTTTAATTTTTTAACATCAAATGAATTATTCTATTAAATATCTCCCACATTCAAAATTGCAGCAGTATTAAATAAATTAAAATAGATAGGGTGGAAGACCCAGTGTATTAAGGATTATGCAAAAATTGCTATTGCACACAAACACTTTCTGTGCCTTGCAGAAAGTTGAGGTAAATCTCTAGGGGTCTTGCAGATTTAGTCCAAAAGGAAGTCCAGCCTTCCTACTCCATCCCAGATTTCTTTCTCTGGTGGGCAAACAGTATCATGCAGAATGCCACAGTTCCAAAACAGTTAAAATGATTTGTTTATATAGAAATGTATTAATTCTGCAAGTAACAGCAGATTAGTGATATGGAGTTGTAAGTCTGAGCATACCTACTTCACTCCAGGGACCAACAGCTGGAATGATGTTGAGGCATGCCTCAACAGACCACCAAGGAATCAGGAAGTTTCCAAAAACACAAGGAAATGAGGAGGAGTACAGGTCTAGGTCTGAAATACCAAATAACTATACCCTTGAACTTGAAACCAATAAAATTTTAAAAACAGATGCATCAGAAACAACTCATGATCTCTAGTCATTAGCTACAGACATTGTTTAGACTTCCAAAAAAACTCAAAAATCTCAAATGCATTTTATAACCAGTTCTCCTCTCTTTTCCTTACCTGTCAAAACTCATTATCACTGCAGCAGTAATAATCAGCACTTAGATCAGTGGAAGAATTTAAAGTAACTTGAGGGCCTGAATTCATAATTTGGCAGACACAATGCCTTCACTTTACCTCTGCTATTAGATGAATGGTTATACCTCGTATGAGCTCAGATGCCAGAAAGGCTAGTGATGCAAGAGGCATGGATAGCATGAACAGTTGAAGAGAAAAGTAAAAAATGGGAGGAAAGGAAAACATAAGAGTTGGAAAAAACAAACAAACAAACAAAGCCAAACCTTAAATTTCTGAAGCTCCATGACCTTCCTCCAGATCTAGAGGTTTTTTTTTTTTGTTTTTATTTACTAATTAACATTCCTTTTTCATTTTCAAAGAACTTTTAAAATACCTGTGTGTCTACTGTTACACTGTTATGTTTACTGCCATAGCTTGTCCGTTATCTTGTGCACATATTCAGCAGGCACAGGGACAAGCAATCCTACCAGCAAAAACTGTGTCCATGGCTTATGGGGATTTTTTAAGCAATAGGACAGAAGTGTACCACATTAATAGACTTACTGTGGACTCAGATAAAAGTTTCTGTGGCAAAAGAAAAAAAAAAGCCAACTAAACTTTACTACATCATCTAAAAAAATCAATACGTACAGTAAACACTTTCATATCTGGCATTCTACCATCTGGAACTCTCAAATAACCAGCATTTTAATCATAAGTAAATTAAGTTACATTTTCCATAAGTACAATACAGTGAAAGTAAATACAAATAAATACAGCAAATACTATGCAAGTTTACAGTCTACAATACTATTGTCGGTAAATAAAGCACTCTGCATACTTTGTTTATTTCTTATTATCTAATCTTGTTTTACTTCAGTGATATGCATTGCTAGGTACACCTCACTATTATCCAGAATATTTGAATATCTGGCAACCTCCCCGTCCCAGGGCTGCTGGATATAAAAAAAAAGAGTTTACTGCATTTTGAGTCAGCACTAGAGAGCAAAATAATAGAATACAGCTATCTGCCCAATACCACAGCACATTTTTTGAACTTGCATTTGTTTTGCTGCACTTAAACACTGAAGAATCTAATTTAACAATGACATGGGCAAACAGTAACATGGACAATGAGTACCTCTACCACTGCAACAACAAGCAGGATGTGTAAGTGAAGTGGATACTTACAGACCTTAGTTATGGTGCTAGAAACAAGGCCTATGACCAAATGACTTCAACTGTCCTGATAAATGCTTACATTAGCTATAACTTCATTTCTGAAGTATATTAATGTAGTTATAAAAGTATTTGCTGACATTTTGGTAATAACTGGCAATGGAATCTCGCCATGAGTAACTGTGTCAGAGAATAAAAGTTGTCCAGCTTTTGACAGGACAGCAATCTTTATTTGCAAATCAGATTCTATTTTACACATTGACTGTAAGAATTAAACCAGGGGAAATTGCACAAAGACATCTCCTGTTGGAACTGTTTGGACTTGTAAGGATGTGTGTGGCCTGCTGGGTTAAGGGCTCTCAGGGTGACAGGAGACAAGACTGACATATAGGAGCAGGTAAGAATCTTACATGCTTTTCTACGGATTAGGGGAAGGTCTATGATGAGGCCTAAAATGAGGCTCTGGGGAGAAATGGGACTGAAGGACATCAGTTAATGGGATGATACTTGCCTCTGTGGACAGCAGGAAACATTGGAGTTTGCAGGCCATTGCAGAACACTCTTCTGGACCCCCAGAAAAATCTAACTTCTAAAAATCCATTAATCAATCACTTTACAATGAATGAGAAGCAAGGTTTAAAACTTAAACTTAAGTGAAAGTAGCTAAAAGCTCCTCACAGCTGGAAGGACTTTGGCAAGACAGGAAATGAATGGGATTCGTTAGCTAGTATAGCCCCTGCAAAGGCCACTAATGTTTTTGAAATTCCTGTCTCCTTTTGTTGGAAGGAGCCAAATTATACATTGTATGCACAGAATCAAGGTATGCATAATAAGCATTCTTCTCTGTGTTACACGTTGGTGGTTTACCTGCTTTATGCCATACTTTGAAGACTAGGGTTTGTTGTGGATCCAGCAGAAGTTCTTTGGATAGCCTATTAAAAATAAAAGCATCATAATTTGTTACGCAGATCAACAAAATTTGCCAGAATTTCAACAATATTTTGTCTATCTTATTAAGAGTATTCTCTGCATAGTGGGGGGGAGGTAGGGAGAAAACAGTATATGTCCTTAGACGTGCAGTGTGCATAATTACCACCATGTGGACTTGTATTCTGCTTATCCAAGAAATAAGGTAGGTTTTTCCCCCCCTCCCTTGGTATGAAGTATTTTTAAATGTGGGCAATTAAAACTTCGGGGGCAGGGGGGGGAATAACTGTGAAAATACTACCCAGAACTATGGTAGCAAACTTTTAATAAAGACTAAGATGGCCACCTGAAATAGTGTACCCTAATTTCTGAAGGGAAAAAAAAAGACCTCAAAATAGTGAAGACACAAAATTCTCAAGGCATTTTCAGGTCATTTGGAATATTTCTAGTATTCAAGATTGGCTCTGAGCACAAATAACCTTAGAGAATAACACTTGTAACTGTAGCAATCAGTGTTTGAATGATTGGTCTCTGCATTATAAGAACATCTGTCTAGCAGCCAAACCTGCCTCCGCGCTAATTTCCATGCAGTCCTTGACCAACAAGCTAGAGCCTAACATGCTACATATTATTTGAGAAACAATGTGGTAGTTTTTATTTGACCAAATTCAGCTGGTGAGAGATGAACTTATCCAGAGTTATATATCATCTTAAAAACTTGTCTTTCTCACTAACAGAGGTAGGTCTCTTTTTGTTTTAGAAAATCCTGGTGACAAAAATGACGTCAAAACTTTGCAGAGACCAGGATATCCCCACCACAGATTTACTAGTAATTATTTATTAACTTTATGCTGGCCTAAGAACTTCTGGCATTGAACTGGAACCCACTGCTATAGGCACTATACAAACATCATAAAAGGACACAAAAGTGTTACCAAAGTGCAAGAACTTTTCTAACATTAATTAATGTTCATGACAGCCCTGTGAAGAAGAAAAGTGTTATTGTTCCAATTTACTGTTGGAGAAACTGAAGCACAGAGAAGTTAAATGACTTGCCTAATATCACATGAAAAGTCTATGGTACAGCCGGAAATACAGTACGAGTCTGTGTCCTGGACCTACATTTTAGCCCAGACTATACCTTCCCTCATACAACTCAATCCAGACATTATAGGCAGTTAAACTATTATAAGATATGCAAAAATGGATTTTCAGTTGCAACAAGCGTAACAAGTCTCCTAATGCTTTGACCAGAGAAAGTCCACCTCTTCTTTAAGGTGCTGCATCAGGGCAGGTTCAAGTCTAGGTCTAGGTCTAGGTCCAGGTCCAGGTCCAGTCACTGGAGGAGCATTCTAAGTGCATCAATTCTTACAGTGTCTGCCACTGGCTGCCAAAGAGCACTGGCATGAAAGTGTCTGCCTTTGAAAGGCCCTACCTACCTTGTTTGCTGCTGAAAGTCCCAAACTGGTGAGTCAGTATTTTCTATTATTGCAGTGGCTATTGGAGCATCTGCATTGGCAACTGGAAACGTAACATAGCTACTGGGTGCTGTCACTCCACGCTCAGTGAGAGGACTCCCTAAAACACAGCAAATTATGGTTAGAATAAGGCAGATGATTAATCTACTATGTATTTGAGAGAGTATGTCACTCAGTTTCACAAACAAGCAGGCCTGTGGCAGGCACCTCAGAGTAAGAGCTAGGTCCACCAAATTTGGTTTGGAGCTTCCTCTTATAGTAACTTAAAGCAACATTAGGGTTTGTTGTGCCAGAAAAATGGGATGTGCCTAGAATGGGATTGCGTCTCATAAAACAATACAAAAAAAGAGATACAATCCCTAGGCAGCTGAAAGGGGCTGGATGGGGGGCATGCCCCTTTGCCTGTGACTGCTCCAGACCTGAACCTCCCACCCTCCATGAGCCCTTAACAGAAGATGGGGATGGGACACTGGTGGCTTCTCCCTGTTGTTACAGTCAGGCAGCGAGGGGAAAGTGCACAAACTTAATAGGGTTAAGGACCTGAGCTATGCTGGGTAAATGTGCTAGTCATTTAATAATAAAAAATATAAGTACTGTGTTACCAGCAGAACAAACTTACTAGTTACAGATAATAACAATTGTACCTTGTAACAAAGATAAAAATTATGCAACATGCTAAAGGTAGTTTGCTGGTGGCTTGTTTTGGGCAGCATTCACCTGCTCCAGTTAGAACAGCAGTGGGATGCAAATGCCATTTGTACCTTTACTTTGAAAGTGACTCTAAACATGAAAGAATTCTGTGATTGTCGACGACCATTAAAAATTTGGACTTTTTTTTTAAATAAATACTGTCAGCCTTGCTAACTCATCCTGGGATCCAAAATTCAAACTGGGTTAGTTCTGGCTCATCTCATCAGTAATCAACAACTACTCCAGACAAATTCTGCTGTCAGTTACACCTGCACAATGCAGTTCTTGTCCATGGGGTTTTGTAGGTTTAACTAGTGGCAGAAACTGACCACACAGTCAAAAATAATTAGCAATTTTTGGGTAACGCACACCCCAAAATAGAACCTGGCTCATCCTCCTAGAATGGGAACAGATAAAGAGAAAGGCTACAAGGATGATCAGAGGAATTGAGAACCTGTCTTACAAGGGGAGACTTAAAGAGCTTGTCTTGGTTAGACGAACTAAATGAAGCTGATGGGAGGCATGATTACTTTGTATAAATACATCAGAAGGATAAATACCTGGGGGAGAGAGGAGGAGTTTGAGTTAAAGGCAGTGTGGACACAAGAACAAATGGATATAAACTGACCATCAACAATTTTGGCCTTAAAATTAGATGAGGCTGTTTCTCAAACTGTCAGAGGAGTAAAGGTCTCAAACAGCCTCGCAAGGGAGTACCAGAGGCAAACATCTTAGTCTGTTTTCAGACTGACCTGGAAAAGTTTATGGAGGGGATGGTGCAATCAGATTGCCTGCAAGTCCATAGGGCACATCTGCAACAGCTGTTTGCAGACATCTCCAAGGGATGGATGGAGGGTTGCTGTCCCTAGAGCATTCTTCCCCAGGTGCCTGGGTGGCAGGTCTTGTCATGCGATCAGGGACTAATTCAGGGGTCAGCAACCCCCGGCATGGGTGCGACGAGTGGCATGAGAGCTGATTTTTACTGGCGCGCAAGGCAGGAGCTCAGGCATGACTCTCCTCCCACATGCAGCTAGGAGCTTGTTCAAAACCATGCCGGCTGTGGCTTAACAAAAGACCTGCTAATGCTACCAACCACCACCTAAATGGTAAAAGTCGGCATCTTAAGTTATTAATGAAGGTGTTGTAAGTAGGACTATCAGTGACTTTAAAAAATATCGCTGCCACTTTGCCCATATAGGTTAAAAGGTCAAATTTTGGCACACTGCCTCAGAAGGGTTGTTGACCACTGGTCTAACTGATCACTATATTTGGATTCAAGAAGAAACTTTCACTCAAGTCAGACTGCCAGAGGCCTGGGGGCCAGGTTTCCATCTTCCTCAGCAACATGTGACATGAGTCAATTGCAGGTTGGAACTACAGTAGATGGTGGATTCCCTGTAAATTGAAGTCTGAATCAAGACTTTAGTAATCCAGCCAGAGGTTTGGGGAAGGGATGAGGGGACAAAGGCTACTGCAGGAGCAGGTGAATGAGGTTGTGTGGTCTGCAGTAGCCAAACTAGATCAAGGGTCTGCAACCTGAGGCTCCAGAGCCACATGTGGCTCTTTAAGGACTTCTTTTTGGCTCCCAATGCTATAATTGCAAAGTTTGAAAACAAAAACAAAACAAAACAAAAACACAAAACCCAAACCTCCAGATTATTTTTAATAAACGGTGAACATCTAAAAGTCAACAATGAACAACTCATATCTAAATAGCAAATTATATGAACTCTTGAAATATTGGATAAATCCCTCTTTTAATATGTGCAGGCTCCCCCTGGCCTTCCCTGAAGCAGCTGCAAACTGCAGTGCAGACAAGAGCTTAACAACATAACACTGAGCTAGCACAGACACTATTCATTTTTCAACGTAGAAGTGAAAGCTTTGCAGGGTTTTTGTTACAAACTGGTTATTATGACTTGCATAAACAGTTCAGGGCTGGAAACACAAACACTCCCCACCTCAATTCTTTTGTTCTTTAAAAAATGTGGGAGAAGTCTTGTGAGAAAAAAGATATAGTAATCAGTTAATTGGTTTGACCTACTTTGCCTTCGGTGGCAGACAACATGTATTCACAGTAACACAAGGTCATACCCAGGAATCTGGACAATTTCCAAAAACCAGAAGACATCGAAAATATAGTACTCTGGAAAGCACTATGTACTTTACATTTTGTGAGCATCTACACTAAATTGTACTGGAAAAATGATAGATCATGAGTCTGGACTGATTTGCGCACTTTGGGAGGATTCTTCTACAGCAGATTCCTGTCCCACTTTTCTCTCTGCTTTGCAACCCTTCCTCTTCAGTGGTGTCAATGCTAGGAAGCTTTGCAGCCATAATTCACTATGATGCTGTTCTATCAGTCGTAGGACCTGTAGGAAGAGGATTTTGGTATTTGTACTATTGTACTGTAACTGCCAGTGGTGCTGTTTTGAATTCTAGCTTTACAATTTGCTTTTAGTTGAGGTTTTAGTCCAGGAGGCAAGGAGAGTGGGATAGGACTGTCTTTTGAACAAAATACCACTCCTCTATCAGGCCTAGAAGTTGCTAGCGACTGTAGTAAGGCAAGGCCCTGAAACATAAGCCCACATCTCACAGGCCTGATGCGAGGCCTGGCCAACAACGGTCAAGACGTTGCTAATATAAAGCAAAGTTAAACTGTGAACAAGAGGCAAGCTCGCAGAACTCTGCACAAACAGTGCTGATAACGTAAAACACTAATTGAAACTAGGCACAGGTTGAAAGTCCATTTCAAAGGGATGGCAACAACACCTTGTTAAGAAGCACCTTGGTACCCACACACTCCCTACAGATAAGATGGATATACCAACCCAGCTTTAGGACAAGGACTGAAATGACAGCATGCTGGCTAGAAATGTTTTCATCAAAGCATCAGGTGCAAGGTGATGAGGTGGCATTTAAGTAATGTCAGAGGGTAGCAACCTGATATGTCAGGGGTTGTGTGTCTTTGGGGACAGTGGCCCATGTTACTGACTGAGCTGAGCTCTTGGTGAGGGAGTACACATGCATAGCGGGTCAGCAGAGTCTGCTGACAACTAACACTACACTTCATCTGACAATAAACCTGGACTGATGCCTTCTATCCTTCTCTGATTTTGTGAACTTTGGGGGCTCTCTCAGAGACTGCTAGGCCAGTTACATGTGCAGAGCCAGCACAGCATACAGAAGGGAAGCACACACATGCAGTGGAACAGGTATTATCACTGAATGGAGAAGAATACTGCAAGGAGATCCCACTGGTGACTTCTGACTCACACTGATCACTTACTCCTCTGTCTTCTGGGGACTGAGCATACTGCCTTTGTACCATTGCAAGACCCTCCTGACCAGTAAGAGAGTGATTAAACCCATAATCTAAACCAGAGTATGGTATGAGATCATACACAGTACTGATCATCAGACAGGTCCAAAACATATTTCCCCACTCCCCCTCAATCTTGAGAATTCTCTTGTCTCTAGCAATTTTGTCTCTTTGTGTCCTTCTTGTAACCTCTAAACTCAGCCTATGTGTTTGTAGATAATTTGTTCCCTTCTTGCACACACTCTTGCTATATGAGAAACCTCTGCAATTGCTGTGGCAACTGCAAACAAAATTGTGGTTTTTTCCTTCTTCAGGAGATGGCCTTTCCCTATGCAGAATAACATAGTATTTAGCAGAACTTTCATTTTCAGGATATTTTCATATTAAGAGATATTAGAAATGAATTCTGCATCAACACTAGAAGCCAACAGTGGTCTAGATAGCCTATATCATAACTCAACCTTGCCTAGGTGGCAGAGCCTATGACAGGGACATGCCCTTGTCAGAATATCTCTGTGGCCTACACTCCAAATAAAAGAAGAAGTGTGGCTTCAGCAGCTTGCTGCATTTTACACAAATCGGAGTGAGCACTTAGTCTCCCAGAAAGTTTAGAGGGGAAATATATACAACTTTTGTTCCAGCAAACTGAACTGAGCCCCTTGCCATAGGATTTCCAGTAAAGGATCAATAAGTGGGCTGTGAGAGAAGCATTGCATTAGGATCCACCGACTATCACAGTAACAAGGTAAGTAGCTACTGTACTCTGCCCTGATTTTAAACCACTTTCTCCACTTGAATGGAGAATGCTACTGCATCTACCCAAATGGCAGTTTTACAGTTTGTATTAACAGCCACCTAACCTGAAGATTCTTGCTTGTGAATTCCTTCCGGAAATGGAATTTCCTTCGTACACAAGAAGCGTTTCAGAGTTCAATCTGCTTTTCTACAAACACGCAAAGAGCTTACAGCTTAAAGAGGCACTACAAATTTTGCTGTCCTGGGCAGGACTGTGGTTGGGACAGCTCAAATATTGCCTGTGGGTAATACACATTCAATTAGATAAACTGGCAAAACCTGCCTATAACAGATGAGTAGCCAGCTGTCTCTTCATATGTAGGGGAAGAGCTAAGCAAACGTCTGTTCCTGGGGAAATTAAAACTAAGTAGGAGAACCAAGGGAGTAACTGACATTAGGAGGCAAGTAATGGCACACTAAAGGGACATCTCCATCTTTAAAAAACAAAACAAAACAAAAACAAAACACTTCCATCTGTTTTTTCTATTGTTGTTACCAGTGACACCAAATGTTTTAATTAAAATAAGTTAAACAAAACCCCCTAATTTTTCAGTTTTGTGCCTTTGATAGCAATGTATGTAGAATCAGTTTCAATTTTCTCCTCCCCTTTTTTAATTAAAATGTGAAAATACAACCACAAAAATTGGTAGGAGGATCAGACAGGTTTAATACCTGCAGCTACATTTAGATAACTTTTTTAAAATTATCATTAAGCTGATAGCATTCCATTAAAGTTCCAGAAAAACTGTCATCTTTAATGTACTGGAGGACAATGTATATGATGTCCTTGTTGTCTATAGTATCACAATGAAATTTTATTTTTAAGATAAACTTTCTTGCTAAAACAGGCATAAGAGAGTTTCTCCAACTCTTCTTCTGTGAGCATCACTCTCTCTGTATCCAGAAAATATACCACCTTAAAACTCTCACAGAAGAACCATAGTTTCTAGTGTCAAAATCCTTTTAATAGCAAACAGTATTATATTCAGTTCCTGAACACAGAGAACATAACCTTCAGAAGATTACAGATCACTGTTCATTCAAAAAACAAGTGTACCAGCAGCAGTTGTGCTTAAAGCACAGCATACCAATGACATTTTATTCCTGTTCTGTAATACCGCATGCCAATAAATGCTCATGGGCAACAGTTTAAATTAATTAATTTAGATCATTAAACAGTAGAGCTCAATTGAGATGTTTCCAGGAAAAACATCAAAATATTAACTGATAGGGGCCTTCCTGCCCAGTCCTGTCTGGCCATATTGTTTTTATTATTTATATTTATTGTTTGTATTCTTGTACTGCCTAAACCCTAAAGGCTCCAATCAGGAGTATGGGCCCACTGTGCTAAGTGCTGAACATACACAGACAGGGGTCAAGTTACGTAGGAGTGAGGTTGTCTCGGGCTATATGTGGAAATCTCAGGCAAATGATTCAGTTCTTTTTCAACAAAAAACTTCACTTAGTACTAACTGCAAGTAGAGAGAGTAGCAGACAGCTCAAAAAAAGTTTAAAAGCCAGCAAGTGTGTCACTTTACGAGCATCCCAGGTATAATCTCAGTAAAATGGTGCATTTTAAAGTATGTTGAGAATTTACAGATTCAAAGATGTTAGTTAAGGCAATGCAGTGGAGCCATCAGACAAGGACCAGATTCGCCGTCTGGGGCCAGAATATCGTGTACATCAAGACACTTGATATGGGTTGACAATAGGTTCAGAGGCTACGCAAACAGATTCAAGCCCTAATGGCATGCAGTACGTGAGAGAAAGTTTACACACCTGATCTTAGTTGTAAGACCAAGAAGCGATATTAAAGCAATTATTTGGAACTCACTGTCATGCAGCTGGGCATCTAAATCATTCTCATTTAACAAACCAGGAAATTGATCCAAATGACTTGCTCAAGATTATAGTGAATTGATTCCAACCTGTATAGATTCTTATATCACCCCTTACCACCATAGATTCTAGCAGTTCTCAGATTCCTAATTTTGTATAACTAGCTTAGTTCTAGACATGAACAATAAATTGAAAGTCTGAAAGAACAACTTCTCTTATCACTAACTAGCATCAAGGATGGGCAAATAGGCTGCTATTCATACGAGCCTCTGACTCAGGAATCCAATAGTCATCTCAAGAGATATTTTTTTAACATTACACTGCTTTTTTACATTTTATCCTGTCCATTTTGCACTGTGCAGAGAAAAACAACAGGCAAGTTCACCTGATGCTCATGAAAAGAGAAGTTACTCACTGTAGTAACGATGGTTCTTCGAGATGTGTCCCCGTGGGTGCTCCACAATAGGTGTCGGGCTTGCCCGGCGCTGCAGATCGGAAACTTTCCAGCAGTTTCTCCTGGATTGCGCATGTGCCGGCGCACGCCGCTCCCTGGCATGTCCCCGGCCACGTGCACGATCCGGTCCCCACCAGTTCCTTGACCAACCGCCTCGGATGCTCCTGAAAAACACTAAACAGAGATCCGAAACGGGGAGGATGGGCGGGTGGTGGAGCACCCACGGGGACACATCTCGAAGAACCATCGTTACTACGGTGAGTAACTTCTCTTTCTTCATCGAGTGTCCCCGTGGGTGCTCCACAATAGGTGACTACCCAGCAGTAACCCAAGTAAGGAGGTGGGTAATCGGTTTATGTGCAGCTTGCCCCCAAGAGGGCTGCTGTCGACAGATGGGTGTCCTCTCAGAATACCCAAGGCAGGGCATAATGCTTGGCAAAGGTGTCATAGGATGACCAGGTCGCCGCTCTACAGATGTCTTAACGCGATGCCCTTGAAAAAGGCTCCTGACGCTGCCACCGCCCTGGTGGAGTGAGCCCTAGGTGGGGCCAGCAAAGGAGTCTTTCGAAGTTCGTAGCACATTTTTATAGAGGACACAATGTGCTTCGAGATTCTCTGTGAAGAGAGACCCTCTCCTTTTGACCTGGGAGCGAGAGAGACTAGAAGTCTGTCCGTTTTCCGGAAGGACTTAGTTCTGTCTATGTAGAAGGCCAACGCCCTCCTCATGTCCAGGAGATGTAGGCGTGCCTCCTTGCTGGAGCTGTGAGGCTTCGGGTAAAACAAAGATAAAACTATGGGTTCGTTAAGGTGGAACTCTGAAGAAACTTTTGGAACAAAGGCTGGGTGCAGCCGTAAAGTTACCGCCTCCTTTGAGAATACTGTGCAGGGCGGCGTTGCCATAACTGCTGCGAGCTCACTCACCCTGCGAGCTGACGTAATTGCAAGGAGGAAGGTTGTTTTTATCGTAAGGAGATGTAGGGGAACCATGGCTAAGGGTTCAAATGGTGGTCCCGTTAGCGCGCTGAGCACTAGGTCCAAGTTCCACGATGGTGGAAGCGTTTCCAAGGGGGGTACAGGTTTACCAGTCCCTTCAGGAACCTGGTAACAATAGGATGGGCAAATACCGTGGGCCCCTCCTCTTCATGCCAAAAAGCAGATATAGCGGCGAGGTGGACCTTTAGCGAGGATAGGGAAAGCCCGCCCCTCTTGAGGTCCAATAAGTATTCTAGTATTACAGGTATAGGAACGTCAAGGGGAGCTAGCTGCTTGGCAGAACACCATGCAGTGAATCGAGTCCATTTCTGCTTGTAGGTCTTCCTGGTGGAGGTCCTTCGGCTACTCTCCAGGACTTGTTGTACTCCCTCCGTACATGTGCTTTCTAGGGAGCTGAGCCATGGATTAGCCATGCTTGTAAGCGCAGGCCTTGAGGATGTGGGTGCACTATGGACCCCTGGGCCTGTGTGAATAGGTCCAGCGCCACCGGAAGGGGGAGCGGTGGGCGGTCCAACATGCACAGAAGCAAGGGGAACCATTGCTGTTGATCCCACGTTGGGACTACTAGAATCACGTGGGCTCTCTCCCTTCTGGCCTTCTGCAAGACCTTGTGGATGAGCACTGTGGGGGGAAATACGTAAAGTAGGGGGCCCTTCCATGAAATCGCAAATGTGTCCCCCAGGGACCCCCCGCCCCAATCCTGCCCTGGAGCAGTACTGGGGGCACTTCTTGTTGTGCTGAGTGGCAAACAGATCTATCTGAGGAAACCCCCATGTGTGAAAGATCGGTCGTAGCAAATCGGAGCGGATCTGCCATTCGTGCGTGAGTGCAAAGCGCCTGCTCAGCTGGTCTGCTTTCACGTTGTGAGCGCCCGGCAAATACGAGGCTTTCAACGTTATATTGTTGGCGATGCACCAGTTCCACAGCCGGACTGCTTCCGCACATAGGGCATGGGATCGAGCTCCTCCTTGTCGATTTATATAAAACATGGTGGAGGTACTGTCTGTATTGATCCCGACTACTTTGCCCTGTATGTGGTCTCGAAAATGTTTGCAGGCGTTGAGCACTGCTCTGAGCTCCAGTATGTTTATGTGCAGTGACTGTTCCGCAGGAGACCACAGTCCTTGTGTCACCTTGTCACCGATGTATGCTCCCCATCCTATGTGGGAAGCGTCAGTAGTAAGAAAAATAGAGATTTGTGGTTGGTGAAAGGGTACCCCCTGTTAGCAGGTTCCTGGGGTTTACCCACCACTGCAGGGATCTGCGCACCTCTGTCGTGGGCGACATCACCCTGCGGACAGTGTGGGATGCTGGCTTGTAGACGCTCGCCGGCCAATGTTGCAGGCTGCGCATATGTAATCTGGCGTTCTGCACCACAAACGTCGCCACCGCCATGTGGCCTAGCAGCTGCAAGCACGTTAAGACCAGTACCGTGGGGCTGTATGTAATGACTTGCACCAGCGAACTGATGGCGCGAAAGCGGGCGTCGGGTAGATAGACCCTTGCTGTAATAGTTTATACGTGCCCCCATAAACTCTATGTCTTGTGTGGGGTCAGTCTTTGACTTCACGAGGTTGATGACCAGGTAGAGTGAAGAAAACGTGTCTGCTGTTACACGTATCATGCGTAGGACCTCTGCCTTCAAGGCCCCTTTCAATAGGCAGTCGTCCAGGTATGGGAATATAAATACCCGCTGTCTGTGCAGGTAGGCTGACACCACAGCCAGGGTTTTGGTAAAGACACTGGGGGCCGAGGAGAGGCCGAACGGAAGAACCTTGTACTGGAAGTGCTCTTTGCCGACCATAAAACGGAGGAAGCGTCTGTGTGCCGGGTGGATCGTTATATGAAAATACGCATCTTGTAAGTCGAGGGCTGCAAACCAATCTCCATCGTCCAGTGCCGTGAGTATAGAGGCGACTGTGATCATCCGAAAACGCTGTTTGCGCAAGTACCAGTTGAGGCCCCGAAGATCTAAGATGGGCCTCCAGCCTCCTGTTTTCTTCTCTGCAAGGAAGTAGCGTGAATAAAAACCTTTCCCCTGGAATCGCTCCGGCACTCTTTCCACCGTCCCTATGAACATAAGATGGTCCACCTCTTGTTTGAGTCTCGCCTCATGGGAAGCATCCCTGAGGTGGGGCCTGGGCGGAGGTTTCGGCAGTGGGAGCGACTGGAAGGGGATCGCGTAACCCGTGGCTATGATCTCCAGTACCCATTTGTCTGCGGTGATCTTTTGCCATTGGGGGTGGAACGGTTGGAGGCGATGATGGAACATTAGCTGGGAATGGCATTGCGCGATGGTAGTGATAGTGCAGTCCTCGATCTGCCCGTCAAACTTGTTGCCTTTGGGCCTGCCCAGAGGATGCGCGGCTTTGTTGAGAACGTTGCCTGGGAGTTCTATACTGTTGCTGCTGTTGATGTCGCCCTTGGTCGTAACCCTGTTGGTACTGTGCACGCTGTGGTTGGTACGGGTATCGTCTTTGCTGAGGGTAATACTTTTTCTTCCTATATGGAGGGGTATAAATACCCAGGGTTCTAAGTGTAGCTCTGGAGTCCTTACTGGAGTGGAGGACCGAGTCGGTTGAGTCTGCAAACAACTTCTGCGTGTCAAAGGGAAGATCAACAATCTTCGCCTGCAGATCCCTCGGGATACCCGATGTCTGGAGCCAGGATTCTCTACGCATGACCACTGCTGTAGCCGTTGAACGTGCCACCGTGTCTGCCACGTCCAGGGCGATCTGGACTCCCGTCCTTGAAGGCGCGTAGCCCTCTTGCACAATCACCTTTAGCACCGGCTTCTTATCTTCCAGAAGCGAATCCATGAGAGAAGTAAGCCTGGAGTAATTGTCAAAATTATGGTTCGCTAGATGTGCTGCATAATTTGCAATTCTCAATAACAGGGTGGAGGAGGAATATACCTTTCTGCCAAACAGCTCTAGCTTCTTGGCATCTTTGTCTGAACCTCCCGATTTGTACTGGGAAGTCTTTGATCTCTGCTGAGACAATTCTACCACCAGTGAGTTTGGTTGTGGGTGACTAAAGAGGAACTCCATGCCCTTCGCCGGGACGAAGTATTTCTTATCCGCTCTCTTGCTTATAGGTGGAGCGGAGGCTGGGGTCTGCCATATGGTGGTGGCTGACTCCATGATGGCTTCGTCGAGCGGGATAGCAATTTTGGATGAAGCTGGGGGTCTCAAATTTTTCAGGAGTTTGTGATGTTTCTCCTGTACCTCTGCTGTTTGGATGCCTTGCGTGAAAGCCACCCTTTTAAACAGCTCCTGAAACTGTTTGAGGTCATCCGGGGGAGCAACGTCCCCAGGGGCTGTAGCCTCTTCAGGGGAGGACGACGAGGAACCACTAGGGCAAACCTCCCTCGAACTTTCAGGTTCTTGTGGCCGATGGTACACCCGCTCGCTAGAGGCTTGCGAAGGAAAGTCTCGGGGTTCCAAAATTAACTCCCCTTGAGACAGCTGTGTTTCCATCCCCGGCCGAGAGTGTCCACGGGGGTATTGGATGGCTGGGGGGGGACCTGCCCCTAGGTGCATGCCTGGGGTGTCTGTGTCCAGCATGGTAAGAGCGACCATGGCAGCACGGGCACGGGTCCAGGGATGGGGACCTGGACCACTCTCGGGGTGCATACCCCTGATGTCTGGGAGAGCGACATTTCCGTGACAATTCAGACAATGGTGAAACTGGTTTGTGATAATACTCCAAGGGATCCAATCCCAGAAAGGGTGAAGGTGGCCCAAGCCATGGTGACGCTGGTTGGAGGAACGGAGGAGGCGGCTCTGGATAGGTTGGTAGAGACCCAGACCTGCTGGGTGGCGTGTGCAGCATAAGGGGAGGGCTGGTTGATAAGAGCATTGCAACCCTGTCTGGAGAAGGGCTGCGGTGCCGAGTTTTTGCTCTCGCCTTTCCCCTCCCCCGCGGGGCTGGCACCGCCCCCTCCCGTGCCAGGGATCTTGGCCCCACTGTCGGCGCTGCGCTCGGCACGCTCAGCTGCGGTGCCACGCGGATAACATCCTCCGGTGCCTGCAGGCTCCGTGACTGTTGGCCCTGCACCGCTGGCGCCGCAGGGGTCGGTGCCGCCTGTGGCGGTGCTGCCGGTTCCGGCGCTTGCCTGGCCACCGCTCTGAGTGCTGCGTGTGCCGGCTGTTTGGTTAATCGGAGGCTCAGCCTCTGCCACATGCGCTGCTGCGCTGCCGCTTGTTTGGGTATGCAACTGGGGGCTATGTGCTGCGCCTGTCCCGCTCGCTGAGACCGCCGGCAGGGATCGGGCTGGAGAGAGCTTCCTCCGTTTCTGCATCGAGGAGGTGAGGGAAGCCGCCTTCCTTTTATGGAGCCCAGGGGGTCCCTCTGGTTGAGGCCTCTCCGGCACGTCAGGCTGGAGAGCCTTATCAAACAAGAGCATTTTCAGCCACATTTCTCTGTCTTTCCTGGCCCTGGCTGTGAGCTTAGCACAATGGGAACACTTTTGGGTAACGTGTGATTCCCCCAGGCACCGAATGCATTCACTATGCCCATCGGAGGCCGGCATAGCTTCGTGGCAGGACTCACACTTTTCAAAGCCTGAAGAGGACATCGCGGTGAGTCTTTGTGCTGTTAATAGGGCACTTAGCACTGAATTCGTGCCTGTTTACCCTTCGCGGACACCAGCCTGCAGCGGCGGGAGGCCTACTGGCCTTCACATCCACACGTCTTCTCCGTTCCTCTCTGTCTTTTTACTATATATATATATATATATTTTTTTACTCTCTTGCTTTTCCTCTTGTCCTTTTTTTTTTTTTGGAAAGAAAAACAACAATTTACATGAAAAAAACTCTAGCTAATCTGACTCTGGCCGTAGCCTGAGTGGATTCCGTCTGCAGCCGATGGCGGCTGAGAAGGAACTGGCGGGGACCGGATCGCACACGTGGCAGGGGACGCGCAAGGGAGCGGCGCGCGCCGGCGCATGTGCGACCCAGGAGAAACTGCTGGAAAGTTTCCCATCTGCAGCTCCAGGCAAGCCCGATACCTATTGTGGAGCACCCACAGGGACACCCGATGAAGAACTAATATGATCTAGCGCAGAGGTTCTGAGATCTGTGAGCTGCATTCAGGTGGTGCACATATAGTTCCCTCTAAGGTGTGCACCTGCATGTTTGCACACAAGATAAGGCAGGGCTGCTCGCCTAATTAGTGGCTTGCCAGCACTGCTTCACTAATTAACTGCCTGCACCCTGGAGTAGACACATATGTAAGGTGTGATGGTGACCTTGAGAAGGAATAAGGGGTAGGAAGGAGGGGTGAGAATTTAGGACATGAAGGCCTACTGCAGCTAGAGAAAGATGCAACTTTTCCCTAATCCAGGGCTGAGGCTGCAGGGGAGATAGCCCCCCTTTCCAGGCTCAGCTCTGTGGCAGGGAAGAGACCCCTACTGATATTAAAATATAAGTTGTGTGCTTTTATTTATACAACAAAAAAAGTTAGTTAATAAGGATTTTCTTTCATAGCACTTTTATCAAAAGTGCTTTATGAAAGTTAGCAAACACTATAAACAACATCTGGAGAGATCATTAAGTGGTCCCTGAGACTCTCAGCAATTATCAAGTGGTCCATGCAAAAGAAAAAAAACAGTTTGTGAACCACTGATCTAATGCATGGGGCTGCAACTCTGCAAGGGAATATTTAAACAAACAAAAATTGTTCCAAATGAATTTCAAACCACAATGAAAAATATTCCTAATACACTCATCCCTTGTTAAACGAGTACTTTATTTACAAGTACTTGCTTAAATGACGGACACATATACCTACCTTAGTTCACTCAATGAGTGAATCCCCCGCCCCCCCCGGCTAATACGAGCCTAACTCCCTCCCTGTGGCTCCAACATGCTGCAGCCTGATTCTCCCCCGCCAGCCCCACATACCCCCAACCGCTGCAGCCTGACCCCCCTGCCGGCCCTGCGGCCCCAAACCACAGCAGCCTGAAACCCCCCCAGCCCCAAATCATGGTAGCCAGACCCCCCTGCCGACCCCACAGCCTGACCCCCCTACTGGCTCCGTGGCTCCAAACTGCGGCAGCCTGACCAGCCCACTGCCCCCGTGGCCCCAAACCACAGCAGCCTGACGCCCCCCACCAGCCCCACAGACCTAAAGCACCACAACCTTAACTCACCCGCTAGCCCCGCACACCTAAACCGCTGTAGCCTCACCCACCCCCGTCTGCCTGCCCGCCCCTTGGACCCAACCCGCCACCAGATTTTAACCCTCCCTCCCGCTCACGGCCCCAAACTGCCCCCAGCATTTAACCCTCTGCAACCCCCCCCAACCCAAAGTTCACTTACCTTTCAAAAGCAGCGCCACCTGCTGCCACTCCTTCCCTGAGTTAGGAGCACTAGGAACCAATCAGAGACTTTTACCTGTATTTTAATGGTAATTTAGTGTCCCTCTTAAGAGTTTTCGCCTACGAGCAGAAAGTTGGGAACCAACTGTGCTTGTATAGTGAGGGATGAGTGTATTATATTATGTAAAATCTATTGTGTTTTTTTTTTTTAATTCCTGTAAAATAGCTGTCCTTTTAAAAGATATTGTCAGATACTAGAGAAAGTTTCCTTTACCTTTTAAACTTAAGTGCATTGCACTTTCCACAAGAACAATGACAGCAAATGTATTTTCCATTTCTGTGTTAGTCTCCCCAGATGGTTTCACACTGGGGATTTCTGAGCTTGTCGAATTCAGTTTGTTATTGTGGCTTATCAAGTCTTGCTGGCCTGTGTCAGGAACCTTTTCTGCACTTTCATCTTCACTGTTATTGACATCTTCAGCACATCCAAACCCACGAGCAAGGGCATGAGTAGAAGCTAATGTCATGTGAACTCGTACAGCCGCTCCTGAGAGGTTTGAGGCATTGCGTCTGAACACTGGATAGATACCTGTAATGGTGTATTTACAAACAAACAAGACAAATTAGTATCTTAGAAAGAGCTCTTATATTTCATGAAGACAAAAACGTCTGTTCTCAGATCACTATGGTGGGTGTCTACATAAAACAGATCACCTCTTGGGATTGGTAGTAAAAGAAAAAAAGGCATGGACAATCCTAGGAAGGTTAATTCTTTACTTCTCCCCGGCAGCCAAAAATAGAGCTATAGCGCTTTTCCCAACTTTACATGTGAGTTGGAAACACTTGTTTGGCATGATTTTGTAACTATCCAGGAAACAATTCAGATACAGCCTGTGTATGACTTTTGTTTTGAGGGTCAGCTGGTTACCTGCAATTTCTAGTTTTAACCCCTTCAGGTTTGAGCCTGGACAAATGACTGATTTGTCTAGATCAGACTACAAGCTGGTGTTTAAGCTAGAACTTGTATCACAGCAATTGGTGAAACACAGAACCAAAACACAGTAGAAAACTGCAAAGTTCTTTCAGTTATCTTGTCCTTTATTTTACCTACTAGCAGGCAATGCAGATTTCTTGTGTTACACTTAAGCAGTAGCTCCTCTGCTGTGCTGTTGTGCCCCATCATCATAAATACTAATTCAGTAATTTAAATTCTGATAAGGAATCTTTCCTCATTTCACTGAAAATAATTCTTCACTCTTCTACTGATAACCCCACTCAAATTCTTCACCAGTATAACTCACTAAGATTTGAACTCTGAATTAATTGTTTTAACCTTGCTCATTTTCTCTAGAAAACATGATTAACCAACAATATAGAATGAATAAAACAAGGCAGCAACTACTTTGCTTCAGGCAACTATATATGGATGAAATTAAACCAGCTAAAAACTACAATAAGAAATGGAATTGAAGAAGGTGCAAAGTGCAAGAATGCTCTTTATAAACTGACCACTAACTGTGAGTATTCTCCGTGACCTCTGTCCAAGTGTTGCAAGGTCCACGAACGCAGAGCCAATAAGGCAATCTGTATCAAGGGGTCTTTCAACTTTGTCTTCTTTCCCATAAGCCTGCCAAACTTGGATTTCTAGCTTCTCCTCTCTGAAGTACCACAGTAGTGCTTGGCTCCTTGTAAATTTCAGCTCTTTTGTACTCTTGAACATCACTGTAACATGTTTGTCATCTTCAGTTAATTTTGGCCTCTGAAGTGAAGTCCAAATGGCTTCATGATCATACAATTTATATCGGAGATAGCAGTAAATGCTTTTATTTATGTGGGTCTGGCCTGCAAATAGCATGCAATGTACTGGTAGCCACACTCTGGGCGTAGAAATGGTCACAGCTGTGGGATTTTTGCCCGGATGCCATTCACCATCATCATCCATACTGTCTTCATGGTCTTCCTCATAATTCCAGCCTAAAAGCTTTGCAGCCTCCAAAACTCGTTCTCTGTCATCATGATGAGCAAAAGTTACAGAAAGCTCCAGCCCTCCCACTATGGTTTCCATGATGTTTTCACAAGGAGAAGGCACCAGATCCTCAGGTAGAGTTACTGAGTACCATCCTGTAATACCTTCAACAGAACAACAGAATAATCAGACTCACTTCTTCCATTTTTGAGAAATGCAAGTACTAAAAGGGATTTTCTCCTTCTCTGATCAATGTTTCCAGGACCAGAATCTGGAAAATTTTATTCCTCATGAATGTGTTTGGTTCACTTAAGTATTTGTCACCTTGCAAAGTTAAAAATTATCTGCCTTTAAAACAAAAACACATGATCTTCATGACGATTTTACTTTATTTTCCATTTTATTAATGATAGTTTTACAAGTGAATATCCCAGGAAGCTCTAGATAATAATAAAACTGGGATTCCTAAGTTATAGACAATATACACAAAGTAATTGTTGTTTAAACTCCACCTAGGTTTGAGCAAGTAGTTGCTGCAATCATATTCACACAGAAGTGGAAATAACTAACACAATCATCAGAATGTCCTGATTTCAAGGCTTGATAGTTTGCAATCTGTTAGTGCAAGAAGTGGTTATTTTACAGTATGGAAATCTGGGATTTCTGAGCAGTTTTTTCTAGCTGTTACAAATCACTCATCCCTGACTGAATATATCAAACCCTGGATTTTAGACCAGAGTAGTTTTAATCTCAAGGGTGGTGCATACATAGCACTTGCACCAAGAAATTAAGGCATGTAATATTCACTGGGTCAATTCACAATGGGTGGGTACCTTTTCCACTTCCTCCTCATGTCCTGCACATGTCTAGACAATAACAGCTGACTGGCTCCCCTCTCATCAGAAGTTCACTAAAAGCTGTGCAACATGCATTCATAGTCTAATATAACAGCTCTTCGCAACATCAAGAATGGGTCTGTCTCACATGGGCTACCTAGCCGATTAGCTCTGGTATATATCATACCCCAACAGATGATTTTCAATGAACTTCAGTTAAATGTATTTTAAAAGGACCCTTTAATTAAAAAAAGAACTAATGCTTATAAAAGAACTTTGGCTTCAGAAAGCAGGAAGCAAAATCTGTAACCCACATAAGCAATGTAATAGATTACTATTGAAGTACTGTTTATATGGGTAATGTCACTAACATGGCATTTCCACTTTACCTGATCTTTTGATTAACAGGTCTTTGGTTGGAACCCTTACTGCTCCAAGCAGGTAGTCTCCTGATGTTTGAGTTTTCAGTGAACCAGTGGCTGTAGAATCAAAATCAAAGATAACCAGACACATCAAGCTGTGGCTGAGTTAAAAAGTGCACCAAAGTATAACTCTCCCAGTGACAGCTATATCATTTTGTTAGAGATCTAAGGTCATAATTTTGGCACATACCTTCCTCCATGAAATAAAGGAAATGAAAATCCACCGACACATCACAACACATATTTGCCCAAACTCAGAATGAAAACTGGTGGAGTAAATAACCACATACTTATTAGAGTACACTGTCTATGTGCTCCAGAACTATCTTGTTTGGGGAGCATTCTAGAAAGTATTTCCATACCAGGTCGCACTAAAATAAGCATAAAAGAATGATAATAGTGTCCACATAGTAACTGAGTAGCTAACTCATGCTAATGTTGGGTTGTTTTTACCTACCACTGAAAGCCGATACAATTAAATTGTATTATTAGAACATTCCACAACATAATGCTATAAAATGCTTGAATGTGTCTCCATTATCTATTGATACAACAGAAATAGTTGCCATTCTAAAACTGCATACTATTTTTAAGGTAAAATAGATTGGGGGATATTAAATCAATGCATTTGAATAAGATGTAAATAATTATATGGGTTGAACCTCTATAGTCTGGCGTTCTTGGGACATGACCGGTGCCAAATGAGAGAACTTGCTGGACCATGGGAAGTCAACATTGTCCTGCAGCATTACCAACACTTCCACTGCTTACCCGGCTCTTAGGAGACTTTTAGGGGCAAGTTACAGCTAAATAACACCACAGAACACTGACAGCCAGGACTGGCGGCTACAAAACTTGACAAAACAATGAGAAACTAGGCAACACATGACAAGTGGTCACCTGGCTAACTAAAAACATGCCAGATTATGGATATTGCCAGGTGAGAGTGCACCAGACTAGAGAGGTTCTAGCTGCATTTAATACCACTTTTAAAAGGTATCTTCCTCCTTTAGAAATACTCTGTAACCTTATTTACAAAAAGTTACCATTTCAGGCTGTGATCTCACATTTCAATCTAAGCAAGGTCAGGCAAGGTCATTAATTCAGTGGGAGACATGCAAGGGAAATCCGCGGGACTGCAGGATATAATACAGACTGGACCTCCCAGGTCTGCCACCCTTGGGACATAACCAGTCCCAAATGAGGGAATTTGCCAGACCACGGGAGGCCAGCTCTGGCCCCTCTGCTGCTGACTTCCAAGAAATCCCAGTGAACTGCCAGCTTCCCAGCCAGGATTCCCTCCTGGGCTTCCAGCTCCCAAGCGGCTGCCAACCCTAGCTGCTAGCCTCCTGGCCTGGCTCCCAGGTCTTTCTGGTCCAGAAACATCCATGGTCTGATATTGTCAGACCAGAAAGTCCCAGACCAGAGATGTTCAACCTGTGGTGATGTTTCAAGAAGAAAGCAGCATTGTTGTAGCTGTGCTGGTCCCAGGATATTAGAAAGACAAGTTGCAGGTCATTGCAGGACTTTTAGGAAGTCACTTAGTTTCCTTCTCTCATTTCCTCAACTATAAAATTACCATTACCCCCATTTTATGTCTCTCTCATGTGTTTTGAAATCCACATATGAAAGGTGCTATGTACATGTAAGCACAGAGTAGCATCGTTATAGTATTATCTTTGTTTGGATGAGACATAAAACTGACACCCTGCTCATTTGTGGTCACTGACTGAAATACTAGCTGTAGCCCCACAGTCTTGGCTGAAGTAGAATAGGAATAACTACATTTACCTAAATTTCAGTTATAATGAATAGTCACTTTGTGTCCTACACCTGAGAAGCTAAAATGTCAATAACATTCTTAGCAACAGTAACACAAGATCCCTACTTATTTTTCTTTTGTTTACCTGATTTGATGCTCTGGTGGTAGATGCAGAAGACTATCTCCGCAGACTGCAAGAGCTCTGCCAGACAACAAGTTTCTCCACTGCTTCGCTGGATGACGAGGTTACAAGGGAACTCAGTGTGGTGGTCGAATTCTGGGCAGAAAGTACGAGCCACAGCTCGGGTGGTGCGCTTCTCACCTTCCGGTAGGAAGGAGAGATGCATTGACACATAGGCATTGACTCCTATTTCTGCAGTGGACTGGAATGAAGAGTTCTTTTCTGCCACAGCTCTTCATGTAATAAGGAAAAAAGAGAGGGAGACTCACCAGGCATGTTTACAAGTGACATAGTTAATATGCCACCAAAATGAAAGGGTTGATAACCCATAGTTGTACAATGCTGATAAAGACAATGGATCTCAGGTCTTGTTTATAAACAGACTTTCAGGGAATCTTCCATCCTTGAGCTAGCACTACAGCAGCTCTATCAGTGCTCGTAAAGGCAGGGATTGGCTGCTAACGATTTTCAGCTCATTTTTTTTCTAGATCTATTATGACCAATAATGAAAAGATGGTCAAAAATATTGTGGCCTGGCTATACCAATGCCACTACTATTGCCTACACCAGTGACTATGACAAGAATAAGCAGGTGCTCAGCATCTCTGAAAACCAGGTGCCTGGGAACTACCAGAACATCCCCTTTGGTAAAGTCAACAAAAACTCTTTACAGAATAGCTGCACCTGAAAGCATAAAAGAGCAAGACCAAAACTATTTTTGGACTTGGAGCAGTTGATCCAATGCTCACTGAAGTCATTGACTTCAGTGGCTTTGGATCAGGACCTGAGGGCTAAAGCTGGACCTGGAGCCCATAAATGTTGCTCGGAGAACAGGTCAAAGTACATTGCTCAGGAGTGCAGAGAACCACTCCTGTCTTTAAAGAACTGACTGCCTGTGCTTTAACCCTTCTCTCTTTAATGCACTAAACTTGCCTGATGAGACTAAGCTTCCAGCCATTTAACTTTTTTAGAGTAGCATTCCTTTAAAAAAAGATTATTTAGTTGACTAATTCATTTAATTTGTTTACTGTCATGCAAAATCCCAATCAACGGCAAGAGGATCCCAAGCACAGATGTTTGCGCTTCTTTTCCCTTTAATAAAAATCCTTTACACTGGAAAAACTGTGGCTGAACTTAATTCTGCTCAGTAAAGTGAGGGGGCAAAGGCTAGCATCATGTCTGTTACGGGCAGGTATTGTACAAGCTTCCTCCCTAGCCCAGATCTGCTAATGAATTACAGTCTTGAAATACATCACTACCTGTTGTTTCAGTTCCAGACTCTTGAGCAACATGTACTAAATTTTCTAGTGGTCTGGTGGACAAAAGGAGGCAGTGATGTTCTTTTCATAGTTTATGTTCACTTCTGAACAGGACAAGATTTGAGTCTAGATCTCCACAGATGAATGGTTAACAAGTTACAGTTTTTTCCACCACTACAGCACACTGCCCCCGCACAAAAGTTATGTTAAGAGAATTAGATCTTACCTGGCTGCCGCTTGCAAACCAGCAGCTCTGTGTATATGCACAGAAATAGAAACGGCTCGAGCAGCTATTACTCCCCCTGTTGGCTTTAATGAACGTCTATACCTCACACTCACATCAAGCAAACCTGGATTTTTAAAAAAAGACAAAGAAAGAAAGAAAGAAAAAAACAAACCTTTTTTTAAAAAAATTACAGCCAAGGTTAACAAATATGTATTCTAGCACATAATTTCATACAACTACTATGTAAAAGCACTATTATTGTTGCATAGTTAAGAATTAAAGTGAGTTAGGAACGAATGTCTAAATATACTTTTGTTCAACTACCAGTGACTACCTTAATACAAGAGTTACTGTAAGAAATTCTATGGTCTGTGTAATGTAATCTGTCAACACAGATGAGCCTAATGGCACTTTCTGACCTTCAAATCTATAGATCTATTAAAGTTAAGGTTACATCAGCACAACCTTAATTCTGCCCTTTCATGTGAATTCATTATGATATACATTCCTCATCTAATCACATTATCTTCATATATCATACAGTAGTAGTAGCAGCAGCAGCAGCAGCAGCATTCTTCAGTCTACGCAGACTATGGAATGCACCCTTCGTAGTTTCGTTTGGCATCCTCATTTGCAGCGTCAGCTGTGACTGTGAAGACCCACATGAGAGTGACAGTCCTTGCGGCATCTGTTGCATATGTAATGGGTGTCTGGCAGGTCCTTGCTGTGCTTTCTGTGGGCTCGCTTCTCCTTTGCTAGCTGTCTGATCCTCAATTCACCCTTCTGAAGGCCCTTGTATAGTTCCTGCCTCCATCTGCTGCGATCATCTGCCAGCTCCTCCCAGCTGTCTGGCTTGATGTCTACTTCCCTGAGGTCTCTCTTGCAAACATCTTTGTAGCGCAGCTGGGGGCATCCAGGAGGTCTTTTGCCAGAGGCTAGCTTGCCATACAGGATGTCTTTTGGGATCCTTCCATCATGCATCCTGTGGACATGGCCAAGCCAGCGGAGCCGACGCTGCCTGAGGAGGGTGTGCATAGTTGGGATTCCAGCTTGCTCAAGGACGGTAGTGTTGGACACTCTGTCCTTCCACGATATTCCAAGGATGCGCCTGAGGCAGCGCAAGTGGAAGACGTTCAGCCTCTTTTCCTAGAGGGCGTACAGGGTCCAAGTCTCGCCGCCGTAAAGGAGGGTGCTGAGGATGCAGGCTCTGTAGACTTGCATTTTGGTGTGAGTGTACAGCTTGTTGTTATTCCACACTCTCTCGCTGAGTCTGGACAGAGTTGTGGCTGCTTTACCGATCCTCCTGTTTAGCTCAGTCTCCAAGGACAGGGTGTCAGTGATGGTGGACCCGAGGTAAACGAACTCGTGGATGACCTTAACCTATAGTTGTCAATGCTGATTGATGGAGAAACAGCAACGTCCTGAGCAAGTACATTTGCCTTCTGTAGACTGATGGAGAGCCCAAAGTCCTTGCACGCTTTGGAGAACTGATCCAGCAGCTTCTGAAGCTGGTCTTCAGTGTGTGACATGACAGCAGTGTCATCTGCGAACAACATATCTCTGATGAGGACTTCCCGCACCTTAGATTTAGCTTTCAGCCTTGCAAGATTAAACAGTTTCCCATCAGATCTTGTGTGCAAAAAGATGCCCTCTGTTGAAGATCCAAAGGTGTGTTTAAGGAGGAGTGCGAAGAAGATCCCAAACAGTGTCGGAGCAAGGATGCATCCTTGTTTGACGCCGCTCCTGATGCTGAAAGCATCTAATAATGTGCCATCGTATTGGACGGTTCCTCTCATGTCTTCGTGGAAAGACTGGATCATCTTGAGTAACCGTGGCGGACATCCTACCTTGTGGAGCAGTTTGAACAGTCCATCCCTGCTGACCAAGTCGAAGGCCTTGGTTAGGTCGATGAAGGCAATATAGAGTGGCTTCCTCTGCTCCCTGCATTTCTCCTTCAGCTGCCTCAGAGAGAAGACCATGTCGACGGTAGATCTCTCTGCATGGAATCCGCACTGTGATTCAGGATACACCCTCTCAGCAATCTTTTGGAGTCTGCCGAGGATGACGCGAGCAAACAGTTTACCAGTGATGCTTAGGAGGGAGATTCCACGGTAATTGTTGCAGTCACTTCTGTCTCCTTTGTTCTTATACAAGGATATGATGTTAGCGTCGTGCATGTCCTGTGGAACCTCTCCCTTTCCCCAGCACAGGCACAGTAGCTCATGTAGGGGTTCCAGGAGAGTGTCTGTGGCACACTTGATTACCTCTGGTGGTATACAATCCTGGCTCGGGGCCTTTCCTACTGCAGTGTCGTCGATGGCTTTCTTCAGTTCATCCACAGTTGGTCCTGGTCCAGTTCGTCCATTACTGGTAGGAGTTTGACGGCATAGAGGGCTGAGTGGACCGCAATGTTCTTGCGTGAGTACAGCTCGGAGTAGTGCTTGACCCAGCGCTCCATCTGTTTGGCTTTGTCAGTGATGACTTCACCAGATTTGGATTTCAGAGGTGCCATCTTGTTCTGGGTAGGTCCTAATGCCTTCTTGATGCTCTCATACATTCCCCTGAGGTTACCAAAGTCAGCACTGGTCTGGATGCTGCTGCATAGCTCGAGCCAGTAGTTGTTGGCACAGCGCCTGGCCGTCTGCTGTACTGTTTTTCTGGCTGCCCTGAGTGCTTGCAGGGTATTCTGGCTTGGCGAATGTTTGTACTCCAGGAGTGCAGCACGCTTTTTTCGATGGCTGGGATCATCTCATCGGAGTTAGCTTCGAACCAGTCATTTGTGTTTCTAGCTCTTCTTCCAAACACCGACAAGGCCGTGTTGTACATTGTATCCCTCAGATGCTGCCATCTGGATGTCACATCGGCACCCCCAGGGTTGCTGCGCAGATTCTCCTTGAGGGTCGCTCTGAACTTTTCAGCTCTCTCTGAGTTAGCCATCTTTCTGGCATCGATACGGGGCCTTCCAGTTGGTTTAGAGCAGTGCAGCTTCTTGGGAATCACCTTGAGTTTGGAGCAAACTAATGAGTGATCTGTATCGCAGTCAGCACTATGATAGCTGCGTGTCAGAAGGACATTTTTGATGTTATCTCGTCTAGCGATGACCACATCTAGTTGATATCATACAGTTACTTACAAAACATGGAAGTGGAAGTAAAATGAAATAAAAATCCTCTGAAGATTTTACTATGTATGGTACTTTTAAAGTTAATTTTGCCAATCCAAGTAGTGTTCTTGATCATAGACCACAGAACACTAGAACAGGAAGGGATGTTGAGAAGTAATTAAGTCTAATACCCCGACCTCACACTAGGACAAACGTCATCAAGATCATCCCTGAAAATGTCTCACTGGCATCACCTACACGGGACTCGAACCCACTCTCCCCAGATCCAGATGTCTTATCCATTAGGCCACTAGTTTACCCAATAGAGAAGAGCTGAGCTGGAGCTTATGTTGGCTGGGAATTGAACCAGACCAACTACCTGGAAAGTTGCCATGCTAACCACTGTACCAACACTAGCTAAAATTGGTACTGTTTGCAAGAAGCTCGCTCCACTGTACCAGTAAGCCTCTGGTTTTTTTTTTTTGTTTGTTTTTGGTCACTGTCTCCAAAAATTCATGATTTAGTCTTCTCGGATTCAGTATCATGACCACCTTTATCTGACTGAGGAGGCCTAAAAGGATTTCTCTAAAAGCCGCTTCAGGGCTACTTTTGTATCATTGAAGAAACCACCGCAGGGTGGACAGGCTCCTTTCCCAACCAGAAGGTTAAGCATATTGCTTGAATTCCCTCAGTCTGTTCTGATCTGAGAAGTGAGAGACATAGTAGGCTCAGGGCTGGCCCATTAAAACACTTTTCTATTAAATAAATACAATGTGAGCCCTACTCTACTCCCACTCAAGTCAGTGGATGTTTTGTTATTGATTTCCAATGGTGAGTTCCGACATCTTAGACTGATAGGACCAACATGCTGGGTTATTAGCAGTCTTCAAAAACTGAGTTTCATTTATCAGAGAGGTAGCTGTCTTAGTCTGTATCTTCGAGAGCAACAAGAAGTCCTGTGGCACCTTACAGACTATGCAGGTCTTTGCCCACAAAAGTTTATGCTCCAAAATACCTGTTAGTCTATAAGGTGCCACAGGACTTCTTGCGTTTCATTTGTTCTCCTTGGCAGTGCATGCATACACCTCACTTTTTGAAGGAAAAAATGTCTTCGCTTACCTGAGGATCGTGGACAGAGTTCTTCTGAGCAATCAGTTCTTGGGACTAAAGGAAGAGTAAAGGTCTGTATCCCTACTTCTTCGCGGTGTTGCATTGTTGCCATGGCACACAAGCGTGACAATGGCAAGGTCCCTTTTGCAACCATCTGATCTCTGACATTAGGGTAATAGTACCTGTATAAGACACAAAGAACCATCAATCAAGATATTTTGGTCAAATTGTAATAACTACTGACTCTAAAGATTTAATATTGTACAGCTTTAATTCATGCATATTCAAATACTTCCCTATAGTTAGAGAAAGCCACAGAAGAAAAAGTTCACAAAACGGTTAATGGTCTGAATACTTCTGAGATCGTAGTATTATAGCTTTCAGAGGAATAAAATGCATATTCCACAGACACATCACTTATTTATTGCTTGGCAAGAGATTTTCACTACTGTCACTCTTCTAATCTCACTGTTTTCTGAGTTGCGAAGAAATGGATCTTTATACTGTACCTGCACCAGACTTCAAACTGGATTCCTCCTCCTCCTGCCAATCCTTGTGGAGAGAATGCAGTGAGCAGGAGCCTCTGTACTGGCACATCAGCAGGTAGCAACAAGGAATGGTGATGCTCATAATTAAAAACAGGATCGGGGATGCACAGAGTAGTCACTGAGCGGAAAGGCTTCAATCTAATGCCTACAAGTCAAACAAAGCCAGTTAAATATTTGATCCCAACTTCATATATCCAAGGAACAAGATAGAACGCGCTTAGATTTTAATCTGAAATCAGACTAACATAATTTTGCTTAAAGGCCTGTTGTCCAAACTCTCTCTCCACAGAAGTCTCAGAGAAACACCTAAATGCTACAAAATGTAGTGCTGGCAATTCAAATGTAGCACTGAACTAATACCATAGAAATTATTCTTCAGTGTGCTGTCTTTTGGAGGAAATATAAATCAAAGGTCTAGAGCACTAGTGACCATAAACCTCTGGCTGCCTGAAGTAGTAGTGCCTTCCACTTTTAGCAGGAGAAGAGAGAAACTATCCCAAGCCCCACTTCAGAAATTATAAACACTTAAAATCCTTCTGCGATTTCACCTGCTTATATCATTTGGTCCTAAGACTTTGTATAATATTACACTTCTGTGGTAGCTGAAACAAGCTCTATATAAAGTCTGTGAGTCAGTGTATGGACTTTTCCCTACAAAGTCTTATGCACATGAAGTCTGCACAGAAATCAGTGGATTAGACTAATAGAATAGTAGAACTTGAAGGAACCTCCAGAGAGTCCAGTCTCCTGCATTCATGGCAGGGACAAGCACCATCTAGATCATCCCTGATAGATATTTGCCCAACCTGCTCTTAACCTCCAATGATGGACACTCCACAACCTCCCCAGGCAATTTATTCCAGTGCTTAATCTTCCTGACTCACAGGCTATGTATATACAGACACCCTCTGCCAACAGACGGTGCTGTCGGCAGTATTACCTCAGCAAAATATCTATCGACAGAGAACAGCCACATGTTAAAGAGGCTCCCACTCTGAAGACAGAGCATCTACATGGCAACCAGATCTGTCAACAGAGGGACCCTGTTAACCCCAGAAGCATGGCATGCATGGAGGGCAAGACCTTCCAGGTGTGCCAGCTCCACGTGCCCTTAAAGGGCCCCCCGTCTGGCCGCAGTCCCTGCACGAGGCAAGACTAGCAGAGCCCTGCTGGACACAGCTAAGTGCCTACAGGCACCACAACCGGAGCTCGCAGACACCCAGCATCATGGCAGGGTGGCCTTTGACCAGTGCTTGGGACAAGGGGCAGCTGCTGCTCCCACTGCCCCTGGTCCTCACTGGGGGTCTTCCACCACTTCTGGGAAGACAATATTGAAGACAACCCCACAGACAATGGCCCAATGGCCACAGTACCCCAGTAGGCCTCCCCCCATTAGGGGCCCTGACAAGTCGACTGGTGAGACTGTCTAGTCATGTGGCAATGGGACAACCACCACTGGCTTTGGAATTTCGGAACACAGAAGGCCACTTTCCTCGAGCTATGCCAGAGGCTCGCCCCTGTCCTGCGAAGACAGGACATGAACATGTGGCCCACCCTCACCCTCAAGAAAAGGGTCGCCATAGTGGTATGGAAACTGGTGACACCAAGTCCATGGGACATCAATTCAGGCTGGAGAAGTTTCCTGGGAGTAGCTGCTAAGGCATGCCTGCAGTCACGTGCTGCAGTCCTGTACCCACATCCTCAGCTTCCTGCCTGGGGCTGCTGGCCCCTTTAACTGCAGCTGGAAGCAGGAGTGATAGAGTTGTGGCGGGCGGAAGGGTGCCTGCTGGAGCTGGCTGGCTGGCACCATGGAGGACTTATTCTGTCAACAGAGCTGTTATGCCTGCTTGGGGAGAGGCATAACACTGCTGGCTGAAAGGGAAAGTTTTGTTTACAAATCTCAGAGCGCTTTCACCTTGTGGACACTCTGTGACTTGTCAACTAAAGGCTTCCTCTGTTGACAAAGAGTGCCTGTGTAGACCCAGCTACAATGTGTAAAGTTAAATACATTTGTCGATCTTTGCAGGACTGGGGTTTAAGTTTGTAATACACTTTCAGCTCTCTAGGTAAAAGGTGCAAAAGCCCATACTCTTCATTGGAAACCAATGGATGTTTTGCCATCTCTCTCAATAGAAGCAGCTTTCAGTTTATTGAGCTAACCCAAAGTTTGGCTTACACTGGCTTTCTACTACCACATCAGGGAAACACAAAGGTACAAACAGTTTACCCGGGCAGCAAGAATAGACACAAACAATGCATGGTAAAGCAATGCTCCAAACAAAATCCTATCACAAACCAAACTTACTATTTTCATATAATTCAGTCACTTTTAATGCACTGGATTCAGGCTCCTGAACTGGAAAACTGTACTGCACATAACAGTCAGCCTCTCCCCAGACTGTGGATTGTAGGGGAGTAAGACCTTTAATGTTCTCCACATGGATCTCAAACACATGCTCCAACAGTCCTTCTCCTTCTCCCTCCAGCTGCTAAATAAGACAAAGGGAATCCCTGTGAGTAAGAGCAGCACCTCAGATAATAGGGCATAAGAGCTACACTTCTAAAGCAAAGAGAAGACCCTGATACTGAAATTGCAACAGTCATTTTCTCTATAATTTATATAGAACATTTAACACATGGTAGCAACTTTTGTTTAGAAAACGAGGAGCACCCATTCCCCACAACTTGAACTGTTCATAAAAGTCTGTCCCAAATTCACATGTGAGTCTCCTGGGAGAATACCGACTAGTGTTAGGTGAATATGGTGCAGACTGTTAGGGATTAGATATTATAATTAAGGCCCTACCAAATTCACAGTCCATTTTGGTCATTCTGAGAGGATTACAAAAGTCATAAATTTCATCATTTCAGGCATTTAAATCTGAAATGTCATGGTTTTGTAACTGTAAGGATCCTGACCCAAAAAGGAATTGTGGGGTGCAGGGTCACAACAAGATTGCGTATTTGTGTGGCATTTGCAATACTGATACTTCTACTTATGGTAATGGTGCTGCCTTCAGAACCATGGTAGCAGTGGCAGTGGCCAGGAGCCCCAGGCACTTTTAAATCATTGGGCTTTTGGGCAGCTGCCCCCTTGATCCCCTCCATTGGCAACCCTGACTGTAAGATGGGCTCCAACAAAAAATAAAGATCAGGGACTTCTTATTTATCAAAGACAAACTGAACAAGGTGAGATTTCTAGTAACAAGTCTCTAAAACCCAAAGCAGCAGTGATGGGAGCGTACCATTGTATGACCCTCAGGAAGAGGATCCAGAGAATGGGGAGGTCGCTGCATGGCGGGAGGTACAGCTCCTTCTTCATTTTTTAGTCTCTGCAGTGCCACTATTTGATCAGCTGAACCCATTGCCAGAACAACCCTGAGACTCCCATTTTTATTGCCTGTAAAAACATCTATCACAGGCATATAGCTGTCCACTGCAACCACTGGATACTGAGCCTGAAGCAGCAGGCGACAAATCTTGGTGTCTCTGAAGAGGAGAGAACAGATATCAAAACAAGTCACTTGTGTTTCATGTCATAGATGAATAGCTGGTTTCACCTGGAGCTCTCAAGACGAGACAAGCCAAACTAAGTTTCTTTACAAACTCAGGTCCTACAATGACCTTCCATAGAAAAGGAGACCCCACTCTTCCCCCCGATCCACAGTCAATTAAATTTTACCCACTACCTTTGGACTTCATGTCACAGTGATTCCAGCTTTGGTGACAACCATCCCTAGATGGCAATCAAGAGTCTCCAGAAGATGAACTAAGTGCTCTCAGGTACTACTAACCCAGCAAAGGCATAAGAGCTAGGGACCCGTCCAGATATTTTCATTTAGGAACACAATCTACTGCCACTAGACTAAGAAAACAGCCACTGAATGTATGATTTTACTAGTTAAACACTGAAAAGATGGGTGATGTTGGCACGTTCTTCAGAGACATCAATGCCTTTAGTGGTAGTAGCTGGAAGACACAGAAACATCAATTTACTTCTTGATAAATCCGTCCATCTAATGTGCACTGAATAACAAAGGACCTTCCACTTAATTGAAGCACTAATTGATTTACTCCTCCATTTAACTGTCCAAAATGTCGGGAACCAGCAACTTGAATAAAAAAATAATCTATCTATCTTGTGTACTTTATTTTGATTCATTTTAAATCACTTTAAGCAGGTAGTGCTTGATAAAAAGCTGCCCTAAATTAAGAAAGGAACAAAAACTCTCAACAAAAAAGGGAAAATATGTTCAGGAAACACCACGTGATAATGAGACAATTCACAACTAACAGTTGATCTAGGTCAGACAATACTTTGTTAGAAGCACTCTTCTGGGCTATGTAAACTGACAGTTCCATAGTAGTTTTAAAGATAAGGTCACCTGCTTATTTCAGTCAGTTTGGGAAAGAACAGATTGAAAAAGAGTGGAAGGCACTGAATATTTACAAATACACTTTCTATCCTCATTCAATGTAACTAATGATAACAATGAAAGCCACAGAGCACTATTTGAGAGTGGTCAGGTTGTCCTGCTATAACCAGACTCTTACAAACAGGATGAGTTGAGCTGATTTGGTTGGACAACACTGGAGTTGTCTTCATTTCTATGTAATGTTCGTTAGCTAACCTCTTTAAAGACTAACAAAATGATTTATTCAGTGATGAGCTTTTGTGGGACAGACCCACTTCATCAGATCAATCTCATGTCCAATACAGACTGACATTTATAAGTATAGAGGACCAAAAAAATTGCAATAAAAACTGACAAATCAAGTACATGGGACTGAAGTAGGCGGCAGAGGGATGGTGGATGTTAATAGTCCTGCCTGAGACAATTACAAGCATCACAGGAAGGGAACCAGCCCTTGTAATGCATGAAGTAATTGGTGTCTCTGTTCATACTATGTATTAATGTCTAATTTGAATAGGAACTCCGATTCACAAATTTCTCGATGTAATCTGTTTTTAAATTCTCTTTGTTCTAGGACACACATTCTCAGGTATTTAACAGAATTTGTGTCCTAGAACAAAGAGAATTTAAAAACAGATTACACTGAGAAATCTGTGAATTCATATTCAAATTTGACACACTAACATGTGGTATGAACACAGACACTCATTATCTCACGCATTACAAGGACTGCTTCCTTTCCTGTGATGCTCATAATTATCTCAGGCAAGACAATTAACATCCCCCATCCCTCTGTCACCTATTTCAGTCCTATGTACTTGATTCATCATTTTCATTGCAATTTTTTTTGGTCCTCTGTATTTATAAATGTCAGTCTGTATTGGAAATGCAATTGATCTGATGAAGTGGGTCTGTCCCACAAAAGTTCATCACTGAACAAATCATTCTGTTAATCTTTAAAGTGCTACATTTCTGCTGTTTTGTTTTGTTAGAGTACAGACTAATACAGCTACCTCCCTGTTACTAGTTAAACTCTGGTTTTTGCAAAACAACAGTGCCATGCAAATGGTGGATTTAAAGCAGCAAGTCATATTTCACATTAGTAAATATCACTGGGAGCACTGTTTCTTGTCTTGCACATTTTTAGCAGAATTCTGCAGCTGGGACTCCTTTAAGTAGGTTTTGCACAGACTTTTGAATCCACTTCAAAGGATCTGATTCCAGGACAGGAGCTTCATGCCAATGCTACTTTAACAAAATTCCAATGGAGAATACAGTTTAACAATAATTTGGATCAGACATTTTCCACTGGTGACAAAGCACTTCCAGTCTGACCCAGGACATGTTTTAGAGTTTGGCCCTCAATTTTTGCACCCCACAGTGCAGAACCAACTTTGCTGTATGCTGCTGTAAGGGCATATATTCCCTTTCTTTTCCCTGCTGCAGGGTGTCACATACCCCACAATGTAGTCAAAAACAGAATAAAACTTCACGAGCAAGTTTACCTGAATGACATGTAAAACTGATGGAGAGGAAGCTTGACCAATCCTAGGAGTCTGTCGCTTCCAGGGGTTCGCATCTTGTTCCAGGCTTCAATAACCATTATATTGTTCTTAAGTCGCTCCAGATGTTTGGGAGTAAGTGAAACAGGCACCACCTAGCAGATAGAGAGTTCAGAAGTAACCAGCAAATGAAGCAAACTGCATTAAAAACAGAAGGGGAAGCTACCAATACATAGTGTTCTGTTTTAACAGAGGGCAATTTGTCTAGAGTGTTTTTCCTTGTACAGCCCTGAGCTCTGCAGGGGGCTGTACAGCTCCTGTGTGAGACTTAAGGGGAAGTTGCACAACTTCTCAATAGGGAGACCTATGGTTGTAATATCTATTAATCTTAAGAACCAGTGAAGTAACTTGGGATTAAAATGTCTGATGCAGTAAACCTATGAAATACATGTCTTCAGGTTGCATGTAACTTGCTTTAATGTGAATTATGCAAAACTTGAAGCTGCTCTATGGCCCCTTCTCCCTGACTTCCCCCAGCTGCATGGCTGTTAGGTTGTTCAGCTTCCTGGTCCTGGAAGCAGAGGGGGACTGGGAACAAAGCGGCAGCCTGGTTCCCAGCTGCCCTCTGCTGTTGGAACTGGGAAACTGACCAGCCATGAGCTGTTCAGTTTCCTGGGTCCTGCAAGCAGCAGGGAGACAGGAACGGGGCTGCCTCCTGCAAACCCAGGGAAGCCAGGAACCATGCTGTAAGCCTGGTTCCCTCTCTCACTGACTTGCATGAAAATTTGAGTTATGCAGGGATTGCAAGAACACAACCCCTGCATAACTCAAGGGTTTACAGTATGTCTTTCAGTGAAACCATGTCCTCAATTAAGGCCTGAGGACTCTCACAATTCACATCTCTAAGATTCCCAATGAATTCTGCAATAAAACTGGGAAAAACAGATTTGATGATCCTGATATTTCTAAAGAAAGAAAACAAAACCAATCAACAACAAAAATATAGGATTTCTGCTATAAGAATTTGGTCAAATTATAAAAATACAACAGGATATGAAAAAAGGCTGAGTTTGTAACAACAAGTGGTCTAAACTTTTGGAATTTCTTGGTTGAGGCTTCCTTCCCTTAATATTGCATTTACTCTTACTTTTCTGCTAACGCATATATTATGTGAAAATAAATAAGTACAAGATTATAAAGAAATAAAGTCATCCCTCCAGCCATGCAGCATTGGGCACAACATTCTAAGCATCTGTTTCCAACCCACAGAGAGCAGTTTCCTTCTTTTCCATGGTTTAGAATAGAGGTTTCCCTGCCTACTTTCTTCTGGCATTTTAAAAAGTCTTGTTTACTGGTTGGGCAATCTGAGGCCCCACTCATCTGCATTTCATGTTTTGCAATATGATCCAAAATAGTAATAAGAGCACTGTAATATGTTAGAGAGAGAGAGAAAGAGGAGAGAAAAAGAGTCAGAGGCATCCTTATAGTTTTTATAAAAATGTGGGCTTGGGGGCAAAAAATTGCCTTTACATCAATATGCAACTTAGAGAACACAACAGGAGAGGTATGTGACTTGCCTGAGAAAAGCTAAAGGCAGGCTGTGTTGTGCCCCATATGACAGCAGATCTTGTTGTCTCCTCTGAGCTGAATAATTTGCAGTTTAAATAAACATTGCAGGGACCATGGATTCCAGAGCCTCCAGCAATAAAATCTTTTCCATCAGGCACCATTAACAATACATGCAACAATAATCCATCCTCTTCAGATGCATTCATCTGTGTAATCAGGTTACAGGGTGCAGACAATGGAACAGATGGTGGTATCCGCAGGATCCCTGTGTTAAGTACTTCTGTTCTCTTAGAGGATTCCAGGTTGACTTTGTTCAACGGTTGAGGGTTTTTTTCATGTGCAACACTGCTATCATTTTTTTGAAATTTAATCCCCGGACTTCTGATGGCATAAACTGGGGCTTGCTGGACAGAACTAGCTGACCTGGCATTAGCACTGGTAAAGTCTTTGTTGTCAGCAGCAAGCTCCAATGATACCTGCATTATATAAAGATCAGATATCTAAGTAAAATATATCATAGAATCATAGAATGCAAGGACTGGAAGGGACCTTGAGAGGTCATCGAATACAGCCCCCTGCCCTCATGGCAGGACCAAGTATATAGACCATGCCCGATAAACATTTATCTAACCTGTTCTTAAATATCTCCAGAGATGGAGATTCCACAACCTCCCTAGGCAATTTATTCCAGGGTTTGACCACCTTGACAGTTGGGAACTTTTTCCTAATGTCCAACCTAAACCCCCCCTTGCTGCAGTTTAAGCCCATTGCTTCTTGTTCTATCCTCAGAGGCCAAGAAGAACAAGTTTTCTCCCTCCTCCTTATGACACCCTTTTAGATACTTGAAAACCGCTAACATGTCCTCCCCTCCTTAATCTTCATTTTTCCAAGCTAAACAAGCCCAATTCTTTCAGCCTTTCTTCATATGTCATGTTCTCTAGACCTTTCATCATTCATGCTGCTCTTTTCTGGACCCTTTCCAATTTCCCCACATCTTTCTTGAAATGCGTCACCCAGAACTAGACACAATACTCCAACAGAGGCCTAACCAGCGCAGAGTAGAGCCGAAGAATGACTTCTCATGTCTTGTTCACAACACACCTGTTAATCTGCCCTCTATGAAGGATAGGCCCAGCAATATCAAGTCAGAAATATATAACATACTTGGTTCTACAGCTGCATTAATTTTCCTTCCAAATCCTAAAACATGTATTTATGGATGTATGTTGGTCATGAATCTCAACACCTACTGCAAGAAAGCCTACAGAAAGATTTGTTCAATAAAGTGATACCTCTCATGCATGCACAACCTAAATGAAGAAAAACCTGTACAATTTTGAACCTGCGCAATAATACAGTTTGAAAAATTTATTTGCCAAACTAACCAGCATTAAAAAAGTGCTTCTTATTGGGAACCTCTTCTGGAGATGTCTATACATTATTTTACCACAGTATTTTGGCACTGTATTTCTCCCTTTCATTTGTACTTCTTTCTCTCTTCCAACCCCTCCATTTCTTTTTCTCTCTCTCCAGCTACAACAGTTTCGCTTTTTCCTTCATCTTTCAATGATTATTTGAGTTTAATTTTTTGTTTCATTTTGTAATATACCTCCATCCTTTCATTTCTCTGCTCTCCATTTGAGCCACCTCCTTCTGTACTCCTCCTTTTCCTCCCGTTCTCTCAAATGTTTTCCTCCTTCACTAATTTCCCCATTCATTTTACTCATCTCCAAGTCTCTCCCTCCTCAGGCTCCATTCCCTCTCTCTTTCTCTCATTTGCACAATCCACTGCAGCTCCCCCTCCAGTCTATCCCTCCTTTCTTTTCCACTCCTCCATGCACAATGCCTCTTTGTCCTTCCTCCATTTTTTTTTCTCACACTATCCCATTCCATTTTTCCCTGTAACCTACACAGTCATGCTTATTCTTCAGTTCACAAACTCATCCCACACACAACCACCTCAACCTCTATACTGCCACAGCATGGAAAGTACGTTAGCTCCCTGGTCACCTTGCTCTTTGGAGAACAGAATCTGCCCACTCACCCTCATCAGTGGGTTTTTTTTCCAAACCATGTAAATTTACCATTCTGGTGAACTACAAAGAATCTAAACTTTGCTTACATTCCCCAGTTCTACAGGGCTGAAATTCCCAGGCAGATGCCTCTTTCTCCTTTCTTTCATCTGAATTGGATGGCTCTACACTGTATTCAGGGGAACTACAATTAGAACTGCTGATTTTTAAAAAGGTTACAGGTGTTTCCCCAAAGCCTTTGTCATAATAAATATGTTATCAGGGTTCTATTCTACTGTATCCACATACCTCTGGCTTTCTGATGTGGCATCCAAGTTAAGGGTTGGGGAGGATATTCAGCCACCAAAATATAATCATAAAAAGATGATTTCATGCAAACATCGTATGGGAAGTTATGTACCTTTATAGGTCCAAACTGTGTCTGACTTTCCTCTTCCTGCACAGGTAGCTCACAGCTGACAGTGAGCAATTGAGACTGAATAACCTTCCGTAGCATAAGAGCTGCTGAGCCAATGAGCACTGGCTGAGGACAGAAAAAAAATTAATTCTAAGATTTTTGAAAGATTTGCTCATCAGAAAGAAACCCAGGAAATCTTGTAAAGAGAGAACCTCAGAAGGAGCCTGTAAGCCACAGTTCTCCTTATCAGCACAGAGGCTCATTATTATATTAATACAAACACAGCTTGTATAGAACTAAAGTTTTCACTAGTTCTGATCCAGGCATCACCAAGAGATGACAGTGAGGGGGAGATCTCAATTTCTGTGAGAATTTTGGATCATTGCAAGAGACATGTCCCAGATTCCAGGGGTGGACTATGACATTACACTTATCAAGGAGACATATTACTCAACATTTTCCATTAGAAAAAATTATTCTGACTAGGGCAGATGGAGAATGAAATTTAATGTTAATGCCAATTATGACTAAGTCTGAACAGAGTTAAGCGTATTCCCTGACTTCCTGGAGGCAGCAGATTAAATTAAGGTGATTACTTCATGTATCCACATATCCAAAAGAAATATACATTTGACTGGTTTCAGATGCACAGGTTACACTAGAGTTTTTCAAACTTTTGAAAGCTAAACCCATCCTTCAGGAAAATGAAACCAATAACTCTCCCTTTCATCCTTGCTTTGTGCTGTTCAAGGCCTATTCAACGTAACAGATGCATCTTCCATGTAGCAGCACTGTGCACATGCTGCATTATTCGTATCTGTTTGGCTTAATGCTTAAATCCAGCCACTGCTCCTTAAATGGCAATACTATAATTTCAGAGAAGGGCGTGAGAGGGGAGAGAGATACACTTGGGCTCTTCAGTCTTGAGATAAGATACCAAGATAAACATCACGTTATGCCACTAAAAACACCTGCACATACCTCAAAGCCTTTTCAAATATCTCAGCAGTTATCACTTAATGAAGCAGACTACTTGGATGGCATCAATTTGTCTTTTTTCTGTGACTGAGATTAGAGCAATTGCAATACAGAACTGTCAATAAGGTACAAAGACCATCGGATTGTACAGAAGTATCTGGGGTGCTCAAAACGCATCAATTTTTGCTTATACTAATTAACTAGCTCGTGGCAAGTACCTTTGTCTGAGTGCTTTTTCTCATGTAGATTTTGAAAGCAAGATCAGAGTTCCACCAGTGCTCTATCATTATTCCACCAAAGTGAATAGGAAACACAAACCGCTGCTGAAATTTCACCACTGCAAGGAAGATGGATAGCTATAAGTGTTTGTCTGGATGCAGGGCTGCCCTGTTTTTTGAAACTGAACAGGAGCAGAGTAATCTTCTGTCTGTATGTGGAAGGTAGACGGGATAAGTGTGCATGTATGAAGTCTCCAGAGGAAAAAGTTCAAGTCTACATGAGGCTAGCAGGGCAAGACTCTTTGGATCTCTCAGGCCATAGAAAAGGAACAGTTAGGCTGTGGGCACAAGTAGACCCTCATTTCGGAGGAGCTGTGGTAATGCGGCACTTCAAAATATGCTAATGAAGCACTACGATGAATATGCAGTGCCTCATTAGCATAACGGTGGCTGCATGTAGTTCAAAACTCCCGGTTTTTAAACGCACACCGCCGGGGTAGCCGGCGGCCTTTCGAAACGGCCCCAATTTCGAAAGCCCCTTCTTTCCAAAACCAAATGGGAAGAAGGGGCTTTTGAAATCAGGGGGCTGTTTCACAAGGCCCCCGGCTACACGGGCGGTGTGCATTTCAAAACTGGCAGTTTTGAAGCATGCTTGGCTGCCATTATGCTAATGAGGCACTGCATATTCCTGGAAGTGCCTCATTAGCATATTCCAAAGTGTCACATTACCATAGCCACAGCCTTAGAGAATGAGATTCAGACTGAAGGCTCTTGCTGGAACCTGAAAACAGAATACCTCACGTTATCAGGTATTCAATTCTCTTATAACTAATTTACCTATGTGCAGGAGTAACAAATGCTTAGCTGTACCTGTGAGTGAAGAAAGTTTTCTGTTGGGGCAACAGTCTTGCTATTTATTAATTTACTTTAAATATTAAATTCAATTATGTTTGGATCCCTTCTTCTGACAACAAAGTGTTCCCTCTCCCCATGGTCCTGTGCATTGACAACTTATCTTGGGTCACATGTAACTTATGCAGGTTCACAAGTGGATGTTTTGAGTTTCCCTTTCATAAAGCATAATAAAATATCAGAAGGAACTAATACAATTCTAAAAGGTGTAGTAGTCAATACAACTAAGATTAAGAAAAAAAGAAAACTCTTACCATCACCTGTGATTTTACTTGAAGCTATCCGAATTACTTCTGTTGTTAGGGAAATCTGTCCTGTTTCATTTTTGGAAACTCCCACTGGAAAATGGAACTCAACAAAGAAAGTGCTACAAATGAAAAAGTGAAATAAAGATCCCAGGCTATCAATTGTTTGATGCCACATACATCAGAAGTAAACTTTGTAGCCACAGTATCAACAAGCCCACACTTTTGGGTCTGACATGTCCTTTAATATTAGTGGACTACTGGTTTTTTTTACTGCACACATTTTATCTGAGTGCTATTGCTACTGAACCTCAGTTAAAGAACTAAAGAGATGAAAACATTTATTTTACAATATAATGCAAGATGTATATTGAAATAACATTTCAAGTAGAACATTTTTAAAATTAAAGTTAAGACTGCTCAAATGCATTTCCTATCAAGTAAGTAGTTAAGACAACTTTATCACCCAGACTAATCTCAAATTATATACTTTATCCTGCAAACATCAGATTACCCAAATGCTCTCACATTCTCCACAAACTCACTTTCATGTCCAGGCTGTAAACACCCACAATACACACATGCAGTTCCTCAACACCACAGAGAAATGACCTTAAAATATTTTGAACTTGTTGAAGTCTATCAGTGAGACAAGGTAGATGAAACAGAATCTTTTACTGCACCAACTTCTGTGGGTGAGAGAGACACGCTTTTGATCTTACAAAGCACTCTTCAATCACCTTGCCCTTCTTGTAACTGGGAACACACCTCCAACAACACTGCATATTTTCTCAATATAATTTGTTTAAAAGTCTATGATGTGTTATTTTTTTAGACAAGGAGAAGAGGAAACAACCTTGGGACACTGTTGAGACAAGGTCAATTGAAGAAAACACAGGTAGTCAGAGAACCCTGGTTACAAAATCCAATAAAGTTTTTTTTAAAAAAATACCTAAAAGTAATTCTTACCGTTTTTTAGCTGACATTGGTCTTGGTGGTTTCCCTGTGAGACTTTTCTTGCCTGGTGTAGTCTGGGTGCTTTCAGGTGGAATTTTCAAACCTTCAATTATGACTCTAACTAAGTGGATTCGACCCAGCAATGCCAGCCTATCCACATTTAAGTTTATGGTTTGACCTTCCCCTGTGTGTTCTGCTGGAGCTTCAGAAAGTGGTAGTGGTTTAGCAGGAGAACTGCTGAAAAGGATTAAAGTGGAGAACCCAGGTTAGGCAAACATTTATTGTAGCAAGACCCTAAGCGAAAACTGTAGGCTGACAAGGTGTGTTTTTTTTAAATGGTTCATAATACCTGAACATGCACATTTGGTCTCTCACTGTACTGCACTTTTCATCACGAGTTTCCTACTCACCCTTTACACTCAAAGTATGTAAACCACAGAAAATGAAGGTGGCATCTAAATTAAAATGTGTTATGTACTTGAAACACCTCCATATTAAGAAGGAAAAGTGCAGACACTTTCTTTCCATGCAATTCTACTGCATAAGACAGGATATCCACCCAATTCAACATTGCAACAAGGATCAAAGAGCCTATGACAGTGATGAGAGGATGCACGTGCTGCAACAGACACAGGATAAGCTCTCATGTAGAGAAGACCAGCAACAGTTCTATGCACCATTTACATAATATGTAAACCATATCTTCAGAGCTTTAGTGATACATAGGAGTTTTGTGTTGCACTTCTACTGAGGTGAATTTCAACTGCAGCCAGTAGAATGCAAAGATAGCAGCAGGTGTGGATTTTGGGAACATTAACAAAGTATTTAAAAAGTCATGGAAATATACTGATTTAGGTTTAAAGAAAACATTAATGGAGGGGGGTTCAGCAACCCCTGGCAAGGTTGCCAAGAGTGGCACATGAGCCGATTTTCATCAGAATGCGAGGCAGGAGCTCAGCCCCACCCCTCGTCCATGCAGCCAGGAGCTTGCTCAAAAATATGCTGCCTGTGAATTAACAAAAGACCACCTAACGCTACCAACCACCACCTACATGGTAAAGCTCTGCATCTTAATTTGTTAATGAAACTCTAAATAGGATTGGCAGTGATAAAGTCACTGATAGTCAACCACACAGAGGTCAAATTTCAGCAGTTTGCCTTGGAAAGGTTGCTGACCCCTGCATTAACATATTATGAAATTGTTTAATTGGATTGCTGAGAAATGCTGGCTGTAAATGGAGTGTGAGACTGACAGTGAAGCTACTTGCAGTGTGAATACAGTATTGTTTGATGTAATTTCTCCACTATCAGAATCTTTTATATGAAGAGTTGCGTTTATTCCTTTTTTACTTACTTATTTCATGTTTAACCGTAGATTTTTATTGTAAGTTAGGCAATATATTTTGAACTTTCTCTTTATTTTTTATGAAGCTGGTGGTAAAATGCTTTCTGTAGATGTTCGGTAATAAAGTCATACATTTGGTAAAAAGAACATTGTAATTTCAAATTTGGTTAAGAACTAGCTTTGTAAAAACAAGCTTATAAAAAGGTTACTTGTCCTTATTTTTTGTTTGCTTGTTTTAAATTCCAAGGGATCAGATTTTCACAACTCTATGTAGCACGCAACCCAAATATTGTATGGAGAACTTCGAAATGAAACTGGCTATTAATAAAAATGAAAATGCAAGCAGTCATCTTTATAATGTAAGCTAATGGAAATAGGAAAAAAAGGTACAGAAAATGGATAGCAACTTCTGTTCTGTATATTTTTGGTTATTAATCCAAGGTGTTGTTATTAACAAAGTAAATACTTTTTATTGGGGAAACAATTTTTAACTTGACTATTTCCTTAAGCAGCTGGTCATAGTATCTCAAAATGATGACAACTCTCTGGAGTCCATCATACAAAGAGACATCAAATTCTTAATCAAATTTGTTATTCAAAGCACTATTGCACTGTATAAAAAGTGTACGAGAACAGAAGTAATGCTTCTCAACCTATTTAACCACATTGTGGTACTACCTGTCTGGTCCTAAGAATGTCACATGGGCTGCAGCTGTGTGCTGACTGAGCGGCAAACAGCCCACAGGTTGAGAACTATTAACTGCTAATGAACAACAAAGCAGTCCTGTGACATCTTAGAGACAACCTTAATTAGGTCAAATATATTGGCATTCGAGAGGAGCTGTTATAGAAAGATCCTGAGAACAGGATGGATGCAGAAGGTCACCAATGAGGAATGATACAGAAAGATACAGCCAAAAGAGACTCTACTGGAGAAGGTTATACAATGGAAGTTACAGCTATTCAGGCATATCTGCAGAATGAACAATGAACGAAAAATCAAGCTCTGGTATTTGGCATAATGGATAGTTCAAACAGGAGAGGGAGACCCCACAGAGAATGGGTAGATGATGTAGTAGATTGGTGCAAAACTACTCTACAGAAACGAAGCCACTCCATACTGGACAGGGAAAGATGGAGGAAATAGTGAGAGGCATCAGACACTAACGGGCGCTGAGCCCATGGCTGTTGATGATGAAATGAACTGTTCACCTGTGTTTCATTTCTGTTGCCTTTACTTTCTGATTACAGATGCTAGACTCAGGAGTTTTTTGTAACCTCTGATCATTTCCATGGTCACCTTTCCCCTGCTTTTTTGTTTTGATTACTTTTTTAGATGATGTAACATCCTCATCGTCACTGAAGAAGTCACTTAAACTGGTATCAGACTTCTAAAAAGACAAATGGAAAAAGCTTATATTATAATTGTCAACAAAAAGTACACAATAAATACAATAAATAAGGGTGGGAAAATAAGTATGTGATCATATAATCAGATTATCAAGAAGTATACTCCCAAGGGGTCAGAAGTAATGCTGCATTGGCAACCTTTCTTTTGTGTTTCCCAACGTGAGTGCTTGACTGTCATCTTAATAATGTTCTCTTATAATTTTTTTTAATGTAACTGTTAATATATCAATAAATTTCCAAAGGCTACATTACAAAAACGCATTATAAGGTATTAATCATCCTACTGATCTGAAGCCTCAAATTTCTTTTACTATAGCACTGTGGCCTATGCATCTTCTTCTGGTCCTCCACTTACATGAGCCGTGTAAAATAATTTCTCCAACAGACTCTGGTCATAGTGAGGATCATTCAGCTCGCTGTCATACAGCTCACTTCCTGCAGAGAGAGATTCTGGGGGGGAGCCTATTCCATCCCAGAAATGCACAGAGGATAAATCAGTACTGTGGACACAAGAGGAGGAGAAAATATCCTTCTTAATATAGCAGTTTCGCATCAATTCTACAGCCAGCTGTATATCCAGATTTGAATTCAGCTGTCATACTCAAACTAATGGTGCATTTGGCAATAACGAAGAATACAGACAACAGATACAGTATAGGGAGAAACAAAACAAGCTTCCCTCGTAACGTGGCTCAGACTTGATCTGGATGGACCACCTAGAACATTGATACTCAGATTTTGGCTGGGGACCGACAAATGGTTCTGTAATATGTTTTCTGTAGCTCTTTGAAGCACATGATATTAAACACTATGGCTGGCTCTACACTTGCCCCCAACTTCAAAGGGGGCATGTTAATCAGAGCGACAGGAGATTACTAATGAAGTGCTGCAGCAACTTCAAAGTGCCCGTGGCTACACGCATGTTGGCACTTCCAAGTTTGACATTTCAAAGTTGTCACGGGGGAGAATTAGCCTAATGAAGTAATGCGTATTCACCGCAGCACTTCATTAGTACTCTCCCATCACCCTGATTAACATGCCCCCTTTGAAGTTGGGGGCAAGTGTAGACAAGCCCTATGTGATTTAGTAATTAATTACTCTAAGGCTGTGTCTACACTACCTCCCTGCTTTGAAGGGAGGATGGTAAGTAGGGTGTTAGGAGTTTAATGAAGCGCTGCAGTGCATATGCAGCACTTCATTAAGCAAATTCCTCCCCCCTCCTTGGGAACTTGGAGGTGACGGCTCGCGTCTAGCTGCAGCTCACCCACAAGTACTTCCAAGTCCCTTTACTCCTGAAGAGTACCAGTGGGTGCACCGCGGCTAGATGCGAAACGGCACTTTGAAGTTGCTGGGAGCAGGGGGGTGGGTATTTGCTTAATGAAGTGCTGCATATGCACTGCAGCACTTCATTAATAAACTCCCAACACCATACTTACCATCCTCCCTTTGAAATAGAGAGGTGGTGTAGACACAGCCTAAGTTATTACACAAACAGGATGTATTTGTTATGTTACTGACCAGCTGTAGAATACCTGGTGAGTAATTTTGCTGAGAGATGCAACAATTGTGAATGAACCAATCAATCCACACTACTGTGGCTCTTCTTTGGGTAAGAGCAATAATTTGGCTCTTTAACCACTGAGATCCAAGTATCCCTGACCTAAAGGGATTAACGGGTAGTCCACTTTCCATTGCCCAGTAACTCTGGCCTTGTTTTTAAAACTGTCAAAAGGAGAAAGGACTTAGGAGTGGCAACTTAAATAAGTCACTGAATAGCTACCAGATACTAACAGCTTTCAGTTACTATCAACCTGGCTGGATACTTACTAATGAAAGGCTTCATGCCCCACTACTAATGCACTGAGTTCTCCCCAAGAAACATGATCATTAATAAACTAATTTTTCAAAAAAAGTTTTCACAAAATGGTATTTAAACTTGTCACTTTTGTGAGATGAGCTGCTGAATGTCAGCCCACTTCCAATTCAAAAGCTGTCAATTTCACATTTTACCACACCTCTGAGACACCAAAAGTTGAATGTACATACAAAGCCAACTCTCACATTGTTCACTTGGAGCAGAGTAAAGGTATATTAGTGGAACACTTCTTGTGCTTTGTTCTGGGTCTAGGCAGTAACTGCATTTTCCAAGGCAGCCAATATGTTCACATTCACAAGCATCAAGCTGAAATCTAGATATACCTCTAGTATGTCAGACTGTTACATAAAAAGGGGAAGGTCATAAAAACGTGAAATAGAAGTTTTTCGCTGATTTTGCTGGTAATAAATAAATAAATAAATAAACCTACCACTAAGAGGCAAAAAATACAAAAACACCAGTGCAAGAAAGCCAGAAAGGGAGACTGGCTAGGACTATGAATCTGCAAAGATTTAAGCATGTACTTAACTCTACACATGGCAGGTAGCTCCAGTGAAGTCAATGACATTACTTACGTTTATTAAATTTTCACGTAAATTAACATCTAAGTTATTACATGCATTAAAACATAAGTCTTTGCAATATGAAGACGTAGCTTGTCTTCTGTATTTAAAACTAAGTAAAAAGCAAAAAATGCAATTAGAACTGGGGAAAAGTAAATATTTTTTAAAAAGTTAATCATTTAGATATAACAGCTAAGGATGGTGTTTTAATATACAATTATTATGTAATTTTGTAGATCTTATCTTGAGAAGCCACTTACACAAAAAAGTATAATATATATTTAGTACATTTTTAATTAATCTTTGAATGAAGAGTGGAGAAGGAGTAATTCAATAACTGGGCAAACGGTAAATAACTAGCTCCACTCTCCATTTTGCTTAAAGTCCAGATTGCATAATCTTTGCCTTAGTATTTGCTTTCTATCTCTGCAGGCACAACATAAATAATAACTAACTACAATCAGTTTGCATTTGAGACTGTACTTAACCTTCCAACACACCAGCACTGTTGCTTTAACAATTGACCCTAACAACAAAGATGGGCATCAAACGCAAAGTGTAAAATACTTCCTCTACCACCACTTAAAAACACCTGTTGTTCCAAACATTTACCAAAATGGAGAGAGGATGCGCTGACCCAGTAAGTATCCTGTGTGATACAAGAAAAAGATAACTGGGCCATTTTGGGAATGTTTACAATAACATCTCAGTGCATGCCATGGCACTCACCTGCCCAGTAGTAGCTGTATTGCTCTGTTCTCAGCGTGCAGGTCAAATTCTTGAACTGTGTATTCCGATGCCAGGAGATGTGGATCTTCAGCAGTGGATGTGACATCATGGTGTGAGGTTTTAAGGCTCCTGGATGACAGTTATTCCAGTGAAGAAGGGTTAGGAGGAGGAGTAAGGATAATAAGTATTTCTGGTTTGTTTTTTTTCTTTTTGGTTTTGTTTCAGTAATCAAAAAGACTGTCTCTTAGCACAAATAAAAATCTATACACAGTGTGTTTCTATTTGCATTTTAACTCCTTAAGTACCAAAAGGATAAATTCTGTCATATAACACTAGAGAGATTTTGCTTCAAGTTGGGTTTTGATCCAACCTTGTAAGCATAGTTTATAAATGTACCAAGAGTACTCCCTAATCTTGTAGTGTAAACATGGCAGCTGCAGGCTCTCTAAGGATTTCCTCATTTTCACTTTTTTTTAATTTCTCTCAAATGCTCATGCTCACTCAACATTCCTGGGTAGACCAAAATCCTCTGCCTACTTACAAATCAAATACAATGTAGGCAGCACAACTGCAACTGTCTCCCAATCCACCAACATGCCTCAGACTGTGGAATCTCTTTTAGGTATGACTGGGTATCGCAGCTCCTAAACCAGTGGCAGGCAACACCTGGCCTGCGGACTGGACACAGTTCACCAGGGTTAGTCCCTGGCAAGTTGCTACCACTTCGTTTGCGTGCATCTCCACAGGTACAGCCACCCGAAGCTCACATTTGCTGCAGATTGCCATTACCAGACAATGCAAGCTGCAGGAAATGATGTCCTAGTTCACACCTCTTCCTGCAGAGGCATAGGTAAATAAAGCAGCAGTGGCCCGCCAGAGGGTAACCCTAGTGAACTGCCTCTGTCTTACTGCCCCTGCTTTAAACTCACACAACCTTGGGTGGTCTACACTAGTAACTAACTTTGAATTTAGCTTCCAAGTTAGGCACTACTTCAAAGCAGTCAGCAGAGATTCTACATATATTTTGTCCTTACTTCGATGTTAACTTTGAAGTAGGGAGCCCAACTTCAAAGTCCTTACTCCATTCTTGGCAGTGGAGTAGTGCCCTGCTTCGAAGTTTAACTTGGAAGTAGGGTGTGTGTAGACGCTCAACTTCAAAATTGCTTACTTTGAAGTTGTAAGCAACTTCGAAGTCATTTTTGTAGTGTAGACACAGCCCTTTTGATTCTGCTTAAGCTACCAGTGCCAGCTGTGGATAGCTGTACATCATGAATAGAACTACCCACTCTCAGACAGGTCACTGAATGGCCTTCAGATGGCAATGACGTTAAGTCATCATCAACGTGGACTAGAACTGGTGAGGCAAATGTAAGAGCTTACGTACAATGGGACTTTAATTTCCCTTGTTTGAATAATATTGAAAGATGTGACACAAATCTCAGTATCACAGGAAAATATAATAATGTCTTGAAATTTACAGCTTGGAAGCTAAACACTCCCTCTTTCAAGCTCACTTTGCTGTTGCTTTGAAAGTCTCTCTCTTTTCAGGATGCACTTCATTTAATTCAATGTCAGTATCTGGGCTGGATTTCATTGCAGAGACAGCCATGGCATTGCGGAGTTTATTGCCTTGATCTAGAAGAGCTGGAAGTAATAATAATAATTAAAAAAAAAAGATTAAAAACCAAAATTGAAATGGAATTTAAAATATAAAAGCCATACGGACACAGAATAAATATTCCTGATAGATATGAAGTGTATAACACAATTGGAAATAAGAGGGAGCAGTCCTATTTCAGCCTTGAGCACAGGGAAGTGCAAAGAACAATTAATTTGTGCTGGACTGAACTAAATGATGAGAAGAGTATATGGCAGGTGTGGTAGATTAATCCAGAGGTGCACATAGTGGGGGTGTGTGCCCCCTCGGAGGTGTGGGGGGACAAACACAATGAACTTCTAGGTCTCAGGGTCATCTCTCTCATTAAAAATGTTGAAATGTGTTACTGTTTTTATGTCTGTATATTCACATTTATATACTGATTAATAAAGTTTTTTGTATTATACATACTTATTTTCTTACACATGCCAATTTTGTTTTTTCCATATAAACATATCTGAAATTTCTATTGGTTTGGATTACATTAGACACGCTGGGGGATGAAAAGCAGGGCCCAATGTAAAAAGTTTACTCACTCCTGGATTAACCTATGGAAGGTTGACTTGACATCCAACAGTTCCTCACTAGCAGTCCACGTTCAAGATTTCTCATCTAATACAATGGACAGCTCAGGAGATAGGAGGTAGGATATATGGAGACTTCCACTGCTACAGGTTGAACCTCTCTAATCCTCAGGACTTGACTGGTGCCAAACTAGAGAATTTGCTGAACCACGGGATGTCAATATTGTTTAGCAGCTTTAATAATACTCCTACATCTTACTGGGCTCTTAAAAGAAATTCAAGTATAAATTACAGCTATATAACAAAACAGAACATTGAGTGCCAGGAACGCTATCTGTAAACAAACTTTATGGGACTGCCGGAAACTTGGCCACAATCATAAGTGGACAATGGAACTAAAATCATGCCAGAGCACAGATGCTGCTGGACAAGGGAGTGCCAGAGTAGAGAGGTCCAACTTGTAGCTTACTCATCTGATTTTAGATCAGGATAACACTGATAACAGATTTGGTGGCCTGTGGCAACTGAGTTAGTGATCTGAGTCCACTTATCTGACAAGTGCTGACAGTACAGAAAAAACAAAAACCCCACTAACACAGTTTAAACTCAACAGCCATCTCAGAAGATAAGTCAAAAATTATACAGCCAAGGAGACCAATACTCCTTTCTTATCCGTCCAGGTCGAAGATGAGGCAAACTGGTAAGGCAGCATGAGTAAGTCTGTATAGCTGCTGTCCATCAGGATTTTTCACATCTGATGAAGTGGGTCTGTCCCATGAAAGCTCATCACCTCTCAAATTATATTGTTAGTGTTTAAAGAACTGTACTGCTTTTTTTTGTTCTTTGCATAATCAGACCATCTGCCATCAGCACTAAATTAAGTGATTTGGTATTAAACTAAAAAATAATACAGTCCTAGAACATTATAAGAAGCACCTTTTCCTGAAGAGCACCAGTTCACATCACATGCCAGCTAGCTAAAATAGTAATAAGCTTGTATGTTTTCAAATGAAACAAAGCTTAATGGCAAATATTAACAAACCTGAAAGGAGGTCTTTTGTAGCTGGGTTGCGCAAAGATAGTACACGTGCATTACTGCAGCTCCCCACAGGTGTTTCAGCATGCACCTCAAGATCAGAACTGTAGGGAAATGATGCCTGGTTTTTTCGAGGATTCACTTTTAAATTTTCATCTGGTAAAATCAGATGATGCGGAGACCCAGAGAAACAGTTCTTTATATTCTCAGAGTTCTCTTGAAAGAACAAGTGGTCCCTTCCTCTGTTTTATATTAAAAAAAAAATTCAGTAAAACCCAAAGTTGATTTATAAATATAGTACTTCTCAAAATTGTGTCCAGTTTTAATCAGAGTTCTGCATCCCCCATATCTCAAAAACAAAACAAAACAAAACAAAACCACACATGGCATATTTGTACTTAGCTGCACAGAGTAAATCCTAACTTTTGTTTTTACTTTTGTACTTAACGCTGACTGAAGTTTTAATTAAAACATTTTGGACCACATCTTCAGCTTATGTAAACCACATAATTCCAGTGAAGTTAAATGGGTTTGCAGTTTTATACATGCCAAACATCTGGCCATTTTTATTTTCCTAGCTACGTGCCCAACTACAATATGATTTAGAGCAGTGTTTCCTAAAGTATGGTCCCTGGGCCAGTGCCAGTCCTTGGAAAATATATACCAGTCCTCAGAAAATATAAAAATTAAAAATTATCACTATGTACTATTATTATTGTGAATAAATAATAAACAGTGAAAATTTACTCATTTTTCATTCTTTTCTTTTTAAAACGCGGTTATATTTTTGGGCTGCAAAAAAAGGTACTGAAAAAACTGGGTTCCAACTATATTAAGTTTGGGAAACCTTGATTTAAAGGATAAATGGAAGTACTTTTTAATTTATAAATAAGGCTATAAAAAAGTTGTGATTGTGTGGTTCAAAAGTGGCAGCTAGTTTGTTAGAGTTGTGGTTATGGTGCGGTTTAGTCTGTACGAGAGAGATGCCATGTGTCCCAACGTGGCTCTTAAAGGTAAGCATGACAGAGGAGCAATTGATCCAAATCTGCATGAGTGGTGTTGCAATCTGGAGTATGAGTTACAACACCACTTTGAATTTGTGGAAGCTATAAAAAGTTGCTATTTCTATAACAAAGTTGCAGCCTATAATTTTTTATAGCATTAGTCATAGATACCTTGCTGCACCTTAATATACCATCTGAAATGAAAATAAATTCATTTATTTTATCTGGAAAAAGATTACCTAGGAGTAGCAGCCCTGCTACTATTACCAGACTCTCCTCCAGCCACTCCAGGTGGTCTATATGTTTGTGCTGGAGCAAGAAACTGAGTCTTGCTAGATTCAGTCATTCCTCTGGTTCCCTGAGCAGAAGCAGCAATGTCCAGACTTATATCTGTGGTTGGGATGGAGCTGCTGCTGTCATAGGTTTCAGACAAGGGCTCTAGGACTAGCGATACCTGAAACACACAACATGAGAAGAATGAAACATTTAACTGAAAAAACACAAACATTATATGGTTGTTTTTCTTTCCATATTTTGCAGCATGTTGAACTTCCCATACTAGAGGTTATATACTTGATACAGTTATGTTAGATGCTAGCTTAATCTCTGGAATAGTTACAAGCAGTTAGTTCTCATTACATTCTGTATTTCCAATTAAAGAAATCAGATTCTTCTAGGCTGCATCTATACTAGCAAGTTTTTATGAAAGATTTTTTGAAAGAAGGGGGCTCTTCCAAAAGATCCCATAGAGCATTTACACACAAAAAACGTTCTTTCAAAAGTAAATCAAAAGAACGTGGTTCTCCTTTTGAAAGTGCTCTTCCACTCCTGTTTCAGGAAAAACACCTTCTTTCAAAAACTTTTTTGGGGGAAAAAAAAGTGTAGATGCTCTGCAGGGCCCTTCTTTTGAAAGAGCAGTTTTCATTGCACCTGATTTTTTGACCCCTGGCCCGTTCTTTCAAAAGAGCAGGGCCTCTGTGGACACTCTTTTGAAAGAGCAGATCGTGCTTCTGAACCACTTTTTTGTGTGTGGATGCACTCTCTCAAAAGTTCTTTTGGAAGAGAGTTTCTGGATGGGGAAGATCTCTGCAGTGTAGACGTAGCCCTAGGGAATACAGTCCAGGCCAAGACTTTCAAAAATGAATATTTAAAGTTATATATAGCAATGGAAGCCTAATTCTAGGAATATTTTTTTTTTAAATTCTTGGCTCATGTGGGCTGAGGAGAGAGATTTCAGCATTACCTGCAGTTCTCCTAGTTTCTCAGATGTTGGTGAAACAACAGTGAAAAATCCACTGATTGGATGACTTGGAGATAATTGTGATAGTCCACTGATTTGAGCTCTTCCAATTGGAAGGTGGTCAGGTTTGGTCATTACCTCCAGCACAAGAACACCCATATCTACAGGAAACAGGAACAGCTAACTTAGATATAGCACAAAACATAGGCCGTGTCTACACTAGCCAAAAACTTCGAAATGGTCATGCAAATGACCATTCTGAAGTTTACTAATGAAGCGCTGAAATACATATTCAGCGCCTCATTAGCATGCGGGCGGCCGCAGCACTTCGAAAGTGACACGGCTCGCCAACGCGCAGCTCGTCCAGACAGGGCTCCTTTTTGAAAGGACCCCAACTACTTCGAAGTTCCGTTATTCCCATCTGCTCATAGGAATAAGGGGACTTTGAAGTAGCTGGGGTCCTTTCGAAAAGGAGCCCCATCTGGACAAGCCGCATGGCGGCGAGCCGCGTCAATTTCAATGTGCCGCGGCCGCCTGCATGCTAACGAGGCGCTGAATATGTATTTCAGTGCTTCGTTAGTAAACTTCGAAATGGTCATTCGCATGGCCATTTCGAAGTTTTTGGCTAGAGTAGACGTAGCCATATAGTAACTAACATATAGTAGCTAACTTAGATACTGCATTAAAAACCCTCTGTAAACAACAATAATTCAGTTTAAATAAAATTAAAATTGCAAAATTACAACAAAAACAAATGAAATGCTATAAACCAAAACAAATAAGCATAATTAAAATAGGAAGAAGGGGCTTCTACAGAAAGCAATGTGACCTAGAGTATGGACCACTTCACTAGGATTCAGGGAACATGAATTCAATCCTGAGCTCTACTTTGCTGGGTGAAGATGGGCAAGCCATTTCACCCTATATACTTCAGTTTCCCCATTTGTCAAAGAGATATTTGACCTCCTTTGTCAAGCACCAAGGTCTACGAAAGAAAAGGACAGAAAGATCACAGAACAGAAATAAGAAATTACTATAAATAGTCTATTACACATTTATCAGTGGTAATATCAAACATAAGCACTTAAACTATTTAAGACTCCAATCCTGTAATAGGATCCATGCAAGTATAAAGTTCTCTTCATACACAGCTTGCTGCAAGATTTGGGCCTTACAGGTTTATTTAAAGGCATCTGACAAGATCTTTCTCTGTTCCTGCCATTGCAGCTACAGAAACACAGGATTCTAAATTTGATGCTTATTTGGCTAGAAGTTACAGGCCTCTCATTCTATCACTTGAACGATTTTGCCATGGTCAGTTTCTAAGGATATTTAAAAACAATCAGTAGTGTGAGATAGTATTCAATTTTAATGATTCTGCTGATGATTCAACGCCCTTCAAAATAGAACACTCACTACATAAATCCATCTTTTAGATTCAGTAAAAATAAGATTAAGGCATGTTTTATTACATATTAATGCACCTCACAATTGCTGATAAAGTCTACTGAATGCATGGCATAAATACAAATATAGGTTGGATCTCTCTGGTCTGGCACCCATGGGACCTTAGTGGTCCCAAATGAAGGAATTTGCTGGATCAGGGGAGGTGAGGCCTCCAGGCTGTCCCAGGGGGGCCACTAGCCTGCTGACCAGGCTGCTTTCCCAACCACCAGCCCTCTTCCCTGCCAACAAGTTTCTGGAGGGCTCAGCTCCTGACTTATGAGGATGGAGTCCCTGCAGGGCTTCCTGCCCCACATCTGTGCACCCCTCTGTCCACCTAGGCTGAGCAGACTGGCTTTGCTCCTTTGGGGCTCTCTGGTCCAGCAACATCTGTGGCCCAATGTTGTTAGACCAGAGAGGTTCAACTTGCATAATTTCAACTGCAAAATTAATACAAAGGATACAGCTATTGTACCTGTCAGATAAGAGGCAAACTGTTTTGGCCCACAGCGAATTGCATAGCGGGTGGTGGTTTTCACTGCTTTTTGCTCAGTCTGTGATGTATTCCTGGGATTAAAGAGTGTACCATTTGATGTCTCCCCCCACCACCTCACACGGATGAGAACAGAAGCAGGTGGTTCAGAGACCATCCATAAGACTTTATTGATGGTTAACTTCAGAAAGCAGCGCAACTGGCCTTCAACAAGAGGTGGTAAACTTGTAGAAGGGGTGATATCATTGACCCCTGAAGACATATAAGAAAGAAAACAGTATTATTTCTCTAAAACATAAGAGCAGATAGTATAGCTGAGATACAGACCACTTTACAGACTTAAAAAGAAAAAATTGGTGTTTACTCTGAAAGACACAACTAACTTTCTGCGCTACACTTGGGCATACCCTGTAGATGCATATGTTATAGCCTACAACATACGTGCACAAACAATTCTTGGCATAACTGAAAGTAACTGGTGCTCACATACAAAATAAACGTTCACAATACACATTCACACCACCAACGTGACTGCACTGCACGAAGCCAACCATTAGTACAATCCTGACATTGCCACTAGTCTGCTGAATACCACCCTGCAACATCCCCCCACCATCTTTCGGTAGATGGCCTCCCTGGGTGATTGAATGACACCCTCCAGATCCTTTCCACAACTCCTAGGTGCATGGAGACTGTCCTGATGCAAATGTGCCACTGGGGCACCTACCGCACCACCAACGTTACTCTCCATTGCCTGTATGGCTTTAAGTGCCCACCAAGTCCCACATGGTACTCCCAGGCCTCTAATGCACCATAAGGGCATGTCCCACCACACTCTAATCCTCGAAGCCTGCCACGCACCTGTAGCACCTGCCATTCCCCCTCACCCTGAGTGCCGAAGCGGCTGGCACCCCCTAATCCCAATGCTACACGCTGCATCAGGTGACACACATGGCATGATGGGGCTACCACCAGATGCCCATCCCTAGACCTCTTTCGGGATGCAGAGAGCCCACCTCTGCGCAGCTCAGTGCCGCCTACTGCTCGGGGGCTGCCGCGCCACGGGATACCCTTCCCCACCGCGGCCCCGACGTACCGCCCCTCCACCCAGAGAGCCAGGGTACTTACACGGAGCCACCTTGGTACCACCCCCCAGGACTCAACGGAGTCCCCCGGGGACCGCCCCCCCAGCCCCCAAGACCTTGGGCCCTCACCTCTCTTCTTGCGGGCGCCGCCGCCGCCTCCCACTCTGGGAGCTGGGCCCCTCGGCCTTTTCTGCTTCATCCCCCAGCCGCTCCCGCGCGCCAGACTCGGCTCTCAGCCACCGCCGCTGCCCGGCAACCGCCGCTACCTCAGCTCGCCGCAGGGCCGCCTAGGACAGGGCGGGAGAGTCCCTCCAGCCGCGCAGGCGCACCGCCCGGCGCTCAGAACGACAATCCCCATGGGGCGCTGCGGCCCGCTTCCGGCGAAGGAAGATCGCGCGAGAACAGATACTTCCGGCACAAGAGGCTCTTCCTCGCCAGAGTGTCCCAGCCGGGGGTGGACTCTCTTTCCCGTGGTGCAGCGGGGCGCGGCAGGAGGCACTTCCGGTGAGAGTGGGTGGGGGCGGTACCGGCCCTTGTGTGTTGGCCTCTTCCAGTCATGTCGGCCCTGGAGAAGCACCTGCACCTCGGCCGCTTGCCCCCGCGGCCCACCGTGCCCGGCGGCGGCGGCCAGTCCGGCTCCAAGATGCGCATGGGGTAGGTGGGAAGGGGCAGGCGGCGCTGGCCGCCCCGGGTGGCGGGGGTCTTTGGCCGGGGGCGGTAGAAGGCTGGCTGGAGACGGGGAGGGTGAGTGAGGGTCGCTGGTCCGTGTGGGGGAGGGGTTGGGTTTGGGGCTGCGGGGGTGGGGATTTTACCACTGGGATGTTGGTCATCAGCAGATGAGGCGGGGGCGCTTCTTGTGCAGTAGGCGGGGGGGATCGGCGGTGGAGGACCGATATGGGGTCGTGTGGTGGGGGGGATTGGTAGACCAGGCGAGGGTGCCCGTGGTGAGAGTGGGGATCAAGGTGCCCCCCCCCGGGAAGGGATCGGTAAAAGAAACAAGGGCGCCCGTTGTGAGGTGGGTGGGGATCAGCAGAGGATGCGAGTGCCCGTTGCAGTGTCTGTGGTGGGTAGGGAACCGCAGAGGAGCCAGGGGTGTCCGTTGTGGGGTCTGTGGTGTGTGGAGCTGGGCGGAAAAGGAGAGGGTGGTAGCGGGGGAGACTGGAAGAGGAGGCGGGTGTCGGTGGGTTTGTGGGGATCAGCGGAGGAGACCAGGCTACACCAAGCAGCTTTGGTGGAAGGGGTTAATAAAGGAGGTGAGAGCATCTGTTGCAAGGATATTGTTTTTATAACTAATATTTAAAATTATTAATTTTGATATAGGAAACCACAAAAGACTAGTTTAATCATAAACTAATTTATTAAGATGGGTTTGGTCCTGCCTAGGGCAGGGGGCTGGACTTGATGGCTTTTTTAGGTCTCTTCCAGCCCTATTGTTCTATAATTCTAAGTCAGAGACCAAATGGTATTTATATGATCGCTCTAAATATGCTTCAGAAGCCTAGCTTCTCTTCCCTTCTCCCCCATCTCTCCTCTCCCTGCTTACCCTGCCATCAGCAGGACAGAGGAATGGTTTGGGTTTGTTTCTTTTAAAACGTTTTGTGTTGTTACTGAAGCTCTTTATTTCCTTTGGCTATTTCTAGATTGCAGGCTTCTGTCAGAAGCCTGGAGGTCTCCTGACAGAAGTCTGCTGCTCTGGGAGCTTTCTGCTGACATCTCATTTGTCATTGTTCTACCAAGAAGAAGGGAGATGTCAGCAAAGGGGTTTTTCCTCACATGTGGATGGGACCAAATGTCAGGAAAACCTCTCCCAACAGAACTGTTGGCTGGAGATATGCTAATGCCTTTTGCTGATGGCTCTCTTCAATTTAGACATAGACTTATCTACTTTTAAAATCATAAATCTTTCTAACACTACAAATAATACAATTTATTCTCACAGCCTTCTGTAACTTGCTGTTTCCAACCTCTTTGCAACAAAGGCTTAAACTATCTTTAATATTTTAATTTTATGTTTATCCTATAGGGGGAATTAGCAGACAAGGCGAGGGTCCCATTGTGGGGTGATGGGAGAATTGGCAAAGGAGATGGAGATGCTGGTTTTGCAGTGGTAATGGGGATTGGCAGAGGAAATGGAGATGCCTATTACAGGATGGGTGGGGTTTAGCAGGAGAGACCAGTGTGCCATTTGTGAGTGAGGGGGCATTTTGGGCATTGACACCAAGGATGATAGGGGGATTCTAACATGTTAATTTGAGAAGTATTTCAGCAGTTTGAATAGTGTCCTTGGAGCATAACTTGATGCTAATAATTTTGATGTTTCCTGTGTGTTTTTGTTCGAAAGTCAGTTGTGAATCAGGGCCTTCATAAATTCCTATGAGATGTGTCTGGACCTGACTTGTCAGACCATGTGTTTGTCTGCATGAAGAGATTTAGACAGATGAACGCCTATATGTGCTAAAGAACATCTCCTTAGGCTGGCATAGGCAACTGATTTGACTCCTGCTCAGAGAGATTCTATTCAGCAATGCAATCCTTCTACCCAACTGGCTACAATTACTAGAAATAGTCATAGTTTGAAGCTGGGGCCTACCTGCTGCCTTTTCCTTTAATCCATGTGTCTAATAGACAATTCTGTTATTAAGAACCCTCAACATGCCCTCATGAGGAGAGCCTGGTGAAAATAAATATTGGAGGACATTTATTTATTTTCAACTATGTTACTTCTCTGAACTTGCATTTGTTATTTGTGAATGAAGAAACTATTCAGGGTTGCCCATCCCTGGACCAATAACTGATAGTGCCTACTCTTGGACTACATTTGGGGCTGAATCCTGTGAGGTGTTGCATCATCAACTTTTGCTGACTTCAGTGCGAGTTGAGGGCATATGTACAATACCCCAGTGCCTGATCCTGTGAGGAGCAAAGCCATTTTTTGAATGAAATATTCAATTGGATGAGTACAGGAAATCAGCTTTAACCTTAAGCATGAGATCAGGTAATTTACCAGATTAAATTTTGCAGACTACCCCTCTCACATATGAACCAAATTCTTTCGGTGTCTGGAGGTGGAGAGAATGTTTAAGTGAATAAACTGTTCACACTCGTGTCACTGAAACTCTTGTGCGCTGGGTGGAGCACAGGTCATCTACAAGTCTCCTCCACTTCACTCTGGCTTGGGACGAAACTTTTAGCTGGCTCCAGGAGTACCCCTGTTGTTGACCTTTAATCTCTGTAGACCTTCTCCACATTGTCTGAGGTCTTCCTCTTTTGTGTTGTCCTTGAAAATTAGAGTTTTGGTATTTTTCACCTCTACTGAAACTTTCTTGAAGTTATAAATAGGTGTCTAACTTTCAATTTATTCCGTTCTATTTAAATGAATGCTATACAGTAAAACGTGAAGTAATTAAGAATGTCTCAGAGGGGTGTGTTAGTCTGAAGCTTCACAAAAAACAAGCAGTCCCGTAGCACCTTATAGACTAACATTTATTTATTAGGTAAAGAGCTTTTGTGGGTAAGAACCACTTCTGTAGCTGAAAATGTGAAGAAGTGGGTTTTCCCCATGAAAGCTCATTGCCTAATAAATATGTTAGTCTCTAAGGTTAAAGACTGCTTGCTTTTAATTAAGAATTAATATATTAAAGGTTTCAAATAAACATTTATATGCTGTGCTCCTTGTTAAAATTGTTTTCATAATTTTTAAACCTGAATTGCATTGAAGTATTTAATGACACAGCTTTAGATCTAAAGCAAGGAAGATCAGATTTCAGAATTACTTTGTACTCTTCACAGAAATAGATGTGAGAGATGGAAAATATCTTATATTTCCTTCAGTTACTGTGGAGGTCTTTGGACCTTGGGCAATATGTGTTCATGTCAACTGTTTTACTGCAGTATATAAGCACAGTGCAGTGAATTAAAAAATGCCACAACTTTACTAAGCAAAAGTCTGAAAATGCAGTTCACCTCTTAGAGAAGGTTTTGTATGTATCTCCTGTGAAATCTTTTTGATAAGAGGTTTTAATAAAATGAGCTGAACTGAGGGACTTATCAGAATTGGCTATCTGTCCGGAGAGTGTGCCTGGCTTTTAGAACTCTGTGTCTTCTACCTAGTGATCAGGGTTGCTGGATTCTCTTCTCTGCCATACCACTGAGTTATAAGATCTATTCGCTATTAATTTCACGACACGTAAAATGGAGATGATTAATCCTCTGATCATCTCTCTAAAGTAGGTAGTGTTTATAACATTTTCTCACCAAACTTTTATTTAAATTAATTATGGTAATTTTGTATTTAAAAAAAGCAACAACATAAAACCTAAAATCGGTGTTACCTGTAAGATGAATGCTTGGGCAGCCTCCCAGAAGAGATTCAGGTGCCACACAGCTGATTAGCAAGTGCCCACAGCCAGCAGCTTGTGTTTGTATTGGTGGTGCACATCTCATGCCTTGGTGCACATAACAAAAATTTATTCCATCCGTGGCAAGACTTTGTCACAATCGAGGAGCTTCTGAACAGAGCAGGACAAGAACCTCTTGATGTTCAAATCAAGAGAAGAAAGTGGGAATGGCTAGGCCACGCTCTCAGAAAACCATCAACCAGCATAGTCCATCAAGCTCCCACTTGGAACCTGCAAGGAAAATGCAAAAGAGGAAGGTCTCAGACAACGTGGACAAGATCTACTGAGGTTGAAGGACACCTGGGGTACTCCTGAAATTAGCTAGACGTTTTGTCCCAAGACAAAGTGAAGTGGAGGAAACTTGTTGATAACCTGTGCTTCACATGGAGTACAAGGGTTTAAGTCAAGTAAGTCATGGATGGAAAAAATTAGAAGTAGCACTGCCTAGCATGCACACTTTTGAGAAGAGGCTCTTTCAGCCTTCTTTTAAATAAACTTTCCCACCTCTTGTGTTTCTATAGTTCTTCTATGGGAATTGAAGGGACTGAGGACCTTGTATTGGGTCCATATGTTGTAAGCACTTTGTCAAAGAGCCTGTCTTAATTCTTTTCAGATTAAAGTATTGTGCACACCTATGGCACAGGAAACAAATCTTAAGTAGCTGCTCTGAGATACTCCTATGAAAAGTGTGTAATTAATGCTGTTATTCTACTGCAATACTTAGTTAGGAGGCCTGTAACACTGGATATTTAAGTAAAATATATGCCAATATTTTTCTGGTGTTAAGCAGCAGCAGCAGCAGCAGCAGCAGCAGCAGTAGTAGTAGTAGTAAGCCTCATTAAAAGAAACAATAGTCAGAAACATTTCCCTCCATACGTATGGTGATATATGCGTGACATCATGGGATTTTTCAGACTACAGAAGAGAGTGGCTACATGTTCTTTTGATAACAGTTTTCTTGCGTTCTTTTGCAAAATGCTAGTACATTGTGTACTGTATCCTTTGCATCAGTGCAACAGAATGCTGAATGCTCTTATTGACCCCTTTTTTATTATTGGCTTGGAACAACACACAGAAGGAAAGCCTAATCAGTTTTCCTAGCTGCTTATCCTCTCATTGATGTCGTGGTGACATGTGTCAGTGTTTCTTGCTTCACTTCATTTTTATTTTGATACCTGTTAACCTGTGATGAATGAATATATATAGTAGTTAGAGATGGATTGAAAATACTACAATACTTGCTCTTTGTTCCTGTCGAAGTTTTGCAGTTAGACAATAGATGGAATACTTAGTCCTAATATTGCTTATCACATATATAGCATTTCCTGTCTTCAAAGAGTTTTTTCAAGTCTCCTTTGTATATGCCCTGGCTAGAGGAGCATTAAACATTTGAAGCTGTACAATGAGTATTGTTACTTTCCTGGTCCAGCATCCCCCTGCCAGTTCCTAAGGTTTCAGTAACTGTTTGATATGAAGTGTTTTTCTGTCTCCTGTTGCTCTGTGAAAGGCACATACAAACAAGGTGAAAATCGCTGACCATAACAGGGAAAGAGTAAAAATGGCTATAAATAAAAATATGCTTGAGTGCAGGGGGCTGGACTTGAGAGCCTTTCCAGCCCTATATTTCTATAATTCCATCATATTACCTTGCCCAGTTTCTCTTCCTAATGTTCTGGGACTGACATAATGACAAATACACTTCATAAAGTACTGTCAGATGAGCAAACTAAAATTAAAGAAACTTCTCTGATCTTTTGTTTATAGTAATCTTAGATATTACTTGTAACAAAAAAGGGTTAAAATGGGGCATGTGTTTTTGTTTTTTTTTTTAAGTTGATGTTGCCTTTTCCCATTATGTCCATACATCTGTTTATTTGGAGAAGAGTTGGATTTAATTTTTTTTCAGACTTGGGAATAGGCCAAATGGAATCCAGTTGGACTTTAGTCTAATCTTAAAATCTTAAATCCAATTTCCTTCAAGTAACCGCTCTGTGTTGTGCCCAGTGCACCTTTTTAGTAGGGAGTTCTGACTTGCATATTATTGATCTCGTAGTATATTGGGTTCTGAGGCATTGTGGAGCAGATTGTGGGAGGGGTCACTTGGATCACTTCAAGCAAATAGAAAAATGATTTACGAGGAATTGAGATTTTGAAACCAGCCATCCTTTAAATACTGGTCATATGCTTTCTTTATAACATTCTTTAAGTTCCTCTCACTTGGGTGTTATTCATCTTGGGAAGGAACTGTTGCTGCCATTTATACTGATGATTTCTCAGGCAATGAGGAATTGTTGCAACTTTACCTAGGACAGAAAAGCCTTTCTATGAGGCGTCTCGGTGGTTTGCATGTAATGTGATACTACAGTATGTCTAAATTCAGGGAGGCTAAGGGTATGTCTGTACTTACTGGGTATTTGTTGTGATCGATCTTCCCATGGAGTAAGGGACGTTGGCGCGAGCCAAAGACCCCCGGTCTACACTAGGGCAGAAAGGCGATTCTGGTACGCCAATTCTAGGTATGCTAATGGCTTGACTTTGGGGCTTGACTGTTCCCTAGTGTAGACCAGGCCTAAGACAGCAGTCAGGAAATACATTTGCTTGTATTGCTTTTCTGTTTTCCAACATGACGGGTCCCTGATCAGCGTAGAGAGTAGCATATGGTGGCTCTGGCCTGGGGCGGGGAGTGAGGGCTCTGGCTGGGGGTACAGGCTGTAGGGTGGGACCAGGGATGTGGGGGGTTGGGGTATGGGAAGGGGCTTTGGGCTAAGACTTACGGGTTTGGAGGACAGGAGGGGGCGAGTGTGAGGAACTATGGCCAATAGGAGCTGCAGGGGAGGAGTCTATGGATGTGGTGGGCAGTGCCTCGAGCCTTCTGGCTGCACCTTACGTGTAGGAGCTTGCTGAAAGTGCGACATGCTACTCCTCCTCCCTGGAGCCATGCAGAGCCAGAGTATGCATAGAGCAGGACAAGTGCCAGAGTTCGCTCCCCAGTGGGAGCTCAAGGGCTGAATTAAAATGCCTGACAGGCCAGAGGCAGCCTGTGAGCCATAGTTTGCCCTACTGTGCACAAAGAAAAATGAGAGTGATAGGGAAAGGAAAACCATCATGCTGTGCTCACGAGGCCACATGAATCTCAATTGTGCTCTGCTGTGGAAGTGTAAATCAGCATCCTCTGCAAGCTGAGCCCTTGGGCAGCCAGCCCCCAGGAGAGATTTGGGTGCTGCCCAGTGGATTAGCAGAGCACCCTCAGCCACCCACAATGGGTTGCATATGTTTCTATTGGTGATGCATATCTGCACGTCTTGGTGCACATAACAAAATTTATTTGGTCCGTGAATGGAAAAAAATAGAGGGTGCACTGGTGTAAATCTTAACAACTCAGCTGGTGATAAGAGTTACTGCAAATTTACAGCCTTGTAACAGTATTTGGCCCTGTGAGATTACAAATGAGCACGGCCATGTAGCAGTAGGAATGTACTGAATCTTTGAGCTGTACTTAAATTTATGAATAATGTTAGTGTTAGTATTTAAATGAAAACCTGAGCACTGACTAGTTAAAATGGCTGCTGCAGGGTAATGTTGGTTGGCTGTAAGAGAGCTACAAGACGTACATTCGATTTTTCCCACATCTTTGAATGTATTGCATCTCTATCTGCTAAACAGCTTCTGCCCAAGACAGACCCTTTGTGCTAGCTCAGTACCTTCCTGCCACCATTTGTATTTTAAGTATTCACTGAATACTTTGATCAGTTATTTGATAGCAAGTTTAATACTGAAAATCTGGATTTGTTGCATCCTTTTTTTTAACTGGATGACGTGTTCCCAGGACCATTTGTCATCTTTTCTTACAACAGGATTTGACTGTAGGTGGTCCGTATTTGACCAGGATGGCGTGTTCCTTTTAATACGTATCCTAGGATTTCAGTCACTTGTCAGGTTCAGGAACCTTAAGCCTCACGCACCCAGCGAGGCAGGTGAACTGTGGCGGGACAGTACCCTATTGGCTGGGGGCTGCCCAGCTTGAGGCGGGCAGTGACTGTCCAGTGAGATGCGAGGATCTCTTGCACCGTCGAAGGCAACCCCTGGCGCTCGTTCTCTACGCCAATCGAGCAAGAGCTTATAACCGGTATCTGTTGCCTCCCGTGTTGATGCAGCGCTGTTCAGCGATGCCGGAGTACCTCTCCGGGCGTGAGCCTGGGCACTTATTATGGAGACTCTGGGCTGCCCAGACACCAGTGTCCCCCTCTCGGCTTTACTGATATAGTCCAAAGGACTGAAATTTGGGCACCAGGCAAAACAATAAGAAAATCAACAATAAATGAGAAATATCAACAATTTAAGCTTGCTTGCTGGAATGTGCGGACCATGCTGACCGGCTTGACTGAAGATCTTCAGGCCATCAGTGACACCTGCAAGACTGCTCTTATCAATGAGGAACTGAAGAGGCTCAGAGTTGATATCGCTGCACTGCAAGAGATGCGACTCGCAGATTCGGGATCTCTAAAGGAAAAGGACTACACCTTTCAAGAGAGTGTGGAATAACAACAAGCTGTACACTCACACCAAAATGCAAGTCTACAGAGCCTGCATCCTCAGCACCCTCCTTTATGGCAGCGAGACTTGGACCCTGTATGCCCGCCAGGAAAAGAGGCTGAACGTCTTCCACTTGCGCTGCCTCAGGCGCATCCTTGGAATATCATGGAAGGACAGAGTGACCAACACCGCCGTCCTCGAGCAAGCTGGAATCCCAACCATGCACACCCTCCTCAGGCAGCGTCGGCTCCGCTGGCTTGGCCACGTCTACAGGATGAATGATGGAAGGATTCCAAAAGACATCCTGTATGGTGAGCTAGCCTCTGGCAAAAGACGTCCTGGACGCCCCCAGTTGCGCTACAAAGATGTTTGCAAGAGAGACCTCAGAGAGGTAGACATCCAGCTGGACAACTGGGAAGAACTAGCAGATGACCGCAGCAGATGGAGGCAGGGGTTACACAAGGGCCTTCAGAAGGGCGAGATGAAGATCAGACAGCTAGCAGAGGAGAAGCGAGCGCACAGAAAGCACACTAAGGACTTGCCAGACACCCACTACATCTGCAAGAGATGCAGCAAGGACTGTCACTCTCGTGTGGGTCTTCATAGTCACAATAGACGCTGTAAATGAAGTCCTCAATTGAAACTTTAAAGGGCGTGATCCATAGTCTATGCAGACTGAAGGATGCCTACTACTACTAGGATTTCACAAAATGAGGTAGATGTTTCTTCCGGGGGAATGGGGTAATTAGTTATTGCGGCGGGAGAGAAGTAACTACGGTCACATCTGCTGCTTCACTTATGACACATGCACATGTTCATTATGCAGTGGTGAGGGCAAGGCACACAATAGTTAAAATTAGCTGTTGAAAATGCCCGGAACTAGTTTTTTGAAGCTGATTTAACTCATGATGCATATTTTATTTGACTTGCTTTATTTCCGTTCTCATATCAGTCTGTAAAAGTTAAAAGTGGATCAGTTTATTTGCTATTTTAGTCAGTTGGAGAGGTTAAAAGACAGTAATCATTTATTCTCCATCATAGTTTAACTATTTGGCCAGAAAAATGCTGCTTTGATATCAAAAGGCACAAAATCGCAGCTGTTGTTGGGCTTTCTTCTGAGTGCAGGTGCCTGCTTTTTACGTCACTAAGGATATGTGTACACTAAACACAGAAGTTGACCGCCCATAAGCAAGTTTATCTACGCCAGTTGCATAGCTAAAATCGACTTATCTGCAGTCGACTTTCATGTCTATCTACACAGGTAGGTTGACAGGAGCTTTTCTCCCTTCGACCTTCGTCATTCCTAACCTCTCACAAGGAGCACAGGTCGATTATTTTGACCCCTCAGAGTGTCATTTCATGCATACATGAAATCAAACTCTGGAAGATCGATCCTGAGCAGGGGGATCTTCCGTCGTAGTGTGGCTGCAGCCTAAAAAAATAGAATCCGATAGGTCTTTTCCTCCTTTAGTCTGTCTGCTGTATTCCTTCAGAGATCTATGGAGGGTGATTCCCTACTGCATGCTCTCCATTGCTTTTGTGCAGTTGATTTTGTAAAATTTGCCTGTTTGGTATATCTCATTAGTACATCTTCACCCTGTGTAACAGATAAGATGTTTTTCAGCCTTCAGTGGGCACTGGACAGCTTTTGAAAAATGTCATGCTTACTTTCATTCCTATGAAGAGAGACCAGCATCAGATCTTAATCCACGCTTCATCTGACTGCAACGAAGGGTCCTGTGGCTCCTTATAGACAAACAGAAAAGTTTTGAGCATGAGATTTCATGAGAAAAGACTCACTTCCTCAGATGCTGGTCATGGAAATCTGCAGGGCCAGGTATAAATAAGCCAGAGCAAGGCTGGGGATAACAAGGTTAGCTCAGTCGGGAAGGATGAGGCTTACTACCAGCAGTTGATCTGGAGGTGTGAACACCAAGGGAGGGGAAGCTGCTTTTGTATTTAGCCAGCCATTCACAGTCTTTGTTTAATCCTGAGCTGAGGGTGTCGAATTTGCAGATGAATTGTAGCTCAGAAATTTCTCTTTGGAGTCTGGTCTTGAAATTTTTTTCCTGTAGGATAGCTACTTTTAAGTCTGCTACCGTGTGGCCCTGGAGATTGAAGTGCTCTCCTATGGGTTTTTGTATATTGCCATTTCTAATATCTAATTTGTGTGCATTTATTCTTTTACGTAGAGGCTGTCCAGTTTGTCCGATGTATATAGCAGAGGGGCATTGCTGGCACATGATGGCATAAATTATATAGGTAGATGTGCAGCTGAATGAACCCATGATGGTGTGGCTGATCTGGTTAGGTCCTGTAATGGTGTTGCTGGTGTACATATGTGGGCAGAGCTGGCAATGAGGTTTGTTGCATGGATGGGTCCCTGAGTTAGAGTGACTGTGTGATATAGTTCTAACTAATTTTTTATTTTAATAGTGATTAATCTGCAGGTGGATATCATCTTTGGAGAGGGAAGGGCCTGTTAACTTGTAGGACATCTACTCTTTTCTGTCGCAGTGCCCTGCTAATAGATGACTGTTGAGTACGTAGGCCCATCATATTTTAAATGACTCGAATCGTGGGGCTGCCGCTACTTCCATTGGAAAATATCTGTATCGAAACATTGACGTTTTTAAATCTCTCCTTGAAATATTTATTAAAGCTCCCATAGTCAGAGGATGTTGAAGAAGAGGAGGTGCCCTTCTCTCCAGTGGGATCAGAGGCCAGTCCTAAAATGAAGACAGTAGGATTTCTAACATAGTGCTCTCCCTGGGTCCTGCTCAGATGCTCAGTCTCATGTTAGCCTCCAGGTAATAGGTGTCTGGGAAAAATATAAAAGTCATCTCCCTTGATTGTTAGAAGGAAAGAAAAAGGAACTTCCTCTTTTGCTAGTTTAAATTCCACTGTCTTCTGATTGCTGCCAGTAGATTTGGGGTTGGAAAGGAACTAGGACAGAGGTTCCCAACCTTGTTGAGACGGGGACCCATTTTGACAATTCAGGAAGACTTGGTGACCCAAAGCAATTCAAAAATGCGGGAGAAGCAGTGCCATAAGTAGCTAATTCTGTGTGTGAGGCAAGAATATAAAATTGTGCCCTCTCATGTTTATATATTCATAGTAGTTATTTCATAGAAAAAGGGAAAATACATTAATAATAAAGTACTACATTTATTACAGTTAATTATAATTTTATTATTATAGTTGATCTGAGTTGTGGTGGGGGAAGGACCCTCATCCCCAAACTGCTCACCCCTGCTCTCCCAGATTAAACTCCACACTCTGGTGCTGGGCAGGGGGTCACACTTAAGGGTTGCAGGGCTGGGTGTTCACATTCAGGGGCTGGTGGGGTCACACTTGGGCTGCAGTGCTGGGGGTCACACTCAGAGGCTGGGAGCAGTCACACTTGGGAGGACTGGGAGGGTCACGCTCAGAGGCTGGAGGGGTTGGGTGAGTTACACTCGGGTTGGGGAGGAGATACAAACAAAAAATGAAAACTGACAAATGCGCTACATAGAACAGAAGGGGGTCAAAAGGGAGAAAGGGGGGGGCAAAAATTACTTACTGCAGGAGTCTACGAAGTGGCTTGTTTGGCTTGACTATGAATATCAAAGGTGGAGAAACTGTCTTTGTAATACATAATTGCTTGTCTGTTGATAAAGATAGCTGCTGGATGTGGCAGCCTTAAGGAGCTGCAGGTGGCTCCTTTAAGAGCCATGTGCAGCTCTGAGCTGCTGGCGATCTTTAACAAATCTAATCGCGACCCATGTTTGGGTCCCAGCCCATAGGATGGGAGTCCCTAAATTAGGAAGTATCTCTCTCTTCCCCCTTACCTTGCTTTCTTGTGTTCTTTCTGCACGAAAAGTTCCAGAACTCCCTGGTCATAGTTTTCCAAAGTGCAGGCAGGGTGCGTTGGGCTGTTTAGTTTTAGTGTTGTTTTATTTATAGGTTGTAAATTGCAGCCCTGAAAATGAACGGAGTTGTGCAAGTTTCAACCTGTCTCTGCTTCAGAGAGCTCATCGCAGCTAAACAGAGATTGATGCTTTTTGTCTGGAGACTCCAGGAGATGGTACTGCATCCAGTCATTCCAGAAGGATTTTCTTTGCAACCATAATTGTTCATGATGTCTCTCTTAAATTTTATTAAGCCCCACAGTTATAAGTATTATTTCATAGAATGGATAGCTGCAGTCATACACAAGATTATCTGTTGGTCAAAAATATCCAACCCACTCAAGGAAACTGCACAATAGAAAATGGCATAGAGATAGAATAAAAAACCAAACCACTTTTGACCTAGCATCTATCAAAAAGTGTAGCATTTATAAGTTCTTGGTACATATAAAACCCACAAATATGAAGTTGAAAATCTTATTAGTCAAGCATCAGTGATTTATTTGGGATAATATTTGTGTACTATAAAGCCAAAAGGGACTGTTCTGATAATTTAGTCTGGCCAGAGGATTTTTCTTAATTAATTCCTGTTTGAACTAGAGCACATCTTTAAGAAAAACGTGCAGTCCTGATTTTAAAAATTTCCAGTGAGGGAGAATTATTATTCCACTGGTTAATTATCTTGTGCCTTATTTTTAGACTGAATTCATCTAGCTTCCACCTTGTCGTTGAATCTTTTTATGTCATTGCTGTATTGATGCACTGAGTCCTCTATCAAACTGATGTTCCTTGTTAGTTACTTATAGACTGTTACCCCTTAACCTTCACTTTGGTACCAAGTTAACTTAACGAGATCTGTTCTCCACAAATCCACGATGATTGACATTAAGGGTGCGTCTATGCTAGCCAGTTACTTCGAAGTAGCTGGCACAACGTTGAAGTAGTACGCGTCACATTTACACGCGCCGTGAGCTATTCCAATGTTGAAATCGACGTTAAGGGGCGAGAAGTCGAAATCGCTATTCCTATCTGAAGATGGGAATAGTGCCCTACTTTGACGTTCAACGTCGAAGTAGGGCGTGTGTAGATGATCTGCGTCCTGCTACGTCGAAATAGCGGGGTCCTGCATGATGGCCATCAGCTGAGGGGTTGAGAGATACTCTGTCCAGCCCCTGCAGGGCTCTATGGTCACTGTGTGCAGCAGCCCTTAGCCCAGGGCTTCTGGCTGCTGCAGCTGGGGGCCCATGCTGTGTGCACGGGGTCTGCAACCGGTTGTTGGCTCTGTGGATCTTGTGCTGTGCAGGGCAAGTGTGTCTGGGAGGGGCCCTTTAAGGGAGTGGCTTGGGGCTTTGCTGGCCCCTTATTTCGACGGGGAGCGCTTGTGTGTGTGGATGCTCCGCATTTTCTTCTGGGGCAGCTCCTTTCGATGTTCCCCGTTGCTACTTCGACATTGAATGTCGACGGCACCAGCCCTGGAGGACACATAGGTGATACGCATCGAAGTAGCCTATGTTGATGTCCTTTCTTCGAAATAGGCTACTTTGACGTAGTGTGCTAGTGTAGACATAGCCTTAATGTGCTGTCTTCCTGCGATTCTTCTATTAAGAGTCTCATAACAGCTATTCCATTGTTTTGCCCAGAATTGATGGCTGGCTGACAGACTTCTAATTACCTAGCTCATGTTTATCTTTTTAAAACATTGACATAAGATGGCCTTTCTTCTAGACTTCTGGACCTTCCCCAATGTTCCAAGACTTATAGAAGATCAATATTAATGGTGCAAAGAGCTCTTTGGCCATCTCTTTTAGAACTCTTGAATACGAGTTATCCAGACCTCTTGATTTTAAAATGTCTAGCTTTCGTAGCTGCTGTTTTGACACGTTTCTTTTGTTAGTTAAAATTTGAATGTTTTTTCTCCCCATAATCATACAACATGAATACATCACTGGACTTTTTTCTCAGGATAGACCAGACACATTTAACACTTCTGCCTTTTCCCCCCCAATACTGACAATTACATCATTTCCATTTAGTAATGGATTGTTTGGATTCCTTGCATTCCTAGTGCACTTTAAAAATATTTTATTTTCCTTAATTCTGCTGACCGTGGATTTCTCATTGTGTTCTTTTGCTTTCCTTATCAGTTTTCTACAATTTCTCGCTTCTGATTTATATTAGTGTGAACTTTTACTTCCTTCTGTTTGTTAGCCAGACTCCTATCATTGGTGTATAAGCAATTCAAGAATTTCTTTTCTTCACATCCTGTGGTTTCTTGATATTTTGTTCACCAAATCTTATTTGTTCCCTATTTCCAACCTCTTTTGTTGTTTGTTTAGAGCTCTGACTGGTCTAGAAAATTGGTTTCCCTTCTTCTGAGGCAGAGGCCAGCCAAACTGCACAGACCCTTCTGCACAGAAACTAGGCTAGTGTTCCACAAAACCCAAACTACTTTTTGCCACTTATCTAGCTAGCAGGTCACTTCCAAAATCTAGTGCCTTCTGATTTTGTTTGCTTCTGGGACAATAAGGATTTCTGTGATCGTTCACTTGGACATTCTTCAACTTCAGCGTACTTAAGAATTCCCTAAAGTTACTTATGAGCTGTGTATCCTATAAAGCAATGTCACTGGTACTGATGTACACTGAAATCTGTGGGTTCTTGCCTGCTTTTTGTTTTTTCAGAATTTTCTTTCAAAAAACACCAGGGAACTTCTAGCGCACAGCTGCAGGGTACACGTGGACTGAGTTAATTCATAGTTTTAAGAATAATTTAGATTTCCACCATAACTTGCTATGCACTAACTTGTTGTTTAGAGTTTGCAGAGAGTCTCCAAAAAGGTCAATTTTTCCATTCCTTGCAAGAATGGAGACCTTTATGTTCTCACCCGTTTTTATTTTTAAGGGGTTGGGCTGAGTAGTCATCCATAGTGTATCATGTAGACCTTCTACTTCATTCAGTCAGCTGGATTCTCAACATCACCATTCGAATCTATTTTTTCCACGTTTAGAAAATGAAAGGCAGCTGAGAGAACAGGATTTATCATTATCCTAAAGTGAGTGTCTTCACAAAGCAAAAAAAGCGGTCAAGTGGCACTTTAAAGGCTAACAAAGCATTAGGTGGTGAGTTTTCGTGGGGCAGACCCATTTCTTCAGGTCTGGAAATTCTGATGAACATAAACTGGCACAACGAAAAGAAAAGTAGGTGTGTGAGTTGTCCTCTTTTAAATGATGCCTGACAAGGAAAAATACTGAAACCTAGAAACCCAGAGAAGTAAGTCTGGAACATTCTGTGTCAGTTCTAGGAATAAATTTTATTTCTACAAAACCACAAGTTGCCTTTTTCATTCCTTTAATTTAATAAATGAAAATTAAAATTCTGTAGAAGCATCTCACATTCACCAGGGAAGGTTTCCTTCTTGCTGTGGGAAGTGACTATTTCAAGCTCTGATATTAATATTCTCTGTTGATTGCCCTCCCCTGAATAGAAGCGGAAAAAAGACTGTTAAAAACGTTCCTCATCCTCTCTGCTGCTTTTGTCTTGCTTGATTATATAATTGCCGAAACAAAGCCTCATTAGTCCCGTTGAATGAGTTTAATGCTGAGAGGGAGATTTTTGTCCTATGCAACATTAACAGAATTGTCAGCAAACTTTCCTTTGTAGAATCTTTAAGTAGTAGTGGTGATAATAAGGGTGAGAGAGACTAAGGGCTACTGGTTGAGTTCCTGGTATGGCCGTTGTGGGGGGGGAAAAATCTTCACATTTTAAAGTGGACACTTCTGTTCTGGTTACTGTACTGTGGTGTGTCCCTGCAGAGAAGGTGTCTTATGGCTTCATGCCCAGAACAGGCCGCATTTTGTGTGGCATCTTGGCATCTCAGTTCCGAGTGATATATGTACTTCTGAACAGGACTGGAGGCTAGATTTTTGTTATAAAGTGGGGAAGTGAGTTTGTCTGCTATAATGTTATGTTCTTCCCTCATAGGAAATAAAGGATATTCTTCACATTTTGGGAAAGTGCAGTATTGCAAAGGAGCAAACGTTGCTTTATGGTCTGTGAGCATGCTCCAGGCTCAGGTTGTTCAGGGCTCGGTGGGAAGTCACGAGCTGACCACATAAAATTGCACCAAGCCCTGTGATTTAGTGGGGGCAAAAGGGAGTAGTGGACAGGAAAGAAAAGGCATGTAATAGAAGAGAGCTATAGTGTATTTCAACACCTTTGTCTGTTGACTGCTACGAGCTGAATGCTTCTAGAGTGATGGTTGTATTTCATATGTAATGTTTTGGTGTGAATATGATGCTGAATAGCCCAGGACAGGGGTTGGCAGCCAATATAGCAAGAAGAGCCATTTTTTCCAGTTCAGTAAAAACCTCAACAATTCAAGAGCCACAAGGCATGTGACTATGAGATGATCCTTACTTTTTGTAACTTCTGTGTTAAGAACAGCGCACACAGTGATTTGTAATGCAATACCTGTTTACTGCAGGACGTTCACAAACTTTTTACATATTCTATTTCCTTACACTTTACGTGTGTGTTTGTGCCACTGTCTTCCTGTCTTTCACTCCTGAACTTGCTCTCTCTGTGGAGCACACTCAGTGAATCATCCAGTGTTTTGAGATCACATACTGTTTGCTGTTTAGAAATGATTTCTTTATTTTTGGGCTTTTAGATGTTCACCGAAAATAGTCAGGATGGGTTTATTTTTTTTCTTTGCAATTACAGACAGAGGTTGCAGACTCCTGGCCCAGGAGATAAAGCCTCTTTTAGCAAGAGAGAAGATTGCACAGAAGTGTCAGCAGAGCACACTGCCTTGCTGACCTGATCTATCTCCCTCAGCATAGAGAAGACCACTGTAGGAGTTGGTTACCTACATACAATGTTGCTTGGCACTTTAATAATAGATAAGGTCTCTATGGACCTGAGGTATGCAGGAAGTCGTCTGGTCTGTCAGCTGAATCCATTCAGTCCAGTTTGATGTCTAGGCTTCTTCTCTTAGTACATTGTCTGAGAATGTTTTTTTAAGCCAGTAACGTTAGCATGAAAAGAGACCTTTTCTTGTTCCTTCCACTGTTAATAGCTCACTTGTGAGTCTGTCAGGTATATACAGTGCATGCTCTTTCATTGAGTGCTTTGGGAATAATTTGGCAGACATCTAATTAATGCTGCAGCTGTATTTCCCCAATGTGTGATGCAATATGGGCTGTTGAATACGTAGGAATATTCAGCCAATTGGGTCATTCAGTGGGCCATTCACTTTCCTGGTGAAGCTAGAATTGTGTTCCTCAAGCAGTGGGTGATGACCCTCAGGGAATTCACAAAAGGCAGTCCCAAGGGTAAGGCATTTAAAAATCTATTAAAATCTGAAACAAGAAAAATCTTTCCCACATGCTCTCTTGTCCTTCAAGATAAAGTATTCTGTAAACCTCTTGAAATGTACACTAATTATATATCATTGATAAACTTACAATAAAAGAATAAAATATATACAGGAGTTATGATTTTTTTTTAAACTTCTAAGGTTCAGAAACATTTTATTGGTAATATCCTTACTAGTACTATGTTGGAACATGCCATAATACATTTGTCAAACGGGAAACAGATTATTTGAAAAGTAAAGTGGTATTTTCCATTGGTACTGTAATATCTCCTTGCCTGCACAATCCAGGCAAGATGTTGAGAGCATCATTTTTATCTCGCTGTTCTTAGTTTCATCCATGCTGGTCCTGTGATAATAATCCAATGACAGACAGAGAAACAGTTTGGAGAGTGCTTACTGATATACTCGGTATAGAAGAAGAAGAATAGAGTTTGCTGGCTTTTGTGGCATTAATCATATTTGACTTCATTGTAACTTTGGTAATGTTGCAGTATATGCAGTATTTAGGTATTAGTTCTGTGTACCTGCATGTGTTTTATTTCAGAGAATGTGTGTAAACTTCCTGCCTGGGTTTTAGCTATTCTATTCCATTCATGTTAATAGGCAGTAGACAGGTAAATCCCCACATGCCTCAATTTATTTAACCTTTTTTTCCCCACAGTTTCTGCACTAACTACTCAACCACCGTGAAATTTGCATTCTCTTTCTAGAATATCCTCATTGGTACTAACTAGACTGGCTGATTTTTATCACAAAAGCTGATTTATCAGATGCAGACCATAATTAAGTTATGCTATATTAATAACCACCTTGTTAAGTAGCTGACTCTTTAGTGTTCAAGTCAAAAGCATCAAAATGTTTTCGGGAGATGGGTAAATTCCACTTTTAATTGTGGTGCTTGGGCTGAAGCATAAAATGAGGACTGTATGCTGTTCTCAGTCAACAGTGGAACTCATTGTATTGTTGCACAAAGATCAAGAGTAGTATATGACCCATATGTAGTAACCTTTTCATTATCATAAATCGTCTTCTGCATTACTTAATGGGAAAATATTCCCACCGTCACAACTTCTGCTTTTTCTGTTTTCTTTCTCTTTAATTTGCTACAAAAAAACCTAATTGTGGTTAACAGGGATTAGCTAATGACTATAAAACTATTATTTTATGATGGAACTTCAGGTAAAGTATCCTTCATTGTCTACCCTAAGCCTCTGTATAGTGTTGCTGTGACATGTACATTGTTAAAAGCATACTGTTTCATTAACTTATGACAATTTCTTTAGGGTATATACAAATACTCATCCTCTTCAAAAATTTTGTCTTGCAGTCCTGGAAGAAAACGGGACTTTTCCCCAGTCCCTTGGAGCCAGTACTTTGAATCTATGGAAGACGTTGTGGTTGAAAATGAAAACGGCAAGGATATATCCTTTTCTTTTCTCCCTTCTTCCCAGATTGAATTCTTCAGGAAGTCAAGGGGCTGGTGGTGTTGTGTAGCTTGGCGTTTATCAGGGACTCTCTCTTACTTTTTTTCCTGGTTCCCTTATTTACTCATCATTTCCTTTGTGCTAATCAGTGCTACTGCCCTGGGAAATGCCTATATGCCAGCAATTAGGTTACAGAGGGGAAATTGGTGTTGTGTTTTTTCATCTCGCACAGTAAAATGTCTGAGAGGTAGCCTTATTAGTCTGTATCTGTAAAAACATTGAGGAGTCCTGTACCACCTTAGATATTAATGGCTCTATTAGGTCATAAGCTTTCATAGGTGAAAAGTTACTATCCATTGCAAATTATCCATTGTGATTGGTCTAAGAGGTTTTGACTGGTCAATGTAGCTGACAGGGAGAGGTGAATGTTCGTTGAGGGGAAGTTGCCTATGTAGAGTGTTAACCAAAGAGCAGCCATCCTACAGAAAAACTTCAAAAGTCAATTACAAAGGGAAATGGCTCATTTGCAAATTCAATTGCAAATCCTTATTGAGGCCTAATTGTAAACACTCCACAATGGATAGTAACTTTTAAAAATTTTCAGTAATGCTGACAAACTTGTATGTGCTGTGAAGCATCCTAACAGCTTGCTTCCGATAATTGCATTAAGAAACATTGTCCTTAACTGTTCATACACTTTTCGAATTTATAAAAGTGGATCAGAGGGCCCTGTCTTACTTTTGTTGCATGGTGGAGGCCATTCTGCTCTATCCTGGGCTGTGTTCACTGTAAGTTGATGGAAATAGGATTACTTTTATATACAAATGTTGTGCCTTCTATCCCTGAATAGCATGAAAATACAAAACCCTGCTAAACATGCAAAAGATAATCAGAAAGGTCATCTTACCTTGCAGTCTGCCTGTCTGACTCATGCATTTGGACACTTTTATCGAAAGCAATAAATGTTTCATGAGGAAAACTCACCAAAGGACAAGTACCCACCAAGAATTAGGATATGAATATCCACCACAGCAATAGCAACTACCATGCTTCTGTCCTATTTAAATCTGAGATGCCAGAAACTTGCTCATCACAATTAAATCCGTTTTTTCCAGAAATAACAGGAAGCTATTATTGACAGTCTGTAATGGAGAGGAATAATTTTTAAACCATATTATTGCACCTTGACAATCCCAATGTTCCACTGGTGACACCACATTGTAACCAGGCTTGAATGTAAGCTCAGAAAACCTCAATACTTGAGAGAGACTGAAATGCAACCTGGTATTGCATCAAGAGGAGCAAGTTTCATGGCCTAACATTTTCCCCTTGCGACAAGTGTTTTATATAAACCCTACAGATGATAAACCCAACAACTGTATTTGGAATCCTGACCTTTAATCCGGCAACTCTAATTGTGGATCATGTGCCTGGTAGATGGGTCCCTTTCTGTTTCTTGATCCAAGTTTTTTATAAAACAGCTTTCACTGACGTCTCTGAAGTTTATAAAAACCTGAAACAGGCCAGATATGTGCACCAGTTACATGCAGCTTTCGCCAGGCTAATAGTCCTCTTGTTGTTAGGCCATCGTAGACAGTGATGCTTTGTGTATTATGAATAAAGGTCCACATATAATGATCATAATACACAAAGCATCACTTTGTCTACGATGGCCTAACGATAAGAGGATTGATACCCTGGTGAAAAGTGATCACCTTTGAATAAACCAGAGATCATGCACCTAACCATAGATCATGTTACAGTAAAATTCCTTTAATCTGACACGTCCAGGACTGGACAGATGCTGGGTTACCAAATTTTCCAGACTATTGGACGTCACCATAACCCCTCTGCCGTAGTTCAACCCCCCTCTTTGTGGCTCACCACCCCCGCTCCCAGCTGCGGCTCACCACCCCCGCTCCCAGCTGCAGCTCACCACCCCTGTCCATCCCCAACTTCTTCATGACCCTGCACCCAGCTGCAGCTCACCACCCCGCGTGAATCTCCTGCTTCAGCACCCCACGCGCTGGCTCAACTCCACCCCTCAGCCCCCCTGCAGTCCCAACCCACCACCCAAGTCCCCTGCATATCTCGTGGGACTGTGGTATGCCAGACCATCAAATTTTGCCAGATTATCTCTAAATGGGCGTTTTTGCCAGATGCCGGACCATCAGGATTTCCTGATCATCAGAGGCTGGATTAAAGGAATTTTACTGTATGATCATTGCTAAGAGGAGGTATTAGGTTGGTGCCATCCTGTGATTTGACAGGCTAAGTTAGTTCTTTTGCATATATAGCTTCAGACGTCCCATATCTTGTCAACTTAAGTTTGACCTCAGATGTGGGGCAAATGTTTTTCATTGAATTCTGAGGAGTTGCAAGTGCTTTGGAGGATAGGGTTATAATTCAAGATAATGTAGACAGATTGGAGGAATGATCTGAGGCAAATAGGAGGAAATTCAATAAGGACAAAAACAAAGTACACCACTTAGGAAGGAACAATCCGTTGCACACATACAAAATGGGAAATGACTGTCTAGGAAGGAGTACTGCAAAAAGGGATGTAGGGGTTATAGTGGACCACACACGAAATGAGAGTCATTTTGGGATGTATTTACAGGATTGTTGTGAACAAGAAGTAATTCTTTTGCTCTACTGTGCGCTGATTAGGCCTCATTTGGAATATTGTGTCCAGTTCAGGGTGACACATTTCATGAAGGATGTGGACAAGTTTGAGAAGCTCCAGAGAAGAGCAACAAAAATGATGAAAGGCCTAGAAAACATGACCGTGATCTATGAGGGAAGATAGAATTGGGTTTGTTTAGTCTGGAAAAGAAAAGACTGAGAGGAGACAGAACTGCTTTCAAGTATCTAAAAGGTTGTTGCAAGGAAGAGGGAGCAAAATTGTTCTCCTTCTCCTCTGATGATAGGAAAAGAAGCAATGGGCTTAAATTGAAGAAAGGAAGGTTTAGGGTTGGACACTAGGAAAAACTTTCTAACTGTCTCAGTAGTTAAGCACAGGAATAAATTACCCAGGGAGGTTGTGGTATCTCCATCATTGGTTAAACAAACACCTGTCAGGGATGGTATGAATGGTGCTTGCTCCTGACTGGACTTGAAGACCTTGCAATACTCCTTCTAGTTCTACTGTTTTACTGCTCATTGGTTTAACAAGTTACATGAAAATGTAATGGTCCTCAATGTATTTGTACTTGTCTAACCAAAGAATTTCTGTTCTGGTAAGTCATGGTCATGAAAGAACTTCCCTAACTGTGTGATTTTTAACAGGTGACCTCATAAATACCTGATTAAATTAATGCTTAGTTTTTTACCATTGGTAAACTGAGATTCCAAGTAGATTTGAAATGGTCTAAAGCATGTCTCTGGCTATAATTTTTCTCTAGGTCGTGGCTGCAACAATTATACTGGAATCAGGGAAAAGGAAACAAATGTAGTAATCAGACTGATGTAATTTTAATGGCCAGTGTCTCATGACATGCTGGGCTGAAGTGAATTCTCACATCAAAGAGAAAAAGGGATTCTCATATCTGAAAGCATGCAACATCCATGCCTAGCTCCAGTGGGTCTGAGATGCTGTCTTTAGTTTCTTGGTCCAGAAACGTATTTTCCCTGGACTTAAAACATCGGGTCAGTGTAACTGTCATACTCTGCAGATAAAGTGGGTGGTGCTTTCTTGTTCCCTTGTTGGTTAAGGGCAAATACCACCGCTACCACTGGGCCATAATTTCAGTGATTGATTTTCCAACCCAAAAATCTATTTTTGAAGCCTTTTATTCAGCGCCGAATGCCTCCTAATCACCATGATGCGTGAAATAACTTATGGAAATTTAGATAGCAGAAACAAATAATGAGGCATGATCTTATTGCAGCCTGGTGTTACTTTAAAAAGCATCATCATTTGTTAGTAATCCAGAGGAGGACAGGAACACGCAGTTTGGTATATTATAGTGTTGCTGCAAAATTCCAGTCTTTGAGAGCAAATTGAGTCTACTGTAAAGCATCTGCTATATCTTCTTGTCATCTGTGGAGGCAGAACTAATTTTGGAACATGTGAGGGCTTGGAAGGGAAAGTATCACTTCAGTATAATACTGTTGCACCACTTGAGTTTTTAGAGGTGTTGTAGAGATTGAAGCTTTAATCGTAGGGAATTTGATTTTCTTTCTGAGAGATGGAATGTAGTGGGGGAAAAATATCCTTGGGAAGCAGTTGGATGATGATGGAAAAAGGTGGTGGTTTTGAATTTAGTAATTATAAATATCTTATATTAAATATTTCTTGCTTCAGCTTTCTCTTCATGGTTATTCTGTGCCCCTTGTCTAATCTTGCTTCATCAGTGTCACTGCCAGTGAGGCTCCTTTTGGACACACCATCTTGGCTTATTTTTCCATTGCAATGATTAATGTAATATTGTGTACCCCATTCTCTAGATGAAGTGTAGCAGTATGCAAACTGTATATCTTTGTCCCCTTTTGCAGTCTGCGATCATTAACAGGATTCAGTGTAGGATTGTGGCTTTAGATCTCCGAAATCATGGTAAGTCAATTAGACTTAAGATTGAATTAATGAGGCAGTTTATTTTTATTTTCTATTTATTTTTTTACATTGCATTTGAATTCAAATTAGATTTAACTGAATTAACACACAAAAAAATGAATTTAGAGGCTACCCATGAAATAACAAAGCATTGCTACATTATAACTCAGGTGGGGCCCCCGGAATTTCATACTAAAGCTAGTGGTGGCTGTTGTGTGTCATAGAGCAGTGGTGATTGCACATGCGTTTGTTCACTACTACATCTTGCGTCCCTGTATAAGTAGGGATCAATAATCTTTGGGCTTGTCTACAGTAGCTCCCTATTTCAAAGGGAGCTTGGCAAGTAAGGTGTTGGGAGATTATTAATGAAGTGCTGCGGAGGAGTAAAGGGACTTCAAAGTTGTCCAGGCACTTTGAAGTACCAGCCGGCGGGTTAGCCGCGGCTACATGCGAACCATCACTTCAAAGTTTAACATTTCGGAGTTGCCGCAGGGGAGAATTGGCTTAATGAAGTGCTGAATATGCACCGCATCACTTCATTAATAATCTCCCAACACCTCGCTTACCATGCTCCTTTCGAAGTAGGGAGCTAGTGTAGACAAGCCCTTTGTGAGCCCAACTACCATGTAAAATATGGTTGTATAGGCAGCCCACTTAATGGGAGTATAGGGCTGATCCTCAGTGTAAAACTGCCAGTATATGACCTTTAGTTGGGAATAGTTTCTCACCTATGAATTGCCATGTAATAAAATTTTAATTTTCCAAGATGACTGAAGAGTTGACACACACACAGTTATCATTGTTACAGTCACAATTAAAATATACAGAAAAAATGTATTATATCTGGGATCATAGTTGCTCCCATGTAAATCCTGAGAATTCTGAAGATTTGTAATCTGCTTTGATAGTGTCCTTTTACTTTAATTTAATTTGGTTTTTTGCTTTGCAGGTGAAACAAAAGTTAGAAACCCCGAAGATCTCTCTGCAGAAACTATGTCAAAGTACGGAAGTTTACGTTCTCTATAGCCATTTCAGAAATTTCCAAATCCTCGTCTTTTCAATTTTCTGTTCTGTAATTCTTATGAACTTTTTATCGACCTTCAGTTTGCCTTGTATGAAGAGATCATAGATGCCAATCATGTCAAATGGGTGCTAGGACTTACTTTTCATGCGTTCCACTTTTCATTTTGATTGTAGTTACATTTTTCATTCTAAATCATCCTTTTCTTAGTTGCTCGTAGCTTTCCTTCCTTTTTGGAAAGTTTGAGCAATATAAGTTTAGCCACAAGCTGAAATCATAATTCCAGTAATTGAAGCTAGATATTTCCAGTTTGACTTGTTCTGTGGATCTTGCTGAGGTAGCGAGGAGATTCCCCTTTGTGATTTAAAAGTCATGGACATCTGAAGTTGGTAATGCTATGAACCCGATCACCATTGTTCTTTCTTTTCTTTTTTTTATAAAGAACTCCCTCAGTTAAAACCCATCCATAATTTAGAAGTGTTTTAACTCACTTTTTTAAAAAGCCTCAACATCAAAGCTAACTGCTGAATTTGAATTTTCGCTGCACTGTTAACTCAGCCGCTTTGGTCATATGTAATACAATAGTCTTTCAGTTTTTCTCTTTTAACTGCAAACTTAGATGTAGAGCTATTTGTTACTGTACTGCAAATATACAGATTGTGCATGGAGACAGATTTAACAGTGCAGGAATGCACTTATCTGGAATTACACTTTTTTGATGAAGGATTGCTTAATTTTTCATTGTGAATGTGGAATTGTCACTATTTCTTCTGTGGCAGGGTCAGGCCAGAGGGCTAGCTTAGAAGGAAGAGAAGAAGCACTAAACAAGCAGTGATGGCCTGGCTAATTAGCAGAGGAATACTCCAGGGCAGCAGGGAGCAGCTGACCTGTGGGAGCAAATGAAAAGAGGCTTCTGTAAGTCAATTAGGGCCAGCTGCTTGCATTTGAGGCTGTTTAAAAACCCTTCCCTGCTGGGAGAAGGGGAGGAGACCAGAAGAGGAAGCTGGAGGGAGGTGAGAAGGTGAGAACAGATTAAGGTGAGAGAGAGAGTTAGAGATCTGAGGAGAAGAATTCCAGCATTGCCAGAGACAGCAGGGGAGGTAAAGTTCCCACAGGCAGTGTTTGGGCTCCTGTTCGCCCAGGGGATCGCCAGGGTCAGCTGGAGGCTGGGGAGGACTGTTTACCAAACCCAGGCTGACCTGGGGGCCCCTACCTCAGCCCCCTTCAGCCAAGGGACATAATTCCAACCCATGGGTAGGGCCTGGGGGACCCAGCCTGCAGCACTCAGATTACCTGCAGGACAGTGAACAGAACAAGGGGCTGGGGCCCAGGAGTGAGACTGACCTTGTTGCACTTGTTTTGTGTTTGCAAAGTGACACATGATAGTGTGATTTCTCCACTTGCACAGTACCTTCCTCACCAGTGTTAATCTCTTGTGACTGGCTCCATCTCTAGAGCCACCTTCTCCACTGCACTTGAGCCTATGCACCCTTCTTCTGTGACTCTCCTGAACTCAGCCACCAGACTGGACTTTCCTCTGGAGTAATTTCTTTGCTTTTAAATGCCTGTACAGCTACGTGAATAATGTAGCTGAAGTTGATGTACTTGGGTCTGCTTACCATGATAGCTTCACTGCATTAAATTAACAGCTGACACTCTCCTGACAACTCCACCTACGCATCTCATTCTGGTGGAGTACCAGAGTCAACAGAGCACTCAGGGGTTGATTGATTGTGTCTGTACTAGACACTATAAATTGACCCCATTGGATCAATTGTTGCCCCTCAATCTGGCAGGGAGAGTAGACATTCCCTGAGAAAGGAACAGCAAGCATACAGATTTATAGAATCATAGGGCTGGGAGGGACCTCAGGAGGTCATCTAGTCCAGCCCCTTGCTTCAAGCAGGATCAACCTTAACTAAGTCATCCCAGCCAGAACCTTGTCAAGCCGGGACTTAAAAACCTTGAGGGATGGAGAATCCACCACCTCTCTAGGCAATGCATTAGAGTGCTTCACCATCCTCCTGGTGAAGTAGTTTTTCCTAATATCTAACCTACACCTCTCCCTCTTCAACTTCAGACCATTACTCCTTGTTCTGCCCCCTGACACCACTGAGAACAGTTTCTCACCCTCCTCTTAGGAACTCCCCTTCAGGAAGTTGAAGGCTGCTATTAAATCACCCCAAGTCTTCTCTTCTGTAAACTAAACAAGCCCAAATCCCTCAGCCTATCCTCACAGGTCTTGTGCTCCAGCCCCTTGATCATTTTTGTTGCCCTCAGCTGAACCTGCTCCAGCAAATCCACATCCTTTTTATACTGGGGGGCCCAAACTGGACACAGTATTCCAGATTTGGCCTCACCAGTGCTGAACAGAGGGGAACAACCACTTCTCTAGATCTGCTCAAAATGCTCCTCCTAATGCACCCAAGTATGCTGTTAGCCTTCTTGTCTACAAGGACGCACTGTTGACTCATATCCAGCCTTTCATCCACCACAACCCTTAGATCCCTTCCCATTGTACTTCTGCTTAGCCAGTCAGTCCCCGGCCTCTCATAATGCTTGGGATTCTTCTGCCCCAGGCGCAGGACTCTACACTCTCCTTGTTGAAGCACATCAGATTTCTTTTGGCCCAATCCTCCAATTTATCCAGGTTACTCTAGATTCTCTCTTTACCCTCCAACGTATCTACCTCTCCCCCTAGTTTTGTGTCATTCGCAAACTTGCTGAGGGTGCAATCCAGTCCCTCCTCTAGGTCATTAATAAAGATGTTGAACAACACCGGCCCCAGAACTGAGCCTTGCAGCACTCTGCTTAAAACTGCCCACCATTCAGATATTGAGCCATTGACCACTACCCGTTGGGCCTGACTGTCAAGCCAGCTTTCTATCCATCTTATGGTCCAAGGATCCAATCTGTACTTCCTCATACTTTACTTCATTGTCACTTTTGCTTCTCCTGATCTTCTAATATTCCTCCAATTCTGCAATCTCAACTTTTCTCTCTCCCTCTCTGGCCCAGGGTCTTATCAGGTTTGTCTGTAATTTCTCCTTTACTCACTGTTCCTGAAAGATGTCACAATACACACTTTTGGGGCCAGATCTAAAGCTGGTGTAAATTGGTGTAGAGCCAATGAAGCCACATTGATTTACACCATCTCAGAGTCTGGGTCTTGTATTACTTCATTCACTGTAATATCTGGGTGCACTGTGCATGGCTTAAATATGGGGAAGAAACTCCTTACATTATTATTTCAGTCTGTATTTCAAATAATGCTGCATATGTATCCTGGCATGATTCAGTTTTACTTCCCTTGAAAGCCTCCTTTTCTGTACCTTTCCCTCACCCTTGGGGGAAGGTTCAGAGTGACTCATGCCCAGTTGGGAACCACTGCATCAAGAAAACGTGTCCTGCACAGAATAAAACTTCCGGGCATGGTGAGAGCTGCTTAATCAAATAGCAGTGACCTGCTTTCGCATTCAAACCCTTTTTTTGGTGACAAGCTGTGAGAGGAGCAATTACCTCCCACTAAAAATACTGTCTAATGCCCGCATTTAGTGCAGAGAGATTCTCTCGGCTACTACAATCAAATCCTGAAGGTTACAAAGTCCTTCGTACAACCAAACCTGCTTGATTTGTTTCAGGGAGGCCATCTGTGAAATAGATTTTGACTTATTGCTGCTTCTCCTATCCCGACAGCTCCGGAGGTGCGTGTCAGTGTCCTGAGGAGCTGCCATATGCAGTGATCATTTTTCAGATTAAGCTGTACTAACATGGGACCAAACAAATAGGCAGCTTTCATTTTAAACCATTCTGCCCTCCTAATGAGAGATTTGAGAGTTATTTCCATTTTGTCTTTTAAACTGGAGTGTTAAAATTTGTCTTTAAATTGGAGTGTTAAAATTGTCACTGACCTTTCAGATTCATAAATCGCCTGGCACTTTTCAAAAGAAACGGTTAAAAAAAATGAGATACTGTATTTAAGTAAGTAATTGCTTTACCCTGATGCTATATGCACCTGTTTTTCTAGTTTCTCGGCTTGGCTAGAGAAAACAAGTTAGTCAACTTTGCTTTGTGGCTTCCATCCACTATACACAATGCTGTTTGTGTTCCCAGCACCTATGGTGAATTCTTACAGCCAAGAGAGCCTGAATGCATTTTTAATTGGGTGCCCCTTAAGCTACTTTCTGTTCTCTTCCCAACAGAGTTCCATTCTTTACTTTATTACTGATGGATGTGTTGCACCCTAGCGAACTTTTTGCTTATGTTCTACATACCCAATCTCTTGCAAATCCCATGATTCATCATCATCAACAACCATGGGTTCAGCACCCATGGGTGTCTGATTCCTCTCTCACTATTTCCTTCCATCTTTCTCTATCCAGTGCGGAGTGGCTTAGTTTCTGTAGACTAGTTCTGCACCAATCTACCATATCATCTACACATTCTCTGTGGGGCCTGTCTCTCCTGTCTGAACTGTCCATTATGCCAAATACCAGGGTCTTGATTTTTTTTGTCTGTCATTCGTTCTGCAAATATGCCCAAATAGGTGTAACTTGCATTGTATAACCTTCTGCAGGAGGTTCTCTTTTGGCTGCATCTCCCTATATAATTCCTGGTTGGTGATCTTCTACATCCAGCCTATTCTCAGGATCTTTCTAGAACATCTCCTCTCAAACGCCAATGTCCTTCTCTTCAAATTTTTCATTGTCACCTATGTCTCACATCCGTACAGCAAAATTCTGCTGAGTACCCACATTTTCAAGATGCTCAGGTTCATTCCTAAGCCAATCACTTTACTTTTCCAGATTTTAATCTATTGCCTTCAAACTCGCTCTTGCTTTTGCTATTCTAGTCGTTAGTTCCTTCCTACAGTCTAGATCATACATTATGTTGCTCCCCAGATACGTGAACTTATCCACATTCTCTAGTTCAATCGCATCTACACTGATCTCCATGGTTGGGGTTTAATTATTTTCTTATTGATTTAGGATTGAGAAAGCAGCACACTCTTCTTGACCCCACTTTATTTTCTCATGTAGGAGAATTGATTAGTTCTCTCAGCTGTCATTTCTTTTGGGCTCAGAGACCTGGGGCAGGGTGGTCTAATCTCATTTATTTAGCCAGCATGTCCTGTTAACAGAAATGGGAATTAGCTTCTTATATCCCTGATTCAGGAAAACACTTGTTTAATGTGAAATCAAGAGAAGAAAGTGGGGATGGCTAGGCCACACTTTCAGAAAACCATCATCCGGCTTAGTCCATCAAGCTCTCACATGGAACCCGCAAGGAAAATGCGAAAGAGGAAGGCCTTGGACAGCATGGAGAGGGTCTGCTGAGACTGAAGGACAACAACTAGCTGGCTCCAGGAATACCCCCAGAAGTTTGTCCCAAGACAGAGAGAAGTGGAGGAGATTTGTAGATGACCTATGCTCCTCATGGAATACAAGGATTTAGCAGTAGTAGTACTAGTGTATGCTTGAGGGCTTGCCTGAGTCTCCCGTGCCATTGATGGGAGGATAGACTTGCTTATCTATTACTATTGGGGCTGATGATCTAACTGAAAAGGTAATAGGTAAGTGTGCAAAGTAGCTCCGTATTAGAGGAGAGTGTCTATTAAATGGATGTCTGTAGAACAAAGCGCATTGTCAGCAACCTACAGCCTATACTGGAACATGATGCTGCACTCTGAGAGCTTTGGGTGAGAGGCCTGTTCTCTCCTGCAGACAACCACCTTACCTCAGGAAAACTCTCACTTGCAACCACAGGCCATACCTCAGTAATACTAATCCTGGAACTTTTCCTTGCAACAAACCCTGTTGCCAATTTTGTCCATGTATTGATTCAGGAGACACGAGCACTGGACCGAACCATTAATGTTATATATGCCATCGTGTGCCAGCAGTGCCCCCTTCTATGTTTATTGGACAGATTAGACAACCACTTCGCCAAAGAATGAATGGACACAAATCAGACATTAGGAATCTGAATACACATACACTTATCAGCAAGCAGTTCGATCGCATAGGCCATAGTATTAAAGCCCTTAGAATCTGCATCCTACAGCAAAGAGACTTTAACACCAGATTACAAAGAGAGACATCTGAACTAGAATTTATTCTCAAATTCGACACTTTGCTACTTGGTCTTAATAGAGATAGCAATTACCTTGCTCATTGCAAAGACAGTTTCCCCATCTTTGATATTCATAGTGATCTCTGGCAATTCACTTAACTTAACAGACACTTGCAGTAAGTAACTTTCCTCCCCACCCTTCACCACCCCCAGCTGATTTGTCAGTTTTCATTTAATAATTTTTCCTATCTCTGTTATATATTCGTCGTGCCGGTTCACTCTCAGCACTGCTTCCCAGATCAGAAGAAGTGGGTCTGCCCCACGAAAACTCAGCACCTGATAAATTATGTTGTTAGTCTTTAAAGTGCTACACAACTGCTTTTTGGTTTAGAGTATTTTTTTTCATTCCTCCCCTGATATGTTCTTACAAATCTGCTTCAGAAACTCTGGAGCGGGGGGGCGCAGTGCGGAGTGCCAACCAGCTGTCTCTCTTCTTTTGCCAGAGATGTTGGAAACGTGGTTGAAGCTATGTACGGGGACCTCCCTCCTCCAATCATGCTGATTGGGCACAGTATGGGTGGGGCCATCGCAGTTCACACAGCAGCGTCCAATTTGGTACCTAGTTTATTGGGTCTTTGCATGATTGATGTCGTGGAAGGTAAGTTGTTTTTAATGTCCTTGGACAGAATTGCCTGATCCGTGCTGTCTTCCCCTTTCCTCGCGTATTAATTCTGTTGGGAACGGGAGGGCTTCCTCACTTGTGTTAACCATATGAAGGTTGGGTATGCAGCAGTCGTATCACAAAGTTAGAATCATCACCTTGGGTTTTTATTTTGGTCTTCTTTGATGGACTTTTCCATTTGAATTTGTTGTGATGGTGGTGTAGCGCCCGTTCTTCTAATCAGGGCCACAATACATGGAGAGTCTTTTACTGACCCATATAAGAGTGTTACCACCTCTCTCTGCTGCCTGAAATATCTGATCTGTTCAAATAAGACATGTTAACCCTCTAAGGGCAGGAGCACATAAAACAATACAGACCCCTGTTATAGCTGATGAATGTTTTGCAGATAGGTTTATGGGAATGATAGAAAACTTGTAAGAGCTGGTTAAATGTGGATGAAGAAGCAAAGAACTTACAGATTTGGTGATGGGGAAACCAGTTTTTTGAAAAACCATGAAAGCTGGCTTGGGCGGGTGCGAGCAGTTCACCACGGTTACCTCTGTTAATCAACTGGTCTCAAACCTGGAATTGGCCTCAATTCTCTCCCTTAACACACTTCATGCTGTCAGATAGAGATCTTTGAGAACTGTTGCAAGGATGTTGTCAGATGTTGGGTTCAAGTCAAAACGTATGTTTCAGGCACAGCCATGGATGCGTTGAACAGCATGCAGAATTTCTTACGCAGTCGTCCCAAATCATTCAAGTCAATTGAGAATGCAATTGAGTGGAGGTGAGATGCAAGTCTGTATGTTCTTCAAAATATCTTTGTGGTGTTAGCTGTACAATTGATTTTTGGAGAAAGGTTGCTCTCTTGCTAAAGGCATTTGATTGGCATGCCAGACACCTGGGTTTTATTTTGGACTACCACTGCAATTTTCCCATCTTCAGATTGGATATTATATTTCACTGCCATGCATGGGGATTGTAAAGATAGTCATTAATGTTTGAGATGCATCTGTTGCAGTGATGGTAGAGAGAGACAAATTGTAATGTGCTGGGAACTCTAATTTTTGTACGTCAAATCTCTGTAGTCAAGATGAGTGTCCGTGGGGTGAACCTGATGGAGCTACATGGGTTGTGAAACTATATGGGTTATGCTGCTATTATTACTGGACCTGTTAAATATTGAATGATACTTGACTAATGTACCCAGTTGACCATGATGTTTGACAAGTTTGATTCCCCTTTTTCTTTTCCTTTTTTTTTTTTTTCATAGTGTAAAAAGTGGACAGATAAGAAATCTCGAATCGGCCAGAGTTTCTATGGTTGGCCAAATCAAACAGTAGGTTCTGTTTTCTGAAACCTTCTTACTTGTTTTAAGATCCCCAATTGGTAACAGAGCACAAATATACATAAAAAAAAAAATCAAATCAAACCTCTAGCAGGTACGAACACCTCCTTTTACTTACCTGCCAAGGCTGATCACAGTGGATGAGGAAAGTAGTACTAGACCTTTTACAGTCCTCAAAGTTCCTAGCATTAGGAATGTCACAGTCAAAATTTGACTTGGGTAGAATGTAAGTACCCTCAAGGATATCTTTTTTTCATGTGCAAAATCCATTTGTGCATGCAAGTGACAGAGTGCAAACCTACAGGCACGCAGTGGCCCATGTAAAAGTGTGCTCACACGAATAGACTAACTTAATGTCCCTTCAGACATTTGGCCCCTAAATTCCTTCTGCCAATTCAACTGAATATGGTATTTTTCACGTACTGTCCTGCTACTGCTGTGCATGGTTAAAATAACTCTCCATTGTATCCGATGGGGTGGAGTTGAGTGTCAGTTAAAGTAATCTGTTGCATTGTAATCCTATACAACACCATGATGCTTGCCAACTGCACTGGGCATTTCTGTCGTTTGTTTCAGTATTGTCACGAAAAAACTAATTTTGCTTGTTTGACCTGGACTTTCCCTTTTGTGGTAGAGCCTCAGATAAGCCAGATTCTCCTGAGAAATCCAGTTGCATCCTTTGGGTTCAGGTGGTCTCTGAGTCTTTAAGATGTTGCTTTTCACGGTGGAAAAGGAATCAATTTCCAGTCCTATCTCACCAGATGTGAAGAGGCTGCTAGTCCTGATGTCCCTAAAGCGATAGTGGAAGGGATTATTGAAGAGGAGGAGGAGGAGGAAGAGGAAGAAGACTATGAAGGAAGAGGATCTGTTAACAAAAGGAAGAAGGAAGATGATACAGAGGTTGGGAGTTTCACTATATTCTTATGACTGTCTCTTCAGCTCTAGGGTATCTGGATACCGCCTAAGAGCAAGAGGGCCAGCAAAGGAGATGTCTCCATGGAGCTAGGTGCCTGTAAGAAAGCATATAAAAGCTCTCCAAGGAAGAAGGAGCTAGCAACTTGTTTACACTTAGGTTCTGAATGAGAGCTGCACAAGAGTCACTCCTTTGAGTCCATTGCTTGCCCCAGGTTTGAGTTTGAGCTTTGGTCTCAGTCTGTTGGCCACATCTTGAGTTGCCCCTAGATATTCATGAACTGGGCCAGTGTGTGTGGCCAAGAAGACAATCATTTTCCTGGATAAGGTGATTTCCAAAATGGCCCACTCCAATGAGTCATTGTGTTCTGGGTCCTGACACGGTTTCATTTTGTTACAAAGGCTCATCAGTTTCTGTTGGGTGATATAGACCATGTGACCTAACCATCCTGTTCCCCTGAGTAACACTGTTAGTGCATGGTGCAAAACTGCATCTTGCCTAGGTTTTACTGATGGGCAGGTGCACATATTTTGACTGCGGGTCAATTTGTAGTTCCAGGGAAAGGTGGCTGAATGACAGTCCTGAAAATTGAGGGTCTCCCTTGATCAACACAGCAGGTGCAGACTTCCCTGCAGTTTCCCCATTAATTTAATGAGATGTGGGCAAGCGCATTTAAGATTCAGAGACTAATCCGGTCTTTGTGAGCAAGGTTGCCCAGGCAGCCCTATGTGGAGAGGACAAAGCAACAGTAGAGTCAACTGCTGACTTGACTCTGAGTTTGTATTTTATCTTCCAGGTGGCCCTTTGCTGAGTTTACTCTGTGCTTGTTTCAGTTGAGCACTAACACTGAACTCTGTCTCCCTGTAGACCAAGAAAGAACATCTGTATACGTGGCGAATCGAACTGGCGAAAACTGAAAAATACTGGGATGGGTGGTTTCGGGGCTTATCTAACCTCTTCCTCAGTTGTCCAATTCCGAAGCTGCTGCTTTTAGCAGGTAGGCATTTCCTTTTTCTCCTTACTTTGAGCTGTCATTCAGTATGATTACATTCAGCTTGTATTTCAGAGTAGGGAAGGGCAACCCTATGGCTAAGATGCTGGTCTGGAAATATGTTTGGATTCAATCCTGGCCAGTGCTCCCTGTAAGATGAGCACTTGAATAGCTACCCAGACGCTTAGCAGAGCACCTGTAGCTGTCCACAGCCAGCAACGTGTGTTTCTGTTGGTGGTGCACGTAACACAATTTATTCCACCCATGGATGGACAAGATTAGAGGGAACATTGATCTTGACTCTTCCACATGTTTTGAGAGATTCTTCCATTTCCTACTCTGCATCATCCACATGGGCGTTGTGGGATTATATATGTGTAAGGTCATCCTAGAAGCTCTGGGACCTCTGTGGACCATGGCTCAGCTGTCTGACAGAAGTTGCAGTTGTAGTACTCAGCTAATGTTTTCTTAGGAACAGGACTGAGATCTAATACACACAACAGGAGTAATCACTGAGTTTCTGCAAACCTGGGCTGGATTTGAGCTCATGGCCTGAAAAGGAAAGAACCTCTTTGCCATGACTATTCTCTATCATCAGCTAGAGCCTTGTGATGAAGAAGAGTTGGGAGTCTCTCCTAGTTGAGGGCTATTTACGGATGTCTGGGCAAGTGTTCCTTCAGATTTTTGCCAGTGATCCTCTTCTATCCCAGTACGCTCCAGAAGTGCAGCAGGGAAACAGTCTAGTGGTTGTTGAGATACTGTTCCTATTCCATTTTTCACATCAAACATCTTTTGCAAAGTCTTAAGAGGCCATCTCTCCCTAGCGTTTCCCCAACATGTCTGTTTACTTTGTTCCAGGTGTTGACAGGCTGGATAAAGATCTAACAATTGGACAGATGCAAGGTAAATATTTAGTACTGTGCACTCTAGTGCTGTTTTTAGATGTCAGTTCACGTGGCAGAGGTGAAAAAGAGCTGAAGGAGAAGACTGAAATGGTCCTGGCCAGGACAATTTGCATTGACACAGACAAGCATTAGAGAATTGAATTAAACCCCAGAGTAACAGTGTAACCTCTTGTCTATGATTCTGCATTAACGGCTGGAAGCATTAGGCGACCTTGCCAGTCACCCCAATGCTAATACAGGACTCTGGCAGTGCTTTTGTTCAGTCTGGTTGTTCTGCTTATAAGAAGCACACGGGATATTTTTAGAGGGCAAAGGCAAGAACGCTGCATTTATTGAGAATACAGCACCATTATAATATATGCACGTAATATACATAGTTTACTTAGAGGCGCGCACATGCACACCCCCCCTCTTGTGGTTGCTTATGGTTACCAAAGGTTGCTCACTCTAATTCGATGGCCAGGTGGATTAGAGGTGAGTGTGGAGCCAGGTTCTGTTGATCCGGATCAGTGCTCCAATGTTGACAGGACAAGAAGACGAACCCAATTCTGTAGTGGTGCGCACATTCTTTTTATAGCTTTTAGTTCACAGTCTTGGTTCTGTCCCACTGCCCCAGGCACAATGAGTCACCAGTCAATGGCAGATGGTTTTTATTCTTTCCCACGGCCTCAGGTTTCGGTGTGACTCATCACCTACAGATGGGCCTTTAATCTTCCTCTCAGGGTGGGTCACTGCTGTAGAGTCCAATTCTCATTGTTGTTTAGCCTCCAAGTCTTTGTTGTCCAGACAGGCGGGCTCCAGAGGGTAACTCTCTAAGCATCCACATTTACACTTCCAAGTGGATCTGACACACACACTTCCTCACATAGAGACAGCACAAGGTTTACAGGCCAATGCAGAAGAGCATATCCCTCAAAATGGAGTCTTAGGTACAAAATGGAGTTAGATACAAAGTGGTACAAAGCTCCTGTTAAAAGATGTGGGTTAATACAGGGAAATACAAAGATATATGGTAATTCAAAGGTTCTATTAACATATACCTATTTATTTAGGATTGCTAAAGTGAACTGCATCAGGGACCATTGGTGATGTATAAGTCCCATCTGTAGGTGATGAGTCACACAGAAGGCTGGGGCCATGGAAAAGAATCAAACCCATCTGCCACTGACTGGTGATTCATTGTGCCTAGGCAGGGGGACAGAACCAGGTCTGTAGACTAAAAGTGATGGGACTTTTTCATGTCTCTTGGGGATTGTTCTGTGGTTTCAGCCTTGCCATAAGAAAGCTTTTCCTGCTTTTTAATCTGTTTTCTTTTAATGCTATCCCATTACACCTAATTGTACCACCTGGGCCCACCTGAAACAATCTCTCTTCCATTCTGGTGCTGACAGACTTCTTGTAATGTTTGAGAGACAAGACTGGGGGACTATCTTTTACTGGCCCCCTTTTATTGGTGAGAGAGGCAAGCTTTCAAGTTTATGACCTGGAAAAGAGCTCTGTGTAAGCTCAAAAGCTTGTGTCTCGCCAACAGAAGTTCATCCAGCAAAAGGTATTCCCTCACCCACCTTGTCTGGATAATGTTCTGGGAGTGACCAGGCTAAACCAACCATCTCTAATAGCACTTGGGATGTTGGAAGGGAATGTGGATGATTGGATAAGGGTCCCAGCGTGGTAGGTCTGACAGCTACATTCATGTCAGCAAGATGGGATGGCATTTAATAGGAAGCTCTCTGAAATCAAGGATTTAGGACCATAACAAATGAGCATGGCTTTGGTTACACGTGCAAAAACGCTGATTAAGAAGGCAGGTTCCTGCCTCCTGTTGAAGCTTTGTGTTCCATGTAGCCTGCTCTTTGACATCTGGTGTCTCACACAGCTTCCCAACTCCCCACCAGCTAATTTGTAAAGAGCTCAAGATCTCTAGTAGAAGTGGCCATAAAAGCAGAGAATAATTTTGCATCTTGACAAATTCAGTCTCTGCCTTTAGTCTTTATAGTGAATTGGCTTCTACAGTCAGAGGTAGCTCATGCCATAAGGAGGGTGGGTGGCTTCTACAGTCATAAGGTAGCTCATGCCATTACTAGGGTGGGACAGGTTCACTCTAACAGCAGCTGCATTGACTGTTTGGTTTGCAGGAAAGTTCCAGATGCAAGTTCTCCCTCAGTGTGGCCATGCAGTCCATGAAGATGCTCCAGACAAGGTGAGCCACAATTTAGATGCCAAATGGGTCTATCACTACTACGAAACTCAGGGCAGACTTCATGGACCCCGGTTACCGATAGAGTGGGTGGGACTAAATCATGTCCTTGAAGCTGGCTTGAGAGCCTGAACTGGCCAGGACATTAGCCTGCTTGTGGCAACTCAGATCCCATCTATGTTACAGCTTTCACTTTGTCAGGAACCAGTGGTGGTGTATAATTGACTCAGTGATACAGTTGTTATAATGTGGTTTCATCATAGGATTTTCTATTCTAAACTTCTCTTGTTACCTCAGCTTTTTGCCTTCCCCCTCCAGCTTTCAGTGCTGGGTAGCTTCTTTTAGGGAAGGGTGTTGACTTATTAAAATGGAGTAGTTAAAAGTTAGAAAACTTCATATCAACACTATTGTATCAGACTCAGAGGGGTAGCCATGTTAGTCTGTAGATGCACAAATAACAAGCAGTCCTGTCGTACCTTAACGACTAGCATTTATTAATTAGCTTTTGGGGGTAAGACCCATTTCCTCACATTTGCAGTAGACATTAGAAATAATCCAAGGAATCTGAGGAAAAGCTCGTTACCTAATATATTTGTTAGTCAGTCTTGTAGCAGTTTATGTACTGACAGAGACACTTTCATATCTCACTTGAGCAAGTGAACTAGTAAATAAAACAGTACTGCGGTGTAGTGGACTGAGCACATCTGGCTGAGCTCTTAGCTCTACTCCTGGCTGTTTAGCTTTGAGTCACTTAACTGCTCTGAGCCTTGGTTTACCCCCTTGTAAAATGCGGACACAGTATTTTATGCATCACAATCATATATGGAAGAAAAATTATTTGTAAAGCGTGATATGTGGAGTTTGCTGCCCTGAGTTAATCCTTGAAGGGATACCAACTTCAATCACAATTGTCTCATTTTTATCTACTATAGCAAGTGCCTAAGAATTACTGTAACTGAAGGAGACGATGAATTTTTTTTTTTCAAGTGTGCACTTGATGTGTGTGGTCAGTTTCACTGTCTCCTTGGTATTATAGAGACATTTAGCCCCCATGTGAGAACTTTCACATACTGCAGTATGGAGTGTGTGGGGGACTGTTTAAAAAAACTGGGAAGATGTTAATGTATTTTGAACTGTTTTATGTTTTGGAACTGAGCAGGCTTCAGGTTGACTTGTGTCCCTTTAAACTCTTGATTCCTTCTCTCCCTCCGCCTATAGGTTGCTGAAGCTGTTGCAACTTTCTTGATCCGTCACAAGTTTACAGAACCAATTGGTGGATTTCAGTGGTAAGGATCTCTGGGAGCTCCCGGCTGCATTATCCTCCTCCTGTCTCCTGTGGCTCTTGCATTCATTGTGTGCATCCAGAGTGAGTCAAGATGAGTATAACAAGTGGTTGAAAAGAAAGGGCAGAAAGGATCAGCTTGGAGCTTCAATGTAACATTAAAAGTAGCATGTATTTCATGTTCAGCATGTGAGGATTTCACTGTGTCTAAACGTCTCATAATCCATCTCACTAGTTTAGTTTAGTAGGCATCCTTCAGTCTGCATAGACTATGGATTGCGCCCTTTATAGTTTCAATTGAGGACTTCATTTACAGCATCTACTGTGACTATGAAGACCCACACGAGAGTGACAGTCCTTGCTGCATCTCTTGCAGATGTGGTGGGTGTCTGGCAAGTCCTTAGTGTGCTTTCTGTGCACTCGCTTCTCCTCTGCTAGCTGTCTGATCCTCATCTTGCCCTTCTGAAGGCCCTTGTGTAACCCCTGCCTCCATCTGCTGCGGTCGTCTGCTAGTTCTTCCCAGTTGTCCAGCTGGATGTCTACCTCTCTGAGGTCTCTCTTGCAGACATCTTTGTAGTGCAACTGGGGGCGTCCAGGACGTCTTTTGCCAGAGGCTAGCTCACCATACAGGATGTCTTTTGGAATCCTTCCATCAGTCATCCTGTGGACATGGCCAAGCCAGTGGAGCCGACGCTGCCTGAGGAGGGTGTGCATGGTTGGGATTTCAGCTTGCTCGAGGACGGCGGTGTTGGTCACTCTGTCCTTCCATATTCCAAGGATGCACCAGAGGCAGCGCAAGTGGAAGATGTTCAGCCTCTTTTCCTGGCGGGCATACAGGGTCCAAGTCTCGCTGCCATAAAGGAGGGTGCTGAGGATGCAGGCTCTGTAGACTTGCATTTTGGTGTGAGTGTACAGCTTGTTGTTATTCCACACTCTCTCGCTGAGTCTGGACAGAGTTGTGGCCGCTTTTCCGATCCTCCTGTTTAGCTCAGTGTCCAACGACAGGGTGTCAGTGATGATGGACCCGAGGTAAACAAACTCGTGGACGACCTCTAACGTCTAGTTGTCAATGCTGATTGATGGGGATTCGGCAACATCCTGACCGAGTACGTTTGTCTTCTTTAGGCTGATGGTAAGCCCAAAGTCCCTGCACGCTTTGGAGAACTGATCCAGCAGTTTTTGAAGCTGGTCTTCTGTTGGTACCAAAATACTCAGCCTTGAAGGGAGTCATGGGCCTGGTCTACTGATTTCTTTCTGTGTAGTGGAAATCATTATCCCTGATGAGGCAAAACTAACAATTTTCATGGAATTTTGTTAAATGGACCCAGTCACTGTAAATAGATTGGGACCCAAGAATGGCCTACCTCCAAGCTACACACCATGGTGGATAGTGAGAGAGAGATAGCTGTGATGTCTTCCAAATTCTAAGCATCGCGGTGGCCCTTCTTGTGATCTGGATCTTTGTCATGAAAAAATAGTTTCCCAACATGTTTTCTTGCTAAGAAACATTAGCAGGAACATTCTTTGCAAGCTGCAGGCTCTGCCTCGCAAATCTCACCGCTGCGTCACCCACAGTAATCTATTGTAGTCTCCCATCAGAATGAATCTGAGGAGCCAAAGCTCCTCTCTTGACAGGGTGTTTGAGCCTAGATCCAGTAAACCCTTGATTTAATAGACCAATGTGGGAGTGTAGTCTGTTAGACCTGGAAGTCCATTAAATCAGTGGGTTCGCTGCAGCCCACCCCTGCCAGGCTTCCCCAGCCCCTTCCCCAAATATCTACCACTCACCGCCTCAGGAGGAGCTGCCGGAGTCAGTCACTGTTGCTGGGGGCCCCGCCATAACGGGAACTCCACTACTGCTGTGGGCCCCACTCCGGCAGCAAGGGCTCCGCTGCATGTGGCAGCAAGGGTTCTGCTGCGGCTGCTGCTGCCTGGAAGAGCCACCACTGTCTCTGGAGTCGCCACATGTTCCTCCCATCAGCAGTGGGGCGCGAGTACAAGTGCCGTCTGCCCACATACGTGCACCAGCCCTGGTGGGAGCAGTGCACGGCGGCTCCGGGGCAGAGGCGATGGCTCTGGCTCCGGCTCCGGCTCCAGCTCTGCAGTAGTAAGTCTATTGTGGCAGGGTGGCTGTGGGTATTTAAGATTTTATGGGCCTCGGTTAAGTGGACTCTGGGAACAACAGGGCCTGCTGAATCAGGGTCCGTAAATGGAGGGTTTACTGTAATATACAAGAAAAAGCTGAGGTAAATGGAAGAAGCCCAGCAAGCTGCTACATGTTGACTTCCAGCATCTCCTCTAGAGCAGCAAGGCAACGTTGAACTAATGCCTTAACCTGTTGCTAGGGGGCACTGGCTGTTGGAGGTACATCTTTCAGATGAGGTGTGAAACAGACCTGTCATTACAGTTCTGTGGGAAGAAGGTTTAACCCAGACTCATGGGCTGTTCTGCTGCTGCCCTAAAATTCTCCCTAGAGATTTAATTGAAGAAAAGCTTTTGGTTCAGAATTACTTGGCCTAAAAAGTTAACTTCCCCACTACATGCCAGTGTTTTTAGAAAGCTGTGGTGTCGGTGAGTCAGCGAGGCAAGGGGACAAGGCAGGATGAATGGAGAGCTGTTGGTAATATGAATCTAAACCTGAAAGGTTACAGGGTGTGAGGTCTGCTTTATAGCTGTGGAAGAGGGAAAAGTTCCCAGAGCAACATTGTGCTGTGATTTGAGTCCATAACAGGCTTTGGCAAGCTCTGCCATTGCTGTGAGGATTATAAGGCATTAGCTTGTTGCTGCTATTATCATGGGTGTACTTTATAGCAGCTTCAAAATAGCTGTATCCGTGGGATGGGAAGTTTGTTGTAGCTACTGCAGCTTGTTTCTTTATGCTATAGAGAGCAGGATAAAACTCCAGAAAGAGTGAGCTGTGTGTATATTGTTCTGCCTGCATGCACCTAAACTGGGGTTGTTGCCCAAGTACACTTAACTTGCATTATAGATCCTTTGCATTTCAGCTTTTTTTTGCATTGGTGCGTTACCTTCAGTGGCATGGGGTTCGATTCCATAGAGAATTATTGAGATTTACTATACAATTATATCTTCTCTCTCCTGCCAGTGTGTTTCCTGCTTGTTAATATCCTGATGTTCTCCAGCACTGAGTTCCATTGTAAATAAACTGCACCAGAGGCCACTGTGATGTATCCACATCCTTCTCATCTACCCAGTTCAACAATGACAAGAAATTGGCATGAGGTCTGTCCCATAGAACTGGGTTTTAGGAACTTGCTGGCAGGCAGCTCGTATCCCAGATCTTGTGAAGCTCATCCGTCTTTGATGCAGGCTCCTCTTTGCTGCCACAAGGAGAGACAACCGAAACCCCAAGTAGCAGAACATCTCTCCTATCTCCATGAATCCTCCGGCTTTGTTGAACCCAATCAATGAGGGGCTTGGGCAGACTGGCTCCCCCGAAGGGCGTTGCAGCAAACTGAAGGCATCAGGATTTCTTTACGGAACTACGTGGGAAATGCCACTCAATGGCCGAGTTTTATTTTTATTTTTTAAAGCATGTGAAGAACCAGCTTCTTTAAGTTTAGCATCTCACCAGGGCTGGCCATAGGATTTTAGGGCATGTAAATTGTTGGGGAGAGAACCAACTGCACTGTGAACTCTCTTCCCTTCCAGCTCCACTAAGGCCAGGGTTGGGAAAATGGGATCATGAGCTCCTTTGAAAGGGTCCTGCCATTTCCTTGAGGAATTCACTACCTGGATCTCTGCAGGAGAATAGCATGGGCACCTCACTAGTCAGGCACTCAATGGCAGTGGCTTGGGGCCCCACATTTAAAGAGGAAGCCCCAATATCTCCATGACCTGTCACAAACAGGCCCATGGCCATTCTCTGCTTTTACCGTTTCTGCCTGCCAGGTTCTGCGCCTCTCATAACCGCATCCCAAGTGAGCAGAGATTGGCATCCCGGGCTCCTGTTTTGGGGAGGAAATAATCACAGTGGATGGAATGCTGAGCTCGCTGGCAGTGGGGAGAGGTTGGGGCATTCCACAGCAGCCTGGCCCTGACCCAAGCAGTTGGTTGCCATGCATCTGTGAGGCCTTGCTCAGTGCACTGTGTGAAAGTCACCATTCTGTGTTTGATACTGAGCACTGATCAGCTTCAGGCCTGCATCAGTGCAGTAGCCAGGAGAGAGTTCCTTTGGGGCACAGACCAGCTCTGGATAATTTGTTAGGTCTTTTTCACCCCCTGTTAATGCCTCCCCACCGCCACCGCCAAACCAGGAAAGCAATAGTATGTTGATGATCTCCAGCTAATACAAACAGGGCTTTATTCCTAAACCCTTTTACCTGAGTGGTGGAGTGACTCAGCTATTTGAAACATAGCTCTCTCAGCCACCTGGTCTTGGCGATGTGCAAGATGGCTGTAGGTGTGGCCTGCAGCAGCCCTGGTAAACCCTCTGCATTTGTGCTGTGCTGGTGGGAGTAAGGGAGAAGTGGCACAAATAACAGGGAAAGCCCAGTCAAGTGTAACGTTTACACCAAGGGAGACCTAGTGTTCTCTCATTCTGTCTGATTGACACACGTGTGAGTACTGGACTCTTCAGCTCTGGCCTGCCTGCATAGTCCTTCCCCTCTCTCTCATCCCCCCAGGTGAATTCTGGGCCTATCCAATATTTCAGCGACTGACGCAGAGGTACTAAAGAAGCAATTTTTGGTTTCTCTCTATCAGTCGCAGCCTGGCGTTATTTCAGCGTGTCCTTCTGCCCACTGAGCAATAAGGACCCAGCACCAAGTCCATTCCATTTTGTCAGCCAATGAGTTTCACTGTTTCCAATACTTGCAGTCAGTTTATAATTGAAAAATGTGACAATAACTCCACTTCCCCCACTGCAGTCTTGCAAGATTCTGGTCTCTCTTTCAGATGACTCTTGTTCTCAAACAGTTGGAGAGGGGCAGGATATGCAGCTTTCACCAAGGCCCTCATTCAGCAAGCTACTTAACCATGTGTGTAACTTTTTCAAGCATGTGAATAGTCTCCTTCAACTCAAATTCTGTCATGTGCTTGAATCTCTTCTGGGTTCCTACATAAGGTAACTCCCCTGCTCACCTCCTTGCTGGCCACTTCCTTTTTCAGAGAAGAGAACTGGGTTACCAGATGGCTCCACAGAGAGTGAAATACTGTCTATTTAAGCCTTTGCTGTCGCACCACCAGGTTGGTGAGCGGCTACATTTCCATGCACTGTGCCATTGGCTCCCTGGAAATGTTTTTTTGTTGTTGTTGTTACACCATAGCAATTTTGACCTTTGTTTTATGAAAAATAAATCTTTCGCAACCTCCTCTGGCGTGGCTGTGTTATACACCAAGCTCTCCAAGTCATGACTGGTAGCCGAGGGACTAGCTTTACGGTTGTGGAAAGCAGATTCGAAGAGCAGGGAAAACGGTGTATGTGGAAGGGTGAGCAGTCAGTGGAACTACCTCAGCTTTTGTGATCATACACCTGTAGCATTTCCTTAGTGACATTCAAGGACCTGGAAGATGCTGCAGATGTGTTGGTGGTGAAAACACAGATGTAAACAACATTCAGTTGAAGGATAATACAAATTGCAGTTAAAATACTCCAGGAAGGTGAGGGGAAAATGTTTCTTGGCTTGAAATCTTGTTAAAAATGTGGAGGTAGAAAAATCCCCCAGCCCTGATCTTTTGACCCTTGAATAAATGACTGCTTCTGAGTAAACGTCAGTCTTTGAGGGGAGGAAGGGCACTTTAATGAAAATGGTACTATTTGTATGTTGCATTCTTAACTATTTGCAGCTCTTTCTTGCATTAGAGGATCAAAAACAGAGCCATTAACAACAGAAAATTTTTGTGCCTTAGGGGACACGATGCAATTTGTTTATTTACGTGTCTAGTTTATTTAAGGTTGTTTTTTTACAAAAATCAAACTTAATACAGAACCAGTCTGGTTAAAACGCGCTGGGTTACCTGAACCAAATGGAGGAAACTAAGTGACTTGGAGATGATAGAAACTTTTTTTTTTTAGAAAAAGTAAACCTCTCTGGTGTGTGTAACTTTTTGCTTTGTTCCTGAGACTAGAGCTGAATGATGCTCCTCTACACATCCTTGGATCTTCATGACAGTTACCCTCTTCTGGTGTTGGGAAACATTGTAATTTTGAGGGTGTGCAAGTGTGCGTAGTTGTAAATGAAACTGCTGTCTCTTTCCATGCATGTACTTGCTGACATGGGCTGCTGTCTGGAGTTGCTTTTCTGTTAAGGTCTGTCTCTGCCTTTTCCTCATAACCTGGCCTTGTCAAACACACACTTTCAAAACAGCCAGAGGGCTGGAAATGAGACCGAAGCCAACTCAATCATTTGTCCGTCCCTGCTAAATTAAAGCATTATTCTGAATAGCTGCACCATCCTCGTTAAAATAAACTGCCGACAGTGAAAATCCCACACTCGACAGCGTTACATTAGGGGTACAACGGTGTTGTGAGCTGTTATTAAGAAGAAGTAGAATCTCTGAAGCAAGTTGTGTTTACCTCAGCTGTAAAAAGTGGGGGAATAATTGGATAGCTCAGGGTTGGGAGCACAAACCCTACTCAATCGCCTAATAGAGACAGTGTTAGAGACAAAGTTGCTATCTGTTGGCTCTGCAACCTGTGTGATCTTGCACGAGTTCTTAGAAAGCTTAGCTGTATCACATACCTGCCTGGCTCCCTTGTTGTAGTGTGCCAGTCCTGAGCTAAGACTTGAACTGGGGCATTGAGAAATGAGCTACCCTCTCTCCTAGAGATTGTGCTAAGCAGGGTGGAGACACTAGCTGATTGTCTTGGGCTCAGTGCAAATTCAGTACAGCCCTGCTTGGTGACTTGGTGCTTCCTGGTTCAGTGAAGACATTCCAGAATGCATCACCCTGTGACATCACAGCTACCGTGGCTTGGCAGCATCACGGTGGGACTGTGGTGTTTGTGGTATCACGTTTGCTATCTTCTCTGAACCAGGGAAGCTCTGCATGGGTTTCACAGAGCAGGTGTGGAGTGGAGAAGGAAGTGATGGATGTTTGTGCTGGCTGTCTTCCCCCGGCAGACTAGTGGGGCCATCTAGCACAAAGGCTTTTGCTCTGTTCCGTTACCACTTTTAGATTCACTCAACAATTAATCATGCAAAGCTCCAGAGGCCAGGTTTCAAAAATGGTCAGCAGCCAGCACTCTTATCGGTGGGGATTGAGACCCTGAAATCTGGCCCTAAGGTGATGAAAGTCCCTCTTGACAAACCAACTGTGAATGTCTTAGTCGCAGTTTTGCCCCTTTAAGTGGTATTTTTTTGGCCTGTATGTGGTTATACTACTCATGTCCCAAAGCCTGGGACCTTGCCGATGAGCATCAGTTGCCAATTTGTGCTGCCTCTTGCTCCTTGCCTGTGCCCAAGTCTGCCTCTTTCTCCTGGCTTTACAGTCTGCTCTGGTCTGGTTTCTTTATTGCTCCTCAGGATGGTTTACATGGCACAACTAGTGCCCAGGCCTGCAAGCTGGCACGAGCCTGCGGGAGAGTGGCAGGTGCTTGGCTTTTTGATTATTTGGCACAAGCCTTGCTGGGTGCATAGCCATTATCGCTCACACTTGGGAGCTAATCAAGCTACATTCAGTTCTAGCAAGGGGTTGGGGGAGAGTTTTGTAACCTCTTATCATTTCCTTTTGAGAAACTGCAGCATAGATCTGCTAACTTCCAGAGAAGTTGCTGAATGCCCTCTCTGTCCTATCGTTCTGTATAAGCTTCCTTCTGTTTGTATCTTGTTCAGTGTCCCATTGCTCTTGTGTACGAACAATAAAGGATCGTGAAAAGCCTCTATTAAATCCTTTAGTTTCCATTTGCTTGTGGTACGTTTGTCTCTCTTCTTTAACTGCCCCCCCCCCCCCGAGGGTGGATGGGTGTCTGTCCGTCCAACCCCAGTTTGCTTCTGTTACTTGCTCAGATACTTTTCTTGCTCGGTAATTCATCGAAGTCTCTTGTGTTTGTAAACATCATGAGTTTCCTTCTTTATCCATGGTCCAATGACAAAGGGATGTACCAAAGGGGAAATAACTCTCCACATCGTTCGTGCTCTTCATCTGTTCCTCTAGTTGGTTATCCCCACCTGTATAGGAACGTGCGAGATTAATAAATGGCTCCCTGGCTGTACTATGGTGTCTTGGATTGTCCCTGTTCACACCCTGCATATTTGAATTGAACCTTCCCACTAAGGGTCTCTGAGAACAGTATAGACAATACTGAGTTCAGGTTGGTAGGAATTAACCCCATTTTACAGAAAGGAGAAGCTGAGGTGCAGAGGCTGAGTGACTCCCAGATGGTGCCCAACGAAATGATGGAAGTAAAGTCTAAATCTTGTGATTTTCAGTTGTGCGCTCAAACCATGGGCCTATTCCGAGTTATCCTGCAGAATTCTTCAGTGTTATTAAGTGGAGCAATAAACATGTCACATTAAATGCCAATGAGTGTCCAATCTTTGCCCCACCCCAGCCACACTGGTAATTCACCAGCAACCCCTAGGGTATGTCTTTGCTGCGGAGCTAAGTCTGGTGCTCAGCACCCAGGGCTGGTGTAATAGGAGTGCTATTCCAAGCCTCCTGAGGATAACTGATGGGAGTAAAACCTGAAATTCAAGACATTATATCCTGGAGCATCTACTTTGTACAGATCCCCCCTTCCTTCCTATTCATGAGTGAATGAGTTTCACTTCCTCTCCCCCATTCACCATTGTAGGGGCCACTTGATAGGGAAAAGACAGATCAAGGGGCAAATGTAGTCTCAGCTTGTCTTCCTGTGGTAAACAGCTGGAACTAAGGAAACCCACCAGCCAGCTCTCCATCCATAAGTCAGCATGGTGGGACCAGCCTGTTCTAGATCATGACTCCGACCTTCCTCTGTCACATCTGTGATGTGGCCACGAGGTGGCACTGCCCTCCTGCTTCTTAGACTTCCTGCCAATGATGTGCTAGCTCAGTTCAAGGTTGGCAGCCAGGATTTGCGTGGGATAACTTGGGTGTCCTAGCTGTAAATGTGGAAATAATTGCGGGTTGTTCTGGCAACTTTTAAAATGGAAGGACCATTGATTCTCCCTTAGCTACTGTACCTCCCATGTGAAAGAGTAAGAGCATCAGAATGGCCCCGTAGACCTAGCCCAGCCTGGGTCCTGTTTTCTGACGAGGGCCAGATGGAGATTTAGGGACATGGGGTTGCATAGGCTGATCATCTTGGCTCATAGCCGAGTAGCTGACTCACATTGTGCAGTGCCTTGTGTGATTGGCCATGCACTCCCACAGTGTGAACATTGAGTAATGAGAGAAGATGGATGAGCTCCAGCCAGCCTGGTTTTCAAGATTTGCTTTTTTCTGCATCTCCTGGCTTGACTCACGGTCCAGGGGCTCCCTAGGGCCCTGCACTGTGATTCTCAAACCTGGGGGCTCAACCTGAGAGAATGAAATTTGGATTTTGGCGCTTGGGAGAATTGCACTGGGTATAATGCCACAGATGCACACGGCTCCTCTGTCACGTTGCAGTCAAACAGGATCTGGGTGTGGGGGTGCAAAACCCGGGTGTGTCCCTTGTGTTGCCTCAGAACAGACTGGCCTGTTATCAAAGCTTTTGCCCTGGTGCTCTGTACATCCAGCTCAGGTTGATTTCTAGGGCAGGTGGGCGTTGTTAGTCCCTCTGAAAATCAGCCCAGGTGGCTATAGCTGCCCTGGCTATAGCACAAGGTGGGTCAACCACTGCAGGCCCTGTCCCCCCCATTAGGGATGACTGTCTGTACACCCCATGTAGGACTTAAGGTTTGGTGAATGGCTCCAGTAGCAGCCTCAGCTGCGTGCAGATCAGTGCCCTCCTGTCCATTGGTGGGGTGCTATCGATGCAGGTTTCTGCAGGAGCCCTGACCTGAGTGGCTAGTAGGCAAAGGATGGTACACCATCACCCTCTCTTAGCAGGTGTACCACTGTGCCCCAGTCATGCCTGCCAGTTCCAGTTTGGGTTGCCTGGCACAACTGGATCTTTTCACAATTCTGAGATAGAGCACTGTATTTTAAGCATTTTTTGGCATCAGTTTTAAACTTTCACACTGGAGCAACATTAAGGGTTTCAAACGGCATTCCCTGGAAGATGGGCATCTGTGCGGCCTCTCGGGAGAGATTCATATGCCACCCAGCTGATTAGCAGAGCACCCACAGCTAGTTTCTTATTTCTACTGGTGGTGCACATTTGCACATGCCTCTGTGCACATAAAATAAAATTTATTCCGCCAATAGATGGAAAAGACAAGAGGGCACATTGATTTGAAGCCTTGTTTTTATCAATTTAAATGTTCACAGTTGCGGGAAATCATTCAGGGGTCAGACAACAATGATTTAATGACCGTACTTATTAAGATGGAAAAAAATTAGCTTTATAACTTTTCAAACACAAATTGTCAGCATCACCTGTCAAAGTATACAAAGGAAATATCTGTAAAGCCAACTCTAAGGAGTTCCCGAGCAGCCTTTTTCTTTCTTTGCCTCTGTACCGCTCAGTAATGAGTGATGGAAACAATTTTTGTGGGATTGTGCACAGAGGGTGAAATTGATGTTTACGGACATACTCAAGTCCTTCCTAGCCTACAGGTATGTAACTGGATAAGCCTGCTGTGCAAGCCCAAATATTGGGCTGTCTGCAATGACACAGGCAATGCATACAATGGAAAAGTCCAGCAGGGGGAGCTGTTTTCTGCGATAGGTAAAGCTACATGGCCTAGTAGACAGAGCACAGGAATGGGAGATCTTGTGTTGTTGTCTATTTGACCCTAGCCCACTTCTTTGCTTTATGCCTCAGTTTCCCTTTATTGCCCTTTCCCTTTCTTGTCTGTTTTAGACCGTAAGCTCCTTAGGGCAGGGTGCTTACCCAGTGCCTAGCACAATGGGGCACTGATCTTTCTTGGAACTCTCTCCTGTTACTGAACCACACATCATAACTCTGGTTTTGAGGAGGGGCTGGTTGATTTCCTCCCTGGGTCTACTTACGTCACATTTTCCTAGCTAAGTGCTTTAACAAATCTCTGACCTAGATTCTTTCTCAGGGCTTCAGGGGGATTCCAGCAGTTGTGCTGTCAAGGCTGTTCCCTACTCTGACGCGCCGAGTGCAGAAGGTGGGACCCCACGTTAGACCTTAAAAATACTTTGCCTCTATAGGCTTCTGCTTCAAAGCTTCCAAAAGTCACAGATTTCCTGACCCTGGGAGTTTGCTGCCTCCACCCCAGTGAGAAACCTGCTCTGTAGAACCCAGGAAGACGCACTTGGGGTGGCTCCCTGTGGGGTAACCCCAAGCTCTTACCCATCCCTTAGGAGAGAATTTGGAAACAAAGAGGAAAAAATTAGTCTGCAATCTGATAGCCGACCACTCACTCTTAGGCATGGATATATGCAGGCCCTTCTATAAACACAGGAATCAAATCACTGCCTTAAAAAAGGTGGTTTATTAACAAAACAAAAGATGCACATGATTCAGCATACTTGGTTTCTAGGTGTTACAGAGCAACTAAAAAAAGGTAGATTAAAGCACAGAGAATTACTTCCATGGGTTTCATTTTAAAAGTTATCTTGTATGGGGTGGGTCCATCAGTCAGCCTGAGAAGTCTTGCAACAAACCCAACATAAAAAATAACCTGATTATATCTGACTAAACATTTTCTTTGTACTTACATATCTGTATGCCCAGATTTCCGTGAGGCCTGGATAATTACTGAATTTCTTAAGCCTGATGAGGCGTAAACCAGCTCTGTCTCTCCTCCAGCCACACAAAAGAGAACCCTGTCAGCAGGTAACTGCTTCCATTCAAAAATCCCCCTGCCTCTTCTCCTTGCTCACCTGGCTGCTGGCCAATAGAAAATCCACTCTCTCTGGGTTTAACCCTTTACAGGCATTCATTCATGACAGGTGAAATGGGCATTAATAAGCGAACAGTTCTCCCCATGCCTCTGCCGTGGAGACAAATACCCTCCCGCCTCTGTGCAGAGGGACAGCAGACCAGGAGCTGCGGAGAAGGAGGCAGAGTCAATGCCAGGAAGTCAGCTAATCTGTTCCTCACCTCTGGATGTTGATGAAAATGACCTCTCAGTGCTGTGTGAGGCTTGGTGCAGAAGTACTCAGCCAGTCATCCCTAGGGCTGGGCATGTGCTCTGAGAATGAGCCTGGGTGTCTCCGAGGGTCACAATAGCCTGTGTGGCTGCAGGGGGACAGGCTGTGCTGCACAGGCCTCACCTTTGGGGGTAGCCCATGGGCACTAGCCCACCTTTGAGATACAGGCACTGTGATCTCAGTCTCCTGGTCCCTGCTGCTTGGTAGGGGAGTCATGCTGCCTGACCAAGGGAAATAAAGGAGCATGGGCCAGCCCCTCCTGGGTTCTAATCTGGTCCGGTCGGGAGCAGGGACTCTGTGGGACCATGACGGAGGGGGTAGGAAAAGCTCGGGGCTAATGAGCCAATGGCATAATTAAGGCAAGGTCCTCTGCAGAGCTGGGCAAGGGCCAGCATGAGGCATGGAGGGGAGTGGGATTAGGAAGGAAGGGAATGCTGGAGAGGAATATGGGGTGAAGAGAAGTAAGGAGAGAGAGAAATAGCAGAGAGAGAGAGAGGGGAAGAGGCCCCTTGTTTAGATGCCTGAGTAACAAGGAGTCTCAGCATGAACTGTGGCATCTGAAAATTGTAGCCAAAGTGACGTGCCCAAGGCCCCACAGTGAGTCAGGGCAGAGATGGGAACAGCTACCTGCTCTTCTCAGTCTCCCACTCAAAAATAAAGGTTAGGGAGCCTCTCTGCAGCAGCAGACCTCCAGCTGGTGGGAGCAGAGGCAGGGTGGCCGATCTTCGCCTCTGCTGGGGGATCTTCTGATGTTGGCTGCTGCCAGCGGCAGCGGCTTGTCTGGACGAGATGGACCAGACCTTGTGTGGCGCCTCCTGTGCTCCTCTAGGACTGCAAAGAGCTTTCTGGCCTGGCTCAAGCAGGAAGCTGGATCCGGTGATCAGAATGGTGCCCTTTGGCCTTGAAAACTATTAACGCTCCCCAGCGCCGGCCCTTTCCTGGCATCTGTGGCAGAGAGACCAGCTAATCCTGCTCACTGCTCCGTCTCTGCTGTCAAAACCCCTTCTGCCCCCACCTTCCCAGCACAGCTTAAAGCTCATGCCAGCCTTGGCTGAGGTTTGGAATGGGTCAGCGGCAGTGGTCCCTGTAAACTGGGTGCTTGTACAGCCACCCTTCTGATTAGCAGAGTGCCCACAGCCAGGTTTGTGTTTCTATGGGTGGTGCGCACACACATGCCTCTGTGCACATAAGATTTATTCCACACATGCATGAAAAAAATCCACATGTGGGTGGAAAAGATTCGAGGGACCATTGGTCAGTGGGTACAAGTCTGTTCCAGCTAGAGTCAGAAAAATCTGTTCTCAGCATTCCCTGCCAGGCTGCTCCACGCACAGGATGAGAAACCAGCAGCTTTCCCCTGCAGCTTGTCCATCTCCTTGCTTCAGTGCCCTCGCATGTTTCCAAGTGAGCTCCGTACTTGCTCCTTTCCGGCTTTGTTCCTTTGACTCTGGAGGCACCACATCAGGTGGTGGCTTGTTTGACCCCACACTGGGACCAGTTACCAATCACCCCCTGCTCTCATTTAATTCCACTGCAGGGGTCACTACCTGGAACCTCTGCAAAAACAGGCCCACTGAGTCTGAAGGAACATTGCCTAGCAAGGTGATCTGAGCCCCTCTCTTCAGCCTGGAGCCACAACGCTCTCCCTGGGCAATCAAGACACCAGTTGACCCAGCTTGGGGCCCTGCATTGCAGCATTCCTGGGTCCCCCAGGTTAGGGGAGGGCAGCCCAGCCACAGAGGGGCTAATAGGACCTCAGTGCAGGATGGGGTCCTTCAGAATCTGCTGCTTTACAGCCTGTCTCCTTGCCTGGTCACCAGATGCTGCTGGGGACCCAGCCTCCTTGCAGAAATCTCCTTTACTGTCCAGCCCCTACAGCCACAGGTGCTCCGTGCTGGCCAGAGAAAGGGCTCTTGTGTGGGGTGCTCGGTGGGCGCTCACACAGGCAGCATTGAATTCTTCTCCCAGAGAGCACAGAGCCAAGAGAAAGCCCGCGCCGCTGGAATGCAGGAGAAACCGAGCGCCTGTCTGCACTGTGGAGTGACTCTGGTTCCTGATTGCACTCACATGCCGAGCTAGGCTCCCAGCCAGCCTGACTGTGCCATTCACCTCCCCCTCCCCGGTGAGCCATGTTGTGAGGAGTGATTCAGTGTGAGCTGTGTACTCATGACTGCTTGTCAGGGGTGGCGCGAGGGGGCTCAGGCCCCTTCACATAAACACACATCTCCTGCCCAGTACAGAAGCAAGGGTAGCACCCAGGACACTAGGCTTTCTGGCTCCGCCACTGCTCTGCTGGGTGATCTTGAGTAAGTCACTTCACCTCTCCCTGCCTGTTTCCTGACCCCACCATGGGGCTGTCTTGACGGCAAACTCTTCGGGGTGTGAACTGCCATTTGGCAGCTACATCTACATTTTCATTCTGCTTTTGAAAGAGGAATGCGAATGTGCAAAATTGAACATGCAGATAAGGCACTGATTGACCTATCACATGCTTCATTTGCATAATCTCTCTTCAGAAGAGATTCTTTTGACAGAAAGCGAGCAGAGTAGATGGGGCTCTTTCGAAAATAAACCCCGTCTTTGAAAGAAACCTTCTTCCTGAAACAAAATAGAAAGAAGGGTTCGTTCGACGGTGGGGATCGTTTTGGAAAGCATCCCATCTACCCTTGTTTTTTCCTTTCAAAAGAATCTCTGCTGAAAAGAGATTATGCAAATGAAGCATGAGATATGTAAATCAGTGCCTCATTTGCATTTTTGATTGCTGCAATTTGCATTCCTCTTTCAAAAGGAGAGCACAAGTATAGACATAGCCACTATGTGTCCAGCGCAGCGCCATCCTGAGCTGGTCTGGGCTCTTTTTCAGACAAGGCGCTAAGAACTGGCCATTGCTCAGTGAGGACAAAGTACGAGGATGGCTGGTCAATGGGGATGGCCTTGACCCAGCAGGTCCCTTCCAGGCTGCTGGGAGTGACCCTCTCCCTTGTCTGCTAGCAATTAAGAAAAAGTCTTGGGCCAAAGTCTATGGAGGAAAACTGACCCGGAAGCCACTTATACCTCCAGTTATTAATCAGCTAAAAGAAACTGTCCCTCACTGCATAATAAAGAGATATCATCTCAAATGAAAGCCCGTGTTATGCATCACTGATAATGAGGTTCTGCAGAAGTATAGAATTACACCAAGTGTGATCCAAAACCATTCTCTTCAAGCCAGCCACTTCATACCAATTACCATCACAAATGCTGTTGGATGACTTGCAAAGTAATGCCAGCTGAATAAAGTGTATTTCTCTCCAAATCAATGATTAAGAAGGCACAATCCCTTAAAAGATGCGATCAAACACAACTTCTGGTGCTTCGCGCACTCACCTCCAAACACAAAAAAGAAAGATGTGCATCAGTGGGTGTTTAGGTACCTTTCATTTCAATGAAGAAATGAGCCCCTACTGCGCAAGTCAGAACGTGAAGACGAGAGTCAAAAACAGTAAGTCTCCTCACCTCAGAAAAGATGTGTTGGCATGAGAAAAGGTTCAGAAAAGGGCAACTGAAATGATAAGGGGTTTGGAACGGGTCGCATATGAGGAGTGGTTAAAGCTATTGGGACTTTTCAGTTTAGAAAAGAGGAGCCTGAGGGGGGGATATGATAGAGGTACATAAAATCCTGAGCGGTGTGGAGAGGGTGAATAAAGAAAAGTTATTTACTTGTTCCCATAATATAAGCACTGGAGGACACCAAATGAAATCAATGGGTGACAGGTTTAAAACTAATAAAAGAAAGTTCTTTTACACACAGCGCACAGTCAACCTGTGGAACTCCTTGCCAGAGGGGGCTGTGAGGGCCAGGCCTGTAAGAAAGTTCAAAGAAGAGCTAGATAAATTTGTGGAGGTTAGGTCCATAAAAGGCTATTGGCCAGGGGCAGGAATAGTGTCCCTGGCCTCTGATTGTCAGAGGCTGGAGATGGGTGGCAGGAGACAAGTCACTTGCTCGTTGTCTTTGGTCCACCCCCTCTGGGGCACCTGGTACTGGCCACTGTCGGTAGACGGGATGCTGGGCTAGAAGGACCTTTGGTCTGACCCAGTAATGGCCATTATGTTCTTACGTTAAACTGAGGGATAAAGAGAGAAAAAAATGAGCAAAGTTTTGGGACTCTTCTAGGTTCTGATGCAGCTTTATTGTGAGTATTCCAGTAACACTTGGTGGCTCTGATTAGTGTCCGCCCACCACCCACAGCCCATCCCATGCTCTCCCCTGCTCCCAGCCAGCGCAGGGCACCAGCAGTGCTTACCCCATGGCTGCAGTCCTCCGCCCAAGAGTGCATCAGTGTCCTGCAATGCCCCGCTCCAATCAGCATATGCACTCCTGGGTGAAGAGGTGCCCCAATAGCAGATAAGAGGCTGGTGTGGACACCAAAAGCTGCTCTAATTGCCGCGATGGCTGTAGGGAGCCCAACCAAGTCAACCTAACGTTGTACAGTAGACCCCCGAGTTACACAAGGGTTCTGCTGCACACCCTGGCGTAACCTGAATTTTGCCTAAGTTGGGGTCCACCGTTTCCCAGGGGGACACACATTCTGCAGCTGGGGAAGCCGCAGGAAGGTAAGTCCTGGGTGTGGGGGGGCTAAGCCTGGGGTGGGTTAGGGCTTCAGGGCAGGGGTGAGCTGAACCAGAGCTGGGCATGGGTGGGGATGAGCTGGAGCTGCCCACGGGTGATGAGCCGGCAGGGGGACTGAACTGGGACCAGGGAGGTTGAGCCGGAGTTGCGCCTGAGGGGTGGCAAGCTACAGCCGGAGGGAGGGGTTGGGGGGTGAGCAGGCGCTATGTGCGGGTGGTGAGTGGAGCTGGGGAGGGAGGGCTGAGCCTGGGCCATGTGGAGCCGGGGGCGTTGAGCCAGGGCCAGGGGCGGGGAGCGAGTGAAGTGCAACTGGAAATTGCGTGTTTGCAGGGTTAACTGTAGGAACCGGAGTCAGCCGCGTAAGAGCGGGGTCGCGTACTCTGAGACCTCACTGTAGTGTAGACCAGCCCCTGAGAGAACTATTTACAGAGCTGCTGGGAGTGCAGCCATCATTCCAGCCACGTGCACCCAGACCGACTTCCCAACACTGTCCCCCTCCCGCCAAGCCAGTGTTTCCAAGTGCTAGGGCAGTGGGTGTTCTGCAGAAAGCTCGATAGAATAGACCCTGAGCTAAATAACGGTAAAAGCTAGAACTGTAGCGTCTGGTGATGTTACTGCAGGTCCTGTTTATACACTGGATGGGATTTGAGATGGTCTGAAAATCTTTTTGGAGACAACAAGAAGTCTTGTGGCACCTTATGGACTAACAGATATTTTGCAGCATAAGCATTCGTGGGCAAAGACCCGCTTCATCGGATGCATCATCGTGCATCTGCCACAGCGGGGCTTTGCCCACGAAGCTTATGCTCCAAAATATCTGTTAGTCTATAAGGTGCCATAAGACTTCTTGTTGTTCTCGAAGCTACAGACTAACACGGCCACCTCTCTGGCACTTTTCGGAGACAGGGCAGCACAATCCCACCGAGCCTCTTCTCTCTTAGCTCAGCGGCTGTTCTTATGGAGGCTGTTCCGTTTCAACTAAGCAGCTTTTAGGGTTCAGGCTTTTCCTCACGGCTTCTAGAACAACCAATGCCCATCACTGTGATTGCTGCCCTAAAAACCCAGGGGTGTTAGGCTGGGAAAGTGAACGGGGCGGGGAAGCCATCTCTGCCCTGGTTAACCACAGTGGCTGTTCCTCAAATATTGACTCAGTTGATTAATTTCATGCTGCAGGAGGGTGACCTACCGCTCCAAGGAAAACACAGCTTTCTTTGCCTTTTCTGTGCCAGTCTGGCTGGCAGTGCAGAAAGGACTGAGTGCATGGATCAGAAGGGTGGCAGCCCCAAGATCTGCCCCCTGGCACGCACAGTGAAGCTGTGCACCCTCTCCCCAGCTAGCACAGCCCTAGCACTCTGGGTAGCCAGCGTGGCTGCAGCATTCTCTGGCCTATGAGTTCAGGGCCGGCAAGCAGTGTGGCTGCAGCCTCCCCTGTGCCCAGAGCTCCGGAGAGCCGTTGGGCTGTGGGGCAACCCCAAGCAGAGCATGGCCGGTGCCAGGTGAGGCATAAGAATGGCCATACTGGGTCAGAACAAAGGTCCATCTAGCCCAGTATCCTGTCTGCCGACAGTAGCCAGTGCCAGGTGCCCCAGAGGAGGTGAACTGAAGACAATGATCAAGCGATTTGCCTCCTGCCATCCATCTCCTGCCTTCGACAAAAGGCACCATACCCTACCCCTTGCTAATAGCCATCTATGGACCTAACCTCCAAATATTTATCGAGCTCTTTTTTAAACTCTGTTAGAGTCCTGGCCTTTGCAGCATCCTCTGGCAAGGAGTTCCACAGGTTGACTGTGCGCTGTGTGAAGAAAAACTTCCTTTTATTAGTTTTGAACCTGCAGGGCAGTTTGGGAGGGTGTGGCCTTCCCCTGCCTACGATACATGCCACCCATGCTCACCATCCAAGTTCAGACTCAGGCGGGCTTGGATCGGGGTGGCAAGCCTGGATCACCGCTGGGCCAAACAGCCACACTGCTGCTTTTAGCAAATAGCTCAGCCGCAGTAGAGTGTGGCTGTCTAATGCCCTGAGAACTTCCCAAGTGTGCCTGAGATTTCATCAATTTCCCCGCACTGCGGCTTTTTGCGAGCCACCACGGGGGGGGGAGGATGGGGACGGCGGAGGGGGGATTGATGACCCAACACCGGCAGGGCTCAAGCAGCAAGGCTGCCTAAGTTCCAGCTGGCATGGAGATCATCAAACCCCCCACAGTGGCTCTTTGCAGAACCACCATAAGGGGGAAATGGCAACCCTGCAGGACTCTACTCATGCCAGGCTGCAGCTGAAATGCTGCTTCCTGAGCAAGCAGGTGGGGAGCCTGCCCCCCACATCTCGCTGTGGCAAGGGGGAGGGAACCTGTTGATGCTGGGCTGTGGTTTAAATGCCACAACCTGGCCCCAATGGACTGGCGGGGAGGGGACCTGCTTTCAGTGGCTGTCTGCTCACTCAGTGTCCCTGGGATGGTGTAAAGCAGATTTCGAAAATGTATCTGTGCTCACTGTCAAAGAGGGTGTATTCTGCGGTGCGCCTTGCTCAGTTTGTTGTATGCACTACTGCGTTGCAAACCTCTCTAGCAAGACTGTTGCCATAGTAAATGTGATGTTTACGAGCAATCGATTCAGCTGAAAAAAGTGGATGTGCCATGGAATTGTTTGTTGCATTGGAGCGTGTTGTGTTATTGAAGTGTCCTGTGTTGGAACCACTGGTCTAATGTGCTGGGATTCACTCCGCCCAGCAGTGGTGTATCTGATCAAAAACACATATTGGCAAAGAGAGGAAGGGATTCATACAGAGCCGTGGAGAATTTGTCTTGGGGAGAGGCAGCTTGTTTGCTCAGGGGTTTGTGTGCTGGCTTGCTAAACCCAGGGTTGTGAGCTCAATCCTACAGGGGGGTCATTTAGGGACCTGGATCAAACTGGGAAGGGGAGAGTGCTAGGTCCTCCCAAGAGGGCAGGGGACTGGATGTGATGACCTGTAGAGGTCCCTTCCACCTCTGTGTGATGTGTATCTCTGTTACTCCCACCACTTCAGTGTTGGTTATTAGCTGAGTAGCTACTCACTGCTGCATACCACACTGTAGTGATTTGCAGCACAGTATAGTGTGTGTGTATAGGTAGTCTGTCATGTCCAACAATGACATCTTGAGCTTTCACAGGCTCATCAGTTGTGGACTCTCATGTGGCTGAGGAGACCAAGCTCTGAACGGCAGGGGAGTTCACACTGGGGGCAAGAGAATTGTCCTGGCTCTGTTGGTGCGGCTGCTGCTGTTGCTTTCTTCCTCTCATGAGCATCAATGAGGCGTACAGGTCGCTGCTCTTCAAAGTTGTCATACGCGTGTCGTACGAGAGCACGCCAGCCTGTTCGGTCTTTTCCATGCTGCTCTCGCTGATCTGGTTTTAAACCAGCATGAGCAATGTTGGCCTTCACGCAGTCTTTATATCTCTTATGAGGCCTGCCTTGATTCCGTTTGCCTGTGAAACCTGTGCACCAGTAGGGAGCAGAAATTCAGCACCCAACAAATAAACTGTTCAACAGGTCTAGGTAAAAGAAAAAGGGGCTGGATATTACAGTCAGTATTCCGCCCCCCGGGTGTGGGTTTAACCTGCTGCAGCACTAGCTGCCTGTGAAGTCAGAGGGGCAGCAGAGGAGAGGTGGGAGTAAAAGGAGATTGAAGTGAATGGAAAAGTCATTGGGTGCATTTTAAACAATGTGATCCAACTCAGCTACAAGATAAGGGCTGAAGGCAAGAATCGGTGGGGGAGGTTTTCAACTGGACTCGGAGTGGTCAGATTAGATGAGCAGAAGGGAGCTTTCAGGCCTCACAACTGAGGAAGCTATGTCGGCCAAGAGAGGGAAAAGCACAGATCTGAGGCAAAGGAATGGAATTGTGAAGCTTATGGGAAAGCAAGCGCGTAATACAGGAAAAAAACTAAAGCTGCACTAATCCTGCAAGGGTTTGCCAGCTCTTTCTGAAGTTCCCCATGAGTCGCGGCTTAGACATGACATTTTTTTAAATGAAGGGTCTGAGGCCTGCAGAGTGGGGCCGGTTGTGAAATCTGTCTTTGCGAAAAGCGGTTGCCATGTTTTGACTTTCATGGAAATATTCGAGACTTTCGTAATTGTAAGTTTTAGAGAAAAAATAGCAAAATGGCTCATGTCTCAACACCATCAGTGTTTAAATAAACAAAAAAAGAAATCAGTTGTGTTTGCTAACTGAGCTTTGGGTTATGAGACTTAAGGCAGATTGCTTCCTTGGGACCTACTCGTTCTGCTGGTGCTCTAGAGCCTTTGAGCACTGACCAGATGCTGGACTAGAGCCAGCTTGGGAGATATGAGCACCTTCCTCTCCTCTCGGGAGGCGCATCTTGCCAGATTTCCATGACAGACAGATCTTTGCAACAAGAGATAGGAGCACAATTTGGAACTGGGCGCCAGCACAAAGCTGACTGACAGGCAGCTGTTTGGTTGCTATAAATCGAGGGTCTGCCAGGGGTCACTGCAAATCAGCACCATTCCAGTCCCTGCCACCGCACAGTTATTAGCAATGATTTGCTTTTCTATCTATTTAGACCTACTGCTGAACAGACAGCAGCTTCCAGAGTCCAGACAATAAAAACAGAGCCAGATGATGATATTCTGAGGCAAGTTATGAAGTGTTAGAGGCCCATGCTGTAAGAAACCAATTTATTGTTTCCACAAAAAGGGCATTGACTGTGCAAACACGAAAGCTTTATGTTTTCACAGGTAAAGAAGAGAGGAAAAATGATTTTTTTAACCCCATAAATAAGGAAACTTATCCTTTTCATATGAATAAATGTAAAGGGTTTGATTAGTTTTGTTATGGAAATGCAAAGTGTATCCAGACCAATACGAAAGAAAAAAAAGAGAGATTTACAAGTGTTGATTGCAATTTAATTTTTGCTGTGAACCAATGAATTGTTGGGATTTTGCTTTTGCTACACTATAAAAATACAGCGAAGATTCCAAAAACAAACGGAGGGAAGCCAATACCAATGTATCCCCCCACCCCCAAGACCCACTCGATCCAAATCCATAAGACAAGCACCTGCAACATCAATCATGGATGAAGCAGAAAGCAGCATGTACAGTAAAACACACAGTCATATGTATGTGCAGATCAAAAGAAGACCACCATGTGAAAACGATGACAAACAGGAGTGAAGGCACTATGCAGCTGAGTAGGGTGGCCATCTATCCCGTTTGTGGTGGGATGGTCCCGTATTTGGGGTGCCTAAAAGGCATCCCGACTTATTCTAGAAAAGGGACTAATAGTCCCATGTTTTCCACCAGCAGCTGTGGCTGCCCCATCCCTGCTGCTGAGGTTTGGGGAAGGGGTAGAGGGGAAAACGCTGCAACTGCCGTGTCCCTGCAGTTTTTGCAGGCTCAGGGGAAGGGTGGGAAGCGCAGCAGCTGCCCCATCCCTGCCACTGCCTTAGGGCTCCCATATTTGGGACAGGGAGATATGGTTGCCCTACAACTGAGCCTTCTGGGCTGTAAACCAAAGACGGCCGCCTTCTAGCTCTTCCCTGCCACCGGGGATGCTGTATATGATGTCGTACCCGGGACGAGTCCCATAGGAGTATGGGTGTGGCGGGATTGCTTCATGACACTGCAGACCTGACCTCACATTGTCCCCAGTTTTACTGGCAGTGAGTTATTTATTGATTTATTTAAGTCACTCATGAAGGTGCACTCAGACTTTTACCGGTAGCAGCTGGCCAACAAAAGGCTGCCTCAGGTGCCTGAGAGTAGATTTACTTGTAGAAATAGTTATCTTACACATGCACTTCTTGGGGATTCTTTTTCCTCTGCTCTGGCCTCCTGCCTGGCCCATTAGTGAAGGGTCAGGGTATCTGCGTAACCAGATGTGCATTCAGCGGTGCGAGGGGTCTGGCCATTAAACCAACAGTATTTAGTTCTATTGTTTCAGCAGCCGCAGGGCTGGGAGCTGCAGAGGAGCCAATGACTCTGTTTGCACACCCGGAGAGAGCAGTCTGGCTCTGGAGGGGGGAACTAGAGGGGGCACTTCTACACGGGAGAGGGATAGCTCAATGGGTTGAGGGTTGGCCTGCTAAACCCAGGGTTGTGAGCTCAATCCTTGGGAGGGCTGCCATTTAGGGATCTGGGGCGAAAGAGAGGGTGCTTGGTCCTTCCAAGAGGGCAAGAGCCTGGATTCAATGATGTCCTGAGGTCCCTTCCAGCTCTATCAGATGGGTGTATTCTTCCTCTCCCTGCCTACAGTGGCTCCCTCTGCCTGATGCAGGTCAGCAGATGGGTGGGGGGAATGGAGAGGGAATTGGTGCCTCTGTCACAGGTGACAAGCCCTGCCCCCCCCAGCAAGGTCCAGCCACAGAGCTTGCCTCAGGTGGGCTCCCTGCTCTGTGGGTAGCTCACGGGCCATGGAGGAGACAAGGTAGAGAGGGGGCAGCGAGTTGTCATGGGGTATCCCACAGAGTGGCTGCTGTGTACATCTGCTGCTGCTGCTGGGAGTGCAGGAACTTGGTGTCCCTCAGCCCAGCAGCAGCATCAGTTCCTGGGAGGGCCCTTTGGCTCTGGCAGGGAGAACAGGTGTGAGATTAAGTGCCACCTGGGGGGAACTTGCTGTCCAGTTCCTCCTTCTCAATATGGACGGTTGATGTGACCATTGCTCCTTCCTATTTAAGAGCCTGTCCCCAGACACAGCGTTTTCCTTGTCCTCCGTTTGCTCTCCAGTCCGGGGCTGAAAGTAAATTAAACCTTCTAACAGACATAAATCATTGTGTGTGTGTGCAGCTCTTAAAATAGGAGTGCTAAAACGTACGGCTTAATGGCATTTATTAAGGACTGTCACACACTCATGTGCATTGTGGTTCTTGACATACTGATTTCGAAACCGAATTAGAAAAAAATGGCTCTTCTGGCTGTTTTGGTTGCAGCCACCTGTGCGAGACACTATTGACCTCCTGTGGTCTGGCACATTCTCTCATCTGGCACCAGTCAGGGCCTGAGGGTGCCAGATTAGAGAGGTTCAACCTGTAGTTAAATTTTCCTAGGCCTTAATCTGGCAGTGTGTAAGACACCAATATTCCTTCTTAGCTGGCTGTGTTGTCAGAGGGTCAGTCTCCTTTAGTGAGGCTGTTTGACCACGCAGCCCTACAGACGGGATCTGGGGCTGTTTTGTTTTTAATCTAGAAACTTTACACTCTTCTGTTACTGTAAAACCTAGTGGTGATGAAGCTCCCTTTGCATTAGGCGCTCAAGCTACACTGCGCTGATATGGCCCCAGCTGGGGTATAATGTCCAGTTCTTGGTCAAGCAAATATGGCCTATGAGGGCGGATAGGAAAAAAAACTGGCTTTATTTAGTCTGGCGCTGACATGAGCAGGGAGGGTGGGTGGGGGGACAGGCTAACAGGTTTCGAGTACATAAAAGAGTGCTACAAGGAGGTGGCAGAAAAATTATTGTTACTCTCCGAGGATAGAACAAGAAGCAATGGGTTTAAATTGCAGCAAGGGAAGTTTAAGTTGGACATTAGGAAAAAAAATTCCAGCAGTGAGGGTGAGTGAGCATTGGTGGTTGTGGCATTTCAGGCATAGGAAGTTTTCAAGAGCAAGTCAGACAAGCCCCTGTCAGGAAGGGTCTTGTTATTTTGTAGTCAACCCTTAAGTGCAGGGCGTGGGGTAGATGAGGTGTTATGGTACTTGCCAGTCCTACCTGGATCAGACTCTCCAGTAAGGCACAGGCCATGACCTGAAGAGCTAACCTACATGTTCCCAAGCTGAGATGCCCTTAGGTTGGGGAAGGGGCTGGCTCTTACCATGTTTACACACAGCACCTATCACAGGGGTTGGCAACCAAAATAGCAAGAAGAGCCATTTTTATTCAAATCCAGTTTTAAAAAAAATCAATAACTGAAGAGTCACAATGCATGTGAATACACAATAGCCCTTAATGAATAAAGTCAAACTATAATTTTCTTAACTCCTATTTTTAAAACAGCCCACACACAATGATTTGTAACATGATACACATTTACTACAGAATGTTCACAAACTTTTTACATGTTATTCCCTCACACTTTACAGGCATGTTTGTACCACTGGCTTTCTCACTTTCACTCCCAAAACCACTTTAGTTATGCCAGTTTTACTTTATGATGCGTTTCAGTTTTCTTTCTTAAAAATGCGTGTTGTCCTTCACAGCAGGAATGCCCCAAGCTTCTTTTTCCTTTTCAGGATCAAAACTTTATTAGCAACATGCTCAAAACACAGCTGACTAACACAATGGGGCCTGGATCGCCGCTGGGGCGCCTAGGCTATATTGCAGTACAGGTAATAATCAGGAAGGAACAGAGCAGGTGTCCCTGTGAGTAGGGGACATTTGCTTGAGAGGTACAAAAGCTGGGGTGAGCTGCAGGGTCAGGCACAGAAATGAGCTCTGCAGTTTGCCTGCATTTGCCTTTTTAATGTGCAGGCCTGTGTTTGTGATCTGCTCAGCAGCTGGGTTCTGACCCTGGTGTTTTCCACGTTTCACCCTTCCCCTTTGCAACCTTATACCTGTCTCAGTCTATGTCTACACTAGCTCCCAACTTGGAAGGGAGCCTGCTAAGTAGGGTGTCGGGAGATTATTAACGAAGTGCTGTGGTGCATATGTAGCACTTCATTAAGCTAATTCTCCCCTGCAACAACTTCAAAGCGGCAAATTTCAAAATGCCGGCTCGTGTGTAGCCACAGCTCACCCGCCGGTACTTCAAAGTGCCCAGGCGCCTTCCAAGTCCCTTGACTCTTCAAAATTTTGAGGAGTCAAGGGACTTTGAAGTACCAGCGGGTGAGCCACAGCTACATGCATGCCAGCACTTGGAAGTTGCTGTGTTGGAAATTAGCTCAATGAGCCATGCAGCCCTTCATCAGCAACTCTCCTGACACCCTACTCCCTTTAAAGTTGGGGACTAGTGTCGACACAGCCTCACAGAGCCAGTAGGGACTATCAGAGGTCATTGAGTCCAGTTACCTGTAGCCACAGCAGGACCTATCACCATCCCTGGCAGTTTTTTTTTTTTTTAATAAATTACGTATTTGCCCCAGCTCCCTAAAAAGCCCTCTCAAGGACTGAATGTATAACCCTGATTTTAGGCGGCTAATGCACTAACCACTGAGTTATCCCTCCCCCTGCTTCCTGGCTGGCCTGGGTCACTGGAGCTGTAGCCTTGTCTCGCATTCGCAGCAATCTCTTTGCAGCAGCTGCCGTGGAAACTAGAAGGGCTCTGCCTGAGGTCAACTTGGCTGCCCATAAACTGGTTGAATTGGATGAGGTGGAGCCACCAGGGTGGGTCCTGATCTGTTTCACTGTTGAAACCCAAGAGCAGAATCTGGCTTGTTCTTTGGCACATCTGCTGCTGGAATAAAGGAAAAATCAGCTGCCTCCTACTGTCCGGGGGAGGGGAGGCAACCTGGTGTCCTACTGGACCAGAGAACCTGTTTTCCTGCCCGCCCTTGGGGCAGCAGCAGGCCTGGGGCAAAGACTCTCAGAGCTAGTCAGTCAGAGACTTATGTAGGCCAAGAAGACGTTACTCCCGATACTCAATGGGTGACCCATGGGCTAAATCTGCCCAACTATGACTTCCTGTGCAGCCTGCATTAAAAATGTGTTATGCAATTCCAAACAGGGTGCGCTGCCGATCATTTGCCTAGGACAGCGGTTCCCGACCTGGGGCGCAGGGTGTGTGAAAAAAATAAAAGCTACATAAAAATGCTCACAAAAAGTAAGTTTTAAATAATTTACAAAGTTACAATCAATTATTATTTTTAAATTAAATCTCTTCCAATGAGGTTATGACTCGCTGTCTGAAAATCCACATTGTGGTTTCCTTTTTCAGTTAATGAGGTGTACATAGTGGCGAGCATTGGCTCTGATGTGGGGTCCACGAATGGTTTACTGGAGCAATTGGGGGTCCGTGAAAGATCTGGGGGTGTGACTAGTCTGCACTAGCGAAAAGGTTGGGAACCACTGGCCTAGGACTTCATAGTAAATAACTTCCTGGGTTTTATGTTCTTGCTATAACATCAACTACAATTGTACCAGGCAGTGGCTGCAAAATTTTTCATTAATGATGGAAACGGAGCAAAAAATGAATGTGAGTGGGAATAAATATTGCAAAGTCGACAGGAAAAACTGAGCTCTCCATCCCAACCAGCCAACAGATTTTCTTTTCAATATGCCACCTCATTTAAATGCAAAAGCTTTCCATTTAATGTGCCAAACCGCTGTATCCGTCTGTGAGGTCGTCAGCGTGAGTCAAAGCACAGTAACGTCAACGCAGCCAGTGCTGGCAGTGTTTCAAGAAGTGACAAAATGGAAAATCTGAAATCTTCATATCACACTTCAAATGTCATTCTCTTGCCATCAATGCCTGTGCAGGGAGAAGGAACAGCTGCTCGTCCGGGGCCAGCATTGGTACTAGCTCAAAAGAAAAAGTCTTTCTTGGAGGCTGAGCTGGTGATGGCGTGCACCATGGAAAGGCTGGAGTAGCTTGATAAAAACAAAGATAAGACCGTGAACTGTGGGGAGCAAGTGCCTCTTTCTGATGCCACGGCACTGTGGAACTGGCGGGTAATTTACACAGACTGTTTGTCAGCAGTGCTTTCAGATTTAAAAAAAGCCACATACAGGTCTATTGCAGTGGATGAATCAAGCGATTTAAGGGACACTGTCCAGTTATTGCTGTTAGAGTTTTTTTGAAGTGGAAAAGTACCCCAAAAGTTACTTGAGCAGAAGTACAACTGGTTGATGTGGGGATGTACTTAAGTACAAGCCACTGGTGTCTCTCTCTGGGAAACTACTTGAGTAAAAGTACACCCTCGGAAACCCCCCCCCCATCTTTATTGTACTCAAGTATCCAGAAGTGACTGCATCTGCAGTATTATTCAAGTAACTTTTGGGGGACTTTCTCCTCCCGTGGATTTTATAATGGTGAAATAGTCAGGAATTTTGCTGCTTATTGCTGTTAGAACCCTTCATCACTGGAGACATCATTTTTGCAACAAAGAAAAGCTTTTTTTTTTTTTAATGGTTTAGAGCCATCGCTGTTACAGACAGCGCACCCTCCATGACAGAAAGAGAAGGGCTTTGCTTCATGATTGGCAGCAGAACACCCTCCATGACTGCGTCACTCACCAGCTCTCTTGTGCAGTAAGTTGTCTGCGGCCTTGAAAACAAACAATGGGTATTGTGATGAGGTTAGCGAATGGCAGGTGCTCAGCTTTTTTGCTTGCGATATTGTCTTTTTAAAGCTCTTCCAAAAAATCATTTCAGCTGCATGCAGCGACCTGTTGCAAGTCAGTGACGTTCACTGGTTGGACAGAGCCTGTGTTAGAGAAGTTTTGTGTGCTTCAAAAAGAAATAATACAATTTCATTCAAACCACAAGACTAACAAGGCTTGTGTTGGTTGCTGCAATTTATGACTGGTGTCCCTCCTCTGTCACAGGCAGCTTTTCTGTGTGATATTATTGGTCATTGGCATTCCCACCAGGTGTGGCTCCAAGGTCATGCATGCAGCATTGGGGATTGCTTTAAAAAACAATGAGCCTTTCCAGAGGAATCTTAAAATCGTTCAGCCAGGCTTCACAGGAGAGAAGTTGCACTTTCCCACAGGGAGTGCTGTTACTACAGACGAAACCAATGCAAGTGTTCCTGAACAATCTGATTGAAATTTTTAAAATGTGATTTGGGAATTTTTAAATTCCAAAGGATTTGCTTTTATTTGTTCCATTTATGCTCAAATTCAACACTTTGCGCCTTGGCCTCCATAGCAATAGCCATTACCTGGCACATTACAAAGACAGCTTCGCCATCGTTGATATTTGTAGTGATCTCAGGCAAGTCACATCTTAATTGTCACATGCAGCAGATAATTTTCTCTCCCTTCACCCCCCCATCCTATGTATCTGATTTGTCAGTTGTCAGTTCATATTTTTTGTTTGTTGGTATCTCTCTGTTATAAAACCGTTGTGTATTGACTTTCAGCACCAGTTCCAGTACAGCCCCATCTCCAGATCTGAAGAAATACCCACAAAATTATTCGGTTAGTCTTTAAAGTGCTACATGACTGCTTTTTTGTTTGGTTTGCTCGACATCAGTTTGCTGTCTCTGCTGATGGACCTTGCCCTTCTGAAGCAACGAGCAACCGGGAGTCTCTTGATGAAGCTGCCTTTCCCTTAGAAACGGTATGGCTCTGGAGCTCAGCTGTCTTGACGGCAAAATTCAGAGAGATGGGACCATGTGGTCTCCGGACTCGGTAGGCCGCCTGTTTTAGAACAGACGGAATCTAGCCAGCTATCTTTTACCCATGTTTGGATCAATGCACTTCTGCGAATCTGGGGTTCCTATGCTGAACTTTACACAAAAAAAAAGTAAAAAAAAGAAACCTCAACTCTGCAATCGCCTGAGAGATGAGTGTATTGCCTTGCCCTGACCTGCAAGCCACTCTGTCAGAGATCATCAATGTCACCGCTCCCATTACCGATTGCCACAACCCCAGGAAAGCCCTAATGCTTACATTCCAGTCAGTCTTCATTCCTAGGCAGCTGAAGTTGTTTTTCTAAGTTTTGGCAGCCTTCTGCACAAATGCTCCCACCCATGCTTATAAAATCCTCAGAGCAGCCAGGGGGTAGATCTAACCAAGTAGCATTCCCTCACCCTTGCCCAAGGCAACACTGATCTCTCCAGCATATTGTTCAGTCTAGAGTCATTATTGTTAGGGGACTGCCCCAGCCATTCAGACTCTCTTAGTTCTGTTTTCACGGATAGACCAAACTCTGCTGTAAATCAGGGGACCAGGAGTGTGCAAAGTGCAGGGGGATGGGCCTCCTTGGGGGCATGAAATTTCTTAAGGGGAGCTGAGCGCGATCGGCTGCTGCGTCTCAGGCTCATCCATCTCATTCCAAATGTTGCACTCTGTTCCTGTTTTGATGTCTGTGCATTCACATTTATACGCCGATTAACGACATTTATACATTTTACAGACTTCTTTTCTTACACACCCCAAAAGGGTTTTTTTTTTTTTTTCCATATGAACATTACCGACGTTGCCATTGGTTTGGATGACTTTGGACAGGTTGCAGGGGGCCCTGCTAATTGCAGGGCCGAAAAGTGGGGCCCGGCTTAAAAAGCTGGCTCACGTCTGCTCTAAACGACACTTGTGCCTAGCGATGAAGTCAGTGAATACCACCAGCCTCACTGCAGGGTAACTGAGATCAGAGCCTGGCTGTGGTGTCCTGGTTCCTCCCCCTTGGCCCATTGAAATCAGCATCCTCCCTTGGCTCTTTCTCCGCATGTGGAGCGAGCAGCTGGGGCTGGTGCCATTAACATCCCAGGAAAGGCAGCACAGCCTTTATGCTGTTCACCTTCCCGAGCTGAGCCACTGCAGTGTACCCAGCTGCCTCTTTCTCCCTGCATAAGTACCCCCCGGCTCCTCCCATAGTGACTTTTGTTCCACTCTCCCCTCCCAGATCCTCAGGCTCCTCCACAGCAGACGAAGCCCTGCGGAGCCCTGCCTGGGCAGCAGGCCACGTTCCCTCGCAGCCAACCAGCCGGCTTTTCCAGAGCCCCGTTTAAGAGTTGGATGGCGGTGGATTTCCATCCCCCCCACCTCCTCCCATGCCTGTGGACGGGGTTGGGTGCTCAAGCTCTGCTCCAGCTCCTACTCTTCGGGGTCAGGGCCGCAGCGCCGTCGGAACTCCTGCCCGTGTTCGTGGATCCATTTGTTGGCCACTGAAAGAGACGAGGGCAATACGCACTGAGAGGGGGCGGCACTGTGTGGCCCAGCAGAACAGAGAGTGTAAAGGAGACGCCAGGAAGGGATATGAGCCCTCCTGAGTCAGCCGCTCTCTCGCTGAAGGAGCCCAAGGGAGAACTCCCTGATGCGCAGGTTACGCTACAATCTCCCACCTTGGACTTTCTTTCTCTGAGGGTGTGGGCTCTGGGGTGGGACTGCCGACGAGGGGCTTGGGGTGCAGGGAAGGCTCCAGTCTGGGGCCAAGGGGTTTGGAGATGCGGAGCAGGCTCAGGGCAGAAGCTTGGGGTGGGGGTGCAGAATCGGGGGGGGTAGTTCGGGACTTAGAGTGCCAGGGAGAGCTCAGGGCTTGGCCATAGGTTTGGTGCACAGAGTCTTACCTGGCCCAGCTGCAAACTCCCCTTTTGGGGAGGTGGAGAACAGGTGGCGCCAGACAGCCTGCACTGCCCTGTGGTCACCTGTAGGTACCATCCCGTACAGCTCCCATTGGCTGTGATTCCTGGCCAATGGGAGCTGTGAGGGTGGAGCCTCCAGACGACTGCAGCGCTGGGACAGAGCTTCCCGGTGGTCACGATGATGTGGCTCCTGCCAGACGGCAGGAAGAGCGGAGCTGGACCTGCTGGGCCATCACCAACCACTGAATCACACCTGGACGGCCCCCATTGTCCCAGGGCAGCATCAGTGAAGGGATGTCTGCATCCCAGGCCTTACCCTGCAAAGAGCCCGGAGCGCCTGCGGCAGAGGATTGCTAGTGATCTGAAGGTGTCTCTCATCTGCTGCCTGATTCTACTGCCCTGTGGCTCTTTCGGCCTTGCTGCACCCTCTCCGGTACTTCTCCGCCGGGTCGTCCTCTGCCCATGCTTCACTGCCCCCAGGTTTCAAAGAACAGCCCTGCCCTGCTCAGGGAGGCTAGCGGGCTGTGCGTGGTGATGCCCTCAGCTGTCTCTGCTTACCCCATTTGTCTCCCGCGAGAACTGGGCACCCAGCATGGAGAGTGTCCCCGTTCCCGGCTCCGTTCCTGTGCAGGTTCCACCAAAACAGAGCCGCGTTCTGGAAACGAGAAGAGAGAGACGCCCGGTGGGTGGAGGGCTCCCGCCACGGCCCGCGTAGCCCGGGGTGAGCGGGCATCACAGGTTCCGTTGCTGCACGTCTGCGGCAGAGAGGAGTCTGCAGCAGCCTCTCCTTGGGCGGTGAAGCGCGAGCTGTAGCAGTTAATGTTTTTAGCACTGGCTTGCCCAGGTTCTGTCCTGCAGCGTGGCAGCTGCCCCCCTACGCACACTGAAATGAGCTCTTTGTGTCTGGGGAGCCCTAGGGACCTGCTAAGGTCATCGCGCAGGAAAAACAGTTGGAGGAGAGTGGTTTGCTGCACACACACACACACTCACTTGCTATTCAGCCGTCTTCCCATGGCCCTCCCATTACAGGGGAGGAACTGAGACGTTTACTTGATGAAGGCTGCAAACTCTGCCCCTGCTGCTTAGCACTCCTGGGGAAGAAGACCCCATAGTCCAGAGGGGAAACAGCAGGCTTGGGGCTGATGTGCTGAACCATGGGTCAGGAGACCTGGCCAGTGCAAAGAGTCTTTGCAAATGCTCTGGTACCAGTGACTGGCCGGCCCAAGGAGAACCTCCTGCATGGCTCAGGATCTGAGTCCAAACTTACATTCAGCCTGTTCTGATGTGGGGGCAGCCACCACCCTCTCCCCACTCTGCCCTGTGGCAACACCGATGTGATCTGAGCACTGCAGGAGATGCTCATTGGGCCAGAGGCTCCATAAAACCAGGGGCATGGAGGCCCCTTGGCCCTGTGGGAGTGGAGAAAACGGGCTCAGTGGAAATGTGGATCAGGCCCAATCAAACCCCAAAGGGTGGGAAACTCACCTGGCTTGTGGCTTCTCAGCCCAGGTCTAAGCCCAAACTGTGAGCCCAAACCTGCCCCTGCCAAAACTTCAGGAGAGCCCTGTTCCTGAATGGAAACGGGCAGCTGGCCCCTAGCTATACAAAGGGCTGAACCCCACCCCCAGAGCCAGCTGCTCCAGATGTCTGGATCTGGACTGGCACAGCTCTGGCACAGAATGGAACTGCTCTTTGAAGAGAGCTTCCCTGTGTGCTGAGGAGGGCTCAGGAGAACTCAAACCGAAGTTTGCACAAGCCAAAGCTGCACCCAGCACTGTGTATAATGCTCACCCAGGGTGCTGGCACCTGTCCCTTGGCACAGCCCAGCCCTGAGATGTGACTGCCGTTCCAGCTGACCAAACAGAGCAGCGTCATGCTCAGCCAGGCACTTACTAGCCTTTTCTATGGTGTAGCAACGAATGGCCCCAGGGAGAGGATTCCACTTGGATGTGTTACTTATGGCACAGATGAGGAATCAGACAACACAAGAACTGGAAGGGACTGCAAGAGGTCAAGTCCAGTCCCCCCGCACTCAGGGAAGGACCAAGCACCATCCAGAGCATAACCTGTCAGATATTATTCCAGCCTGCTCTGACATATCTCCAATGATGGAAATTCTGCAACCTCCCTAAGCAATTTATTCCAGTACTTAACCATCCTGACGATTTGGAAATTTTTCCTAATGTCCAACTTAAACCACCCTTCCTGCAATTTAAGCCCGTTGCTCCTTGTCCTATCTTCAGAGAATAATTTCTCTCCCTCCTCTATGTAACAATCTTTTAGATACTTGAAATCTGCAATCATGTCCTCTCTCAGCCTTCTCTATTCCCAAGGAAACAAACCCAGTTCTTTTCATCTTCTCTCATATGTCATCTAAAATGGCAGGCTGGAGTTGTTGATGCAAGTATCTGAGGGCAGGGCTGTCCCTTCCCAGCAGTGCTGGAGAGACCGTATTTCTGGAGATTATGCTGGACACCCTCCCCGCCACTCACCTTGACCACAGGCACACTGAAGTTTGCATAGATAAAGGCGGTGGATCCTCCAGCTTCTACGGAGCTCAGCTGAAAACAAAGGCAGCGCTCATTGTACCACTGCAATTTTACAAAGCCTCTTTCACAAGGGGGAGCTTTACCAGGGAGGTTGTTTTTCACAGAGGGATATTAAGGCACAGAGCGGCTCGCTGATTTGCTCGAGATCACACTGCCTCCGAGGCCATGGATAACTCTGCCCTTTCCTGCTTGTCTGTCCTCGTCTTCTATCACATGGCTCTGCCAATGCTGCCTTTCAGCCAATTTGTTGGCTTCTCTCACACACTTCTGTGTATTTTTTAACCACTGCCTGGAATGCCCTCCCTCAGCTAACTTGTACCACACTCCATGTGAGCAACACCCACCAGGGCAGAGCGAGGCTGGTGTTAGCTCATTGTACCAACCCTGGGCCAAGGTTCTGTAGGATCTAACCCTTCAGTCTAAACAATATGTCTAGCCCCAGTGAAAAGGAAGAAAAGCTGCTGCCTGAGATTGTGCACAGAGCTTGTCTAGCCCTCGGTGCGGCAAGAACAGGTCAAGAGCTATTTAGAAAAGCTAGACACACACAAATCCATGGGTCTGGATTTAATGCATACCAGGGTACTGAGGGACTTGGCAGACCTCACTGCCGAGCCTTTAGCTATTATCATTGAAAACTTGTGGAGCTCTGGAGAAGTCCCGGATGATTGGAAAAAGACAAATGTAGTGCCCATCTTTCAAAAAGGGAAGAAGGACAATCCAGGCAACTCTAGAGCAGTCACACTTACCTCAGTCCCTGGAAAAATCATGGAGGGGATCCTCAAGGAATCCATTTTAAAGCACTTGGAAGAGGGGAAAGTGATCAATAGTAGTCAACATGGATTCACCAAGGGCAAGTCATGCCTGACCAATCTGATTAGCTTCTATGATGAGCTAAAAGGCTCTGTGGACATGGGGAAGCCAATGGATGTGGTATATACCTTGACTTCAGCAAAGCTTTTGATATGGTCTCCCACAACATTCTTGCCCATAAGTTAAGGAAGTATGGATTGGATACATGGACTGTAAGATGGATAGAAAGCTAGCTAGAGGGTCAGGCCCAATGGGTAGCAGTTAATGGCTCAATGTTTGGTTGGTGGGTGGTTTCAAGTGAGGTGCCCAAAGATCAGTTTTAGGGCCAGTACTATTCAACATCTTTACTAATGACCTGGATGAGGGGATGGATTGCACCCTCAGCAAATTTGCAGGTGACACTAGGCTGGGAGGTCAGGTAGATACTTTGGCGGGTAGGGATAGGATCCAGAGTAACCTCGATAAATTGGAGGATTGAGCCAGAAGAAATCTGATGAGGTTCAACAAGGACAAGTGCAGAGTCCTACACTTGGGATGGAAGAATCCCAAGCACTGTTACAGGCTGGGTCCATACTGGCTAAGTAGCAGTGCAGCAGAAAAGGACCTGGGGATTAGGGTGGATGAAAGGCTGGATAAGAGTTGACAGTGTGCCCTTGTAGCCAGGAAGGCTAATGGGATATTGGGATGCATTAGGAGAAGCATTTCCAACAGATCTAGACAAGTTATTATTCCTCTCTATTGGGCACTGGTGAGACCTCATCTGGAGTATTGTGTCCTGTTCTGGGCCCCCCAATATAGAAAGGATGTGGACTTACTGGAGCAGGTTCAGCAGAGGGCAATGAAAATGATTAGGGGGCTGGAGCACATGACCTATGAGGAGAAGCTGAGAGATTTGGGGTTATTTAGTTTGCAGAAGAGAAGTGTGAGGGGCAATTTGTTAGCAGCCTTCAGCTTCCTGGAATAGGGCTCTAGAGAGGATGGAGAGAGACTGTTCCCAGTAGGGACAGATGGCAGAACAAGGAGCAATGGTCTGAAGTTAGAGAGGGGGAGGAGTAGGTTGGATATTAGGATAAAATATTTCACCAGGAGAGTGGTGAAGCATGGGAATACGTTACTGAGAGAGGTGGTGGATTCTCCATCCCTAGAGGTTTTTAAGTCCCAGCTTGACAAACTCCTGGCTGGGATGATTTAAGTTTGGGTAGATCCTGCTTTAGGTGGGAGGCTGGACTCAATGACTTCCTTAGGTCCCGTCTAGCCCTAGGATTCTCTGATTTTCTGATTTGATGTTGGGGCAGTCACCCAGAGCTCAGAGAGGTGTGGATTGCCTTAATCCATCTCAAAGGGGTGTCAACCCTGATTCCTAACGACTACCTGAAACATTGTTAACTCTTTCACTGCGGATCTTTTTAATCAGAAATATGTAGCTGGTCTGGGGTTGTGCATGGAGGTTGTATAGGGCCCATTCACTCCTACTCTGACCCTTGCACATGGGAACTGAAAACAGGAGGCTCTCTGCTCTAACCACAAGTCCCCAGTCTAACTGCTTGATATAGCTGCAGTTTAGCTCAATCTGATTGACGCTCCCTGTGAATGTTGTGGCTAGGCATCTTTTAACCACTCTTCACACACTGAGAAACAAACCCCTGCCCAGATCCCAGCGGGCAGGGAATACTCACATAGATCATGACTGTGGCTAGTCTGTTACCCGACTTCATTCTGTAAAGGGGACTCTTTCTCGACTGCATCAAAAGAGAACAGATGTTCATTCACAGTCCCGGCACCGCTGCACTATTCAGAACAGACATTAATATGACCAGTGCTACAGGATGAGGCGTTGTGCTCAAACGAAGCAGTTCAGGCCAGAAGCATGACCTACTTTAATAAGAGCCTCAGTGCACAGCTGCTTGGAATGTTGAGACAGAAATTGGAAATTAACTATGGGGAAGGGGGAAATAAAAAACAATGGTCAAAATCACCTATGCCGCGTGTTTGCGTCTGCCACCAGGCTGGTAAGCAAATGATCCTGTAGCAGATTCCTAAATACGGAGGCTACTTGAAGCACACGTACTGGATTTGCTACATTTACTGTCCCTGACGTGAAGTTCTGCGAGGCTTTACTATGATGGAAACAACAAACACTTGGCAGATTCTGTTCTAAGTTCACCATCATAATCAATAACCACGGGCTCAGCTCCCGCTGGTGTCTGATGCCTCTCTCGCTGTTAATGAGAAGTCACTCCACTGAAATCAGGGCTGTGTCTGCACTTGCATGCCTCTTTCAAAAGAGGCATGCAAGTGAGGGAAATTGAACATGCAAATGAAGTGCAGATTTACATACCTAACACCTCATTTGCATATTCTTCTTTCAAAAGAGCTTCTTTTGAAAGACAAAAAGCAGTGTAGAAGTGGCTGTTTCGAAAGCAAACCCCATCTTTGAAAGAGCCCTTCTTCCCATAAAAATCTAAGTAAATCTGCACCTTATTTGCATTTTCAATGTCCCTCATTTGCATGCTTCTTTCAAAAGAGGAACGCAAGTGTAGACACAGCCCAGCAGTCAGCGAGGTGTAGAACAAGTGCACATAAGATCAGCATCAGCCTATTGCGTGATATGCACAGATCTGGCTTTAAAATGCCAATTATTGTTCACTGGAAATGGGAAATTCTGTTTTCATTATCTCAAAATGCCCCACGAAAATGGTTTGTATTTCCACTGAAAGGCCCTGAGACAAAACCAGGAGATTTTTCCAGGTAGACGTTTCCATTTAATTTTTTTTAACCCCAAACCAAAGATTTATTTATTAAAAAAATTTGCTATTTCAACTGTTTCAACAAGAAGACTGGAATATTTCAACCCAAACAAAAATCGGCAGTGAAAATTTTTCATTTTGGTTGAAAAGCCTCCCCTTTTTTTTCTTTGTTAATACCAAAAGGGTTCCAATGAAAACACTTCACCCAGTTGTGAATATATTACAAATGCCCTTCCAGTGGGCTGTGCTGTGGCTGGCAAATTCACTCACAGGAGCAAGGACTATAAGACTCTCCTACATAGTCTCACAGAGACGTCCAGCTCCACGGCGCCACTGATTACAGACATTGCTGCCCCTTTGGCCATTTCGTCTGTCGCAAAGAGACCAGGGACCTGGGGCTTCCAGAAGGGAGGTGGTTTTTAAGTCAGGTGGAGAGGATGGTGCAAAAGAACTCCATGAAATAACCAGCCTGATCAGCATGACAGCCCAGGCATAATAATGAAACCCCAGTAAGCTGCTTCATGGCTTGGTGAGCCCCATGCCAGTCCCAACAGACGTCAATGAAAAGATTGCCATTGACTTCATTGGCTCAGGCACAATGTGAAAGTGACCCTGCATTTGAACTCTGAATTACACCCCGGTCTTACCAGGTTTGTTACTTACTGTGGCATGGTCAAAATGAGGCTCATAGTGTCCGCCTATCCCATAATTCACCACCTGGAGGTACTCCGCATAAGGCGGGCGAATGTTCAAGCCAGTCAGGGCTGCGATCCTCCGATCTAGGGAGACAATCACTGGGTCGACGGTGTCCTTCAGCCAGGCACTAGAATGCACAGCAGACAAGCTTAGAGCACTCGCCAAAAACAGCTGGCACCAGGATCCCCACGGGTGGCATCTGTTCTCCATGCCTGACCCACTAGAGTCGTCCGGCCAAGTCAATCGACTTCCGCTGGGAAAGAGATTCCCTAGGGAGAAATCTGACTCCATGTTTGTAAGGTGCATTAGGGCTGGGGTTATTATGCTGATTGGATAGATGGGGAAACTGAGGCAGGGAATGAAAAGGGGCTGGATTATTGAGATGGGAAGATAGACTTGTGGCAAACCTGTACTTTGCGTGTGCAATAAAACCATGATGTACTGCCCAATGGGGATCAATTGAGTCAAATGGGCATCAGATTAGGCTCCAAGGGCTAGATTTTGAAAGGTATTTAGGCACCTAGCTGCATCTTTGGGAACCTAAACACCTTTAAATGACTAGTGCGGGGTGACTTGTCCAAATATACACAGTGCATCTGTAGCAGAGCTAGCAAAAAAAAAAAATAAACAGGTCTCCTGTTCCTGAAACAAAACTAGCCTTCTTCCTGTATCTATCACACAGCTGTATCTATCACTCAGAGCAGAGGCTGTTCCTAACAGAGACAGTGCATGGCAGAAGGCTCAGCTGTTGTCTGAAGGCTGCAGGTAAACTGTGTCCAGCAGAGGGATCTCTACTTTCCTGGAGGTGGTTCCATGCAGCCCTGAAAGTTTCTTGCTGTGCCAGGAGTATTTCCACCAAAGGGTTTGCCTTTGTTATAGTCCCAGAGGCAGCATGATTTGGATCAGCACATGGAAACCTTAGTCTTCTACCAGATCCATTTGCTGACATTGGGTCCTCTGTCGACCAGCCTGTCAGAGGGCTCCAGAATCTGCCAGATTCTGTTCACCATGTTAGCTAGATACAGAGCAGAACCAGCCCCCGGAATGCAAACGCTCTGGGGTATGGGGTATGCAGTGTAACCCCAAAGATAAATTCCACAGATGGCGCCTTTTTTAGTATTGTATGAAGTGTACCTAGAGGCCTCAAGCAATGTCAGTGCCTCATTGTGCTAGGAGCTGTACATCCACACACAGTCGGTCAGGCCCAGAGCCTGAAAGCCACTTAGGTGCCTCGCTCCCTTTGATTTCAATGTGAGTTAGGTGCTCAAATCCCTTTGAGGAGCTTGGCCATGGTCCCTGCCCCAAAGAGCTTACAAGAGAAAGAGAGAAGCCAGACAGAAGGTAGAAGCAAGAAGAGGTATTGTATCCCCATTTTACGTCAGGGACAACTGAGGCTCAAGGCGGTTATGGTGCAATCTCCGCTGCAATAAAGACCAGGGTCCACGTCAGCTGACTCAAGAGGGGAAGGGATCAGGCATTCCTCAGCCACAGTGACCCTGACAGTCCACGAGAGACGACTGCAAAGGTGCAAAAGCCACCCTGCTCCCCACCACCACCCTGGCCTGTGCAAAGGGCTCTGTGCCAGCAGTACCAATGAGCACTCAGAATGGCACCAGCTGGCAGAAGAATTCCCAGGATCCGGCCTTACGTTGCCGCTGCTTTTGGATTCCAGGAAATATGCAGAAAGGGGCGGAGCAACCCAACCTCTGTGAGACAGTAAGAAAGAAAACGATCCCTTTCCTCTGAATGGCTGCCCCTTGCCAACGGCCCTGAACTGCTGCCCATGTGCCGAAGTCACATTACACGGCGCGGGCAAGTCATCAGGGCAGAATGTGGCCTGCGGAGCCGGCCATATGGAATAGATCAGCTTCTGGCGAATAGCTGAATCCCATCCAGACGTATGTCTGAACCGCCTCATCTGTCCCATCGGTTTTCAGCCGCAGGGATTGTCAGGGTCGTTACAAGGTCTGCAGAGAAACCTGCTTTGCATGCAGAATGTTAAACCCGGAGACACTCCAGTCTTGCTTTTTACAGGATGCCTGAGTGTGGTCTGCTGTTCCCATTAGAATGGCTGGACTGAGTCCTGCCTGTGCTACTGACATACTGTGTAGCTTTAGACATGGCTCTGTGCCTCAGTTTGCCCTCTCTGCATGACAGCAGGAGTTACACCAATGGGGGCCTCGTTGCAGAAGTGGCAGCTGGAATTTCGAACGCTCATGAAAGGCTTCCAGATGCTCAGGGGGACGTGCTGTGTATCTCAGTAGTATTAGATTGAGTCTGTCTCTCGGATGCTGTGCTCACTGCATGCAAGTTCCTCTGGTAAGAGGCTCAGGTCCTTGGCTTTTAAGTTAATTTATCCAGTTGTCATTTCCTTCTTCCCTTGTTTCAACCTCCCCTTTGTTTTCAGGGTGCTGTTGTGACAATAACCTTCTTGCTGGCAATAGGGTGATCCCTGCTCGGGCCCCTTCTGCTGTCTTTAGCAGCCCCCTGGAACTGCGTGGGTTAAAAAACCTCCTTCTCCAGCTGGCTCTGAGCCTGGGAAATGAATTCCATCATAAACGGGGCATCTGGGGGTGGCGGAGCCTGGAAATATTTACTGGGATCATTGCAAAACCACACTACCCCGGGCCTGGAGTCTGGATTTAACTCTCCTCCCCTGCAGGGAGCCAGGGTAACTGAGCAAGCGATTGTTTGGTTTCCAGCCATACCTGCTCCTCCTGCCGCAGCCTGGAAAGCTGTTACTGCAGGGGAGCTCAGCCAGCAGGGAAGGCATCTGAAGCCCTGCACTCCTAGGATGCTGGTTTAAACTCAGCCTAATGCAAGACCGATTGAATGTTCCCCTCAGCTGAAATGAATCAATATCCCTCCCATACTGCCCGCTTTGCGTCCCGGTGGGTGCATCTGCACTGGCACGGGAGCTGTCATTGCTGACAGGAGCAGACATACAGGAGCTGGCTCTGAGCTCGTGTGCTAAAAATAGAAGTGGCGCTGCCACCGTGGGCAGGGCTGGGTGCTGCCAGTATGGGCTCCCGGTCTCAGACAGGATCCTACTCGAGGCAGGGAGCCCATCCTGCTGCTGGCACGGCTGGATGCTATTTTAGCCGGCAACCTCGACCGGAGGTAGCGCAGGTCTGTCTCCTGGAGCTGCATTGCCCCTCCAGTGCAGATACGCCCTAGGACATGGATTTTCCCAGCTCCTAGTAAAAGGTGACTGTGGAGACATCGGTGTCTTTTATTGTTACCTAAGCGTGATTCCTCCATCCCCTCCAGTTACACCCAGGTCAATCCAAAACAGCTCCTGGACTGGGCAGGTGAGGGGCAAAGTGGGCCTCCTGGGAGAATTTGGGCAACACCCGAATTCCTCAGTTCTCCCTCTGTACAGTCAGGGGGACAACCCTTCCCTGGGCTGTTGTGCCTCTCTGTGAGCGCTTCGGCACCGGCTCCCTGGGTGTGTCTACACTGCCACCGTATCGTGGGTGCCAATGGCTGCAAAGCGGCGGTGGCACGGACCAGCCACCCAGGTAGAAGCTTGCCAGGGACTCTGAGCAGGTGCAGCTTCCTCGTTATTGGTACAAGCATACAGCATACATCGACAACACAACAGGGGGATGGGTTGACCTAGCTGAGGTGGCTTTGGTCTAGACCATTGGTTTTCAACTGAACTAGGCCAAAGCCACCTCAGCTAGGTCTACCTGTCCCCCTGTTGTGGTGTCGATGTATGCGGTGTGTTAGTACAGCACCAAGCACCATGGGACTCAGACACCCCAGGTGCCATTTGCCCTAGGCAGCCTGGCCCGCCAGGGAGTTCCAGGAGGCGTGGCATTCCAGCGGTCAGATCCCTGGTGCCTGGGTGTCAGGGGCAGGTAGTTACCTCTTACTTATCCGGTACTCAGCTTTCTGCTGCTTCTCTTCGGAGGCAACCACCGATCTCTGCAGCTGGGCGTCAGGGAGAGGAAAGCATGAGAGAAAGTGAGAGGCTGTAACAAACAGGCGCTGCAGCCACCCGCCATCACATCTGGGGAGGCAGGTGTAACCCATACACCTAACGGTGTGGTTCCCTGTCCCATGGAATGGCACCTAGACCACTCACGCTATGGTCTACACTACATTGACCTGCTCAGCATCAATCTTCCGGGTTCCATTTTGCATGAGTGGGGATGCGTGAAATTGACCTCTCGGGGTTGCGGTCAAGCCCTGTACTCCTTACGAGACGGGAAACTCTCCTGTCGACCTGGTTCAATAGGGACAGCCACATAAGCCGAGCACAGATAGGTTGATTCTAGCTCCGCGATTGCTGTAGCTAGAGTTGCATCTCTGTGGTCAACTTACTTTGCCTGGGGTAGATATAGACTCACACAGAGAAACACTTTAACAAGCATGGGCACTCCTAGTTGGAGCCCTGGACCTGTGCATTCAGCTGCTGTGCCAAGAGGGGGTGCACAAAGTGTTATTACCCAGCCAGTGAGAGCAGGGCCCTGAGGCACCTGCTTCTGAGTATCTGGCCGGCACCACCAGCCCAGCAAAGCGTCTTCCCAGTGACTGAGGGGCTGCCATGGTGCGGTGGGAGGGGGGAAGGGATGGCTGACCAAAGGCCAAGCCCAGTGCGCTACAAGAGCCTCCATACGCTGGGCCCGTCAGGAGAGTGAGGCCAGCGGGAGACTCTTGTACAGCCATTAATCTCCATGGGGACCGGTTTGCTCTGGTACCAAGGCACCAGGTCTGCCCAGAGGGGCAGCTAAAGGGATGTGGTTTACTCAACACATGGCCCAGGTGGTTCTGTCCCTCTCTTTTTGTTACTTCTCTAACTAGCAGCTCCTCTGGCTGGGAGACAATCCGCCACGGCCCCCCTGGCCCTGGCCCTGGCCCTGGCCCTGGCCCTGGCCCTGGCCCTGGCCCTGGCCCTTCTAAAGAACCTGCCTGACGACTGCTGTCTGATCGCCAATGACAGCAGGGCCAACAGCCACTGTGGGCTAGCGCAGGAGGGAGGCCCAGCTCCACCTCCCCAGAAGGGGTGGGGCCAAAGATAGAAGGGGTGGGGTCTAGGGTAGTCAGCCCTTAGCGCCACCCAGATCACGGTGATCTCCCACACTCTCTCCAATCCCTCAGAGCTGCACATGCAGCTGCTCTGGCCGTTGCCCACGTGGCAAGGTGGGAGGAGGCAGGGCCAAGGGCAGAAGGGGTGTGGCTTAGGGCAGTCAGCCCCGCACCCCGCCATGCCCCCTCAGAGCTGCACACAGAGCGGTACACAGGGCTGCTGCGGCATTCCAAAGGGGGCCAGAGCAGCTGCCCTCTTTGCCGGCCCTGTTTGCCGGCCTGCCTCTGGGCCCCTTTGAAACAGCAGGCCCCTGTGCTAACATCCCTCTTGCCCTCCCTGTCAGCAGGCCTGTCTCACAACTATTCACCCTGTTCCAAATGGTGAGCTGGCTGTTGGTGCTCACCATCGGGTTAGGCCAGATGGCCGTTCACGTTTCTAAGGTGCCTTCTGTGTTTAGGAACTTAGCTCGGTGCACAATTTCTAAGGCCACTGCTGAGCTCTGTGTAGCTCGAAAGCTTCCCTCTCCCACCCACAGAACTCAGGCCAATAACAGGCACGGCCTCACCCCCAGTGTCTCTCTGGTATCCTACAGCCAACACAGCTACCACTCCTGTCCCGTATGGGCCACAGAACTTCCCTGCCACAATCCCTGGCTGAATGAGAAGAGATCTTCCAGAAAAACACCCATCCCTGGACAACGCTTCATCCAGCACTCACCTGAGAGGCAGCTCAGACCCACATCTTTCAGCCCAGAAGGAACAAGCCCCTACCACATAAAGCTAAAATCCCACCCCTGGGTACAGGTTTAAGCTGGAGTCCTGAAGGTCCGACCAAGAGCGAACTATCTCCTGGGTTTCTTTGGGTGTGAGCCTGGGGTTGGGACCCATCTGTAGCTATCCAGACATCCCATTTGTCTGCATCTGGCTCACACCCCTAGCTCTGGAGAGGCAGCTCTTGCGGCCAGTAGGTGATTGATGAGTGTTTCCCATGGAGCTGTATGAGGACACGTGTGCATTAGGTCTGCCAGCAGTGTCTGATGAACTCACCCAAGGAGCCGCAAGCTCCTTAACCTTCTCCGCCTCCAGATCACTGATGAAGTCGTGGTACAGGGCAACGTATGGTTGCAGCTGGATCAGCTCTTTTTTCACTGGCTGGAGGATCAGGTACGGATTGTCGTTCATCTCATATGAGCAATGGAGGGCTGGGATCTGATACTGGGTTGGCTGAAATGAAACAAGCCCAAGGAACACATGAGAATCCAGCTGGAGACTCCAGCTTACCGGGGACTGAATCTCATGCAGCTCTGGGGCAAGGATGCCAGCCTTCATGCAGCTCATACTCCTTCTGTCCCAGCAGGGTGGGGAGTAGAATTCACAAAAGGCTGCAAAGAGCTTCTCTGGCAAGGCAGAAGCTGGGAGCCCAGGGTTGGCAATAGGTCACAGGCTGACAGTTCCCTCTAACTTTTTCTGCATGTGTGAAATATTTTTTTACATGCACCAAGGAACATGCAGATGTACACCACTGAGAGAAACACATGCTGCCAGCTGGGGGTGCTCTGCTAATCAGCTGGGCAGCATTTGACTCTCTCCTGGGAGGCTGCCCAAGCGCTCAGCTTACAGGAAACACTGGCTGACAGTGACCCAAAGCCACCAGGGTCTGCTGGGCTTCCCCCTGCCCCCACCTTCTTGCCTGAGAGCCACTAGCTGGGCTAACTGCAGAGCCAATGCTGGGGACCTGCAGCACTCCAAGCCAGGCTCCAGCGTTGGGGTCTGGACCAGCCCCCAGCCCGCCAGAGAGCAGGCCCAGAGGCTGGCACACAGCCAGAGCTGACCAGCAGGTTACACTAACACATGGGTCTGGGTCGTAACACTCACTGCTGCAAGAGGCTGCCTCGGCCAGGTCTGACTGGGCAGTGGGAGAGACCTAACCTCAGCGGCTAGGCCAGGTGTGAGGCACATGGTCTTGGACAAGAAGATGTGGCTCACCAGCTCCCCCTCACCACGTCTGCCAGCTCAGAGCTCCGTACCTGTGAGCCCAGTGTCTGGCACAGCTCTTCATAGAGGTCTCTTGTCTGCAGGTGTGTGACATTTGGCCGCCGCAGGCCCACTTCTGCCTTGGCACCCTCTGGGTTCTCCACCAGGAGCCTTTCATACTTCAGGATGTTTCTAGCGATCCTCTTGTTGCTGGGATCTGTTGGAAAAGGCACAACGTTACCCCAACCCAGGGCCAGTGACTTGGACAGCACTTTGGAGCGCCGCAGACTCAGGCATCGCTAGTTCGTTCTTAAGTTTGATACTTTACATCTTGGTCTCAACAACTACAGCAATTAACTTACACATTATAAGGACAGCTTCCCCATCTTTGATATTCCTAGTGACTGCACGCAACCCACTTAACTTAACAGACACTTGCAGTAAGTAATTTTCCTCCCCCTCTGACCTGCCGTTGCCTCTGCCCCCTCCTTCTGTTCCATGTAGTTGCTTCATCAGTTTCTTTTCATTTTTTTTCCATCTTTCAGTTAAATTCTCATTGTGTCAGTTTACTTGTATCAGAATTTGCCAGATCTGAAGAAGTGGGTCTGTCCCACAAAAGCTCATCACCTAATAAATGATTTTGTGAGTCTTTAAAGCACTACAGGGCTGCGTTTCTGTTTTGATCGCTAGCTGGGTCCCCCTGTCAGCTTTTACAGCTTTTTAACCTTGTGTCCCCCCAGTCTGAGAACCAGGGGATCAATGATCACAACAGCCTTTTCTGTCCTTCGTTAAAATCTACGGATCACCCATAGCCTGCATGATTGTCACCAGTGTCCTGCTGTGTGCCATGGCCAAACTGAATTTCATGGGGACAGTGAAGCTCAGATCCTCCGGCTCTGAAAGCTCTGCCCCCTTGCACTTGAGCTAATGAGGGGCTGCTGTCAGCTGACTCCACAGGACACCAGGGCGCAGTTCTAATTCTACCCAGCAGAGGTCAGTGGTGCACATACACCAGCCAGTTGGTTACATGCCATCATATGCCAGCAATGCCCCACTGCAATTTACATTGGCCAAACTGGACAGTCTCTCCGTAAAAGAATAAATGGACATAAATCAGACATCAGGAATGGTAATGTACAGAAGCCGGTGGGTGAACACTTCAATTTCCCAGGACACTCAGTGGCAGATTTAAGGGTGACAGTTCTGAAACAAAGAAATTTCAGAAATCAAATGGAGAGAGAAATCTCTGAGCTGCAATTCGTTTGCAAATTTGACTCAATTAACCAAGGATTAAACAGAGACTGGGAGTGGCTCTCAGCTTACAAAAACAGCTTCTCTGCCCTGGGCGTTAATATCTCCCCCTTAGACTCTGGCAAAGGCTCATATCCCCCTGTCTGATCTGTCTTGTTTTTTCCTCTTTTGATAAGTACTATTGATACTGGGCCATTTCCACCTTGCTGAACAGACCTTGTCAGCTCTGGCTCTCCCTCTTACTGGGACCCCACTCTTTAAAGACCCCTCTGAAACCTGCCCCCTACTCACGCATCAGATGAAGCAGGTCTTTGCCCACAAAAGCTTATGCTCCAAAATATCTGTTAGTCTATAAGGTGCCACAGGACTTCTTGTTGTTCTCGAAGCTAACCGTTGACCCCCATACTCCTCAATCTCACAAGGAGTAAGGGAGGTCAATGGGAGAGTTTCTCCCATCGACCTCCCTCACTGAGGATGGCCAGGTAAGTTGATTGCAGATAAGTCGATTCCAGTTGTGCAATTGCTGTAGCTGGACTTGCATATCTACAATTGACTTTAAGGTCTAGTGTAGACCTGGCCAAAGTTCACTGACAGATAACAAGTTTCAAGCATTTAGAAAAGTAACAACTAGATACTCAGGGGCATCAGACCAATAAATCCTTGGGCCTGATCTCCATCATAAGGCCCTTTTGTGCCACTCCCGTGCTGCAAGAAGAATGAATACTGCCTTCATCAGGCAGCTAAGGATTGCTTGGGGATTGGATCAGAACTTGGACCCTATGCTGCAGCCAGGCTGGTTGGACAGCATGGTGCAGCCGGCCTGCCTTACAGCAGCCCTGGGGCAGCTCTAACTTGCATGTGTAGCCACTTTGGTCCTGGCTACCCTAGAAGTGGGGGATGGGTGGCTTGCCTCCCCCACCTCTGTTGTGGACAGCATGACCTGGTCTATGCACCTGGCACTCAGTTAGCTTGGCATCTTAGGAGATTTACAGCCTGCCATGCAGGAAGAGATGATCTCTTAAAACTGCCTATTCCAGCCCTCTCCCAGTGCTCCTTTGCCAAACACTATACTGTATACTGCACAGCTCAAGAAGGGGCTGTATGGGCCACAGCTGGAGAGACCCTTATTTCCATGACAAGCAGCTTTTCACCCAGAGCGGAGGGAGAAATCACAAATTTCCTGCTGACAATCACATACCGTAGTGAAGAAACTCTCTGGAGAGGCTTAAGGCGTGAGAAACGTTTCCTGCCTGGGAGAGAGAAAGAGAGAGAGGGAGAGGAAAGATGAGTGTCCCTGGAATGACAAATGTACTGTATGCAACTGCCTCCTTCCCCGCTGTTCCTGTGCACCGCAGAAACAGGCACAAACCTCCAGCACAAATGAAGCCAGGTCAGTGGCAGGAATTGGTGGCCTCAGCACACTCGGACTTAGTGGGAGTTCTGATTCCAGTCCAAGGATCAGGGCTCAGGTGGAGCTAGAGCCCTTGGAAATCAGTGGAGCCCTGCTGGCTTCACCAGGCTTTGCATTGGTTCCTGCAGGTGTACACACACAGAGCCCTGGGCCAGTGGGGGAAGACACTTCCCCTAGGGATCTCACCAGCTTTGATTGGCTACTGGGTGCCATTAGAAAGTGCCCACTGGAGACTGGGCCAGCGGTATTCTGGCCACACACCCTCTCCAGCCAGCCCTGCCCCGCCCTCTTCTGGACCAGTGCGGCTTGGCTGCCTGTCCATCATGGGAGCAGGTCGTGCCAGTGGTTTGCATCATCTGCACAACACAGTCCTTCTGGGGGCCCAAGAGCTGCACCACACCAACTAATCTGAGCCTGAACCAAGCTCAGCGTAGCTCCAGCTGGACATCCAAGCTGCTGCGAGTGGCAGCTGGAAGCGGGGAGCAAGGGACAGCGTTCCCTGTAAACTAAGCGCTTGGGCGGCCATCCATGAGAGATCCCGGTGCTGCCCAGCTGATTAGCAGAGCGCCCACAGCCAGCAGCGTGTGTTTCTATTTGTGGTGCCAATCTGCGCATGCCTTGGTGTACATAACAAAATTTATTCTGCACATGGATGGAGAAAATTAGCAGGAACATTGGCGAGGGAGGCAGACTGCCCTCGGGAAGAGTATCTGCGACTGAATCACTCTGAGCTTGAGATTGCCCTTGAGCCAGCAGCTCAATTGCAGGGATGGGATGGATTTGGGGCTCAGAGACAGTGTCCATGCTGGCTCCAGGGGCAGGTCAGATGCGAGCACAAGGGGCTTCCTTCCTTCCTTCCTTCATTCCATGCATGGTAACACGCTGCTCATTCAGCAGGAGGTGTCTGAGCAAAACAGCCGCAGCCCCCGTGCTGGCAGGGGTGTGAATGAGATGAACAAGAGTTTCGTTACTTGAGCAGATGGGGGCGGCGGTTCGCCGGTAGGTGGGTGCCCAGCTCTGGAGGGAGGGTAATTGCTTACTGAGTTGGATGAGGGGCTCCTGGGGGCTGGTGTTGTGGGAGAAATGAGCTTGTGACTGGTGCACAAATAAGTAAAGACACTGGAGAAGGGCCTGGACCTTGCACAGCTTGGGGAGACCAGAACTGGGTTTCCTTTCACCCTGCTATAAATAGAGGAGCCAGCAGCAAAATGCAGCTCCCAGATCTAGGTTTATACACATCTCCTAGAACTGGAAGGAGTCATCTAGTCCAGTCCCCTGCCCTCTTGGCAGGACCAAGCACCATTCCTGGCATCTATTTGCCCCAATCCCTAAGTGACCTCCTCCAGGATTGAACTCACAAGCCAGGGTTTAGCAGGCCAATGCTCAAACCACTGAGCTATCCCAGCCCAAAAGGAGTTTAGGCTGATCTAAAGGCCAGACCCTCTCCGGGGCTGCTGTGGCAAAGTGTCCTGATACTGGTGTAGTCAGCTCTGGGGGTGGACACAGACTGGCATAGATGGATCCCCTGGGCACAGAGCCAGTGTTCTAGTTCCTACACAGCCTCTTCCCATGTGCTGGAATAGAGGGCGTGGCCAGGGAAGGGAGGGATGGCCAGGATGCCCTGGTGATCTCTGACTTGTGCGCAGGCTGTCCAAGGGTACAACTCAGAGGGGGGTTAAAGGCATGACTGACACCCCCTCCCCAGCTCTGCACAGTCTGGGGGCTGGGCCCAGGTGTTTGGATCTGGGGTGCTGGTTCAGGTCTTGTTTCCACAGGCTTCCAGTGCAGAGCCCCTCACAGTACCCAACAAGCTGGTGCTCCCTGCAGAAGGGTTTTCTAGCTGAGTGCAGAGTGGAATGTGGTCCTGCCCGACCGGCTGCCCCAGGACTCACCTTGAAATAGGAAAAGGCCAGATGGTCCAGCGCATCCTCTAGGCTGCCCTCGTCCTCTGTGTTCCAGTCACCGTAGGAGCTGCGGAACAGGCTGACGGCCTCCTCCAGCCATGCGATGGAGTGGTAGTAATCCTCCATGTCGTACGCCACCTGCAAGGTACCAGATCGATACTGAGGGCTGGAGCCGAGCAATGTGGAAGGGAAGGAAATACATCCACAGGCCATGTGAGATCACAGTTTGGTCTCAGTGCTGCAGCTCAGACCAAAGTCAGTGGGTGAAACCCTAGTCAGACTCCCCCAGCTCATTATTATTCATGCTCTTGCTGAACTTAGGCTACGTCTAAACGTGAAGCCTACTTCGAAGTAGCTTATTTCGATGTAGCGACATCAAAAGAGCCTATTTCGATTAATAACGTCTACACATCCTCCAGGGCTGGCAACGTCGATGTTCAACTTCGACGTTGCGCAGCACCACATCGAAATAGGCGCAGCGAGGGCACGTCTACACGCCAAAGTAGCACACATCGAAATAAGGGTGCCAGGCACAGCTGCAGACAGGGTCACAGGGCGGACTCAACAGCAAGCCGCTCCCTTAATGGGCCCCTCCCAGACACAGTTGCACTAAACAACACAAGATCCACAGAGCCAACAACTGGTTGCAGACCCTGTGCATGCAGCATGGATCCCCAGCTGCAGCAGCAGCAGCCAGAAGCCCTGGGCTAAGGGCTGCTGCACACGATGACCATAGAGCCCCGCAGGGGCTGGAGAGAGAGCATCTCTCAACCCCTCAGCTGATGGCCGCCATGGCGGACCCCGCAATTTCAATGTTGCGGGACGCGCAACGACTATACGGTCCCTACTTCGACGTTGAACGTCGAAGTAGGGTGCTATTCCCATCCCCTCATGGGGTTAGCGGCTTCGACGTCTCGCTGCCTAACATCGATGTTAACGTCGAAATAGCGCCCGACACGTGTAGCTGTGACGGGCGCTATTTTGAAGTTAGTACCGCTACTTCGAAGTAGCGTGCACGTGTAGACACGGCTTTAGGGCCCTGCTGTGGAAGGGGCTGGACAAATCCGTCATGAGAGGCAGCCCCTGCCCAGTAGAATTTGCAGCCTCCATAGCCAAGACAGTATTGTTACTTCCTGAGAGGCAGTGTTGCCTAATGAACAGAGCACTGGACTGGGACTCAAGACAGCTGAGTTTTATTGGTCACTCTGCCACTGGCCTATTGTGCAAGTCACTGCTCTGTGCCTCAGTTTCCCCAGGATAAAATGGAGTTGATGTTTCTGCTTTCCTTGGCAAAGCACATTGAGATCTACCAAAGAAGAGCGCTAGATAAGAAGGAGGTTATTATTTTCCAATCCTTTTATCCAGAGGGGAACAGGTAAGTGACTTGACTGGCAATATGCAGGAAACCAGTGGCCTAACTGAGACCTGAATGCACTTATCCCGTGTCTATTTCAGGCCTTAGCCACATTCCAACTACACAACTGCCATACTTGGAATTGCATGTCTACAATTGACTTTAAAGTCTGTTGTAAACCTGGCCTTAGTCAAGACACAGCAGGTAAATACAGACAGCCTGGGGAATACTGGCCAGCAGGACAGACAGTGGCCAGCCTGGGGAATATTGGCCAGCAGGACAGACAGTGATCTCAACACACTCACAGCCTACCAGTTTTCACTTTGTGGGGCTTACTTAATTTATCATAGGGTGCTACCCATGCCCTAGATCTACTGAAGCAAATGTGGAGTTCTACATGGTGCAGGGCAAAGGAATCAGGAAATCTCTGCTGCCCCAGCTCTTCCATTCCTATAGCCAGAGGCAGTGGTGAAACCTGTTCTCTGGGCTATAACTGAATTCCCAGAATGCTGTAATGAATCACAGTCAGGAGCAGACGTCTCCGTGCCTGTGCGGCTGCATGGAGGAGGATCGTGGAGTTTGCTACCACTGTCTGCTGGGAATGTTTAAGAGACGAGTCAGAAAGGATCTCGTTGGCAATATTTCAGTAAAGAAATACCCAGCATAATTTCTTGTTCCTGTAACTTTATCATTTCCCCTTGCACAAGCAGGTCACGTTGTATGTGCGAGAGTGAGGGAAGGAAAGAGAAATAAAAATAAATAAATCTGTCAGCAATACATGAGATGCGGGATAGTACAAAAAATAGACTTGATCAAGCTGTTGTTTGGAATTCCATGGTACCCACCGGGGTACTAAATTTTTTTTGGTCTATCCACCTGTTGACCAGGCCTTCATACTGCTCTGACCTCAGAGAAGAAGAGGAATTTCTGCCTACCAACATCTCAGAAACCATTACAAATTTGAGTACAAACCTCTAGGAGAGTTTTAACCCATCACACACTAGGAAATGTGGTCTCGATGAAATTACTATAAGGTGGACGCACAACTAGTTGAAAGGCTATACTCAAAGGCAATGTCTACACTGGAAGCAGCTGTCAACAGAAGTTAGTGTCGACAGGGAAATCACGATAGAACCTTTGTCGACAGATTGCACCTACCCACAACTTGCTCTGTCGACAGGGGATTGCAAGACTGCCCTGCCTTCTAGTGCCAGGAAACGGAATATCAAGTATCAGAGAAGTTATCCATGTTAGTCTGTACCTTCGAGAACAAGTCTTGTGGCACCTTATAGACTAACAGATATTCTGGAGTGTAAGCTTTTGTGGGCAAAGACCCACTTCATTATCTTCCCATAAAAAAAGGAAGACGCATTGTTTTGAAGATGGGGTTTAGTTTCAAAAGAGCAGTGTCTACACTGGTTTTCTGCTTTCGAAAGAAGCTCTTTCAAAATAAGAATACGCAAATGAGGTGCCAGATATGCACATCTGTACCTCATTTGTATACCTCTTTTGAAAGAGGAATGCAAGTGGAGACACAGCCAGAGAGTGTTATCAAGGGTTTTGCTATCAACTCAGAAGGACCTACCTAGTGGGCTTCTGCAGGAGTCAGTCCTGGGTCGTTAATGACTAGGATAACAGAGTAGATAATTTATCAGATTTGCAGGTGACAGCAAGTTGGGTGGGGTTGTAGGCACAGATTCAAAATAACTCAGGCAGATTGGAGAATTTGGCAAGATGAAATTCAATGAAGCACTTCACTTAGGAAGGAGAAAGCGAATGGAGAACTATGACGTGGTCCTGCTTTGAGCACAGGGTGGAACTGGATGACCTCCTGAGACCTCTTCCACCCTAACTGTCTCTGACTCTCTGCTTATATTGTTCTCCAGGTCCATTGAAGGTAGGACAAGAAGTAAAGGGCTTAACCTGCAGCTAGGGAGATTTGGGTTCAATACAGTAAACAGTCAATTTAATGGACTAATAGGGGGAAGGGGTGTCTGTTAATGCCAAAAGTCCATTATATCGAATGGTTCTACTGTATAATGATGCACTGAACTTCCCAGCCCATCGCTCACTCCTGTCCTCTGCTCCCCTCTTTTCTTCCTCCCTCTGGCCCCATTCTTCCCCTCACAGCTCCCTCTCCCTCTCCCAGTTACCAGGAGAGGACCCGAATGCCGGCCTGGCTGCTTCCACCTCCTGCAGCTCTCAGCACTGCGGCGTCTCCAGCCCCCAGCTCTGAGCTGCCCATGTGAAGGTAGCACGTGGCTGCCCCCAGCCTGCCAGTGGGCAGCAGCCTCCCACACCATGGCTGCTGCCCAGCGCCACTGCAGGAAGTGGCAGCCAGGCACCGACATACTCCACGCACACGGGGCTGAGGGAGGAGTTAGCTCCTACGTCCTGCTGCAGCTCCTCACCCCCGGCTCCTCTGGCCCGAGCTGCCCTGGTGGTTCAACCAGCCCTGGGGGCCCAGCCCCTCTGGCAGTTCCTCCAGCCCCAGCGTCAGCTGTGGTGAGTCTCTGGTATTTATTTAGGAGGGAGTGGGGCTGACAGACAGTTATATCAGGGTCCGTTACATCGGGGGTTTACTGTATTGGGAAAACCTTTCTAACGTCCAGGTAGGTAAGCCCTGAAGCAGGCTTCCAAGGGCGGTTGTGGAGTTCCCATCATTAGAAGCTTTTAAAAACCAAGATGGCCAAACACCTGCTAGGGCTGGTTTAAGTTTACTTGCATCAGCACTGGTGGGGGGGGGGGGGGCTGGACCTCTCAGACTCCCTTGTGTAGTCCGACACATCTATAAGTCTTTCATGCCTATACACATTGCTGCTTTCTGGTTGGCTCCTAGTCAGCAAATGCCAGTGTGTTTCCAGATCTCATCCCCTCTTCAGAGCATCAAAAATGCTCAGTGCTTCCCTATTCCCTAGCATGCCCCATCCCAGGGGGTCAGAATATTGGGGAACTTTCTCCCCTGCAAAGCAGATCTGATTGGCCCCATTTCACAGCTGGAGTACTGGAGGCAGGGGGGCGTGAAGTGCCTCACTCGAGTTCACATGGCAGTGCTGGGAGCAGAGCCCAGGTCTCCTGAAGCTGTGGCTGTTGCTACCTAAGGTAAAACGATTCTGGCTTAGAATGGAGAGCTCCCCTGCTGTTTCCTGAAAGAGGCATTCGGACCTCACCTCCAGCATGAGTATCTGAGGCCAGGACCCCCCCAGCTCCAATCGGGATCTGTTACAGAACCAGGAGCCCTGCTGTGGCCATCACAGATGGGCTGGGGCTCCCTGGGATGCCCAGGCTGCTGGATCTGGTTCAAAGGACTACACACGCCCCTTTCTCAGGCAGAAGGGCCCCATGAAGGTGGCATGTGCTGTGTGTGGCAGGCCCATTGGTTATATCTCACATGGAGCCTCTCTTAGCCCAGCCAGCTTTGGCCCTGTGACAGCATGACACAAACACGGCAGCATCAGAGTGTGCGGCCGGGCACCCTGAAAAGAGACTTGGCTCATCACAGGGCTCGCAACACCTGGTCCCAGCACCTGGTTTGCGTGGCTCAAATCAAGCTGGCTTCTGCTAATGCTACCTCTCCTGCTACCAGCCCCTGCTGCTCAGTGAGGTGAGCTTCAGCGGGCTTCTGCCATGCAGGGGTGTGTTCAAGCTGGCCAAGGCTGGACCAGAGGGTCTACGACAAGGCTTTGCCATGGAGGGGAGTACAGAGAAGCAGCAGGGCCTACTGGAGCAGGAAGGCTGCTGAAGTGGCTGCAGGGCAGCCAGAGGAAAGGATTCCCCCACACGTTGCCTGCATGGCTCACCCCTACATCCCAAACTGGGCGGGACAGTCCGAAAGTGCAGCGTTCAAGTCCCCTCCTTGAGCTGAATGGCTGGGAGTGGGTTTGTCCTGGACAGCACCACTCCAGTGCCTCCCTGTGGCTCCTCCTCCATGGGAGGACCTAGATAGGCCTTAGCCCCACTTCACCACTAGGCTCTGCCCTCTGCTAGTCCTCTTCCCCTTGAGGCCAGGCCAGGGCTGCCTGGGATGCTGTGGGGATTCCTGGTCCCTCCACCTGCTCTGGGTGACACATCCTGGGAGGGGGAGTCACAGGCGGGGGGACTGTTCTTGGCACCTCAGGGCAAGTGGAAGGTCTGGAGCTTCCCACAGTGGCCCAGGCTGGCCACTGTCCAGCTCCGTGTGTCCCCTGTTTGACTTTTGGAAAAGTGGCCACCTGAACTCCCAGAAAACGGCCCAGTCACTGGAGTGTGCTGGAAGAACAGCTGTGCAGAGGGAGGGGTTTATCACAGACGTGGCTGGAACTAGCCAATCAAAGGTACCGAGAGCCCGCTATGGACTAGCTTCCCATCATTTCATTGGTGTCTTCTGTGGCTGAGAAGACCAGGGGCCCACAGGTAACACGCACCAGATGAAAGCATGTGACCATGTCTCCCCCAGTGGCTGGCCCCAGGGGTGCCCAACCCCATGACTTACAGAGGGGAGCCCTTCAGAGGTTGTGTGGAGAGTCAGAAGTTCAGTCCCCCTGGCTGCCAGCACAGCTGATGCTCCAGTAGACAATTAACTGACTACTGAATTTGTGGCCAGGAAGCAAATTTCCTCCAGGGCCGATAGGCAGCGAGCTTGACGGAAGGGAATTTCCTCCTGCCTCGGCTGCCCTGAGTAGGGATCCGGCTGGCAGGCTCTGTCCCATCAGCTGAGGAGAGGCTGGGCACTGGTAGATCTGGGTGCTCCTCCTAACCTACAGGAGCTTCAACCCTCTGGGGTCAGTTCCCCCACCCTCCAGCCTTCATGAGAAACATGCAACCCATGTGACACAGCCTGGCTCTTACTTGCCCTCTAGTACCTGGAGTTTGCCCCCGCAGATGGCTCCACACGAGATGCTTTTACATATAGGTTGAGCGACAACCTGGTGGCCCCGCCTTGCCCATGCTCCTGCAGTGCTGACTGGTGTTCCCTGCAAGCTGAGCACTTGGGTAGCCGCTCAGGAGAGATTCAGGTGCCACCCAGTTTAGGCAGAGTGCCCACAGCCAGCCACACGGGGCAGCGTGTGGTTTTATTGGTGGTGCAGATCCACACAGGCCCTGGTGCATATAACAAAATTTATTCTGCCCAGGGAGGGAAAAACTTAAGAGGGACCCCGGTGCTGACCCCATGGCTCCTCCCTCACCTTGCCGATGAGGAAGCAGTCATCAGCGGAGAGTGGGAAGAGCTGCCCAGGGCTGTATATATCGGGGAGGTGGGCGCCGCTGGCTCTCTGGAATGCTCCTTTCGCCAGCCCCTTCACGCTCAGAGCATAGACATCCTGCAGCCTCATCAGCGCCCGCGCTGCCCCTTGCACATCCTCGAACTCGGGCAGGTCCTTCTCCACCTTCTCGTAGCCATTCTTGAGCGCTGTAATGTCAGCGATGGGGGGCGGGTCAGTGCAGGACAGCGCCCCAATGCCCAGAAAAGTGCTCACAGTCACTAGGGCTAAGGAGGGATCCATGGCTCACGCCATGCAGAAGGGGCTTCCCTTAAACGGCATCAGAAAACATTACAGCTGTGAAACACTGGGCCCGGCCTGTTGTTTGCCCATCCACAGGTACCCAGCCAGCTGAATGGTCCCTCCCCACTGCCTCTCCCAGGCTACGTCTACACGTGAAGCCAACATCGAAATAGGCTATTTCGATGAATAACGTCTACACGTCCTCCAGGGCTGGCAATGTCGATGTTCAACTTCGACGTTGCGCGGCACCACATCGAAATAGGCGCTGCGAGGGAACGTCTACACGCCAAAGTAGCACACATCGAAATAAGGGTGCCAGGCACAGCTGCAGACAGGGTCACAGGGCGGACTCAACAGCAAGCCGCTCCCTTAAAGGGCCCCTCCCAGACAGTTGCACTAAACAACACAAGATACACAGAGCCTACAACTGGTTGCAGACCCTGTGCCTGCAGCATGGATCCCCAGCTGCAGCAGCAGCAGCCAGAAGCCCTGGGCTAAGGGCTGCTGCCCACGGTGACCATAGAGCCCCGCAGGGGCTGGAGAGAGAGCATCTCTCAACCCCCCAGCTGATGGCCGCCATGGAGGACCCGGCAATTTCGACGTTGCGGGACGCGGATCGTCTACACGGTCCCTACTTCGACGTTGAACGTCGAAGTAGGGCGCTATTCCGATCCCCTCATGAGGTTAGCGACTTCGACGTCTCGCCGCCTAACATCGAAGTTAACTTCGAAATAGCGCCCGACGCGTGTAGCCACGACGGGCGCTATTTCGAAGTTAGTGCCGCTACTTCGAAGTAGCGTGCACGTGTAGACACAGCTCCAGTGATTCTCCCATTGTCTCCTGCTATTTCCCTCTATTTCGTGCGTTGAGCAGGAGATTGGACTTGATGACCTCCTGAGGTCTCTTCCAGCCCTATGATTCTAGTCTACTGTTCCAAGATTTCCTCCCCTAGCCTTGTTCTTCTTCTTGGCCATCACCTTTCCTCCTCTGCCAATTCCCCCTCGCCCCTTGTTTTCCCCACCCCCTTCAAACCTTCCCTTCAGCATCCCTCATTGTCTCAACATGGACATGACGGATCCAGGCCAGGAGACACCAGCTGGGCCCTTTGCCCCAAGCCCAGCTTGTCCGGGAAAAGATTCAGAAAGGCACGACAGTGCCTAGCTCCCATTGGGACAGACGGGAATTAGGCACTTCACTATTTCTGTGAATCCCACACCCATTGCACTCATCTGCTGCCTCCATGCAGCTGTGGGTCCCTGGCAGCCATGGGGTCAGTGCAGCCCCCTCTCCGGTACCTTGGATGTTCTCACTGGCCTCTAGGCTGTGCACCACGTTCAGCCAATCAGACTGCAGCCTCTTGATCAGCATGTAGGCGAGTAGCGGGTTCGTCACGTGGGCCCCGGCTCCCTGGTGCAAATCCCGCACCTTGTTGTAAAACCTGGAAGTCAGGAGCAGGGCAATCCCTCACCAGCACTGTTACCCTCCAGCCGGGCCCCTTGCAGCAGGGTGGGTGGAAGTGATGTGTGAAGGGGATGTGGGGTCATAGGTCCCCCTAGAGTCATGCCCCCTGCCCCCAGTTTGCTGCTGGGGTTGTGCTGAGCATGCCCAGTAACACCGCTGAAGCCAGCTGCCCTCACTCTGCCCACTTCCCCTCCCCCACAGGAACAGGTCACCTCCATGCCTGACAAAGAGAGCTGGAAAGACCGAGGGACGGTGGCTTGGGGGAAGGGCCATCAACTGAAACTAGACAGGACAAGGCAGGGGTCAGGTGGGCAGGTCTCGCCCTCAGCTGCAGGGCACCAGGGCTTGGATGGGTTCGGGTCAGAGGCAATGTGTGGGAGGTGCGTGAGGGGTCACATGCACCCCTCCATCCTTCCCCTCTACACCCACCAGCAGTGCCACACCACTTCCAGAGGGAGTGGGGTGGTCACCCCCACAACTCATTGGAAACAGTGGCTGGGGGCGGACAGGGTGGCAAAGTGAGCAGGCCGGGGAGGGGCAGGGTTGGAATAAGAGACACGATGGCAGGAGCTTGAGGGAAGCACATGGCCAGTGTCCTCCCTGGAGTCCCTCACCAGAAACCCCTGGTTTGGGTATCTCTCGTATGGTACCAAGACCAGAGCTTGCAATGTGAATGAGCGGCCTGGGGCTAAGCTAACATTTCTAATGACTTTCATTGCCCTGGCTGACCTCCACTTCCCACTCAGAAATGCGGGGGTATGCAGGGGTCGCTTCCTGCTGCTCACAGCGAGCTGCGGGGCTTGGTCTTTTTCCTGGGCACACACCAGCAAGCGCAAGGACCTGCTCTGTTGTCTGGCTCAGACACCCCCACCTCAGCTCCCAGCGTTGACTCCAGCTTGGATCTAACTTCAGAATTTCTGCTGTGCTCAGCTGAGCAGGGGAAAGCAATAAACTGGACATCGAGCAGGACTCGTTCCAGATGTGAATCCTAACGCAGTCCCCAGAAAGAGGTATTTTCCACTGACCTCATTATTAGACTCCTGAGCCCAAATCCAGGTCCTGAGACTGTCTCCCAGCAGTAATCACCTCTGTCAGCAATCATATGCTGAACCTGTAGCCTGACCCCTTTCCTTAAGCAGTGGTGGCTGGAGCATGTCAGAAGGAAACCCCTGCCCTCCAGCTCTGTACACCATTCAGCCTTGGGCTGGTAGAAAATCTGAACCCAAACTGGGCACCTTACAAATGGCCCTGTTGTTACATGGGGATGAACCAAAGTCCCAGAGCCAGCTTGCCTTCTTATGGTTGAAATCCAGGTCTATGGTTTGAATCTTAAAATCACAGAACACTAGAACTGGAAGAGACCTCAGGAGGTCATCAAGTCCAGCCCCCTCCCTCACGGCAGGGCTGAGCACGATGTAGACCATCCCTGGTAGATGTCTATCTAACCTGCTCTTCAATATCGCCAGTGATGGAGATACCACAACTTCTCTAGGTAACTTATTCCAGCGTTTAACCACCCTGACAGCTTGGAAGTTTTTCCTAATGTCTAATCTAAACCTCCCTTGCTGCAATTTCAGCCCATTGCACCTTGTCCTATCCTCAGAGGTTAAGGCGAGTATTTTTTCTCCCTCCTCTTTGTAACACCCTTCTCGGTACTTGAAGCAGTTACCAAGTCCTCTCTGTCTTCTCTTTTCCATGCTAAACAAACCTGATTCTTTCAGTTATCCCTCATAGGACATATTTTCTACACCTTCAATCATTTTTGTTACTCTTCTCTGGACTTTCTCCAATTTGTCCACGTCTCTCCTGCCACGGACAAGTGCTTGCAGTTCTGAGGCCCAGACTCAGGCAAACTCCCAGTGAAGCACCACAGTCTTCATGTCATTATTCCTTTTTAGTTAAGGCTGGGATTCTCCCAAGAGCTTCCCAACAGAGGCACTTAACTCCCATCGAATTCCAGTGGGACCCGGCCCCTACACCCAGATCTTCAAAGATATTTTGGTGCCCAACTCCCTGGAGGATCCTCAGCCTAAGTCCTTCCCTCATGTTTACAGGTGTCCCTAGATCGGGGTGGAAAGGACAGCTGGGTTGTTGGCTTTATCCCACTGGAGGCATGTGATAGAGGCCAACACCCACTGAAATGCCTTTAAGGAATGGTCTCCACGTACTACAGTGACGAGCACGTGTCAAGTAGCTAAAAGGGCTAAATGTAAGCCCCACTGTTTGGCAGTGGTACACCCACTGCTGGCAGACTGTGTCCAGTCCCAGTGCCCTCACTTCAGTGTTTCGAGGAGGGTTAGAAGACCGGAAAGCCTACCTCCGAAGAGCTCAATCCGGTGACTTTATCAAAGAATCAGTCAAGGGTTGACTGTGACTCTAGTCCAGAAGTAGCTGCACAGAGACTAGAAATTTGAGACTAGAGAGCCCTACATTGATCTAGCAGACAAAGGTATAACAAGAGATGGAAGCTGGACGTTGAGGGGAGATAAATTTAGTCAAGAAAGAAAGCAACATTGAGGGTAATGAACCAGTGTCACAACTTCTCAAGGGCAAGAGTGTGGGGGAGTGGATTAGTCATCACAACCAATTGGGATTTACAAATTGTGCTTTTTTCCGAAAAAGACCAGCTCTAGGAATTATTTTGGGGACACTGCGGCTGTGTCTACACGTGCCCCAAACTTCGAAATGGCCATGCAAATGGCCATTTCGAAGTTTACTAATGAAGCGCTGACATGCATATTCAGCGCTTCATTAGCATGCGGGCGGCAGCGGCGCTTCGAAATTGACGAGCCTTGCCGCCGCGCGGCGCGGCCAGACGGGGCTCCTTTTCGAAAGGACGCCACCTTCTTCGAAGTCCCCTTATTCCCATGAGCTCACGGGAATAAGGGGACTTCGAAGTAGGTGGCGTGCTTTCGAAAAGGAGCCCCGTCTGGATGCGCCGCGCGGCGGCAAGGCTCGTCAATTTCGAAGCGCCGCTGCCGCCCGCATGCTAATGAAGCGCTGAATATGCATGTCAGCGCTTCATTAGTAAACTTCGAAATGGCCATTTGCATGGCCATTTCGAAGTTTGGGGCACGTGTAGACGTAGCCTGCCTGTGTTATACAGCAGGTCAGCCTAGGTGATCACGGTGGTCCCTTCTGGCCTTGAACACACACAACACATTCAACTTGCAAACTCTCCTCACTTGATCACCCATCTCATGGTGTTCACGGTTTGCCTCAAAGCCCAGCTCCTGATGTAATGGGATCATGAGAGACACTGAATATCATGGTATAGCTCCCGTAATACCAGTGCAAAGCTTGACTGTGTGTCTGCCAAAGGCACCAAGGAAATGACCCCAAAAATATAGATTTTTAATAGCAGCCTTCAACTTCCTGAAGGGGAGCTCTAAAAAGGAGGATGAGAAATTGTTCTCAGTGGCGTCAGATGGCAGAACAAGGAGTAACGGTCTGATGTTGAAGAGTGAGAGGTGTAGATTAGATATTAGGAAAAACTACTTCACCAGGTGGGTGGTGAAGCACTGGAGTGCGTTGCCTACAGAGGTGGTGGATTCTCCATCCCCTGAGGTTTTTAAGTCCCAGCTGGACAAGGGGTTGATCCTGCTTGAAGCAGGGGGCTGGACTAGATGACCTCCTGAGATGCCTTCCAGCCCTGTGATTCTGTGATTCTGTGTGATTCTGTGATTCTGAGGAGAGGCTGTGTCATGAATTTGTAATGGTTGGGATTGGCAATAATGCAGCTGAGTAAATCTCCAGGCACACAGGAATTTCCTGTCTCTGACAGCGGCTGACTTCAGATTCTTTAGGCAGCAGTAGAAACCCCATTACAGCAGCAGCTGTGGGCCAATGTGCCTCATGTCTCAATGGCTTATGCCTAGGAGCTCAAGCTCTAATGTCCCTCCCACCATGGTTCTGTAAACTTTAATGAGGGTAATGCTGGATATCGGTGTTATCCCCCTGCCTGAAGCCACAGATCGGATCCTGCACCAGTCTGACTGCTCCCACTTTGTTATGCTTGCAGAATGGGATGTTTTAGAGCCGTTCAGTCCTGTGTGTCTCTGGGGGGAGCTACTTTGGTGCCCAGGACCCACAGCCATGCATATGACCCACTCCATGTCTGTTACCAATCATGCCACAAGGTTCATGGCTAATGAACTGTATCGTTCCCAAAATGTGATTCTGATTTCAGCTGTGTCTGACACTGAACTGCTCTATAAGGAAGCTGCAGAGCGGCTGAGTGCTGCCTTGTTGGGATTGGAGACGTTCCACCTCCAAGCCTCCAGCTGATGTGGCCCGGGGGGAGTCCTCAGGTAGCAGAGAAAGGAAGGGGTTAATGCACAGTGTTCCAAGGCTGGATTTCTGCTCTGTGGAGAACTTGGAAAGTTTCAAGGCCTGATTCGCCTCTCAGTTATGCCAGTTTTAAATCAGCGTCGCTCTGCTGACTTCATTCTGCATTTATACCAGGGTAGGTGAGAGCAGAGCCACTCACACAGCCCTGACTGCAGGGGTGCTGCTCCACTCACCCCAGGAGTAGACACAGACCTTTGTCTGTCTCACCAGTTTCCCAGTGTTAACACAGCAGCAACGCCGGTGCCCTGCTGCCTGTGCCTAGATGGGAAACTGACGAGCAGCAAATAGGACAGCCGAGATGTCTAGTTTATCCACATAGGCACCACACGCCATCCTTGATACATGTGTAATCCCCCATAGGCGGACATGAACCTGGGACCTCTGGAGGTTGGTGCATGAGCTTCTGCAGGAGAGGTGGCCAAGCAGTTAGGAACCAAGAACCACAGATAGAGCGTAAAGAGCCAGGGGGATAGAGTGCAAAGAGCCACATATTAGATATTTATTTTTATCTGTCTATGTATCTATAAATATAATATCTATCTAGATAGATAAAAATAAACACATAATACGTGACTCAGTGCCCTCCCCGACCCTCTCCCTAGAGCCAGGCATCCTCAGCCCACCTGCAATTCAATGCTGGCGACTCTCTGGAGTCACTGCCATCACAAGCAGCACCGCTGCTGCCATGCACTTCTCACACCAAGCGCTGGGGCGTGTGCGCAGAGCGGCGGCCGGCACTCCCTGTGCATGGCCCCAAGCAGGAGCTGCATTTAATGGCTCAAAGAGCAGCGGGTGGGCCACCCCCGTTCTACAGTTTGGGCTGAAAGCCAGCTGGTTCCCAGCTCACGCTGTAGAGGAGATTCATTCGTCCTCTGTGAGAGTGGTGTAGGTGCCACCACGTGGGACAGGGAAGCACACCTTGGTGGGTGGGTGGGTTACGCATGGACACACCCTTGTGTTTACACACACACAGCTGTGACAGGGCTGGGCACATGCACACCCCTACATATGCAAGTTGAGCGTGCGCACACGCACACGCACACACACACACACACACACACACTCACTGGTACCACAAACACAGTAGCAGGTACACATTAATTCATCCACATACTCCGGGGCACACTTACCTGTGACACTCATAGCCACACATATTGGACACACACACATGTAAGTACTGCCAGACCAGAGATCTCGCATCTCAGTCCCTGTGTAAGGTAAAACCAGGGCTACAGCTTACTGCTGTTAACAGCTGACATGGGAAAAGTTCCCAGCTGGGCTCAGGAAGGCCTCTCTCCGGCCCCCAGGGCACAAGGGGGAGCCAGGGGTAGACAGACAGACAGATGTGAGCTGGATTGGCACTAAGGACACCAAAACAGAGTGGACATTGCAGCACAACAGCACAAGCCCGTCGGAAGACCCGGGTCTGTATTCAAATGCTGCCCACTCGTCTATGCCCAGCCTGGTAATGCAGGTGGAGCGGGGGGGTCTGTCTCACCCAGCTGGGAGGCACATGCCCAGCCGCAGCGTGAATGTACAGACACAGCAGCAGCTTGGCAGCAAGTAACTGTCTAGTGCCCAGCCGTGCGAAGCTGCAGCATTCACCAATGTACACGTGCCCGTACACTTTCAAGCACCCATGCACATAAGCACAGCCCTGAGCACACTCACACCTACACCTGTATTGTGACTGTTACACACCCATGGTCCCAGACAGCAGGTGCTCACAATTGCTGGCGTGCACACTTGTAGTCTTGCACAAATGTGGCCATGAGCACACACTCGCACACCTGTATTGTTGCACACCCACAGCCCTGGGCACACACATTTGCTCACTTGCACATATGTACACTTGCACACATGTTCATGGGTGCGCACACACTTTCACACATTTATTTTGATTGTTACACACCCATGGTCCTGGGCAGTGGGTGCACACACTTGCTCACATGCACACCTATTCTCTCTCTCTCTCACACACACACACACACACACACGGCCGTAGGCACACACTTACATGCATTCTTGCATACATGCACATGGTCATGGGCATACCAGTTTGCTCACTTACACATATTGTGATTGTTACACACCCATGGTACTGGGCAGTGGGTGCACACATTTGCTCACGGGCACACCTATTCTGCCCCACACGGCCGTAGGCACACACTTACACACATGCATTCTTGCATGCATGCACACGGTCCTGGGCAGACTGGTTTGCTCACTTACACACATATATTGTGATTTTTACACATGCAGGGCCCTGGGCAGTGGGTGCACACTCACTTGCACGTGTATTCTCACACACCCACAGCCATGAGCACACACACATCTGTATTCTTGCACACCCACAGTCCTAGGTGAGCACATTTGCTCACATGTATTCTTGCACACACCCACAGTGGTGCATGCGTGCGCGATTCCCACGCACCCAGCAGCACAATCTCAGGCTACGAGGCGGACCTGGGGCTGTCTGGAAGGCCCTGGCACGCAGCAGGCGGTACCGAGAACTAGCACTGACAGCAGGAATGGGCATCTGGCACACCAGCATTCACTGCCCACCCCCAGGGAGCAGCCCTGGGAAGCAAAGTGTCGCCTCCAGGTCCCTGGTGGGGGCCACGGGTGGCCACTTTGCCACCAGAACAGCCCCACGAGTCCCCAGAGCCCATCTCGTGTGGCGTCCGGTGCCCTCCCTGGGGTCTCTCCGGAGGCGCCCGCCCCAGGCTCTACGGAGCAGCAAACCAAGCTCAAGGCGCCTGGGTGGGTGACCAGGCTCCCCGCTCACCCGTGGGGATCCCGGCGCACCCCCCAGGGAGCCGTGTGCCGGCCCTCGGTGGGAGCTGCGCTTTGGAAGTCCCAACCCTCTGGGGCGTCTTCTGTGGGGTTCGCACAGCGCCGAGCACCGACCCCCTCCCGCGCCCACACACTGGGGTGTCTCCTCCCCGTCCCTGGGAGAGGGGCTCTGCCCAGCCTGGGCGCTACCCCGGGGGGGTGGGGGGCGTACAGCTGCGCCCTGGGACAGTCCCGGGTCTCGGAGCTCGCCCGGGGCGGGGATCAGGCTACAGCCCCGGCCCAGATCGGGGCCGAGAGGCGGCACGAAGCGGGGCCCGATCCCGCCCCGTTACCTCTGCAGGTCCTGCAGCCGCTGGCTCTCCGCCGCCAGGTAGGCTGCCAGCGCGGGGAGGAGGCGGCGCTCGGTGGCCAGCGCCTGGCGCACGGTGAGCATGGAGGTGTAGGTCTCGCCCCGCGCCCGGCGCACGCAGCCCAGCGCCAGCGCCAGCCCAAGCCCCAGCGCGGCCAGCCCGGCCCGGCGCATCGCTGCGGCTCCGGCCCCAGCGCGAACCCCCAGCGCCTCGGGGCGGGGCCGGGCTCGGCTCGCGCCTTCCCCCGCTCCGGCTCCGGCCAGCGGCAGATCAGAGCCCGGGCGCGCCGCGGTCTGGCCCAGCGCGGGAGGAGCTCGCGCGCCCCCGGAGCAGGGGAGGGGGGTGGCCGGGCCGGTGCCTCTGCCCCAGCGCCCCGCGCCCAACAGGCTCCAGGTGACCGGCTGGGGCGGAATCCAACCGGCCCCGCTGGAGCCCCCTAGCGCACGGGGAGCAAACTCCTGCCCTGGGGCCCCTTTTCCTCCCCGCCCTTGTCACCCTCAGCAGCCCTGCGCTCGGCGCCCCCTGGTGTCCACGTCTCACTCCATTTCCTGCCCTCTTCCCCTGTCCAGCGGCTCGGCTCAGTTTCTGCAGACTCGCTCTGCACCACTCTACTGTATCAGCCACCCATTCTCTGCGAGGTACCGGAGGGGGAGCCCTGTTAGTCTGGATCTGTAACAGCAACGAAGGGTCCTGTGGCACCTTATAGACTAACAGAAAAGTTTTGAGCATGAGCTTTCGTGAGCACAGACTCACTTCATCAGATGCTGGTCTTGGAAATCCATTCTCTGTGGGGGCTGCGCTGCCTCTCCTAGGCCAACCGTCCATTATGCCAAATACCAAGGCCTTGATTGTTCGCTCCTGGTTCATTCTGCAGCTGTGGCCCGAGAGCTGCAGCTTGGGTTGTATAACACACCTCATAGAGCTGGAAGGGACCTCGGGAGGACAGAGTCCAGACCCTACCTGCCCCCCAGGGCCAAGCACCATCCCCCCACTTTTTTGATCTATTCACCCAAGATCCCTAAACGGGCCCTCTCAAGGTTTGAGCTCACAACCCTGAGTTTAACAGGCCAATGCTCAACCCACCAAGCTCACCCTCCCCCTTCTGCAGTAGGCCCTCTTTCAGCTGTATCTTGCCACATAATTCCTTGTTGGTGACCTTCTGCATCCATCCTATTGTCAAGATCTTTTCTATAACTGCTCTCTAATGCCAATATCCTTCTCTTTGACTCTTTCGTTATCACCCATGTCTCACATCCCTACAACATGCTGCTGAATACACTTTTGCAATTGGCAGCTCCCCCCAACCTGTCTAATGTCGCCCAAAGCACGGGGAATGTCGGTTCAGGTCCTACAAACCCCCCTCGGCACATGTGTGCAAATAAGGCTGCGGAAGGTAAAAATGTGACTAACCGGTGTAGAAATGTGACTGCACAGCCACAAAACCAGGAACAGATTTCAGCATTATTAATGAGGGATAAGCCTGAGGCCCAAGAGCCCATGAGGCAGTGCCCCCTGAGGATATTTCATGCCCCACCAGGGGCCTGGCTCCCACACATTGCGCACCCCTGCTCTAGACTCACGTTCCTTAAACTTTCTGAGACCGCAGAACACCAGACGAGAACATTTTTTATGCAGAACACCATGAAAATGGTCTTCAAAAAAAACCACCCCCACTACGTATGGCCCACACAAATGAAATAGTTGAATGAGGTATCATGGCAGTGAAGAAGTAACACTGTATCTGGATTAATAACAGGAAATCTAAACCATGGGTGTATTTCCAACCACACGGCACGCCTGCAAGTCGTTCACAGAACTCCAGTGCTCCCCAGCCCCTAGTTTAAGAAACTCTACTGTGGTGTGTGAGCTAAGAGCCAGGGGGCAGCTAAACAGCCTTGCAACCTCTGTGTCTGTTCTCTGACAACACCCACACACCATGGCTGGGTCTACACGAGCCCCTTCCTTTCAAAGGGGCATGTTAATGAGCGGGTTCAAAAGATGCTAATGAGGTGCTGCATTAGCATAATGGTGGCCACAGAAATTCGAAAGTGCAGCTTTTCGAGTCGTGTGCCGCTCGTGGAGCTGGGAACTTCCGAAAGGACCCCCCCAGTTTTCAAAAGCCCCTTCTTCCTATCTGGTGTTAGGTGTCCCTTTTTTTTAACGGGAAGAAGGATTCTTTCAATGCTAACGGCATACTGGGGTGCATTAGGAGGAGCATTTCGAGCAGATCTAGGGAAGTAGTTATTCCTGTTTATTCAGCACTGGTGAGGCCACATCTGGAATATTGTGTCCAGGTTTGGGCCCCCCAGTATAAAAGGGATGTGGATTTGCTAGAGCAGGTTCAGCGAAGGGCAACAAAAATGATTCAGGGTCTGGAGCACAAGACCTATGAGGATAGGCTGAGGGATTTGGGCTTGTTTAGTTTACAGAAGAGAAGACTTAGAGGTGAGTTAATAGCAGCCTTCAACTTCCTGAAGGGGAGCTCTAAAGAGGAGGGTGAGAAACTGTTCTCAGTGGTGTCAGATGGCAGAATAAAGAGTAATGGTCAGAAGTTGAAGAGGGAAAGGTGTAGGTTAGATATTAGGAAAAACTACTTCACCAGGGGGGTGGTGAAGCATTGGAATGTGTTGCTGAGAGAGGTGGTGGATTCTCCATCCCTTGAGGTTTTTAAGTCCCGGCTGGACCAGGTCCTGGCTGGGATGACTTAGTAGGGGTTGAGCCTGCTTGAAGCAGGGGGCTGGACTAGATGACCTCCTGAGGTCCCTTCCAGCCCTGTGATTCTGTGAAGATGGGGTTTCCTTTCGAAAGAGCAGTGTCTACACTGGTTTTCGTCTTTCAAAAGAAACTCTTTCGAAATAAGAATATGCAAATGAGGTGCCCAATATGCAAATTTGTACCTCATTTGAATTTCCAATTTCCCTCATTTGCATACCTCTTTTGAAAGAGGAACGCAAGTGTAGACACAGCCCAAGAGATCCACTGTACCTCCAGGCACTACACCTACCTGCTTCACTACCGCAGAGGGTGACTTTCCTGGTGGTATCCATTTAACCACTGACTCTTAAAACATCTACTCTCCTCCCTCTGGGACAAGGCGAGTTGTGTTTGTCATTTCTCTGGCTACATGTGCAAACTAACCCTGATTCCCAATGCCCTTGGTTTTCATTTGTTCCTTGTATAACTATCCCCAGAACATTCACTTCACTAGCAGCTTTTTCTCCCGGGAAGGGGTCTCACTGACCACCAGCTGGGACAGGGCCACACCCACTGCAGGTGTGTGTGTTAGAGCTGCACAGAGGTGTTAACTGAGGCAGACACTGGCAGAGATCTTGGGGCAAGCTGGACGCTGCTGGTACAGGCCACCCTGGGTTTTTGTTCCAGTGCAGACAGAGCCCTAGGGACTGTTACCCTGGCTGGGTAATCGCGGGCAGAGCCATGCTGCAGAATACGCTGTCGGGGGACAGGAGGCTTCTGAGCCATTGGCCTGCCAGCACCTGCAGGCGGGAGCTGAATGTCTGGACATAAGAGTACCAGAGAGGTAGCCATGTTAGTCTGTAGCTTCGAGAACAACAAAAAGTCTTGTGGCACCTTATAGACTAACAGATATTTTGGCGCATAAGCTTTTGTGGGTGGGCAAAGACCCGCTTCATCAGATGCATGAATAGGGGGGTGGCTTCAGAAGGGTATTTAAAGAGGGGGGTCCCAGTAAGAGGGGGGGCCAGAGCTGACAAGGTCTATTCAGCAAGGTGGAAATGGCTCAGCATCAATACTACGTATCAAAAGAAGAAAAAACAAGTCAGATCACACAGGGGGATGTGAGCCTTTGTCCGCGTCTAATGGGGAGCTATCAACACCCAGAGCAGAGAAACTGTCTTTGTAAGGACGTAAGGGCAGCTGAACACAGTCTGGCACACAGTGCTCCATCGTCAGGCCCAGCAGAGGGAGCGTCACAGCTCTGGGATTCCCTGGAGTAGAAAGTTACAACCTGGTCCAAATTGGTTAAGCCAGAGCCCTGTGGCCCCTCTTTTGTCCTAAGTCAGACTCCTGCACCCATCAACCTCACACTCAGCTCCCCTCCACCGAACCCTCCTCAGTCCTTTGTCCTTGTTCCCAGGGAAACTGTCGCCTGGCCCTCCTTCGTCACCCTTTGCTCTGCAGCTTGTCACACCTGGCTGGCTTCCCAAGGAGGGTGAGCCATGAACGGTCACTCGTACCAGGGTGCCAAAGGTCCAAGCAATTGGAGTGGCCATTGGTTTCTTGGAGTCTCCATGGGAAGGGGACCCCAGCCCCAGACAGGTGTCTGCAAAGAGTGAGCAACCTTTTGTCTCCACCCAGTTAACCATGCACCACAGAGGGGAAACTGAGGCACACAATGTTCAGAAATAAATAAATAAATAAATAGGCATTTAAAAACGTTTTCTGGAAGGAAAAACATGAAAGGCAGTGGGGACAGTTTGGGGAGCTGGCAGCCTTTTCCGGTGACTGTGGTAACAACCACAACATTGTCCAAGGGTTGTGGCTGTGAACACAGCTACACACCAACCAGTCCCTGGGCACTTTGTGCAAAGGATGCTGCTGATTTTCAGTCTTCGCCCCAGGAAACTGAGACAGACCCTTCAATCGTCCTCCACGTTCACTTTCCGGCTGCCCAGCTCTGAGAGCAGCACCACAGCCAGCAGCGGCACAGAGGTAAGGGTGATGTGGCCTGGATGTCTGGTTTTGCTGCCACCTGTACTTCTGTGCCTTAAATGCCTGTTTATTGGTTTCTCAAAACTGCCACTTTCCTGTTTGAATGGTTTCAGGGCCTCTAACTGCAGGGATAATGATCATCGGTTTTCTTTAGTGCTCTTATGAACATGTACAGTAATTTGCTATCATTTTCACAGGCAGGGCTGTCACGAGGAGGAGAGGGGCCTGGGGCTGACCCCTGGCCCCCTCCCCAGCCAGCATGGCTGAGCATTACCTGGGGCGGGGAGGCAGGCACCAGCAGCAATCCCAGGGGTTCCCTGCCTGCTTCCACACTCACCATGCCGTGCTCCGCACCTGCATGCCAGCCAGATGAGCCCCATGGGCAGCTGGGAGCAGAGGCTGCCTGGGAGAAGCTTGGCTCAGAGGGTCTGGAGGCAGAAGCAGAGCATTGAAAGCTGCTGCTTGCTCCATGGGGGGTGTGCAGGGTGCAGGAGAGGGAAGAAGCCAGGGAGAGGTAACTCCTGTGGCTGCTGCGGCCTCTGGCGGCCGCCCCATGCCCTGCCCCAGGTAATCCTCCCTCCTGTCCATAGGAAAGCTGGGGCAGCCGCTCTGGGACCCCCAAAAGCACAGGGCCGAGGGCATCTGCCCCACCTCATCCTATGGACAGGACAGTTCTGTTTGCAGGTGTTCATCACAGCCTGAAATATATTCAGAGAGGGGCCAGCAAGGAAGGTTTGTGAGCTCACATTCAACAGGGAACAGTTCTGCACCAGCTGAGGCATGAACTTACTCAGCTAGCTGCTCTTTTCCAGCTCTACCTTCTCTGCCAGCATAGGATAAGTACATTCACTGGCTAGTTCTGCCAAAACAACCAGCTCTGAAATAATATTGGTAATTACCATTACTAGGTTCCAGGGTGAACAGCCTAGTCAGATGAATGGGTGTAGATCTCACCTCTTTGATTGAGATTCAGGCTGTGTGCAGACTCCAACAAACTGCACAGGGAACCAATCTATGCTTGGTTCCCATTTGTGTGGCTATGTTAAGGCTAGAAAAGTGATACTGTTTTTCAGCAGAAGTTGAGATTGCGCAGTCCAATTTTATAGACAGGGTTGGATTTCACTGTTACAAAACTACAACATCCATAGGGTTTTGCTGCTGTTCAGCTCCTGGACTCCTGTGTGTTTTATTAACATCTTTCTGGCAGCTGGAGTGGACAGATATAATTTTTTCTGTTGTCCTTTTGTGTAGCACTTAGCACAAAGCAGGCCTGGCCCATGGCTGGTGCTCCTAAAACTAATAGTAAAAATAACATAGAATAATTGCATTAACAACCCTGTAATAAACAGCTTGTCTTACCCCATCTTGGACTGTAAGGGTGCGTCTACACTGGCATTCCTCTTTCAAAAGAGATATGCAAATGAGGTAAATAAAAATGCAAACGAGGTATAAATTTGCATACTCAACACCTCATTTGCATATTCTAATTTTGAAAGAGCTTCTTTCAAAAGAAGAACGCCAGCATAGACGCTGCTCTTTTGAAAGTAAACCCCATCTTCGAAAGAATCCTTCTTCCCTTTATTTAATGGGAAGAAGGATTCGTTTGAAGATGGGGTTTACTTTCAAAAGAGCAGTGTCTACACTGGCTTTCCTTTTCCAAAAGAAGCTCTTTTGAAATTAGGATATGCAAATGAGGTGATGAATATGCAAATGTGTGGATCATTTGCATTTTCAGTTTGCCTCATTTGCATACCTCTTTCAGAAGAGGAATGCGAGTGTAGACAGACTCTAACAGAGAGCAAAATATGCTAGGCTATATACTACCAAAACAAAAAAAGCAGTCCAGTAGCACTTTAAAGACTAACAAAATCATTTATTAGGTGATGAGCTTTCGTGGGGCAGACCCACTTCTTCAGATCATAGCCATACCAGAACAGACTCAATATTTAAGGCACAGAGAACCAAAAATAGTAATCAAGGTTGACAAATCAGAAAAATATTATGAAGGTGAGCAAATCAGAGAGCAGAGGGGCAGAAGGTGGGGGGCGGGGAGGATGTCAAGAATTAGATTAAGCCAAGTATGCAAAAGAACCCCTATAATGACCTAAAAATTCCCATCCTGGTTCAAACCACGTGTTAATGTGTTAAATTTGAATATAAGAGAGAGTTCAGCAGCCTCTCTTTCCAATCTGTTGTGAAAATTCCTCTTCAGTAAGATGCAAACCTTTAGGTCATTAACAGAATGGCCCACTCCATTAAAGTGCTGGCTGACAGGTTTGTGGATCAGGAGGGTTTTTATGCCTGTTTTGTGCCTATTAACTCTTTGTCTTAGAGAGTTTGAAGTCTGCCCAATATACAGAGCATCTGGGCATTGTTGGCACATGATGGCATATATGATGTTAGTTGAGGAACATGAGCATGTGCCTTTGATTCTGTGAATAACCTGGTTAGGTCCAGTGATGGTACCTGCAGAATAGGTATGTGGACAAAGCTGGCAACAGGCTTTGTTGCAAGGCAAAGTCTCAGGACTGGTGTTCCTGCGGTATAGTCTGTGGTTGTTGGTGAGAATCCTCATAAGGTTGGGAGGTTGTCTATAGCAGAGAACAGGCCTGTCACCTAGGGCCTTCTGGAGTGTGGCATCCGGATTAAGGCTAGGTTGTAGGGCTTTAATAATGCATTGCAGTGGTTTGAGTTGGGGGCTGTAGGTAATGACCAGTGGTGTTCTGTTCTTGGCTTTTTTGGGCCTCTCTCGGAGTAGCTGGTCTCTGGGTATGTTGTAAGCAGGGGTACCACACTCTCAGAAAACCATCATCCATCAAACTCTCCAATAGAACCCACAAGAGGAAAAGAGAAAGACCTTGGACAATGTAGGGAAGATCTATGGAGACTGAAGGACAACTGGGGTACTCCTGGGGTCAGCTAGAAGTTTTATCCCTGAGATGGAGTGCAGTAGAGGAGGCTTGTGGATGACCTATGCTCCACCAGGCCCAAGGGTATAAGTCAAGATAGTTGAGGGTAACAGAGCAACATCCAAAAGCATGTTGAATGACATCATGCTTTTCCAAGCAGGGCCTTCCACGTCCCTCATGAAGCTGTGAGGCTCTACCCCATTCCTACCTCACATCCTGTAAACGCCTTCAAGGTTCTCCTTATGGTCACAAGCCCTCCATCAGAGAAAACATGGTCAGAGCTCCTCCAGGCCACTCTTTAATGGTCTGGTGCTGAATGATGACTGGGGAAGCAGCGTGGCCTAATGGCTAGAGCACTAGACTGGCTCTTGGGAGTCCTGCATTCCAGTATCAGTTCTGCTACTGGCCTGCTGAGTGACCACAGGCAAGTCATTTCACTGCTCTGTACCTCAGTTTTTCCAACTGTAAAATGGGACTAAAGTACTATCCAATCTGCTGATGGTAAGTGCTGTATAAAAGCTGTGAAGTATTTTTACTCCAGTCCTCTCACTTCTCTGGCAGGAGCTGTGGGAATCTCAACTCACTGGAAACAAGAGCAACGGAAAGGCCCCTTTGCAGAGCGGAAGATGACAGAGAAGGGGAACTAGGATGACTGAGCAGCTCCCAACCAGAGGAGGAGGGGGCAGCTCAGAACCTCCAAGCTCAGAGCCTTCCCTTCCCGGTGGCTGGTGCCCAGAAAATGATCTCTGCAGCTGTCTGTGTGCTCTGGCTCAGCTACAATTGCATCAAACCTGGGGCTTAAGTTCCCCGCGAGTACTTCCAGAGGTGCCCTCCCCCTGCCATGCTGTAAAATCTCACGGGGGCTCGAGAAAAGATTTCCTGGGGCTCTGTTCTGGACAGCTCCATCTGAAGGAAAGTCCTGATGATCATACCCTGCCACAGTGCCAAATCCCCTGTGCAGTGTGGGGTACCCCCAGCCTACTTGTGCAGTGGGAGTGGGGGGGGTGCTCAGCACATCAGGATCTGGCCCATCACTTTGCCTGGAAGTCACAGGTGCTCCACCTTCCTCAGGGTTTGTCCCTAGCAGCTGAAACTTCTTCTGTCCTGCTCCATCTTTCTGCGCACCCAGCCGCTCTGCCTTTGGTCTCCAGAAGACCAAGAAGCCCATCTAGCGGCCAGCCAGCAAACAGCTGCCACAACTGCAAAAGGAATTGGATGTCGGGGCTCACCCAGAGCCACATGGCTTGGAAACGCTGAGGGCAGGATGCAGGGGGCAGATGTCACTCAGGCCTAGTCTTTTAGACCTGGATCCTCAAGGGTATTTAGGCACCTAACTCCTCCCATGGGTTTGAATGGGAAGTCGGCCTGATGATGTTGGTTTGATCCTGCTTGAAGCAGGGGGCTGGACTCGATGACCTCCTGAGGTCCCTTCCAGCCCTGGGATTTAAGATTCTTGCAGGGCTCGCAGCCACGACCGCATGGCCCTTTAAATCACAGCTGAGTGCTGTGCAGCGTGCACCGGAGCACAGGTGAAAATAAAGTGGTGCAGCGCTCTGGCAAGAAGCCGCCAGCTGGCTGGGGAGCTCAGCTGCTCCCAGGTTCTCCTGCAGGCGGCCTTGCTAAGAAGCAGGCAGCCAGGCAGGTAAAAGGGGCCAGCTGGGGGTGCCCTCCCCCACCCATGTCCAGGACTGCCCCAGCCACTGCCCCCCCCAGGCATTATTTAGGGAGGGGGCTGCAGCTGCGTGTACCTGGAACTCTGCTGCTCTTCTCCTTCCCCTGACTGTCAGGGAGCAAGGGGAAAGTGCACCACGTGCTGCATTCCTTTCACTCCTGGAAAGGGGCGGAGGAGTACTTCACGCAAGCTGTGCACTTTCTCCTCACTCCCCGACAGGCAGGGGAGGGGGAAGAAGAGCAGCAGGGAGCCAGTATGTGCTGCAGCCCTCCAGAAATGGCGCCCTGACCCGGCTCTGCACTCAGCCCTGCACCCCCCAGCCCCCTGCCCTGCCCCCATCTGCCCCGACTCATGCACCTCCCCCACAACCCCCTTCTCAGTGCCCCCAAGCCTGCCCCAAGCCCCTCCTCACCTCTCAACCCTGACTCCTGAACCCCCAGACCCCTGCTCTGAACCGTTCTTTGCCCTCAAACTCCTGCCCCCATGTCACACCCACTGCCCCAAGACCCCCGCTGCCCTGAGTACTGCTCTGCAGCAGAATCTGTCCCTCAAAGTTCAGTAGGGTCCCCCTTTCACCCATCTATTCTGAGCATTCAGATGAAGAGTCCCCACACAGGGATAACTCAACAATTATTTATTAGCTACAAGAGAGGAAAGGTAAGAAGGGACTGGGAAAGAATAAAATAACCAGGTCTGGAAAAAAGCAGTCCAGTAGCACTTTAAAGACTAACAAAATAATTTATTAGGTGAGCTTTTGTGGGACAGACCCACTTCTTCAGACCATAGCTATACCAGAACAGACTCAATATTTAAGGCACAGAGAACCAAAAATAGTTACCAAGGTTGACAAATCAGAAAATTGTAATCAAGGTGGGCAAGTCAGAAGAGCAGAGGGGCAGTAGGAGTGGGGGAAGTCAAGAGTCTGGTCTGCAGAAGAGAAGACTGAAGGGGGACTTGATAACAGCCTTCAACTTGCTGAAGGGAGGCTGCAAAGAGCCTGGAGAGAGGCTGTTCACAGTGGTCACAGATGGCAGAACACGGAACAATGGTCTCAAGTTGCCATTGGAAAGGTCCAGGTTGAACATTAGGAAAAACTTTTTCTCTAGGAGGGTGATGAAGCATTGGAATGATCTCCCCAGGGGAGTAGTGGAGTCTCTATCCCTGGAGGTGTTTAAGTCTCGCCTCGACAAAGCTTTGGCTGGGCTGATCTGATGGGTTTGGTCCTGCTTAGAGCAGCGGGCTGGACTCAATGGCTTTTTTAGGTCTCTTCTGGTTCTATTGTTCCATGATTCTATGAGTCAGATAAAACAAAGTAAGTAAAAAAGTGTCCATATAATGGCCCAGGTAATTGGTGTCCTGTTTCAAACCACGTGTTATTGTGTCAAATTTGAATATAAAAGAAAGCTCAGCACTCTCTTTTGCAGTCGATTCTTAAAGTTCCCTTTCAGTAAAACACAACTTTTTCAGGTCTGGCTGTGGCCTGAAGACGTGGGTCTGTCCCACGGAAGCTCACCTAATAAATTATTTTATTAGCCCTTCAAGTGCTTCTGGACTGCTTTTGTGTTTTGATAGTATATAGACTAACACAACTATGTTACTATGTGTCTGGAAAGCACTTAACTTACAACAGAGAAGAAGCATGCACACAGGAGAAGGGAGTCAATGTTGTATTTCCACCCTCTCTTGCTGCACGCTGTCTTGATGGGAGTCAGGAACAATCCTGCCTAACCAGTTGCTAAGTACCCTCCCTAGCCCCTTTGCGTCGTCGTGCGTGGACGCGAACCCTATCTAATAACGCTCCCCTCTGGAGATGCACCCTGAGATGCCACCTAAGCCAATCAGTGAACTGCCACTTCAAGCTAGGGGCAGCATTCTGACAGAACCTGGCACCCAGGGGAGCAGCCCTCTCGGCGGCCTCCCAGTGACCAGGCGAGAGGATGGGAGCCCACAGCTCTGCGAGCGCTCCCTAGTTATGGATTCAAGAGGCCAAGCAACTGTTTCCCGCTCTCTCTGAGTCAGGAAGAGGAAACACCTTTCAAAATGGAGGTTGCCCAGTTGTTAGAACAAACAAAATGGCACCACCAAACCATTTAACGATTTACAGAAACTTCTAGAAATTCACATTAACACTCCCACACCCATTTACATTTCTTGCAGATACTGTTGTACTGCAGGCCTTGAGCCCTCTCCCCCTCCTCCGCCAGGTACTACAGTACCTGTAAGAAACTCAAGTTACTTTCACTCCTGTCCAGGAGGCTCTCAGTGCTAGAGGGCGGTGAGAGGCCAGCCCAGCACATGGCCGGTGGCACTGAGGGCTGATTATCCCCAGCCCCTGCCCCTTCCATCTGAGGCCCTGCTCCTTCTGGGAGTGCGGAGCCAGGCCCCTCCCCACCTTGCCCGGGTGGCCAGCAAATCTGTCAGGTCTCGCCCCCACATCCTGGCTGTGTTGAACTCATATCTGGTAAAAACAGAACCTGACTGGTGCTGAACAAGACACTTTGCCGGACGATGGGAGGTCAATATTATCTGGCACCATCACCAACACTTCCACTGCTTCCTGGGCTCTTAGAAGACGCGGAGGGGGAAAATTACAGCTAAATAACAGCCCAGAACACTGAGAGCCAGGGCTGGCGGCTGGCAACAAACTTTAAGAAATTGTGGGAAACTTGGCCACACCCATGATGAGTGGCCATCCAGCTAACTGCAATCATGCCGGATTACGGATGTTTCTGGATGAGAGAGTGCTGGATTGGAGAGGTTCAGCCTGTACAACTGTACCTTCCCTAGCTGCTGTCAGGAGACAGGATACTGGGCCAGATGACCCAGCACGGAGGTGACCAACCAGCCCGTATTAGGTGGGACGGTCCCATATTTGGGACACCAAAAAGACGCCCTACTTATTTTATTGTTTTTAAAGGGATGACTTGTCCCATGTTTAGGCCCTCGGGGGCTGGGTTGGGAACTGCCCACTGTTGCTGCTTTCCCAGGGGCTCCGGGTTGGGAGCATCCATGGCTGCTGCTTTCCTGGGGCTGGGTGGGGTGGGCATCTCCGCAGGGCTCAGTGCAGCCAGGAGGACTTCCCATCTCCCCCCATATCTCCCTGTTCCATATTTGGGACAGGGAGATACGGTTGCCCTACCCAGCATGGCTGTGCTAACAGCCCATTGGAGCTCTGTGAGCCATCCCCACAACCTGCAGGGCCCTGGTCAATTCCCTTGAATAGTAAAGTGTGAGTACCTTGGGGCCCTCTATTACAATTCAATATTAACTATGCAGTGGCAGATTCCCATTGGACTTGTTTCATTACACAAAACAAGGAGGGAAGATTTCCCGACATAGTCCTCTGGCCCATTGGGCATCAAAGGTAATCTGCAAAGGAAAATACAACGTGGGCCTTAGGTCTCTCAATTTTTTGATTCATGACTCACAAAAAAGCCTATTCTTTTCCCTGTGTGTTGTTGGGTGAGGAGAGAAGATTAACCTTAGAAATCTAAAGAACATCACCTTGGACTTCCAGGAGATCTCACCGACGCAGAGTTGTCAGCTCCAGAGACGCTCGGCGTTATTTTTAATATTGCAACCCCTGAAGTCAGATTTTTAGGTGACAATCTCACTGTTCATTAAAATAATTTTCTAGCCCACACAGCTTCAGAGAAAAAGCCTCCAAAATGTAACCCCTAGAGACTCCAAATCCAGAAGACAAATAAAAAGTCACTTATTTTTTAAGATCTTGTATTTGTGGGACAATCTGGTGATTTTTGAACATGTGGGGTTAGCAATATTGCTGGTGTGGATTTCAGCTCTGTTCACCCCTAAGAGGAAAGGTAGGGCATAGAATTTTTAACAATGACATCTCTTCTTTTACTTTTTGGAGTATTTGAGTTAAACTGGAAGTGTCCATTAATTCTTGCAATTAAGGTTTTGAAAAAAAAATGAAGCTTTGTCATTATTTCCATTAAGGGGAACAACAATAATAAAACAAACCAGCAGTCAAGTAGCACTTTAAAGACTAACAACATGATTTAGTAAGTGATGAGCTTTTGTGGGACAGACCCACTTCTCCCAGGCTCTCTTTAGCCATTATAAAGAAAAGCCCAGACCCATTTCTCCACTGCTTAAGGGGTCACATTTAAAACCAAGGTTGTCTTTGGCCCTTCTGCAGCCATAAACATTGTAGAGCAGTTTCTGCTTGTCCGGGGCAGTGGCTGAAGAGTTAAATACACAGCCAATGCTCTCATGACCATGCCTGGTGGCTGTCACAAGACTAGAGGGTGCTGATGTTATCACCATTTCCATATTGGGCTGGACACGGTCTCAGCGCACAGTGACAAAGAGCTCTGCCTAATGCCCTGAGCTGAGCTGCAGCAGCGTCATTCAACTGGAACAAACCAGAGTACCATGGTGATTTGCGGGAAGGACTAAGCCAGAGTCTGTGGAATGGATTCTCCTTCCTAGCTGACCATATGGACAAGGGGGAGAGGGCAAAGTAACTTGAAGCATCCCGGCTTCTCTCAGCATCTGGCCTCATTTACAGCAGCCTCGCAGCTGATCTAATTTACATTTGGCTTCAACAGTCTGCAAGACTAGGTAGAGCACAGCAGCACTCTGGGAATGCAGCCCTCCTGGACCTTGCGAGTGAGCCTAGCATGCAGCTGGTTCTACAGTGCTATACCAAGGATGCTGTCCGGCGGTCCATGTCGCTGGCTATAGGGCCTCTTTGTGCTAAATAAGAGGCTATACCACATCGGACTGTATGTTTCATGCCATAGTACTGAGACTCAGGTGTGGAGAGCAGCAGAGGTGTCCGTGCCACACGCGTGGGTTTGAACAGCCCACACATTTAGCAATCTGCTGTAAAGAAATGGACTCGCTGGCTAAAGTGACCCATCCCCAGGCGGATAACAGCCTCTAACATTAAGATTGCTGGCTTGGAAAGGGAGCCAAAGACTTCGATCTCTTCCCATGGCAGATAATACAAACATTTACTGTGTCATAAGAGCCATCCTAAATCACACAGCATACGGCACCTTTCCTTTGAAGGCCACACCTCCGTTTACAAACATGAATGGAAAATGCCTCCTCCCAGCAGCCCGGTCACTTACCAGATGAGTGGAGGAAAGAGACGCTCACACCTCGAGTGATTTGCCAGAGGCCACACAGGGAGGCTGTGGCAGAGTCAAGAGAAGAACACAAACCTCATGACTGTCCCGTCCCTTCACAAGCCCATCTGGCCTCTGCCAGCCCAACACTACAGGCTGTACCCCATGCTATGGCTCTTCCGAGAAATGATACCCTCCTCCGGCAAGTGGCACCTACACCTTATCACCAGTCACAGTGAGTGAATGGGTTCAAGGAAGAGCACCGGATTAATGGGATATCTTAGTGGAGAGAGACATATCCTGATTTTCCAGGCTTGCTGGGCAAGTGATGAATGGAATTTCCATGGTTTACCTCCATATACATGACAGATATACCTGGGATAGGCCTGGCACTGATACTCACAGTTCACAGATAGTGATCTCCACTACAATTTTTACAAGTGTCCTTGCACATAACCAATGATACTGCATTATTTCCCCATCGTCTGACACTATTTCACCGAGAAAGGCAAAATTGCAAGGGCTTATTGGATTGCTTCGTTCTCCATTGTTACTAGATCTTTCTATGCACCTGCAGTGGGAGTAGCAAAAGGTGTGGTGTTCACAGTACATGTGCAGAGATGTTAGAAGGTTGCAGTATAACACAACTTAAATCCTAACACAAGAGCCAAAAACCAGAGAGAGAGAAAGCAGGCTGCTCCCAAAAACTGACTGGTACCACTCACCTTACCTAGGTCCAGGCTGGCTAGCTTGCAGACAGATTACTGAAGGTCCCAGATTGTATACTTCTCTTTGGAGCCATCAGCCTGGAAACAGGAAACTCCTTACAACATTAAGTGATAGTTTCTGATTTCTAGGCAGGATAGAAGCTGTTCAACCTCTGTGTGCTTTCATGCAGTTAGCACTTTCCTTCCTCTGAATGCCACTGTTTGTTAATAATAGGACTGGCCCATGGATCATGCAAGGGCCCATAAGCAGCTCTCCAGCAGAAGGCTAGGAAGGCAGATGTCCTGTGATGCAGAAAAGGTCAGTCCCAGCAGGCATCCCATTCTCTTGGAGCAGGTAAGGTTCCCCTTCCATACTTCCTTTGTTTTAGGGGAGATGTCTATGCTAGGGACCAGAGTCAATCCCAGATATGTAATTCTACCCGCACCATTTGTGTAGCTAGAATCGACATATCAGGATCAATTCTCTTCCCTGGTGTAAATCAGGCATCTTCAGGGTTGCGCTGACTTCTCTTACTCTACACATCAGCCTGGAGTACCAGAATTGACGGCTGAGCCCAGAGAGATTGATTTTGCCACATCTTCACACATGGGGGGAGGGAGAAAATCAATCCCTGCGCACTGACCCCCCTTGTAAATATAGAAATACAATAAGGCAGAGTGGTGCAGGAGAACCAGAGGCTGAATTGTATTTGTTACTGGGCTAACTGCTCCAGGACCCTTCCTGGTCTCTTTGACTGCCTCAAGCCATCACCTCTCTCAAGCACATGGCTCTCTACTCTTAGACCAGGCCCTGGGCTGTATCCCCTGGATTTAGAGGTAGGTGAGCCAGGCTGACAGAAGCTGGAAATGCTATTGGCAGTCTTTGCATCTCTCTGATGCTGGGCTTCAGTTCAGATGGACAAAGGCAAGAAAAGAGACCCTTTAAGCTAATGATCTAGGGCAGTGGTTCCCAGCCTTTACACTAGTGTGGACCCCAAACCTTTCTCCCCCCCAAAAAAAACTGTACATGACCCCCATCAAAGCTGATTCTAGCCACTACATACACTTCATTTAATGAAAAAGGGAGTAGAAATAATTAACATTGAAAATGATGCATACTCACATCCAACATCACAACAATTATTGACTGTGACTCTACAAGTTATTTAAAGCTTATTTTTTATGATCACATTTATTTAGCTCATGTTTTCATGGACCCTCTACAACAGTGTTTCTCAGCCAGAGGTGCTGGCTGAGGGGGCACACCAAAGCCTTGCAGGGGTACATCAAGTCATCTATGTATTTGCCTAGTTTTATAACAATCTATGTAAAAAACACAAGTAAAGTCAGTACAGTCTAAAAGTTCATTCAGACGATAACTTGTTTCTACTGCTTCATATGCCTGATGCTGAAATGTAAGTACAATACACTCATCCCTCGTTAAAGGAGTACTTTATTTACGAGTACTCGCTTAAACGAGGGACACACATATTGACCTTTTGTTCACTGGACGAGTGAACTTCTCCCGCTAATATGAGACTTAGCCCTGCCACGCAGCTCCAACCCACTACAGCCTGACCCTGCCGCCAGCCCTGCAGACTCAAACCACCACAACTTAAACTCCCCCGCCGACCCCCACACACCCGAACTGCAGCAACTTAACACCCTCCCCCCTGCCAGCCCCCGCATGCCCAAACTGCCATAACTTAAACCCCCCCGGCCGGCCCCTGGGCACCCAAACTGCTGAAACTTAAATCCCCCGCACACCCGAACCGCTGCAGCCTAACCTCACAGGCCCCTCAGACCAAAATTGTTGCAGGCTTAACAACCCCCCTCCTCCGCCCGCCAGCCTCACAGACCCAACCTGCAGCAGCCGGAACCCTGCCCCCCCGCCCCCCCACCATCTTTTAACCCTCCCTCCCACTCATGTCTCCAAAGTGCCCCCAGCCTTTAATCCCCCCGCAACCCCAGCTTCACTTACCTTTCAAAAGCAGCACCATCTGCTGCCACTCTGAGCACTTGGAACCAATCAGAGACTGTTACACATATTTTAATAGGAATTTAGTGTCCCTCTTATGAGTTTCTGCCCACAAGCAAAAAGTTAGGAACCAATTATTTTCGTACAGCGAGGGATGAGTGTATTTCTGTCAGTTCATTTATTTGATAATGAGGAAGTAGAAAGTCAGAAAGTTTTCAGTTGCAGTCTTCTGTGATATTTTTGCATGGTTTTGTATGTGAGCAGTTTTTGAGTGAGATGTAACTTGATGGTTTGCAAAACAAATCTGACTCCTCCACAGGATACAGTAATCTGGACTGGTTGAATGGCATTTGTTTCAAGGACCATGTTTCTCAACGTGTGTTATTAGGGGTATCTGAGAGAAGTCTGGGGTACTTACAATTTTTTCTAAAAGGGGGTACTTTATAAAAAAAATACTGAGAAACACTGCCCTACAATACCCTTGCAGACCCCAGGGGTGGACAGACCCCAGCTTGGGAACCACTGACTTGGGATACGATTCTAAGGCTGTCACCTACTGTAACTCTATTTAATACTGTCCCAGATAATGCTGGAGCACAGTTTGATTTCTTGATGTTAGTACATTTCAGATATCCTTCTAATTAAAAAGTTTCTGTAAGTTTAGAGGAAATTTCACGTATATTATATATAAACATGAACACAACTTTACAGATCCTGGCACACAGATTTATCATCTCACGTGACAAGGATACATCATGCATGCAAGTCATGAAACAAACAAAGCTTTCAAAAATTTAACAAATGGACAGGGGCGTTTGATTTAGGGCCAGCCCTGCCCCTGAGATCCACTGTGATAACCTCAGAAGGCCTGAGTTAGTTTCAGTGCCTGCAGTTCTGCCCCCTCTAGGAACAAGGACAGATCAAAACCAGTAACCAGACAGTCTCTTGAAAGCAAAGTATATTCAGAACCAAAACACTTAAGAGAAAAAAGAACTGAAACCAATAAACCAGTCCCTGTGCCTGCCTGCCTCTCCTTACAGGCTGCCATGACCTGGATCCAGAAAAGCCAATTCCTTCAGATTCTACAGAACTTGTTCCTCCCAACTGTGCCAGTGAATCATTTTTCCCTCTCCCGGGTGCAGCTTTGTAGCCCTTTGTTCTGTCAGTTACCAGCATTAGCAGAGCAGAGGTGCCATATTAGTTTGAAAGTAGGTCATTGTCCTGTGACTGCTCCCTCCCTGCTGGCTGGCTGGTTTGCTTTCTATAGCACTTGTGTGGCTTACCTAGTGTGACAGGCTCAGGCCAGAGGGCTGGCTTACAAAGAGCAGCTGGGAAAAGCAGCAAGGGCCTTGTCTAATCAGGTGCTCCCCAGGCAGAGGGGGGCAGTGAGTAAGAGGCTGCTATAAATCAGTTAAGGCCAGCTGCTCCCACTTGAGGCTGCCAGGGGCCTTTTAAAAGCCTTCTCCAGTAAATCAGGGACAGAGAATGGAAGAGGAGGTTGGAAAGGGAAAGGGAAAGGGAAAGGGAAAGGGAAAGGGAAAGGGAAAGGATTAGGATTAGGATTAGGATTAGGATTAGGATTAGGATTAGGATTAGAGTAGCTAAGGAGAAAGTGGTGAAGAACACAGAGCAGGGGAGTTGAGGAGCTTTCATAGGGATTGTTTGGGCTCCCTGCTCGTGGTAACCTCAGGGCTCAGCTGGACCCTGGGGCTACGTCTACACGTGCACCCAACTTCGAAATAGCTTATTTCGATGTTGCGACATCGAAATAGGCTATTTCGATGAATAACGTCTACACGTCCTCCAGGGCTGGCAACGTCGATGTTCAACTTCGACGTTGCTCAGCCCAACATCGAAATAGGCACAGCGAGGGAACGTCTACACGCCAAAGTAGCACACATCGAAATAAGGGAGCCAGGCACAGCTGCAGACAGGGTCACGGGGCGGACTCAACAGCAAGTCGCTCCCTTAAAGGGCCCCTCTCAGACACACTTTCATTAAACAGTGCAAGATACACAGAGCCAACAACTAGTTGCAGACCCTGTATATGCAGCACGGACCCCCAGCTGCAGCAGCAGCAGCCAGAAGCCCTGGGCTAAGGGCTGCTGCCCACGGTGACCACAGAGCCCCGCAAGGGCTGGAGAGAGAGTATCTCTCAACCCCCCAGCTGATGGCCGCCATGGAGGACCCCGCTATTTCGATGTTGTGGGACGCGGATCGTCTACACTGTCCCTACTTCGACGTTGAACGTCGAAGTAGGGCGCTATTCCCATCCGCTCATGGGGTTAGTGACTTCGACGTCTCGCCGCCTAACGTCGATTTCAACTTCGAAATAGCGCCCAACACGTGTAGACGTGACGGGCGCTATTTCGAAGTTACTGCCGCTACTTCGAAGTAGCGTGCACGTGTAGACGCAGCCTGGGAAGGACTGGTTGCAAAGCCCAGTCAGACCAGGGGGCTCTTACTGCCCTTCAAGCAAGGCAAGCAGGCCCCATGCTGTGGAACTGTGGAGCAAACGGAGGTCTGGGGCCAGTAAGCCAGGCAGGTGCCTGGGGCTGCCACTTTCAAGGGGCCACCAAAAAGCTGGTCTGGCATGCTGGGCTTGGCTGCTGTCTCGGCAGCCAGCTTTCCCCCATGCTGTGCGCTCACAAGCAGACACTCTGCTCCTAGGCCAGCCCTGCCACGCTGCCTATGCTCCGTTCCTGGGCAGATGCTCTGCTCCTGGGCCCCTGCCACACTGCCTGCGCTCTGCTCCTGGGCCAGCCCCTGCCACGTTGCTTGCTCCAGGATGAGGCTCGGTGCGGAGCTGGGGCAGAGTGCTGGGGTTCAGGGTTATTTTGGGGGCTGCCAAAATTTGCCCAGGGCCGCCAGTTGGCTAGGACTGGCCCTGTCTGGGTCCCAGGACTGGTACTGACCCTGCCAAACTGGTTTGCTCTTCCTACAGCCCCTTCCTTCAGGCTAGAGCAACGTAGTTGGATAAGAAGGACTTATAACCTAGTATAAAACAGCTGCCCCTCACTGCCCAGTGCCACACCTCCCTCGGTGTTCTCAGACTACATCCATTTCTGTGGCTGAGAAGACAGGCTGGTCCCACCAGCCCAGGTGGATGCCAACAGATTGGAGGGAGGCTAGAGAACAGCGCTGAAAGTGAGAGGAGCTGCCGGAAGGGGGTGCTGAGGAGGGACTGAGGGAGCCATATACAGATGTGTGCAGCACCTAGGGAATGCAGTGCCCTTAACAGATGTGATGAGTCAAACAAGCCCGCAGTCTAACACCTGCATGTGACGAAGTGGGTCTTTTCCCACAACAGTGTATGCACCCAAAAATCTGTTAATCTGTAAGGTGCCATGGGACCTCTCGCCGAGTCTAACGCAGGTTGATCTAATGCAGCAGGGGCTCGACTCTCCCCTTGTTTAACGGAATGTCAAACAGAACTAATTCCTCTGCAGCCACTGCTGTAACACTGGTGCAGATGAATGGCAGCTCGAGGTCTCTCCTTCACCTATTGATTTTCCTCCTAGCAGAGTGGCTGTCATGGTGCCGGGCTGCCAAAGGTTTCCCAGGCAAAACTGAAATCGCTGGAGCTTAGCAAATCTGAAAATGTGATGTCTAACCCCTCCACAAATCAAGGCCCAGATCATGACATGACTGCTCTTAGCCTGTTGCTAGCATTGTTGTGCCAAACTCCGCCCCTCCAGTGCCAGGCGCTGAACTGATAAATACAGGGTAGACAGTTAGGATCAGCAGACAATCAACACCCTGAAAGCCAAGCTTCAGCATGAATGCCCTGGGCCTCGGGTTTCTCCTGCTTCTGATGCTGACAGGAACCATCAGTAAGTACCCCTTCCAAGGAGAATCATAGAAGCCTAGGGCTGGAATGGATCTCAGGAGGTCACCTAGTCCAGCCCCCTGCTTCAAGCAGGATCAACCCCCACTAAGTCGTCCCAGCCAGGACCTTGTCAAGCCAGGATTTAAAAACCTCTAGGGATGGAGAATCTACCACCTCTCTAGGCAACGCATTCCAATGCTTCACCACCCTCCTGGTGAAGTAGTTTCTCCTAACATCCAACCTACTCCTCTCCCTCTTTACTTTCAGACCATTGCTCCTTCTTCTGCCATCTGACACCACTGAGAACAGTTTCTCACCCTCCTTTTTAGAGCTCCCCTTTAGGAAGTTGAAGGCTGCTATTAAATCACCCCTATGTCTTCTCTTCTGTCCTCCTTCACTCTAAAGGACTCAAACTGCTGCAAGCCATAGGTTCTGGAGGTAGGTACTGCAGCATGTTCTGGCTTGAAGTAGCTTCCATTGTATACTGGGTTAGGTTCAAGACCTCTTAGCACCCTCACCATAAAAATTGTTCCAGCACCCTTGTTCCAGGCTGTAAAGTTCCTGGTTTGATAAAGGCACGAGCTGTGTGTGTGCATGGGAGAATCCAAGCTAAAAGATGACATGCTTGTAACGCTGTTACAGCCATTGGGTCTTTGGCTAGTGCTGGCCTGGGCCAGAAGCAGCTAGGGCTCAAACTCAGAAATCCAGAGGAAAACCAGTGGAGTTGGTTCATTTTGAATGCTGCAGGAAAATTGCAGAAGATGGTTCCATTGCATCAAATTCTGGTCTTGCTTCCACTTATGTAAATCCACTGAAGTTCAGGGCGGTTACTCGGTACTTACACCAGTACAAAAGGGAGCAGAATAGGGCCCACTTATGGACAGCATCTCCTGGGAGCACCAGCAATCCCAGGGCAGGGCATCTTAACTAATTTGTGAAAACAATGAGAAGTCCTGTGGCACTTCATAGGCTAACAGATTTATTGGAGCAGAAGCTTTCGTGGGCAAAGACCCACGGTGCACCTAACATCAGGAGCAATTGATGAAGTGGGACTTTGCCCATGAACGCTTATGCCCCAATAAGTCAGTTAGTCTACAAGGTGCCACAGGACTTCTTGTTGTTTTGCAGATACAGACCAACACAGCTACCCCCTGATACCTTAACTACTTTGGGATCTTACACTGAAACTCTCCACGTGAGCCAGGGCTAGCAACAAGCAGGCCCAAATTCATCCCTGAGGTCACTCCATTGACTAGTCCAATCAATGGGGGGATGACACCCCTGCTGAAGCTGTCCTGGGAACTTTCCTCTCTGCAGGCCTAAACAGCGCTTGTAAACTCCCACGGGAGGGCGTCCAAGTGTTCTGACTATAGCAGTGTCAGGGGCCCTGGGGAAAAATGACCAGTCACCATTCAGCCCCTGGCAAACTGCAACAGAGGCACCCAGTGGGCATTGTGTACTAATCACAGGGATTGCACTGGGCTGATGCAGAGCCAGCTGAAGCAGAGAGCTGTTCAGCCAGCCCACCCCTCCCTTCCCAGAGGAGAGAGGAGGGCACCAGAGATGCGATTTCCAGGCAGTTCACGGCAACCCCCCTAGATCTGAATGTGTCTGGCTAGTCTATTTGTGACCCCAAGAGAGTTAGGAAACGGTGTGGCTCATGAGATCACACCCTTGTTTTTGGAACATTCCAGACTCTCGGATAGCTTCTCTGGCTCAGGACAGACTTTGCAGAAAATGCTGGCGTGAGATCAGCCTGTGAAATGTCAGACAGACTATTCTAGTTCTGGTGACGTGCATGCCTCAAAATCAGGTTTGAAATCTGAGCCAGAGGCTACAGGTCCCAGCCCGGGCCCAGCTCCTGGAGTCAGAATCTTCGACTTATGAAATGATCTCTCAGATACAAAGTCAATGTTGAAATTATGAGCCGGTTATGATCGGCGCCTGCCTGAGCCTGCAGGCAGCCTGGAACGGTAACTGCAAGAAGTGTGGCCTGCCCCATTTGTCGTACCATTCAAAATAGGGGCTGTGGACAGGGAATGGAGCCTATGTCCAAGTAAGTCATAGTGTGTCCAATGGCTCCATTTCAAAACAGGCTCTACTGTATGTGGACGCTCTATTTCGAACTAGCTGAGCACTATTTCCATAAGCATTTTGTATGCAGCAGTGTTATTTTGAAATAAACTGTTCCAGACTATCTCTTCCAGAATAGTTTATTTCGAAATAACACTGCTGTGTAGACATAGCCGAAGAGTCCCCTGATATGGCAGGTGCCTCCGGAGCACCTCCTTGGGCAGGTCGCGGCTCTGTGGAACCTTGCCTCTATTTTTCGCCTCGTCACTGGGAACCAAAGGCCAATCTCACGCTAGGTTTTCACAGCCTTTCTCAAGGGTTCCTCGGCTTCCCCTCCCAGCAGTCTCTAGTAATCCTGCTTCTTACAACTTCCCCTTTAGGCCAGCCCACCATTCTCGTTCTGGAACACCAACCCTACTGCTCCTGCTGTGAGCCCCTGGTTCCTTGTTCCAGAGACCTACCACTGGACTTAGCTTCACTCAACTATGTTACCTGTCCCCAGGCACAGCCTTCCCCAGTCCTGCTCTCCTGCTCTCTCACCCTTATCTCCCCAGGTGTAGTCCTGCCCCCTTTAATAGGCTCTCTTGAGCTCACCTGTTTTGACACTAGGGTGCTGGCTCTGGTCTGCTCAAAGAGAGAAGCCCCATTGGTGTGCATGTCCAGCAGCAGGACAGTTCAGTGTGTTGTGTTATGAATTCGCCCCTGTGTCATGGGGTTCCCAGAAAGTGCACCATGGACACAGGCTCTGGGCCAACCTGCGTGCTTTCTTCAGCTGCTGCATCCTCCCTGCCCAGGTGCCCAGGAGGTTGCTCCCATGACCACCTTGACCTGCGCGAACCGGAGAGGGTACTGCCGCCACTTCTGCCTGGTTCATGAGGTCCACGTAGGCCACTATGGTTGCCCACGGCGATACAGGTAAGATAGTGAGGCATGGGCCAGCTCCCTCTGGCATGGGAGCAGCCCCTTGCTTGTGTGGAGGAGAAAATGCAAGCGAAGGGTATGTCACTTGCCTGTGCCTCCTCAGGGTTGGCTCAGTGGCCTCTGAGTGCATGTTATAGCAGCCATCTTGGCTGACAGTAGGGACTGAACCAGGCACCTCCACAAGTAAAAGTGTGAGGTGCACCAGCCTGAGCCAGAGAGCCAGCCTTGGACAGCTGCTTGTCCCCTTTGGTGATGTAGGTTCAAAGCCAGCATTGGGATTTGCACTAATTGCCCTAGAATGATTCCAGAAACATACACAACATATCACCTCTACTGGCACAAAGGGCCATGGATAGTCTACGTTTGGCCTAGGTCAGGCTAATGGCTTTCTGACATTTTCCTGCTCTCAGTGTTAATACAAACTGGTCCCCAAAGATACTGGAGGTGGTTGTCATATCCGTCACCAGGGACACCTTGAAAACACAATCCCCAGTGGGCGATACAGGCATGGCTTGTTCTTTTATTTCCAGGTGCTGCGTGCCAAAGATCTACCTCGTGGAATAAACCAAGCTCAGAAGTGCCAGGGACATATCAGCTCCCACCTAGGTGTGTGTCATGTTTGTCCCTTATTCTCTGTTTTGGCTTGTGCCTCTGCTTTCTAGCAAGTGACATTAGATGCTGTTGCTGGGCTATTTTGCTGGTCTCAGTCAGTAGATTCAATCCAGATCCAACTCCCAGTCAACCCAGGTCTTTCCATTGACTAGAATAGAAGTCAGATCATGCCCAAGAGTTTGATTCTGCCATCCTTAGTCCCCTGGGGCAGCCTCATTCACTGCTAAGTATTATTACACATAAGTGCAGCTGACCCACGTGGGGACTTCAATTTTAGTCCATCCTTCACTGAGTTAAGTAAGGCCCCAGACCCAGGCCTCACTGGCTGCCTTGTCCTAGGCAGTGTACAAACACGCCAGTCCCTGCCCCAAGGATCTCATAGTCTTTTGCTTCAAGTCTGATGGTACGACAAGGACCTGTTTTGTCAGCAGTAGGTTTACCATCAGTCAGAGATGGTTCACTGTACATTTTCCACTTTCCTTGTTGAACTAGAGAGACACGAGACAAGAGTCACACTTTGTGCTGATCGTTGATCAGTCAGACAACGATTAAGGACAAGACTCATGACGTAGATCTGCGTTCAGATTCTGAGCTGGTGTAAACCTGGAATCACTCCACTGAAGACTCCTGGGATATTGCTCTGCATTTACACAGGGGCAGATGCAATCAGAATCTGTTCCTTTTTATGTACACAGAAAACAAATCAGAAAGAGATAGATGTGGCAGAGCTGAAAATACGTTAAAAATCCAGATCAGGGTGAGCAGACAACCAGTTAGTGCTGAGTGACACAGGAAACAGGAACAAGTCTGGGTCTGTCATCCATCAGCACAGATGGAGAGAGTAGAGAAGTCTGAGGAGCAGATATATGTTAGCAAAGGACTAGAAAATGCTCCCCACAAGAGAGTCACTGTTGGTGAAATGTGGGGATTTTCCCACTGATTTGAAACAAACCTTTACATCTTGTGTTGACAAGACAAAATGTTCCATTTCAATCTAAAACACCATTTTTCATTTCAATTGCTTCAAATCCATTTTAATGTTCCATTCCACAATGCTTTCAAAAGTCCGCCCCTTTGGTCCCAAATCGGGACAAACACGAATGGCGCAATAGCAGAATTTCCTGTGGAGGCTGACTCTGGTTTCCAGAAAGCTTCTGGCACAACCTGGGTTCGGTCCACACAGTCAGAACTAAGCCAAGAGAGACCAACACAAGAATTAAGTTTGCAGCGTAGCTGAATTCTACCCAGGTCCCCCGTTACTGATTCAGCACCATGGACTGCCCAGGATTGTAATCAATGCCGTGTTGTATCATGGGCCTGGGTTGCTCATGTACCGCAGTCCCTCTTGTTTTCTGCCTGTAGCACAGAAAGTTAGCCTTCTGATGGGTGTAATGCTTTGGTCCAATTCGGGACTCGGGTGGCTGGCTGGTGTTTAGTAGCCTGGCCTGTGGTTGTGAGTGGTGGGTGAATGATTAGCTTGGGGTGGGAAGCCCTCCACCCCCTCGCCATCGTAGCAATTGGCTCCTGTCCCACACCTCCAGCCCCTCTGTGACTGATGGAGGCCCCTAGACCAAGGCTAATGCACCCATCTGCCCTGGTGTACTGGTTGTCAGGCAACATGGCCCCTGCCAGGCAGCCCACACCTTGAAGTCCAAAGGGTCTGGGAAGTGTGGGTCACGCTGCCCCTCCCACTCCAGCTGTCTGCCCAACCACCTTGCCAAGAGCAGCCTGCTGCACACAGGTAGGAGAGGGGGCCTGCTTTGGGGTGGAGTGTGGGCAGGGCCACCCACGTCTTTTTGGGTAGAAGGCAATGCCTCCATTACCCACAACCTGTGCCTGCGATAGACAGGCAGTCACACAGATGATCTGATTATTGCCTCTGGCCCTAAACTCTCTGGCAGTTGTGGGACATGGCTGGGTTCTGTCTCCACTGAAACTTTGTAAGTGGTTTTAGCAGTCAAGGTAAGCTGAGTGTTGAGCCTGTTTGCATGTCACCCCCACACGATCCCCATCAGACAATAGGGGTTGTGCAGCTTCGAGGCACAAGTTGGGCCTGTGCATTTGTTTTGCACCAGTCCCTGGTCTCATCTACACTTGTGTAGCCTCAGGGGTATCTCCAGTGATGTCCTTGGAGTGACAGCGTGGGAAATCCAGAGCCAATGGCACATAATCTAGCCCTCTACAGCTCATATAACTGCTCCGGACTGGCATGCTATCGAGCCCCATAGCAACAGAATCATGCCTACAGCCTCCCACGTATGCACGCTCACAGCTCCCTTCTTTCTGTTTGCTTGGTTTGCAGCCAGTGTGCTGGAGAGACACCAAAGCATGTCTGACCTGCTCGGTGGCATGGGGAGAGACGCTGTGCAGTAGATAGCTGCTTTCTGGTCCGCTGAGCTTGAATGACTGTCCACAACCAGTACGCATGAGCACAGTCAAAATAGGATGGTGCCAGCGCAGACCTCAAAATCAAATAAAAAAAGAAAATCAAACTCAGTGAGGACGTATTTGTTTCATTCCTCTTTCAGGAGCGTAAGTTTGTGGCAAAGTTGCCATTACAGAGGAAATTAACCTGGAAAAAGCTTCAAAAATCAGCACAGGGCTTTTGTAGCAATAGAGCTAAGAACGAATAGAGGGTGTTGAAGCAAGCTGGGGACTAGAACTCACAGCCTCCCGCTCCAGAAACTCAAGGCCCTACCAACACAGCTAAAAAAAAACCTAACTTAGACAGCCACAGTTGTACAATCCCTATTCCATCAAGTAGAGGACAGTGGTGCTACACACACTCCTAATAGATTGCACTTAAAGAACACTTCCCACCTGAGGATCAACTAACACACACCTACCACTGCCAGAGTGCAGCAGATAAGTGTTAACCCCATTTTACAGATAAAGCAGAGAGGGTTAGAAGTATCGGGGCCGTGTGTACACTAGCCCAAGGGAATACACTACACTAGCCCAAGGGAATTCCCCTAGCAATAAGGGGATTTCGAAGTTCCCGGGGTCCTTTCAACAAGGACCCCTTTTTGGACGAGCTGCGCGGCAGCGAGCCGCAGTAATTTTGAAGTGCCACAGCCACCCGCATGCTAATGAGGCGCTGAATATGTATTTCAGCGCTTCATTAGTAATCTTCGAAATGGCCTTTTCGAAGTTTTGGGCTAGTGTAGACGTAGCCAGGATGTTGGTTTTGCTGGAGAACTGAGAGATCTGAAATGTGGTCTGAGACCTTTCTGAGCCCTTCACTAAAAGGACAGTATGTTAGCTGCATCCATCACTATCCTGTCTTCTGACAGCAGCCAATGCCAGGTGCCCCAGAGGGAAAGAACAGAACAGGCAGTCATCAAGCAATCCTTTCTCTATTGCCCGTTCCCAACAGCTGGTGCTGAAGTTTTTCTCCTTTATGCACCTCAGGCATTTGATTTAACTGTTATTAACAAAACCAAACAAGCAGAATAAAGAAATCCTTGCCCCTCGCAGTTCCTTTTGTGCCACTGTGATATCGGGAACCTACTCGGTTCTCCAGTTGTCCATAGCAGTTTATCCAACCACAGCTAGGATGGGATGGGGAGTTTGGGGCAGGGAGAAGCAGAGAGGTTGCACCCTTCTCTCTGAAGGACCCAAATGTCTGTATCAGTATAGGGAGCAGGTCACCAAATGTATCCAAACCAACCCCCCTCGTGTAGCCTGATTTTAAGATTTTGAATAAAAATTCCGAGTTATGACTCTGAGAGCTGACAGGTTCTTGTCCCAAGATCAGGCCCAGGCAGATTATTATGAAAATTATTCTGTGGCTGGGAATCCCACTGTGCACAGCTTCAACACTCACACCATAGGAACTCTTTCATATTTGCCAATAAATAATGTTAATACATTTAGCAAAGTCCCTAACTCACCCAGGCAGAGAGAGAGAATACAGACGGTACATCTGAATGTCCACCTATCACATCATCCCTTGCAGAACAACCTGAAATATTAGCCATCGTCTTCCTCATCACTTTCACTATCTTCATCTTCACCAGCAGCCATCATTCTGGCCTCTCCCATATGCAGCAGATGTAGCAAGGACTGTCACTCTCGTGTGGGCCTCCACAGTCACAGTCAACACTGCAAATGATGATCTTAAATGGAGTTACGAAGGGTGCGATACATAGTCTATGCAGACTGAAGGATGCCTTGGAGCTTGGCCTCTCCCAAGGTCTACCTCTTGTCCTCTGCTGCCCTGGGATACCATTCTCACCATATATTATGCTGACTTTCTTCCAATGGGGGCTGGGATTCCTCCTCTTACCAGTGTTAAAGTGTCCTTCTGTAGGTTAGTGTATTTGTGATTTCACTCCCTCATCATATACTTCAGTACATTGCCGTGACACCTTGCTACAGAGGGTAGGGATCCCCAGGCCCTGCATCCCATCCACAGTCGGCAGATAGAACAGATTTATTAGTCGACAGGATTCAGTGTAGAACGCACTTGTCAGCAGAGCAACCAGAAACAGTCAGTACAATCCACTTTGGGGAGAAGGGACCTAGAGGAGGTCCCGGAGCCAGGGCTTGGCCCCACTTTGTCTCTCTCCCCTAGTCCAACCTAACTGCCTTCCAACTGCCCAGGCCGACCTCAAACCAGCCAGGATCCACCTCCCTCCTTTGTCCTGTTTCCCAGGGAACAAAGGTGTCACCTGGTTGTGTAGGTCACAAAGAGCAGGGACTTCCATTGCTCACCTGTGCTAAGTCATCACCCTGAAACAGCCCCCCCACCCCCCTTCGTCAGATACCTTTACCAGGTTGAGGATGTTTGGTCCAAAACCTTCCAGAAGCCGGTGTCAGTTCATGTTTTGTGATTGGTTGATGTAATTATGGATGAGCCCACCCCCACTTACATTCTGCTTCTCATAATGTGTGAGCTACCTAAGTTTATCAATGCCAAAGATGATAGGTCTCAAGCTTCATGCTAACCACTAAAGCCAATGTCTCACAGGATACAAACTTGTAGGTTCCTTACATTATTGCTACTGAATATAATAAAACAGAACATACTGCAAAACAGACCATCTACCAGTGATAAGCTGGCCCATTGGGCTACACTAGTCTAATCCTGATATACTTAATCCTTAGTCATCTACTGCTGGGTTAGATGTTCTATCAAAGCAAAAAAAAGTAGTCAAGTAGCACTTTAAAGACTAACAAAATAATTTATTAGGTTTTTATATTTATGATATTTATGATATTTATTATATTTATGAGCTTTCGTGGGACAGACCCACTTCTTCTGATCATAGCCATACCAGCACAGACTCAATATATAAAGCACAGAAGTCCAAAAATTGTAAGCTTCATGAAAGACATACTGCTAAGCCCTGTTTCTGGTAGAAGGCATCTGATTTTTGTCCACTGGGGTGGTCTGACTGAGTCTCCCCACCTCTCTGCTCTGCCATGTTGGGAAGGGGAGATGAGCAGAAGGACTGAGAAGCCAGCATCACTGAGGAGAGCTGCCTCACACACACAGCAGCTTTAGTGCAAGAAGTCTTGCTCCAGCTGAAATCATCACAGCCCATTCTCAATTCCACACAGCCCAGAGTCCTCAGTGAATGAGCCAGAATGAGAAGCCAGACCTCCTGCCTTCCTGTCCCAGCCTCTGATCCCAGCACAGCGCTGTCTCTGAACGTAGCAGATGTGACAGTGCAGCAGTTGAACAAACAGGGCCACCACCTGCAGAATACAGGCTGCAGTGGAGTGCCTTACTAACACCCACGCTTTCACTGATCAGCAGCATAACAGCAGAGTTGTTGCATACATCAGGCCTCTTATTTTAGACAGTAACCATCTCAAGCAGTATCTTTGCATGACGCAGAAAAGCATTCAGACAGACTCCTGAGTTGTCTGAGAGCCAGTCCAACTTTTGGCACAAATTCAGGGCATGCTTCAAGAGAACAGCTATTAATAGTCTGCAGAGTGTGGTCCCAGCCTGCAGCTGTTGTGTTCATCGGGACTGGTAAGGAGGAGCTGCTTTCATCAGCTAATGCTCACTGTCGATGTGAAGAGGTGGTGCATTTCATTTGTTGGAAGAGATAAGGAATAAATCACACCCAGGCAAAGTCCCTCTAAATCACAGCCACATGTGGACAGAGGCGCTACGGGCAGCCAATGTGCATTAGAACTGGAAGCATCAGCACCAAACCAGCTGCTGCAGCCTGAAGGATTTAATGCCTTTGGACTATAATTGTCACAGCTGCTGGGAGCAATCACTGGAGGAGACACAGTTCCATCCCCTCAGCCAGCAAATGGACAGTCGTGGGTTCAAGTTTCTACAGATTCAGCACAGTTCAGTGCACAGTATACAAATAGCTTCTTTTGTATGTTGCTGTGGCTCAATGACTACCTAGCTCAGGAACAGTCAGTGATGCTGGAGCACTTTCTACAGTGGGGGTTCTGCATCCTTACCCTTACCCCTGTCTGTCAAGCCCCCTGTCAAGCCCGAGAGCTGGGGCAGGGAGCAAGGTTGTGGCTGTGGAGGGAGGGCCCAGAGAGAAATAAGGGGGCCAAGGCTGGGCACAAACCATGGAGTGCAACTCCACGTGCAGCGCCAGGAGCAGAACCTCCTGTGAAACCTAGAGTACCCCTTGCATGTTGAATAGTAACAGACAGGGAGCCGTGCTAGTCTATATACTATCAAAACAAAAAAGCAGTCAACTAGCACTTTAAAAACTAACAAAATAATTTATTAGGTGAGCTTTCGTGGGCCAGACCCATTTGTTCAGACCATAGCCATAACAGAACAGACTCATTAGAGCACAGAGAACCTGCTCCCACCACTTCCCCCAGCTGCCCACTCCATCACCCCCCACCAATTTGCACAAAATTTGATTTATGTGGAGGTAGCCAAGGACGCAACCTCCCCATAAACTGAGGGATTACTGCACTCAGCCATTGAGCCAGCATCTGCTCAATACTGACTTAAGCAGATACGCAGCTGGGGCAGCTCATATTCACCAACACTCTCCAGCTGTTTTGTGCTGCCCTAGACAGACAGTGGGGAATGAATGACTCTATCCCTTTTAGTTCTGTAGCCACTCGCTTTTTGATGCTCTTTTGTTTCAAGTGCCGCAGCTGATGCAGTGAGCAATCAGTGCCATTCCAGAACTTGGATCAGTTCCTACAACCAGAGAACTGATCTCTCTATAGACTGAGTGTGTCTGTCAGTGCTCGAGTTGTTTAAGACCTCCTCTTAAACAGTAAGACTTACAACCACAAAATGTGGCATGCAGCTTCCTCTCACCCTAATTTAAACCTGGGTCATGGTTTGGTTGTGCCTGGGAAGTGGGAAATGCCTGAAATCCCAGGATTGCCCAGAACATGGAAAGGGAGGGGGCAGGAGGACAGAGGTGAAAGGGAAGGGCACAGGCTGGAGGGATGCCATACCAAGATTGGCCACTGGGGGCATCTGTAGCACCAAGAGAGAGGCCAGTGGGACTGGAGCTCTGCCATTTTGCCTGCCACAAATGCTGAGTAATCAGCTCCTCTGCCCCAAAGCCAGAGCAGCTCCCCTTCATGGAGAGCAAACAGGACAGAGATGGGCGTGCTGGAGTGGGGCAGCCCCCAGGGAGCCTGCTGGCCCTGGAAGGGATTGTTGGAGGGCAGGGCAGCCCCTGGAACCTTGCCCCAGTCAGCCAGCCTCCAGGGGGACTGCTGGGGTGGGAGATAGCTGGAAGACCTAGACCCAGACCCAGCCCCTAGATCCAGCCCTCCCCCAGGCAGCCAACAGACCATAAGGGGACAACTGGGAGGCAGCTAGAGAAGGGGCAGGCCCCTGAAGCGTGGTCCCACCCAGACAGTCTGCAGGTGTGTGCGTGTGGCAGGGGACAGCTGAAGAGGAGGTAGATCTTCACAGCCTGACTCCCCCCCCGAGTCTGCAGACTATGGGAGATAGCTGGATGGGGCATCGCACTGAAACCTACCCCTGCCCCAAATACCCAACAGACAGCTTGCAGGCTGTGGGGGGTGCTGGAGTGGGACAGCTCCTGGAGTCTGGCCCCTTCCCAGACAGCCTGCAGGGCATGGAGGTGCTGTTGAAAAATGGGGCCACCCCTGGAGCCGGCTCCCCTGACAGCCTGATGCCATTGGGGGAATCTTCATGAGGGAGTGGTTGCCCAAGAACCTGGTTCTCCCCCACATACAGCCTGCAGGCTGTGGGAACCCACTGGAGACTGGGGCCAATTCCAAGAGCTAACCCCCCGAACCTCCAGCCAGCAGGGCAAATGGGTGCTAATGGAGGCTGGGGGCAGCCCCCAGAGCCTCACCCCCACTCAACAACCTACAGGCCATGGGGGTAGGTCTGCAAGAGGGAAGAGCAGCTCCCAGGGCCTGGTCCCCCCCAACTGTTGGTTGCAGGGGGCCTGGGAGGTGGGCAGCCCCTGGAGCCTCCCACTAAAAAGGCTGCAGAATGGAGGGGGCTGCTGGAGGCTCAGGTAGCCCCTGAACCACTGCCCCCCTGTACCAGTGCAGGGTCAGAGCTGGGCAGCTGGAAGCAAGGATTAGCCTGTACACCATTGCCCTGCCCCCAACAGGCCACAGGACAGGGTGACCTTCACACCAAGCGAAGAATCCCTGGAGAAGCCGCAGGCCTGGGGGCTGCCCCCAGAGTGCTGCCTCCCCCAACACTTCTCCCCCTAGCCTGCAGAGCCCCACCCCCAGCCCCACCCAGCAAGCATGCAGCACCGTATCCCTCCTGCTCAAGAGTTGCTGGTTGGGGAGAGCTGCCCTGGCCCCCTGGGAGGAGCTACTGCTGTAGCACCATCACCCTCACCACCATGGGTGGCCCTGGTAGCCCCCCATCCACCTCCCAGCCCCATGTCTTGAGACCCCTGCCCTAACTTCTGCACCCCCACCTCCTGCCTTGAACTGCCCCACCAACCTGCTACCCTCAGCCACCCACCCTCTGCCCCTCCTGACCCCCGAGCCCTCACTCCAGCCTTCATTTTTTAAAAATACAATCATTGGGGAAAAAGCATGCACATTTTTTGTTTATTTTCAAAAAATTACTTCAGTTAAAGAGCTGAGCAATGCTGGGTACATCTGCTGGTACAAAAATAAGCAAAAAAAATCAATTCATCAGGTGGATCTAAAGGGATTTTCACAGAACAGCAAAGATCCTAGAGAAACTGATTTCAAAATTACTGGTGTGTTTTTCATCTTCCTTACACCTGGAATCGCCACCCGTTTCTGTGGTTTGTATCATTTACACCAAAGTAAGTGAGATCAGAATCTGGCCCACTAGCTTACCAAGAAAGATTTGAGGTTACATTTTAGAAATGCCTGTAGCTTTATTTTTTGCAAGGGTTTCCATTGAAGTTAATGGCAACACTCATATGAGCAGAATTAAACAGGATAAATACTTACAGGTTCTGCCTCTTTAAGGGTTAGATATATACTGTTTGACTAAGTGAGGGAGGAAAAAAATAAAATAATTGCTTATAAAGATATGTAATGCTATTACTTTTGATTTTCCAGTAGCACCAAGAGGCCCTAAGATCAGGCACAGACACATGAGAAGAAACAGACTGTGCTCCAAAAGGTGACATGACAAAGGATGGGAGAGGAAACTGAGGCACAGAGATTTGATCAAGGTCATCCAGGAGTTCAGCAGCAGAGCCAGAAATAGAACCCAGGTCCCCCAACACTCAGTGCAGCATCACAAACACTAGACCAGAGAGCCTTCTATAGCAATTTCTGACGGGAAAGCCACAGGTTAACCTGGAGTTGCCAGCATACCAGTAACACAGCAGAGATTCTCCAGGCTTGGAGGTGATGTGCGCAGACATGATAAAGAACAGCGTCAGCTGCACCCCAAGCTGGTGTCTGCTTATCCTGCAGGACAGAAGCGATGCTGGGGGTGGGTGGGTGAGTTATGAGGAGGGATTGGTATGCTGCTGGGGCAGCTCACGCCCACACTCCAGGTACAGTGGGACTCTCCCAAGGACAGGAAATACTTGAACTCCCCCAGCTATTGTTGCAAAGAATGTTTTAAAGAAGTAGCTTGGCTCACTCCCCAATCTGAGAAATGGCCAAGATGCTGAGCTACTCCTCATGCAAACACGGGCTCTTCGGGGCCTATGTGTTGGTATGTCCTTAGCGGCAGCTTTAATAATACAAAACCCCCACCAGGTATTTTCATTCCCTCTCCCTGAACCCAGTGTACGTTCCCTTTTGTGTCAGTGCAATCCTTAATGGACTGACCAAGGCTTGACAGGTCTGCAGAGTATGGATTGAGCAGTCTTCAGCCTGGGCCAGATCCTCAGATGGTGTAAATCAGCTTCCCAGGTTATACAAAAGGGGTTCTGGTGATGGTGGTGGGGCACCTGGCTCAGTGTGATGGCACATCAGTGGGACAGCAATGAAGAAGGACAGTGCTGCAGCAAAGTTCTCAATTCCAGGGTTGACAACCTAGCACTCACCAGCCCTCATGGCAAACAAACAGGATGACTCTAGAAGGTGTAGAGGGACCTACTCCACAAAGGTATCCAATCTGGGACTGCAACTACCTCCTGCACTGACCAGGAAGCCCTGGGTACAGTGAGGAAGGTCAGCCCCTTTTTTTTTGCTGCTCACCTTGTTAGACCCACAGCAGGGGTCTTCGTGTGGGAGGGGGAGCAGACAGATATCAGTGTTGGGACTGTAATACTCTAAGTTCTCCTTACAAAAGCACCTCAGCCTCTCCACATTCATACCCCCAAATCACACCACACCAGATTCTGTTGTCAGAAGTCCTGCTGGTCAGTCGGGGTTCAGTCGAGTCAGAAGCTGCAGGGAATCTAAATACCTCTCCATATCCAAACAGGGCTTTGGATTGCTGAAAGACTCCAAATTGCAATCGATTGGAGCCTCCATTTGTAATCCACTCTGCGATATCATTAGTCTTTGTCTCTATTGCCTTTTACTCACAAAATTCCACAAAAACAGTCCTGGGTGGGCTTCCATGGTCCAAGTCATGCTATTTCCACCAATTCTTATGTATTTTTGTAGCCAGGTATTGTTTCCTTACCTGAAGAGCCCGGCAAATCTGCAGATATCTGCTTTAGATCCGCTGGTAAATATTCCTATCTGAAGATGTGAATGCAGATATCCACAGTTCATTTTTATGGATACCAATGTGGATGCAGGTTTTGCATCTAGAATCCTGCAAATGTGCAGATATCCGCTTTATATCTGCGGGTATCCACACCCACGGATGTGAAACCAGCTACCCACAGCTCACTTTTGTAGATGCAGGCGTGGATACCAATTTGGTATCTGTGCAGGGCTCCAGTGATCTGCGGATGCTTCATAATTTCCAGGGGAACAACAAAATCGATTTTGTACAAATAATTCCTGACCACTTGAAATCTTAAGTTCTTGCTTCAGCTGCCAACATGCAACACAGGTACTCTTGTCAAACACACTAGTCCATGAATTCCAGGCCCCAAAGCCCATAACATGCATCAGGAATATGCATGTGTACATATTCCAACAAAGTTTGCATGCCTAGGGCCTGACAAGCAGAAAAGTGGAGTGCCCACCAACCAGATGAAGAGGTAGATATTTAGTTCCTCTGCAAACCAGGACCTAGGTGCCCAAAATCACAGTGCCCAAACCACAGATACCTGGAAGAAGATGCTTTCAGAAGTGCAGACCTCAAGGGGCTGTGGTTCTTTGGGCAGGAGAGGGGGACTCTCATTTCCTAGATACTGCTAGATTAATTTTAGCTTGGCTTTGGACTGCTGCTCCAAGGAGCAGGGGGCACCTCTGCCCTTTTGGAGCGCCTCCTCAGTGAAGAGCTGGAAAGCAATCTCCTCATATGAGTGAGCCACCCCACATTCAAAGAGGCAGCCAAACAAGAGTGGGGCCTCCTGGCACACGGTCAGGTCCGAGTAACCGCATGGCCCTTTGTACAGCACCCAGGGGGTTTCCCACTTGGTCTCCTCCAATGGGGAGTAGTTAAGGTAGATGCCTAGGTCAACCCGTTTGTGTTTACCTGTCGGGTGGGAGTAAAGCAGCCACGACACAGTGCTTCTGTGGGGAGCAGAAAGGGCATTCCGACTATTCAGCAGGCAGGAGTTCTCCTGGACCAGGGCATTTGGCTCTTCCACGTCATTCGCCTCCAGAAGCTCAGGTGTCGGTATGAAGCTCACCACGCTGCCCTGGCACCCATGAGGAGGCTCGCACAGCAGCTTGCATGGGGAGGGTTTCTTGAATGTCAGCCCTTGGTCTGTGCTGAGTGCCACCACCCGGCACCGGCATGGAGCTCGGGCGTTGCAGTACAGCACAGGGTCACAGGCCTGGCACATCACCTCAGCCACTTCACACTCCAGCGTCTGCATTCCCTTGAGCAGCTCCCCTTTATGCCAGTGCTGCCCACTGTCATCACTATAGAAGATTAAAGACCGGGGCTGGGTGAAGCAGGGGAGTGGCAGGCTGCAGCAGCGGGCAGTGATGTGGTAGACATAAGCCGGGATCAGCAGCCGCCCAGAGCTGAGCTGCACCCCATGGCCTGGCCCCACTGCAAATGTGGCCCAGTCCTCCAAGTCATCCCCAATCACCTCCTCTGTTAAGTCTGTTAACGAGCTCCAGGTGTGGCCAGCATCTCTGCTGCAAACATAGCACAGCTGGGCGGCATTCTGCCCAGTGAGGATCTGCCATTGCTCTGTGATGTGCTGCCTCACGCAGATGAAGAACAGAAAGACTGTCTGGCTCTTGCTCTCATACACCGGACAGGGGTTCATTGTGCGGTAACCTGGAAACCCTGCACTCCTCAGGGGCTCTATGGGCTCCCACTGCAGCATGAGAGAGGGGAGAGAACAGGCAAGTCAGAGACATAACCAAGGGGGGCACGCTACTCAGTATATCATGACGACCATCCCTTCCGGCTGGGTCACAGAGATCATCCTTCCTCTGGGGAGCTGCTGGACCCGCAGCACATCTGAAAACCAAGCACGTGCCAAAATGGGGATTCAATAGCTACTGATTTTGCCTTCCCTAAGGAAGCACAGCCTGGGCTGCAGGGCTCCCCTGAGGGTAGTGCTGGCTTCTGCTTTATCCTCCCTACATGAATCCAGTCAGACACCAGCTGGCTGTAATTAGAGGCAGACACATGCCAATCACACAGCTCCAGCTCCATGGGAAAAGGACCGTCACAATTCCACCCAGGTCTCCAGCTGCTCTCTGAGGTGGTAGTCACCTGCACCAAATTTTGAAGCAAGCCTCCCATCCCAGGTTGGCAGATGCACAGTAGTTGGGCTCCTGTAAGCAGCACAGACAGTGCTCTGAAGTGACGGCTGTGGCTGCAGCTTGACCTCTGAACCCTACGGTGTGGGAATGGTTTCTGTCTGAGGAAGAACTTCTGAGTGCTGTCTATGCAGCTGCCTTCACAGTGGCAGTATTTCTAACTTGGAAAAAGCATCTCAGAATGCAATCAAGGCCTGTTTTTGTGGAAGACTCAACTGGACTCTGGCTTCCCCACCCAGACAATAAAGAAGTGGTATGCCCTGCCCTGAGAGGGAACAGCTTCCAGCATCTGACAGATCAGCTGGGAAACTCTGGGCCCCATGCAACACATAGTCAAATATACAATCAAAAGTCCCTGCCCAAGAGAGATGAACCAGGGTAATTGTGAGAAGTGAGCTAACAGATTGCTGAAATCAGGAGATGAGACTTGTTGGGGCTAGTGTCCAATGTTCACACTAATGTTTTCCATCTGTATGCAGATTTTTTTCCATCCATGTACAAAATAATTTTTATGTGCACAGAAGCATGTGCAGATGTTTACCATCGAAGGAATCCAAGTCTAGCTGTGGACACTCTGCTAATCATCTGGGTGGCATTGGAATATCTCCTGAGCAGCTGCACAAGCACAGAGCTTACAGGGAACACTGCTAGTATCTGTGGAGCTAGGGGACGTACTCCTCCCACATCATACTCCTTAGGGACACAATCCTGAAAAATTCTGAGCAGCCTCAACTCCATCTGGACTTCAAAAGGTGGCTAAAGGTCCTTAGCATCTTATCAGAGCACTCCACTCCAACAGAGTCTAGCCCTGCGCATGTATGGTTAGGCAGCAGGGAGTGAAGGGATCCAGGGAGAGGCAGAATGCCAGGAAACACTAATGCTGAGATGCCTTGAACTGAGAGCAGACAGTAAGTCAGAGGCGTCTGCACGGAAACAGAGTTGCAGCCCATTGACTTAGCATCGGTGCACAAAGAATTACCTTGACTGAAGCCCCTGTCTTCTGACCTCGTCTTACCACCAAGTACTTAGCATCTTCATCCCTGGGTGAGGAGCGCATCTCTGCAAATGCCAGGAGTGTGTCTGGGGGGATACACAGCAGTGCAGGGACCCGATAGGTGACCCCATTCTGCTGATCCTGTCTGAAAAGAGTCACCTTCCCAGAGCAACTTGAAGCCTCCATCATGATGAATCAGAAAACTTAGCTGGGAGAGAAAAAAAATTTACTGGGTTAGAACAGCATAGTCCTGGGGTTTCTCTGGGCCACAGAGCTGCATCCACCTGCTTAGAGTGGAAGCATGCTGGGCACTTCAGACAGAACCTGCAGCAAGCCCGAGATGCAAAGCTGGGAGTAAATTAACTCAGCATACTGCAGAGCCAGAGTTAAGGCCAACATCATTATTCAAAAAACAAACAAAAAAAAAAAACCCCGAAAATCAAGAAGTCACGTGGCACCTTAAAGACTAACAGGTTTATTGGAGCATAAGCTTTCACCGGCAAAGACCCACTTCATCAAATGCCAGATCTCATCTGATGAAGTGGGTCTTCACCCACAGAAGCTTATGCTCCAATAAACCTGTTAGTCTACATGGTGCCCCAGGAGTTCTTGTTTTTCCAGATACAGAGGAATGGCTACCCTCTGATCCTTATTTCAGTTTCGTTTTGATGCTATTTCTCTGGCTTCCAACTCCCCCAAGTAGGCTTTTGTCCATGGTCTGAAGACGAATTTCCCGCATGCTTCAAAGGGACAATTTAAACCGACACTCAGAAATCACAGATAATGTCGGGAGAAATGCAATCAACACGGTTTTAATTAACACCATCAACGCAAATCTTCTTCCTGCCATCGAACAAACAACTGGAGGAAGAGATGGAGGAAGTGCAGAGCCAGAAAGTGAAAAGAACATCTACAGATCAACCTAGATTAGCAGAGGGACATTTTATCTGCCTGACAATACGAGCCAGCTTCCTTCACACACCAACCTGGAGGAACGCAGGATGGCCCCGACCCGCGGCTGAGCCACAAGTCAGGAGATCTGGCGAGGGGCTTCCACCAGTATCACACAGATCAGAATCTGCCCCGCAGGGTCACCAGACCACACACAGGCGCCTTTCCCCAGGCAGCCCCGACCCCGGCCCCGGCCCAGCAATTTACCAGCAGCCAGCCGGTGCCTGCGCCCCTGGAGGCGATCCCCGGCCCAGGCTCCAACGCAGACCGGCTCTGGTCTCACCCCGCCCCGGCTTCCCGCTCTCTCAACGGCCTGCAGCCCCCAGCCCTGCGGCAGGACAGCCTGGCAGCAAGGGGGCCGCCGCCGGCACCAGCTGGGCTGCAACCGCGCCCCTGACCGCCGAGCCCAGCGCAGCCAGGCGGGGACCGAGAGAACTGGCGAGCCGGGCGCCGCTCCGCCCAGAACGGCGGCCACAGAGACCAGCCCTCGCGCCCCCGAGCTGCCCCCCAGCGCCCGCCCGCCGTCATCGCTCTGCGTCCCCCCAGCCCCTCAGGCCTGCCCCGCCCCGCCCCTATCGCACCGTGCCCCTCCCGCCCCTCAGGCCTGCCCCGCCCCCATCGCACCGCGCCAACCGCCTCGCGTCCCCCCCCGCCCCTCAGGCCTGCCCCGCCCCGCCCCCATCACTCTGCGCCCCCCGCCCCTCAGGCCTGCCCCGCCCCGCCCCTATCGCACCGTGCCCCTCCCGCCCCTCAGGCCTGCCCCGCCCCCATCGCACCGCGCCAACCGCCTCGCGTCCCCCCCCCCGCCCCTCAGGCCTGCCCCGCCCCCATCGCACCGCGTCCCCCCACCGCCCGCCGTCATAGCACCCCTGTCCCCGCAGACCTGCCCTGCCCGGTCCTGTCGCAGCTGCCCGCTGACCCCGCTCCGCACTGCCCAGCGCTGGGAACAGCAGGTCCTGGCCCCGCCTGCGGCCCGCGTGCCCCGCTGACTCGCTTCCCCCCGGCCCCGGCGGTTCCCTAAGCGGCGGGGTAAACGGCGGCCCTCGACGCTGCACGGTCCCTGTGGGGGGTGGGGGGGGAGCGGGCCTCGGGTCAGCGCCGCGAGCCCCGGCCAGGTGCTCCGGCCAGCAGGGACCGTGGTGACCTGGCAATCTGCTGCCTCCTGCTGGCCGGGCCCTGGCTCCTTCCCAGGGCTGGTGCCCCCCTGTGCCCCTTAAACGGTCCCAGCATCCCCAGTGCTTCCCCTCAGGGTACATCGCAGCCCTTCTCCGGGGACGGGGAAACTGAGGCACGGGTCAGCACTCTGGCCCGCCCCCAGCACGGTATGCTGAATTGTCACTGCTGCCCTCAGCCGCAGGGAGAGAGCCCCACGCAGCTCTGGCCAGACCTGCAGACAGCCCAGGTGGGAGCCTGCCCGTCTGGGGCCACCGCTTCTGCTTCCCCCCTCATGGTTATCCTGCAGCACCTGTCATTGCCACCCTTCTACCTGTCTCTCCCTGGTTCCCCCACACCCAGCAGTCTTCCTTCACCACTCAGCGTGACTTGTGTAATACACCCAGTGGTCCTCTCCTGCCCATCCGTCAAGCACTTCTTGCTTTTGCCTGGTTTCCACCTCTTTTTAAGGGGCTTGCATGATTTCAGGCTCATGGCTAAGGGGCAGGTGCTGGTTTATCCACGGAACTAGTTCAGGACTTCTCCTACACAGCTTTGTGGACATCCTCGCTTCCATAAAAAAGCAACCTTCCACACAGCTGGACTTTAGTAAAATAAGACAGGAGACTTATATTAGACACTTCACTACTCTACAGAGTAAAAAGGACTGTAAGCTGTCTAGACTCCTACCTGCCACACAGAGCCACAGCAGTGGTACCACTAACTCACCCAGCAATATCCTCGATCTATCCACCTACACACTCAGCTCAGCAGAAGAGTCTGTCCTATCTCGGGGACTTTCTTTTTGCCCCACTACCCCCACAAACCTGATACAATTCTGCGGTGATCTAGAAGCCTACTTTCGCCGTCTCCAACTCAAAGAATACTTCCAGCACAACACTGAACAGCACACAGGTACATAGACACTCTCCCAGATGCAGCACAAGAAGAACAACTCCACATGGACTTCTCCTGAGGGTCGAAATGACAGTCTGGACTTGTACATAGAATGCTTCCACCGACGCACACAGGGAGAAATTGTGGAAAGACAGCACTGCTTGCCTCATAACCTCAGTCGTGCGGAACGCAATGCCATCCACGGCCTCAGAAACAACTCAGACATTATAATCAAAGAGGCGGATAAAGGAGGAGCTGTTGTCATGAACAGGTCTGACTACCAGAAGGAGGCTGCCAGACAACTCTCCAACACCAAATTCTACAGGCTACTTTCTTCGGATCCCACCAAGGAATACACTAAGAAACTGCACCATCTGCTTGGGACACTCCCTACACAAGCACAGGAACAGATCTAGACAAACACACCATTTGAGTCCCGTGCAGGGCTATTCTATCTACTACCCAAGATCCACAAACCTGGAAATCTTGGACGACCCATCGTCTTGGGCATTGGCACTCTCACTGCAGGACTGTCTAGTTATGTGGACTCTCTCTCAGACCCTACACCACCAGCACTCCCAGCTATCTCCGAGACACCACTGATTTCCTGAGAAAACTGCAATACACTGGTGATCTTCCAGAAAACACCATCCTAGCCACCATGGATGTAGAGGCTCTCTACACCAACATCCCACACATAGGTGGAATAAACGCTGTCTGGAACAGTATCCCCGATGATGCCACAGCACAACTGGTGGCTGAGTTCTGTAACTTTATCCTCACACACAACTATTTCAGATTTGGTGACGATATATACCTCCAAATCAGTGGCACAGCTATGGGCACCCGCATGGCCCCTCAGTATGCCAACATTTTTATGGCTGACCTTGAACAGCGCTTCCTCAACTCTCGTCCACTTACACCCCCTCTCTACCTATGCTACATCGATGACATCCTCATCATCTGGACCGGTGGGAAGGAGACTCTGGAGGAATTCCACCAGGATTTTAACAACTTCCACCCCACCATCAACCTCAGCCTGGACCAGTCTACACAGGAGATCCACTTCCTGGACACCACGGTGCACATACACGATGGCTGCCTAAACACCACCCTATATTGTAAACCCACTGAACGCTACACCTACCTTCATGCCTTGAGCTTCCATCCCAGACACACCACACGATTCATTGTCTACAGCCAAGCACTAAGATACAACCGCATTTGCTTCAACCCCTCTCATAGAGACAAACATCTACAGGATCTTTACCAAGCATTCTTGAAACTACAATACCTGCCCGAGGAAGTAGGGAAACAGATCAATAGAGCCAGATATGTACCCAGAAGACTCCTACTACAGGACAAGCCCAAGAAAGAAACCAACAGAACACCACTGGCCATCACGCACAGTCCTCAGCTAAAACCCCTCCAATGCATCATCAGTGATTTACAACCCATCCTGGACAATAATCCCCCATTTTCACAGGCCTTGGGAGGCACGCCAGTCCTTGCCCACAGACAGCCTGCCAACCTGAAGCAAATTCTCACCAGCAACTATACACCACACCACAGCAACTCTAACTCAGGAACCTACCCATGCAACAAACCTCGGTGCCAGCTCTGCCCACATATCTACAGCAGCAACACCATCACAGGACCTAACCAGGTCAGTCACACCATCACAGGTTCATTCAGCTGCACATCTATCAATGTAATGTATGCCATCATGTGCCAGCAATGCCCCTCTGCTATATACATTGGACAAACTGGACAGTCCCTGTGGAACAGAATAAATACACACAAGTCAGGTATCAGAAATGGCAATGTATAAAAGCCTGTAGGAGAGCAGTTCAGTCTCCCAGGACACACAGTAACAGATTTAAAAGTAGCTATCCTACAGCAAAAAATTTTAAAACCAGACTCCAAAGAGAAACTGCTGAGCTGCATTTCATCTGCAAATTTGACACTCTCAGCTCAGGATTAAACAAAGACTGTGAATGGCTGGCTAAATACAAAAGCAGTTTTTCCTCTCTTGGCATTCACACCTCCAGATCAACTGCTGGTAGTAGGCCCCACCCTCCCTGACTGAGTTAACCTCGTTATCTCCAGCCTTGATCTGGCCTGCCTATTTATACTTGCCTCTGCAAATTTCCACTCCCTGCATCTGACCAAGTGGGTCTTTGCCCATGAAAGCTTATGCTCATACATTTCTGTTAGTCTATAAGGTGCCACAGAACCCCTCGTTGCTTTGACATGGCCCAAAGGTTATACAGAACCTGCCTGCATGGGTAGGTAATGAAAATGAACAATACTAAATCTGGCTCTTAACGCCAAGCCACTTCCATCCCCATAAGCTCAATATTAACCTGCCCAGACAGAACACTGAGTCACTATTAACTTGTCAAGACAGGAGTCCCTGGCAAGTGTCAAACACTTAGGCAGTGTTACAGTGCTAGAGGATGCTCAGAAGACATGTACAGCATCAGCTGCTGACATATTTAGGGCCTTTCAGTGGCCTCCATGGAGACATTGTAGTATCAGGCTTGCCCTGTGGATCAATAGAAACGTGGTTACACCAGTTCCATGACATGCAGGGAAGCATTGAAAAAGGGTGAAGAATGTTGTCTTGGTGCTTTGGATTCTTGTTGCTTGTCTCAGTGGCACCATATTTTAAGTAGCAGGATCAGACCAGAAAAGGGATGTTCAAAGCTGGACCCAGTAGCCATCCCAACCTGCTTGGATTCAGTTTTGGAGGCTCTTTGGTACAAACATATTGTAATAAAAATCAGTGAATTCCAGCTGTGTGCACCCAGGAATGCTGCTACCTAGCCAGGCATCACATGGGTGTCAAAGCTGGAGTGGCACACTATGATTGTGAGTGGTGGACATTAATGAGTATCCAGCCAGACCACATTAAGGACCTCACCAAGCGGCTGAGCTCCAGGAAGGCCATGTCCGTTCAGAATTTCATAGAGTCATAGAAATGTAGGACAGGAAGGGCCCCCAAGGATTCATCAAGTCCAGTCACCTGTGCTGTTGCAGGCCCAAGTAAACATAGATGATCAGCATCAGAGAGGTAGCCATGTTAGTCTGTATCTTTGGGAACAACAAGAAGTGCTGTGGCACCTTATAGACTAACAGATATTTTGGAGCATAAGCTTTTGTGGTCAACGACCCACTTCATGAGATGCATGAGTGGTGGGGGTGGGGGTTCAGAGGAGTATTTAAAGAGGGGTCCCAGTAAAAGGGTGGCTCAGAGCTGACAAGGTCTATTCAGTCAAGGTGGAAATTTCCCGTTATCAGTAGTCTACATCAAGAGAGGAGAAAAAAGTCAGATCAGTCAGGGGATGTGGCCCATTGTCAGATTCTAATGTGGAAACTGCCTTTGTAAGGGGCCAGCCACTCCCAGTCTGTTTAATCCAGGGTTGATGAAGTCAAATTTGCAAATGAATTGCAGCTCAGAGATTTCTCTCTCCATTTTATTTTTGAAATTTTTTGTTGTAGAACTGCTACTTTTAAATCTTACTGAGTGTCCAGGGAGATTGAAATGTTCTCCTACAGGTTTGTGTATGTTGCCGTTCCTGATGTCTGTTCTCTGCTAGCTCCAGCATGTTCTATTGCCTATCCCTTTCATTTATTATTCAATAAAGAGGGTGACAAACCTTGTAAGTGCCTCAGAGTTAGGCCATCTTTTTGTTATATTTTATACTGTTTCTAGTATGGTGCACTCCTGGTCCTTGACTGGAATCCTGCAGACAGTGCAAATAAGCACAATACAAATAGGTCATGTAAGCAAACGTTTTTAACTTGAAGATAACAATGTGCCTTTCAACCAAATGCAAGCACAGCAAGGACAACTTATTTTCAAAGACAAGATGTCCTGTTTTAGGCCACTGTTCTTTGAAGGGCAACAACTTAATTATTTGGAAACTGAATTTTTTTAGTAACAAAGAGGAAGCCGTGCTAGTCTATACACTATCAAAAAAAAAAAGCAGTCAAGTAGCACTTTAAAGACTAGCAAAATGGTTTATTAAGTGAGCTTTCGTGGGACAGACCCACTTCTTCAAACCGGTCTGGCTATGGTCTGAAGAAGTGGGCAGCCACTCTCCCCCACCCCCAATATCTCCCTGTTTCATATTTGGGACAAGGAGATATAGTCACCCTAGTCAAATGCATAAACTGAAGAGAGTCAAAGGTCCATACCCTCAAGAGGACTGGGGTATGCACAAAACCTAGCATAGATGCATGGGGAGAGTTTGAGCCTTAAGCATGAGACCCATAGAGAGAGCACGCTGGGGGTAGTCATCTAAACTTAGCTAATAGCAGACACCAATGAGAGAGGTGTTCCCTACACTCCACCCTTCTCAAGAGTTATGCTTCTTCATTTACCACCATAGGTGCCTATCCATGCTTGTAATTCAGAGCTGGAAACCCCTCTGTGATGATTCATGCCATGCTATATAGAAACTAGGTTAGGAATATAAATATGAATAACTCAAATTCTTTGGACAAATGCCTCTTATAACCTATCATTTTCAATGCAATAATCTGATGGCTCTGTAAATCCTATTTTTGTGCATGTATGATTTTTGTATTTGAAGTTATGGGTATCCCCTACATATTTGTATTCAAAATGTTTGTTTCTGTGAGACCCATACTGTGAGGCTGGTTTGTTGGGGAAATAGCTACACTTGTCTCACGAGAAGTCTTAATGAATGTCAATCCACATCTGAAGAACTTTGCTGTATATTGGAGATTAGGAAAAAGTTTCGAACTGTCAGGGTGGTCAAACACTGGAATAAATTGCCTAGGGAGGTTGTGGCATCTCCATCTCTGGAGATATTTAAGAACAGGTTAGATGAATGTCTATCAGGGATGGCCTAGACAGTACTTGGTCTTTCCATGAGGGCAGGTGGCTGGACTCGATGACCTCTCAAGGTCCCTTCCAGTCCTAGCATTCTATATGTTCACATCAGCAAATAGATGATTGCTGATTGCCTAAAAAGAATGGGGGCAGGTGATTCACTCATGACAAACTCCATCATGGAGTATGCTTTTACACAAAGAAAAATGGAATTCCCTCCAAAGGGGGAAAATTATAAAGAGCACCCACAAGGACTCCTCCAACTTTTTCTTCAGCCAGTGTTGGAAATTGCCTGACACACCCTACGAAGAAACAGAAGCACTTTATAATGTCCTGGAGACCCAGGTCAGGTCGTCTTTTCTGACTGGAATATTTCACCTCATATAAAGGACAGCTACTTAGGGTAAGAACTCACAAGTAACTAGATTCTTAGAGGGGCAGCCGTGTTAGTCTGTATCTGCAAAATTAAGAAGTAGTACCATGGCACTTTATAGACTAACAGATATTTTGGAGCATAAGCTTTTGTGGGCAAGGATCTGCTTCATCAGATGCGTGAGTGGGAATTCTAGAGGAAGGTCTTAATATACAGGCTTATGAAAAGAAAGGAGTACCCATCAAGAGGAAGGCCAGAGTTGACAAGGTCAATTCAGTCAGGGAGGATGTGGCCCATTATCAGCAGCTAATGTGGAGGTACGAACATCAAGAGAGGAGAAACTGCTTTTGTAATTGGCCAGCCACTTCCTGTCTCTGTTCAATCCTTGGTTGATCGTGTCAAATTTGCAAATGAATTGCAGCCCCGCAGCTTCTCTTTGGAGTCTGTTTTCGAAGGTTTTTTTTTGTTGCAGGATGGCTACTTTTACATCTCCTACTGAATGTCCAGAAAGACTGAAGTGTTCTCCTACAAGTTTTTGTTTGTTACCATTCCCGATATCTGATTTGTGTCCATTTATTCTTTTACAAAGAGACTGTCATGCATTTTCTTTTAATAACTCACTTTGACCAGCCTGTTTTTATTCATAATAACTTCAATCCCACTGTTTTGCTTAACAAAAACTCTTGTCTATATTCAAGCCTAGTGTAAATTGCCACCACCTGTGGAAGGCTACTACTATGCATACATATCTCCCTTTCATTGATAAAAAGGGCTTATCTAACAAACCCTCCTTGTGCAAGTCTTTTGTACAGTATTTATTTAGGGTTTTGATCCCTTTTGGGGGTTGATTTCCCAGGTGCTGTGCCCTAGAACTGCTGTTAATCAACGCCTTCATAGCTCTGCAGCAAGGGGTGGTAATCCCAACACTGTGTCATGGCTGCGGGAGATCAGAAGATATGGCTCAGCAGGACAGGGTGGTGGGAACACCCAGAGAGCAAGAAGGTGAGTGTTGTTGGCATGATCAGCACTTTGGGGAACATCCCGAGATCTTCTGTGATGGCATCTCATTGCACCCTCCTCCGCATGTAGGTGCCTCAGCAGTTTCTAGCAAGAACAGCAGCAGTGCACTTAACCACACACCAAATGGCAAGTGAAGTCCTATAAGCATGTAAGTTCCTTTGTGGGTTTGGGTCAAACTCTTCAGTCTTAATGATCTCAATCAGGTATGTATGTAACATGGAAGTGGGGACCATGTTTCTTCTAGACAGGAATGTGACCTTCAAGATGACTGGGCTCCTTAATCTCTCCCCCATGATGACCACAACACTGTTTTCACATCTGTTCTTTCCTTTTATTGAAAAAAATAATTTAGAAAATGACAGTTTATATTGTGGGGGACACAGAACAGACTCTCAGTAGGAAATATGCCAGTAGGACAAACATGGAGGACATTTACAGCTCTAAAAATGCCATTGCTTTTATTTTTGAACCTTGTAGATAACCATGCTTTTTAGTATACAGAAGTAGCATATTTGCAGTCTCAATATTTTTCCTTTCCAACAGATAAAAGTTTTTATATAAAATTGGTCCCACCCACCCACTCCCTAGATAAATATAAAAATAAAGCAACACTCGGTTGTGAATGGACAGAATTGTTTTACATAAAGGTTTTGTCCTGAATTCCTAACAAAAATTCACTAAGAAAAAGGATAAAATGAAGCTAGCCAAATGTGAATGCTAAAATCCCCAAAACACTGCATGACACAGAGCTATGTCCTATAAAGCACTGCCAGGTAAAATGGAGGAAGTCAATACAGCATTGAGCAAGAATCTCCCTCCTAAAAAGTCTTTGATAGGTCAAATGTCATCCAACATTATCTCAGAAGTGACAGAACAACCTGAAATGCAGGTTAGACATTGCAACCACATAGATCAAGACCGACTGTAGCTAAGCATTAGCTTCAAGATCTTGGATCTGAGTTTAAAAATCCTGATTTATCCAGAATTAAATAGGATTTCAGGACAAAAACAGAGCCAAGTAACATTTCTTTGCTAATTCACTTTATTGATATTAATTTAGCATGATCCCAGCAGGAAGGTGGCCAATGGAATTGTTACTTTGTTTTTCTTTCCGTGGCCAAACTGTCATGAAGCTTGGAGATCTCCGGTTCGTAGGCCTCCATGACTAATGTTCCATTGTTATCAAAGAATTTAGCGATGGATTTGGTGAACTCTGCTTCCCTCTGCTGCTTGGTTTTCCCGCTGATAAAAGTCAATTTCAGGGTATATTTGTCATCAAACCTTGAAGGGACAAAGAAAGAGAACCTGAGTCACAGTTTAGGGGGGGAATGCTCATATTTGGTACAGCTCAATAGCTACACTGGGCCAAGAGCCTGGCAGCCAAAAGGACATCCCAAATCTGGACAAGCGGCACATACTGAAGCATCCCCCTTCCTTACCACAGGAGTATAGCCTAGGTCTCAGCATGCAATGCTCTACTTTATATGAAAGAGATGCCGTAGAATGCAGTATTGCGAAATTACAAGTTGATATTAGAAGATTTTCATGCTCTTTATGGGGTTAGAGCCACTGTGTCCAATACACTTTGCCACATGTGGTGAACTGGACACTGTGGTACGGGGAAATGCCGCTCCTCAGAGCTGCAAATGTGGAGTGCCCTCTGCTTGCTCTGAGCAAACACCCCACAACTTGGTGGGACAAGTGTGTGGCAGCAGTTCTGGTGAGTTGCCTGCAGTCTGAGGAGCGGGGAGGGGAGTCAATTTATTTTGTGTGGGAGTAAGGGGACCGCTGTGGCGATCTTTTAATTTCTATTGAATACCACTGGGTTAGAGCTTTCTTAAATTTTCAGAGTTAAAATAACAAGTAAAAATCAAACTTGTTCATGGCTGTTGACTACTCCACTCTTGCTGCTATTTTAATTGAAGCAGAGTGTAAGCGATGCAGCTGCAAATGAGAAAGCTCTTGAAGTTTAACACTACTTTTTCATAAGCATCAATATGCATTCAAGATGCGGTTTTGTTTGAAATTAACTTGACTTCTTCTTGATTTCCTTTACAGAGACAGTGGAGTCCTGGATTTGCAGGAGAGTCTAGTCTCCTCAAGCAACTAACACCAATCTCACATCCTTTTCCCTTAAGGTGCTAAAATGACAGCAATAATAAAAAACCTAGGCACAAAGGCCAATAGCTGAATCTGCAAAGAGACAAAATAATGTTTTCTTGACACGTCAGTGAAGGTCAATCTCTCCTTATCACAGTGGTCGTGACTTCCTGGAGACAGCAGAGACCATGCAATGGGATCACATCAATCAACAGTCACGGAAGATTTCCACCTTCATCGTGTGTTTCTAGAAGTGTGTCTTTTTTGTTTTTAATATGCATCCATATGATCATTTAAGGATAACTGTGTTTTAAGTCATAGATGAGGCTAGGTGGGCCACATCACAGAATTTTAGAAGCCATGCTTTTGGATTTAATATCATACTATCAATACCATCCCTATTTTAAACTGGTTCACATCATTCTACAAGAATTTCCTCTGCCCTTAAAAGTGAGCTGGCATCACTCCTGCTCTCCACCCAACATCTTTGTTGCAGTTAGTAAAATGCTTGTGTGTCCAAAAATCTGTATTAAGCTTTAAATATATTTCACAGGCCAGGAATAGAAAGCACAATCAAAACACGAAGAAGGAGGCAACTCTCTCCCTGTATATGCGTATGTTTTACAGATACAAGGATTCCTAAACTCAGTGACTGGTTTATGCCTGAAGCATGAGGGTTTACAACCCTTATTTGTTTAGCCTATCTAATCTAACTCTCTCATTCATTTAAAAGGTTTCTTTTTTGAATCATGCTAAATTTTTGGGACTCCAATATCCTGTGGCAGTGAGTTCCATATATTAGTTACAGGAGACAAAACTGAATACTGCATATAAGTTTTACCATCTCAAAACTAGAAATCACAACAGATTAGGTACTCAAGTAAAAACAACATGTCCAATGCTGCAATCTGCATTCACACATCTAGTCAGACTTAATGGATCTAAAAAGGCTGAAGGACTGGGCTGAAGTGACTAACAGAAGAAACTGACAAAGTCTTTTTGTTCTTTATTTGGCTAAATAAATGACTAAAAAGGTATGTAATGACTTACAAATACAGAACCAAAAAGAGTGCAATAGAGAGCGGTGCTTCTTAACCTTTTTGGGCTTGGGGCCCCATTTGTGAATGTTTAGAACCTGTTCTGAGCCATAGTCTGGAGGTGAAAGAAGTCCTGCCCAGCACTCCCCCCATGGCAGATCCAGTGCTGTGAGGATGGCTAGGCTTGTCTCTCTGCTTTGGGTGTTGCAACCTGAAGGATTGCAGCATTACTCAGGTTTGGCCCCATCCCCCTGACTGGATCAAATGAGTTTGAATGGAATTATGACCTGACTCCTAGGGTTGAAGTAACCAACTCAAATCTGGCCTTCACAGCTGAGCAGCTCAGGAGTGGTGACTGCTGGCTGGGCATCCAGCTTTTAAGGCAGCACCGCCATCACAGCTGTGCAGAAATAAAGGGAATCAACACCATGTCTGGGCAGGGCTCTATTCTCTACCTTCTTTGGTCCCACCCACCCCCTGGCTGGCTGCCCTGCCGGTCCGCCCTTGGTTATACTCCTTCTGCTACAAAACCATTTGAAACTTTCTGGGAACCCAAGTCTGGGTCCTGCCCCACAGGGAAAGAAACCCTGATAGAGGACAGAAAATATCTGCGAGGAGTGCCTGTGGGTACAAATGACAACAGAGCAGAGGGAAAAAAGACAGGCTCCAAGGTAGAAGGCCCCAGTCCACTGACATAACCAATACTTTGAATACTGCCCAGAAGCCAAGTGGGAGGCAATGCAGTGTGTGAAACAGATGTAGTGTATCACCCTTTGGTTCTGACTTATGCTACAGTGCAGTAAACAAGCAGACACTAGCAGTTTGGTTCCTGGGTGGCTCTCGGTAAGTTTGTCTAGAGAAAGGAGACAGACCCAATAGGAAGCAGAAATGACATTTCTACCCGTGAGTAATGAAAGTCAGTAGGCAAATCACACGCTCCAGCAGGGCTTGGATATTCTGTCACTGTTGTCATTTAGTAAATGTGATTCTAGAAGCAGCAATACCTTTTTAGACTGGAAGAAAGTTGCCAGATGTCATCAGGGTCCATCCCTGCAGGATCTTTTCGATGTGCTACCAGGAAGATGCTCTTCTCCTTGTATGAGGTATAGATAGTCAGGATTCCCATCATCACAAAATAAGTTCGGGAAAGTTAAAGAAATTAAAAGAATGCGAGAGCCGGGCAACAGTGACCACTAGGATGTGTGCAGTGGCATGACTACAAAAAGATCATTCATCGCCACATAGCACCTGGAATATTTAATTGTCTCATCTCTGACAAGATCATTCAGAGCCTGATTCTTGGTTGACACTGTTATTAGTATGAATAAGTTAAATGCACAGGTCTCACTCTCTAGCTCTTAAAATCTTTCCAGTGCCACAAGACCAGTGCTTTTTTTGTGCTGGTACTCACTGGTACTGAGTATTGGCACCTCAGCAGTCCCAGCCACAGGATTGGTGAGGAGGGAAGGAGGAGAGCTGGCTGAGTACTGGGTCCTCTTTTAAGAAAAAGAGCACCACACAAGACCACAGATTGAGGTGACATGAATGGGCAAATTTATCAGAACCTCTCTTGAATGAGACTTACCAAGGAGTCAGATGGGGTGAAAAAGAAAACCCAAAATCAAATGATTAAAAGACAATCAATCCTGAATGGTGGTTTTCAGTTACTGCACTGAAATGTTGTTGGAAACATCTATCTAAAGGAGGTCTCACAAAAAAACAAGCAGTCTTGTAACACCTGAAAGACTAACAAAATTATTAGGTAATGAGCTTTCATGGGTAAGAGCCAAGTCTTCCAATTTTCAGAAGGCGGCCTTGTGAAAGCTTGAGACAGAACAAGCAGTGGAAATCCCTGTGCGTTATCAAGGGCCACACAGCAAGTCAGTGAAATGGTAAAGTTTAGTAGTCTAAAGGTCCTGGCTCTTAGCTCAGTACTCAGTTGACTAGCCTACAGTGCCCTCCCTGCAAAACTCGGAGAGAAAGCTGAATACAGAGATGAGTTTTGCACTTTGTATGCATCAGTTCTGACGGGTGAGTGCAGACAATTCAGGTCACCGACTCTCACAACCAAACAGAGAAATAAAGTCAGTGTTCAGAATAGCACAGTAACTTGCAGGAAAAAGAAATGGAATAAGGACTCTTTCGCATACAATCACATTTGACCAAACTCTTAACTATCCCCCACCTTTCACTCATGATCTCTTTCTGTTCTTTTATCTGATTTGCCAACCTTGATAACAATTTCTGATTTGTCAACCTCGATAATTTTTGGACGTCCGTGTTTTATATACTGAGTTTGTTCTGGTAAGGCTATAGATCTGAAGAAGTGGGTCTGTCCCACGAAAGCTCATCACCTAATAAATTATTTTGTTAGTCTTTAAAGTGCTACATGACTGCTTTTTTGTTTTGATGCAATAATACAAGTTACTCAATAGTGTTTATATTGCTGTCTTCCTCCCAACTTTTATGCTGCCTGTGATTTCTCAATGGCAGTCTATGACAATTGCTCCTGCTTGTCATTTCAATCCCAGCACCTAATAAATATTATCACTCATACTGGTATTACAGCAGTCTTTTTACAGAAGTATAAGGACTCTGATGTTAAAATAAGACATTAAAATAGAAACCCAAGCAGCCCCACTACTTGTGAAATTCAGACAGGACCTACCAGTTTTACTCCTGTGCCTGTTGAACTCGGGAAACACCATTATGGATATTTTTGACTTGTTGGGAAAAGACAAATACACCCGCAGCACATAGTAAAGGATATGATACCACACAAAAAGCAAGAACAGGCTTAGATTCGGGAAAGGGATGCAGATAATCCCAAATCAAAGCCACAATGGCAAAAAGACAGGAGACGGTGCAGATGATGAGGCGGCCATCGATCAAATGGAAATTCTCCACATACTTGTACTTTTCCAAGAGAACCTGATCGGAAAGCAAAGAGCTCAGTTTATTTTATGCTTGACTTCTTTTACAAATGGCTTCCAAAGAAGTAGTACATTAATTATTTGTATAGGGACCCATTATAACTGCATAATCCAGACGATTTTAATTAAAGGGCCAGAGAAGGAAAACCATTTCAAATTCAGAAGCATCACAGAAACAGCAATAAGAATGGTGAACATGCTGCAAATGTAGAGGCACTTTATACTCATTTAAATAGTCTTTAAACATACGCTCTTTAAATGTTTCACTGACACGAATAAAAGACACCTTAAGGTTAACAACCTGATTTCATTAACATGAAACAACACACAGCAATCAAGCTGGAAACATCTAAGAAAGCAAGTGATTACTGAGTCATTCATAGCTCTACCAGGAGATACTCAATGGGCATCTGATAGAGCAAACCTCTGCACACAGATCTGTTACTGGTCTTCATGAGAGTTCTGTAGAGAGCAAGTCTCCAAGGCGGAATCCATGAAGGGATTCAAGCATTGCAGTGCTGAGGAATGACAGTGTGAACCCCTGTCGTAGGTTAGGTATCTGGGCTCCCTATATGATCAACAGGGAAAGAGACACCTGAGAAAATGATCCATCAAAGCCAGACTGCTGGGGCAGAACTACCTAACTCAGGCAATGGGAGGTGCAGATCAGAGGGGCGTGTGCTAAGTTCTACCTCTCTTAGGTACTTAAATCTGAGCCCTAGAAGGCACTTAGTTCTGCTTGCAGGAGTAAGCTGTGTGCAGGGCCTGAAACAAAATAACCTAGAGCGGAGCTGGGGGGAAGCGCAAGATCCAGCCCGCCAAGTCTTTTGATTTAGCCCACAGCCTGCCCCTGAGGCTGCAGAGGGTGAGAGCTTCAGATCCTGCCTCTCCTCCAGCAAAAATCTCTCAGCTCCCATGGGATGCCCTTGCGCCCAGGCAAAATCTCTTGGCGCCTATTGGCCCAAAAGCAGACAATGGGAAACAAGATTCCCGGAGGAGGGTGCAGTGCCAATGGGAGCTAAGAAATTTTGCTGGGGCAAGCTCCCATTGGCTGGACCAGAGCAGACCAGACCAGACCCGACCCACCCACTCTCCCCTGCACCTCAGTCACCTACCATAAGCTCCCGCTTCGGCACCCAAGTTCCATCCCAGACCCCCTCATCTCCTCCACAGAAAAGTTTGTCCCTTGACCACTTACCAAAACCTTGAAGTGCTCCCCAGGCAATCAAAAATTATTGCCCAGCTCTGGCAAAGAAGTTGGAAGGGGCTGTCCCTTGCAACCCATTGACCTAGTGGCTAGGGTACTCAACCTTCACTGGAGAGAGTCCTGGGTTAAGTCCTCCCCAGTCCTGGGAGGAAGATGGAATTTGAACAGGGACCTGCCATCTTGATGGTGAGTGTGATAACCAGTCTACACAAGCTAGCTAATTCTGTCTTTGGCCCAATTAATGCTGAAGTAATTACACGGCTGACTTAAAAAGGAACAACCCAGGAGGAGACAGTGAGGTAGTCCGCACACCAGAATATCCCATAGCCTAATGGCTGGGATGCTCACCCAAGAGATAGCTGCTCTCTGTTCATATCCATTTTCCTGCTGGAAGGGCAGGATTTGAATTGGGAGCCTCTCAGATCCTGGGCGAGTACTCTGTTCACAAGGCCAGTGGTTCTCAAACTTTAACAATCCAAGGACAGTCAGTCAATCTGATTTTAAAATTTTCAGGGACGCTTGCCCCACCTATTCTCCCATCCCCCTTCATTCTGTCATTATATCCCTTTTACTGGGCAAGGGAAGAGGGCTGGGGTACAGGAGAGAGATGGGGTCTGGGCTCTGGGATGGGGCCAGAAATGTGGGGTTTGGGACATAGGGTCTCAGTGGTGTTTACCATGGCTTTCAGGAAGTAGCTGCCAAGTCCCTGAGGCCTGTAGGCTCACCAGTGGCAAGGGAGGCTCTGTGCACTGCCCTCACCCCTACAGGCACCACCTCTGCAGCTTCCTCTGGTTGCGGTTCTTGGCCAATGGATCTGCAGAGCTAACGCTCTGGGAGGGGCAGATGTGGAGCCTCCCTGGCTGCCCTGTACCTAGGAGCTTCCAGGCCCTGGTGGTTACTTCTGGCAACCACACAGAACCAAAGCAGGTAGGAAGCTTGGCCTTAGCTCTAGAAAGGGGGAAACTGGAGGGCAAAAGGGATGTGGAAGAGCTGCTAAGTGATGCCTCTGGAGTTCCCTTGCAGGCTCCCAGGGGTCCACAGACCCCAGTTTGAGAAACTCTGCCTCAAGCTAAAGGTTATAAGGGAGGTCTCACTCTCCAGTGGCATTTCTGTTTGGGACCTTTAGGTGAGTTTGATCTGGAACCTGTGCTCAGAGGGTGCCAGCTGGATCAAGCCCTTGCAAATGACTTATGCCAGTGGCTCTCAACCTTTCCAGACTGCTGTGCTCCTTTTAAGAATTTGATTTGTCTTGAATACCTCCTAGTTTCATCTCATTTAGTTTATAGAACAGTATAGAAAAGTTCTTGTCAGTATGAAATTTTAGTTTGCACTGACTTCACTAGTGCTTGTTATGTTGTAAAACTAGACGATTTGATGTTCTCCCTGCAAGACCTTTGAATACCTCCAAGGGTATGTCCAGCCCTGGTTGAAAACCATGGAGTGAGGTGATCAATTTCGTGTTTTGTGAATTGCTCTGAAGTGTAGGTGGTGATAAGCATCCAAATACCTATCATGAAGCAGTAGTGCACGCGTACAAGAAGGAAACAGACACCTGGAAGCTTAAAGTGAGGCTTCAGTAAGCATGCCTAGAGGAATACTTACATACGGAGTGACTTTAGGTTAGGCAGCAGCTGACTGGGAGTTCTGTGCATCACCGGGGCCTAAAAAATGGAACCTAGACACCTTTCATAGAATCATAGAAGAGTAGGACTGGAAGGGACCTCGAGAGGCCATCGAGTCCAGCCCCCTGCCCTCATGGCAGGACCAAGCACTTTCTAGACCATCCCTGAAAGCCATCTATCTAACCTCTTCTTAAATATCTCCAGTGATGGAGATTCTACCACCTCCCTTGGCAATTCGTTCCAGTGTTTGATCACCCTGACAGTTAGGAACTTTTTCCTAATGTCCAACCTGAACCTCCCCTGATGCAATTTAAGTCCATTGCCTCTTGTTCTATCCTCAGAGATCCTTTGTGGATCCCATCTGAAGCGATTTCAAACAACTCCAAAAAGTCAACTGAGAGGCTAATACAATCAGTCAGGGAGAACATACCTTTTTGGCAGAATCATCCAGAGAATTTTTCACAGCTGAACCATCCCATTTGTCAATTTTTACTGGTTTGTCATCAATCTTCCACTGCAATGAAAATGGAGAAGTCATTTCCAAGAACTTGCCATGTGTAAACATTTGTATTTTTAAAGAAGTGTTTGTCTTGAATAGGAAAGGTAGGAGTGAGGCCACACTTGAAGTGTTCCACAGCAAGTACCTCTATATGAATGGCTGCCAAGAAATTAAAGAAATCTAACCTAACCTATTACAAAATTGTGCTGCAGTACTGTAAGTGAACCTCACCCTAATTCAACACAGACTTTCTAACCAGGCTTCCTTCTCCAAGCAGACCTCAGATTTATTAGATTTCATTTGTGGCCATGAGATATTAAGTTTCAAAAGGGTTTAATCTGATGAGTTTCATAAGCAGTGCTGTAGAAACGATTCTGTAAAGTGACACTTTAAAATGCATTGATTTTAATTTCTGTTCTATGCTTGCCTGTGCCAACAGATGCCAATGTCAGTGATAGGAATTTCAATGATACTGAATTACTTGTTAATTCTTTCCCATCAAACCTTCTTTAAGTACTCACATTTGCTATGGAAATGGGTGCACACACACACACAGTGACTCTGCCAACACAGATGAAATTTGTGTGTGTGTGTGTGGGGGGGGTGGAAAATCAGGAATCAGAGAATCAGGATTGAGGACAATTGAATATCACATATGAACAAGGGACAAGAAATTTCTTGCTCAGACCCTAGACCACTGGGGGGCAACCTATGAGCCACATTAAACCCACTGGGGCTCTGCATGAGGCCCGCAGACCCATGGCTGTCTTCCTCCCACATGCACTTCTTACACATGGGGGCACCACATCCCTGCACTTGCTAACACCTCTCTCCCAGCAATTTTGGAAGCAGTGTTAAATCACATTAATCACCCTCTAGGCCTGCTCCACCCCAGAGCCCGAATGCTGCAAATCATCTGTTTGTGATGTTCCAGCTCTGGGGTAGAGGGGGAAAGAGGAGGGACAGGTTGTGAATCAGGCAATTAATGGCACTCTGAAAGCACTGGGAGGGAAGGGGAAGCACAGGGCTCTCGTGTCCCAGTGCGCAAGAGCTGTGTGACCGCAGGTGGAACCCCAGTGGGCTGTGGCTACTCATGTGGCCCACCCACTCTTTGTAGTTGCCCGTCCCTGTCCTAAAGCAGAGGTGGTCAATCCGCAGCTCTTTGAGCAGTTAAACGCAGCTCCTGCACAGAGCCGAGTGCTAGGAGCACTGTCCACCACTGTGCACACATGCTCCAGCACTTGGTGGGAGAAGCACATGGCAACGGCGGCTCTGGTGAGTCACTGGAATAGAGTTGAAGTGAGGAGACAGGGCCTTTGGGGTGCCTGGTTCTGAGGGAGAAGATGTTAGAGCAGGGAGGCTGGGGGTGCCTTGCTCTAGGGGCAGGCATTGGGTTAGAGCAGGGAGGCTGGGCGTGCCTGGCTCTGGGAGAGGGCAAGGAGGAGAACTGGAAGCATGTTACCTCCAGGAAGGAGAAAACCAATTCAGGTCTCCCCAATTCCAGTGGAGTTAAGTAACCGCTTTCAGCCTCTCTGCACAGGTGATATGATGGAGATCGCTGGGGCTGATACCTCACATGGAATGGATCAGAAGGAGACCCCATGGTTTCTAAGGCATGGGATGCACACTCCTAGGGATATGAGTTCTACGAGCACAAACCCTAAGAGAAGAAGAAGGGTGGTGGTGGTTGGGGATGGTCTCTTAAGAGGGTTGGAGTCATCCATCTGCCATCCGGACGTAGAATTCCACCAAGTCTGCTGCTTGCTGGGAGCAGGAATCCAGGATGTTAGAGTCTCTGCCAAAAATTGTCAAACCTGTACACTAATCACCCCTTCCTACGTTTCCATGTAGGAACTAATGATACAGCCAAGAGCGATCTTGACAAGATCATGGTGGATTACATAACCCTAGAAAGAAAGATCAAGGAGTATGGAGCACAAGTGGCGTTGTCATCCATCCTCCCTGTGGAAGGCGGGCGTCCGGATAGGGATTGTCGAACTGCAGAGGTAAATGCGTGGTTGCGTAGGTGGTGTCACAGAGCAGGATTTGGTTTCTTTGATCATGGGATTCTCTTTCGTGAGCAAGGACTGCTGGGAAGAGATGGGAATCACCTAACGAAGAGGGGAAAGAGCATCTTTGCAAGCAACCTTGCAAACCTAGTGAGGAGGGCTTTAAACTAGCTCACTGGGGGATGGTGACAAGCCCTGAGGTAAGTGGGGAAGGAGCACTGAACAATAAAGTAGGTTTCACAGGTGAAGAGGAGAAAGTGGGCCAGTCACCTCTAAGGTGCTTGTACACGAATGCAAAAAACCTGGGGAACAAACAGGAAGAATTAGAGGCCCTGGCACAGTCAAAGCATAAGGTAGTTGGAGTAACAGAGACTTGGTGGGATGATTTGCATCAGTCATGGAATGGTACTAACTGTTTGGGAAGGAAAGGAGGAGGAGGAGTTGCCCTCTATGTGAGCGAGCAGTATGGTAGCTCAGAGCTCCAGCATAAAGAGGGAGAAAAACCAGTTGAATGTCCTTGGCTTAAGCTTAGAGGTGGAAACAACAGAGTTGATGTTATAGTTGGTGTCTGCTATAAGAAGCTTCCAAATCACAGGCCCTGGTTCTCATTGGTGACTTAAAAATCATCCGCACATTTGTTGGGAGACGAACACAGCAGCACACAGACAATCCAGGAAGTTTTTGGAGAATGTTGGAGATAACATCTTGGTACAAGTGCTGAAGGAACCGACCAGGGACCGTGCACAACTTGACCCGCTGTTCACAGACAGAGAAGAATTAGGAGAAACAGAAGTGGGTGGCAACCTGGGCTGCAGCAACCATGAGATGGTAGATTTTAGGATCCTGACAAAATGAAGAAAGGTGAGCAGTAATACACAGACCCTTGCTTTCAAAAGAGCAGACTTTGACCCCCTGAGAGAACTGATGGGCAGGATCCCTTATGAAATGAAGATGAAGAGGAAAAGAGTTCAAGAGAACTGGCAGTATTTTAAAGAAGTCTTATTGAAGGCACAGGAACAAACCATCCCACTGCATAGTAAGAAATGCAAATATGGTAGGCAACCAGCTTGGCTTAAAAGGGAAATCCTTGGTCACCTTAAATTCAAAAGGATGCGTATAAAAAACGGAAACATGGACAGTTGACTAAGAAGTATAAATACATGGCTGGAGAATGTTGGGGAGTAATCAGGAAAGCGAAAGCACAGCTGGAACTGCAGCTGGCAAGGGATGTGAAGGGTAACAAGAAGGGTTTCTACGGGCATGTTAACAATAAGAAAGTTATCAGGGAAGGTGAGAGGCCATTACTGGATGAAAGAGGTAACCTAGTGTCACATGACATAAGAAAAGCTGAAGTACTCAATGCTTTTTTTGCCTCAGACTTCACGGACAAGGACAGATCCTAGACTATGGTGCTAGACAATGCAGTATGGGAAGGTGGAGGGCAGCTACCGGTGGCGAAGGAATGAGTTGAGCGTGACCTAGAAAAACTAGCTGTACACAGACCCATGGGTCTGGATTTAAAGCACCTAAGGGTACTGAGGGAATTGGCAGACCTCATTGTTGAGCCTTTGGCCATTATCTTTGAAGACTCTTGGAGATCTGGAGAGATCCCGGATGACTGGAAAAAGGCAAATGTAGTGCCCATCTTTAAAAAACGACAGAAGGACAATCCAGAGAGACCTTTGAGAACCAGTCCACTTTGCCTCAGTCCCTGGGAAAATAATGGAGTGGATCCTCAAGGAATCCATTTTGGAGCACTTGAAGAGGGGAAAGGGATCAAAAATAGTCAACATGGATTCACCAAGGGCAAGTTGTGCCTGATCAATCTGATTAACTTCTATGACAAGGTAACAGGCTCTGTGGACATGGGAAAGTCAATGGATGTGATATATCTTGACTTCAGCAAAGTTTTTGATATAGTCTCCCACAACATTCTTGCCTATAAGCTGAGGAAGTATGGCTTAGATCCATGGACTATAAAATGGATTGAAAGCTGGCTTGATGGTCAGACCCAATTGGTCAATGGCTCAATATCTGGATGGCAGTTGGTTTCAAGTGGTGCGCTCCAATGCTTGGTTCTGGGGCTGGTGTTGTTCAACATCTTTATTAATGACCTGCAGGAGGGACTGGATTGTACCCTCAGCAAGTTTGCAAAGGACACTAAGCTGGGGGAGAGATAGTTTCGTTGGAGGACAGAGATAGGATCCGGAGTGACCTGGGTAAATTGGAGGATTGGGCCAAAAGAAATCTGATGCCGTTCAACAAGGAGAAGGGGAGCTCTAAAGGGGATGGAGAGAAACTATTCTCAGTGGTGACAGATGGCAGAACAAGGAGCAATGGTCTGAAGTTACAGAAGGAGAGGAGTAGGTTGGATATTATGAAAAACTACTTTACCAGGAGGGTGGTGAAGCACTGGAATGTGTTGCCTAGAGAGGTGGTAGATTCTCCATCCCTAGAGGTTTTTAAGTCCCGGCTTGACAAGGTCCTGGCTGGGATGACTTAGTGGGGGTTGATCCTGCTTGAAGCAAGGGGCTGGACTAGATGACCTCCTGAGGTCCCTTCTAGCTCTACGATTCTATGTGGCAGCAGCGGCTCTGGTGAGTCGCTGGAGTTGAGTTAAAGTGAAGGGATAGGGTCTTGGGGATACCTGGCTCTGGAGGAGGGCACTGCCTTAGAGCAGGGAGGCTGGGGGTGCCTGGATCTGAGGGAGGACATTGGGTTAGAGTTGGGGGCTGGGGGATGCCTGTCTCTGGAAGATGGGAGTGGGATTGAGTTAGAGCAGGGGGGCTGGGGGGGTGCCTGGTTCTGGGGGCGGGAGGCATTGAGCCACATATTGTATCTATCTATAGATATTGATAATCACGTGGCTCTTTACAATCTATCCATAGCTATTTTGGATCTCCACCCTTAACTGGTTGGCCATTCCTGATCTAGACCATTGAGTGGGCTGGAGCAAGCCTAGATGCGGCAAGGCTGATGGCCTGGGCAGTGGGATCCCAGCTTTGACCAGAATACCATAGCAGCAGCGTGGTGGGACCTAGGTTAAAACAGTTAACCAATTACACCCTGGGTAACTGTTTTAACATCCCTAGCAGAAAGAGAAACCAAAAGGAGCTTGAAGAAAAATCATTCAAACATGACTCCCCACAAACACTTCTTACACATCTTTTACCAGGATATCCAGGCTCCATTTCTTACTGAGAAAGGGCAGGAGAAACAAATCAAAGGTTTTGTGGAAAGTTCTTTAATTACTAGAGCCGTAAAATGTATTACTGTTCCACAGAGAAATTACATGAAAATGGTCTCTTCCCTTGCTACAGGTGTGTTGAGTACATGCCACAATTGCTCAAAATAAGTTACTACTGTAAGACCTGAAGACTCAACACAGCACAGCCTGACCCTATTCGGCTGAGGATGTGCAGACCAGAACTCTCAATTGCAGGGCCTTCCTCTGTCCTGTTATATCTGTACAACCCAAGAAAAGCAACAGTGTTACAAAGGAAGCAACAGTGTCCTTTGACCTGCAGAATCTTTGTTACTGGTGGTGAAGTACAAGAAGAGGAGAAACTGCTTTTTGCTTCTTACTTGTGAAATTGAACAAATTTGATCTGGGGTTAACAGGAAACTTCAACAAGCTATTTAAAAGTTCCTTTTTGGAACACACTTGCCCCTTTGAGATGAACTGTGAAAAATCAGAACATCTCTAGTTCATCTGTGTGCCCTTTATGAAAATAACCAGAAGAAATATTTTAGCTACAGAATTGCTTCACATTTCCCATGCCACAATAGCTACGGAAAAAAGGGAAAAATGACTCCTGCAATACAGGGATATTTAAAGGCAAATGGTCTCAATGTTTCATGAGTCCTCTGAGTCCCCACTTAACTGTTGGCAGAAAGTAGGGACTTAATACTAACTTTAGATTTTTTGAATTGTAGATGGTTTTAGTGAAGCAAGTCAGGAGGCATAGCTCAGTGGTTTGAGCACTGGCCTTCTGAACCCATTTAGGGGTCCAGAGCAAATAGAGGTCCCTTCCAGCTCTAAGACATTTTTATGGCTAGGTCCATAAATAGCTATTAAGCAGGATGGGTACGGAATGGTATCCCTAGCCTCTGTTTGACAGAAGCTAGAGAAGGATGGCAGGAGATTGTAACCTGTTCAGTTCAGTCCCTCTGGAGTACCTGGCATTGGCCACTGTCGGCATACTGGGCAGTATGGCTGTTCTTAAGTTAAATGTGATTGCTGAACATTTGAGCCACTGACTAAAATGTCTGTGTTATAATAAAAGAATATCCCTCCTAAAACTCATTACTTTAGTAGCCAAGTCCTTCACATTAATGAGTTTTGCCTCAACCCAGAGAGTTACGAGTAGCTTTGTTTTAATTTTATTTTGAATCGATGTAGCAGCCCCCAGGCCAGCAAATGTACACAATCTGGTTCACGACACAGCTGTAATGAAGAAGCCAAGCTGAAAAGCAATAATTTCTACTAGAGACTAATAACTGTAGAATCTCAGGATTACGAACACTTTGGAAAAGGAAATTAACTCTGTACAAAACTTTGACTATTCTTTCAGAAGCTTACAACGAACATTTATTAGCACAGCTTAGAAACTTTACCACGCACAGGGTGTTTTTCCTTTTTTCAGTAGTACACATTTGGTTTTGTTGGGGTGGGTGGAAATATATTGCTAGCACTGAAATTTTTTCCATAGAACACCTACTCACATTGCGCAGAACAGAGTTTGGGAAACACCGTGTTAAGGTAACACTGCGTTGCTTACCTTGATCATTTTTTTCTGATTTGTCAACCTTGATTACTTTTTTGGTTCTCTGTGCCTTAAATATTGAGTCTGTTCTGGTATGGCTATGGTCTGAAGAAGTGGGTCTGTCCCACGAAAGCTCATCACCTAATAAATTATTTTATTAGTCTTCAAAGTGCTACTTGACTGCTTTTTTTGTTGTGTTAAGGTACCATACCAATCCCACCTCAAAGCTCACTCCTGCATCTCAGCAAGTTAATACACACAAAAATACCCCACAAAAGGTACAAATTCAACATGTTCACATGCCAGAATTAAGTCACTGCATGATCTTTACCCTCGTCTTTCCTCACTCTCCACCTTGCCACTCTCATTTATTAGCTTGCGGCATTTTAAGGAGAGTGACTTTCTCTTCATATATTTCTAGGAGGCACACAGCATATGTTGGGCTCCTGTGAACATAAATAATACTTTGAAAGGTCATCTGAGGATAAGCAAAGAAAGTCTGCACAAGGTAGTCTAGTAAAACCCACTTTTATACTACATACAACTCAAAGCCTTTATGACAACGACTGAATGAAAGTGATACCCCAGTTTTTAACCCACTTCACTGCCTAGAAGCATGTCTCAACAAACAATAAGCACAAATGAGAAAACACTGGACACACCCTTAATTTTGAAAGTAAATTCACCAACAGGCCTCTGCTACATGGAGCAACAGAGGAGCTCAGACCAGCTTTCAAAAGATGGGATGTCAAATTCCTAAGCCAAGGGATGGCATCAGGTCGTAATCACTAATTGACTCAACTTATATTACAATCACCTAAAGAGGGGGTTTCAGACCTTGAAGGTGGACCACATACCCGCATGACTACGAATGGTTGGCAACTGCTCTTCTACATGAGGTTAAGTAACCAAGAGGAACAAGTCAACACTCTACATAGACCACGCTTGTCCTAAATCAATTTAGATTCAACTAGAGAGACAGTCTGACAGGTTATGGCTCTCAAGTGGACCTGATCTAGGGTACTGTCAAAGATGATCTATTAATGGAACAAGGCAGTGCAAAGTAGTCAGCATGCACAGTATCCAGGAACATTTTACCTGACAGTTTATACAGCACTAGGAGGTGTGCTAGATATCTGTCCCTTGCCATGGTACACCTGAATTTAGTCTTAGCTCTTCTGTAAACCTGAACAAAAACCCATGTAATTAAAGACATTCAGACATGGGAAGTTTTCCATATATCTCTTCACCAATATGTAAGCCAAGTTTTTCTGCTCCCTGAGATCATCATGTTTCATCAAAGCCATCCAAAGGATCCCAGAAAGAATCAACACTGGGGAGAACAAGTAACTCAAGTGAGCCTGATGAAAACACACTAGATTATAGTCAAGGTTTTCAACAGGTTAAATGCAGTTACCAAATGACTCAATTTCTGCACCAACCAGACAGCTTCTATTTAAAAAGTATTTATATTCCCCTGGTGCATATTAACTTTGGTTGCACTTTAAACAAGCACAATTAAATGCATACCAAGCACACTGAAAATAATGAGGATGCTTCCAGAGACACCACAGTAAACTTAACCACAAATTGCTGCCATCTGAGAACTGAAAATTAGATACAGTTGCTTACAAGGAAGAAACCTGGAAGTATTTAATTTAAAAACCCACATTGTTCATGACAACAGTTAACACAAGTATTTTAAAGAGATGACTGTAGCTCTTCAAATCTGTAGCCTACAGTGTATCTTGATTTCAAACTTAACTGTCATATTCCAGGCCAAATTCAAGGCTGTGCAGAGAAACAAAGATGCAAACACCTGGCCCTTCAAAAATGTGCTATTATCATCAAACTCACTCCAGACTCAAAGGCTTTACTTTTCCTGGTTTAACTATACCTGATGGGGTAAAATGAGATACAATCTATAACTGAAAACTCTGCCAGCAAAAGCTGCTAATGCAGACACAGCTTATACCAGCAAATGCACTCTTATCAGCACCACTTATTTTGACTCTGGCAAAGTTGTGGTGTGATGTGTGTTTGGGATAAGCAATGTACTGATCTAGTATACCTGATTAGCTGTACCAGCTATATGCTCCCAGTGTAGCTCTGACCATAGTTTCCTTTGTTTTGTTACATCTGCACTTTACTTCCTACCACATGCTATGCAGGCCAGTCAAACAGAGAACACCAAAAAGGAACAGACTGCATAAGGACCAGCTACAGCTATTTATTACTTCAAATGTGCACAACTCCATGCTGAGCACATTCTGAAAGCAAAAGGCTCCATGAAGCAGGTCTCAAGGAATGGCTGAAGAGTATGTGCATTGCAAAACACGTTGGCAGCAGAGGGCATATTAGCATTAAAACAGGGCCTAACAATCTGGCATATACAGGCCAAGAGTATCATTTCAATGTATATGTAGATGAGAAAGCTTTACGAACCCAAAGAACCTCCTTCTTATATTCACATCATATATTCAGAGGGAAAAGGGGAGCACAAGTGTGTGCAAAAAAGCTCTGCTGTTATATTCCTGGAGAGGGGACCATGTGGAGAGTCTCTACACACACAGATATTGGGTGTGTGACAGATGCTCTCAGGGAGAGGGGAGAAGTGTATGGGTACCAGGACTCCTCTACTGTAGGTCATAAAACCAGATGCAGTTGGATGCCTTTGCCCCTGTACCAGAGCTCGGAGGGAACGCTCTAAAGTGCCAGGGCCCTTGCCTCAGGGTTCACTGGGCAGTGTGTGCCAGGATCAGTCTGTACCCAGTGTGGGGGATCCCGAGTGGGGGAGGAGGGACGATGGCTGGGGAGCCTAGGGATCAGCCTGGACCCAGAACGATGGCTTCTGAAATGGGAATGGGCCTGGGAGGACCAGAGCTCAGCCTGCACCCAGTGAAGCAGCTCGGGGGGGGGGGGGCGGCAGGGGGGAGGAGAGAAGCAGGGAGCAACAGTGACAGACGGGGCATTTCTGGGAGCAGGATCAACCTGCACCTGGTGAGATGGTTGGGGGTGGTGGACGTGTTAGGAAATAGTCTGCACTATCCCAACCAACGTGGTGGGGGGAAGGGACTCGCCTGCAGGCAGTGAGGGGGCACCCCGCGGCGGGGGTGGGGGGGAAGGGACCCGCCTGCAGGCAGTGAGGGGGCACCCCGCGGCGGGGGTGGGGGGGAAGGGACCCGCCTGCAGGCAGTGAGGGGGCACCCCGCGGCGGGGGTGGGGGGGAAGGGACCCGCCTGCAGGCAGTGAGGGGGCACCCCGCGGCGGGGGTGGGGGGGAAGGGACCCGCCTGCAGGCAGTGAGGGGGAACCCCGCGGCGGGGGTGGGGGGGAAGGGACCCGCCTGCAGGCAGTGAGGGGGCACCCGGGGCAGAGAGCAGTCCCGGGTGCCCGCGACGACGCCCACAACGCCCCCCACCCCGATCTCGTTACCTTCTCCAGCAGCCCGTTCCTGCCGCCCTTCGCCGCCATCTTCTCCCCTCCCTCGACCCCGCCCCCTCCCGCCACTCCAGCCGACTTGTGCGCCACTGATTGGCCGCTCACCATATTCGCGCGGGGGCTGTCGGGATTGCCAGCACGCCCGCCTCCAGAGAAAAGCGCGGTATCCGCATGGGGGACATGACCGGAAGTTCACCCGAAGCACCCTGGGAGACGTAGTTTAGTGCCGGATCCTCTGACGTAGAGTCTCCGCCAGCGTCCATGTTGCTATGGCGACTGAAGACAACATGGCCCCTGTCGTGAAGGGAGGGGCGATTGGAACGCTCTGGGACTGAGCTCCCCAAGGCGATGGCGAGGGAAGCACAGGTACCGGCAGCTCCCGAGGCAGGTGTGGGGGTGGGGGAGGGGGAGGGGGAGGGACAGCGCCAAGAGTGTCGAGCTAAGTAAGGCCTCTCTGGGAACCGGGGGAGTAAGAACTCTATTATTTCAACTTGACTCCAATACTTCACCCCGTCTGGGACCCCAACTCCCCCACACCATGTCCCCCGCACATGTCCCCCACACCAATCACACACCCCTCCCCCGCACCACGTCCCCCACCGCTACCCCACACCAATCACACACCCCTCCCCCGCACCATGTCCCCCACCGCTACCCCACACCAATCGCACCCCCCTCCCCCGCGCCACGTCCCCCACCGCTACCCCACACCAATCACACACCCCTCCCCCGCACCATGTCCCCCACCGCTACCCCACACCAATCGCACCCCCCTCCCCCGCGCCACGTCCCCCACCGCTACCCCACACCAATCACACACCCCTCCCCCGCACCATGTCCCCCACCGCTACCCCACACCAATCGCACCCCCCTCCCCCACGCCACGTCCCCCACCGCTACCCCACACCAATCGCACCCCCCTCCCCCGCGCCACGTCCCCCACCGCTACCCCACACCAATCGCACCCCCCTCCCCCGCGCCATGTCCCCCACCGCTACCCCACACCAATCGCACACCCGTCCCCTGTGCCTTGTCCTCCACCGCTACCCCACATCAATCACACACCCCTCCCCTGCACCATGTCCCCCACCGCTACCCCACACCAATCACACACTCCCTCCACCGCACCATGTCCCCCACTGCTACCCCACATCAATCATCCCCCACCGCTACCCCACACCAATCGCACCCCCCTCCCCCGCGCCACGTCCCCCACCGCTACCCCACACCAATCGCACCCCCCTCCCCCGCGCCATGTCCCCCACCGCTACCCCACACCAATCGCACACCCGTCCCCTGCGCCTTGTCCTCCACCGCTACCCCACATCAATCGCACACCCGTCCCTTGCGCCTTGTCCCCCACCGCTACCCCACATCAATCACACACCCCTCCCCTGCACCATGTCCCCCACCGCTACCCCACACCAATCACACACTCCCTCCACCGCACCATGTCCCCCACTGCTACCCCACATCAATCATCCCCCACCGCTACCCCACACCAATCACACATCCCCTCCCCCACACCATGTCCCCCACTGTTACTCAACACCACCCACATCCAATTCCTTTGCACCTTGTTCCCCATTGGAACCCCCATGCCAACCACACACCAGCTCTGGGGATCTCTGTCCTCTCAGCACCCCCACACCAGCCAGGTGCCAACCACATCCCCTCCTCATTCCACCAAGTCATTTATTCAGGTGCCGAAATATAGATTTACATGCTAACTGTTGGACACTCATGAGGCTGCGTCTGCACTACGAGATAAATTCAAGTTTAGTTCAGTTAGCTCGATATTACCATGTGACTGTCTTCACTGTAAAGACCATTAGCTCAATTTTGGGTGCACTGATCTCAAGATTACAGAATCGCAGTTACTTGACAGGTACAGCATCAAGCTCAAATTCAGAAGTTTGATTAAAGGTCAGTGTGGAAGTGACAGGTCTTAAAAACAAATTTATTAACCTCCAGAGTTGTCTCATATGTAACCCACAATGCCCCTCTCACTGCTCCACTCTGGCTGCTGCTCGCCAGTAACAGGAAGAGTGTGAATTTCCAAGTGGGAGCAGTGAGCCTTTAAGCTGTGGGCTCACGTTAGTTTATGACAGCCCCAAAAATGGCTTTTTTCTTTCTTTGCTGTTAGCAGGTCTTGTGCGTGTACCCATTCAAATAGTCCCTGCATGGAGTTCTCAAGTCTCTGTACACTTGCTATTTTTTCCTGCTCTGCCTGGCGCCAGCCCCTGCCCCGCCATACCACGTGTCAATAAGGCTGTGCTGGGGGTTGTGCTTGCATAACACTCTTGCATAACACGACGAGACACTTCTTCTCAGTGGTGTACATTTGTGTGTGAACCCCCTTCCCTCCCCTACTGGCGCCACACAGGCTGGGTCTTTCTCATGCTCAGCCACATCGCATGGGTAGCCCCCAACCCAGCCCAATAAAAGGATGTGCCTGCCATTTGGTGCTGGCAATGCTGCCAGTTGTGGGGGAAAGAGGGCTTTGCTGCTGCTGTGGGGAAGTTTCCCCCCAGTGGTTAAGATTCTGGGGGCTTTGCTGCCACTGTGGGGAAGAAACAGCTCAAATGGTCATCCAATGACACCCCCAACTCCTTGGCCCATATCTGGGCTTGCTACTGCCACCAGGGAAAAGTCTCCCATGGCAGCTAAGGGGTTGGCTGCTGACGGGGGAAGAATACTTGAACTGGTCATCCAGTAACACTTCCCCCTGTCCCCCTGCCTTGACCCATACCTGGGCTTGCTGCTGCTGCCGCCGGGGGAAAACCAATAATTCTTTTTTCTGTGATAATGGGAGGTGGGATGGATGGATGGCCAATTGAGAATATAGTCTCTGCACCCGTGTTGGCAATGCAATGTGTGGGGAAACCAGAAATTTTTTCTTGCAATTTTGAGTGTTGTCTGCATTATTTTCAATGGATCAACATATTTTCAAGGAACGGGAGCGGAATGTTGAAAATACAATGGGGGAAGATGACATCAAGACCAGCGAGCATACCCAGAATGCTATGGGGATGAAGGAACTGTGGGATAGCTTCCCACAATGCACTACTGCAACAGTCAATGTTAGCTAATATGTGTGTGGCAGCAATGACCCGACTTTGTGGGGAGCAAGTTGTGAAGTGAGAATGGTCAAAATCAAATTTATAACGAAAAATCAAGATCGTAGTATTTGGCATAGTGGATGGTTCGAACAGGAGAGGCAGGCCCCACAGAGAATGGGTAGATGATGTAGTAGATTGGTGCGGAGCTAGTCTACAGAAACTAAGCCACTCTGCACTGGACAGGGAAAGATGGAAGGAAATAGTGAGAGAGGCATCAGACACCAATGGTCGCTGAGCCCACGGTTATTGATGACGATGAAGATGAAAATTAGAAAATTGATATATAAGTAATATTTGAATTTATCTCATAGTGTAGATGCACCCTCAGGTTTGGAAACACAGGCCTTTGACTTGCTCAAGACCTTAAAACATGAATATAATAAAGGAAAGGGAGGATGAAGGTTAAAGCAGAAAATAGCACAAGCTGTATTCTGTACTGACTCAAGCAAACACATTCTCATGTTTTAAAGATGGATTTAGTTGCCTGTGTTTTGGCACTCAAGTTTGGACATTTTGGGTATATTCTCTCCATCACCCTTCTATCCCTTGGCCGTCACTTGATAGCGAGTAGGACATCTTCATGCCTCCTTCTTGGTGAGTCTGTTGACAGCTGATCAGCCCATTTCTGGAGCTGTAGTCTTATCACAGAAGGGGCAGGTGTCGGTAGCTGTTGGAGGGGCACAAGGAAGTTTTTGCTGCTATTCTCTTCTCCACCCCTCCTGGTCTTCACTGTGGCATGGCCTCTCAAATTGTGCCACCCCCTCACCGATTAACCCTTCTGTATAAGAGTAGGGAATGCCCACCCTGTCCCACTCACAGGATTGTTTTGAGGGTTAACTAACTAACCCCTGTACAGTGCTTTGAGTAGCTGTGCTAGTAAAAGTACCAGTGAATGTGTTAATTGGTTTATTTGTGCCTTGATCTCAGTAACTCTGCAGACAAGATGGCTACAAGGCTGTATAAACTGGACAATGGAAACAGTTATGCAACCAACTGCTTCCCTGCAAGAAACATTTTGCGGACAAGTGAGGAAGGTACCATTTTTCTGACTGCCAATAACTTTGTCAGCCTGCAGTATAATACTTTATCAGATTCTGTAGAACGCCACTGGTTAAGGGCTCAGGGGGCCAGTTCCTAAACTAGTCTAAATCACTGCAGTGCCATCGTTTTCTATGAAACTACACTAATTACACTAAGTGAGAATCTGGGCTTTGAAATTTAGGTGTCTCTCCACCAAAATATATGGTTGAAAAACAGGGGAGGGCAAACTTTTTGGTCTTAGGGTTGCATTTTGGTAGAGCTCTCGAGGGTGGGACTGTAGGATACAGGGAGGGGATTGGGTGTGATGCCATGAGGGGCTTAGGGGGCGTAGGGGTGGAGATCTGGTCTCAGAAACAGCACAGTGAAGTTGTGCCTGTGGAGTGTGGCTCTGCTGCATGCCAGAATATGGGGGAATCTTGAGTTGGAGTTAAGGAGCAATGGGTTGAAGGAGTGGGCCAAGCCCTTGACGCTGCCCAGTGGCGGGAGCAGAGCGTGTCAAGACCTGGATCCTGCTCCCCAGCAGGATCTTGAAGGTCAGATACAAGGGTCTGTCTGGCCAGATGCAGCCTGCAGTCCACAGTCTGCACTCCTCTGCTTGAAGAGATGAATCTTATTCAGACAAAAAAATTCAGTTTGCGTGCAAGAGTTCTCACATGTGCATGCACTTAGTGTTGGAAAAGTTACTGGGCCAAATTCAGCCCTGGTGTAAGTGGCTTTTATGGGAACTGCACTTGTTTACACCAAGGCTATATTTGATTTAATGTAATAATACTTCGAATTGGATCATCATCACAGAAAGTAACTCAAGTGTAACTGTCACTGGAATGTCTGGGTGGAGGGGATAGATCAAAGAAAACAGCCTGTTTTTCATAATACATGTATTTCATAGAATCCTAGGGCTGGAAGGGACCTCAGGAGGTCATCTAGTCCAGCCCCCTGCTTCAAGCAGGATCAACCCCAACTAAGTTATCCCAGCCAGGATCTTGTCAAGCTGGGACTTAAAAAACTCTAGGGATGGAGAATCCACCGCCTCTCTAGGCAACACATTTCAGTGCTTCACCACCCTCCTGGTGAAGTAGTTTTTTCTAATATCCAACCTACATCTCTCCTTCTGTAACTTCAGACCATTGCTCCTTGTTCTGCCATCTGTCACCACTGAGAATAGTTTCTCTCCATCCTCTTTAGAGCTCCCCTTCAGGAAGTTGAAGGCTGCTATTAAATCACCCCTCAGTCTTCTCTTCTGCAAATTAAATAAGCCCAAATCCCACAGCCTCTTCTCATAGGTCATGTTCTCCAGCCCCTTAATCATTTTTGTTGCCCTCTGCTGAACCCGCTCCAACACATCCATATCCTTTTTATACTGGGGGGGCCCAAAACTAGACACAATATTCCAGATGTGGCCTCACCAGTGCCAAATAGAGAACAACCACTTCTCTAGATCTGCTCACAGTGCTCCTCCCTAATGCACCCTAATATGCCGTTAGCCTTCTTGGTTACAAGGGCACACTGTTTACTCATATCCAGCCTTTCATCCACCATAACCCCTAGGTCCCTTTCCACTGTACTGCTGCTGAGCCAGTCGGTCCCCAGCCTATAACAATGCTTGGAATTCTTCCGTCCCAAGTGCAGAACCCTACACTTCTCCTTGTTGAACCACATCAGATTTCTTTTGGCCCAATCCTCTAATTTATCCAAGTCACTCTGGATCCTATCTCTAACCTCCAATGTGTCTACCTCTCCCCCTAGCTTTGTGTCACCTGCAAACTTGCTGAGGGTGCAATCCAGTCCCTCCTCCAGGTCATTAATAAAGATGTTGAACAACACCGGCCCCAGAACCAAGCCTTGCAGCACTTCGCTTGAAACCAACAACCATCCACATCGTGAGCCACTGACCACTACCTGTTGGGCCTGACTGTCAAGCCAGCTTTTTATCCATCCTATAGTCCATGAATCCAATCCATACTCCCCTCCACTTATGGGCAGGAGTGTTGTGGGAGACTGTTTCAAAAGCTTGGCTGAAGTCAAGTTATATCACATCCACTGACTTCCCCATGTGCACAGAACTTGTTACCCCGTCATAGAAATTAATCAGATTGGTCAGGCACAACTTGTGTTTGGTGAATCCATGTTGACTACTCTTGATCACTTTCCCCTCTTCCAAGTGCTCCAAAATGGATTCCTTGAGGATCCACTCCATTATTTTCCCAGGGACTGAGGTGAGGCTGACTTGTCTATAGTTCCCTGGATTGTCCCTCTTTCCTTTTTAAAGATGGGCACTACATCTGCCTTTTTCCAGTCATCCGGGATCTCTCCTGATCTCCAAGAGTCTTCAAAGATAATGGCCAAAGGCTCAGCAATGATGTCTGCGAATTCCCTCAGTACCCTTGGGTGCATTAAAGCCAGACCCATGGATTTGTGTGTATCTAGTTTTCTAGGTCGCTCTTAACTCATTCCTTCCCCCGGTGGGTGCCCTCCACCTTCCCATACTGCATTGTCTAGCATCATAGTCTAAGATCTGTCCTTGTCCGTGAAGTCTGAGGCAAAAAAAGCATTGAGTACTTCAGCTTTTCTTATGTCATCTGACACTAGGTTACCTCTTTCATCCTGTACCGGCCCCACACCTTCCCTGATAACCCTCTTATTGTTAACATGCCTGTAGAAACCCTTCTTGTTACCCTTCACATCCCTTGCCAGCTGCAGTTCCAATTGTGCTTTCACTTTCCTTATTACTGCCAGGCATTTTCCAGCTATATATTTATACTCCTCCTTAGTTAACTGTTCACATTTCCATTTCTTGTACGCAGCCTTTTTGAGTTTAAGCTGACCAAGGATTTCCCTTTTAAGCCAAGCTGGTTGCCTACCATATTTGCATTTCTTACTATGCAGCGGGTTGGTTTGTTCCTCTGCCTTCAGTAAGACTTTTTTAAAATACTGCCAGTTCTCTTGAACTCTTCTCCCTTTCATCTTCATTTCCCAAGGGATCCTGCTCATCAGTTCTCTCGGGGAGTCAGTCTGCTCTTTTGAAAGCAAGGGTGTATATATTACTGCTCATGTTTCTTTCTTTTGTAAGGATCCTGAAATCTAATATCTCATGGTCGCTGCAGCCCAGGTTGCCACCCACTTCTGTTTCTCCTACTAGTTCTTCCCTGTTTGTGAGCAGCAGGTCAAGTTGTGCACAGCTGCTGGTCAGTTCCTTCAGCACTTGTACCAAGACATTATCTCCAACATTCTCCAAAAACTTCCTGGATTCTCTGTGTGCTGCTGTATTGGTCTCCCAACATATGTCCAGATGATTAAAGTCACCCATGAGAACCAGGGCCTGTGATTTGGAAGCTTCTCTTAGTTATCTGAAGAAGTCCTCATCTACCTCATCTCCCTGGTCTGGTGGTCTATAGCAGACACCAACTACAACATCACCTCTGTTGTTTTCGCCTCTAAGCTTAACCCAAGGACAATCCACTGATTTTATTCCCTCTGTATACTGGAGCTCTGAGCTATTATACCGCTCGCTCACATAGAGCGCAGCTCCTCCTCCTTTTGTCCCACCTGTCCTTCCTAAACAGTTTACACTCTTCCATTACTGTGCTCCACTTATGTGAATCATTCCACCAAGTCTCCGTTATTCCGTTATAGTTGTTAATATGTTCATAACGTCATAAGAGTTTCTGCCTAGACAAGTTTAGTCTTGTCATGTGTGAACACATTAAGGCTGTGTCTGCACTAGGGAGTGGACTGTTATTAATTGATCAGATAAGTAGCAATGGTGCAATATGTCCATGTTGTTCATGTATTTTTCAGTTTAATCTTGCTTTCACGCTTCTATGCCATGTCAGTTGCATTGTACGGTGGTTGTCTTTTTCACAGTTCCCAGCACATCTCCCTAAAGCAGTGGCTTCTGGGAGATTTCAAAGGGCCTTGTGGGAGCCCAGGGAATTGTGGGAGAAATCAAACTATTTCCTGGGAAAGCCCCACAAAATTTCAAGAAATGGAGCCATTTCCAAGTCCTTTTTGCCAGATGGAGGCCAAGAACAACACTCGTCTTGTGCTTCTCACTCAGCCAGGAGCGTTTATGCTGGAGCTTTTGAAAAGTAAATGTGACGCAAGTCCACTGGGAAAAAGGACTTGGAAATGGCACTGGCTTTTGGAAGCTTACGGGAGTTTCTCAGGAAAATATGTGACCTCTTGTTTGCCTTAGTTCTCCTCCTTGACAATCAGAAGGCCTTTTGCAATCTCCCATAAGCCACTGCTTCAGGGACCTGTGCTATTTTTAGATATCCAGATGACAATGCAACTGCAGTGGTACAGAACAATTCAGGGAAAAACCCTGTCCGAAACAGTGTGATTAGTTATCACATTGTAACATTGGTACACGTGCTAGTGCTGGCTTACATATCCATTTGCTAATTCTTATATTCTGTTGCATGGATGCAACCACCGAGTAAGAAGCTGTGTTCTGGCTCTCCCTGGGGTGGTGCAAATTTGTGCTACTAGGGGCTGTGCCTTAAAGAGCACATTCTAGCCCCTGGACTGTAAAGGCTTTTGGACAAGGATCATCTTTTTGCTTTGTGTTTGTATAGCACTAGGTCCGAGCTCCTAGATACTATAATAAGACACACAATAATAATGAGAATTTGTAATGTAAAGATTCTAAGCTATGTTTAAATGAACCTGAAAATGTTTCAAAACATCAGCTGATACACAGTAGATTCTTATATAATCTCTAGGCCTTCATTTTAATGAGAATGCCAATAGGAATCACAGCCTTATGACAGAGTAGGACAGCAACAGCAGAGCTGCAGCCAGAGATTCAGGGAGCAGCATGTGTTTTTAGCTATGTCCTGTGTATTTTGTGAGGTTGTTTTGGCTGAGCTGATATCCATGAAATATTTAGAAACCGCAGAAAGAAATCAAAGATTTACTTAAAAACATCAGTAAAATTCTTTTTTTCTCTGTCTCTGACTGGAGCCTTGATATTTCCATCCTTATCTGACAATACAGTTGCCTTCTTGTTATATTGTATTCAAATATTTTATAAACAGGTCATTAAAAAACAGTACACTCATCCCTCGTTTCACAAGTACTCTACTTAAGTACTCGCTAAAATGAGGGACACATATAATTGTTCACTATGCGAGTGAAGTTCCCCGCTTATATGAACCAGCCCCCGGGTCCCTGGCCAGGGTCCAGGGTGACCTGCAGCCCCGCGGCTGGCTCAGCTCCAGTCACGGGGTCCCTGGCCAGAGCACGGGGAGACCTCCAGGGCCCGCTTCCAACACGCCCCTCTGTGGCTACTCCCTGAGCAGCCCCCGTCCGCCCAGTCCCAACATTCCCCCAGCCCACAGCTCCCCATGCAACCCCCCAGCCCACTCCCAACCTCCCCTGCCCCTTGCACCCCCCAGGTACCTCTGCTGTGGCGAGGAGGAACAAGCCCCGACCTCCTCCACCTGAGCCTGCAGGTTTTAACCCTCCCTCCTGCTCATGTCCCCAAACTGCCCCCAGCTTTTAACCCCCTTCCAACCCCGTGTTCACTTACCTTTCAAAAGCAGCGCCACCTGCTGCCATTCCGAGCACTTGGAACCAATCAGAGACTTTTACATGTATTTTAATAGGAATTTAGTGTTCCCTCTTACGAGTTTTCGCCTATGAGCAAAAAGTTAGGAACCAATTTTGCTCGTACAGCGAGGGATGAGTGTACTTCAGCCATGTTTTATATCAGATCAAACATCAAAGTGCTTAGCATATGGTTGGTGCTGCACAAACAACACATTCTAAAGACTGCTTGTCTACTCTGATGTTTATTCTCCTTTTGTACTTCCGTATGCCAGGCGCTGGTCACTGGCTGGTGGCTCACACAGCATCTCAGAAGACCACATTTGAGGCAGTGATCTGTGCAAAATCTCTTCCAGAAAAAGTACAGGGGACTCCACAGTATGTGTCAGAGTTCCAACACTATGGATACACTGATGAACTCGTTCAAGAGAATATCCTAGATGGGCCATTTCTGGTGAGTGCAAACCTACCTGAATGATGAGGCGGTATGCTTATACTTATACTTTGTAGTTACAGCATTTTCCACCTCTCCCTCTCAGAATGCTTTCCCAGCTGAATAAGATTTGCAATGCTCTTGGGAGGGCAACTCTAAGCAACTGGTTTAAAATACCTTGGTGGTCTTGTTACCACAGGTTCCATTACCATTTGGGTCAACTCATTCTTTTATCCTGGAGTTTAGACTCTTTAGGTTGTGTGGGTCACACAGATGACACCTTAAAAGCAGAGAGGTTCTCTTCCTTCTGTATAGACCCCAGGGCTATTTTTGGATGAGTTAGGGACTTGCCTTTATTTTTTCTAAATCAGATTCTCAGACTGGTTTTAGCAAATATTATTTCTAGTTCAGCAGCAGAGAACTGGCCAGTTCTCTTTCTTGAGAGTCCAAACTCAAATAATATCAGTCTTTTTCCCCTTTGAATATTTTTCTCTCAAAAATTGTAAGTGGCTGAGGTGCCTACAAAATGCTATACCATCTTAGCAGGAAATATTAAGAATTGTAACAAATTGGGGCACTTTACTACAGGCTGAACTTCTTTAATCTGACACTCTCTTGTCTGACAACATCTGTAATTTGGCATGATTTTAGCTACCTGGATGACCACTTATCATGGGCATGGCCAACTTTCCTGTGGTCCCATAAGGTTTGTTTGCAGCCACCAGTCCTGGCTCTCAGTGTTCTGTGTTGTTTCTTAGCTGTAATTTACCCCTACATGTATTGTAAGAGTCCAAGTGGCAGTAGAAGTGTTGGTAATGCTGCTACACAGTATTGATCTCCCATGATCAGGCAAATTCTCTCATTTGGCACCGGTGAGGTCCCAAGGGTGCTAGTCTAGAGAGGGTCAACCTGTATGCACACGAAACAGGTTTTACAGAAAAGAGTAATGTAAAAATCAACACAGTTCACACACTTGACACTGTCTTATGAAGCTTAAAATTACTGAATCAAAATGCAAAGGGCCAGATCCCCAAGTGTGCCATTGGGGAGTAAAACCGGCTTTATATCATTTTTCTGCTACTTTGATCCTAGGAGCACACAGGGAGCGACTGGTTTCCAATACACAGCAGAGCAGCCCTGGGGTTGGTCTAACTTGTGTTGGTGGACAAGGTCCTCAAGAGGCTACTCTGATGTCTCTGCCCCCGCATACCCCCAGGTTTCTCCCTTTGCTGAGGGCAGGGGAGGAATTGGCACTGGGCTGGCTATACCAATATATTTTGCTTTTAATATCTGATTGTTTAGTTTTGGGTTTGAAAAATTCACTCCTCTGTGGTAAACTGAAACTCACCCTGGTACTGTAATTGGAAGTGAGACTAAATCAGCAATTTCCGACCAACTTATGTTTTCATTTTGAGACAAGAAGTTTCTTGCCTTTAAGACTATAAAATAAACTTCCAACCAGGACTGGATGTAGTACTTTCTGGTAGCTCAGATGTCACTGTTGCAGCTCATGGCTTTCCCAGACAGCAGTAGGGGGATATTAAAAAGATTCCGGTCAGTTTTACAGCTGCTCTTCAGATCTCATTTGGGGCAGCGGTGAAAGAGAGAGTCTTCTCACCTACCCTACACTGCAGTTCCCAGAAGGCTGGTAAGAAGAGTGAAAAACCCCAACAATTAGCTGGTTCTGGGATGGGAAAGCCAAGGGTGATTCTTCTCCAGCAACAGAATGGGTGGAGATTCACATTTATCAGGACATCAGCTGCTCAGATTGACAACAGTCACGCTTCTGAGCAGAGTTCAAGACCAACCACCATGACAGGAGTTCTAGCAGCCTCCCTATTCTTGGCATTTGGGAGACAGAGGTGGGATTCTAACCAAGGCCTTATTCTTAACTATTGCTGTGTAGCCAACTCATTTATCTGTACTAGAGCATTGCACTGAATAAAGAGTTAATTGTCAATTAGTGTGTACATGCTAATCTGGAGGCTCTACAAACATTTGTGCTTTATATCTGAAGCTTAGTCCCCTCTGACCCTTACTCAAAGCCTCATATTGACATCAGCTGTCACTTTATTGACCGCCAATCAATTCCAGGTAGTAATAACATTTGTATCTGCCAGCATGGAATTTGCCAAATATTCGTTCTGAGAAACAAATGTTTGTGATCTGCCAGAGCCTGACTCCTAGCATGAACCACGGACATTCGTGTCTTGGATCAAATTTACGACTGGCAAAACATTCAAGTCCTGCTTGTATTATTAAAAGGGACATCTCCATTGTTTGGAAAAAACTGCTTAACTGGAAAGTGTGAAAAAGAGAGAGAGGGGTTCAAGCTGAACGTGCTGTTAATGCTGACATTTAAACTGCCTAGTGCTGACATTGAGGTGAACGAGGAAAATTCACACTAGAGCTATGGCAATGAGCTATTTGCAGATTCACTGATTACGTTCTGTTGATTTTCTTTGCTACTGGAAATGTGTTACATCCTAAATTTATTTTTAAAGGAACATTTTGGGACCTAAGTCCCTAGAGAACACCCTGAGTTACTTCCAGTTCTCACCTCCCAGCTGCTCCATACAGTTGTTACCAAAGTAACCCTCATAATTTCCCAGAACGTGTCACCCTTTACAATGTAGAGCCATTTTCCTAGTCTAGTTCTGATCCAGTTTCCATGTTTAGTCTATCAGGAAGCTCAGATGTAGTCTAAAAGCTGCATTTGTGCTCAGTGGGTCACAATGACATTCCTGGTTTTGTCTACTCCATCTAGCACAACATTAAGGGCAAAGTTGCTTTCCCCACGCAAGAGGCATCTTCATGGTTTTACAGAATTAGTTTCTTACATACCTGAAGCTAATTGACTAAAAAGACACAATGTAAAGTAGTGAGGATCCCTTCACATAGTAGCTATTATCTGCCAAGAAGTTGCATCCACTCATGGAACTCCTTGTACGAGTAGCTCATTGAAGGATCCAAGAGCCAAAGATAAAATGTTCTCTGCTCTTTGGTGAAAGGAGAATGCAGGCAGCTATCTGCACAATGAAGCAGAGAGGACGGACCATCAGATCAGGCTATCCGCCACAAATTCTGGAATCGCTAGATAGCTCAGGAGTTTGTTCCATGACTGATGTAGATGCTAGCAAAACTCCCTAGTGTATCTGCGGTTACACGGTAAAAACTTTTACCAGTACAGCTTGTTTCTCTCAGGGGTGGGGTGAAATAAACCCTTCTGGAACATGCAATTTTGCTGATCTAAACAATACTTGAGTCTAGGACTCAGGACCAGAAGCACTTTGGGGCATAGTGTACCAATATGCTGATAGCAGGAAAGCACTCCTAGTTTGGACATGGCTTTCACCGAAAAAGGTGATAACAGCAGGTTTGCTAAATCTTTGCCCTTCATTTCAGACAAGAAGGATTACAAAGAGTCTGTCGACATTGCAAATTAAGTTGCAGTGATAACACAGGTAGCCATATCCCCCGTAAATTTAATCTAGCTGTCACAGTAACAATAGCAGTGAAGAGCCCATCATGTGGACCACAGAGTAGGCAGCAACCCAGGGCCCTGGGGAGCTTACCCTGGAGCACCCAGCTCTCTCTAAAGGCCCAGCCAACTCATCTTCACTCACACATTAGCAAGATTCGAGCTAGCATGGATAGACTCAAATTCTGTGCCTCACAGACACACAGTTTCACTCTCTAAAGAAACCACAGATCACCTGGCTCAAAGAGCAAAACAAAAGGCTGTCTTGTCATTAACTGCAAACATTCTCTTCGCACAAACCCAGCAACAAATTAAAGCTAGTTAAGAGAGGGAGTGATTAGATGTCTACCAAGACGGGGTTTTCCTGAGCTCAAGTGAATGTGGGCTATTATTCCCCTTTATATACAACCACTTTCAATGCTCCAACTTGCCCTGGTGCTCTTCCTCATCTGTTCTGTCCCTCTGATTTCCTATTTCCCTTCCCTTTCCTCTTGTCTCTCCAGAGAGCTCTGCATTGGCTTTCTGAGCTGGTTGCTGGGCCTGAGGAAGTGATTTGTTTTTCCTGAGCCTCACAATACTGTCTTGGAGGCAGCAGTCGCAACCCGTTACGATGCCTCTGAGCACAGCACATGCCCCTCAGGAGAAAGCAGCTCCCGCCCTTGCCCGAAAGAGCTGCTGGAACCAAACCCAGGCAGTGTGGTGCATGTGGTTCCAGCCCTCTGCATCATTTGGTTACCACAGCTGTTGGCTGGTATCAGGCCTTCGAGTGCGGGATATCCTGCGCCTCCGGACGTGCTTCCTTCTGGAGCACACGGAGGTGGGACACACCCCTTGTGGAGCTTGCACTGCAGCAGCATGTCCCCCAAGAGGATGTTATACGTGTAACCCCACAGGTGCTGAGACCATGTACTAGGGAGAGTGAAGTTTCTGCTCTACAATCTTGGCTGAGACCCAGCTGGCCTTTGGCTCATGTGGTACAGCACGGGGCTTTAGTCCCTAAGGTCACAGGTTCATTCTCTCCTGCTAACAACCCAGCTGCACTGGCCTCACACACACATGCAGCTCCCTTGTGAGAACAGAGTCATTTATCTTCAAGCCATCCTTCAGATAAACCCAAGAAGTCCTGGTCCTGTTTGTTTTGAGCCTTTGTGCGTCTAGACGTGCAGCACGGCCTCGCTAGGTGGCAGGGCTAACCCTTTGGTTTGTGTCACCAGATGCAGCTCCACTGTGTGAAGATCCCCTCAGATCTGTGCTCCGTGGATATAAGCAACAAGAATCTGGTCTCAGTAAGTAGGAGATATGCTAAAAGGTAAAGAGCCACCTCAGGTCCTGAGAGACCCACTGGGTTAGCTGTGAGTGGCGATGCCTGTGCGAACGCAGACCCTGCGTCCCCGCGGCAACCAGGCCAGACAATCACGCACCTAGAGCACAGCTTAGTGGTTTTCAGCCTCTTTTGGGACAGGACCTATCCGTAACCTTGACACCCTCTTGTATGACCCAGTAAATAGCTCTAGTGCAAAGACCTCTGGCTCATTAAGTATCTTTCCCATGATATTTAATATAAATGTAGCCATAGTAAGCATTAAATAAGTACACTGGGCCTACTGTGGTGTGGCTCCTGTATATAGCTGGCTGGTGAAAATATTCTTGGGGGTGGCAGGAAGGTGGCTGGCTGACAGGCCTGGCGATTATGGGGAGTGAGGGCAGCAAAGGAGGCAGTTGCCCTGGGGCCCAGCAATTCAAAAGAAGCAGTGGTGGTCACAGCCATGGGCCCTTTAAATTGCTGCTGGAGCGTTGTACAGCACACTTGGGGCAGCTCTGAGGGGAGCACAGCATGTGCTTCTGGGAGTGCAGAGTTGCCTGCCCCCACTTCGCCCAGGCACCTTGGCAAGGCTATTGGCCTTCCTGCGGTCTCAGTAAAACTGGCTCAGGCCCCTCTCCCATGTGTGCGGACAGGGTACTGGGGTATCGTTGTCTCTCTCTCGGTCAGTGTGGAGTGGAGGCCTTGAAGACTCAGGGGGTACATGTACCACATTGGATAGGGTGACCACATCTCCCTATCCCAAATACAGGACAGGGAGATATGGTGGGGGGGCGGGGCAGCTCCTCCCAGCTCCCCTGAGCCCCAGGGAGCCAAGAAGTGAATGTCAGCCACCGCCCAGGCCCCAACCTACCCTTAATTTTGCAGAGCCCCCTGCTGGCTCCCAGGTCCCTTGCTGGCTCCCTCCGCTGTGGTCAGAGGGCACACGCGTATGTGCTCTCCAGCCAGCAGCTGAGCCTGTGCACCAGCAGGGGGGCCAAATACGGGGCAATTAGCCCCTTTGTAAAAATAAATCGCGACACCTTCCTGGCGTGTGAAATACAGGGATGTCCCACCCAGAATGGGATGGATGGTCACTTTAATGTTGGAGAGTGAACCTGCTCTGCAGTACTGACTCCTGTCCCACGGGCCTGGGCCTGGCTCCCCTCTCTGTCCCTTTGGCTCTTGCCACTTGCAGATATTCTCTGTCAGGTTCCTCTGAATGGAGGAGGGGATTTAAGCCCCCTCCCCCCGAGAATAAAGGGAAAGGGAAGAGAAAGGGTGAAGATGGGATTCTGATGCTGGGGATAGAGAGGTTTAAGTGGAGATCCAGGGTGAGCCAGAAGGGAGTGGAGCAACTGATCACCCAGGTTAACTCCAGGAAGACAGAGGGGTAGCCGTGTTAGTCTGGATCTGTAGCAGCAACGAAGGGTCCTGTGGCACCTTATAGACTAACAGAAAAGTTTAGAGCATGAGCTTTCGTGAGTTAACTCACTTCTTTAGATGCATCTGAAGAAGTGAGTTAACTCACGAAAGCTCATGCTCTAAACTTTTCTGTTAGTTTATAAGGTGCCACAGGACCCTTCGTTGCTGCTCCAGGAAGACAGACCCTCAGAGACTTGCTGTCCATTTTCGGACTGTGCACTAGGACAGTGGGAAACAAATGCAGCTTGGTTGTAATGAGAAAAGACCAGTGGCTGTTTCAAAATGGGTAGCAACACTTGTTTGTCTCTTTCTTCTTTCAGGCCAAAGAAGATGACTTTGAGCAGTTTGATTCTATTGCTTATATCAATGCTACAGAAAACCTGTTGACATTAGGTAAGGGGGTACACTGCTGAAATGCAGATGCATCTCTTAGCCACAGGCACATGATACAGCGAAGCATCTCTGGGCTCTTGGATGGAGTCTCACAAACACGTTGAGAAAAGCATGCACATGTGGCATCTCTCTGCTGGAGAACTGCTTCCCACCACCCAGTAGGTTTCCTTATAGCAGTTTTTATGATAATTCTAATAATGCCCAGCTCTTTCAAACACAAGAACAAGGAGTCTTGTGGCACCTTAGGCTACATTTACACTGTGCCCTTAACTCGAAATAGGCGATTTCAGGATTTGGCACTGTCTACACAGGGTCAAATTTCAAAATACTGCACTATTTCGAGGCATCCCTTACTCCTCTCATGAGAGGGATAGAGGGATGCCAAAGTAGCGTGCCCAGTATTTCAAAAAATATTGCCAAATACCAGATGCATTTCCTAGGCACACAGTTAACTATTTCAGGATACCTTGTATCCTGAAATAGCTCTGCAGTGTAAACATAGCGTTAAAGATGAACACGTTTATTGGGGCATAAACTTTCATGGGTTGGAACCCATTTAATCAGATGTGGTAATAAATGTAATAAAAAATAAATATATTAACCTTTAAGGTGCCACAGGAACTCCTGGTTGGTTGTACTGAAACAGACTAACACAGCTACCACTCTGAAGCTTAGCTCTTAAGTAGTGTTTTCCACCCATAGAGCTCACAGCACTGTAAAAAGAAACCAGAATCACCATTTTCCCATTTTACAGATGGAGAATTTACAGCCAGGTGAATCGACCTGTTGAAGGCCACCTGGCAGGACAGTGGCAGTACAGAGACTAGAGCCCAGGTTTCTTGAGTCTCAGGTGTTGGGAGCAAAAGACTGACTGATGCCCGCTCTGATCTTACAGCAATTGCAGAGCGATCTTGTTTAATGTTTCACGTATGTAAGATGCAAGCAAGTACAGCGCTAGCAAAAATTGGTTTAACATAAAACTTGCATTGCCATGGGTAGACTATTCATAGGGAAATGAGAGACTAATACTAAGGTACAGGTTGAACCTCTCTAGTCCGGCACCCTCGGGACTGGCCGGTGCCAGATGAGAGAATTTTCCAGACCACAGGAGGTCAATATTGTGTTGCAGCATTACCAACACTTCCACAGCTTACTGTGCTCTTAGAAGACATTTGGGGTAAATTACAGATAAATAACAACACAGAACACTGAGAGCTAGGACTGGTGGCTGGAAACAAACTTTATGAGACCATGGGAAACTTGGTCACACCCATAAGTGGTTATGTGGCTAAGTAAAATCATGCTGGACTATGGATGTTGCCAGATGAGAGAGTTCCAGATTAGAGAGGTTCAACCTGTATAAGAAAAGATAATGAAAAGTCCTGTATAAGTCAGCCTAACAAAGAGAAATCAAAGCTGTGACTTGTCTGGTGCTGGCAGCAATAGTGGTGAAACTGTCCTGATGTACTTCGTTTCTTGTGAGGAATTGGTCGATGCTTGCTTGCGCGTTGCCTTGATACGTATTTGTTAGACCCACTTGCAGAGTGGTGTATTTGAAGCCAACACAAGCATTTAATTCTGTGTGCTCAGTTATTAATTTGGAGAACATGAAATAAACTAATTTCAGCTAGGAATAAAATATTTATGCTAAATGTTTGCTTTAGTGGTTCAAGGATACACCCAGGTTAGAGGGGAGGAAATGTATGAAATTGACTTACATCTTGGAAAAAGAAAAAACAAAAATAAAAAAAGCAGTTATGTAGCGCTTTAAGGACTAACAGAATAATTTATTAGGTAATGAGCTTTCGTGGGGCAGACCCATTTCTTCAGATCAGATCTGAAGAAGTGGGTATGCCCAATGAAAGCTCATCACCTAATAAATTATTAAAATTAAATTATTTTGTTAGTCTTTCAAATGCTACATGACTGCTTTTGTGTTCTTTTAGGATACAGATTCACATGGCTACCTCTCTGTTACTATCTTGGAAAAAGAGCAATTTATCGTGGGCCGTCATGCAGAGATCATGTTGAGTGAAGATGTGGCTTATATTTTTTTCAAATGTATGCATTAGTAACAGCAGGAATTTCCAGACTTATAATTAATTACATTTTGGAAGAAATAATAAATCTTATCCAACAAGATTTAAGCATGTATCTATGCTCTTGGAGAACAGGATAAGATCTAATGTGGGAAACAGATTGCATCACAACTGCATACTGTATGGTTTTTACATGTTATTTGAACCATCTGGCACTGACTGTTGTCCAAGACAAGCTATTGAACTGGATGGACCTTGGATCTGATCCACTCTTGCATTTCCTGCCTTCCATTGTACCTGTTTGCCCTTTACTAGCCTTACAACAGCATACACAAAAGAAAACATTGGGGCATGTAATCCAGCTGGTTGGTCATCTTTATGGGTAGATATCTAGGATAGACTAGGAAGAATAGAATTATGGATGGTTGGCCATGCAGAGGAAGACTAAGACTTGGTCTACATTTGAAACTTACATCAGCATAACTACATTAATCAGGGGTATAAAAACCCACACCCCTGCCCAGCTTAGCTATGCTGACATAACTGCATCTACGCTAAGGGTTATGTCGATGGACGAGTGCTTCTGTTGGCGTACTACTACTACTTAACCCTTGTACTCTGAGTGGAGCACAGGTCATCTACAAGTCTACATCTTCCACTTCATCTACATCTTCCACTTCACTCTGTCTCGGGACAAAACTTCTAGATGACTCCAGGAGTACCCCAGTTGTTGTCATTCAGTTTCAGTAGATCTTCTCCATGTTGTCCGAGCTGATGTAATTTGGGGACATGGCTATTCCTACCTTGACAAAATCCCAACCCCTTTTGGCTACGTCTACACGTGCCCCAAACTTCGAAATGGCCATGCAAATGGCCATTTCGAAGTTTACTAATGAAGCGCTGAAATGCATATTCAGCGCTTCATTAGCATGCGGGCGGCAGCCGCGCTTCGAAATTGACGCTCCTTGCCGCCGCGCGGCGCGTCCAGACGGGGCTCCTTTTTGAAAGAACGCCGCCTACTTCGAAGTCCCCTTCTTCCCATGAGCTCATGGGAATAAGGGGACTTCGAAGCAGGCAGCATCCTTTCGAAAAGGAGCCCCGTCTGGACGCGCCACGCGGCGGCAAGGAGCGTCAATTTCGAAGCGCGGCTGCCGCCCGCATGCTAATGAAGCGCTGAATATGCATTTCAGCGCTTCATTAGTAAACTTCGAAATGGCCATTTGCATGGCCATTTCGAAGTTTGGGGCACGTGTAGACACGGCCTTTCAGTGCTGTGGAGCAGTGTTGGCGTAGCTTATACCAATCTAGCTGTGCTGATATCGTTTGTGCAGTTTAGACATACCCTTAAATGAGGCAAAACTTTGGGAAATGGAAAACAGTGATGGTCAGATAAAATCACTGAAGGACTGAAGATGGCCATCTTCTGGGTGGGGTCTGTAAAGGATCACGCTAGAAAAGTTCAAACACACAGAATGATGGGAGTTCATGCAGGGTTTTAAACACAAATATGGCAGTTGTGAAGTGGATCCTAAAATATATTGGGAGTCACTGGAATGATCTGAGGATGGCATGATCTTGTCCTGCTCTTTTATATGCATGGGAGGAGGAGAAGTAGTATTCTGTACATTCTGAAGTGCTGGGAAATGGAGGCACAATGGGTAAGGGAGTCGCAGCCATCAATGTAAGAAGCAACCTGGAGGAAGTCTGCAGCAAGGCTGGAACTGAGAGAGGTCCATACATGATCAGTGTTGCAGAGCTGTATTTGTCGGCCTATTTGGGATATGCAGGATTGCTCCTGACAGAGAGAAGCAATCACCATCATCATCATCAACAACCATGGGCTCAGCGCCAGTTGGTGTCCAATGCCTCCCTCTGTATTTTCTTCCACCTTTCCCTGTCTGGTGCTTAGTTTCTGTAGACTAGCTCTGCAACAATCTATTATATCATCTATCCATTCTCTGTGGGGTCTGCCTCTTCTATTCGAACCATCCATTATGCCAAATACCAGGGTCTTGATTTTTTGTTTGTCGTTCATTCTGCAGATATGCCCGAATAGCTATAACTGGCATTGTATAACCTTCTGCAGTAGGTTCTCTTTTGGCTGCATCTTCTTATATAATTCCCTGTAGGTGACCTTCTGAATCCACCCTATTCTGAGGATCTTTCTAAAACAACTCCTCTCGAATGCCAGTATCCTTCTCTTCGAATCTTTCATTATCACCCACGTCTCACATCCATACAGCATGCTGCTGAATACATGTTTTCAACACACTCTGATTTGTTCCTAAGCTAATCACTTTGCTTCCAGATCTTACCCACTGTCTTCCAACCTGCTCTTGATTTCTCTATTCTAGTTCCTGTTTCCTTCTTACATTCTAGATCATATGTTATGTTGTTTCCTAGGTGCATGACCTTCTCTACATTGTCTAGTTCAATCCTGTCTTCACTGGTCTTCCTTCCTATTTTCTTATCTCCAAATACCATTGTTTTTGTTTTATTGAGGTTCATAATCAGTCCATACTGCTTCCTTCTTCTTCGAGTGTCCCCGTGGGTGCTCCACAATAGGTGACGGGCTTGCCCGGCGCCGCAGATCGGATCTTCCAAGCAGTTTCTGCCGGACCGCACATGCGCCGGCACGCGCCGCTCCCTTGCGCGCTCCTGGCCACGTGCGCGATCCGGTCCCCGCCAGTTCCTCTTAACCGCCGTCGGCTGCAGACGGAATCCGACTAGGCTAAGGCCAAATAGCGTATTCAATGACTTTATCTGTTTTTCTTTCAAAGTTTTTTCAGATACTTAGGCTACTATGAGTTAGCCGGTTGTTATTTTGCAAAAAAAAAAAAAAAAAAAAGAACAAACAACAACAAACAAACTACGAGCGGGACAGCTTCAGCCAGTCCCAGTAACAAGCGCCGGAGGCCAGGAGCTACGGCCATCAGCCCTCCTGCTGAGGCAGGCCATCGGACGGGGAAAACAGCACAAAGAAGGTGCTAAGTACCCACTTAATAAAACTCAAAGACTCACCAACAATGTCCTCTTCAGGCTTTAAAAAATGTGAGTCCTGCCGAGAGGCGATGCCAGTGTCCGATGGGCACAGCCTATGCATAAGGTGCCTGGGGGAGTCCCATGTGGCACAAAAATGCGCCTTCTGTGCAAGATTAACGACCAGAGCACGGAGAGACAGGGAGATGCGCATTAAAATGCTGCTTCTTGATAAGGCCCTCCAGCCAGACGTGCTGGAGCGGCTGCAGCAGGAGGGACCCTCCGGGGCCCTTAAAAGGAAAGCTGCCTCCCTCACTCCATCAGCGCAGAAACGGAGGAAAGTCTCTCCAGCCCGATCCCTGCCGGCAGCAACAGTGAGCGGGACGGGAGGAGCACGCAGCCCCCAGCCGCAGCAACAGCTGATCGGCAGCGGCACGGAGAGCCACGTGCAAACGGCTCAGCCTCCGATGATCAGCCAGCCGCCCCGCACCGCAGGCAGGGCGGCGGCTAAACAAGCGCCGGCACCGGCGGCACCGCAGGCAGCGGCACCAACCCCGGCGGAACCGGCGGTGCAGAGCGCGCAGGCACGCAGCCTGCAGGCGCAGAAGGACACCGCACGTGCGGCACCGCCTTCGAGCGTGCCTAGCACGGTGCCGACGGGGCCGGGATCCCCCGTGCGTCAGGGGGCGGAGTCACCTCCTCCAGGGAGGGGGAAGGCTGCACACAAGAGGAGGCATTGCAGCCCCTCTCCGGACAGGGCTGTGGAGCTGCTTTCTCACAGCCCTCCGCTTACGTTGCAGACTCCAACCAGAAGGCAGGGGTCCCCCCTAGCCTACCCGGAGCCCCCTTCTCCATTTTTGCAAACCAGCCTCACCCTGGATGGCACCACCTTCACCCTTCCTGGGGTTTGAACCACTGGACTATTATGCGAAGTCGCTCTCTCCAGTGTCTCGACGATCTCCCTCCCCCAGACGTAGAGGGTACACACCAAGGGAGTGGTCTAGGTCACCCTCCCAAGAACAGTGCCTATACTGCCATGGTCGCCCCTACCATGTGGGGCATACACACCATCGGCAATCTACTAGGGAAGGATCCCCACAAACTATCTCGTACCCCCGAGGGCAATCGCGACCGGGGACAGAGACTCAAGCATCCCAAGGGGGACTGGTCATGGAACCCCGAGATTTTCCCTCGCAGACCTCTAGCGAGAGGGTGTACCATCACCAGCAGGAACCGGAAGGGTCCAGAGAGATGTACCCCAGCGGTTCCTCACTCTCTTCCCCGGACGAGGCTACGGCCCTGGGGGACGTCCATCCTACGGACGATCTCAAACAGTTTCAGGAGCTGTTTAAGAGGGTGGCCTTCACGCAAGGCATCCAGACAGCAGAGGTGCAAGAGAAACACCATAAGCTCCTCAAAAATTTGAGACCTCCGGCCTCTTCCAGAGTAGCAATACCGCTTGATGAAGCGATCTTAGAGTCCGCCACTACGATATGGCAGACCCCTGCAACTATTCCGCCTGTCCAAAAGAGAGCGGATAAGAAATACTTCGTGCTGGCGAAGGGCATGGAGTTCCTGTTTAGCCACCCACAGCCAAACTCCCTGGTGGTGGAGTCCTCGCAACAAAGATCAAAAACATCTCAATTTAAAACAGGGGGAACGGACAAAGATGCCAAGAAGCTAGAGCTGTTCGGCAGAAAGGTCTACTCCTCCTCCACTTTAACGTTGCGAATGGCAAATTACGCAGCGCACTTAGCGAACCATAATTTTGACAACTATTCCAGGTTAACTTCCCTCATGGACTCGCTTCCAGAGGACAAAAAGCCGGTCCTCAAGGCCATAGTACAAGAAGGCTACGCGGCTGCGAGGATGGGAGTTCAGATTGCTTTGGACGTTGCGGACACGGCAGCACGTTCCACAGCAACCGCAGTGGTGATGCGAAGGGAGTCCTGGCTCCAGACCTCGGGTATACCGAGGGATCTGCAGGCGAAGATAGTTGACCTTCCCTTCGACTCGCAGAAGCTGTTTGCTGAATCAACTGACTCGGTCCTTCATTCCAGTAAAGATTCAAGAGCCACACTCAGGACCCTGGGGATTTACACCCCCCCATACACAAAGAAAAGGTACTACCCTCAGCAAAGGCGGTACCAGTACCAGCAACAGCGCCCCCAGTATCACAGGGGTTACGAGCAAGGGCGACATCAACAGCACCAGCAATACAGAACTCCCAGGCGATGCTCACAACAGAGCCGGGCGTCCTCGGGGCGGGGCCAAAGGCCACAAGTTTGACATACAGATCCAGGGCTGCGCCATCACTACCATCGCACACGGTCATCCGAAGCAGCTATTTCACCATCGCCTCCGACCATTCTACGACCAGTGGCAAAGGATCACCACAGACAAATGGGTGCTGGAGATCATAGCCACGGGGTACGCCATCCCCTTCCAGTCGCTCCCACCGTCACGACCTCCACCCAAGCCCCACCTCCAGGAGGCCTCCCACGTAGCGAGGCTCAGGCAGGAGGTGGACCATCTCATGCTCATGGGGGCGGTGGAAAGAGTGCCGGAGCAACTGCACGGGAAAGGGTTCTACTCCAGGTATTTCCTCACGGAGAAAAAGACAGGAGGCTGGAGGCCCATCTTAGACCTTCGCGGCCTCAACAGGTACCTGCGCAAGCAACGTTTTCGGATGACCACGATCGCCTCCATCCTTACAGCTCTGGACGATGGAGACTGGTTCGCAGCCCTCGATTTACAAGACGCGTACTTCCACATAACCATCCATCCGGCTCACCGGCGATTCCTCTGGTTCATGGTGGGCAACGAACACTTCCAATACAAGGTCCTACCGTTTGGCCTCTCCTCGGCCCCCAGAGTCTTCACCAAGACCTTGGCAGTGGTGTCAGCCTACCTGCACAGACAGGGGGTATTCATTTTCCCGTATCTGGACGACTGCCTGCTCAAAGGGGCCTCGAAAGGAGAGGTTCTGCGCATGATACGCGTCACAGCAAACACGTTCTCCTCACTTGGCCTGGTTATCAATCTGGCAAAATCACAAATAGACCCCACACAGGACATAGAGTTCATAGGGGCTCGCATAAACTCAGTTGCAGCGAGAGTATACCTACCAGAGGCTCACTTTCGAGCCATCGGTTCCCTCGTGCAAGTCATCACCTTCAGCCCTACAGTGCCGGTCTTGACGTGCCTGCAGCTGCTGGGCCACATGGCAGCGGCGACGTTTGTAGTGCAGAACGCCAGGTTACACATGCGCAGCATGCAGCACTGGCTGGCGAGTGTATACAAACCGGCAGTACACACCGTTCACAAGGTGGTGTCGCCCACAGCCGGGGTGCGCAAATCCCTGCAATGGTGGGTAAACCCCAGGAACTTGCTAACAGGGGTACCCTTCCACCAGCCGCAAATATCGGTTTTTCTCACTACAGATGCCTCCCTCATAGGGTGGGGAGCGCACATGGGCGAAGAGGTGACTCAAGGACTGTGGTCACCCACGGAACAGTCACTACACATCAACGTACTGGAGCTCAGAGCAGTGTTCAACGCCTGCAAACACTTTCGAGACCACATACAAGGCAAAGTCGTCGGGATCAGTACAGACAATACCTCCACCATGTTTTATATAAACAGGCAAGGAGGAGCTCGATCCCGTGCCTTATGCGCGGAAGCAATCCGCTTATGGAACTGGTGCATCGCCCACGATATAATTTTGAAAGCCTCATACTTGCCGGGTGCGCACAACGTGAAGGCAGACCAGCTGAGCAGGCGTTTTGCGCTCACCCACGAGTGGCAGATCCGTCCCGATCTGCTACGGTCGATTTTCCACGCATGGGGTTTTCCCCAAATAGATCTGTTTGCCACTCAGCACAACAAGCAGTGCCCACGATTCTGCTCCAGGGCAGGACTGGGATGGGGGTCCCTGGGGGACGCGTTCGCGATCCCGTGGGGGGGCCCCCTGCTTTATGCGTTTCCTCCCACAGTGCTGATCCACAAAGTTTTGCAAAAGGCCAGGAGGGAAAGGGCCCGGATGATCCTGATAGTCCCAACGTGGGATCGCCAACAATGGTTCCCCCTACTCCTGCGCATGTCGGACCGTCCACCGATGCCTCTTCCGGTGGCGCCGGATCTGCTCACGCAAGCCCAGGGGTCCGTAGTGCATCCGCACCCCCACAGCCTGCGACTGCAAGCGTGGTTAATCCATGGCTCAGCTCCCTAGAGAGCACATGCACAGTGGCAGTACAACATGTCCTAGAAAGTAGCAGGAGGACTTCCACTAGGAAGACCTACAAACAAAAATGGACTCGCTTCACGGCTTGGTGTTCTACCAAACAGCTGGCCCCCCTTTCGGTGCCTATACCTACAATTCTAGAGTATTTACTGGACCTCAAGAGAGGAGGACTCTCGCTATCCTCGTTAAAGGTCCACCTTGCCGCCATCTCGGCGTTCAGACATGAGGAGGAAGGGCACACTGTGTTCACCCACCCTATGGTTACCAGGTTCCTCAAAGGGTTGATAAACCTCTACCCCCCTCGGAAACCGATTCCACCTTCGTGGAACTTGGACCTAGTGCTTACCACACTGATGGGACCATCGTTCGAGCCCTTGGCCACGGTTCCCCTCCGCCTCCTTACAATTAAGACGACCTTTCTTCTCGCAATTACGTCAGCTCGTAGGGTGAGCGAGCTTGCGGCAGTCATGGCAACGCCACCCTGCACTGTTTTTTCCAAGGAGGCGGTAACCATACGGTTGCATCCAGCCTTTGTCCCCAAAGTTTCTTCCGAGTTTCACATCAATGAACCTATTGTTCTACCCTCGTTTTATCCAAAACCTCATAACTCCAACGAAGAGACGCGCCTACACCTCCTGGACGTGAGGAGGGCGCTAGCCTTCTACGTAGACAGGACCAAGTCCTTCCGGAAAACGGATAGACTCCTAGTCTCCCTCGCTCCCAAATCGAAAGGAGAGGGTCTCTCCTCGCAGAGAATCTCAAAGCACATTGTATCCTGCATAAAAATGTGCTACGAGCTCAGAAAGACTCCTTTATCGGCCACTCCCAGGGCTCATTCCACCAGGGCGGTGGCGGCATCAACAGCCTTTTTCAAGGGCGTTGCGTTAAAAGACATTTGCAGAGCGGCGACCTGGTCGTCCTACGACACCTTTGCCAAACATTACGCCCTTCACAGGGTATTCCAAGAGGATACCCGTCTCTCTGCAGCGGTCCTCTCAGGGACAAGCTGCACATAATCCGATTACCCACCTCCTATCTTGGGTTACTGCTGGGTAGTCACCTATTGTGGAGCACCCACGGGGACACTCGAAGAAGAAAGAGAAGTTACTCACCGTAGTAACGGTGGTTCTTCGAGATGTGTCCCCGTGGGTGCTCCACTACCCGCCCATCCTCCCCGCTTCGGATCTCTGTTAGTGTTTTGCAGGGGCACCCGAGGCGGTTGGTCGAGGAACTGGCGGGGACCGGATCGCGCACGTGGCCAGGAGCGCGCAAGGGAGCGGCGCGCGCCGGCGCATGCGCGGTCCGGCAGAAACTGCTTGGAAGAGCCGATCTGCGGCGCCGGGCAAGCCCGTCACCTATTGTGGAGCACCCACGGGGACACATCTCGAAGAACCACCGTTACTACGGTGAGTAACTTCTCTTTTCCTTGGTTAGCACCTGCACCATTCTGACTAGCTTCTGTTCATCTTCTTCAATGATAACTATATCATCTGCAAACATCAAGTTGCTGATTCTCATCCCATGCACACATATCCCTTCAGCTCTTCCTTGATCTTGTCCATCACTCTCTCCAGGTGCCTGATGAAGATTCTCAGCAATATCGGACCTCCTTGTTGCATACCTCTACTTGTTCTAAACAAACTTCCCATCTCTCTGCGCATTCTCACCACGGCCTCTGAATTGCGGTTGATATCCTTCAACAACTGTATCAGTCTGCTATCCACTCCGTAGGACTCCAGTACCTCCCAAGTCACTTCCTGATCTATACCGTCAAATGCCTTCTGAAAATTGATGAAGCAATTGTAGATGTTCTTGTTCTTTTGTCAAGCTTTTGCTGCTATCAATCTTAGTGCCAATATCTGCTGTATGGTACTTCTTTCTTTCCTGAACCCTGCTTGCTTCTCTGCTAGATATTCTTCTGTCTGCGGTCTCAGTCTATCCATCAGTATCATCAGCAGCACCTTGCCTAGATGACTCGTTAGGGCGATCATTCTATAGTTTTTGTACTCCAGTGCACTTCCTTTCTTGTGTATTGTCACTAGCACAGATCTTGTTCATTCCTTAGGTGCCTCCCCTTCTTTCCATGCTGTATTACATAGTCAGTGTATTTCATGAGTCATACTTTCTCCTCTGTATTTGATCATGTCTCCCATGATCTTATCATTTCCAGGGCTCTTGTTCTTTAGTCATTTCACTGCTCTTTCTACTTCCTCCTTTGAAATATCGGTCTCACGCTCGATGCTCAGTGGAGATATCTCTTTCAGTTCTTCGATCAGTCTCTGTGAGACACTCGGGTCCAACTGAACTTTGTACAGATCGGTGCAATATCTCATCCATCGCTGCACAACTTTTTCCTTGTTCATGAACACTTCTTTGTTTTCATCTTTGATCGCCATCTGCTTTGGCTGCCACTTCCTGTTAATATTCCTAATCATTTTATACGCCTCCCTGGTCTTACATTCGCCATAATAGCTCTCTATATCTTCACACTGCTCCTCTAACCATTTCCCCTTAACCATTCTGGCTGCTTTCCTTACCTCATTGCATTTCACTCTGTATTGCTGTTCTGCCCTCCCAGAAACATCCCTTCTGATTTTCAGTGCTCTCTTCTCTTGGACCACTTCAGTCTCTCCTGTATAATCCACTTCTTATTGATCTTCTCTTCTTCCAGAACAGTCTGCTCAATTGCCTCTTCCATCACTGTGGCTATCCCTTCGACTATTCTCCCGCATTCCTAATCTTCTCTTCAAACGCTGCTCTCTACGCCTTCCCTATTTCTTCCGCATCTAGGCTTGCTATGTTTCTTCTTTTCTTAAACTGTGTCTTATACTTTCTCTTGAGTTTTATCTTGATATTTGCGATCACTAGACGGTGGTCCAAGTCTATATCCACTCCTTGGAAAGTTCATCATTGCTGTACTGATGTTACCCATCTTCTTCTTATCAAGATCATATCTATCATGTTCTTGGTCTTTCCATCATTCAAACACCATGTCCACTTCCTACAGTCCTTTTGTTGGAATCTCATGGTGCAGATCACCATCTCATGCCCCACAGCAAACTCTAGAGGGGATATGGAAGAGAGATGTGTTGGTCACCAGAGGAGATTGGACATGAAGGTCAGAACAGATAATGAAGGTTGGGAGAGTGTCATGGGAAGCTTTGGATATGGAGAAAGAAACCAACGAGGCGAGAAACTACTAGAATTTGCTACAGAGTATGAGATGGTGGTTTGCAGCACGAGTTTGAACAAAAGGACTGTAGGAAGTGGACATGGTGGTCAAATGACAGGAAGGGAAGTAATGGCTGGTGTTATTTTGTTGGACGGAGGGTTGCCAGTTTTGATTAGATAAGGGTTGTCCAACCTTTTTTTCATTGGGGCCACACGGCAATTTTTTGCATGTACTGGGGCCGAACACAAATAGCCCCAAACTGCCACCCTCCCATCCCCAGGCTTAAACCCCCGCAGCCCCAGACTGTCCCCAGCCTAAAGCCCCTACAGCCCCAAACCTCCCCCAGCCTTAGACCCAATCCCCCCATGCACCCCTCTAGTCCAGCTTCTCCATGTGTCTGTCTCAATGCCCTCGCTGCCTCTCCAGTTCAGCCTGTCTGTCCCAACCACTCCCCCTCCAGCCCAGCTGGTCCATTTGTCTATCCTGACAACTCCCCACTGTCCCTCCAGCCCCACCAGTGCTGTCTGTCCTTCCCCACCCAGTGCCCCAGCCCAGCCCTGTCCATCTGTCTGTCCCAACACCCTCCCACTGCCCTTCCAGCCTAGCCAGTCTATCTGTCGTCTGTCTGTCCATCAGGGCACCATTACCTTGAGGACACCCCTCATCTTGGCGAGCAGGGCACAGAACTCCTGCAGAGCTGCCTTGGGGTAGGGTAGAGCTGGCCCTGCAGCAGCTCTTCGGTGATGCTGGTCTGACCATAGTAGGCAGGCTGCTCAATTCTGTTCAGCAGCACACTCAGCGGCTTGACGCACTCGGCGAGGCTGCTCTGCTGCCATGCTGGCCAGACAGAGAGCAAGTAAGCATGTGCCGGGGCTACTTGTTATGGGGAGCACACAGGGACAAATCTCTATGAGGGATGGAGCCTGCATTCTCCATAGCGACCCCTGCTGGCTCCCCCAACACACATCATGGCAGGGCACTGGGAGCTGCTCCTGCCGCACTGTATGGGAGCTGGAGGAGGGAGCGGTGGCATTGGCAGGAGCCGCAAGTGGCTCTTTAAAGAGCCACATGTTGCTTGGAGACGCCCAGCTGCTTTTTAGCCACCGCCGGTTCAGCAGGCCAGATAAAAAGGCTCCACAGACCGGAAACTGGCCTGCAGGCCACATGTTAGACACCACTGGGTTAAATGTATTCCTGGAGATTAAATCACATGATACAATGTTTAATTAAAAATCCATCTTTAATTCCTGGAGACTCCAGGCCATTGCTGGTGGGGATGGCAACAAGTGTTCCCTGTAAGCTGAGCACTTGGGCAGCCACCCAGAGGAGATTCAGGTGCTGCCCAGCTGTTGGCAGAGCGCCCACAACTGCCACAGCTAGCAGCATGTGTTTCTATTGGTGATGCACATCTGTGCATATTTCAGTGCACATAGCAAAACTTATTCTGCCCATGGATGTCAAAAATTAGAGAGAACACTGTTGGCAACCCTAGTTGAAAGTGGACCAGTGTTCCTGAACACTTTAGGCCTCAATCTAATCATTGCTAGCACCCTAGAGGAGCTCCTGTGACACTCCATGTGTTATTAATTGCAGGGCTCGTTCCTAGTTGTGACCCAGGTGGAGGCCATCCCAGATTCCCAGGACTCACCATAAAATGAAATTGCCATCTCAGTTCTTTTTTTCTTTTGCTAAATAGATAATCTTTAGTGGGACAGATTGTTTTGGATGTCCAAACTCCCACTCTTGATTGTTTAAAGAAACTAGGAGTTAGCTTCTCTGTCAGCCAGTCCTTTGTTTCAGCTTGTTTAGCTGAATAATGGGAAGTGATGCTGAAAATTGACATGAACATTTTACACAAAGGAGCATTGAATAGCTCAAAGGGCAAGTAATAAGGTATAGAGTTGTTCACTTTGACTGCTAGCTAGGTTAGTGATGACTACAAATTAACAACAAGAAGTCCTGTGGCGCAATATCAGTTAGTCTATAAAGGACTTCTTGTTGTTCTCAAAGATACAGCCTAACATGGTTACCTCTCTGATAACAATTGTTACTGTCTGATGGCTGTTCATTGGCCTTTCTACAAAGTGACTTTGATGGCTTCAGTCCAGTTCCTAATGGACATCACTAGAATGGGTACTGAGATCCGAGAATGTATGGCGGTGGGGGCTGAAATCATAGAGATGGTTCCTCTAAGTCAGGACTTGGTCCTGGTGTGGATTCATTGCTGTTACCCATGACATACCTGATGTTTGTATAAACAGGAGACTTTGGTCTCCAGGGTTGTCAAGCAGGGTTCTCTGGTTGGTGTCTGCTTGTGGTTCCCTCATGTTGTACCTATGACCTTAACTCCATCCTTGTTCGTTCATTTTTTGTCCCGTGTTCAGTTAAGTCCTAAGTGCTGCTCCGTTGCTCATCTGTGGGCGCAGGAGTTCTGTTGCTGGATGGGTTCTGCCCACCTCTCAGGATTTAGAGTCCATTGCTTTTCACCAGTGCTAATGAAGAAATTTGCAAGACAGCTTAAGGGAGTTAGATGGTCATTTCCCATTGACTTTCAGTGAGTGCTGGACCCTCCCTGTCATGTTTTTTTTTTGCATTTTAAGGCTGGAATTTCAAAACAAAACCATATAAATTACCGTTGCAAATAAAATCTGATTTGTGTTTTTCTCCCAGAAAAACAAGGTCCTATTCTTTTCTGCCAGCTTGGTACCTTGACCAGTGCCACAGGAAGATATCAAATGTTTTTTTCAACACAATTCATTTCTCATATGACTTTTTTCTCCTTCTGTCCATTTAGAAGCATTTCGTAAGTTTTCCGGGCTAAGGGAACTAGAACTTTCCTTGAATGGACTACGAAATCTGAAAATCAGTGCTGGAGACTTTCTGCGCTTGGAAGTAAGATCAGAGGGAAGGTGGAAACCAAACACATCTTCAATCCACACATTTAGAATGGGTATAGCAAGATGTAACATATTATTATGGATCATATGTTATTCACATTATTTATCAGGGTACTTAGACTTCATTGTGGATCTTGTGAGTAAAACCTGACCAAAATTGTGAAGATGTGGACAGAAAATATAATGAGGAATTCAATGAGACTTTATCTCTTCATCTTGGGCATAGAGGTGATTCACATACTCCCTTGGTAACAGGAGTGAAAGTAACTTTTAGGCTGGCTCATTTCTGAGAGGTAGCTGTGTTAGTCTGTTTTAGCAAAAACAATGAGGCCTCTGGTGGTACGTTAAAGGTTAATGAATATTTTAGGGCATAAGCTTTCATGGGCTGCAGCACACTTCATCAGATGCATGAAGTGGAAGCTTCAGTTTGTCAGGCTAATTAATTGGCTTAGCGTCATTGTACCTGTGGACCAAGCCGTCACTCGGATTGCATCTTCTGTGACACCATTGTTGAGTGATTAAGCCAATCCTGGCTCGGCAGAGCCGATTACAGATGTCACATAAATAACCGCAAACTGCAGGCACTGTATGTTCTTTTTGGATTCTATGCTTTTCCTGTAGTGCCTGGATACACTGACCCTCAAAGCAATTAAGAGCCTGTAAGAATCAAACTACATATTTTCACTTCCAATATGAAATCAGTGCTGCTGTACAGCTCAGAGATGTGGTGCATTGTCCAGAGCAACATTAAGAAAATTCAGACATTTGTCAATAAATGCCCAAGACATATTGTCCAGCTAAAGTGATAAGATAGAATGCCAGACAAAACCTTGTGGACCAAAACAAACCAGAAACCAATGGAGGTCCAGCTCAGGAAGAGAAAATGGTGATGGGCAGGCCATATCCTGTGTGAGGACTGCGAGGACTGTATCACCAGACAAGCATTAGAATGGAATCCAAAGGGAAAGAGGAAAAGGGGACATCCCAAACAAACGTGGTGACGAAGTTTTCTGGACAAAGCAAAAGCAGCTGGCTTATCTATTTAAAGCCTGTTATGCCCGCTGGCATGTAGGGCAACAATGAAGGTCCTCCACTTCTGTCTGTCTTTGGCCATTTCCTCCAGTGTTTCCCGGTTGTAGTTCATTCTCTTCATGTCTGCCTCAATAGTACGCTGCCATGTTGTCTCGGGCCTCCCACATTTTCGTTGTCCTTCAGGGCTACGTCTACACGTGCACCCAACTTCGAAATAGCTTATTTCGATGTTGCGACATCGAAATAGGCTATTTCGACGAATAACGTCTACACGTCCTCCAGGGCTGGCAACGTCGATGTTCAACTTCGACGTTGCTCAGCCCAACATCGAAATAGGCACAGCGAGGGAACGTCTACACGGCAAAGTAGCACACATCGAAATAAGGGAGCCAGGCACAGCTGCAGACAGGGTCACGGGGCGGACTCAACAGCAAGTCGCTCCCTTAAAGGGCCCCTCCCAGACACACTTTCATTAAACAGTGCAAGATACACAGAGCCAACAACTAGTTGCAGACCCTGTATATGCAGCACGGACCCCCAGCTGCAGCAGCAGCAGCCAGAAGCCCTGGGCTAAGGGCTGCTGCCCACGGTGACCACAGAGCCCCGCAAGGGCTGGAGAGAGAGTATCTCTTAACCCCCCAGCTGATGGCCGCCATGGAGGACCCCGCTATTTCGATGTTGCGGGACGCGGATCGTCTACACGTCCCTACTTCGATGTTGAACATCGAAGTAGGGCGCTATTCCCATCCCCTCATGGGGTTAGCGACTTCGACGTCTCGCCGCCTAACGTCGATTTCAACTTCGAAATAGCGCCCAACACGTGTAGACGTGACGGGCGCTATTTCGAAGTTACTGCCGCTACTTCGAAGTAGCGTGCACGTGTAGACGCAGCCCAGGTGTCCAGTGAAGTGCTATCTTTACAATGGCATCTGCTTCCCTTCTCGTCTCGTGTCCTATCCATCTCCAGCATCTTCTCACGATTATAGTGGTCATATCCTCCTGGTGGCATTACAGGAGCCATTTAGATTTCATTGTGGATTTCATTGCCAAGTTCTCGTCCTTTCACACCACTAGCCTCTACAAAGATACTTCACATCTTTTGACAGAAGGCAATCTACAACCATGACCTGCTTCTATTGGGGATCAAATCAAGACTAGACCCAAGGATCACAAGATATGGAGAATGACTGTGGAGGCCCTATACTCCACTAGGAGCCCAAAGGATTAATTATCATCATCACAATGGTTTGACACCACGACAATCTGTCCTGAACCAAAGTTTCCAGATCACTGAGAAATATGCTGCCTGACTTCATGCTGGCCTTTAAAATAGCTTTATAGCACTTACACTGACCACCACTAGAGACCTTTCCATGAGAAAGTGGGCTATAGAAGACCATCTTTAGTATCCTTGTATCATCCATCCTCATAACGTGATCAATCCAGCGAAACTTTTTCTTTGTAAGCCTTGCTCCCATGCCCATGACACAACACAGCTTAAGATGAATTTTGTCCCACCAATTCACCTGGGCGATCTCCTTCAGACAGCGCATATGGAACTGATAGAGTTTCAAAACATGATGGCAATATATTGTCCATGATTTTGAACCATACAGCAGGATATTCAGGACAACTGCCTGATAAACTGCTGCCTTGGTATGGAGTTTAATACCATGGCCATGGCACAGGCGTTTGGTCAATTTTCCAAAAGCAGCATTGGCTTTGGCAAATTGAGCACAGATGTCATGATCCATGTTTAAGGTAGAGGACAATACACTTCAGAGAGAGCGGAACTTATCAGCAGCAATCACTGGAGTGTGGGGCCCTTTCTGAACAGGCTGAAACATAACCTCTTTCTTCTTGAGACTCACTGTGAGTCCAAAACAGGGAGCAGAAGTAACAAAGTGATCAAAAAGCTCCTGTGCATCCTGGACTGGATGAGCCAACAATGCACAGTCATCAGCAAACAGAAGGTGACGGGCAGCCTCATTAGCACTGATGTAACTCTCCCATCTCTGTATAAATCCCTGCCAAATTGAAGCTTCCACATCATGCATCTGATGAAGTGAGCTGCAGCCCATGAAAGCTTATACCCTAATACATTTGTTAATATTTAAGGTGCCACGGGACTCCTTGTTGTTTAGGCTGGCTGTTATGGAGTACTTCGCATGTGGTATCCATGTTGGAGATTGGTGGACGAGATGATGACTTTAGAATTGCTTCAAATTCCCAGGCTGGTTCATTTCAGGCATCCTTCAGTTAGACGCTCTTAAAGAGACATGTTGGAAAGATTTTCCTGACAACTTTGTTGGAAAATATCGTTTTGGATACAATTGTTCAGTGATTAAAGCTACATGCCTCTGTTCTTTACAGCCACTCTTAAACCAATTGTGTTCATGATTAGGGGAAGGAGCAAGGTATAATCTTAGAGCACAGGTTTTATTCCTGGCTCTACTGGAGGTGTTCTATGTGACTGGGGGCAAGTCAAAGAAATGATCTGTGCCTTAGTTTCCCAGTCTGTAATATGAGGGTTGTCATAGGTATCAGATAACTCTGAGCAAGAACTTAGCTCATTTTCAAATGTGCTTTGCTTTTTTTCCAAAAAGCTGAGTGCCCACCTACCCCACTGAAGTCACTGGAAGTTGAGCATCTCCATCACCTCACAAGATTGGGCCTTCACTGAATGTCAATTATTTATTATTAATATTTTCTATACATAGGAAACAATCAATAATTCCAGCAGAGGCCAGTGTATCAGTTTGGTTTTTGCTACATCAGGAATTTCTTTTCCATTTCCCCTAGATACTGGATCTTTCTTACAATAATTTGTCTCCTGAGGATGTCCGGACATTGGGAGTTTTGTCTCAACTTAAGGTTCTTCATCTAACAGCCAATGGACTTAGATCTCTTCCTTCTGACCTGGCAGTCTCAGAGCAGTAAGTCTGGAAAGAGAGAGGATTGTGAAGTGCTATTCACTTGATTTGATCGCTGTGCATGATCCAGTCTTTCTGAAATGTAACCAAGGCACTTTGCTGTTTAAAAGACACACTGTTGAGGGTCAGGTGAAGATCAGGGAGCGTGTTGTGTTGTTATTATGACTGTTAGATGGCTATTGTCATGGCTGGCAGGCCAAGGATTGAGCTTGTCTTAACCGCAATCACGTCTCACCTTGAAAACTGAAACTGTTTTTTCTTTTTTCTGGGTGAAAAAAGACCCCTCACTGAAGTAGGCTCCAAGCTGATGACAGTGTGAACGTGACCTTCCCCACCCCAGGAAACTGGCCAGCGTGTTAGAGTCCAAAAGCACACAAGGTTTATCATGGAAAATCCAGCTTGCTTAGTTAGCTGAGGAAGAGCTGTGTGAGCTGCAGATTTCTACATGGGACAGTTCACCACACATAGGTGTGTGGGTTGCACTTGCACAGATTCTGGATGCAGTGCAGGAAAGCACTTAAGCACCTGCGTAGCTATAAGCATGTGAGCAGTCCCGTTGACTTCAGCCCCATGGGGACCATAGCGACACCTGGCCTGTGATCAAGGTGGGAGAACCGCCTCCCCTCTACCCCAGCTCCTAAGTGTTGGGGTTTCTTAACATCTGCCTCCCTAGCAGAGGCAGGGGGCCAAGCTGGGAACTTTTGTGTTGCAGTATCTTACCTGTGCATTGCCACAGCTCCACCTGTGTCACCACTGAAGTCAGAGGTCCTCCACACCTCTCAAGAGGAGCTTGTCAGCTTTATGTTTCTGGCTCTAATTGAGCCCAGGCTGATAATTACCCAAAGCTGCTACCATCTAGCTGTTTGGTTGCCTGCATGAGGAAGGCATGGTGGCCTAGTGGAGACAGCAATGGAGTGGGGCTCAAGAGATCATGCTTCTGTTCCTATCTGTACTGCTGAGTGACCTTTGGGTAAGTCAGATCTCTGCCTCTGTTAAGTGGGAGTCAAAATGCTGACATCTTTTGTAAAGTGCTTTGACGTGTTCTGATGAAAAGTGCTATGTCAGAGGTAGGTCTTCTTCCTGGCAGTCACTTGATAACAAGTAGGATGTCTTCATGTCACCCTCCTATTTGTGAGTCCATCAATGCCTGATCAGCTTGATTCTGGAGTCACAGGTCTTATCACAGAAGGGGCAGGTGTTGGTTCTGTTGGAAGGATATGGGGCAGTTTTTGACATGCTTTTCTTCTTCTCCGCCTCACCTTGTCTGCCCTGTGGTGGGACCTCTCAAATTGCGCCAGCCCCTCACGGATTACTGTTCTCCACTGGGGACAGTCTTGGGCAAGGTTCTCCCAAGTGTCGACCAATGATGCTACACTTTTTCACATGTGCCTTCAGTATGTCCTTATATCACTTCTGCTGACCTCCAACACTCCTCTGTCCTTCTGACACTTCCGAAAACAGAATCTGTTTTGGGAGGGGCTGATTAGACACCTGAACCATGTGACCAGTCAACAAAGTTGTTGGTGAATGATAGTGGCTTCAATGCTGGTCATGTTCGACTCTTCCAGGACACTAGTGTTCATGCACCTATCCTCCCAAGAGGATGATATCATTCCAGTTTGGAGTGGTCAGAGGAGTCCTCTCCATAGGCCCCTGTGACTGGTTTGTTACCCAAATGTAGTGCAAACAGTGTGTAAAAAAGTCCCAAAACATGGTCCGTGTATCTTCCTTTAAATTCCCACCACATCTGGTACATCAATGCAACACACACACCACAGTCTGGCATCTTCCATCACATCCAGGCTCCTCTTTGGTCCTCTCCTGTTCTTTTGCCTGGACAGTAAATGCAGCCCTTCCAGCTGGAGTGTAGTCCTGCTCCTCACAGCAGGACCTGTCACCAGCCTCACCCATCACTGGCCCAGTTCCATTAACATCTCATCTCAGAAGGGCCATTAGGTAGGCCCCCTGGTCCTCAGCCCTTTCTTCTTCAATATGGAGATGTCAGTGGATGAGCTCCCCCTGCTACTCCCCCAGACAAACAAAGAATAAATAGGTAAACATCCAGGGTTGGCTTTAAAGAGCAAACACACAGGGAGAACATCTTGTGGCCGACAATACTGATTTAGATCCCAATCCCACTAAGTCTTTGTTTCCGTGGGTTGGCCTCACTCCCATAAGCAGTGCCACAGAAATCGGTGGGACTGCTCTCCTGAGTGAAGGTGACTCCCACCCGTATGGGTTTTGGACCCTTACTGAGCCCTGACCTGAAAGCCTATGGATACTAAGCACCATCACCCCCATTGACCTCTGAGGTGTAATGAGCATTAGGGTGATCAGCTCCTACCAGGATCAGGCCTTCAATGCTTGCTCAGTGGTCTTGACTATGTGAATTTTGACTGACTATGGATCTTGGGCCCAATCCTGCTTCCAATGTCAAAATTCCCATTGTCTTCTATAGGAGAAGATTCTGCTTCTTGAGGACTGTTGTCTGCTGTTGGGCAGTTTCCCTAGGAGAGGCCAGAGGTATTAGCCATCCTCTCCACACATTCATAAGTGCTAAATCCCCCCACCCACTAGTACAAATGCAAACCATTGAATTGCAGTCACACGTTATATGAAGGTTCCAGTTCTATATAGTGTATGCAGGGTTAATAGATGATCAATAGAGGTTTTGTTAAACAGTTAACGAATCATTCCAGATTGTTATAGTCCTAATGAGTTAATAGGTTATAACCATTTATAGCACATTTAAATCTTGTCATGGACATACTTAGAATCATCTTCAACATATCAAAACCATGCCAGGAATATGCTGAGCCCATCTAAATTGTGCCATTAACATGCTTAGAACCTTAACACACTTAGGCTGTGTCTACACTAGCCCCAAACTTCAAAATGGCCACACAAATGGCCATTTCGAAGTTTACTAATAAAGCGCTGAAATGCATATTCAGCGCTTCATTAGCATGCGGGCGGCTGCAGCACTTCGAAATTGACGCGCCTCGCTGCCGTGCAGCTCGTCCCGATGGGGCTCCTTTTCAAAAGGACCCCGCCTACTTTGAAGTCCCCTTATTCCCATGAGCAGATGGGAATACGGGGACTTCGAAGTAGGCAGGGTCCTCTCGAAAAGGAGCCCCATCGGGACGAGCCGTACGGCGGGGAGGCGCGTCAATTTCGAAGTGCTGCAGCCGCCCGCATGCTAATGAAGCGCTGAATATGCATTTCAGCGCTTCATTAGTAAACTTCGAAATGGCCATTTGCGTGGCCATTTCGAAGTTTGGGGCTAGTGTAGATGTAGCCTTACACAGCTATTCCTAGTTTATTAACCCTTTATAAACCATTTACAAATGGTGCTTTAATGGCATCTGTGTTCTTTGGGAGGAGTCCAAGGTTCAAGTCTCTGGGTAGATCAGTGGCTTTCTGTTTTGTGCACAGCAGCCAGAAATGTGTTTTTTTTGACCTGTCCCCACCTGTTTGATTTATGAATGAGATCCCTTTTGTATTTGCAGTGACAGCACAGGTGGCATGAGGTTTCCATCTCTAGAAGTCTTGTTGCTGGATGACAATCACCTTTCTCACCCCAGTGTCTTTGTAAGCCTGGCTAATCTCTGCAGGTAAAGAAACCATCTCGCCCTAGAGGTGCGTAACTTCTTGGGGCCCAGCACCCAGCTCTGCTCACCGCCCTGAGCAACACACTGACACTTTAACAAAGAGGCTTTGTATTTCATTTAGGATGTTTTCCTTTGCACTCTGCCCAATCTCGGCAACCGTAGGTCAAATGGAAACAGAAGCAAAGAGTCAACGACTCCCATGGCTGCCCTAAAATAAATGGCGGGGATTCAATAAGAATTATGACAAGTGTTTTTGCTCATGTCCCAAATCTCAGAAATGACAGATGGGAGAAGATTGCTCTGTCCATTTCCTTCCATGGATTTAACTGTCTCCAATGGGTCCAGTAGGTTATTTCAGTCCATCTGAGTGATGGAAAAGTCATTGTGGGGATTTATTATCTGTGATAGCTATTCATACAGTGCATATTCATACAGTGGTGTGCAGCGAATTTCAGAAGCATCAAAGTTGAGGAGCTGAATGGGTGTGGAATGAAGCTCCAAATCCTCCCTAGGAGGGGCCCACATGGTACAGTAGAATCACGAACACATTGTTGTGGTCTTTACATATGTATGTCACAGAACAATAGAGTTTGAGAAGGTTTATGAAGCCGGGGTGGGGGTGGCTGCTGTATGGGGCAGACAGCGGAGCATGAAGGAAAGCTTGGAGGGAGGAGGAGAGCCAAGTGAAATTTTTCAGCTGAAACTTTTTCAGCGACAAATGCAGATTTGGAGACACAAATTTCTGTCCATTTTGCCAAATTGGTTCAATTGTAAACCACAAAAGAAAAATACACCCCCCTCCCCGCCGTTGGCAGTGCTTTGCTTTGACATTTTAGAGATGAAACATTTTGATTTTTTGCTCCACAATTTCTTTGTTTCCAACTTTTCTTTGGTTTTATTTGAAAAAAAATCAAACCACTTAAACAATGGTCAAGCCTGAAATGTTTCTTTTTGAAGTGTTTGAAATGAAATCTTCTATTTGAGCTGAAACGATTCCCCCTTTCCCCCAACTTCTAGACTTGTGGCAAATTTGAAAAAAATGTTTTTGGTTCAACCCAAAATAATTATTTTCCCAATTGTTAGAGTTGTCAGCAAACCAAACCACTGAGGAGTATGTGAACAAGCTCAGGGGAGCTGGTAGGAGAGAATTTTATGCTAATACCCTGCATGTCTGTCACACTGAATGATCTGAAACCCCTTTGCAAACATTAATGAGCCAGACACCACAGCGCTCCTGAGTTGACTGCATGTTGTTGTTCCCATTTCACCCATTAGGGAAACTGAGTCACAAAGAGGGGACGTGTCTCTTGCAAGACCACTCAGTCAGTCAGTGGCAGAGTTGGGACAAGCATGTAGTCACTGTTGGATGACAAGACACATGGCTAGGTGGACCTTTGGTATGACCTGATATTGCTGTTCTTATGTTCTCCTCTGACTCCTAGAGCCAACATTAATCACTGAATTGTATCTTTTGCAAGCATTTTGGAACCGTACGTGGCCTGGAGGTGGCAGTTTGGTTTGCATTCAAAGAGAGGGCCTACATATTGTTAGTGCTCAGTGTAGAGAATCCTGGAGTAGAATTTAGTACAGTAGACCCCTGAATTAGGTGAGGGTTGAGCTCCTGCACACCCTCCTGTAACTCAAATATCATGCAAGTTGAGGGGGAGCTAGGAAACTGACCAGTGCCGGTCAGTTTCCTGGCTCCCAGAGTGGCAGGGAGCAGGGGAGAAATTGCAGCTGTCTGTCTGCCTGGCTTCCCCCAGGTGGGGGAGCCGGGCGGGTAGACAGCTGCAGCGGCATGGCTTCTCCGAGCTCGGGGAAGCCGCGGAGAAGCTGCACCACTACAGATGCCCACCTGGCTTCCCCCTGGCTGCAGGATGCCAGGGAGAAGCCACAGTGGTGTGGCTGTCTGTCTGCCCAGCTTTCCCGAGCTGGGGGGCTGGAGCAGGGAGCTGAGGAGAGGATTTCGACTTGCACTTAACTCAAGTTAATGCAAATTAAGCACAAGTTGAAATTGCACATGTTGGGGGTTTAATGTGTAGTCGCTGAAGTTCTGAAGAGAGAAGGAACGGTGGATTGGGCTGGGACATGGGACTAGGTATCAGGAGCCTTGGATTTTTTTCCTTTCTTCATCATATTCCCTTTGTGACCCTAAGCAAATCAAATAATCTCTCTGGGCCTCAGCTTCCCTTCTGTACATCAGGGGTAATCTTGTTTCTCTTATTCCTAAATTACATTCATCAATGTGTTTAAACTGCAGTGTATGTACAAAGCATTGTTATATTCTTACTGCAGGATCCCATAGACTTCCATGGGAAGAGCAGACCTTCAGCATGTACGTAGTCAGGCCTGTGATTGTTCCCTTTGCATATCTCAGCATAGAGGAGGATTCGTGGCAGAAGCATCTGTGTCTGACGCCATCGTGGTGCACAGTTATTGAGAAGTACAGCATCTAGGGAGGCTCATGGACAGTTTCCTACTCTGCGTGTTAATAAGAGGGCTTAACATACGGTGGATATGTGCAAAAATAACTTTGATTAGGCTTCACTGTCATTTCCTCTTCCGCTCAGCCTGAAGCAGTTAAACCTGGACAAGAATGGGATTTCTGAGGTGCCTTATCTGCATCAAACGGAGAATTCCCAGTTCTCGCTCCACCCACCACGGGCAAAAAGAGGCACCAAGGTGGAGTCATGCAGCTCCCCCGCCGGACTCCAACAGAAACACGAGCAACGGCTGCAAGCTGGGGCAGGGTTGCAAGGAAAGCTGGTGATGGAGAAAGAGGAACTGGACTACTTAATTTTACAAAGCAATCTGGATCCAGACAGGACAGGTAACAGCTCCACGTCTCATTCCCAACTCTCAGGGCCTGCTCTGTTCCTGGTGAAATCAATGGGAACGTTGCCATGGAGTTCATTAAAAACAACAAGGTGTCCACTTGCATAAATTTGATTATGGCCTGAACTTACAGGAGCTGCAAGATTAGGTTTCTTAACCCACTGCTGAGCCTTTCCAAAGCCATGACCAGAGGGGCTGCATGACTTGATCAAAACAGCAGTACCTTGGAGAGCAATGGGAGTGTTGGGGTAGGGGGAACAGGTGACTCAGCGAGCTCTTTGTTATGAGATCAGACAAGGGGATATTTAAGCTCCTTTCTTGCCTTAATCTGTCTTGATCCCCTCAAGATCCACAGCAAAACACCCGTTGACTTCAGCTGGGCCCAGGTTTCACCAGTGGATTACAGTGCAACCAACACACCCAGTATGTTGCAGCCCTCTTCCCATGCTCTTGACATTGATGTATGTTTTGCTATTAAGTTGTGACCAGCAGTAATTGCTGTACTTGTTAGCAGACTCACGCAGAGGCTGAGTTCATCATGAAAACTGTCTCTTTTAGCCTCAGTCCCCCACTGCATGTCACTTTTGACTCTACTAGTGCTGGCCCGAGCCAACACCAAACAGAGCTGCATTATTATTTAGTTATTGTTTGCATTAGCACAACAGTCAAGACCGTGCGTTGCAGACCAGAGCCCTATTGTGCTAGGTGCTGTACAAACATAGAATGAAAAGCTGGCCCTGCCCGACCAGCTAAGTCCCATGCCATTGTATGTGAAAGCCCATGATGTGTTTGTATTTTATTACAGAGGTGGTTTTTACTGCTGTCTGTCGAGCCCCACCGCTGCTGGTAAGAACTGTTTGCTGGGTTATAGTCTAGGACAGGGGTGAGAAAACTTTTTACGTTGGGCCCCACTTTACATCCCTGCACTTAGCAGCCCCCTCCTCTCCAAAGCGCCTAATGCAAACGTTCTTGGTGAGTGGGAGCTGCTTATTGCAGGTCCCATTCACCAGGAATGGGGATCTTCAGCCAACAGATGTTTAAATGATAGACACACAAAGTCACGCCCCCCTCCTGGCCAGACCACACAGATTTACAAGTTGGTGTGGTTCTGGAGCCTAAACAGGGTGAGGGAGAGCTCAGTGGTTAAGGCATTGGCCTTACAGACCCAGGGATGCGAGCTCAAGCCACAAGGGGGCTTTTTGAGGTTCTGGGGCAGGTTAGATTTAAAAAAACACCCAACAAAAAATCTGTCCAGGACGGTGTGAGGTCTTGCTGTGAGTACAGGGGGTCTGGACTCAATGACCTCTTGAGGTCCCTTCCAATTCTATGTGATGTGTGTATATATATGTATGTATAACATGATTCCCGTCCTCACACCTGATGCATCAGGCAAAAAACATACATTGGCTGTTGTCCCATCTCCCAAGGAGATTATGATGAAGTGTCAACTTTCCTTTTTCTTTTATTTCTCTTACTTTGCTGGGGGGGGGGAACATTTCAAGGGCTGCTAAACTGAGTTTCCTACATCGTAATGGTTTTAAAAACAAAGAATCCTCACAAAGGGCCAAATCCTCCAGGTCTTAGCACAAGCCACAGGCTTTGCCTCCCACATTTCAAAATGAAACAGACTAAGCTAGAATCCTAGGAAGGGGGGACAGATATAGGAATAAAGACTGAAGGGCTGCCAATTGAGCATGCAATCTGAGTGGCTCTGTAACGCTTCCCGCCCTTGCAGCTGCATGTGGGACCAGCTCTGCTCCCCTCTCTCCAGCAGCGCAGAGCTGGGCAAGCTGTCTTTGTTGCTGGGATGTGCACAGCATGCCAGCTCCATGAGCAGCAGTGCAGGCTGGGCACCGGGGTGCAGCCAAGGGCGCCGAGGTTGGAGATGAGAGGTGGCAGAGGGTCCCCCAAAGAGAGTGCCACCCTCTGTGCTGCCACTGGGGTGGCTCTGCTGAGGTAGCCCTGCAAGGGTGCTGGAGGTGAGTGAAGGCTACCGGCGGGGGACAAATGCTCTGTGCTCCCCTTACAAAATTTCACCCCCCTCAAGAGGGTGCACCCTCCACTTTGTACACCTGGTCTAGGATGTGCATTCCAAAGTTCTCCTCCTCCTCGGGGTCTTCTCTTTAGTAGCATTAGCCTCTTGCTGTCTTAGTCTTCAAAAGCCCTTCTGGGCATTGCCAAGGCCTTAGGGGCCTGAATGATTTCTCATCAGTAGCTGCCATAGCCTGGAGGCTTCTGCAGCTCATTTTCACATAACCTGGGAACGTTTCAGCTCTTGAATCTGCTAGGGTGGTTTAGGGGAAAGCTGTCCTGCTGCACAGGGTGGACGTGCATTCTAATAGCTTCAATATCAGACTGAGAGGAGTCCAGGTTTTTGCCCTAAGGTGGCCAATGTCTCACTTGGCTCACAGTCAGGTGACACAGGCCATGGTTTGGTAATTGGGTGCCTGAGGTTAGGCTCTGAAATCTGTAAGTGGCCAGATTTTCAGGGATGCTGAGCACCCACAACCAGTTGTCTCTCTTTTTTTTTCTATCCATGGGCAGAATAAGTTTTGTTACGTGCACCGAGGCTTGTACAGATGTGCACCACCAGTATAAACATATGGTCCTGGCCGTGGGCGCTCTGCAAATCAACTGGACAGCACCTGAATCTCTCCTGGGCAGCCGCCCAAGCGCTCAGCTTACAGGGAATGCTGCCCACAACCAGTGTTTCCTGTAACCTGTGAGTGTATATGGTGGGACGAAATTGCAGTGCCGCTCAGCTGATTAGCAGAGCGCCCACAATTAGGTGCTGTGTTTCTATTGGTGGTGCACAGAAAATGTATTTTGCACATGGATGGAAAAAAAGTTAGCAAAAGCTATCCCTGACAGAAGGGCTTATCCTGTGGAGCTGTGAGGAGAAATAGTCTGTGGGATGCAGCGTAGAAAGAAGCTCAAAAGAAGAGCCGTGAGGATCGGGGCTGAGCAGACATAGGCTGCTGACCGTAGGGTCACTGAGCTGGAACATGGAGTGCCAGCTGGGCTTGGTTCTCCCACCTGCCACTGGGGAAGTGGCACAGACTGGGAATTATAGAGGATTGCCTGAGACAGCACGTGGGCAGGTTGTGCAGAGGGACTGAGCTGCCCTAGAAATGGAAAACTACATGGTGGTGTAGCTGGAGAGATGAGTCACAACCAGAGGGCACCCTGAGCCCTGGAGAGTGTGGGGGGCTGCGGGGTGAGCAAAGGACAGACAGGAGCAAGCACTGCACCACGCGAGAGCTGATCCCCAGCCCCAGCGAGGTGCCAGAGCAGTGAGTGAAGCCCACTCCAGTACTGTTCGCTTTTTCAGGACTACAGGGTTTCAGCCTATCTATAGGCTCAAGCAGCCATCCCAGCAGTGGCTGGTTTGGTTCTCATCTCGAAGGGTTTCATTACAATGAGAAGTTTAGAATTTTAATTCTTTTCAATGAACCTTTACATTGTGGAGCATCCGATGCAACCAGCAGAGGACAGTACCAGCTGACTCTGCTGCCTGGAGCCAGGCAAATGTGAACCTGTCGAGGTAATAATGGCAACACACTTGGCCTATTACAAATGGAGAAACTGAGACAGAGAGAGAGATTAAACGACTTGCCCAGTGTGTCACAGTGAGCCAGTGACAGGCATGGAGCTCTGAATCCTCCATTAGGCTTCATGTGTTCGCTCTTTTGGTTTCCTTCCGTGACTACTGTGCTGATCTCCTGGAGCAACTGGGGTGGACTTGTTATGGTAATTGGCCTGGTATCTCTTCTCTCACCGCTGCACCTCTGCCCGCAAGGACGTTCTCATGGAGGGAACTGACCGGCCCTGTCTCACCAACTCAGGGTCTCTCCCTGCCAGTTTCAGGAACGCCTCGAGCCAGGAGTTTGCACCCCCCCTGCCACAGCTGCACTATCTCAGTCTGGCCAACAACAAGGTGAGTCGGCCCTTGGGGCAACAGGCTGGAGCTGGTTGTGGTAGTCGGGGCTGTGGAGCATTGCCACAGGAACTGGAGGCATGGTGCCTGCCTCTCTTCTCCATCATGGCTCTGCGTCTGCTGGAGTGGCACAGATAGGAGGGGGAGGTAATTGATCTCAGTGGAGCGCAGCCCCAGCCCTCAACTGCTTGCAGCTGCTCTGCCTCCCCTGAAACATCTGGCAGTGCTAAGACACCACGGTGCTAGGGAAGGCAGAGCCGGCCAGTCTGGCCCTGTGTCTTGTCTGGCTGTTACCTCCATGCTGGATCTTCCTGGCCAGACAGCTGTCCGGCTGATGCTCACAGGGAATCGGCCTGGTGAAGCCCAGGTGATGTTCTCCTCATTAAATGGAATTGTTCATCTGGCTATGAATTGTGATTGCAGATACACCCGCCTCTTTGCTATTGAGGTGTGGTTCACTGAAACTACATTTCCTAGCATGTATTTTCCTAGGCTGATCTCAGCTGCTGGACTGCGCCTGTGTCAGAGATGAGGGTGGCTGCAGCCCAGCCCTGCCATCCATGTTTGCTTGGAAATAATCCCAGCAGTGCAGTCACTAGCTTTGCCTCGTCGAGGTCGTCCGTGCCCTTATGTGGTGCTGCTTGTCCATAGATCTCCAAGCACTTTACAAAGGAGATCAGAATCATCATCCCCATTTTGCAGATGGGAAAACTGAGCCACAGAGCTGTGAAGTGACTTTCCTGAGGTCACCCAGAGGCAGAGCTGGGACTAGAATCCAGGGTTTCCTCAGTGCTAGTTCAGTGCTCTAACCACTAGATAGCACAGTCCTTATTGTCTCCAAACTGCTGCCTTGGGGATTCGCCCCATCAGGTTCCTTTCTGATGCCATTAAAAGCTGACTCTCAGAGAGCATCTCCACGCATGCTGACAGGGAATGCTGTGAGGTTGTATTTCATCTTGCAGATCAAAACCGAGGAGGACCTGTTAGCCGTGGCTCTCTTTCCCTCTCTGATGGAGCTGACAATCCACAGCAACCCCCTCACCACCCTCCGGAGCGGTATGGTAGCAGCCAAACCCCAGGGGTCTGGCCCTTGGGGAAGATGGGAGCCCTGCAGGGTCTGCTCCTGCTCAAACACAGTGAAGGGCCTGCTCCTGCTCCCCTAAAGTCAGTAACACAATTCCCTGGGAGGTGCGGGATTAACAAACTGTTGTTCCCCAGGGCTGCCTTTTGAAAAGAGGGTATTAGCTGTGGTGCTGCAGCAGCCCTGGTTCTGACAGCTGGCATGGATGCAGCAGCCAGCAGTTGAGGGGTTAGAGCTGCTCTTACTTCACATTGCTGGCTGCTTGCTCAGATCGAGGAGAAATCCTTCAGGCCCCAGTCTCTGTTCACCTGGGCGATTTGCAGTGCCCTAGGCCAGCGACATGGCTCTTGGACAGGGTCCAGCAATGCCCACAAAGAGACTAGCCCCTGTTGCAGCTCTGTGTTCTCCTGGACCCTGCTTCTGCAACTTTAAGCCACCCCACAGGCTACGCGGAGGAGGCAAGGCCTTGCCTAGGCCCATGCACCGGCCTGAGGGGGTCATGCCCTGCCACTCTCGGACATGCAGTGCTGGAGCCTAAGGGAATAAAAACACAGCTCCACTGTGTTTCGGGGTAGGCTTTTACGCTTCGTGCTCCAGAATCCCATTGCAGTGACCAGTCAGCTGGGCCTCACTGCCTCTTGCTTAAAGCACAGCGAGGCTGGGGCAAAGCCCCGGCTGTGGCGTCTTGGGTGGAGCTATTCTGATTTACACGGGCTGAGAATCTGCACCGATGCTTTACAGATGAAAGCTGAAATCCTGTCGCAGCTGCTGGAAGCCAGAGGCAGTGCTGGTTCACTGTCTCACTGCATGGGTCAGTCCGGCTCCTGCTGACCCCAAGGGCCTTGTTGTGGAGCTGAGCAAAACCCTCACTCTAGAAGAGAGGTTGCTGGCTGCTGGCAGAGTGCCAGGGCAGATACAGCCGGGTTTAACACAGTACCCTTGTTTGGCAGGTGATCCACCTTTGCTAACCAGTTTCCTTCAGCACAGACTGGGGATTAAGCTAATTAGAAGAAAGATTTCAAAACTGGAGAAACCCCACCTCTGCATTCCAGCCAAGGCTAGTAGGAAGGTACGAACCGATCAGTCTGGCAAACAGGCTGGCTCCTGATGAGGTTGGGGCCAAACTCACTGACGGGCGAGATGCTGAGCGCTCCTTGCTCACCAGCACCCAGTTGCTCCGGCATTTCTAATCACTGCAATGTGCACGGCGCAAACCATTACGGTTAGTCCTGTTACCTGTCCAAAGAACACGCACTCTCCAATACTGTGGCCTGGAGGTCTGAGATCTCCTCAGCTTTAGGACAAGGCCTGACCTGTATTTTTCGCCCTAGATGCTGCGCATCCTTGCTCTACCCTGAAACCCCTCCTCTGCTCCACCCACTGCTCCAAGGCCTGCCCACCGCTCCCTCCTCTCTGCCCTCTCCTTCCCAGAGTGCCTTGCACCTGCTGAACAGCTCCTTGGGGGCCAGCCCCAGGGCCTCACTGACCAGCTGGTCAGGGGCTGGCCTCACATGGAACCACAATGGCTGGTGGGTGCTGAGCACCCTCTGATTTTGTTTCCATGAGTCCTTGGAGCCCCAAAACAGTCAGAGTCAAAGCTTGTGCTGGATTATACCCCTCCCGCGTGGCACATGTGACCCACAGCCCACTCTAACAGCACCGGAGGAATCCACTGCAGCCCAAACCCAATAACTGCAGCAAAAAGTCGCAGTTCCAATGGAATTGTACTGCTCTCGGACAGAAAGCTGGGCCTGCATGTTTGGAAGGAGGGACAACCCTCAGCCACTAACGCGGGGTGGCCAACCAGCTAGGGACGAAGAGCCATGTGGATAGCGTGCGAGGAGCCACGTGGATAGCGTGCAAGGAGCCATAGGTTATATATTTATTTTTGTGTGTCTCTATGTGTAGATTTTACATAGCTATATATAGAGATTAGACATAAAAATAAATATATAATATGTGGGTCAATGCCCTCCCCTCCCCCAGAGCCAGGCACTCCCAGCCCCAGCCCCAGCCCCCTGCTCTTACCCAATCCCCTTCCCCTCCCCCAGAGCCAGGCACTCCCAGCCCCACACTCTAACTCAATGCCAGCGACTCACCGGAGCTGCCACTGCTGCTGCCATGTGCTTCTCCCACCAAGCACTGGGGTGTGTGCGCAGAGTGGCAGAAGGCTCTCCCAGTGCATGGCTCCGAGCAGGAGCTGCATTTAATGGCGCAAAGAGCTGCACGTTGGCCACCCTGTACAAAGGAGATGATTTGTAGCTACACATCAGCTGTTTGTTCATTCCAAGTGTAACTTGCACACCTACTGGCTGTTGTTCTCTGGCTCACGGCCTAGCACCTCGACCACTTACAGAGAGAGAATATGAATCTCCTCTGCAGCTGAGCACCAGCCGGCTTTTAGCTCAAGTGGTAGAGGCTCCTGCACTAAGCCCTGGAGGTCCCAGGTTCAGTTCCAGCTGTTCGTGTGACGTAAAGATAATCAAGACACTAATGTCACTAGGCACAGGGAAACATGACAGGCTCCTAGCTCTGGTGACTTTATAATCCAGAGTGTTTATTGTCTAAACACCCATGCAGCCTGTACCATGACCCCAATTTAACAGAGCACAGAAGCATGAGCTTAAAATTAAGCGGGTGAATATTAAGTACTGCAAGTGGGTAATGTGGCTGTCAGTATGAGTCCATGGGGCCCCTCCGTGTGGTGAACCTGACAGAGCGTTGGGGACTTGACCCTCAAGTGAGGGCTTCAGAGGAGTGCAAAGTGAGATGGATTGAGGGGAGCTGTAGAGATGGGCACCCCCCTGATCTGTGGAGGCAGGAGCTGTTCTGCAAGAATGAATGCCCCTCAGCTGGTCCTCCTCACCTTCGGGCACGATAGATTTTAAGAACAGAAGGGACCCATGTCAACCTGTAGTTCCACCTTTGTGATGCAGGCCATAGACTTTGGGCTAATCTACACGACCGTGGAAGATCCATCCGCTCATGTGCAATCAAGCTCTCAGGGTCAAAGTTGACCCCTGTGCTCCTCACCAGAGGTGAGGAGCAAGAAAGGTCGATGGGAGAAACTCTCCTGTCAACCTTTTCCTGTTAAGACAGACAAGTTAGCTGAGTGTAGATACGTTGATTTTAGCTACATAATTGGTGTCTGCGGTTGACTTCCGTGTTTAGGATAGACAAAGCTTTTGTCCCAGGGTTTCCTGCTCCTTGGCTCTGGCAGTGTCCAACCTGCCATTGGCAGAGTCTTCTTACTCGGTGGCAGTCATGGGTGAGGGGCTCTCAACAGCATATTTTACTCTTGTCTGCCTTCCTTGCAATAACGCATAAATATCCCCTGGCTGTCCAGCAAATGCTGCTTTACCCTGACATTTGGGCTGTCCAGCAAGTGCATCACAAGGGAGTTCCTGAGAAGACAGTTTGCTTCTCAGACCCTGGCAGACCCTAGCGTGTTCCTGTCCCTGAGCTCTCACAACCTCGACTAGAAGCCGTAGAATAAAAACATCCCCCCAATAATGGCAGGTACATTCTCTTGTGGCTGAGTGATAGTACAATATGGTTTGTGCTGGTCTGTGTGGATGGGGCTATACCTTATTATAACCCGCTTAAGATCAAGAGAAGGATGACTAGGATGATCCAAGGACTGGAAGACCTACCTTAGGAGAAGAGACTCAAAGAGCCTGGATTGTTCAGTCTAACCAAATGAAGGCAGAAGGGAGACAGGATCGCACTCTAGGAATATGTCAGACGGATACATGCCAGGGAGGGAGGGGAGTTATTTAAGGTAAGCACCACTGTGAACACCAGAACAAATGGCTAGAAACTAGCCCAGCTGCCTTCAAGACTGAGCTTGATAAGTTTAAGGAGGCAATGGTACGATGCGGCTGCCTATATGGCATGTGGCCAGTCGGTGACTGACTGTAGAAAAGGCCCCTAAGGGCTGGAGGCAGGACACTGGATGGGGAGGGCTCTGAGTTGCTACAGAGAATTCTTTCCCATATGTGAGTCTTGCCCATGTGCTCAGAGTATAACTGATCACCGCATTTGGAGTCAGGAAGGACTATTTCCCAGGTCAGTGCCAGAGACCCTGGGGGGTGTTTTACCCTTCCTCTACAGTCCCGGGCATAGGCCACTTGCAGGTACATGATCGTGTGAGTGGTGAAGTCTCTGTAACTTGAATCTTTAAACAATGATCTGAGGATTTTGGCAACTCAGCTGGAGGTTGTGAGGTCTATTAGAGGAATGGGTGGGGTTCTCTGTCCTGTAGGGTGCAGGAGGTCAGACTAACTGATCATGGTGGTCCCTTCTGGGCTTCAAGTCACAACCTGAGGCTGACACCTTGGCTGTGGTCAGAAGTCTTATGGCACACGCAGTATCCTTCAGGGCTCAGAGAGCTGGGGAGGTTCAGCCTTTACTTCTTTCCCAGGTAACATCACATGTCCCAAAGGTTCCAAAGCAGCCTCTGATGCTAGAAGCACCTCTTGAGTCTTTCTTTTGGAAGCTCTGGTTGGATGCAGAGGGAGGTAAACCAGAGGAGTCTGAAGACAGCCCATGCAGGTTGAGTACCTCTGATCCTCTTCCACCAATCGGACCTTCCTCAGCACAGCAACACCAGGAGCCTGATGATGATACCAACGTGCTTGGTAGCCAGAGCCAGGCACTGGAGGAAGAGAAGTGTGATCCCAAGCTTGTGCCTGACAGCTTTGGAGAGGACACTGGATTGTTCTTCCTGACTCAGGTGTGTGTGCATGTACTGTGCATCTGACTAGTATTAAGTAGCCTCACTCATGAATTCATGAGCAAAGCATCTAGCATTCCAGATCCAAAGCTAGTCCAGACATGCTCACATGGTGGAAATGACTTTTGTTTTCTCAGGCCAGGTCCACACTAAGCATTAAAGTTGATCGTACATATGCAATTCTAGCTACGGCAATTGCGTAGCTAGAGTCAGCTTATCTACAATTGACTTACCTGGCCATCCTCACAGAGGGCAATTGATAGGAGAAACTCTCCCCTCAACCTCCCTTACTCCTTGCGATATTGAGGATTACAGGGGTTGACTGTCGACTTCCGATAGTTCGAGTTCATGCATCCCCACTAGGTGCACAAAATCAAACCCCAGAAGATTGACCGTAACTGGGTCAATACTCTGAGTAGTCAAGACATACCCTCAAAGAAGAGAGCACAGCATGCATGTAACTAAAGGTTGTTATGGTATAGCTCTCCATTTACAAGCCAGCTGGAAATAGACCAGCAGGAACACGTACAACCACATGCATGGCTGTGGTGTTGGTTTTCTACTTTCCTGGTCACAATTGTTTTTATAAACGTAATGTGGCTGCAGGCAGACTGTTTGGTAACTGAACAGAGAACTTTGCACTTGGAGTTATTGGTTCAAATCCAGCCCATGGCATCAAAAACCCTTACATCTAATAGCTCATGCTGATATGTGTGAGATAAATTGGTTGTTGCTTTTCTCTTCCCACTGAGAAAGTGACCACATCATAAAAACAGCTGGCACTGATTGGTTATAACTTCACTGTTCTGCCCACCCACTGTGCCTCAGTACAGATTTGGACCAACACCTCCAGAGGTGGGAATTCAGTTTCCGTACTCAAATAGTTGTTCATCATTTGGATTGCATTAACACAGACAGGCCCTAATTGTGGTAGGCACCATATGCACATTGCACACATACAAAACCATCCCCACCCAAAGAGCTTCCAGTCTCCCTAATCTGAACTAGGGATAAACTTCAGCCAGCCAAGCAGTCAGGCTGCTACCGTTTATGTACCAAATCCCCTTTTAATATTTCCAAGGGCATCTTTCCAGATGTCCTCTCCCTGAGCCATAGCCTTCAAATGGCGAACATGTGTAAATGTGGTTAAAATGTCTACATTTACTGGAGGATTGAGTCCTTCGGGATTGATTTTTTGGGGTTTGATTTAGGATGCCTAACGGGGACATGCTAAATTGAACCATCAGGCTCTACAATTGGCCTTCATGCTCCTCATTCTCGTGAGGAGTCAGGGAGGTCAACAGGAGAGTTTCTCCCATCGACCTCCCTCAGCATGGATGGCTAGAAAAAAACAAACCTAGGATACGTCAGTTCCAGCTACGCAACTGTTGTGGCTAGAACTGCGTATCTTAGATCAACTTTTCAGTCCATTGTAGGCCTGACTTCAGTGTTCCACTAGGGAATGTGGTCTAGTGGTGAGGGCAGCGTGCCAACCACTAACCCAGCTAACTTCGGGTCCCAGCATTTCGAGGGACTCACTGCATGACAGTGAGCAAACTTCGATCTTGTCTGCTCCAGGATTTTTCTCACCTGGAATGCCTGGTGATGGAAACGGTCATATAGACAGAGCTGAAACGAACTCAGGTGTCTTCCTGACCTGTTGCATAACCTTAGGATTGGATGAGGGCAAGAACATCTAAAACCCATCTTGTCTGACAAATCCCAGGTTAGCTAAGATAATATAGGCTTTACCAGGAATGTTGCAGGTAAACTAAAAGCTTAGGAGTCCTAGGATCTGAGATAAATTACTAAATATCATTTTTACAGTGCAACCAATTAGGAAACCTAGATGCATCCAATGCAGATGTTTAGAGGTAACTTCTACCTCACATAAGCCTGAATAACTCCAGACGCACTGTGGCGTTGCAGCTGATGTAGTTGAAGGTAGAATTAGACTCTGGGAGGTCTGCATCTGAGCTAGACTTTGGATGGGGCAAAGGCTCTTTTTGGTGACTTGCTTTGCAATGAAAATCCCCGTTGTAAAGCCTTTCCCCTGGCTGTCTAAAGCTAGATGATGCAGATGACATACCCAGCTCTGTTTGGAGAGACAGAATGGAGGACAGACGAGGGAGAAGGAAGAACAAGCCCAGGACATCGGGCAGCTACACGTATATTCCCACAAAATATAAAGGTTATGAAGAATTGCTCCACGTAAAAATGGACCCAGATTCCATCGAGCCAGTGGGTAAGTCAGGAAAGCTGGTTTCTCTTGCTCAGATGCGCTTGATCTTAATTGTGTCTTCTGATCGTAAACCCCAGGCCTCTTGCCCTGCCTTTGAGCTTCAGTCAAGCGTGGTGGTTCCCAAACTTTTCAGCATCACCCTCCCTTTTGATTTCTGAGAAACCCTCACGCCCCCCACCTCTTCTTTACCATCATCCAACGCCCCTTTTAACAAACAATTCAATTTGTAATTTAAAATAAACACAAAAGCTTGATATAAAAATGTTATTTAAAATTAAAAATAAGCACAAATAGTTTTTCTAGGTCCCTTGTGGGTGCCTGGTGCAGCCCCAGCTGGCCATTGCCTGAGCCCCGTGCCAGCCACCAGAACTGTGTGCGCAAGCCACCCACCCGCCCACCTGAGATCTGCACTGCCAGAGCCACCTGCTTGCCCCCTTGCCCGAGCCAAGCACTGCCCAGACCAGCTGCCTGCCCATCAGCCACCCACCCCAGCCATGTGCCAGCTGCTGGAACCCCATGCTGCTGGGGCCAGCTGCCTGCCTGCTAGCCAAAGTTGCCTCGTTCTGCCAGGGCCAGCCGCCCACCTGCCAGCCCAAGCCACCTGAGCCCCACAAGTCCTGCAAGCCACCTGCCTGAACCCCTCCCCCCGACAAAGCCAGGCACCACTAGCCTCCCTCTTACCCCAGCCCCAGCCCCCCATCTAACCCCATCCTCCTCCTCCTCCCCATCCCACTCCAACCCACATTCAATCACCTTTGCAGGAGGCAGCTAACTCCACATGGGTGTTCTAGCTCCACGTGGTTCTTTGCTGGCTGCCTGGTTCTTACAGCGGCTGTGCCTGGTCATCCACATAAAATGGCAGGGTCTGAGAGCCAGAAGCAAAGGCCGGCTCTTACTTTGGGTGGGGAGAATGATGGAGGGGCTGCATTGCCTCACACTCCACCTGGAATTTCTTCATGCCCCCCCAGTGTGGGAACCCCTGATCTAGCGTGTGTAACTAGGAATGTGAATCACGGTAGAAAGAACCACGACCCTACATTGCCTTCCCTTGCCCCTGAGCACTACTGGTCTGAAACTGGCACCTTTGGAGTTTTTGGCAATAAAGGTAACGTTCACTCCAGGCAGGGAGTCAGTACTTGTGTCACTGAAGGCCCTGTTAAGCCTGGATGCCGGGCTGCATCCTGTGTAAGTGCATTGAACCGGATCATCTTTTGACAGGAATCTCTTGTGTGTGTTTGCTCTGAAAGGGAGACTTCAGCAAGCCTTTGGCAAGTTGGATACAATTCAATCTGCCAGCTTCTGAGCCACCCAAGTATGAAAAACCAGCTGGTAGCACTGTTAGAGCCAGCAGGAGCTAGAAGACCCAGTGCTGTGGGAGGGGCTGAGACCCCAGCCATGTGGAGCCACTGAAGAACACATGAACTTTTTTGCAAGCAAAGGGGCATTAGTCTTGAAATCCCGGCTGAATTCCCACACCCCAGGATCCCCTGCACTTTTGGCTGGCTCTGATAGTCTCCATTTCCCAGGAAAAATCCTGTTCTCCCACAGGCTGGGACGACCGCGGTTCTGATCCATACGAGTATTTTTTCCTTCATTGCCATCAGCACACTGAGCTGGGTGTCTGATGTGTCTGAGCTGAAGCCCCACCTCAGTTTCCTTGTTATGAGCAGAAGACATTGTATCCCAGCCTAGCTAGGCTTCCTGTGGCTGCCTTGACCCTATGCCATACTTCAGGCTAATTCTGAGTAGTTACGGAGCATTTGGAGCAGTGCTGTTTTCTCATTGGGTAGCCAAAGCGGAGCTCCTGCTTGCCCTGGGGAGTGTTCCCCTTGCGAAACTCATTACACAACTGCTGTCCTAAATTGATGTGTAGTGTGCAGATTAAACAGGGGCCAAGCCCTACTCAGGAAGGTCCTGTCTCTTAGTAGTGAGCGAGGTGTACACTCCTGCAATGTCTCGCATACTTAGTTGGTAGATCCAGGGCTTAATCGCAATGGGATGCTTTGGGATGAAAGCCAGCAACGATGACTGCTTATCTGAATGATACAATAATGCTCTTGGAGGTGGTCCCATCAGTGCTAAGCCAGGCAGGAGGTTTCATCAGACATCCCGATTACCTTTGTTCCTAGGCATGCAGCAAAATGTCCAGGCTCTGAGGCGAGCTCTGAAACAGCCCCTGGTATATCGGGATGCGAAGGCAAGACTGGACAGTATGCAGAAGCCATACGTGCCCAGAAAAAAGAAGGTAAATCTTTGAGGCTTTGAGGGCTGGTTGGTTGGTTTTTTCGTTCTCGGTTTGTATCTGGAAGTGAGTCCATGCCAAAACTTTGGCTCCCACCCCTGCCAAACCTAGGAGAAGTTGGTCTCAGAACTTGATGATGGACTCATAGTAAACCCGTGGATCTGAATGTCCCCCAGTTAGATCTGGAACAGAATTTTATTCCATTTCTTATTAAAACCTTCATGTTTTCATGGCAGGCTCCAAAAGTTTTGGCCTGATGCTATCAGATAGGTACTGTCTAGTCTGAGTGTTGGGTGGTCTGACAGGCTTTGAAAGGTGGTATAGTACATTTCCCTGCTGCCTTAATGATGAGTTTCTGTTCTGGGCCCCAACGTATTGCTCATCCTCACCTTTCATTCAGCTGGGCATGCACTCCCTCCCCCATGGCCGTAGCATGCTCCAGCCCCCACCTCACCAAACAAGGTCTTTCCAAGCTTAGTTGTGGTGCGTCACTTGCAGTTTGAATGAGAACTGCTGGGCATGGGCTAGTACAATTCACTCCCATTTAATCAGGTACCCCGGCATCATCAACCAAAAAGGTTGACAATGGTCAGGCTGTCGTTTAATGAGAAACTGTTCATCTCCAAAAGGTCGACAGTAACCCACCAGGGTGGGTAGGTGCTGTGGAGTAAATATTTACATTGCCATAGAATGATCTAAGGGCCATGCTGCTCCGAACTGCACGTCCCACAGGGTTTTAACAACAAAGGGCAGCTGAGAAACATGGACATGACCTAGATGCTGGTCCCATCAAGATTGGCACAGCTGGGGCATGCTTTGCTTGGTGCATGGATGGGCTGTGTTTCCAGTGAAAGCACAGCTTGCCTGACATTGCAGGGGAAAGTGGAAGAATAGTAGAAAGTGAACAGGGACATGGCCACTCGTACCTGCTCATCTTGTTTCCTTTCCTTGTAGCTGGGGAAGCCACCTGGGCTCCCACCTCAAAAGACTAAAGCGGACGTGCTGGAAGACATCCTCCGAGCCATGAGAGGCAACATGAACGTCACAGAAGTTCCACTAGGTATTTTCCCCCTGCAGTTCTGACTGCTCCTGTTCACTCTCATGCAAGGACTGGGCTAGGACAGACCTGGGCAGAGGGTGGAACCCTTGTGCATTATTGGAGATTACCTTTGTGTGTTCCAGCGATTTGGAAGTCAAGTTACCTACCTTCCACCCCGATGTTCTGACATTTGGTCACCCAGGAAGTGCAACTTCTCCTTCAAGGAGTGTCCCTCTAGGCACTCCACATAAGGTGTCTTGGTGCCCTGAGCTTATAGTAGGAGACTTTTCAGCAGTAGTGTCCCCAGCAGTGGCACATGTGCAGTGCATGGCTTGTGTTTGTAGCAGTTGTTAATTGTCACACGCCACCCACCATCTTTCAGTTCCCTCTTTACCGCCCTCAGTTTAGGTCAGAACCTCAGCAGCTCCAAATCTGCCTTCCTTCAACCTCACTTTTCCTAGCCTAAACCCTTTTTAGTTTACCCTCACTCACTTTCATTGACTTTTTCTTTTAGAAACCCCCAAAATTAAAAAAAAACACATTTTTATTTTTTTTCTCAGTGCTGCTTGGTGCCCATAATTAGCAACTAGGCCTGGCTTCCACAGAGCTACCAGAAATAAAGTCCAATCTAAACTAATTAACAGCAGGAAGCGAAGTACAAGCAGAACTTATAGCCAGAAATGGAGACGTTTCCAGATACGGTGTTGACAACAATTACACTCCCCTCACACCACTAGGATACTGAAATTTCTAGATTATATCTGACACTTTAAACACAAGGGTCTCGGTAACAGCTCTATGATGGTACACTCTAATAGCTCTATAATACTACACTTGGCTACTATTTCCTTGCAACAAACTAAGATTGACGAATCTGTAAAAACTGTGTATCCGATCATGAAAAGGTTCATAAAGGCCTTAACGCATTCCCACCCATAAAACCACCCACTCCAGTATGGGACTTAACGCATTCCCACCCATAAAACCACCCACTCCAGTATGGGCCTTAACGCATTCCCACCCATAAAACCACCCACTCCAGTATGGGACTTAACGCATTCCCACCCATAAAACCACCCACTCCAGTATGGGCCTTAACGCATTCCCACCCATAAAACCACCCACTCCAGTATGGGACTTAACGCATTCCCACCCATAAAACCACCCACTCCAGTATGGGACTTAAATTTGGGGCTAAGTCCACTTGCAGGGAAACTGTTTGAACCTATGGCCACATGCTCATTGCTACATCCTTCGATGAAAGTGTCATTTTTAATGGCCATCACTACAGCCAGAAGAGAGGAGGAACTGGTAACACTTATGGCCGATCCACCCTATACCTTATAGCAAAAAAGTCAAGAAAGACCACATGCGCAACTTCTACCAAAAACCACATACCCATTTCATAACGATCAACCGATACACTGACCTGTGTTTTTCCAAAACCACACACGGATGCAGAATATGCCAGACTCCACACACTTGACATCGATGTGCACTCACCTTTAATCTGCAAAGAACAAACATTTTTCGTAAATCTCCAGAACTGTTTGTATCAACTACAGAACATCCTCAAGGGCTCCCAGTTTCCAAACCAAGACCCTCAAAGCGGATATCTCAGCGTGTAAGACTCTGTTGTGAACTAAATAACATACCTACACCACAAGTAGTACGCACGCACTCCACCAGGGCTGCTGCCACCTCCTTCACAGCATCTGTCGATGATCTCTGTAAGGCAACAGTGTGGACATCTGTGCACATTTGTATGTGATCAGGCAACACTCATCAGCTGACATCCGTTTCAGGCTTTTCATCCTGAACATTGCTCAAGAGCGCGTGCTGGAGTCCCACCAGCCACAACAGGCTACTGCTCTGTAGTCACCTTATGTGGAGCATCCACAGGGATGCTCCTCAAAGGAGAAGAGAAGGTTGCTCACCTGGCGGTAATGGAAGTCTTTGAGAGGGGTGTTCTTGTGGGTGCTCCATAACCCTTCCCTCCTCCCCTCTGCTTTGGATTTATAACTTTTTCCCCATGGTAGAGAAGGCACTGAAGGATGGCGTGTTAATGGCCACTACAAGCACGGGGTGCGTACTGCTCTTGTGCTGTTGCTGGGGGTACCACTGCTGAAAAATCTCCCATTATAAGCACAAGGCACCAAGACACCTTATGTGGAGCACCCACAGGGACACCCATCTTGAAGAACATCATAGGTGAGTAACCGTCTTGTCTCCGTGTCTCAGTTTCCCCACCCCCCAGGGACATGTTGCCTATCCTATAGAAGCCGCCAGCAGTTGGCATGTTACAGACTTAGACCTGCTATAGCCAGGGTATGCCCTGTTCTCCTTGCTGTCTTGGAGGCTGGTGAGCCAGGAGCTAATCATGCACTGGGCTCTGCCAGTGTAACCCACACACTTAGGGGTGTTGTTCACTGTCTCATGTAAAGTGGTGCCTAGATCACTTACGGAAAGAAAGAGTCTCCTCTGCAGCCTTAGCTGAGAGCCAACTGGCTTTTTAACTCAAACTGTAGCAGCTCCTGCACTAAGCTCCAGAGGTCCCATGTTTGAGTCCACCCCATCAGCAGTTACACTGGCATGTTTCCTCAAACTAAATGGACGGCTGGCTTCCTAAAATGGAACAGTATAAAATCTGGTGGTGAGCCAAGAGTAACTGCTGGGCTAGCTGAGCACCTCATGCTGGAAGTGGAACAGAACATGTGGTCGAGGTATTGGTGGTAAAATTTCCACCTTAAAGTCCAGTGTTTCATAATAGAATAGTACCACAGGTTGAACCTCTCTAGTCTGATACACTCTTGTCCAGCAACATCTGTGCTCTGCCATGATTTTAATTAGGTGGATGACCACTTATCATGGGTGTAGCCAAGTTTCTCACACTCCCATAAAGTTTGTTTCCAGCCACCAGTCCTGGCTCTCAGTGTTCTGTGCTGTTATTTAGCTGTAATTTACCCCAAATGTCTTCTAAGAGCCCAGTAAGCAGTGGACGTGTTGGGAGCTCTGAAGATGATGGAGAGAGGCTGTTCTGAGTGGTGACCTATGGCAGAACAAGGAGTAATGGTCTGAAGTTACAGAAGGAGAGGAGTAGGTTGGATATTAGGAAAAATGGCTTCACCAGGAGGGTGGTGAAGCACTGGAATGTGTAGCCTAGAGAGGTGGTGGATTCTCCCTCCCTAGAGGTTTTTAAGTCCTGGCTTGACAAGGTCCTGGCTGGGATGGCTTAGTTAGGGTTGATCCTGCTGGAAGCAGGGGGCTGGACTAGATGACCTCTTGAGGTCCCTTCCAGCCCTATGATTCTATCCGTCTATGTAATGCTGCTAGACAATAGTTACCTTCTGTGGTTTGGCAAATTCTCTGGTCTGGTAGCAGTCAGGTCCTGAAGGTGCTAGACTAGAGACGGCCAAGCTGTACTTAGACCAGGAGCAATAGTGTCAAGGGCTGTAATTCTCCTTCCCACCACTCCTGTACTGCAGTCACCCCCAGGTGACAGACAAGGGAAATAGGCAAAGGTAAGTGACTTGTCCAAGGCAAATGCCAGGGGCCCAATCCAATAGCCAGGCCATTTAAATCTCTCTAACTCCAGAGCAGAACCTTCCCTCCCAAACTCCACTCTTTGTGCTGTCCCCACATCAGAACCTAACGAAGGAAGAAGCAGTCCCCTTTGGAGGTAGTTTGGTGCTTGAAGTTCTCAGCACTAGGTATCTGAGGTCCAGCTGTCTATGAGCTAATCCAGCTTTACTGACTGGGCCCAACCCTTGCTGCCTACAGCAGGAGTTGCAGCCGAGTTCAGCCCACAGGACCTGACCCCGCAAGGCTTGCACCTCAGAGGTGGGAGGGAAGCTGTGAAGATCGAAGTACCAGGTTTTAAAAGTCCCGTTCCACAGGAAACATAGTGAGATTGTGATTCTGAACTTCCCCAGTGTCCGTTTTGCGCAACAAGAAATCAAGCCCGAAGGAGTACCAGGAGGCACTCCAGCTGATGAAGGAATTCCACAAGAAGTGCAAGGCTGCTCTGGCAACTTCCAGTCAGGGGATCTGCAAGGAGAACGTGAATATCCCGGAGCCGGGACAAAGCCCCGCTCAGGAAAGATTTGTTGCGATGGAGGAAGGTAAACAAAATTCTCTGCCTCAGGAGATGGAGCACAGCCAGAGCCTTCAACCGTACCTACCCGTGGAGACAAGCTCATCGCGTAGGAACGTAGTGACCTTTGCTTTGTAAGCTCATCCGTGGATGTGCTTTCTAGATCGATTTCTGGAGCTAGTTTCATAACTAGGTTAGTGCATATTTAGTAGCAAGGGTTGAAGATGCAGCACTGTGAGAAGGCTTGTGTTTAACGTGTCCCCTTTGGGGGCTAGTAAAACAGTGCTCACACAAGTCCCTATAGTTACAGCTGCAATTGGTGAAATAAACAAAGAGCTCACGAAACAGGTGGTTAGTTGCTGCTCTGCTGCTGCCAGCTGTGCTGCGTTTGCTGCTGTAACCAGGTTATTCTGAAACAAGGAACCCAGCTGGCTAACACGGTGCAGGTACCAGTCATGCTGCAGTGATTGGCAGGGGCAAGCGTAGCAGAAATCACAGGGCAGTGGCTGCGGATGGGTAACAGCAAGGGTGGCTACAAGACTGGCTCTTCAACCTCATGGGCCCCATAGGTCAGTGATGGCACAGTATGGCCAGCCTAGGGGCGTGCATCCTACATAGTGGTGAAACCAGAGGGATGGGCAACAAATGGAGCTGATTTCACAGGGATTGTGTCAGAGCTGTCTTGTCCATAGGATGGTTCAGGGTGGCCAACCCAGGATCTGTGCTTTGGGGGGGCCCTGCCTCAGTCATCCTATGGGTTGAGCTCAGGGCCGCCTGGGGGATTACCTGGGGAGCCTGGTTCAGGGTGGCAGCAGGGGTCCCCCCTCCCTACTGTGGCACCAGGAGCTGAGCAGGAGTGACCCAGGAGCCTGTTGTCTTCTGCCCGGCTTCCTTCTCCCAGCTGCTGTGCTGTGCTGTGCTTCACGGAAACAGCAGGCAGCCCATTGCCCTGGCCCCAGAGTGCTCCACTTCCCACCACCACGGTGTGTGTGGGAGAGGGGGCCAACCTCTGCTGCTGCCCTGTGCCAGGCCCCCGCATAACCACTGGCTCGTGTTGCTCAGGGGAGGGGACTAGGGGGCGGAGCAGGGCTGGGGCTTAAGGGAAGGGGGTGGAGCAGAGGTGGGAGCTGAGCCAGTGGCAGGTGCGTTGCTCTGGGCCCCATGCCCCCCAAGGGACAGCCCTGGTTGCGATACTACCTTCAGCTCATCTTAACGGAGCATTACTCAACCATTCCTGGATGAGGATTTCTCTTCCCGTGCTCCCCACCATGCCACGTACCCAGATCATTCAGAACCACCAGTAGGGACGCACTTGAGACAAAATATCGAAACACATTTTGCTGAGTAAAATGTTATACAGCAGCGGGTGCATTTTTGGCCTGTTTTCTGTGTCACACCTGTAGTGAAACCCATCGATCAGGTACCTGCTCAGTGCTTGTGTGTCACAGAGGTGGGTTTCCCAGAGCAGCAGGGGACCTGTAGGTGCGAAGTTTCTAAGGCCAGTGCAATGTCTCACATGACTGCTGGAAGCTCAGTTGTAATCGGTCTTTTAGAACAATAGTTACCACCCTTTGCTGCTCATGTGCAAGTACAGCTGCTGCTGAGGTCACCTGGCTTGGAGCAGAGCAATAGTCCCAGGAAAGCGATCTGAAAAAGTTCTGTGTGACTCAGAACCGAGAGTTAAGAAAACAGGGAATGGGCTGTTTCAAAGGCCACTCATCATATTTCAAATGAACACTTCACCCCTCGATTCCAGAGATGCTATGGAAGGGCCAAGGAACACCAGCAGCATCCTTAAGAGTTTCACCCCTTGCTACAGTAGCCAGAGTTGTTACAGAACCTGTTGCTCTAGTCTGCAGTTTCCATTTTCAGCAGTCTGATTGCCTGGATGAGCTGTGTTCATACTGGCTTTGAAGTACTCTGTGAAGCACTCAACAAGTCTCAGGCTTGTTTTACCATAAGGGGCAGATGTATGACCAAAACTATTGCAGGACTTGTGGGGAGTGACTTTTGAGGAAAAGAACCAGTGTTGGCTAAATCCATCCCTGAAGGAATTCTAGGGGAAAACCAGTTACTCACCTCTCCTAACTTGTTCTTTGAGATGTATGGCTCGTGTTTATTCCAAGTAGATGCTGGTGAGCCACGCAGTCATAGGAAGGTGTTTCTGAAGCACTGTTCTAAACATGGCACCATCTCTGGCATGCACAGTCGCTGATGCTCAGTATGAGTTGGTCCACCAGCTCAGATGGTCTTTTCGCTGCCACGAGTGGTCATGTCACCTCAATGTCACCAGCTGCATTTTTCAGACGTGGGGGTCTCCCCCAAATAGACCTCTTTGCAATGCACCACAATAGAAGTGCCAGAGCTTTTGTCCCTTCTGGTCAAACCCACAGCCTGGGTTCTCTAGCAGATGCCGTCCTCATCCCAGGGAAAGGCAACCTGCTACCTGCGTTTCCATCCTTTCCCCTCGGTCACAAGGTCCTGCTCAAAATACAGCAATACAAGGCATCAGTGACTTGTAGCTCCAGCGTGGTCCAGGCCACACTGGTTCACCACATTACTAATCTGTCAATGGACACTCCACTACTTCTGCCTCTGATTCTGGACCTGCTCATGCAGGACCACAGTTGCATTCAGCAACTTCATGCTCTTCCTCTCAGGCAGCAGAAACCCTCCCACTCAGGCTGCGTATCTTGCCCAGTGGAAGAGGTTTTTCCATCTGGTCTTGTCAAAGGGGCATTCAGCCACTGGAAACCTTCACTCCATGTTTTTCTGGGCTACCTTTTTCATGTAAAACAAGGTCGGGCAGTTGTTTTGCTAAGAGTGCATTTGGAGGCCATTTCAGTCTTTCACCCAGGTGTGGGGGAGGAGAGGGGCCGCTCTTTGTTTATGGATCCAGTGGTAGCCTGGACACACTTTACGCCCAATTGACAATCAGTTCCCCAATGGGACCTCAACGCTGTGCTGTCTAAATTAATGGGAGCCTCCCTTCCCTTGGGCCTCTAGTAACCGGCTTCCCTCTCTGGCTTGGAAGTTGGTGTTTCTAATGGCTGTCACATCAGCCAGAAGGGTATCTGAACTCTAAGCTTTCACATCAGAACCCCCATGTAAGACATTTTATAAAGACAAGGTTCAGCTCTGACCGTACCCAGCTTTTTTGCCTAATATGGCTTCACATTTTCATGCAATCTGGGCCTTTTTCTGCCTGTTTTTTTATCCAAAGCCGCATGGGTCTGACAGAGTGCTCACTTCGCTCTCCGGATGTCAGGCATGCCCTTGCTTTCTATCTGGAGCACACTAAACCCTTCAGGAAATCTACTGCACTGTATGTTTCCGTTGTGGACAGGATAAAGGGCCTCCTGCTCACCTCCCAGAGGATTTCCTCTTGGATCACAGTTTGTATTGGGACTTGCTACAGCCTCGCCAAAATACCGGTTCATCTGCTGACGCTACACTCCAACCAGTGCAGGCTTCATCTACTCCATTTCTTGCCCATGTATCTACCCAGGATATGTGCACAGCGGTGACTTGGTCTTTGGTCCGTATATTGATATCTCACTACACCTTTTATTAGCACGCCAGAGATGCTGCTGCCTTCAGAAGAGCAGTGCTTCCGTCAGCAACTCAGTGATCTCCGACCCGTCCCAAGTAACTGCTTGGGAGTCACCTACTTTGGAATTGACACGAGCAATCACTCGAAGAAAAAATGGTTACTCACTTCTCGCAATTCCTGTTCCTCAGAGGTGCAGTTTATGTCCATTCCGAGACCCACCCGCCTTCCCTCTGTCAGAGTTATCCAGCAAGAAGGAATTGAACGGAGGGGAGGGTGAGCAGTGGACGATATACAGCATCATCACAGCACCACTCCAAGGGGCTTCGCAGCCAACCAGGTACTGCTAGGGGAAAAGCCTTCCAACAGCTGTGCATGTGGTGCACAAACACCTACTTGGAATCGATCTGAGACATCATTCGAACAACTTGGGCTGATTTTGTCTGAACAAAATCTAAAACGCTGATCATTTGGGCCCTACCAAATTCATCAGCATCAAAAACACATCATAGACGGGTGTCTCCTACTTTACCCTGTGCTCCGCAGCTTTCTCCTTGACTGTCCTTGTTCTCACATGTATTTTTATTTGTGATTGTACCCTAGCCCTGCCTCTGCTCCCACTGACTGTAATAAGAGCAGAGTAAGACTTTGGAAAATGCTAGCCTTGCGATAGGTAACAGCCACACGACCCATCTCCACTCCAAGGGACAGTGTCTCACAGCAGTTCAGCTCTTCTCCTGTTAGGAAGGAGAGGGGGACTTACATCCACCCGCAACTTCTTGCTCTTCTTAACAGTGTCATTGAACCAGTCCAATGCTAGTTCCACCCTCAGGGCTCCCATCTGTCACTTACCAAGTGCATGCCCAGCATTTCTTTCTGGCACGGGCCAGATGGTTACTTTGGGACATGAAGCTGTTATAGCAAATGAAGTTTCAACAGCTGTTTTCCTGCATACCATTCCCCAACACACATCTTTAAGGGGGCTGGGACAGGTTAGAACAGACACTGGGATGGGCTTGCTAATTTTCATGTTTTGCAACTTCAGAAAAAAAAAACAGGTAATTCACTGCAAGAACTTTGTTTTATTCTATTTAACGTCTGTCTGCCTTCCACCTGGGATTCATGCCCTTTTCTCTGCTGTTAAAATGTACAAGATGTACAACTGACACAGTTGTAGTCTGGGAATTTTTCACTCTACTTCAAATAACAGAAGCCACAGTATGATAGTACCATACCTCCACGTTATTTTACCCACACATTATGCACATGCAAGTAAATAAGCTTTCAGTAAACTCTGATGTGATTTATAATGTTCTGATGAAGCCACAGTGGTTCAGCTGAGACCCTAAATGACCTTTGTCTTTTACTGCACTGGTTTTTGAACAGCAAGTTGAGGATACACCATAGCACAATAATTTAAAGCGTATTGGAAAAAATGTAGCAACATCTATATTTGTTTTACAGTTTGACAGGAAACACCAGAAAACCAGGCATACACATGATCCCATCAGGTAAAGGTTTTTTCTTTGCATAGTGAAGAGCTAATTCGATATCTGTTTGATGCACTGCAGTATTTTAAAGATGGGGGACGAAAAAAGTTTGCATCAAACATAGACAGAGATCACTCTGGCTTCTGAGCTACAGCTCAATCAACAGACATGACGCAGTTTTGAGCTCAATGTGCAGATTTACCAAAGATCCCATGGAGCTAGAGCAGTGACTTTCTGGACCTTTGTGTTCACTTGCAATAGTTGAACAAGGAATGGTCTTCAGTTGTCAGCTCTCCTCCCCTTTAAAAATTGGAAAGGATAGGATTGGATGAAATATCTCCCCACTGCATAGGACAAGTCCTTATCAACCTTGCACTTGAAAACTATGAGATGGCAATGGGGTCCTGGAAGTCCAACAGAGGGGCTAGCTCCTTGACACACGGCTAAAGGCCAGGTTTTAAAATCAGTTCTAGTCTTTAAGGCTTCAATTTCTCCCTTGTTTTCATTGACAAAGCACAAAGAAGCACTTGTTTCAGCGGTACTTCTAGACTAATCCATGCTGTGTGTACAATACCATTTGAAGAAAAAATACTGATAATATAGGACAGTGTTACACAATCATCTTTTGGCACTTTTCCTTCATTTGTTTACTGATGTCTGTGGTCCCTTCCCCTTCCCCCTGCAAAGAACCCTAATACACCTTTTCCATGTAAAAAAAATCTACATACAGTCAGAATAGGTTTTGAGTCTTGTGGCATCTTTGGCAGATTCAGTCATTCACCTACAAAATGCAATACCTAACCCCACCCCTCCTGGTCACAAGGAAGTGCAACAAGCAGTGAAATTGTTTAACCAGCAACAGCCCCCACAAGTTGAGCCCCATTGTATCTTACAGGAAGATAGTACAGTGAGACTTTCACATTTTGGAAGAATTTGTACCTGCCTTCACCTTCATGCAAACTGCAGGGATTTGGGTCAATTCCTTTAGATCAGAAAGAAGTAGGGTGCAAAACTATTGCCAAAATAGAGATTTTTTTTTTCTAAATAAAATCTTTTTTGTTTCAGTGTCTCCGTAAGTATGGAGATCTTGGACTCCATCCATGACACTGGTGTCTCCACCAAGGCTGCAGCTTAACGTCTCCTGTGGCATGAGTTACGACAGAGGAAGTGTAAATTTGACCTCTGCATGAGAAGCTGGGAACTTCTGCTGGTTGTATACAGCACGCTATTATTTACCCAGGCATTTCTAGTAAATAATAAAAGCATTGCTCATGTTAAAGTAGCATAACGTTCCAACACATCTCACCTACCACTCAACTCTCGAGTCTCCAGCCGCCCAAGCCAAATGCACATGGAGATGCACAAATTAGGTGTCTGCTCCAACGGTTGATAGTTCATAAAAAGACTCCCACTGACCTCAACAGACTTTGGACCAGCCTGTATGGGCCTGATCCTGCTCTCACTGATTTCAAAGGGAGTAGGATTGCGCCTAGTCTAGCAAATTGGAAACTGCAAGTGCAACTAGACGGAGAATAAAATAGAGATAGAAACTGTAGTTTTCCTTTGAGAAAGGCTAAAATTAACAGACTAGAATCCTACACAATTTTTTGTTGAGAAGTACCCTTTGCAATATTAAAACCAACCCTGCCACACTATATAAAGATGCTACTGCACATGAGCAGTAATGTTCCGTAAAAAAGTGACAAAGATTTTTAGGATCCACAGTTATTCTACATGAAGATCCCAAAATCAAAGGCCTCCTTAAATAAATACCAATGCAATGGATCATACACTATAAGGGCTTTTCTATTAGGGTAAAGACCTGCACCCACTGAATCAGTGAGAGTGCAGAGCCTGGGATTAATCATCTAACAGTGGGCAGAGCAGGGCCCTTTGCATGCATGACCCATAAATAATAAAATATGTAACAGACATTCGAGCATGATTCTTTTCTACCAGGCTATGCTGACTTGAGGAACCACCCTACTGAAGCAATGGCTCCCGCACTTCCACTGAGACACTAAAATAAAAAAAAAATAATAAAGGAAATTAATACATGAAATTAACACACAAACCCCCAAAGTGTTTAAGTGATCTTAAAAACAAGAATAAAAAGGACACTGGCCGAGGTGGGTAGAACTCAAAATCTCGTTCTAAGAAAAGATACATTCAGTTTCTGAAACCCACACGAGTTTCTTAAAAGTTCTTTTGTTTGAAAAAAGCCAGCAGCCCAGCCTCAGAACAAGCCAACACGGGCACAATGTTAAGTAACTGAGTAAGGACGCCTGTTTCAAGGCATTCACGTGGATGGGGAGGAGGGGATGCATCACAAGACTGGGGGGGAAATCAATACAGGTAGATAGTGTAAAAATTTTTCGCTTGGAACAAAATATAGGAAATTCAGGGTAAAAGACTGCTGTTTCACCCTAAATACACTCTAATGCTTGTAAGTACTGATGAGACCAAATTCCACCCTCAGTTACTCTCACCCATGCAAACACACTTACTTCAAGTCAAAGACTCACCAGTTTCCTTCAAATTCACTGCTGGCTTATGAGAGTGCAATGCAGTTCAAGTCACTGGAGCTGTACCTACTTAAATCAGTTGTGCATTTGGCCCAAAGAGGCTGCCAGAGTGTAAATGAGGGTAGAATTGCCTCTCCAAAGAGGACACAATACACAACCCACGAGCTACAACAGTTAGGCACAGCAGTCCAGATCTAAGAGAGTGCAGAAAGCCAGCATCAACTTCCTGGCTTCGTATATTAGTTTAATAGCCAGTAGTTTTTGTGTGTGTTAATAAGAGATATATATTAAGTCATCATTACTACAAGATTTCTCAAAATGAAGGTTGATCTGTTGAAATATAGTATTTAAAATATATAAATTTTATCCATTAAAATATAAGATTTCTTTGTTTAAAAAAAATCCAGTTTAAAGCAGTAAAAAAAAACTTCAGGGTCCTTGTAATTATACGAATAAGTGGCAAGAGGGAGACCAAACCTATCTGTTGCCAGGAAAGCCAGCTATTCATCATCATTTAAAGACGGAAGGAGAGAGTGAAAGACATGGTACAAAAGGTTAATAGGTGAACAATTCAAATCCTTTGACATTAACCTCATTTGTGTGCTGCATTAGCAGAACTTCCCTATCCTCCGCAGGTGAGAGGCAAGGTTAGCCAGTTGATTGGTGCAGTGTGTTTCAGACAGCTCTTTAAAATACCAATGTCACCTGGTACAATGAGCAGCGAGGTATTAATTGACAGACTCATGTTTCTGAGGGGAAACAACATTCCACTGAAAGAAAAGAAGATCCATCGTGTGGAAAGTCAGGATTCAACATGGAGCTTGACATTTCTGAGCCTCTTACTGGTGGTAATCACGGAAATTTTTTCACCCAGGGAAACAATTGGGAAGACACGTTTGAGATGGGAGGGAGAAAAACAGAGGACCCCTGGGAAGGAAGCAGACAGATGAGCATTTAACTGATCTATGCACTGATCCTTGCAATTGATCCAAGAGAGAAAAACTAACACCCACTTCCTGACTTGGGCATGCAGATTTGATCAGCTCAAATGCTGGATGGGCTGCTTAGAACATGGGCCACATGGTGGCACTAAGCACAACAGTGAAAGCTTGTGGGAATACTCACTCTGAAAGGGCTTCATGGGATTTCCAAGCATGGGTATGAGAGCACATTCTCCAGTAGGTAGCACCCAGGGTTCCATTCCCAACTCTACCACTGACTCCCGGCAGCTCTACCACTGACTCTGGACAAGCTGATGGGCTGAAGGGTCAGATGATGGAATGCCACTGTTTTCTGACAGCTCAGTTTGGGAGATTTAGGGCCACTCATTTTAAAAGTGCCGAGGACCCACAGCTCTCAGTGACTTCAACCAGAAATGGAGGCACCCAAAAGCAACAGCTGCCTTTGAAAATTACGTTTTGTGCCTCACTTGATATATGTAAAAAGTGAAGATAACGGATACTTACGGCTACAAGACACTTTGAAACCTCTGAGTAAATAGTGCAATAAGTGCTGAGTTTATTACTGTTACCGTGGTGCACACATTCCCCTACCCAAGCGTGACCGATTTACGTCACACGAGCCAGGATTACAGAAGGCTCCCACGCTGCCAATGTCACATGGATTTATGTGGTTGGGGAGGAGGGGAAAGGCTCTCTTTATTACTTACTGATGCTTCTCTAATGTCTCAATGTCTAATATGAGTAAAACAATGTTTACTGGTTTCACCTTCAGTTCACTAACCCAACCACTGTCTCAGAACACAGGATGGCAAAACCAGCCTCTCTTTGTGGCTAGATGCCACCCATAAAGGATGGGTAGGAAGTAGTTACTTGACCTTTTCTTTATAGCTTTGTCTGTGATACTTCCAATGTCTATTAACTAGTTGTCAGCAATGTATTTTCTGTAAAATCCTTCGTTTGCATATTTCCTCCATTTCATCTGGCCTCATTAAAATAACTTCTAATCTGTGCTAACATTTTCCATTTTCTGTGCCCCTGAAACCATGTTACCGAATCATATCCACTGTTAGTACGTCCATTTGCTCCTTATTTGCTAGGACAAAAAGGAGAAAGCATGACTCAGCCTCACTGTCACAGAGTTTCACTGTTACAAGGTTATGACAAACCCGGGAATTTACGTCACTGTGGTCTGACTTATGATCCATTCACAGCATCTAGCTGCAGTGTAAGGAAAGAGTGAAATGGGCACAGGACTGAAATGTTGGAGAGAAGAGCCTAAATGTGCTTTCAATGCCTAATTTCTGTCTGATGTGATGGTGCAAGTTGGACGTTGGATTTACAATGTTCTTAGCACTGAGCTCCTTCACTCCTGATAGCTCAATGCCTTAGCAAGATGGCCACCACCAGCATTCAACTCAGAAATGTCACCATGTTCAAACACATTTCAAGTACACACGGTGAGGATCATGTGTCTTTCCAATTGATGGAGAAAATGGGAGAGGTGAATTTTGTTTTTAACCTGCAAGGACCCTGGGCTTCAGCATGAACTGGATCTAGAATACCTTACTGTCAAAAAGAAAAAAAAAAAGTAGAAGTGGGTGGAAGTATGACAAGAAAATAGTTCTTCCTACAGGATATTTTCATAAACCTCGTGTCCTCTACAAAAGGCAACGTTGTTCGTAAGTGCTACTTTGCACTTGTAGTGCTCTTTGAACGCAAAAGATATTGATCGACTCTTCCTTTCCGCCTATCCACTATCCTATTTTCACTGTCAAAAATTTGCTGCAGTTGTAAGGCCAGCCTCCTGTCTTCCTCCTCCTGCTGCAGCTTCTCGTCCATCTCCCTCACAAGAGGATCCTCCGTGGCCAAGCCCATCTCGCCAGCTGTCTGCTTCAGTCTTTTAATCGAACCGTTCTGTTCCAAGTGCTTTGTTTTACAGTGTCTCTTGCGTCCCCGTCTCAGGGAAGGTGACTGTTCACCAATAATATTTTCAACAGAATTGCAAGTACCGTTTTGTACGTTGATCAATTCACTATTGTTCAGGTATTTAAGCTGCTTTTTTCCTGCTGTCTTGACCGCAACTCCTAGCACGCTGTTCCCTGGCAGCACTGGGTTGACTCCAATTATTCTAGTCATTATTTTTGCCCCAATGCTGACACAAGATTTGTCCAGATATGAATTTGTTTTTATTTCAGACACATCTGAAACTTGAGTATTCAGAGAGATTCCATTTGCCCTTGTTTCTGGTTCCGAGGAATTGCCACCCGTCATTAAGGGCAGTGAGACAGTTTTCTTGATACCAGTCCATTCGAGCTCCATGTCACTGATAGAAGGGAAATAATCAAACTCTGTGTTTGTGTGCACCGCAGCATCAGGTGGAATTTGATCATTTAACATTCGTGGCTGCTCTTTAGTAGAGTTAGCACTGTCCTCTCCTGTCTCTGAAGCCAGAGATGTAAGGGTAGCTTTAGAGAAAGTCTTTTTAATTTGGCGCTCCTGGAATATTTGCTCCCACTTTTTCAGGATTCTGGGACTAGCTTCATAGGTGGTTGGTTTCTGCAGGCTTCGGGTCAGGTTCCTTGGAGTAGATTTTATAATCAGAGGACTCAAGACTTTGCCATCGGGTAGCCTCTTTGGAGGAGTACATGGTGAGCAGACTATAGGCTTGAAATGATTGAGCTCTTCTGAGATACTGTCATTGCTCTCAGGGCTGATGGATCGCTCCGGCTTGTGCAAGATGGAAAGTGATGAAATGGAGTTGAAAACCAAGCGCTTTTCAGCAGTCAAATCTGGGGCAGAGAGGCAGCGATTGTTTTGGGTGGATGACAAAACGCCAACAATAGGAGTTGATGTACTTGTTATGGAGGTAACCTGTAAGATAAGTCATCAGTTTAGAAAGTTTTGTCAAAAGTTTGATCAAAATAGAAGTCCCAGAGCAGTGTTCCCTGTAAGCTAAGCGCTTGCGCAGCCACCCAGGAGAAATTCAGGTGCTGCCCAGCTAATTAGCAGAGCACCCACAGCCACTTACAGCTGACAGCATGTATTTCTACTGGTGGTGCACATCAGCATGTGCCTTGGTGCATATAATAAAATTTATTCTGCCCAGGGATGGAAAAAATTAGAGGGAACCCTGTCCCAGAGTAAGAATAAAATGGATGACTCTGTAGGAGAACAGTACAGCCCGTGGATCACTTAAACCATGGGTGTCCAACCTTTTGGCTTGCCTGGGCCGCACTGAGTGAAGAGGAATTGTCTTGGGCCGCATATAAAATATATAATGTAGTTAATGTATATAAATCACATAATAATGTTAAAAGTTTACGATCTTGTGGGGCCGCATTACTAGCTGTCCAGGGCTGCACGCGGGCCGCGGGTTGGACACGCCTGACTTAAACAATTTACTAGACAAGTAGTTCTTAACTTTTTAGGCATCTGTACCTGTTTATCAGGCCAAGATGCCACCGTCTTGCTCTCTGGCCAATGATTTCCTTATCCTTCCACGTTAAAAATGACTACCCAGCCCCTGGGCTAGGCCCTACAGCCCTGCCTGCCTTCTATTCAGCTGGGCACATTCTACTATGGAAGGAAATCTGGGGTGCCCAAGATCTTGCAGCAATTCAGAAGGTGGTGAGAATGCTGTCTGAGGAAGATGGAATGACCGCAGTTGGCTAGAGTGCATTGAACAGCTCCACAGATTATGAGGGTGCACCAGAACCTAGCAGAGGCTGGATCCCAAATTCACCCTTAGCACTAGGGCTGTGCTTGGGACATCAAAGGACTGGACAATGGCTAGTCAAGGCAGTGGCAAAAGCTAGAAGCACAGGAACAAAGAGAGGCTGATACCCACAGAATTAGACTAACTCAAGAAAAATGTGCCAAGGAACATGAGGAATTCTCCATCACTGGCAATGTATAAATCAGGGTTGGGTGTTTTCTTAAATAATCTGGTCTAGGACTTTTTAGGGGAAAAGGGTGGGCAAGGGGGAGAGGAAATCCTATGGCTTGTGTTACACATGGGGTCAAACTAGATGATCACAATGGTCCCTTATGGCCTTGGAAGCTAGGGCACAGCAGGAATGAGCTGCCGGGGTGCACTATTTGTAGCATGTAAACTCAGACGTTTTCTTGTCATCAACTGATTTATACTAGATGTCTGATCCAGGGCTCAACACACACTTACTACAAGAAGCAGAGAGAAAAGGCTAATTGGATGACATGGAGTGGGTCTTCCTTTTACATTATCAGCATACTCAGCATGTTTTCCAGTTTGCTAGTGATTAAACAATGCAGCTGGCAGCTGACACGCCTTCAAAGCAACATGGCCAGCCACGTTCAAAGCCATTTCTAACACTGTCACATTTAGAAGCACAAGAGCACACAACTACAAATAAGACAGGAAAAAAACTATACACACCAATGCAAACGACATTTGTCTTTTTCAAAGTCAAGATGACGGGATGTGGTGGGTAGCCTCTGGCCTTTCTTTGAGCAGCTTACAGAGAGGTGGATTTTTAACAAGTTTATGTCTCTGGAGTTAACGCAGATTGTGAAACACCCTTTTAGTGCAGGACTTGTTCTCCAGGCAAGTCTGCTCACAGTCTACCTGAAAATACCTTTGTCATGGGAAGGCCTTATTCTAGTTTCAGCCAAACAACATCTAACTTGCATGGAAGTTAGATTAGGTCATCTAAGAATCCCATGACTGTGACCTCAGAGGTCTAAGGTACCCTGCGCCTTGTCGGTCAGACCATTCACATCTTCCTAGCTGGACCTCCTGAAGATCTCCCCATCTTGCAAGTAGGATTCCCCACCAAAATGGCTGCCCAAGGGTTCCTCAGGTTTCTGACTGTTGTTGGATTTCTAGCATGATTCCCCCCCATCTTGTAGCATGGAGCTGAAGGGAAGGGGATTGCGTGCAGAAAGCGGGGGGGACAAATGCAGGCAGAAGAGAGATGGGAAAATAGGGCCTCCAACAGAGCGGCGGGGAAGGAGCCGGGGGCAGGTGGGAGGTGAGGCGGCAGCAAAGAGGGCAGTTTCCCTGAAGTCTTGTGACTGAAAACGTCCTGCGGCTCCAGCCACGACTGCTGCTACTGCTATTGCCGCAGTGGCTGGAGCCCATAGCCCCTTTAAATTGCCACTTGAGCACCTCACCATGCACCTGTGAGGCCTGGAGCTGAGGGGCCAGTGTTGTGCTCAGGGCAGCATTGAGGCCTGGCTGCCCCAGCCCTGTCCCTTCTGCCCAAGGCTCCACCCTTTCCAGGGGCATGGAACCGTCCCCCCCCCCCCCCCGTCCCGCTGCACACACCTTGCCTGGAGGCGCTCGGAAGGTGTCAGCCCCCTGAGGAGAACAACTTCCTGATGATCTCTGGCCAGACAGGGAGATGTGGAGGAGGAGCCGCGCTCCCCTTTGGAGACTGGAGTGAAGGCTCAGGGACACGTAAGATGTGACAGGAGGGAGGAAGTCTCTGGAGCAAGGGCTCAGACAATGGCTGCAGGGGAGGCCCCAGTTCAGACAGCTGAGAGTGGGGGCAGGCCCTGTCACTGAAGCCCTTTGAAGCATGTTACATCTCCCTCATCTCCTACTCTGGTTCTTGGTGTGACTCACTAAGTAACACTGGGATCACCAGCTCAGTGGCAGCCACTGCTGCGCAGTGCAGGCCAGGCTGCACTGTGTAATGCTGCTGCCAGGTATCAGTAGCCCATAGGCCACAGAAGCAGAAAATGGCTACATGCATGGAGACTGGAGCACAGAGAGTGATCCCATCAATGCTGCTGCTGGGGAGACCAAAGCTTGGGGCTGATGGTGCTGACAGAGGCCTTAAGAGTCCCAGAAATTATGCAAAGGAAGAAGTCTGCCAGATGTGCAGCAGCCTAATAGTTAGGCTGGAACAACTTTTGGGTTGGATTTTCAGAGGTGCATAGTAGCCACAACTCTTACTGGAGCCACAGGCACTCAGCTCCTCTGGAAATCAGAGCTCCTGTTCTCCCTCTGCTGGGCCTGTAGCACCTGCTCACTCACAGAGCTGGATTCAACAAGAGCAAGAGCAGACCTACCGTTCCTACACAGGTGATACTAACCAGCGCTGATGGACAGGAAAGAGTCAGATATCAGGCCAGCAATGTTCACTTCTGTTCCATTTTAAAATGCATTTGAGAGGGGTGGGGGGGGGTGGGATAACTTTTTCCTGAAATACTTTTGGAGGTCGGGTAGAGATGGTTTTTAACATGCCTGAGAAAGATTTATGTTTTTAAAATAACCAGTAATCAGGTTTGAAAAGAAATCTGATTTCCAAATAGGAGGTGTGGTACCCTTCTAATTCCCTGTTACCACACAATGCTAGCAAACAGGCACAGGCATTGTCCATTTTTCCAACAATTACAGATTGACCCTTTGCAGTCCGGCACCGTCAGGACCTGACCAGCGCCAGACCAGAGAATTTGCTGAATCACACGAGGTCGATATTAGCCATGTCTACACGTGCACGCTACTTCGAAGTAGCGGCACTAACTTCGAAATAGCGCCCGTCACGGCTACACGTGTTGGGCGCTATTTCGATGTTAACATCGACGTTAGGCAGCGAGACGTCGAAGTCGCTAACCCCATGAGGGGATGGGAATAGCACCCTACTTCGATGTTCAACGTTGAAGTAGGGAACGTGTAGTCGTTGCGCATCCCGCAACATCGAAATTGCGGGGTCCTCCATGGTGGCCATCAGCTGACGGGTTGAGAGACGCTCTCTCTCCAGCCCCTGTGGGGCTCTATGGTCACCGTGTGCAGTAGCCCTTAGCCCAGGGCTTCTGGCTGCTGCTGCTGCAGCTGGGGGTCCGTGCTGCATGCACAGGGTCTGCAACCAGTTGTCGGCTCTGTGGATCTTGTGCTGTTTAGTGCAAGTGTGTCTGGGAGGGGCCCTTTAAGGGAGCAGCTTGCTGTTGAGTCCGCCCTGTGACCCTGTCTGCAGCTGTGCCTGGCACCCTTATTTCGATGTGTGCTACTTTGGCGTGTAGACATTCCCTCACTGCGCCTATGTCGATGTGGTGCTGCGCAACGTCGATGTTGAACATCGACGTTGCCAGCCCTGGAGGACGTGTAGACGTTATTTGTCGAAATAGCCTATTTCGATGTAGGCTTCACGTGTAGACGTAGCTATTGTCCAGCAACATTACCAACACTTCCACCACTCACTGGCCTTGTAAAAGGCTTCTGGAGTAAATTAGAGCTAAATAACAGCACAGAACTCTGAGAGCCAGGGCTGGTGGCTGGAAACAAACTTTATGGGACCATGGGAAACTTGGCCACACCCATAAGTAGACAGCCGACTAACTACAATCATGCCACACCACAGATGTTGCCAGACCAGAATTTGCTGGACTAGAGAGATTCAACCTGTACTTCCAACTTGGACTGACAGTCAGTGGGACTGATTAGCCATACAGATTTATCATCACACCTCTGCTGACACAACAATTTTTTGACAGATAGATAATCGATAGTTACTTGGCGATCATCTATCAATTATCAGCTGTTGCTCCACAGCCTTTGGCAGCATTTCCGTGTACAAACTTCGCCCTCACTGGATGCGATACATTTCCAAACACACCTATACCTTTGCTCTGTTGGCTGGGACTGATCTTTGCCTGCTCTTTGATCGATCTTGAATGGTGTCGCTGCAACTCTGACTCCTTTCCAGCTTGGAGGTTAGGTTCCTAAAAAGCAGGGACGTATAAAACATTACATTGTATATTAACTTAAAAACAACAGATATCATGGCACCATTAAGATGTGTACATAGCACGTTCTGCTTACCTGTGCCAGCTATCTTCGTCATGCAGGAGTAGTGCTAGCCACCAAGAGAGAATCAAGCTTGAACAGGACCACTCTAAGTTACCAGTGCAGGGGGAACTTGGAAGCAGATTGTGACTAATCTGCTTCTTGAGGCACTGCAATTAACACTGCTCTACACCCAGGGCTCATGGCAAGCCACAATTTAGCTCCAAGTAAATACATGACATTGCAGAAATCCTTGTCCTTTCCTACCCAGTATCTCTCACTCGTTACATTTGATGCAACCAATAAGAGCAGAGTTATATTATAAGCTCCTAGGAGCAGGGACAAGCTCTTGGCACCTGTGTTGCGAAGTGCCCTGCATCCTTTTGAGAACATTATAAAGAAACTGTTTTTTAATATATGAATTTCCCATATTGATCTTTATAGTCTACATAAAGAGATGGTAAATATAATGCACTTTACAATATATCCTTCAAAAGACACATATCCAATGAATGTTGAATGGTAACAGAGAGATAGCTGTGTTAGTCTATATACTATCAAAAAAAAGAGCAGTCCAGTAGCACTTTAAAGACTAACAACATAATTTATTTATTTATAAATTATGTTGTTAGTCTTTAAAGTGCTACTGGACTGGTTTTTTATTTTGATATCCAATGAACTAATCCTTAAGAATTCTACAGCAACCGTTGGACAAAGAGATGCTGCTCATGATCAAAGGGTTAGAAAAACTAATTTATGAGAAAAGATTAAAAAACCTGGGCATATTTAATCTTGAGAAAAGGGCAAGGGAGACCATAGAAATCTACAAATACACTAAGGACTGTTATAAAGAGGATGGTGATTGTTCTCCGTGTCCAGTGAAGATAGGACAAGAAGTAATGGGCTTAATCTGCATCAGAGAAGCTTTAGATGTGAACTAGAGTTAATAGTTAAGCACCAGAATAGGTTTCAAGGGAAGTTGTGGAATCCCAGTCACTGGAGCGTTTTAGAAAATGCTGGTGAAACACCTGTCAGGGATGACTTAGGTCCTGTATCAGCATAGGGTCTGGACTTAGTGACCTCTCAAGGTTCGTTCCTACTCTACATATTTCTGGATTCCTGATTATATTTTACCAATGATTCATTATCAAATTTTCTAAAACTCCAAAAAAGCTGTAACTTGTTTTGAGTTGTGGTGACTTTTTGAATTAGATTCAGGTACTTCAGGGCAGCTTATAATAAAAACAACAACAAAAAGGACAAACAGGTACATTCATAATGAATGGCAAGTCTGAACCAAGTTTGTTTCTTACCCTGTCAGGAAGGTAAAAGAATAGGTGCTGCCTTTGGAAACAAAAGCCGACCGATGCGTGTGTTTGCACTGGAATGGTTCTTCATTCTCAGAATCCGACAGGCGTTCAGGAAACTGAAGTTAAGAAAGGAGGAATCAGCTGGCAAGCACATAAGAGTCACTCAGGAAATAGTTTTGCCAGGGGAAATTGTCTCCAAAAAAGCCCATACAGTGGTTACGTGTGAAATGTGTAAAGAACAGACTGTGCATGCCAACTGGTGTGTATGGTCATAAATCTATTAACTTGCCTTGGGCTACAGCAATTTGGATCTTCTGAAGAATGGCCCAACATTTCTACCACTTGCAAAAAAATGAACTCGCATGCAGCTGTGGTTCTGTGACAAAAGTTTCATTATCAGGACTCAGAGCCCAAAGCAAGTCATCCTGAAAATGGCACTAAAAGAAGGGTGTATCTACACAGCAAGTTTTTTCAGAATAACGGCTGCTATTCCAAAATAACTTTGTAAACGTCTACACAATGCAAATGCTATTTCAAAATAATTCTGAAACAGTGACTGGCTTATTTCCAATTCGGTAAACCCCATTCTATGAAGAATAGCACCTATTCCAAAATAGGTATTTTGGAACAGAGGCTGTGTAGACAGAGAATAGGGGCTATTTCAAAGCAAGTAATAGTGCATCCAGAGGCTCTAATCTGAAATAGCTCTGTTGTGTGTGGACGCTCTATTTCAAAATAGCTGAGCGTTACTTCAATATCTATTATTTTGAAATAATCTATTCCAGTACAGCTCTTCCAGAATAGCTTTTCCGGAATAGCTTATTCCAAAATAACACTGCTGTGTAGACATAGCCTAAGGGATCAATAGTTCAATATCAGCATAACTTTTTACATGGTACTTTCCATGTAGCCTATGACTGATATGGTCAAAAGCCAAGCTAAACAAGAAGTCATGCTCCCATATATTCTTCTCATGACTCATACTACACAAATTTATATTTCTACCTCATGACTCATATTACATAACTTTGTATTTCTACAAATATTATATGTGAGTGAGAAAGAAAGAGGAGACATGCGATTGTATGGTTTTCTATACAGCTTTTATCACCACATTTTAAATAGTCACATTATTCAAAAGTGAGGAAGCCAAAACTGAGTTAAACAGGTCACTCCAAATGACAGCAATAAAAACATCATTCCACACCATCCTGTATTCTGCTTATCTCACATTTATTACAGGTAGCTAGTTTAGGAATGCTTTTGACAGTTTTTAAAAAGTTCCTGGGACTGTCTCTTGCATTCCTTCTCCTGTAGACCCAGGTGTCTTAAGCACTATGGAAGCCAAATATACACAGAAGAATTAATCAAACCTCTACAAGATTACCTAAGGTATGTTTTGTGTAGCTAAAAATATCACAACTGGACAGTCTGGTACCTCAGGTCCTTCTAGGGCTAGAAACAATTCAAGTAAGTTGTACTGGGAAGCTACTGCTTCCAATGACATACAACTCTCAGTTTCAGCTGTGCAAGAGTGGGAGACATTGAAATAGGTAATGTTTTATGTCCAGAAAATTGATTACTGGTACAGAGATTGAAGTCCATCAGTCCTGAGTAGGTTTAAATACGATAAATTTCGGGAAGGAACAGTGCAGTATATACTTACAAATTCTTGATTCATTTTAAGAATTATTGGGTCATCTTTTTTTTGCTGTTCTTCCATTTTTCTTTTTCCCACTTCCATGTCTTCGAGAATTAGCTTGTGGATCAGATCCTCAGATGCTTTTTCGTCTTGTAATTTTTCTTCCCTCATCTAGCAATAAAACAACAAAGGAGACAACATACTTGGATAAAAAGATTTAATTCAGGCAATATGTTTATTGAATTGAACATGGAACTGGGATCCACAAAAACCTGCATTCTATTCAAAGTTTCTGACAGTCATGCACTGGAGAAAAATCACTTAATCCAGGTATGTGCCTCAGTTTCCCAATCCATAAACTGGCCCAACACTTACCTCACAGGAGTATTCTGAGGCTGCTTCTGACAGGCGTTTTGACAATTACACACTACATGAATACCACTGTTCAAATTTTAATCTGGAATTGTTCCACTGCATCAGTTTGTAAAAAGCACAACAACAAATAGTTCCATCTACTTTAAGAGAGCCATTTATATGTGATCCTACAACAAAGATGCAATCTGGAAACATGCAATACACACACACACACAAAACCCCCTCTCACGCAAAGACAGGTTTCGGTTTTGCCCTTCAAAGGAATTGTAACAAAGTATATTGTTTGTTAGATACACTGGCAGCATCCTTTTAAAGTTAATCTTCACAAAGGTGACACTGCTGTCTCCCACACCCAGTATTGGGGATTTACAGATGAATGCTGGCAGGAATTTACATTCTCTTCCTGGGGGCATTCTGCATCACAAAATTAAAAATCCTGCACACGTTTTTATATTCTGCAAATGTTATTTGCCAGAGAAAAGCAAAGGCACCAGTACAGCAGAAGGGAGAACAGGCCACTGGTGGAAGATACTCTGCAGCTCCCTCCCCGACCGCTCCAGGGCATAGAATCATAGAATCATAGAACACTAGGACTGGAAGGGGCCTTGAGAGGCCATCGAGTCCAGTCCCCTGCCCCGACGGCAGGACCGACCACTATCTACACCATCCCTGATAGACATCTATCTAATCTGTTCTTAAATATCTCCAGCGAGGGAGATTCCACAACCTCCCTTGGCAACTTATTCCAGTACTTGACCACCCTGACAGTTAGGAACTTTTTCCTAATGTCCAACCTAAACTTCCCTTGCTGCAGTTTAAGTCCATTGCCTCTTGTTCTCTCCTCAGAGGCCAAGAAGAACAAGTTTTCTCCCTCCTCCTTATGACACCCTTTAAGATATCTGAAAACCACTATCATGTCCCCCCTCAATCTTCTTTTTTCCAAGCTAAACAAGCCCAATTCTTTCAGCCTTTCTTCATAAGTCATGTTCTCCAGACCTTTTATCATTTTAGTTGCTCTCTCTGGACCTTCTCTAAGTTCTCCACATCTTTCTTGAATTGGGGTGCCCAGAACTGGACACAATATTCCAGCTGAGGTCTAACCAGCGCAGAGTAGAGTGGTAGAATGATTTCTCGTGTCTTGTTCACAACACACCTGCTAATGCATCCCAGAATCATGTTTGCTTTTTTTGCAACAGCATCACACTGTTGACTCATATTTAACTTGTGATCTACAAGAACCCCTAGGTCCCTTTCTGCTGTACTCCTTCCTAGACAGTCTTTTCCCATTCTGTATGTGTGAAACAGATTATTCCTTCCTAAGTGCAGCACCTTACATTTATCTTTATTAAACTTCATCCTGTTTACTTCATATCATCGACTCAGCAGTAAGACAGCACTCAACCCTGAAAGAGGGCAATGACCGGGCCTAGCCCTGACACACCTCAGGGCCCTGCCCCTCTGTGTCAGTGTGTGAGCAGGCAGGTTTATGAAGGCAGGACTAAAATGTGGAGAAGAACAGTGTGAGGGGATCTAGGTGCAGGTTGAGGGGGTTCCTTATGCAGCAATCTTGGTGCAGGCAGCTCTGTCAGGGATCTGGCGGCACAGGAGTTTATTATTTGTGGGGGTTCTGGGTGCAAACTCTGCTGCTGAGCTCTATCCAACACACGCTCTCCAACAACCCTCAGTCAGACCCCTGCACAGAGTCCCATTACTACTGCACCAAGGGCTCTCTTAAAGGCTCAAACCTCAAAAAGCACTTAACAAAAACATACATTTTTTAAAATTATCTATTTCATGACTTTTAGTCCGTTCTCATGATTTTCCTGAGGAACTGGAGGAGGTTGACTTATGATTTTTAAACATTTTTCTAAAGCACTCTGACTTAGCAGCACAAGTCTGAAAATCAATCACAAGTCTGAAGTCCTTCTGAAACTCCCTCTCTGAGTGGAGTGCCCAAAGTCTGGGGTGGGAGAGCATTTGACAATAAACAGTAAAAATCTGCCAATGGGAACATAGTAGTTGTTCTTTAAACCCACACTGCAGCTCTACAGTACTTTTTCTATTCTCATGCTTCCTTCTCCTGAGTGATGTCCTCCTTCTCAGCCAGCACTTCTAGATTTGGTCTAGGACAACATGAAAATAAAGCCTTTGAGCAGTGGATTTTTTTCCCAGTTTCTAGACTTCTCCCACTTTTGGTGTATCCCCAATGCTTGCAACGTCACCAAAATCTTGTCCCTACAGGTCAACTCCAGCAAGTAACCTGATGGATTGTGATGATTTAGTCATTATTTAACAAAACTGTTCATTCCACCTACAACATTTTAACTGCCATAATTTCAGATTCCTTTGTTAGTCAGTTGGTGGTGTAACCTCGCATGGCTATCCAGGTGTTTTTAGTTTACAGGACAAATGAAATTAGTGAAACAACATGCTAAGAACTGTAATGCATGCAAAAATACTTCTGAGTGAAAAAGCATAATTTTAATGTAGAACATTTCTTAACATAATAGTGCATAAATATTTAAATCAGTGTAAACAAGTGCGCTAAATGCTTTGGAGATAAGCACAAAGATCCCACCTTGAAGAGTTTACTCTACAGCCAAATCCTGCAACTGTATCTGTGTACACAGAATCCAAACAAAGTTGTGGGGAGCCCCACACAAATTTCTCATTATAGAATTTAAGTGTAGCTAGGCAATACACAAACATTGGATTTGCGGGGGAGCAGTAGGGGGTGGAAAAAAGGGAGGGCAGAAACAGGAGCAAAAACTGCATGACCAAATGCTGAAGCTGGGGTTGAGGGTACATTTTTCAATGCATGGTTTGTTAATACTTCTCAGGAGATGATTAAAATAACTGGTCTGAGTAATTCAGAATCTTGCTACAGGACTTGCATTAAGTCTTTATTCAGTTATGGGAAGAATGAATTAAAGAGATTCTGCTTATTGTTTTGCTATGGGACACATAAGTCCTGTACGCATGATTTAAGTAGGGATAAATAAACCAGGATTTTTAAAAGTTATTTTGGGCAGTCTGTCCAAAATCCTCTCCACATCTTCCATCCCTTCTCTTTTCCCCCAGAATATGTAGAAAGATGTATGGAATTATCTGTTTGCTTCCCAGTCAATATTATATTTGGATTTTATTTTAACATTCAGGTATAGTGAAAAGCAAGAATATCAGCTCGCTAAAACAAACAGTATGGCCTAGTTTACATTATGCTCCCTGTCAACCAAAGATATGCAACTTCAGAAATGTGAATAGCGCAGCTGAAGTCAACATACTAACTGCAATGTTTTTCATGCAGTAAGGTCGGTGGAATCTGCATTCCCATCTACTTTGCCTACTGTTCTCATCCTGGTGGAGTACTGGAGTCGACAGGACAGTGCTTGAAGGTTGATTTATTGTGTCTAAGCAGACACAATAAATTGAGTGCCAGTGGATCGACAGCAGCAGCATCAGTCCATGGTGTAGTGAAGATCAGGCCCCAGAGGTGCAAACGTAACTTCCATCAATAGCTAATACTCAGGGCTGTCTTCTTTGGATATCAACAGTTCTACATAAATCTTACTGTTTTCTTTTGTATCTCTTGTTGACAAATACTTTTTGTGCTCTATTTTGGAGGTGTTATTCAATAGCACATTTGTACAAAGATAATTGAGAACTTTATTTCCATTTGATTTGGATGGATGCAATGTTCGCCCTATAGTATAAAAGTCTGCAAGTCAACAGCTCCAAATTTGGCATGGTAGTGATTCTCTGTGTACCATTCCCCAGATGTACCAATTTAGATGTACATGCTTCTGCAACTAGCAGATTTCCCTAATCCTACACCTCTCCCCCCAACCAAATAAATACAAAACAAAACAAAACAAAAAAGTCCTCCACTGCAGAAATAACCTATATCCAAGGTGTCCGACCAGTTCTGAATCATTAGCTACTATGGGGCAACTGCTATAGTGAACTAGTTGCATTGCTCCAAAAATATACTCCTTGTTCAAGCCCACTACTCACATGTGGCTAGTGGTTAATGTGTTGGACGTTACAGACCTACATTCAATTAATGGTAGATTGCCTTGGAATTGAGACACAAAATACATAAAGATAATGTTTCTACTAATATTAATGTATTTAAAACTTTTTAAGGGTAAATTGTTTTGTTTCAATGCAAACCGTCCTTTGAAGTATTTACAGCAAACACTGTACTAAGGCATGAGGAAAACAAAAAATTAAACAGACTAGCTTACTGGTAACACTCAGTTTATGAGAAATACCAAAAGCAGATCCTAGAAGTTTCAATTTTGATAATCTCAGCTGTTATTAGTAATTATAAGTGCCAACATTTATTTTAACTTAGCTGTATCCTTTTAATATTCTAGAGGCCTTATCACTATGCTCAAAGAATAATCCTTTGCAAGTACAGGTTGAACCTCTCAAATCTGGCATTCTCTTGTCCAGCAACATCCGTAATCTGGCATAAGAACATAAGAATGGCCATACTGGGTCAGACCAAAGGTCCATCCAGCCCAGTATCCCGTCTGCCGACAGTGGCCAATGCCAGGTGCCCCAGAGAAGGAGAACAGAGGACAATGATCAAGTGATTTATCTCCTGCCATCCATCTCCTGCCCTGGTACTGAAGGCTAGGGCACCATACTTTACCCCTGGCTAATAGCCATTTATGGACCTAACCTGCAAAAATTTATCGAGCTCTTTTTTAAACCCTAATAGAGTCCTGGCCTTCACAGCCTCCTCCGGCAAGGAGTTCCACAGGTTGACTGTGCGCTGTGTGAAGAAAAATTTCCTTTATTAGTTTTGAACCTACTACCCATCAATTTCACTTGGTGTCCCCTAGTTCTTGTATTATGGGAAAAGGTAAATAATTTTTCTATATTCACGTTCTCCACACCATTCATGATTTTATATACCTCTATCATATCGCCCCTCAATTGCCTCTTTTCCAGACTGAAAAGTCCCAGTCTCTCTAGCCTCTCCCCATATGGGACCTGTTCCAAAACCCTAATCATCTTAGTCGCCCTTTTCTGAACCTTATCTAATGCCAATATATCTTTTTTGAGGTAAGGAGACCACATCTGCACGCAGTACTCAAGATGTGGGTGTACCATAGTTTTATATAGGGGAAGTATGATATCTTTTGTCTTATTATCTATCCCTTTTTTAATAATTCCTAACATCCTATTTGCTTTACTAACTGCCGCTGCACACTGCGTGGATGTCTTCAGAGAACTATCCACTATAACTCCAAGATCCCTTTCCTGATCTGTCGTAGCTAAATTTGACCTCATCATGTTGTACGTGTAATTTGGGTTATTTTTTCCAATGTGCATTACCTTACACTTACCCACATTAAATTTCATTTGCCATTTTGCTGCCCAATCACTCAGTTTGCTGAGATCTTTTTGTAGTTCTTCACAATCCCTTTTGGTTTTGACTGTCCTGAACAACTTGGTGTCATCTGCAAACTTGGCCACCTCACTGCTTACCTCATTTTCTAGATCATTGATGAACAAGTTGAACAGGATCGGTCCCAGGACTGACCCCTGGGGAACACCACTAGTTACCCCCCTCCATTGTGAAAATTTACCATTTATTCCAACCCTTTGTTTTCTGTCTTTTAACCAATTCCCGATCCATGAAAGGATCTTTCCTCCTATCTCATGACCGCCTAATTTACATAAAAGCTTTTGGTGTGGGACCGTGTCAAAGGCTTTCTGGAAATCTAGGTATATGATGTCCACTGGGTGCCCCTTGTCCGCATGTTTATTAACCCCTTCAAAGAATTCTAATAGATTAGTTAGACACGACTTCCCTCTGCAGAAACCATGCTGACTTTTGCCCAACAATTCGTGCTCTTCTACGTGCCTTGCAATTTTATTCTTTACTATTGTTTCTACTAATTTGCCTGGTACTGATGTTAAACTTATCGGTCTATAATTGCCAGGGTCTCCTCTAGAGCCTTTTTTAAATATTGGCGTTATATTGGCCGTTTTCCAGTCATTGGGTACCGAAGCGGATTTAAAGGATAGGTTACAAACCTCTGTTAATAACTCCGCAATTTCACATTTGAGTTCTTTCAGAACCCTTGGGTGAATACCGTCTGGTCCTGGAGACTTGTTACTATTCATCTTATCAATTAACTCCAAAACCTCCTCTAATGTCACTTCAATCTGGGAGAGTTCCTCAGATTTGTCACCTAAAAAGGCTGGCTCAGATTTAGGAACCTCTGTAACATCCTCAGCCGTGAAGACTGAAGCAAAGAAATCATTTAATCGCTCCGCAATGGCACTGTCTTCCTTGATCGCTCCTTTTATATCTTTCTCATCCAAGGGCCCCACTGCTTTTTTAGCGGGCTTCCTACTTCTAATGTATTTAAAAAACATTTTACTATCGTTTTTTGAATTTTTGGCTAGCTGTTCCTCAAAATCTTTTTTGGCTTTTCTTTCTACATTATGACACTTAATTTGGGAGTGTTTGTGTTCCTTTCTATTTAACTCACTAGGATTTGACTTCCACTTTTTAAAAGCTGCCCTTTTCTCTCTCACTGCCTTTTTAACATGGCTGTTAAGCCATGGTGGTTCTTTGTTAGGTCTCTTACTGTGTTTTTTTATTTGGGGTATACATTTAAGTTGGGCCTCTAGTATGGTGTCTTTAAACAGTTTCCATGCAGCTTCCAGGGATTTTAGTTTACTTACTCTACCTTTTAGTTTCTGTTTAACTAGGTTCCTCATTTTAGTGTAATTCCCCTTTTTGAAATTAAATGCCGGAGTGTTTGACCACTGCGGTGTTCTTCCCAACACAGGAATATTAAAAGTTATTATATTGTGGTCACTATTTCCAAGCGGTCCAGTAACAGTTACCTCTTGGACCAGATCCTGTGTTCCAGTCAGGACTAGACTGAGAATTGACTCTCCCCTTGTGGGTTCCTGTACTAACTGCTCCAAGAAGCAGTCATTTAAGGCATCAAGAAGTTTAATCTCTGAATCCCGTCCTGAGGTGACATGTACCCAATAAATATGGGGATAATTGAAATCTCCTATTATTACTGTGTTTTTTATTTTGATAGCCTCTCTAATCTCCCTTAACATTTCAGCATCACTATCACTGTCCTGGTTAGGTGGTTGGTAATATATTCCTAATGCCATATTCATATTAGAGGAATGAATTGTTATCCATAATGATTCTATGGAACATTTTGATTCCTTTAGGACTTTTGCTTCATTTGATTCTATATTATCCTTCACATATAGTACCACTCCGCCACCCGCACGACCTGTTCTGTCTTTCCGATATAATTTATATCCCGGTATGATAGTGTCCCACTGATTGTCCTCATTCCACCATGTTTCTGTGATGCCTATTATGTCAACTTCCTCCTTTGATATGAGGTACTCCAGTTCACCCATCTCATTAGACAGACTCCTAGCATTTGTGTAAAAGCACTTTAAAAAACTACCACTATTTATATGTCCGCCTTTCACAGACATGTTGGATTTTTTATATGCAATTGTTTCACATCTGATCTTGCCCATATATTATTTCCCATGAGTGTGCATGATTTTAGTTAGCTGGATGACCACTTATTAGGGGTGTGATCAGGTTTCCCACAGTCCCATAAAGTTTGTTTACAGCCATCAATTCTGACTCTCAGTGTTCTGTGCTGTTATTTAGCTGTAATTTACTCTTAAATGTCTTCTAAGAACCCAGTAACTAAGCAGTGTAAATACTGGTAATGTACTAGATGATATTGACCTCTCGTGGTCAGGAATAGTCTCTTGTTTGGCATTGGTCAGATCCCAAGCGTGTCTGACTAGAGAGGTTCAACCTGTAATCTGAAGAAAAAGGGTAGTCTTTTTAAAAAAAAGACAGTTACCTGTTCTGTAACTGGTGTTCTTCGAGATGTGTTGCTCGTGTCTATTCCAAGTTGGATATGTGCTGGCGCACACCCACTTGCCAGAAGCTTTCTGCCCTAGCCAGTAGCCAGAGGGTCGGTGTGGCTCCTCCTGGAGTGGCATTGATATGGCGACCAATATAAGCACCGTACCACCCGGCCTGCCACCCCCACCGCTGCCTCAGCTCCTTCTTGCCGGCTACTCCAACAGTGGGGAAGGCAGGAGAATTTTGGAATGGAGATGAGCAACACATCTCAAAGAACACCAGTTATGGAACAGGTAACTGTTTTTTCTTTTTCGAGTGATTGCTCACATCCATTCCAAGGTGGGTGAATACAAGCCAATGCCTAGGAGGTGAGGTCAGAGCCCTGAACGGAGTGCAGGACAGCTCTGCGCACCGCAGTGTCTTCCTGTGCATGCTGCGTCACAGTGTAATGTGCTGTAAACGTATGAACTGAGAACCAGGTGGCCGCCCTACAGATGTCCTGGATACGCCACAGACAACGCCTGCGCTCTCATGGAGTGTGCTCTAACCAGTGGGGGAGGAACCCCTGTGAACTTGTAACTCTCCTTGATGCATGTCACTATCCAGGAGGAAATCCACTTGGAGGACACTGGAAGGCCTTTCATCCCATCACCAACTGCCAGAAAAGAGCGCTGCATTCTTCTAAAGGGCCTAGTCCTATCCATATAGAAGGCCAGCACCCTTCTAATGTCCAGGGTATGCAAACATTGCTCCCTCAGGGAGGCATGGGGCTTTGCGTAAAATACTGGGAGGGAAATGTCTTGGTTAATATGAGACACAGAGACCACCTTAGGTAAAAACGCAGGGTGAGGTCTCAGCCGAACCTTATCCTTGTGAAACACTGTGTACAAGGGGTCCACTGAAAGTGTCCTCAACTCAGATACTTCCTGGATGAGGTGACTGACACCAAAAATGCTGTTTTGTAACTCAGAAACAGCAGGGAACAGGTAGCCAGGGATTCAAAGAGGGCCCCCATAACCTTGGCTAACACCAAATTGAGATCTCACAGGGACAGTGGTGCCTGAACCTGGGGCTTGATTATTTCTAAAACTTTCAGAAACCTTTCGACTAAAGGGTCAGAGAACACAGAAGATGTTCCATGACCTGGGTGAAAGTCTGAGATAGCAGCTAAGCGCACCCGAACCGAGAAGAAGGACAAGCCCTCCTGTACCAGACCCCATAGGTAATCTAAAATCAATGGGATGGGGGCTTATGAGGGAGATAGCCCTCTGTGAGACACCAACACTGAAAACCCTTTCCATTTAGCCAAATAAGTCACCCACCGTGGAGGGTTTTCTACTATTTAGCAATACTTCCTTGATGAGATCCGAACAGGCCCGCTCTCTGTCACTCAGCCACGGAGCATTCACGCTGTGAGGTGCAGCAACTGGAGATTGGGATGTTGCAATCTTCCCTCTTGTTGGGTCCACAGGTCCAGCCAAATTGCAACATCATCAGCTTGCAGATGGACAGGTGAACGGGGGTTGAGCAACAGTGCTGACAGGCCCATGCCAGTCTCACCAAGAGGATCAGCACCCCTTCTGAGTGAATCTTGAGGAAGACCCTGTGAACTAGCGGAATCGGAGGGAACTCATATATCAGCCTACCGACCAGGGGACACTGATGGCGTCTGCCCAGGACCCTGGCTCTGACTGTGGTAGGACCAAAACATCCTGCACTTCGCATTGAGGTGGGAGGTGAACAGGTCCACCTGGGGATACCCCAACTTCTGGAAAACAGAATCAACAACCTCTGGGTGGAGAGACCACTCGTGATCTATAAAGAACATGCTGAGTTGGTCCGCCAGTGAACTGTGCACACCTGGCCAGTAAAGGGCCTGCAGAATGATGCTGTGCTGTGTGCCAAAGTCCCAGAGCATCACGGCCTCATGGTACAGGGGAAAGGAGCGTGCACCCTCGTTTGTTGATATAATACATTGCTGTCGTGTTGTCTGTACTGACTGACATGCAACATCCCGCCAAATTGGCCTGGAAAGTCACACATGCTAGTCTGATGGCCCTGAGCTCCCTCATATTTATGTAGAGCTGAAGGCCCAAAACACTCCAAAGGGTGTGGGTTCGTAGCTGACCCAGGTGCTCTCCTCACCCCCCGGCTCTGAAGCATCTGTTACTAGGGAAAGTGAGGGCTGCTCAGGGGCAAAAGGGACTCCTGTGAGGACGACCCCCTTGTCCAACCACCAGTACAGGGTCAACGAGGTCTAAACTGTCTCTTACAGGGCGATACAACGATGACAGCCATTGCTGTAGAGGGCACATCCTCAATCTGGTGTGCTGAACCATGAAGGTACATGCTGCAACGTTACCCAAGAAACACAGGCAGTACCTGGCCATCATGGTGGGAACTGCCAGGATATCTCAGATGATGGTCCTCATGAACCTGAACCTGTTGTCCAGCAGGAATGCCCTGGCACACCTGGCGTCCAGTTGTGCTTGTACAAACTCTACTGACTGAGATGGGATCAACATCAACTTTGCCTCATTGCACAAGAGACCAAGGCTTACAAAGGTTTGATGGATCAACTGTACATGCTGAATCACCTGCTCCCTGGAAAGACCCTTGACTAGCCAGTCATCCGGGTACGGGAACAGCTGTACCCCTTGCTTGTGTAGATGTGCTGCTACTACCACCATGCATTTGGTGAAGACCTTTGGGGCTGCAGAGAGATCGAAAGGCAGCACTGTAAACTGATAATGGTTCCCATCCGCCACGAACCTGAGAAACCTCCTGTGAGGAGGGTAGACTGAAATACGGAGATATGCGCCCTGTAAGTCAAGAGCTGCAAACCAATCCCCCTGCTCCAGCAACAGTAGTATGACACCCAGGGATATCATATGACATTTTATCTTTTTTACAAACTCATTGAAACCTCTTAGGTCCAGGATGGGTCTCAAGCCCCCTTTGGTTTTAGAATTAGGAAATACAGGGAATAAAACCCCTGTCCTCTGAACCTGGGAGGAACTTCTTCTATGGCCCTAGAACCCAGAAGGAATTGCAATTCCTGCCATAACAGGATCTTGTGAGAGGGGTCCCTGAAAAGGGATAGGGATGGGGATTGGGAAGGGGGGTATGAAGAAACTGAATGGCGTATCCCCTCTCTACCATACGCCGGACCCACCGGTATGTGGTGATGCTGCACCATGTATGGTAAAAGGGGGATAGGTGGAACGAAAAAAGGGGTAATGCCAGAGTGGGTGAGATCAGTCCAATGCTCTCGACCGTGCCATCAAAACTGTGGCTTGGGTCCCTGTAGGCCCTTTTGGTGGCTTTGAGGTTGCTGGCCTGAACAGCGCCTGCCCATCCTGTTCTGCCTTCTACTGCTATCCCTTTGTGGCTGCGGAAACTGTCTTTGCTGAGGATGGGGCTTAAAACGCTTGCATTGGTTGGTAGGTGTGTGCACGCCCACGGAGTGGAAAGTGGCCCTAGAGTCTTTCAGACTATGCAGGCTTTTATTTGTCTTATCTGAAAATAGGGTAGGGCCATCAAAGGGGAGGCCCTGGATCATCTGCTGGACCACATGAGGCAGGCCAGAAACCTGCAACCAAGGCCCCCTGTACACTGCCACTCCAGAGGCCATAGCCCTCATGGCAGTGTCTGCAGCATCCAATGCTGACTGCAGGGCCACCCTTCAAATCAGTTTGTTCTCCTCCACCACAGCTGTGAAGTCTTGCTTGGCTTCGGATGGCATCATCTCAGAGAACCTAGACAGGGCATGGACTGTATTAGAAGAATACATGCTAAGCAGAGACTGCTGGATAGCAATTTTTAATTGCAACCCTCCTGTTGAATAGACCTTCCTCCCACAGAGGTCCAATTTAGCGTCTCTATTTTTGGGGGAAAGACCCTGGAACCCTGGGAACTCTGTATAGTTAGTAGCATCCACTACCTGGGAGTCAGGTGAGGGGTGCGTGAACAAATGTTCATTGCCCTGGGATGGGACAAAGTACCATTTCTCATTCCTATGGGCTGTAGGAAGGGTGGAAGCAGGGGTCTGCCAAACCATTTTAGCCATAGTTGCAATTGTTTTGATTATGGGCAGAGCCAACCTGCTGGGGCCTGCAGAGGACAAAATGTCAGTAACAGGGTCCATTTCATCCCTGACCTCCTCTGCTTGCACCCCCAAGTTTTGGGCCACTCTCCTAAGGAGCTGTTGAAATGCCCTGCCATCCTTCTATACAGGTAAGGCCGATGAGCCTCTCCCCACCTCATCCAGGGAGGAAGAAGGTGATAGCCCTTGTGCCTCCATTTGGAGGGGAAAGGCAGTACTGACCTGCTCCGGCATGTGCCCCACCCATGGAAATTATGCGTACTGTAGGTGGAGCTGGCATCTGCACCAGCTGGCTAGAAAACTCCGTCACAGGTGACACAAACAGCACCGTTACCGCTCCATGCACTTGAGCCGGTGCTGGTGCCTGCCCCATTGGCGCTAGAGGTACAATTACAGATAGCGCTGGTACCAAAGGGGTCCAGTCCCACTGCAACGGTGCCAAGGTAGATGCAGGCAGCTCCACGATGACTGCCACTTCTTGTCTTTGTTCCAATGGTGGGGTGCCCAGTGACACCGATGGTGCTGAGGACGGGATTGGCAGGGCCCCCGGCACCATTACAGGCACTCCAACGGCCTGGCCCTGCGCCTTGTGAAATGCCCACAGGGTCCAGAAGGGCCAGTATTGAGTCATCTGCGAAGCCAGCAGCCAACCCGTATTGTCCAAGTGACGACTACGGCACCTGCAACTGCTATGGTGTGACCATCTTTGTCCAGAGCTCAAGTAGGAGTCTGACTCTGATGCCAATGTAGAGGCACATGACCACAGCAGGACCATTGGAGTAAGTGCTGACATGCACACCGAGGGTGGTGCTGGTGCTGGCGCATTGGGCACCTGACACTGGCCCACAATCTGCCGGCTCAGCATCGGAGCGCTCTGCACTGGATATGGTGTCAGCACTGGTGCTGATGTGAGTGCAGGGGCTGTCCATGAGCCTTGATCGCTCCGTTTCAGTGCTACAGCACCTGTCCTCCATAGACAGAGAAGGACCTGGCACCATCAGCTGAAGCACTCCTTATGCTGCTTGAAATGTCTCTGGCGCTGAGGGCAAGTCCAATGCCTGCAGGCTCCTGCTCTGCACCAGCTTCAACACATGAGCCTCCTCCCCTTCAACAGTGTGTGCCAGAGCCTGGGACTTGAGGCCAACCTGCTTTGACTGCAGCGAGTGATGTCTCCTGTGCCGCCTCTTCTTCAGCACCGGAGATTGATTCCTATAGCGCTGAGAAGGCGACAGTGCATCCACCTGCTCCTAGCGCCGAGAGCACTTAGTGGCACTGTGGTCGAGGGCGCCGGTGCACTTTGCACCGAGGATGCTCCACTCTCTGCTGCTGCTGGAGATTCTTGAGGCTTAGGAGCCGCTTCCATCAAAAGGACTTTAAGGTGTTAGGCTCTATCTTTCAAAGTTCTGCGCTTAAAGACCTTACAAACTGAGCAGTGATCACGTAAGTGTACTTCCCCCAAGCAAACCAAACAGGCTGAATGGGGTGGGGGGGGTCACTTTTGGGCACATGTTTGCCGCAATTTATACAAATATTAAAGCCTGTGGAGCCAGACATTCCTCAGCGTACCAGCTAATGATCTGAACAGACAAAACACGTCAAATGTGAGTTTACCAGATTTTGGGAACATAGGGGCTGTGTCTACACTTGCATTCCTCTTTTGAAAGAGGCATGCAAATGAGGGAAATTGAAAATGCAAATGAGATGCAAATTTACATATATGGTGCCTCATTTGCATATTCGTTCAAAAGAAGAAAAGCAGTGTAGACACAGCTGTTCCAAAAGTAAACCCCATCTTCAAAAGAGCCCTTCTTCCAAAAAGACGCAACTACACTGCTTTTCTTCTTTCAAAAAAAAATCTGTTGAAAGAATATGCAAACGAGGCACCAGATATGTAAATCTGCACCTCATTTGTATTTTCAATTTGCCTCATTTGCATGCCTCTTTCAAAAGTGGAACGCAAGTGAAGACACAGCCCCTATGTTCCCAAAATCTGGTAAACTCACATTTGACATCTTCTCTTCCTTGAACCTGTCCAACCTCATCTAGTCTTTAAAGGTGCCCTCTTCTCAGGTGAGACTGTTCTGTATACTTTTGCTGCTAAAAATCAACATGTCAGCACATGCCACAGGAAGAGTTTCCCAACTGATTACAAAGAGCTTCAAAGGAAAAAAACTGTTGTGTGAAGAGAAATGGATGCAACTATGGATTTACTCAACATTACCAGGCAAGCACTTGGTAAAAAATATAAGTACTCAAAACAAGCTGCTTAAAACAAGAAAGTCAACAGGTTTTTGCTTAGTAATATAAAAAAAATTCTAACTTCACGAGGTGCCAGTCTGTTCTGAAACAAAGTCATCCATAGTGACAAGAATAGTATTTTACTGGATTATCTAAATCTAATCAACATTCTTCAGTGAAATAAGTACCTATGAAGGGAGAGCAAGAGGGAGAAGGTGCTATATTGTATTGAACTGCAAAGGATTATAACTAGGGTCAACACTTAGAATTACTTAGAATTTCTGGGACTTCTTGTACCTTAAAGTAAAATGTAAACACTGTAAACAATAATCACGCACACTTATATGGAATACAAACAAGTATTATTCCCATTTTGCAGGTGGAGAAGCTGAGACAAAGGTTAAGTGACTTGCTCTAGATCACAGCGAGTTAAAGTTAGATACGTGATCTGAACTCAGGAGTCTGGGCTCCTGTATACATATTTTTAAATAATTCTGCCTGTTAAATAAGGAACTGGGGTCCACAAATAAGAAGTTGTACCACACATAAGGAATCATACTCAGTCTCAGGCCACATTGCCATTAGTTCCAGGCTCTATCCAAGTAACAATACAAGGTGATATTATTAAATTCCGCTTACGAGAGTCAAGGAGGGGCAGTATTCAGCTCACAAGACTTTACTTGGCTTAAAAATGTTTCCTTTCTAAAAGCTGTGTATTTGTCACAGAAGGTTTGGTGATAAGAGCTAGAGCATTTTATCACTTGACAACCTTCCAGAAAGAGTACATTGTTCTTTGCTCACAGGATAAAAGTTGGGGGAAAAAAACCCAACCTCCATCTCTTTCAGATGTGGTTCATAAAGGATGTATAAACACTGTGAGGGGGAAGGAAGGAGGGTCTTCAGTCTGGCAGTGAACAGAGATTGAAAAGAGGAAAACAGACGGATTAGGCCAAACAGAAGTTAGACAAAAAATCCACCCCCAAAACATTCAAGTGACATGATCAAAATACTAGAAATACATTAAAATGTTTCCTTTTTGTTGCAGTGGTAATGAGAAAGAGTATCAGGTTTTTTTTTCTATAAAAAGATTCCAATGCTTTATAGCTGATTAAAATTATGAAAATTGACTTATTACACTGAACTTCAAAATTTAAAAAAGAAAAAAAAAATCAAGACTGACACCCAAACACAGTGAACAAGCATTTAAATTAGGTCTACTATACAGTCAATATTTGTTGACTGAAGAGAGTTATGCAAAAAGCTATAAAACAGCTACAAGTTCACTAAGCAGGAGATATACCTGGCAGTGATGGTGCTCACATTAAAGGTTTGTGGAATATAGGGAGGAGGAAGGATGAATCCCTGCCCCAGAAGTTCTAGGCATCTAGTGATCTGGAAAATTAATGCTTCACTGAAACACACAGAGTCTGCACTTCAAGCCCCTCTAGATACCACAGGCCACTGTAGCAGAGGGTGCAGTAGAAGCCCTCAACCATTAACAAAGATGCCAGCAACTGATGAAGAAATAAGTTCCCTCAAGCTCAGCAAAAATCTCTAGTATGCATCCTAATTTGGCTGGGTTGTGTGTTGAGCTCAGGATTTGGGCTATTTGCAGTTTACACAATTCAGATTCAGGAAGAAAAACTGCATAGAGTCTCCAAGGAAACACAGTGAAAAATCAAATTCTGCAGAAATGATGAGTGAGGTCAGTATCTCACCAGGGGAGATCTCCTCCTCACCATTAAGAAATACATTTAGAAAATCCCAGCATGACTATTTTAGACCCCAAACAAATGTTATTCATTTTTTAAGCCAAGAGACGCAGTTATAACAATAATTCTCTTCATTTCATTGGAAAAATGTATTTCCATCCCTATGCAGAAATGCACACTTAGTGTCCTTATAATTAAAAAACAGAAAAACCACTTTGGTCAAGTTTAAACAACAAAAAACCCCAACCACAAAGCACCCAAAAATCCCACCTTCGAGTGGCCCCAATCCAGCAAATGGATATGTTGACAGAGGCACTTGCTCTTGTATGGAACCCTGTTGAAATAAACAGGGGGTTTCCATGTGTCCACACTAGCAGATCTGAGGGCAGGATCAGGGCTTAAGCCTGAAAAAAATGTAAGTTTCAGAAAGTTATGAGTAACTCAGAAATGTGAGGAGGCGTTAGAATGGAAATGTATCCTACTTTAACTATGGCAGTCACTGCAACCATTATGATACTTCTAGAACAATTAAATCTAGATATTTAGGGCCAGAGTTCAGTCATTTCAGAGATGTGTGTGTGTGTGTAAACAATTTTTTTAGGGAAACACCCTCACACAGTTTAAGAAAAAAAGATTTTAATGGCTTCTTCTACAAATTTTTTTTTAGTTCATGTTTTGGCAAAAGCCAAGCACTGAAAACTTCAGTTTCACAGATTAAGATTCTGAGAGTTATGAGTGAATGTTGTAGAAAAGGGGAATATTTATACTGCAACTGACTTTGCAAACCCATCTATTACTTTCCCCATGCTCCAGTCTTCTATAAATCCTGTGTTACAAAGACAGCAGAATTGTACCAAGCAGGCACATTTTTCTCTTTTGGAAAGCAGCCAGAGGCCTGCTCTACACTATAAAGTTAGACTGACATATGTTGCCTTGTGTTATCCTACTGGAGCATACATCTACCCTCATATTTATCCCTGGTTAACGTAACCACTATATTACAGTGATACTGCAAACCTATCTCCTTTAATGACATGAATCCGTGATTGACCATCAGAGCAAGCGCAATCATAACAGTCCTCCTCAGCTATCCCACAATGCCCCATTCATTGCAAGAGTGATTGTTTTGGTCACCATTTTACACCTCTACTGCCTGGGGGTCACAGAGTCTGAAATCATCCCTGCTTTAGGTCGCCTTGAGTAGTTTTGATTTTTTGTCCTGACCGCCCATTTTGGTTGGTACACCTAACAAGTCTCCTTTCTGAGTGCAACTGTCTAACCAACCATGCCTAGGAACATGCATGGCCAGGAACAGACAGGAAAAGTGGATATCCTGCACCTTGCAGAGCTATGGACCAGCCACAGCAATAAGGATAATCCATGAGCATGCACACAAAGTGGTCTGACAAGGATCAACAAAATGCATCAAAGTGACAGAAATGGCAAGGCACACCAGAATGCTTGAGAGGCCAACAGTCAATGTGATGAGTTGCACACCTGCTGCTTTTGCCAGCTGAATGCCATACACAGCAAACTCTCCCAGCACCTTTCAGACCAACACAGATGATTTAGGGGAGGCCACAACCAGAGGGAGGGTGGTCTAGCTTTACTCCCAAACAGGACTATTTTCAGGCTCTACCACAGTCTAGCCAGTCCCATCAGCTGAGTACAGATGAGCACATGGAATGGGAAATGGTCTTAGTCAAAATGTGTGTCTCCATTTTTCCTTACAATGCCTGAATGTTAAAATGTCACCCAGTCCTAATTAATAAGATGTAAGTATGAATTTTTCACTGTTTTACTTATATGAGAAGAGCTAGAGGGACAACATCTGCTATTCCCTGGTTTGCTTAGGCAGGTAGGAAGGCAAAGTAGTTTATGCTATCCTCCTGAGACATATCCATGAAAATCTTTCATGGAGATACTCTGAAATCCTCTTCCAAATGTTTCTTAGAGATGGCTGCCTTATTTTTTCTCTGAGGTAGGACACTTTCCCACACCAGTGCATGATGAGTTCAGCTAGCATAGTTGCAATTAACAAGCTAGCCATGTAGGCTGCATCTACATTTGCATTCCTCTTTCAAAATAGGAATGCAAATGAGGGAAATCGAAAATGCAACTGAGGCACTGATTTACATCTCTCGTGCTTCATTTGCATAATCTCTTTTCAGAAGAGATTCTTTCAAAAGAAAAAAAAGCAGTGTAGACGATGCTCTTTCAAAAATAAATCCCATCTTCAAAAGAACCCTTATTCCAAAAAACCCCAAAAGGGATGGAGGAATACGGTGACAGAAAGAGCAGACAGGAGAAAGGCCCAGGAATCACAACAGGAAAAGAAGAGGGCAACAGCACATAACATGTCAACCTAGGCAGCAAACATGAATGTTGCTGACACAGATAGGCCTACAAGTCCAAAAAATCCCACAACTCCGTACCCTTTTCTGTTTTGGTACAATTCCGTGGAAGCAGCTCCCAGCACCACCCAACATTCCACAGGTCATCATGAGCTTTAAGATCCTTATCCCTCTCACTCCACGCCAAGCGAGAAGGAGGAAAACCACAGCATCACATACCCTGAGAACCACTACTGATGTATATGTAGTCATAATGGACTGCATTTGTGTACTGCAATGGATACAAATGTTTGCTACCTTCCCAATTTTAAACTTCCAGTCCATTCATTTATGTTAAAAATGTACCTGTTTAATGCATATTTTACATTGTTTTTAACACTCAATGAAGTTCTAGTTGAGGCCAATAAGGTTATCTTTATTAGTTCACACTGCATGCTGCAGAATGCATAGCAGTACTCAAAACACACACTACTTCTAAACAAACAGCAAGGACAATGTAAATCAGAGATTCAGGAAAACAGTAATTTATAAATATACAGCCCAATTACAACACAGTTCTTAGCAGCACCCAAAGCTCCAGGCCTAGAGAACGCTGCAGCATAGAACGTAAGTGTGGCTGACTATTTACACGTTCTTTCAGAACGCCTCTCAACTGCATAGCTTCACGCTGAGCCCTTTTAATGGCTTTTATGTCTGGCGGTTCAAAATCAAGAGACAGCTGCTCCAGATCCAGCTTCACGTTGGAGGCAGCCTCACAGATATTATGCAGGAAACAAAAGGCAGGTATAACCATTGGGATATTTTTCTCACCAAGATTCAATCTAGTGAGTAAACACTGCCAACGTCCTTTCACCCTGCCAAAAGCACATTCAACCGTCATGCTGCACCAATTCAGCTGGTAGCTGAATAGATCCTTGATACTGCTGAGACGGCCAGCATACAGCCTAGTGAGCTGGGGAGCAAATGGTATTCTGGGGAATTCGGAATCACTCATGGATTTCAATATTACTAGTGGGAATTGGATGGTTGACAGCTTAGGTCCCTGCTTGCAACCTTCCGAACAGTCCTGTGTCCTTGAAGATAAACGTGTCTTGGCACCTTCCTGGACCAGCACACAGTGATATTGGTGAAGTATCCCTGGTGATCCATCAATGTTTGCTTAACCACAGAAAAGTACTCCATCCAAGGTGCCAGAAAAGGGATGTGCATGCATTTATCACCCTGGTTTGAGAACCCCAGTACTACAAATATATCCACTGTGGCCTCCAAGTTGCTGAGAGTTAGTCTTATGCAGCAGAAGCAATTAATGGCCCTACACACTTTCATGACAACAGCCCCCATTGTGGATTATTCCATATGACCTTTTGAGTTTGAATGTTCTGCAGCCACTGCTCACTGTTCAAACCTGCATTAAAATGCAATCCCAGTGTTCATTTCTCTGGCCCAGAAGCAGCATTCCACCATCTGAAACTGCTCTGTGAATGTCACCAACAACCCGGAATTGTTTTTTGCTACATCCCTCAGCAAACTGTCCTCTAAGAAATCATTACGTCCACCATTGTTGCAGTACTTCCAGCAAGTCTGAAAACACATGGGAACTGTGTGTTCTGTATTTGCTGCCTTCATGAAAATGAGAGAGGTCTGTAGACGCCACGCTTTTGCTAGAGATGGCAAACCCTGAAAAGTGCTGCTCAAGTTTGTGAGATAAAAAAAAAAAGTGAAAAACGTATGGTATCCGGATGGTATTTGGGCAGCATTCCCCAAACTAATTTGGCCACAGACTGCTTTTGGGCTTGGAATATATTGACAGAACACATACATGCTGGTCCTGGGGGGTGGAAGGGTGTTTCATGCCAAAAAATTGCCACATGCGATGTTCAGAAGTTGATTTAAGAGTTATCTTTTTAGATGTCTTTTATTTTACAAAGAACCAAAAACAACAAAAGAAAATCATCTGAATGAAATCTAATGTCCTTCTGATAGGAAGACAGTTAGCGACAGCAGTTCTATAATTAAGTACAAACCCAAAATAAAACATCAATGTAACAGCCAAAAAAAGGATGGTTAGTGTTGTTCTTTCATACAAAAATAGAAAGGACAATATTGTTGAAAAAAATGTACCGTCTTTCCTTAAATCTTAAAAAAATGTTTTTATGAAAAAGAAACTGAAAACAGATTAGGTATAGAAAAAGATTTTTAAAGTTTGTGATTCTATAAATTTGTTATTTTTATAGAAGACTGCTGGAAAATAAAAATAAGTAACATTTGACAGTTTTTTATAATGGGAAGAGTGTTTTTTCATCTTTCAGCACAAGTCACACAATAACAACTATACTATTATGAATGTATTATAAATGCGAATAGATCTACAATCCAAATACTACTACCTTAGCATTTTTGATACACACAATTTCTTATTTTATATTTGAGCAGGAAAAATATTGCATCAAAATTTTTTCACAGAACACCTTTTCACACTGAATGGAACACAGTTTGGGAAATGCCTAGTTAGAGGATTGAGAAAGTTCCACGCTGGGAACTTGACTCCTAGCACTCAGAAATCTTGAGAGACTCATTTCCACACCACAACCCACAGCAAAAGTTCCCGAAAAGTATCGCACCAGACAGCAGAGCGTGGCACACTGGGATGCCTACCTGTGACGGGAGTCCTTTTTAACACCAACACTCCTGGTGAACACAAAACACTGATGCAAGAAGCCAATGTAACTTGTGTCAACTGATGTTTGTAGTGTAGACATGGCTTAAGACAGCAGTTAGCTGGTTCCAAAAACACTGGCAACTGCCAACATTTTCCTGAACTGACTGAAGGATGTAAAGGGATAAACGACCTTTGTTTTAGAAGAGAACCACTTGAATTCCCCACATAGATAAGCAGGCTTATCTGTCAGGATACCAACTTATTTTAAAAGAAAGTCACCATGAGACAGAATACTGTACCTTCCTCAGCTGGCTTTCATATTCTTCACGCAATTCCCCTGGTTTGCTTAACTTGATGGGTTCTCTGAATATAAAGTCTAGAAAGAAAAGAAAAAAGAGAACATCCTTTAAGGTATGATAATAAGGATTATTTTTTATGTTTGAAAAGGAATAACCAAAAGTTTAAGCTCTGCTATGCTGCATTCCAGTGCCTTTAGTTCGAGTGTATTTCTAGAGGTCGAGTCTAAAGAACATATGAGTGTATTAATACAGCAATTATTCAGGCTGCCCTTGTTGCACTGTCTTTTTCTCCCAACTCCACACACAACGTGTTCTGAGAGTTAAATACCGAATAGTAATATTCTGCTATTCTATTGTACTTCTATTGTTCTCTAAACATTTTACAAACAATTAAGCATCATATCGCACCATGGAGATGTTATCTGCATTTTCATATATCCAAACAAACAGCAATTAAGCAACTTACTAGAGGTGTCACAGTGAATCAGTGGCAGAGCCAGAAATAGAAAACAGTTCTATGCTCTACTAGACCACACTAGCAAGATCATTTACAAATCTTTATTCACAAAGGTAGTACAATAGCCTTATTCCTATATATCTGTTGGTTGAACACATCTTGTAAATTTGACTTAAATCGTCTGTTACATTTATCAACACACCCATGAGATATGAATTCCATTCACCTACACATTGTGCAGTGTGATCATCTCAATGAACTGTCTTAACTAATTAAAAAGCAGAGCTTTTGTTTTCTTTGCAATGCATTAACTTCAGCATTTTTTAAGTCTCACGCAAAATTTATTCAACTCTTTCCCTATTAAATGATGACCGAACCTAAGAAACAAACAAACCAATAAAAGTTTATCACATTGGTGAACAGTCACTTCTAAGCTTCCACAGCAGTAGGTTTGGCTGCTCTGTTAAGTTCCTATTATCAGCTTTAAAAGTTCCCACCCACTTTATAAAGCACAAGTCTGGACAAGTTACACTCTGAACTCAGTAAATTTTTAAGATGAATCCAAAAGAGGAAACAAACTGAAAAAACATGCTTCAATCTGAATTCACCTACTTACTAATATGAATTCAGGAAATTCCCATAATACATTATTAATATCACCCCACTGCCTTGTGGGTTATCCTGGGAAGGAGAAAGGCTAAGGGAGTAAACCCTGACAGAAAATCCGGAGTGGAGTCCGAAGGCGGTTCGGTGTCAACTTCTGGCACTGTCCCAGCAACTCCTGCAGCTGAGCTGGTACCAGACGTGGAGGTTATCCTCTCCTTTGGACTATATCAGCAAAGCTGAGAGGGGGACACTGGTGTCTGGGCAGCCCAGAGTCTCCATAATAAGTGCCCAGGCTCGCACCCGGAGAGGTACTCCGGCACCGCTGAACAACGTTGCGTCAACACGGGAGGCAACAGATACCGGTTATAAGCTCTTGCTCGATTGGCGTAGAGAACGAGCGCCAGGGGTTGCCTTCGACGGTGGGAGAGATCCTTGCATCTCACTGGACAGTCACCGCCCACCTCAAGCTGGGCAGCCCCCAGCCAATAGGGTACTGTCCCGCCACAGTTCACCTGCCTCGCTGGGTGCATGAGGCTTAAGGTTCCTGAACCTGACAAGTGACGGAAATTTGGGCACCAGGCAAACCAATAAGAAAATCAACAATAAATGAGAAACATCAACAATTTAAACTTGCTTGCTGGAATGTGCGGACCATGCTGACCGGCTGGACTGAAGATCTTCAGGCCAACAGTGACACCCGAAAGACCTCTGTCACCAACGAGGAACTGAAGAGGCTCCGAGTTGATATCGCTGCACTGCAAGAGACGCGACTCGCAGATTCGGGATCTCTAAAGGAAAAGGACTACACCTTTTTCTGGCAGGGTAAAGCCCAAGAAGAACCCAGAGAGCATGGTGTTGGCTTTGCTATCAGAAACACCCTTTTACAAATGGTGGAATTAGTCATGGGCGGATCAGAAAGACTTTTTCGGATCACGCTTCAAACTTGCGCCGGTCTCGTCCACCTGATCAGCGCTTATGCCCCAACCCTGTGTGCCACACCAGAAGTAAAAGACAAGTTCTATGACATGCTTAGTGCTGCTGTAGCGCAAATACCTGCTCGTGAACAACTGTACATCTTGGGTGACTTCAATGCAAGAGCTGGAGCTGATTGGGCCTCATGGCCTTCCTGCTTAGGACACTTCGGTGTGGGAAAAATGAATGACAATGCACAGCGTCTCCTTGAATTGTGCACGTACCACAATCTGTGCGTCACAAACACATTCTTCCAAACGAAGCCACAGCACAGAGTGTCGTGGAGACACCCACGCTCGAAGCACTGGCATCAACTAGACGTGGTCATCACTAGGCGTAATAACCTCAAAAACGTCCTTCTGACACACAGCTATCATAGTGCTGACTGTGATACAGATCACTTGCTAGTTTGCTCCAAGCTCAAGCTGAGACCCAAGAAGCTGTACCACTCTAAACCTGCTGGAAGGACCCGCATCGACGCCAGAAAGACAGCAAACTCAGAGAAAGCTGAAAAGTTCAGAAAGACCCTCCAGGAAAATCTGCGCAGCAGCCCTGGGGGCACCGATGTGACATCCAAATGGCAACATCTGAGGGATACAGTTTACAATACGGCCTTGTCAGTGTTTGGAAGAAAAGCTAGAAACACGAACGACTGGTTCGAAGCTAGCTCAGATGAGATGATTCCAGTCATTGAAAAGAAGCACGCTGCACTCCTGGAGTACAAATGCTCACTGAGCCAGAGTACCCAGCAAACACTTAGAGCGGCCAGAAGAACAGTACAGCAGACAGCCAGGTGCTGTGCCAACAACCACTGGCTCCAGCTATGCAGCAGCATCCAGACCTGTGCTGACTTTGGTAATCTCAGAGGAATGTACGAGGGTATGAAGAAGGCATTAGGACCCACCCAGAACAAGATGGCACCTCTGAAATCCAAATCTGGTGAAGTCATCGCTGACAAAGCCAAACAGATGGAGCGCTGGGCTGAGCACTACTCCGAGCTGTACTCACGCAAGAACATTGTGGTTGATGCAGCCCTCGATGCCGTCGAGCTCCTACCAGTAATGGACGAACTGGATCAGGAACTGACTGTGGATGAACTGAAGAGAGCCATCGACAGCATTACAGCAGGAAAGGCCCCTGGCCAGGACGGTATACCACCAGAGGTAATCAAGTGTGCCGCGGACACACTCCTGGAACCCCTACACGAGCTACTGTGCCTGTGCTGGAAAGAGGGTGAGGTTCCACAGTATGTGCGCGACGCCAACATTGTAACCTTGTATAAGAACAAAGGAGACAGAAGCAACTGCAACAACTACCGTGGAATCTCCCGCCTAAGCGTCACTGGTAAACTGTTCGCTCGCATCATCCTTGGCAGACTCCAGAAGATTGCTGAGAGGGTGTACCCCGAGTCACAGTGCGGATTCCGCACAGAGAGGTCTACCGTTGACATGGTCTTCTCTCTAAGGCAGCTGCAGGAGAAGTGCAGGGAGCAGAGGAAGCCACTCTACATAGCCTTCATCGACCTGACCAAGGCCTTCAACTTGGTCAGCAGGGATGGTCTGTTCAAACTGCTCCACAAGATAGGCTGTCCTCCACCGTTTCTCAAGGTGATCCAGTCGTTCCACGAAGACATGAGAGGAACCATCCAATATGACGGCACATTATCGGATGCTTTCAGAATCAGGAGCGGCGTCAAACAAGGATGCGTGCTTGCTCCGACATTGTTTGGGATCTTCTTCGCACTCCTCCTGAAGCATGCCTTTGGATCTTCACCAGAGGGCATCTTGCTGCACACAAGATCTGATGGGAAACTGTTTAATCTTGCAAGACTGAAAGCTAAGTCTAAGGTGCGGGAAGTCCTCATCAGAGACATGCTGTTCGCAGACGATGCTGCTGTAGTGTCTCACACAGAAGACCAGCTTCAAAAACTGCTGGATCAGTTCTCCAAAGTGTGCAAGGACTTTGGGCTTACCATCAGCCTAAAGAAGACAAACGTACTCGGTCAGGATGTTGCTGAATCCCCATCAATCAGCATTGACAACTATACGTTAGAGGTCGTCCACGAGTTCGTTTACCTCGGGTCCACCATCACTGACACCCTGTCGTTGGACACTGAGCTAAATAGGAGGATCGGAAAAGCGGCCACAACTCTGTCCAGACTCAGCAAGAGAGTGTGGAATAACAACAAGCTGTACACTCACACCAAAATGCAAGTCTACAGAGCGTGCATCCTCAGCACCCTCCTTTATGGCAACGAGACTTGGACCCTGTATGCCCACCAGGAAAAGAGGCTGAACGTCTTCCACTTGCGCTGCCTCAGGCGCATCCTTGGAATATCACGGAAGGACAGAGTGACCAACACCACCGTCCTTGAGCAAGCTGGAATCCCAACCATGCACACCCTCCTCAGGCAGCGTCGGCTCCGCTGGTTTGGCCACATCCACAGGATGAATGATGGAAGGATTCCAAAAGACATCCTGTATGGTGAGCTAGCCTCTGGCAAAAGACCTCCCGGACGCCCCCAGTTGCGCTACAAAGATGTCTGTAAGAGAGACCTCAGAGAGGTAGACATCGAGCTGGAGAACTGGGAAGAACTAGCAGACGACCGCAGCAGATGGAGGCAGGGGTTACACAAGGGCCTTCAGAAGGGTGAGATGAGGATCAGACAGCTAGCAGAGGCGAAGCGAGCGCACAGAAAGCACACTAAGGACTTGCCAGACACCCACCACATCTGCAAGAGATGCAGCAAGGACTGTCACTCTCGTGTGGGTCTTCATAGTCACAGTAGACGCTGTAAGTGAAGTCCTAAATTGAAACAATAAAGGGCGCGATCCATAGTCTACGTAGACTGAAGGATGCCTACTACTACTATGGGCAACCTAGGATTATTTTTATACATAATTCTGTTTATAAGCACATTTATTTCTCAAATGCAACAAAACATCCTTACAGTCCAAACTGAAAAGTTCACAACTGTGTAATTAACAAAAGAACACAAAAACTCAGTCTCCAATCTACTAGGTAGTGAAGTGTTACCACTCTTTCCTACCTGCTTTTTGGTAACAATATCTCAACTTGCTTTTCCAACCCTTCAACTGATAACAGAGCTGGCTGGACAGTACATACATTTTAAAGTTGATAAAATTCTGAATTCAACTCTCCTATCTTCCATGACTTTACTTTTATGATTTTCCAGCATTCTGATTCAGACACACAACACAAGCTTCTTCACAAGGGTAAAATTGGGGCACAGATTTGGAGCTTCCAATTTTAAATGCTAGAAGGAAGGAACCCGTATGTGCCAACAGCAAAAGTTCAAAAAGCATGAGATGAGAATCTCAGAAATAAAGTTTGGGTTAATTGTATTTGTTCTGGTCTTTCTGCCTTTAGGGCCTTCATAGTTACATGACTTCAAGTGTAACCCACATACCACTTTCTCTTCCAGCACTTAAATCACTTCATCACTCTTGGTCTCCTGGTAGACATCAAAACTTTGAGGGTCTCGCTACTTCCCTTTTTACTTTTTAAAGTAGCAAATGTTTTCAGATCGAGCTGCTTTTGTTTACGCTAATATTTCAGTAATATAGAAGTACAGAAATCGGGTTAGGAGGAAAGAATGCCCTGACAAAAACCTATTTCTTCTTTTATTTTCAGGAAAAAAAAATAATGTATTTTTTACAGCCAGCATGGCCTACAAAAGATTTAATGATGTGAACATAAAGTAGGGAAAACAACACCTTATAACCATCCAAAGACTGTAACTTTTGGGAAGGCTATGGAGATATTACAAAACATGTAGGCAATAAAAGCTACTAAGTACCAGGAGTCAGACCTGAGCTGCAGCAACCACAGTAGCACTGGGACAGAGGGAGCTTTCAGAAACTGCATTCAGAACCCCTGCCAGCAAAAAGGTGAAGGATACTGAAAATGCATAAAGGAGGAATAAGGGAAGTTGTATATGCTGATCAGGACATGAAATGGCTTTGGGAAGGAGACACACTGGATAGCGAGGCAACAGGCAGGAGGTCCAGTGGCAGGAGGGTAGGTGGCAGCAGGGCTGGGAACCTTGCTGGGGCTGGGAGCCCTGCTGTGCTGGTGGCAACAGGGCTGGCAGTGGGCCTGCCATGATGGAAGAAAGGGGCTGGTGGCCCGGCAGGAGCCTTGCCAGGGCTGTGGAAATAGCAGCTCAGCTGTACTGGCACTGGCAGGACCAGCAGACCTACCAGGAGCCCTGCTGAGCTGGCAGCAGTGGAGCTGGCTTTGACCTCTCCTGTTCTGGCAAACTCCTTTGCTTGAGACCAGTCAGGTCCCAAGGGTGCTGGACCAGGGAGGTCCAACCTGCAATAGAAAGGAACAAAAGGTGAAAGGGCACTTTGGTGCAGTGGAGAACCAGGTTGGCTAAGGCACCCAAAGAGGAGGATTCATATATTTCAAAGACAAATGGGACCTGTAATAATCTCCAAAATCATCTGCCTGAAAAAACTTGACAACAGGGAGACAGCAAATATGATTAGACTTCTGCCCATCATGCTGACTACTGTCATGCTGTTTCTTTCTGCTGCCACGTCTGTCAGTATCCACCTGTTGTCTGTCTCTTTGTACAGTCACAGGCACAGAGGGCTACTGGTCCATAAGCAGGATCCGTAAGTACTATGGATATGTAAAATAAGCCACTGAATTTCACTCAGTGGTTCCTGCCTCCAGCTTAATAACTTGCAGCTTAACTAGATCATACATTTTAGAAATAAATCAAGTTAGGATGTCGAGTGGGTGGAGGAGGCTGGGAGTGCAGGAGCAGGCTGGAGTGAAATAGCATCTGGGAGATAGGAGGGGTGCAGGAGTGAGGTCTGGGTGGGAGGGCAGTATGGGAGGGGGTAGAGAATTGGGGTACCCATCTGCACAGCTTCAGGGGGGCACAGGTGGCTCCATGCTGCCCTATGCTGGCAGGCACCGCCCCCTGCTGCTCCCATTGGCCAGGATTCCTGGCCATGGATGCAACAGGTTAGAACCTGCAATTGAGCACAGGGCTGTGGTTCCCAGCGCAGAGCTGCTTCCTTTCCCCTCCCCACCAAGTGGTTCTGGCCTACGGACATAGGGTCCACATCCCTCCGCCATAGATATAGCTACTGCCTCTTGCAGAGGTGGATTAATTCCAATGACAAGAAAGCTCTCTCTGGCCAGCACAGAGCGCCTTCACTAAAGCACCGTAGTTGCCTAGATGCATCAGAGCAACTGTGTCAGAGCAACATTTCATGTGTAGACCTGTCCACAGTAACCACCCAACACACCAAGAAATCAGTTAGCTATGGCCAGGCACTCAGGCACCACAGGCTATAATCCTAGGAGAAAGTCTGGGACACACACCTTAACACTCTTAATCAAGCAAGGACATTCCATTAGAGAAATATATTGCATTATGGAATGGGTCACCAAATACCCAGAGACAACCTGCTTCAATATGGGAAAACACAAATAAACCCTATGACTACATGCACCTAATTGTCACATAGCTTCTATGGTTTCCAGCGTAGGGTGGATCATGAACGAGGACCACAAATTGAAAGAAATTTTTCTTAAACCTGTTCTTCTGGCCTTCAAACAATGCCTTGAAATCATCAGCAGAAACAGGTTCCATACAGAACAAGACGCACCTGCTCAAAGCGGCTCTAGGTCCTGTTACCACAACAGATCAAAAACCTGGAGACAAATCTGCACTGCTATAATGGTCAATATCCCCCCAAAAGACCTTTCAGAATTAATGGGTTTCACTCATGCTTACCACAACATATTGAATACCCTAATAATTATGTGGATGAAACTAGTCAAGCACTGTGCTCTCAAATGAAGTGACACAGAGAAATGCTGGGAAACAGAAGCACCATATCACCTGTGGGTGAATATTTTTCATAGAACAACTGCTCCACATCTGACCAGCTGGCCCTCAGTCTTAGAGAGCATCCTTTCCTTCTTCTGTGTTTTGTCTGGGGCCCAGTTTGGTAGATATTCCCTAATGTAGCCTCAGAGCACATCTTCTGCATCTTGCCAGTAGAACCCAATACTTCTTTGTGAACTTTGCAGAGTCTTAGGCTTCAGTTCAGCACTGAGGACTCAGTGGTTTCAGGACTGACATGGCTATGCACATTCCCAGCAGCAAAAACTTAGGCATTGTGAGAATTCAGTCACTTATCAGGTTAGGCAGCAGCTGAGCAGAGATTCAAATTTTAGATGTAGTAGGTATCTAAGGGGGCAGTTAAGCACTTTAGTTTCCCTCATGACTCCCACCCCAAAGTCCTGTCTACATTACCTTAACCATAGCAGAGGAATACCACTGTTTTAACACTTCCCCTACACAGCTTCCCAAACTTTGAAAGCTAAATCCAGTCCCCCTTCACTGTTCCCAGTTGTTAAACACCTAATCACAACTCTAAATCAAGAGAGAGTATCATATTCTTAAGATCTACACACTCTTCTCCAACAATATGGACATTTAAAAGATCACTCAGAACACCCACTGCAAGGCAACTCATTGGTTTCACTCTGAATGTTTTGCTCAGAAACAAAGCAGCTAAAAATTTACTTACTTTTTCAGAAAAAAAAAGATATACATAAAGAACAGTCTACAGGTTCAACCATGCCTTTTACTCTCTGGGGCAGTGTTTCCCAAATGGGGCTCCATGAACTGAAAATAAGGGTTCCGCAACAAAATTCCTCTGTGGCTCCCTACCCTGTTGCCGCTGAAACAGTACAACTAAATTTAATTGGTTTAACAGCTGGCAGGGCGGTAGCAGGGATTCGGCTGTTAAACCAATGGAATTTAGTTCTATTATCTCAGCAGCGGCACAACAGGGAGCCGCAGAGAGTCCCTCACTTGCCCCACTGTCTGAGTGGCTGTATTCTTCCGGTGGACATGCCTCAGCTCACCTCCACCAGCAGAACACCTTCACTCCAGCCTTCCTTCTGCTGGGAGCATGTGACCTCCTGGCATACAGTCCCCAGCTAGTGTCACGGATAGGTTAGTCTCAGGGTCTGGTTTGATGCTAATGTTAATCCTGGGGATGGTGGGGCGAGGGGGGGTTAAGCCTGGGATGGGAAGAATTGCAGGGCAGGGGTTAAAGCTTGGGGATAGGGAGGCTGAAGTGGGTTTGGGGGCCAAAGGGGGTAGAACCTGGGAATGGGGTTCCCCAAAATTCATTCAAAATTTAAAAGGGTTCCATGGCCACATAAAATTGGGAAACACTGTTCTGGGGACAAAGACTGAAGCTCAAGTGCTGCTGCTCAAGCCAGTAATGCAGTGAAGATATGCAGCAGGCTACAACTAGACTAAGGCTATGTCTATACTACGAGATATATTTGACTTTTAATAAATTCAATTTCTTAACCTCGATATTATGAATTCAAATCTAAGTGTCCACAAACCTTCCGGAAATTCGACCCTCTGTTTCTCCCTGTCGAGTTTCCGCATCCCCATTGCATGATCCAAGTCTGATTGTGTGAGCAATGCATTGTGGGTATGTATCCCACAGTGCCTTAGACCCACTTGTTTGTGGGTCTTTGATGTCACTATTCCAGAATGCAAAGTACTGTCCCAGAATTCAGAGCACCCAGTAACCGCCTGTAAATGAACGGGAGATAGTGCTAGTGTAATGATGGACCCTCAAATGCTTCAAGGCATTGCACACCGTTACAGCAATTTCACACACTGTAGTGCAATTTTTCTGTCAATTACAAAGTGAGATAATGGTTGAGTATTATGATGGTTTTGAAGAGGAAAATCCTTCTACTGCAGGCCAAGAACTCACAACTGCTGGCTGCCCCGAAGACATTGCTGAAAGTGGAGCAGCAGTTCTGGACTCATGAGACTAGCACACGCTGCTGGGACCACATTGTTTTGGAGTAGCGGGCTGATGAACAGTGTCTGCAGAACTTTCACATGTGCAAGTCACTTTTATGGAACTTTGTGATGTGTTGGCACCTGCCTTGCAGCACAGCAACACAAGAATGAGGCTGGCTTTAACAGTTCAGAAGCGAGTGGCAATTTGCAACACCCAACACTTATCAGTTAATGGCAAATCAATTCAGGGTGGGCACGTCTAGAGTGGGGGCCATGTACAGGCCATAGTGGATGATTTTGCTGGCCACAGATTTCCTAACCATGGAGGGGCAATAGCTGGCACACACATCCCCATATTGGTCCACCCTCACCTACCCTCTGAGCATATAAACCGAAAGGGGTACTTGTCCATGGTCTTGCAGGCATTGGCAGATCACAAAGGTTGTTTCACTGACATCAACGTGGGATGGTTGGGGAAGGTTCACAACACATGCATCTTCAGAAATTCTGGGCTGTACAGAAAGCTCTTGGATGGGACTTTTTTTTCCCAGACTGGAAAAATCAAGATTGGCAACGTGGAAATGTCTACTGTAATATTGGGTAACCCTGCTTACCCTTTGCTCCCTCGCCTTATGAAACCCTACAAAGGAGCCCCAGACTACAGCACGGAAAACTTCAATCAAAGACTCAGCAAGTGCAGAATAGCAGCTGAATGTGCCTTTGGCCACTTAAAAGCAAGGTTCAGATGTTTATCGACATATTTGGACCTTGATTAAACTTAGGTCCCCACTGTCATTACAACGTGCATTATTTTGCATCACATTTGTGAATCCAGACAGGAGAATTTCCTGAACTCCTGCAATATCGAAGCTCAGGCCATAGGCAGGGCTTACTCACAACTGCCTACATGGCCATTCACCAGTAACCATGAGGAGGTAGCAGCAATCCGGGACACTTTAAAAAATAGCTTCATATATGATCTGCCACACGTGATTGTGATGTATTTCTCTGCTGTAATAACAACCAACTCCCACTCACAAAACTCATTCATGCTCCCCTCCAAATGTGAGCCAATAAATCAGACCATGTCTTACACAAATGCTTTTACTTGGGGTGGGGGGAAGGGATTAAGTGCAGGCATAAGAATGGATGTGGAGGGAGGGTTATTTTCCTAAAATAAGGGCAGCTGTGCTATTGGCCCTCCCCACCCCACCTGAGTGCCTTTGCCTTGAGTCCCCTGTGGACCTTGGCGTAGCAGTGGGCAACTGTGCAATTGCCTGGTTCCCCACAATGACTCATGCATGCAAAAAGAAAAAAAATAAAAATCACACCAAGCTCAAAAGAATAAGTTTATTTTGGGTGGAAGAAAGGGTTAAGTGGCAGGGAAAAGATGTGTGGTCAAGGTTGGTGGAACAGCCTTTTGCAGTGGCCCCTGGGGCTGTAGTGGCAGGCTGCCCTTGCCCACCCTCCCCACGTTTGGGGAACTGCAATGATGAGGGAGGGGTGGATGACCTATCTTCAGAGGACTCCCAATAGCTGTGTTGGGAGCCCCTATGCGTCTCCAGCATTAAGCACAGGACCTCCATTTGGTTGCTTACTGCCATCATGAGCTTTACTGCATCCTCCCTCTGGTTTGCTGCTTGCTCTCTCTAGAGCATACTCTGCCACCACTCTGCTGTACTCTGCCGCCACTGTGCTGTCTCCCTTTTTCATGTCACTGGTTTCTGCTTCAGACCACTGCATGTGCTGCTGGATCAGATCCTGCTTGAACCTTTTGCGCTTCCTTGGCCTGTCTCCCACTCTGGGCATTCCAGCTGGAAAGTGAAGGTCAAAATTGAGATACAATTCACACCAAGCCCTTACCCATGGAATGAATGGGTCTCTGTGGCCGTGTCTACACGTGCCCCAAACTTCGAAATGGCCATGCAAATGGCCGTTTCGAAGTTTACTAATGAAGCGCTGAAATGCATATTCAGCGCTTCATTAGCATGCGGGCGGCAGCGACGCTTCGAAATTGACGCGCCTTGCCGCCGCGCGGCGCGTCCAGACGGGGCTCCTTTTCAAAAGGACGCCACCTACTTCGAAGTCCCCTTATTCCCATGAGCTCATGGGGACTTCGAAGTAGGCGGGGCCCTTTTGAAAAGGAGCCCCGTCTGGACGCGCCGCGCGGCGGCAAGGCGCGTCAATTTCGAAGCGTCGCTGCCGCCCGCATGCTAATGAAGCGCTGTATATGCATTTCAGCGCTTCATTAGTAAACTTCGAAATGGCCATTTGCATGGCCATTTCGAAGTTTGGGGCACGTGTAGACGTAGCCTGTCTCTACTATCAGGGAAAATTTCTTTCTGCAAGGCCATTTAAGGCTTACTAGGATTGCATTTAAAGTGCACACTGCACAAGCCATCATTTACCATAATTATCCAGAATATTTAGTTGTAGACATGGTAAGCGACTGTTTGCTTTTGGATGCGGGGGGCGGGGAGGGAGGAGAAGGCTGCATAGGAGGTTAAGCCATCCATTCTCCTGGAGCAGGGGAATAACTTTTTTCACCCGTTCCTGAAGCAATCCCCTGCAAATAGCAAGGCCTGTAGAGACCGGCAGCTGCATGGTGAGGGGGACGGGCTCGAGTCCAGCTGCATGGATGGCTGGGTGTAGAGGGATCCCTGTAAATTTAAAAAAACTGCTGGAAGTGTGGGGGTTCCAGCTGTCTGCCGGGTCAGGGTAAAAAAGTTTCTCAGAGTTCACTATAGCAGCCCTCATCAAGGAAATAAGGCCATGTACAGGAGGTCAAACCCACCTGTGCTGGACATGCCGATTTGTGGTAGCAGGGTCCATAGAGTCTGGCAGCCATGTGGCAACGGGAAAGGGTGGGTAAGAGTTCCATTCCAGCCGCATGGATGGCTGGGTGCAGAGGGATCCCTGTAAACTGAAAACAAATGGGAGGGGGAGGGAAATGGAAGGGGAGAAGGTCCTAAGAGCCTGCCACCCACGCCGGGGGGAAAGGTGGAAGGTGCGCTAGTCACGTAGTGCGGCTGTGCATTCCAGGGAAATGTGAAAGGGCAGGAAGCACTGCAAAAAAATCCAGTCCAAATTCCCATGCTGCTTTAGGTTGCCAAAAAAGATATTACCCTCCTAAAACTAACAAATTGACAGAGAAGAGCTGCTCATCCCGTGTGACCACAAGCCTGGAAAATTTGCCGAAATGCTGTGTGGCGCCATGATACCAGATCGCTATTTGGCTGCCTGGCATGGCAAGGTGTGCTACCGTGGAAGCCACAGTAAGTCAAGTCTGCACAAAATCCTGGTGGGAAAAATACAAGAGTACCTGGATGAGGCCTTCAAGGAGATCTCCAAAAAGGATAAGAGCTCCATCCCCCGAAATATTAACACGCTATTCTGAGGGGCACAGATACATACAAAACCTATACCCATAACCATACCTATACCTGTATCCACTCACAACCTGCTTCTAGCATTCAGAAACAAACACTTACCAGAACAGCTTGGTCCCAGGGGATTGGGGACCCACGTAGAAGGGACTGGTTCCAGCTCTACGGCAAAAAGCTCCGGGCTCACAGGAAAAACTTCCTTGAGCCCCTGCTGGTTGCCCCCATCCTCCTCTCCATTGGCCTCTTCCTCCCCACCCTCCAGCTCATGTCGGCTCACTCCAGACCAGAGCCTCTACAACTGTCGTAATGAAAAGTGGACAATGTGGTGGGGTGCCCCCCAAGAAGCAAGTGCAGCTGTTCATAATAGCAGCAACTCTGTGCAGATGACCCAGAACACCGGTTGGCTTCCCGAACTCTGAGACAGGCCTGCTGGAGTTCTTTCACCTTCACCCAGCAGTCGCTCACCTTCACCTGGCAGAGTCCCAGGAGTAACCTCTGGTAGTCATCAACTGCCAGATCTTACCATATATGTTCATGTTTCTCTTGGACACCCCAAGTCTGCTCACCACTGATTCATCTCCCCAAAATGCAAGAAGATCCAGAATCTCCTGATGACTCCATGCTGGAGCTCTCTATGAAACTGGGAATTACCACGCAGATCACACCCCGAGTGCTCATAATTAAAGGAGATGGCTACCGATGCAGTGTAATACGATGGGTAAAAGAAATTTTTCATTATGAGCGCCCTTTATATTTCAAGGACTGGGTGCTGATGAGTTCAAATTCAAATTCGTGGGCTTCCTGTGACCTCCTTCCTGTGTACCTGGAAAGCAGCGGCCATACCAGGCAGGTAATCGTGTATCTTTGTGGGATACATATGAGGACACTTCTTGAGGCTAATAAATTTGATTTTAAGACATGGCACTTCCACACTGGCCTTTATTTGAAATTTTAAATTCAAACTTGACACTACAACCAGTGGGTTCCGATATTATGTTATTTATATTAGTGCTTCCTAATTCAAACTAATAGTATTCACAGTGAAGACAGTGATGTTTTAATATTGAGCTAACTGTCTTAAATTCAAATGTATCTCATAGTGTAGACGTAGGCTTAGGATATGTCTACATTTATGGGAAGACTGACTTCCAGTGTGTCAATCTTTCCGAGTTCCATTTAGTGCATCTAGTGGGGAGATGCAATCCCAGTACTCCTGGCAGTCACAAGGAGTAAAGGAAGTTGAGTTTCTCCTGTAGATCTCCTGCCGTGTGAATGGCAGCAAAAATCAACTTTAGGTAAGTCGACTCCAGCTATGCAGTAAGAAATTCTTGTAGTTGGATTTGCATATCTAAAAAACGATTTTACCTCCCAGTGTAGACCTGGCCCTAGTAACACTCAACACCTGGATAAGCAGAACAAATGGACTAGCAATCAGATTATGCAGTCACATGTTGTTTCAGAGCAGAGCACAGTAACTCAAGGTAACTGCTGCAATGAAGACAAACCCTACTTAATGTTTGAGAAGGAGAAAGTGAAACCAGCTAACCTGTAATCTTAATACACTGTCCAGTCTCTAGAGTGTAAACATCAGCATTAATGACGCATTGCTAATGACAAAGCACCAGCAGTGAAGAGTTAATTTTTTAAATGATAAACTATTGTTATAGGTAGATCTTTTAGAAGAAAGTTCTTTGTAGTGAGTGTTCTCTCAACTGTGTGGCTGCCTGCTTTACAGATGGACAAGGAATTAGACACAGGAAGAAAGAAAGTTAGTACTGGTAAACATTTTGCCAAGAGACTCCCTTTGGCACCAAACTATTTTCTTAACACCCTTCCTAACATTCAGATGAACTGACCTTACGTTTAATCAGCTCACTAACCTGATACCAAAGAAAATATCTCAGTAATCATTTACTTCTGGATTATATATTTTGCCAACTACAACACAACCAGGGATCTTTCCATCTCAGTCAACAGGAAAGTTTTCAACTTTTGTCCCAAAAATCATGGTAATGAGTTTAAAGAGTTTGCATTATTATTTAATCTGAAGCATATACTGGAAAGAAGAATATATTTATCCACTTCCCCAAGTCCCCACTGTTCTGTTTTTTTCTAAAAGAAATTGATGTTGTTACTATTTGTTGACTAAATAAATTGATGTTACTATCTGTTGACTAAAATAGCCACATGCTATTTTAATACAGTAGTCATTTTATCTCCTTTTATTCCCCTCCCCTAAAACCAGACCTATTACAATTCACTGCAAAGAAATGTGTTAAAAGTTCAACATTGTAATAATACTGGTTTAAGGTAACTGCCCTATATTCACAAGCTTAAAGTCTGAAGTATTTTGTCTTGGGATCTTATTTATAAATATACTAGCCAATTTACCTGAATTGCTTGGATCCTTAACTCAATTTAAAAAAAAAAATGTAAAGGGAAAATGTACATGCTTTATTTACATGATTGTATTTAACCAGTGCTATCTTAAGAAGTTTTTATTTTGGATTTCGTTAAAAAGGGAAAAATCTTTCCATTTAATTTTTTAGTATTTTTAAATGGAAATTCCATGAAGTGTATTTTTAGTTTATCCCTATAAACTCTTGTCATTTACTTTGTTTTAATAAAAAAGGGATGTAGTCAATTTGGTTTCCAATAAGTCTTCTACTAATTTCCAAACCTTAAGCCACTGATTTAGCTGGGGTAAAACACAGCACTGTTCCAAATTTCTCTGTTTTATCTCTTTTTTGTAAGGTTTATTCAGAAGCAATCCTAGTCCAGGCTCATCCTATTCTCATGGCTCATCTTGGTTCAGTCTCTTTCAACATTCACTGAGTTATGTCAGTTTTGAGAACTGCACTTGATTTTGTGATTCTGTCTCTTCTCTGTATGGTTTTAAGAGAAGCATTCCCATTCTAGGCACATCCTATTTTCCTAGCACAACCAAACCCTTCTGTTGCTTTAAATTACAATAAGAGGAAACTAATCTGAACCCCACCATCAACTTATGCCTTGACTACTCCACGTGAGAGATACATTTCCTGGACACTACAGTATAAATCAAGGATGGCATGATCACCACCACACTCTTTTGGAAACCCACTGACCGCTTATACCTAACTACACACTTCTAGCTTCCATCCTGCACACAGGACTAGATCCATTGTTTACAGTCAAGCCCTTAGGTACAATCACATTTGTTCAGATCTTACTGACAGAGACCAAAAACCACAAGATCACTACCAAATATTCATAAACCTGAATGAAATAAGCCAGGAGAAATAAAAAAACAAAAACAAATCGACAGGGCCAGACGAATACCCAGAGACCAGCTACTCCAAGATAGGCCCAAAAAAAGCCAGTAACAGAACACCACTGGTCATTACCTCCAGCCCCCAACTCAAACCACTGCAACGCATTATTAAAGACCTACAACCTATCCTTAATCAGGATGCCACACTCCAGAAGGCCCTAGGTGACAGGCCTGTTCTCTCCTACAGACAACCTCCCAACCTTATGAGGATTCTCACCAACAACCACAGACTATACCATGAGAATACCAATCCTGGAACTTTTCCTTGCAACTAACCCCGTTGCCAACTTTGTCCACATATCTATTCTGGCGATACCATCACTAGACCTAACCAGGTTATTCGCAAAATCACAGGCACATTCTCACGTTCCTCAACTAACATCACATATGCCATCATGTGCCACCAATGCCCACATGCTTTGCATATTGGACAGACTTCAAACTCTCTTAGACAAAGAATTAATAGGCATAACACAGACATAAAAACACTCCTGATTCAGAAACCTGCCAGCCAGCACTTTAATGGAGCGGGCCATTCTGTTAATGCCCTGAAATCTGTGCTCTACTTAAAGGGAACTTTAACAGACATTTGGAAAGAGGGGCTGTTGAACTCTCCTTTATGTTCAAATTTGACACATTAACACATGGTTTGAACTGGGATGGCAATTATTTGTGTAATTATAAGGACTCTTCTACATACTTTGCTTTACCTAATTCTTGACTCCCCCTTCCCCTTCTGTGCCTCTGCTCTCTGATTTGCTCACCTTGATAATAATTTTTCTGATTTGTCAACCTTGATTACTATTTTTTGTTCTGTGTGCCTTAAATATTGAGTCTGTTCTGGTATGGCTATGATCTGAAGAAGTGGTTCTGTCCCATGAGCTCATCACCTAATAAATCATTTTGTTAGTCTTTAAAGTGCTACTGGACTGCTTTTTTGTTTTGATATACTGGATTGGTGGTCTAAGCTCTTACCTTTGGGAGGAGTTCTTGATCAATCAGACAAATAGACAAACACTCTAAAACACAAATAGATCAGACAATAACCAGGCATTCAATTCAATGGTAAGAACTGCTGTTTCTGTCAACTGACTTCTTCTCTTTATAAAATAACCAAATTGTGGTGCTCCAGGATCTTCCATCTAGAGCAGTGGGTTCCCAAACTTTTCAGCATCACATCCCCCTTTCCATTTTTGAGAAACCCTCATGCCCCCACCTCTTCTTTAGCACCACCCAACCCCCCTCCGCCTCAACAAAAAATTCTATTTGTAATTTAAAACAAACACAAAAATTAAAAATAAGTACAAATAATTTTTCTTGGCCCCTTGCAGGTGCCTCATGCAGCCCCAGCTGGCCAGCTGCCTGCACCAGCTGCCTCCTGCCAGAGCAGTCTGCGCCAGCCACCTGTGCTGCCAGAGCCGCCTGCCCACCAACTTGCCAGCTGCCAGGGCCAGCCACAGACCCGCCCACCAGCCACTGGGGACAGCTGCCTGCCCACCAGCTGTCAGGGCCCTGCGCTGCCAGCTGCCCCAGCTATGGTCCAGCAGCCCAAGCTGCCCACGCTGCCGGGGCCAGCCACCCACTCTACCAGCCACCTAAGCCACCCACCCAAGGCCCACGCTGCCAGGGACAGTTGCCCACCCACCCACCAGCCTGAGCCACCCGAGCCCCATGTTGCTGGGACCAGCTGCCTGCCTGCCTGCCGCCTGAGCCACACGCTGCTGGGACCAGCTGCCTGCCTGCCTGCCAGCCTGAGCACCACGAAGCCAGGGCCAGCCATCCAAGCCCCACATGCAGGCCCCCAAACCCCCCTGCCTGAACCCCTCCCCTCCCTTCCCCCAAACCCAGGCACCACCAGCCCTCCCAAACTCTTACCCCATCCTCCTCCCCAACCCACACTCACTCATCTTTGCAAGAGGCAGCTAGCTCTACATGGGTCTCTGCCAGTTGCCTCCTTTTAATAGCAGCTGTGCCAGGTCACCCATGTAAAATGGCAGGGGCTGAGAGCCAAAAGCAAAGGAAGACTTTCTTTGGGTAGAGCAAATGATGGGAGGGGGATGGGTCACCTCATGCCCCACCAGTTTAGGAAACCATGATCTAGGGGTTTGTTGCCCCTGGTTGCTCTCAGCACATCCACCATTCAATCAACATTTAAGGTGAGGGGTAACCAAAGTACAAAATAAGGACAAATACAGCTTAAGCACTATAAATGTTTAGTTGATGCCAATTTTTTTTATTTAAAAGAACCTCATAAGCAGGTGAAAAAGAATTAGCTAAAATCATGGAGGCCAAATTCATCAAAGGTTATTAGCTAAGGCTGACAGGGACACCACCCTTCTGCCTTGAATATCCTTAAACCTACAACTGCCAGAAGCTGGGACTGCACCCCAGGGAACCAATCACTCAAAACTGTTCTCTTCTGTTTACTCTCTCTGAAGCATCTGGCACTGGTCACTATCAGAGACAAGATATTAGGCTATGGCTGCTGTTGTCAACTCCAGCACAATCAATTTCAAAAAGTTAATTGAAAGTAAATCTAGGTACTACACTTGACTGAGAGTACACCTGTTAGTGTCTGTGGCATTTAAATCACACTGTATTAGAGTCATGTTTTCTCTTCCATGTTGGTAGGAGAGATACATAAAATGGGAAAATGACCACCTATTTAGAGGACATAGCACAACTGATTAAATATATCAGTGGTGGGCAACCTGTGGCCCATTGTGGCGCCACCTGCAGACCCCATTTGCCACCCCCACTCTCCTAGCACTTTAGGACTGCCACAAGTCCATTGATTTGCATTAGTTCCCACTTCTCTCCTTCCCTCCCAGAGCTGCAACTGCCACAAATAGCTGATTTACGGCATTCCAGTTCTGGGAGGGCAAGGGAAGAGCACAGACCAAGAGCGAATGAGGTGATTTGTGGTGTTCCTAAAGTGCTGGGAGGGAGAGAGAGAAGTACGAAGTGCAAGGATCTGGTGCCCCTGTGTGTGAGAGGACCAGGAGGGAGGGGGAAAAACAGGGGGGTTTCAGGGCCACTGGGGCCCACTGAAGTGAAGGAGGGCCTCTCATGCAGTCCAATCCCTATTTTGATTGCCCATCACTGAATTACATGAAATAGTTAAAGGTACAGTGGCATAACACCTTTCCATCTTTTAGCAGGTCAGTTCTCACATTGAGTTTTTGTTTTTTTTTTAAAAAGTTGGTCTTGTCTGTTGACTACAGTTGAATAAGCAATGCGGACAGTATGAGACACTATCAGCTCCCATAAAGCTGCAAGATCCATATGCAAGAACCTGTAGTCTCCATGGGCCACATCTCTGCACATTAAAGAGGGACTGCAATCTGTTCTACTTTATTGAAAGCTTGTGTGGCCTACGGCCTAATGGTTAATTACCGATGTGATATGATATGTAACCCTGAGGTTACATTCTCCCCCAGTATAGAGCTACCATTTTTGAGTCAGTCGTATGGGACAATGAAACGACTTATGTTGAGAAGCAATAATGAGGAGGCAGCGCTAACACTGAGAAAACATAATCACAATACATCTTGACAATTTTATAAGCTACCCCAATTAGAAAGATGGGGTCAAAAGGGTTCTGACATCTCTAAGTCAGTATTTCAGGCTTTTGGTATATTCAAGCAGACAGCCCTTCATGGATTATTTATTTGTAAAGTTCACTGTACAGCTAAGAATGCTAGAAACAATTTATGTAATCCCCTTTTCCTCTCTCTGTCACTGATCCCCAGAAGGGGAGAAGCCCCTTCACAGACCAGAGGCCCACTCCCCCACTGAGCCCAACACACTCAGTACATGTAACCCCCTACCACTTCCCTGTACCAATGATCCAGCCAGCACCCCACCCCCCAGCTCTTCCCCACACACTCACTGAATATAACCTAGCACTTCATTGTGCCACTGATCCCCCTCTCCAGATTAGGACTCCACAACGCATCTGAGCCCCATACACTTAGTGCATATAACTCCCACATCCCACTTTATCACTAAACCCACCCCACAGCCCAGTGCCCCACCCCCAGCTGAGCCCTGTGCTCAGTGCATCGAATCCACACCTGCCAGCCCAGTACCTTGCCACCATCTGAGGCCTGTGCACCCTGCAGGTAACTCCTACCTCCCGCAACTCTATGCCCCACCCCCAGCTGAGGCCTCACATATTCAGTACATGTAACCCCACCTTCCAGCTCAGCACCCTGCTAGATCCCAATCACTCACAGGCTGTAACCCCTGACTTTCAGCCCAGGCCCCAGTTGAGGGCCTGTGCACTCAGCCAATGTAAACCCTGCCCTGCACTTCCCCACAGCTGAGATACCACGTGCTCAGTGCGTGGACCCGCCCCCTGCGCCCCGCCCACGGCTGAGGCCCCGCGCGCTCAGTACATGAAACCCCGCCCCCAGCTGAGGCCCCGCGCGCTCAGTACATGAAACCCCGCCCCCAGCCCTGCGCCCCGCCCACGGCTGAGGCCCCGCGCGCTCAGTACATGAAACCCCGCCCCCCCGGCTGCGCAGCCAAGGCGAGGCCTCGGGCAGGTTCGCGAGGCGGGCGCACCTTCATCGGGCGCTCGCTGCTCCCCGCCTCCTGGCGCGGCGGCGGCGGCCCCGGGCTCAGCGCGGCCGGCGGCCCGGCTCTGCTGCCGGCGGGCCCAGGTGGAGAGGCGGCTGCGGCAGAGCGGGCAGCAGAGGCCCGGGCCCTGCAGGCAGCGCTGGAAGCAGGGGCGGCAGAGCGAGTGGCGGCACGGCGGTGTCACGGCCTCCGCCAGCGGCCCCCGGCACAGCGGGCACTCGGCGGTCTCCTCGTCCGCCGGCCGCCGCCGCCGGCCCCGCCGCACCGACACCGCGGCCCGGCCACCGGGGCCCGCCGCCGCCATCTTCTCACCCGCTGAGGGGACGGAGCGTTGGCTGGGGGCGCCGCCCACCTCCTGCATATTCAGCAGGGCAGGGTCGGTAATATTCATGAGCCCGCGCGGGCTCGAACCTTGTCCCCGCCCCTTCGTGAATATTCACCAGCAGCTGTGGAGGAGCGCCGCCCTCTCGTGAATAGTCACTGTGTCCCAGCCGGCCGCACAGTGCAGGGCTGCGCCCCTCCCCCAGCATCCCTCTGCCCCCAGCCTCCCCTTGCTTGGGCCGGGGGTACCCCACGCTGCTCTGCCCCAGCACCCAGCTGCCCCCCCAACCTTCCTCTGCCTGGGCCAGGGATACCCCAGCCTGCCCCTCCCCCAGCACCTCTCTGCCCCCCAACCTTCCTCTGCCTGGGCCAGGGATACCCCAGCCTGCCCCTCCCCAGCACACCTCTGCCCCCCAACCTTCCTCTGCCTGGGCCAGGGATATCCCAGCCTCCTCTACCCCCATGCTCTTCTGTCCCCCAACCTCCCCTTGCTTGGGCCAGGGGTACCCCACGCTGCTCTGCCCCAGCACATAAGAACAACATAAGAACATAAGAATGGCCATACTGGGTCAGACCAAAGGTCCATCCAGCCCAGCATCCCATCTGCCGACGGTGGCCAATGCCAGATGCCCCAGAGAAGGAGAACAGAAGACAATGATCAAGTGATTTATCTCCTGCCATCCATCTCCTGCCCTTGTTATGAAGGCTAGGGCACCATACTTTACCCCTGGCTAATAGCCATTTATGGACCTAACCTGCAAAAATTTATCAAGCTCTTTTTTAAACCCTAATAGAGTCCTGGCCTTCACAGCCTCCTCGGGCAAGGAGTTCCACAGGTTGACTGTGCGCTGTGTGAAGAAAAATTTCCTTTTATTAGTTTTGAACCTACTACCCATCAATTTCATTTTGTGTCTCCTAGTTCTTGTATTATGGGAAAAGGTAAATAATTTTTCTGTATTCACTTTCTCCACACCATTCATGATTTTATATACCTCTATCATATCGCCCCTCAATCGCCTCTTTTCCAGACTGAAAAGTCCCAGTCTCTCTAGCCTCTCCCCATATGGGACCCGTTCCAAGCCCCTAATCCTCTTAGTCGCCCTTTTCTGAACCTTTTCTAATGCCAATATATCTTTTTTGAGGTGAGGAGACCACATCTGCACGCAGTACTCAAGATGTGGGCGTACCATAGTTTTATATAGGGGAAGTATGATATCTTTTGTCTTATTATCAATCCCTTTTTTAATAATTCCTAACATCCTATTTGCCTTACGAACTGCCGCTGCACACTGCGTGGATGTCTTCAGAGAACTATCCACTATAACTCCAAGATCCCTTTCCTGATCTGTCGTAGCTAAATTTGACCCCATCATGTAGTACGTGTAATTTGGGTTATTTTTTCCAACATGCATTACCTTACACTTACCCACATTAAATTTCATTTGCCATTTTGCTGCCCAATCACTCAGTTTGCTGAGATCTTTTTGTAGTTCTTCACAATCCCTTTTGGTTTTGACTGTCCTGAACAACTTGGTGTCACCCAGCTGCCCCCCCAACCTTCCTCTGCCTGGGCCAGGGATACCGCAGCCTGCCCCTCCCCAGCACACCTCTGCCCCCCAACCTTCCTCTGCCTGGGCCAGGGATACCCTAGCCTGCCCCTCCCCCGGCACCCCTCTGCCTGGGCCAGGGATACCCCAGCCTGCCCCTCCCCCAGCACCCCTCTGCCCCCCAACCTTCCTCTGCCTGGGCCAGGGATATCCCAGCCTCCTCTACCCCCATGCCCTTCTGTCCCCCAACCTCCCCTTGCCTGGGCCGGGGATACCCCAGCCTGCCCCTCCCCCAGCACCCCTCTGCCCCTCAACCTCCCCTTGCCTGGGCCAGGGATACCCCAGCCTGCCCTACCAACCACTGCCCCCAACCTTCCCCTACCCTGGCACCCAGGTTAGGGATACACCCACCTGACATGCCCCCAGCTCTCTACTATCCCCACCTACCCTCTGCCTGGGCCAGGGATGCCCTAGACTGATCTGCACCTGGTGTCTCAATGCCCCCGAACCTTCCCCCCTGCCTGGGCCATGTATATCTCATCCTGCCCTACCTTAAAGCACCCCACTGCCCCGCAACCTTCCCCTGGCTGAGCCTGGGACACCCCTGCCTGCCCCACCCCAACACCCCCCCATTCAGGACAGGGATACCCCAGCCTATGCTGCTCTCACAGCACCTCACTGCTATCCCAGCCTGGGCCAGGGTTAACTTAGCCTACCCATTTATTGCATCCCCAGCTGTCTCCCAAACCTACCGCCCTGTCCATGGTTTCTCCCCATTCCCCTCAGGGTCTCTAAGCAGGGCACTGTTTCCCACTCACCTCAGAAGCAAAGGGCTGGAGGAGATCTGGAGCCAGGACGTTAGTCAAGTGTATAGGGGGCAGCCTGGGGAAGGAGCCGAGAGGAGGGCTGGGGTGAGGGGAAGCCATGTCTTGGGAAGGTGGTTGTAATGAGGGCAGGAGTGAGCTTGGAGAGAAGGAAATGCAGGAAGCTTTCACCAGCCCCACCCTTCTCCCACTGGCAGCCCATTTCCCATCCTCTCTGTCCTGTTCTTCCCCATCTCTCTGTCAGCCAGCTTTTACCAGCAGGGGGACAGAGGGGCTGCCAAAATCTAGCCCTACAGCCCTCCCTTGGAAAGGAAACTGAGAATGATCCCTGCTGCGGGTGCAACAGGTCTGCTCAGTGTCCAATGCATGACATCAGGCAGCATTGTCTTTTCTGCTCCTGCCTCCTCCATGCCCATGCTCTCAGGCCCTCGCTTCAGTACACCCAGCGAGCCAGCCCATCTCTTTTTCACAATCTCCGAGGCCTGGTCTACACTAGGGAACAAAACGTGTCCCAGATAGGCGTTTCTAGCTATGCCATTAGCGTAAATAGAATTGACATGTCAGGATCGACTTTGTTCCCTAGTGAAGACTGGGGCTTTTCCAGCTCTTGCTGATGCCTCTTACTCCACACAGTAGCATGGAGTAGCAAGGTCGATGGCCAACCCAAGAGAGATTGATTTGGTTGCATCTTGAAAGAAGCAACAGGATTGATTGCGGTGTGACAAATGCTGGGTAAGTGCAGATGTACCCTGAGCTTTACTCCCTGCTGCTACTACGCATAGCAAACAATTTTACCCATCACCAAATGATGCTTGAAACACCAAACCCAAGGTTGAGCCACCTCTGTACACATTACTAGGATGGAAAAGAAGCTAGGCTTATAAATACCTGGGGCTGACTGTAACTGTACAAGGCTAAGGCTTGCTCTCACGTGCAGACTCAGGGACCACAAACAAGAGGTCTCTTGGTGGTCACCTGATAACATCTAGGATGTCTTCATGTCACCCTTCTATTTGTGCATAAGTTGATAGCTGATGAGTTAGATTCTGGAGCTGCAGGCCTTATCAGAGAAGAGGCATGTGTTGGCAGCTGTTGGGAGGGGTGCAAGGCAGCTGTTGATGCTCCTTCTCTGCTGCTCATCTGCATTGCAGCCGGACATCTCTAATTGCACCACCCGCTTCACAGATTACTGTTCTTCACTGCGGATGGTTTTGGGCAAGGTTCTCTCAAGCGTTGACACCAATGCTGCACTTTTTCATGTGTGCCTTCAGCATGTCCTTATATCGCTTCTGCTGGCCCCCAAAGCTCCTCTGTCCTTCCTCCAACTCGGGAAGCAGAATCTGTTTTGGGAGGTGGCTGATCAAACATCCCAGCCATGTGACCAGTCCAACAAAGTTGTTGATGAATGATAATGTCTTCAACGTTGGTCATGTTTGACTCTTCCAAGATGCTAGTGTTTGTGCACCTGTCCTCCCAAGAGATATTTAGGATTCTCTTGGGGCAGCATTGATTGTGTTGTTCAAGTGTTTTTAAATGATGCTTGTATGTTATCCAGGTTTCGCATGTGTACAGTGGCACTGGAACAACCCCTGCACCGTATACAAGGAGCGTTGTCTTGGGATACAGGTCCCAGTTCTCGAAGACCCATGAGAAACCAAAATGTAAATCCAAAGAAGTGAGCTGGGCACCCATGGGTGAGAGCAGCAATTGAAAGACAGTTTCTACTCCAGGGATGTGCAAAGTGGGGGGCAGGCCCTCTTGGGGGGTGGGGTGTGTGTGTGTGTGAGAGAGAGAGAGAGAAATTCCATAAGTGAGGGGTGCAGCATGATCAGCTGCTGGGTCTCAGGCTTGTCCATCTCATTACAAATTTTGAAATATGTTACTGGTTTTATATGTGTGTGTTCACATTTATATACCAATGAATAAAGATTTACATTCCACATATTTTGTTTTCTTACACATCTCAAAAGGTTGTTTTTTCATATGAGCATAACCAAAATTTCCTTTGCTTTTGATTACATTACACAGGTTGGGGGGCCCTGCCAGTTGCAGGGATGAAAAATGGGGCCCAACATAAATAGTTTGCTCACCTCTGCTCTACTTGCATGTTCAGAATAGGAGGAAACATGCAAAAAATTTGTCTCACAATAGCCAAAATGTGCAGGGACTTTCCATTAGTGTTTTTTAAAATGGAGATATGCATCTCACAGAGCTGGAAGGGACCTTGGGAGGTCATTGAGTCCAGGCCCCTGCACTCTTGGCAGGACTAAGCACCATCCTTTCCCTGCCCCCCCCAATCTGTTTGATCCAGATCCCTAAATGGCCCCCTCTGGATTAAGGTCTAACCCTGGGTTTAGCAGGCTATTGCTCAAGCCACTGAGCTGTCCTTCCCCCTCATAATTGATGATAAAAACAAAATATGGACGAATAAAGCTAGGGACATGGCCAGCCACCAAGTTGGGAATGGAGAGCAACAAAAACACATGCAGGATCACAATCTTCCCTGTGCAGATACCACAGAGAGATGCAGAGCATAAAGCTCTGTTGTTCTCAGCTAACCAGCTGCTTTAAATTCCCATGGCTTTTCTAGTTCCTTTAGAGCCTATTCTTGCTCTCATCTAGAATTCCGATGGCTCCCCTTTATCTATACAATACCATATAGCTCAGGCCTCTCCGACCACATGCCTGTTAACCCACAATAAACTTGAGCTACCCCAAAACTGATTTTTCACACAATCACTCTGACAAAGCCCATGTTTCCGTCTGTTTTAAAAGATGCCAGACAATCTTGTTAATAAGCCTTCATTTGCCAAGACTATTGTAGTTATTTACAACTTCTCTTTTTAGGATCCTATCCAGACGTTTCTTTTAAAACCCTAAAGTAGGAACAATTAAATATCATTCTGACAGAGCAAAATCAGACTTAACCTGCTTGTTTCTATAAAGTCAGGAAGGCTCCATGGGCAAGTTAACCAGGGTATCAACATTGTGTTGGGTTAACTGGCAAGGTAAGAAGGGCCAAATTGCAATCAAACCCTTTGATTTAATTCATGCTGGTCTTGATAAGAACATAAGAACATAAGAATGGCCATACTGGGTCAGACCAAAGGTCCATCAAGCCCAGCATCCCATCTGCCGACGGTGGCCAATTCCAGGTGCCCCAGAGAAGGAGAACAGAAGACAAGTGATTTATCTCCTGCCATCCATCTCCTGCCCTTGTTATGAAGGCTAGGGCACCATACTTTATCCCTGGCTAATAGCCATTTATGGACCTGACCTGCAAAAATTTATCAAGCTCTTTTTTAAACCCTAATAGAGTCCTGGCCTTCACAGCCTCCTCGGGCAAGGAGTTCCACAGGTTGACTGTGCGCTGTGTGAAGAAAAATTTCCTTTTATTAGTTTTGAACCTACTACCCATCAATTTCATTTTGTGTCTCCTAGTTCTTGTATTATGGGAAAAGGTAAATAATTTTTCTATATTCACTTTCTCCACACCATTCATGATTTTATATACCTCTATCATATCGCCCCTCAATCGCCTCTTTTCCAAACTGAAAAGTCCCAGTCTCTCTAGCCTCTCCCCATATGGGACCCTTTCCAAGCCCCTAATCATCTTAGTCGCCCTTTTCTGAACCTTTTCTAATGCCAATATATCTTTTTTGAGGTGAGGAGACCACATCTGCACGCAGTACTCGAGATGTGGGCGTACCATAGTTTTATATAGGGGAAGTATGATATCTTTTGTCTTATTATCTATCCCTTTTTTAATAATTCCTAACATCCTATTTGCCTTACTAACTGCCGCTGCACACTGCGTGGATGTCTTCAGAGAACTATCCACTATAACTCCAAGATCCCTTTCCTGATCTGTCGTAGCTAAATTTGACCCCATCATGTAGTACGTGTAATTTGGGTTATTTTTTCCAACATGCATTACCTTACACTTACCCACATTAAATTTCATTTGCCATTTTGCTGCCCAAACACTCAGGTTGCTGAGATCTTTTTGTAGTTCTTCACAATCCCTTTTGCTTTTGACTGTCCTGAACAACTTGGTGTCATCTGCAAACTTTGCCACCTCACTGCTTACCTCATTTTCTAGATCATTGATGAACAAGTTGAACAGGATCGGTCCCAGGACTGAGCCCTGGGGAACACCACTAGTTACCCCCCTCCATTGTGAAAATTTACCATTTATTCCAACCCTTTGTTTTCTGTCTTTTAACCAATTCCCGATCCATGAAAGGACCTTTCCTCCTATCCCATGACCACCTAATTTACATAAAAGCCTTTGGTGTGGGACCATGTCAAAGGCTTTCTGGAAATCTAGGTATATTATGTCCACTGGGTGCCCCTTGTCCGCATGTTTATTAACCCCTTCAAAGAATTCTAATAGATTAGACAGACACGACTTCCCTCTGCAGAAACCATGCTGACTTTTGCCCAACATATATAATTTTTTCCATTCTCATGGGTGGAATAAATTATGTTATGTGCCAAGACCTGTGAAGATGTGAACCACCAACAGAAATGCACCTGAATTGCTCATGGGCAGCTGCCCAAGCATCCAGCTTACAGGGAACAACAGCTGCCATACTGCAAAGGAGTTTAGGGCAACTGCTCTAAACTTCTGTGTCACAGCATCCCAACCCACCACAGTGCTTGGGCTACTCAGAGTTACAATCTCATAGTCCATCAAAACAAAAAGCAGTCAAGTAGCACTTTAAGACTGCTTTTTGTTTTGATAGTGTATAGACTAGCATGGCTTCCTCTCTGTTACTATAGTCCATCAAGTTCAGCATCTCCAGAAAGAGAGTGCTTTGCTCTTGATTTCATTCAAGGGTTCCCAATCTTTTCATACATCCCAGAACTTGCTTCACAGCCAGGACACAATATGGAAAAGAACACGGTTCAGAGATTAACTAGTTCAGAATCAAAAATCCAGGAGATGTGGGGTAGGGATTTTGTCATTCTACAAATACAAAGCAACAGACATGGTTATACCAAATTTAAGTCCCCAGCCGTGTAAGTGACTGAGAGTGCAATGCTATGCACTTCTTGAGATCAGTATTGAGTATTGGATGCTTAGTTGTATTGTATTAGTAATAATATGATAGTAATAGTTAATTGCTGTTCTTCAGATGTATAAGATTAATAATTCTTGCATGAATAATGCAAGCAAGAAACTAAAGCAAGCAAAGTAAAAAGAAAATATGGCAGGTGGGTCTTCCTTGCTTGTTGATTAAATACACAATAATGAGGGATAGCTTTTAAATATTTTAATTGTGGAAGGTGCAAAATCAAGAGGGAACAACTGGGGGTGAGGAATTCAAAATGCTTTTACAATACGTTTAAGTGAGGTTCGCAAATAATAGCTGATGAGCAGCATTTGTGCAAAGAATGTTTCTGCCTGCAGAACTCTTTCCACACTGCACGTGCCAGCTTGCTGGGCAGGGAAAAGCTCTCAGCCAGCCAATTGTTTTGAAAGTAAACAACTCAGGCCCAGGCATTTGGGAGCGGGTGTGTGCAGTAGGCACTGGCTGCTGAGACAAAAGGCAGACCTCTGGTGCATGCCCTGCTGCCAGACAAGCCTTTGACAGGGTTGCCACTGATTTCAGTTAACCATGGGCAGATCTTTGGAGTGGAAGTTTTTCTGTGCTGAGCAGGATTTGAAGAGGTTAAGAATGAGAGAATCAGGAACGTTTAGGCCTTGTTTCACTCTCTGGAGTAGTAACTGGGAGAAAAGAAGCTAGACAACTGGTTCTCTGGATTTGCACTGTATATAGCTTCAGATCCATGTGGCACAAAACACAAGCATGGTACAAGCAGACCCTGCCCAGCCACAACTCAGGGGCCAGCTGAGAACTGGCCTAATGATTTATGGGACCCAAAGCTATTGGAAGGGGAGGAAGTCTGCCTGTGAATTGCCTCCCCATCTGTCTTGTTAATGGAAGGGTTGGAAGAAACAGAATGTTCCCATTTCTCTCTGGTCCCACTGTGGAGTGATACAAGGTCAGCATGTGTGGGATACAGGGTACCCAAAAGAGCGAGGCCTCAAGAAACGGCTGCTTTCTGTTATGGCTGGCCGAATCTCCATGAAAGTGGGATTACAGAGCAAGACAAGTGTAACCCACACACCTATGTGCGGATAACTGTCCCATGTAGTGGTACCTAGACCACTTCACAGAATAAGTGTCCTCTACAGCCTAAACTGAGAGCCAGCTGGTGTTTAGCTACAGCTGTAGAAAGTGCCTGCACTAAGCTCCAGAGGTCCCAGATTTGAGTCTGCACTTTGCAACTGGAAGTGTCTGAAGCTCTCACACTGCAAAAGGAATTTAGTTAGGGGTGGGCTGTATGGGACAGCTTTCCTCTCCCTAGAGCCAGCTCGGAAGGCAAACCTGGGAACTCTTAGGGGATCAACTGATACAGACTTTGCCTTGGAAGCAGCCTGCCATGAAAATAAAATATTCCCCTTCAAACTATGCTCTTCTCAAGCTATAACATTAAAACCCACTGCTGCTTTTTATGGGCCTGTTCTGAGCGACTACAAGCCACACTCCCAGCTCTGCCAATGGTTAGAAATGAGACCTTGGCTGAGTCAGTTAATCTTTCTGTGTTTCATTTTCAAAGGAAACAACTATATTTTCAGGAGCACATACGAAGTGGAGCAAGCAGGAGCATCCCTCCCCTGCTCTCCCTTAATTGTCCAGAGCACAGAATGCCTCGGGCCATAGAGGCAGCAAAGAGTGAGCTCCTGCTGGAGGGTGGGGAGGAAAGGGAGTAGGGTAGAGTGAATTTCTGGGGGCCAGGGAAGAGCAAGCTTGTTCTAGGGAGGAAGCAAGGAGTGAGTCCTGCCTGGGCAAGGAAGAAGGAAAGAGCAAGGTCCTGCCAGGGCAATGGGGGCAGCAAGCTCCTCCTTGGGGCCAGATGGATAGAGTTTTGCAAGTACTGCATGGATACAAAATTTATATCCATCCCTGTATCTGCAAAAATGTGCTGCAGATATAAAGTGGATATCCAAAGATATTCAGGGTTCTAGATACAAAATTTGTATCCCCATCCATATCTGCAGAAATGAGCTTTGGATATTTGCATCCACTTCGCAGGTGTGGACACCCATGGATGTAAAGCGGATATCTGAAGATCTTCAGGGCTCTACAGATGGAGGGGAAATAGAGCAAGCTCTTGGGAGTCAGGGAGGGCAGAGAATGTGCCCTTCCAAAAGGGGTCAGATTTAAATTCCTGTGCACTCCCCTGATGCTTTGTAAAATACTTGGAGATCTCTATAGAAAAGCATCGGGAAAGTTCTGTCTTCTGTGCATTAATCCCAACAAACAGGGGCCCATCTACTCTCTATGCGAGTGCTGAGTATGGTCACTTACTCATTGATACTATGAGCTCTGTGGGGTGAGGCACGACCTTTTTGGTCTGTTTGCTCAGTGCCTAATACAATGGGAACCTGTTCCATTACTGGGATGTTTTAGCACCACAATAATACAGTAAATAAATAATAATAAACTTCAGAGGGATTTGCGTGTTCTCTGCCTCCCAGAGTCAGACACTAACAGTGGTGATGTGGGGAAAAGGATTCCAAGAACTCAATGCGATGATGGTAGGTAAGAAAAAAAATGATTGATTACAAATGCTGGTATGGTGTGGCTGTTAGGAAAATGTGATGGTCTGTGCTATAAGGCCTGAAGCAGCTCTTTTGAACAGAGCAACATGTGACATTTATCACAGAAATGTGAAATCCAGCTGTGACTCTCCATCAGTGAGGGCACAGCAGTTGCAGGTTGTGGTTCAATAATATTAATGCTATGACTATATTATGATTTGCCCTGGAGGATCTCAGACACTAGGTGGGAATAGTATCATTAGCCCTATATTACAGAAAAGGAAACTGAGTCACTGGGAGATTTATGTCACTCATAGGTTGATACACACAGTGGAGACCAATTAGTAGAACAGAGGAAGTCCTAATACACAGGCCTATGTTCTGAACTACTACACAGGCTGACTTACTCCCTGTTGTAACTGATACCAGTTCAGTGTAAACAAGTGTTTAGTTATTCAGTCCCAATGGTCAGCAGGGGCTAAAACTGCTCTGTGAAATGGAATCCATTCACCTGCTTCCCTCTTCCTGTACCTGAGACACAAGGTACGTCTACACTATGAAATTAGGTCAAATTTATTGAGGTTGACTTTTAACATCTGATTCTATAAAGGTAAAGATGCCTGTCTTCACTAGGCACGTGGGATCAATGGCGTGCAGTCCCACTCCCCTGGCTACCTTCAACTCTAACAGTGATGCACTGTGGGTGGCCATTCCACAGTTCTTGCTGCCCACTTGAATTCTAAGTTAGGCTTCCAATGCCGGATGGAAAAAAAAAACATTTTTGTGAGTGGTTCTGAGCAATGTCTCTCAACCTTTTTTAACAAAGTACCTCTCCTTGGTTTGCAGGAGCTGGGAAACTGTCCAGCCCACCAGAGCTTCACAGTTTCCTGGCTCCCAGAGTGTCGGGGAGTCATGAACCAGGCTGCTCAGTTTCCCAGGTCCTGTAAGCAGTGGGGTGCTGGGAACCAGGTAGCAGCCTGGCTCCCAGTTTCCCTCTGCTTGCAGAGAGGGAAAACTGATCAGGGTAGTAGCCTTGATCCGTTTCCTGGCTCCAGCCAGTGGTGGGAAGCCTGGAACCAGGGTAGCTTGGCTCCCGGTTCCCCTCCACTCCTTGGAACCAGGAAACTAACCAGGACTGCTGCCCTGCTCAGTTCCCCGGCTCTGCAAGCGGAGGGGAGCTGGTAGCCAGGCTGCCACTTGGTTCCCAGCCCACTGCCAGTCCAGAGATTGGGGAACTGCTTCCATCAGGGCTGGCAGCCTGACTGGTGCTACTCGCTTTTATTGTATGGATGACCCACGCAAACTTCTGCCACTAAGATGGACAGCCCTGCTTATGGGTTGTGACAGGACTTATACAGCGTTCAGGGCGGGAAACTCCTGAGGTGATCCGTACCATGTGACCCCATGACAGAAATCACTTCTGAGGTAATTAGAATGTTCCCAAGCAAAAAGGCAGGAAAATCCAGTCTGTGCCGGTTCTCAACCCACTCCTTGCTTTCCTTGCTCCCCAAGAGCCTAAAGTCACATGGTACACAGACTCCATCTTGTTTTGACATACTAAGCCCAAAAATACCATTTAACATTATACAATAAACATATAATTTTTATAATCAACATATTTACATAATTAGTCATTAATACTAAGATCAACCTTCAGCCCAAAGAATGCCCCCACCCCCTGCTCAGCCCAAACATCCCACCCCTGACTCTACCATACATCCCCCCCGCACACCCCAGCCCTACTTGGACTGAACCCCCTCACAAGGCCTCAGCATTCCCTCACCTCAAAACCACACCCCCCGCTTGGCCTGAACACCCCACCCCCATTCAGACTGACCCCCCTCCCACAAGACCCCAACATCCCCCCACTTGAACACAGTCCCCCAGTAAGCCCAAACACTGCACCCCACTCAGCCTGAAACCGCTCATCCTCCACTCGGCCCAAACACCCTGCCACTCCAGTTCAGCCCAAGGACCCCCTCACCCCACCCCAAATTGTCCCAAAGATGCTTCCCCACATTACCTGGTGCAGGCGCCAGGCAATGGATTCCCCATGACCTCCCCAGCACTCACCATGCAGCACTCTGCCTCGGCCTCCCGGCCTGCTGAGCCCCACTTTTCTGCGGGTGGCTGGGAAGCCTCCAGCCACTCAGTAGGGCTCAGCAGGGCTGGAAGATGTAGCAGAGTCCTGGGCAGTGAGTGCTGGCAGAGGGAGACCGTTCACTGCCCAGTCCCTACCTCAGGTAATACCTGGCCAGACTAGTTGGGAAAGGGGCAGGGCCAGGTGTCAGTGTGAGGCAGAGCAGGGAAGGAGCACAGCTGACCTAAACTTTTTTTTTCCCTTAGCAACATCCAGCACAGCAAACATCTTGAGAATTTATTTGTTAAATCACACCTATCCTAAAAGGCTTAGAGAAAGAGCCTTGAAGAATGATGCATCATAGAAGGTGTGTGTACACTAGCCCCCTCTTTTTGGAAGGGGCATGGTAATGAGTGATTTCGGCAGATGCTAATGCTTCCCATTTGGTTTTGGGAAGAAGGGGCTTTCGAAGTCAGGGGGATCCTTTCAAAAGGCTCCCATCTACATGGGCAGCACGAATTTTGAGAGTGGCACTTTCAAATTGCGTGCGGCTGCTGCTATGTGCAGCGCCTTATTAACATCTGCTGAAATCCCTCATTATCATGTCTCTTTGGAAAGGACGGGGCTAAAGCAGATGCAGCCAATGTGAATTATTTAAATGACTAACCTGTTGATCCACTCAGCAATATTTTTAATTTTTTAAAAAAATCATCTATTTTATCCATCTTTTGTCTTATTGACTAGGTTAGACTTCAGTGAAAGTTATGTTCATATTGTTGTGGTTGCTTGCTGTGTACTGCATAGTATATGTGAAAAGTATGGAGAAAAGTTTCTGGTGGGGTGGGGGACTGAGGCAGATAACCTAGTGGCTAATTATGAGCCGTGGGTCATCAGGGCAATAAGAAGAGCATATCAAGGCAACTGTGGATCAAAGCAGCTTTGAAAACTGACATTTTAAATGACCAGATAGCAGTTATCTCAATTATCTTATGCATGACAAGGAAAATTTCTCCACCGTTGATATTCACAGGGATGGCAGACATCCCACTTAATTTACACTCCCTCTCTCCTTCCTCTCCCTCCCCTTACTTTTTTATTTTTATATTTAATTCCTCAGTTTTCTCTCAGTTTTTCCTCTCAGTTCTGCTCCAGAATTTGAAGAAGTGGGTCTTTCCCATGAAAGCTTATCCAAAATATCTGATAGTCTATAAGGTGCCACAGGACTTCTTAGGTACGTCTACACGTGTATGCTACATTGAAATAGCTTATTTCGATGTAGCGACATCGAAATAAGCTATTTCGATGAATAACGTCTACACGTCCTCCGGGGCTGGTGCCGTCGACGTTCAACGTCAACGTTGGGCAGCACCACATCGAAGTAGGTGCTGCGAGGGAACATCTACATGCCAAAGTAGCACACATCGAAATAAGGGTGCCAGGAACAGCTGCAGACAGGGTCACAGGGCGGACTAGTGCTTCCGGGGCAACAGCTAGCCGCTCCCTTAAAGGGCCCCTCCCAGACACACTCAGCCTGCACAGCACGCGGTCTGCAGAGCCATAGGCACGCACACCTCGAGCGATGCAGTCATGGACCCCCAGCAGCAGCAGCAGCAGCAGCAGCAGCAGCCAGAGGTCCACACAGACACCCCTGCAGGAGCAGTGCTCGCCCTGCTCAATGCCATGCAGGAGGCAGCTGAGCACATCCTAGCCACAGAGGAGGAGCTGCCTGCAGGGGAGGAGGAAGCAACCGCCAACCCTGCAGCACCCCGTCCCCCCCGCCTCACATGCCGCCGGCTGTGGAGCTACCCCACGAGCACCGACTGGTGGGAGCGGCTGGCGCTCGGAGAGTGGGACGACGACCGCTGGCTCAGGAACTTTTGCATGAGCCAGCAGACATTTCTGGAGCTATGCCAGTGGCTCACCCCCGCACTGCGGCACCAGGACACCTTCATGCGGCGTGCCTTTCCTGTGGAGAAACGGGTTGGCATCGCTGTCTGGAAGCTGGCCACTCCAGACAGCTACCGATCCATGGGCCAGCAGTTTGGCGTCGGCAAGGCCACCGTCGGGGCTGTCCTCATGGAGGTAAGAGGACCCACGGGGGGAGGGGGAGGCAGCCCTGGCAGGGGAGGGGAGGGGAGGGGAGGGGAGCCCTGGCAGGGGAGGGCCACACACACCCTGCACACCCCTCACTGGTGCTCTCCCATGTGCTTCCCCTGCAGGTCGTCCACGCCATCAACGCCCTGCTCCTCCACAGGCTCGTGAGGCTTGGGGACCCGGATGCTGCCATCGTGGGCTTTGCCACCCTGGACTTCCCCAATTGCTTCGGGGCTCTGGATGGGACCCACATCCCCATCCGCACCCCGGAGCACAGTGGAGGACGCTACCTAAACCGGAAGGGCTACCACTCAGTAGTCCTCCAGGCCTTGGTGGACAGCCGGGGCCGCTTCATGGACATATATGTGGGCTGGCCTGGCAGCACCCACGACGCCCGGGTATTCCGGAACTCGGGCCTGTGCCGCCGGCTGGAGGCGGGGACCTACATCCCCCAGCAGGAGATCCCTGTGGGGGACACCACCATGCCCCTCTGCGTCATTGCAGATGCAGCATACCCCCTCTGTCCCTGGCTCATGCACCCTTACACGGGCCACCTGTCAGCCAGCCAGGAGCACTTCAACATGCACCTGAACCATGCGCGCCAGGTGGTGGAGCGCACATTTGGCCGCCTCAAGGGGCGCTGGAGGTGTCTCCTCACCCGCCTTGATGCGGGCCCCACCAACATCCCCCAGATTGTGGATGCGTCCAGCGCCCTCCACAACCTCGTCGAGAGCAAGGGGGAGGCCTTCTTTCAGGGCTGGGCTGTGGAGGCCGGCAGGGCTGATGTGCACCCACCTGCTGCCCCCAGTCGCCAGGTGGATCCCGAAGGGACCCGGGTCCGGGAGGCCCTGCGGGCCCAGTTCTACGAGGCCGCAGGGTGAATGCTGGCAGGCCCCCCACTGCACCCCCCCCATCCTCCACAACACTCCCTGCCCCTACACCCACACCACAGAGCACCCAAGAGCACACCACCCCCCACTTTTCTTGTAAATAAAAACAGACATGTGTGTCGTGAAACCAGAATATATATCTTGAACTTTTCTTCTTGTATTATAACTATGTACAGCCAAAATAAATATTATATATATATATACGTATTATAAGATGAAAGGAAAAAAAGGGGAAGACAAGGAAGGGGAGAACTATTTACATGGAGGGGCAGGTATCATCATAACATAACAGAACAGGGGTCTAATACAAACTATTTACAAAACATAGGTGAGGGGGATATATACAAAGGGGGGGGGCACGTCCTGGGCCCCACACCCCTAATGTCCAGCACTGGGGGTGGGCGGCTGCGACCCGCGCCTTGGCCGCAGCCCACGCCGGGGCTGGCTGGGGGCTGGGTGGACCGGGGGATAAGGCCGGCGGGTGTCAGCTGGCCCCAGGTCCCCCTTGGCGGATGGGCCCTCGGTGGCGGCCGGCGGTGCGACGGCGGGTGGAGCGGCGGGTGGAGTGGGCAGAGCGGCGGCCGGCGTGGCCTGGGGGGCCAGGTAGTCCGCTATGCACTCAAAAGTGCGCATAAAGGCCCCCCATGCCTCCTGGCGCCAGGCCAGTGCCCGCTCTTGGAGCTGGAAGTGCCGCTCCTCCACCCGCAGGCGCTGCTCGGAGACCTCCAGCTGCTGACGAAGGATGGCCAGCAGCTGGGGGTCCGTCACTGTCCGGTGGTGGTGCTGGCTCCGCCGTCTTCCCCACCCTGGGGCTGGTTGGTGCTCCACCGAGGGGCTGGCCTGCAGTGATGGCCCCGGTGGGCTCTCCGGGACCACTGGCGCCTCGCCGGCGCTCTCCGGTCCTTCCGATGGTGCAGCTGCGGAACACAGGGGGGGAAGAAGAGTGGAGACAGCCGTTAGTGTGGGCCCTGACCCGTGGCCCTTGTCCCCCGACCCCTCTGCTGCAGGTTCCCCATCCCCGTCCCTGGGAGATGCTGCTGCTGCTGATGATGGGTGTCCCATCCCCTCCCCCGGGGGACCCTAGGTTCCGCTCCCCCCATCTCCAGGGATGGGGCATGGCACTGTCGTGCTGGGGTGGCAGGGGCTGATACACTCCTGTGAGGGACATGCCACTGCTGTCCTTGGGGCCATGGTCATCTGGGCATGGGGAGGGCCCTGGTCATGTCTGTTACCCCCGCCCCTTAACCCTGAGGGTGTGCACCAGGGGGGTACATACCTGATGGTCCACTCCCACGGTCGGGGGACACCCGGTGGGCGGACGCCCTGCTGGAGCTCCGGGACAGGATGTGGATCCGGAGCCCTGCGTCGCTGGAGGAGGATCCCCCCTCCTCCTCCTCCTCCGGTGCCCCAGGGGTGGGCTCCTGGGGGGGGCCCTGGGGTGCAGGGCTTACCTCTGGGGCGGACTCCGCCTCCGGGGCCTGCTGGGGCTCGTCGGCCGAGGTATCAAGGGTGGCCGGAGGGGAGGAGGTGTGCCGGGGGCCCAGGATTTCCCTGAGCTCCCTGTAAAAGGGGCAAGTGACGGGGGCGGCCCCAGATCGGCCGGCCGCATCCTGGGCCTGGGCGTAACCCTGCCGCAGCTCCTTCACTTTACTCCTGACATGGTCAGGAGTGCGGGCAGGGTGACCCCAGGTGGCCAGGCCCTCGGCCAGCCGAGCGAACACATCCGCGTTCCACCTCTTGCTCCCCATTACCTGGAGCACCTCCTCCTCACTCCAGAGCCCCAGCAGGTCCCGAAGCTCGGCCTCCGTCCAGGAGGGGCCCCGCTGCCGCTTCCCAGCCTGGCTGCCGGGCTGGGAGCCCTGGCTCCCCTTGGGGGGGTGCCCTGGGGGCACTTAGGGGGCTGGGGGGCGGCCATCGCAGCGCTGGGGGGGTTCTTGTGGCTGCAGGGGAGCGTGCAGGCTGGCCGTGTGGCTGTGCTGCCGCCTGCACGCTCTCCCAGCTTCCTGCACAGGAAGGCGGGGGGCGGGGACCTTTAAGGGGCCGCTGCATGCTGCGACCATCGAGCTCAGGGGCTGGAGAGAGCGTCTCTCAACCCCTCAGCTGATGGCTGCCATGGCGGACCCCACTATTTCGATGTTGGGGACGCGCAATGACTACACGTTCCCTACTTCGACGTTGAACGTTGAAGCAGGGCGCTATTCCCATCTCCTGATGGGGATAGCGACTTTGTTGTCTCGCTGCCTTACGTCGATGTCAACTTCGAAATAGCGCCTGCCACGTGTAGCCGTGACGGGCGCTATTTCGAAGTTGGCACGGCTACTTTGAAGTAGCCGGCACGTGTAGACATGGCCCTTGTTGTTCATGTAGGCTGTGTTCTTCCAGCAATTCGTGCTCTTTAGGGTAAGGCAGAAACTAGTCATGTGAGCCACTCACCACAGGGTGGCACTGATGCTTTGCCTATGGTGAATTTCTCTCCTACTTCCCTTTGCTGCAGATCAGACGCTGTGTGGGCTCTGTACTATTGATCAATACCACCCTGTACTGTAAACCCACTGACCGCTACGCCTACCTTCATGCCTCCAGCTTCCATCCCAGACACACCACACGATCCATTGTCTACAGCCAAGCACTAAGATATAACCGCATTTGCTCCAACCCCTCCGACAGAGGCAAACACCTACAGGATCTCTACCAAGCATTCTTGAAACTGCAATACCCACCTGAGGAAGTGAAAAAACATATCAACAGAGCCAGACGTGTGCCACGAAGTCTCTTACTACAGGACAAGCCCAAGAGAGAAACCAACAGAACACCACTAGCCATCATCTACAGTCCTCAGCTAAAACCTCTACAGCGCATCATCAGGGATTTACAACCCATCCTGGACAATGATCCCCCACTTTCACAGGCCTTGGGAGGCAGACCAGTCCTTGCCCACAGACAACCTGCCAACCTGAAGCAACTCCTAACCAGCAACTATACACTGCACCACAGTCACTCTAACTCAGGGACCCATCCATGCAACAAACCTCGTTGCCAGCTCTGCCCACATATCTACACCAGCAACACCATTACAGGACCTAACCAGATCAGCCACACTATCGTGGGTTCATTCAGCTGCACATCTGCCAATATAATTTATGCCGTCATGTGCCAGCAATACCCCTCTGCTATATATATCGGACAAACTGGACAGTCTCCACGTAAAAGAATAAACACACACAAATCAGATATCAGAAATGGCAATATACAAAACCCCATAGGAGAGCACTTCAATCTCCCAGGCCACACAGTAGCAGACTTAAAAGTAGCTATCCTACAGCAAAGAAATTTCAGGACCAGACTCCAAAGAGAAATTTCTAACATAAGAACATAAGAATGGCCATACTGGGTCAGACCAAAGGTCCATCCAGCCCAGTATCCTGTCTGCCGACAGTGGCCAATGCCAGGTGCCCCAGAGAAGGAGAACAGAAGACAATGATCAAGTGATTTATCTCCTGCCATCCATCTCCTGCCCTTGTACTGAAGGCTAGGGCACCATACTTTACCCCTGGCTAATAGCCATTTATGGACCTAACCTGCAAAAATTTATCGAGCTCTTTTTTAAACCCTAATAGAGTCCTGGCCTTCACAGCCTCCTCCGGCAAGGAGTTCCACAGGTTGACTGTGCGCTGTGTGAAGAAAAATTTCCTTTTATTAGTTTTGAACCTACTACCCATCAATTTCATTTGGTGTCCCCTAGTTCTTGTATTATGGGAAAAGGTAAATAATTTTTCTATGTTCACTTTCTCCACACCATTCATGATTTTATATACCTCTATCATATCGCCCCTCAATCGCCTCTTTTCCAGACTGAAAAGTCCCAGTTTCTCTATCCTCTCCCCATATGGGACCCGTTACAAACTCCTAATCATCTTAGTCGCCCTTTTCTGAACCTTTTCTAATGCCAATATATCTTTTTTGAGGTGAGGAGACCACATCTGCACGCAGTACTCAAGATGTGGGCGTACCGTAGTTTTATATAGGGGAAGTATGATATCTTTTGTCTTATTATCTGTCCCTTTTTTAATAATTCCTAACATCCTATTTGCTTTACTAACTGCCGCTGCACACTGCGTGGATGTCTTCAGAGAACTATCCACTATAACTCCAAGATCCCTTTCCTGATCTGTCATATCTAGATTTGACCCCATCATGTTGTACGTGTAATTTGGGTTATTTTTTCCAATGTGCATTACCTTACACTTACCCACATTAAATTTCATTTGCCATTTTGCTGCCCAATCACTCAGTTTGCTGAGATCTTTTTGTAGTTCTTCACAATCCCTTTTGGTTTTGACTGTCCTGAACAACTTGGTGTCATCTGCAAACTTTGCCACCTCACTGCTTACCTCATTTTCTAGATCATTGATGAACAAGTTGAACAGGATCGGTCCCAGGACTGACCCCTGGGGAACACCACTAGTTACCCCCCTCCATTGTGAAAATTTACCATTTATTCCAACCCTTTGTTTTCTGTCTTTTAACCAATTCCCGATCCATGAAAGGATCTTTCCTCCTATCCCATGAGGAACTACAATTCATCTGCAAATTCGATGCCCTCAGCTCAGGCTTAAACAAAGACTGCAAATGACTGCTGACTGAGCTAACCTTGTTTTCCCCACCCTTGCTCTGGCTTATTTATACCTGGCCCTGCAGATTTCCAAGACCAGCATCTGATGAAGTGAGTCTGTGCTCACGAAAGCTCATGCTCAAAACTTTTCTGTTAGACTATAAGGTGCCGCAGGACCCTTCGTTGCAGTGTCAGAAGCTGAAGTGACATGGGCTGCCATGTTTGAATGCTTACTCCTTCCTCTCCCTGCTGCAGGCTGGCAGGGCTGTGGAGCTGTGCCAGGACTAGTGATGTATGCGCAGATGTGGGCTGAGCACTGAAACAACAGGTACACATCTGTAACCCTAGAGGGGCAGCAAACATGGGCCTTTCCAGTGGAAACAATGCTGAATTTAATGAATGCAGAGCGTTTCAAGACTGTGATGACAGGCGCAAGCTGGTTGGATGGAGACAGCTTGGAAGATCAACACGTAGCTGGTGTCCCTGGCCTCTGCTTGCCAGGAGCTGGGAAGGGGTGACAGGGACTGGATCATGCAATGTGTCCCTGTTCTGTTCATTCTCACTGGTGGCTGTCAGCAAACAGGGCAGAGGGCTTGCTGGACCTTTGGGCTGACCCAGTGAGGTCGTTTCCATAGCTGAAGACAATTGTTTTTTATGGTGTTTGGTTTCCCCTCTTGTAGGAGCCCTTCCAAGCATGTTCTAGAGCTAATATGGTGCAGGGTTGTCTGTTGCACAATAAAGCTGCTGCTTGTTTTCAAGTCTGCACAGTTGCTTTCCTCACTGCATACTGGGCTGTGAGCAAACACGTGACTGAGACATCATCCTTCTCTGTCCTGGGCAACACATTTATGATTAAAGGGATCCTCCTGGCTGCAAGCTGACCACGCACAGGTGGGTGGGTGGGGTGCGCAGAAGCAAAACCAGGCAGCCTACTGTAGTCGGAACACTGTCTGGAGCACAGTAGCACCTGTTGAACCCCAGCGGATCAAGTATAGCCTTTGCCGTCAGAAACTCAACATGGCATTTCAAAGGAAAATTTCCACTTTCTTCTTACTTTCCTGGAGGTGACTAAGGGCTTGTCTATACCTACTGGTAGCTCGATGTTGTGGAAGTTGACATTCTGGAGGTCAATTTAGTGGGTCTAGAAGGGACATAATTTGATCACTGATCATCCTCCCATCAACCCAAATACTCCATGGGGTGGCCAGGAGTAAGGGAAGTCAACGAGACAGTTTCTACCTTTGACCCCCACCCCTGGCTGGGACACAGCAGTAAGTCGAACTAAGTTACATTGAGTCCAGCTATGCTACTACAGTTATGTACCTAAGTTCACCTTTGCCCCTGGTGTGGTCCTGCCCTAACTCTAGCTCTTAAGGCTGTACATTTAAATGCCTGAAAATGTGAATGCTGAAGGCTCAAAAGCCAGAGAGCCTATCTTATATTGATTTATTAACCTCACGGTTTTGGGGGACGACTTATGAAGGGTGGCCAATTTCAGCTGGATATATCCCTGGAAGTTTCATCACATGACATAACCTTGAATTTCTGGAGTTTCCAGGGCAATCCTGAAGGGCTGTCAACACTACTTGCAGCATAAGTCTCTCAAGAAGCAGCCTGAACAAGCGGATGTTCCCCAGCTCTGCCCCACTCTGACTTCTTGCTCCATTTTATCATTGTGGCTTCATCACAAATCTCTCTTTCCCCTGCATCTTATCTTGCCTCTTCCCTGCATGTCTCTGCCCTCCATCCCTGGTCCTTGTTCTCTGGCCCCAACCGATTCTTCCCTCCTTCCTTCCCTTATCCTTTACCCCCTCTTCTGCTTGGCCCATCCAAGGATTCTTTCCCTGTCTTGACATTTGGCCCAGACAGTGACTCCACTGGTCCTGCAACGCAGAGTTTCTGGCCTTACATCTTGTCCAGTTCACATTTGTCATTTATGTTGATTTCGATAGGACTGAGCAGCCCTAATCCACCGTGCCAGGTGCTGTATATGTGTAGTTCTTTGTATTACTGTAGCAGGAAGGTCATCGACTTGGCCCCTTTGTGCTAGATGCAGCTCAAACATGGAACATGCTAGTTCTGCCTTGAAGATCTGGCAATCTACCAATGATGTCAGTCGCCACACAGTGCAGTGTCTTCACACAGCACACAGTAAACCTGTGGAACTCTTTGCCACAGGATATTGTAAGGGCCAGAACTATAACAGGAGTCAAAAAAGATCTAGCTAAATTGAGGCTAGCCCCATGAATGGCTCTTAGCTAGGATGGGCAATGCTGGTGTCCTTTGCCTCTGTTTGCCAGAAGATGGGACTGGGTGACAGGGGAGGGAGCATTTGATGATCACCTGTTCTGTTCATTCCCTTTGGGGCACTTGGCATTGGCCACTGTCCGAAGACAGGAGACTGGGCTAGATGGACATTTGGTCCGACCCAGTGTGGTTGTGTGACCCAGGGCCAGTCCCCTAACCTCTCTGGACATCTGTTTGCTGTCTGTACAAAGCTGCTAATAACCCTCCCCTCCCCCCAAGGCAGGGCCATGAGGCTAACACGTACAGATTTTTTCAAGCACTCTGAGGATGTTTGCTCACTATTCCCTAAGGAATACAAGTTTCCTTAGCTTAGTCATTCAGGAAAGTGTTTAGTGATACAGCAGCAAGACAGATGCTCCATTATGGCCTATTTATGACTGTCTCATGGTGCACAAGCACTGTCATGGGTGAAATCTGGGGAGGAAAAAAAGACACCCAATACACAAGCCATAAATGATATGGGTAAAATCTCACGTGATTAAACCCGACCTCATCCTTTGCCCCATCATAGTGAACACACCCTGTACCAGGGGCTGAGTAGGGGGTGCCAGCTTTCTCAGAGCAGCAAGAGAAGAGACAATGACTGCTACAAACCAGATCCACAAGTGAGATTGTATTTATTTGGAGCACTGGGGGCAAGAGGTCCAGGCTTTGAGGGTGCTCAAGGGGATAAATCAGGGGTTGGAGCAAGAAGTGCCATTTTTTTCAAATTTGGTAAAAAAAATTCAATAATTCAACAGCCACAATGTATGTGGGTACGACATGGTCCTTAATAAATAACGTCAAACCATACTTTCTGTAAGCCCTATTTTAAGAGCAGCCCACACACATAACCCGCAATGCATTGCATGTATAAAAGGGGGCGTTATCCACCATTTCGAGATCACATATCATTTGCTATTTAGATGTGAGTTGTTTACAGCTGGGTGTTCACTGAAAAACATTGGAAATAATCAGGAGAGGTTTTTTTCTTATTAACTTTGCAATTATTGCATCAGGAGCCACAAACAAGTCCTTAAAGAGCCACATGCGGCTCCCAGCCACAGGTTGCAGACCCTGAGCCTGACCTGAGACTGAATGTCTAAAAGCCAGAGCTGCTGTTCAAGCATTCAAAGAGAGTCTCCAGTGGGCTTTGCACTATCTATTACTACAGATGGTAACGTGTTCCGAAAAAGCTATACTTTCCCATTTACAAGGCCATGGTGGGCCAGATTTGGATCTGCTGTCCTAGTGGGAATCTGGAGTAACTCCACTGAAGTCGCTTTGACCTGGTCTCTATTTCAGCTAGAATTAGAAGGATGTTTCTATTGCTATGGCTCAGATTAAGAGCTTCTGTTTGCTGCAGTTTGGATAGCTTGCACGCTCTCCTCTTGTCTTTCCTTCCCCGACTCCTCTTTTTAAATGTTGCTGTGGGATCAGCGAGATCAGTGAGTTGAGGACGGGCACGGCGGTGCATTGCATTGAGGGTGTCCTGGTGAGTCAGTCACTGCTATCCATCAACTGTGCACATACAAGGGAAACACACATGCAGTTATTTAACCCGAATTGTTCCAGTAAATTGAGAACAGGGTTTTGTCGGCCTCTCCAATGTATACTGCCCAGACTCCATCTGTGGGACTGATTGGATCTTATTTCCCTGCACTTGGGCCGGAAGAATCCCAAGCATTGTTACAGGCTGGGGTCCGACTGGCTTGGTAGTAGTTTTGCAGAAAAGGAGCTGGGAGTTGAAGTGGATGAGAAGATGGACATGAGTCAACAGTGTGCCGTTGTAGCCAAGAAAGCTAATGGCATATTAGGTTACATCAAGAGGAGCATTGCCAGTAGATCCAGAGAAGTGATCATTCCTCTTTATTTGGCTTTGGTGAGGCCGCATCTGGAGTACTGTGTCCAGTTCTGGGCCCCCAATTATAGGAAGGATGTGGATACACTGGAGAGGGTCCAGCGGAGGGTGCCCAAATTAATTAGGGGGCTGGAGTATATGAGTTATGAAGAAAGGTTGAGGGAATTGGGACTGTTTAGTCTGTAGAAGAGAAGACTGAGGAGGGACTTGATAACAGCCTTCAACTTAGTGAAGGGAGATTGCAAAGAGCCTGGAGAGAGGCTGTTCCCAGTGGTCACGGATGCCAGAACACGGAACAATGGTCTCAAGTTGTGGATGGAAAGGTCCAGGTTGAACATTAGGAAAACCTTTTTTCACTAGGAGGGTGGTGAAGCACTGGAATGGTCTGCCCAGGGAAGTAGTGGAGTCTCCATCCCTGGAGGTGTTTAAGTCTCGGCTCAACAAAGCCCTGGCGGGGCTGATCTGATGGGTTTGGTCCTGCTTAGAGCAGGGGGCTGGACTCGATGGCTTTTTTAGGTCTCTTCCAGCTCTATTGTTCTATGATTCTATGATTCTATGATATAGATGTTTATAGATGATATAAATGGTGCTTGGTCCTGCTGTGAGGGCAGGGGACTGGATTTGATCTCTTGAGGTCCCTTCCAGTTCTAGTGTTCTATGAATATCACCCACACTACTGCTGCATAATCTCATTCATAGATATCCTATTACCTGGCATGAAGGAAGTTGTATAGCACAGCTCTGGACTACAGAGGGCATCCTAAGACTACAGAGTATTCCATACTGAACTCATGCAGCCCTATGCAGCCAGATAAAATGAACACTGTATTTGCCATGTTCCAGCACACGAGAGGTAAACTTCCAGCATCTCCCCCTCTCTGTAGAATGTAACATTATTTCAGTTCTGATGCTCTTCAACCTTCCCAGCAATATCTGCAGATCTAAACGGAGATCAAGAGCAGGATTACTGGGTCACAATATCCCCACGTTGGGGGCTTGTTTAGCTGCTTTATCGTAGTGCTTGGGTGTTTGACGTGAGCACTATATTGTACCAGGCATCAGTCCTACCCTGGTCCTCAACACCTCCATTTGCTTCTTTGTCCATAATGCTGGCATCCTCCTTGATGCCAACTTTTCTTCTTTCCACCTCTCCCGTGTCTGCCATCTGCCTATCCCCATCTCCCTGTCATTTCTCATGTAATGCCACCATATTGCTGTGATGCCTACAGAAACTCAACAGCTGCTGTGCTGTGGGCTCTACCTAGCTATGTCTACACGTGAAGCCTACATCGAAGTAGCTTATTTTGATGTAGCGACATTGAAATAGGCTATTTCGATGAATAACGTCTGCACATCCTCCAGGGCTGGCAACGTCGACGTTCAACATCGATGTTGCGCAGCACCACATTGAAATAGGCGCTGCGAGGGAACGTCTACACGCCAAAGTAGCACACATCGAAATAAGAGTGCCAGGCACAGCTGCAGACAGGGTCACAGGGTGGACTCAACAGCAAGCTGCTCCCTTAAAGGGCCCCTCCCAGACACAGTTGCACTAAACAACACAAGATCCACAGAGCCGACAACTGGTTGCAGACCCTGTGCATGCAGCATGGATCCCCAGCTGCAGCAGCAGCAGCCAGAAGCCCTGGGCTAAGGGCTGCTGCACACGGTGACCATAGAGCCCCGCAGGGGCTGGAGAGACAGCGTCTCTCAACCCCTCAGCTGATGGCCACCATGGCGGACCCCGTTATTTCGATGTTGCGGGATGTGGATCGTCTACACGTGCCCTACTTCGACGTTCAACTTCGAAGTAGGGCGCTATTCCCATCCCCTCATGGGGTTAGCGGCTTCGACGTCTCGCTGCCTAACATTGATGTTAACATCGAAATAGCGCCCATAACGTGTAGCCGTGATGGGCGCTGTTTCGAAGTTAGTGCCGCTACTTCGAAGTAGCGTGCATGTGTAGACACGGCTCCTGTCATGCTAACTATCATCATCAACTTGTTTCCTTGGGTCTATTTGTCTGGATTCACCTAAACTCTATACAGTAGACCCCTGAGTTAAGTTCCTCGCAACCCCTATGTAACTCAAATTTTGCACAAGTTGGGAGAGATGGGAACAAGGTGGCAGGAGCTGGGCTGGTCAGTTTCCTAACTCCCAGAGTGGTGGGGAGTGGGAATCAGGCAGCAGCTGGGGGAGCTGGGTGCTGGAGTGATTTCAATTTGCACTTGTGCAAATCGAAATCGTGCATACCAGGTGATTATTGTACTTACACTGTAAGCATCGCTGGAGCAGGGGCTGTCGTTTTATGATGTTGTGACACTATGGCCATGTCTACACATGCCCCAAACTTCGAAATGGCCACGCAAATGGCCATTTCAAAGTTTACTAATGAAGCGCTGAAATGCATATTCAGCGCTTCATTAGCATGCGGGCCGCCGCAGCGCTTCGAAATTGACGCGCCTTGCCACCGCGCGGTGCGTCCAGACGGGGCTCCTTTTTGAAAGGACCCCGCCTACTTCGAAGTCCCCTTATTCCCGTGAGCAGATGTAAACTAAATAAGCCCAAAACCCTCAGCCGCTCCTCATAGATCATGTGGTCCAGCTCTATAATAATTTTTGTTGCCCTCCGCTGAACCTGCTCCAGCACATCCACATCCTTTCTATACTGGGGGGTCCCAAAACTAGACACAATATTCCAGATGTGGCCTCCCCACTGCTGAATAGAGGGTAACAACCACTTCTCTAGATCTGCTTGCAATGCTCTTCCTATAGCACCCTAATAATCAGTTAGCCTTCTTGGCAACCAGGGCACACTGTTTACTCATATCCAACCTTTCATCCACCAAAACCCCTAAGTCCCTTTCAGCTGTACTGCTGCTTAAGCAGTTGGTCCCCAGATTATAACACTGCTTGGGATTCTTCCATCCCAAGTGCAGGACTCTACACTTCTCTTTGTTGAACCTCATCAAATTTCTTTTGGCCCAATCCTCCAATTTATCCAGGTCACTCTGGATCCTATCTCTACCCTCCAACGTACCTACCTCTCCCGCTAGCTTAGTGTCATCTGCAAACTTGCTGAGGGTGCAGCCCAGTCCCTCACTGTAAAGTGAGTTTTACTTGATTAGAGGGTGAGTTTAACCTCTAAATTAGATGTTTATCGCTGCATAGATTTTCATATTCTTGTTTTTTCTTATGTGTCTTCGTATATAATAACCACATCAGCTCAGCAGTAAGCCATCTATTTGTTCAGTTTTAGATTCACATTTAAAAGCTTTTTTTTGACAATAAACTTTTAATTCTGAGAGGGATGGTAACAGAACACATCGTTAAGGAGCATCTTGCTACCAGCACACTCCCTACAGATAACAGGGACATACTGACCCACATTCAGGACAGAGTCGGAAATGCTAGCACTATGGATAAAGATGTTTTGATTGAACCACCACGTACAAGGTAATGAGTGGCATATAGGTATGTCGGAGGGTGGCAATGTGATACAGCAGGAGGGAAATTTAATTTGTGTTTGTGCCCGTATATAAAGATGCATCTCAGCGGGACTGTCCTTGCCCAGCCCAGGGGGCAGTGGAGAATTGTACCACTGACTAAGCTGAGTCCATTGTTGGGAGCACACATGTGTACTGGTTCAGTAGAGTCTGGTGGCAGTTATTACTCTGCTTTGTTTGGCAATAAACCTGGCTGGATGCCTTCATCCTTTACATGATTTTGTGGTCTGTGGGTATTCTGTGAGAGTCTGCTGTGCTGGCTACCTATGCAGAGCAAGTGTAACGCAGAAGTAGAGAACATGCACGAACAGTTAGCATCAACACACAGAGCAAGATACTTCTCAGGACACCACACCAGTGACTGCTGACCACACCAGGATTATATCCTCAAATCTCTTTCCATCTCCCCTCCCTGCTCCTTCCATCCTGAGACCTCAACAAGTATCTATGGAAGTTCAAGTTCTGTGTGGTGTCCCTAGCCTCTAGCATTATCTCCCTGTATCCAGAAGACTGATATGCTGCTCTCAATCTGAAGGATTCCTACTTCCACACAATAATCTTTCCAGATCACAGGAGGTTTCTTTGCTTCACTACCAATGTGTGCTCCTCCCCTTCGGTCTGGCCACAGCACCGAGTGTTCACCAAATGCATGGCAGTAGTGATGGCCTACCTCAGGTGCTGGGGTGTCGAGATTTACCTCATCCCTGGCAACTGGTTGTCGACGAGCAGATCCAGGATCCACGTCTGTCACAACACAGTGGGCCTCCTAGACAGCTGCCTGTCTCTGGGTCTCCTGGTCAATGACAAAAAGTCCGCATTAATACCAGTTCAAAGATAAAGTTCGTTGGGACAGTACTCGACCTGCTTTACATGCGGCTGCTTGTGCAGGGGTCTGGTGTAGGTACACATGGTGGCGAAAGGCTCTGGTGGATAAGGTTTTCATGATCTCACTGCCAGTGCTTTCTGCCCTGCAATGGTGGAGTGCTCCAGAGAATTTTCTGGAGGGAGTTCAATACCCCTGCTCCCTCCCTTAAGTGTGTGTTGGAGCTGGGTGTGCACCTAGGCAATCTCTCAACCCAGGCTTATGGATCCCACAGGAGGTGAGGTGGCAGATAAATGTCAATTTAGAGTGGTGCGTCTGCCCATGTGGATTTTCCTGCCACACATGTTGGGCTAAGTGGTGTGAGGATTCACAGACAACCTGGCCTCTGTGTTCTACAGTATCAGGCAAGGGGGCCAGGAGCGCACCCCTCAACAAGGTGCCAGAAGTGCTCCTTTTCTGGAAGTTCTGCATCAGCTGTGACATCCACCTGGAGGGGGGTTACCTGCCGGGGTCAACATTGCCCTAGCATATCTTTTCAGCAGGGACTTCTCTTCTCACCACAAGTGGTTGCTCCATCTAGAAGTAGCCCGTGAGAGCTTCCGAAAGTGGAGGACTCCCCAAGTCGGCCTTTTTGTCAGCAGGCAGAACAGGAAGTAGCATTGCTTTTGCTCCAATGGGGTCTGAGCAGATGTTGTTGTCAGATGGCCTGCTGTACATTTCCTCCAATCCCTCTCTTCAGCTGGCTCCTAGTTCAGATCAAACAGAACAAGGCTCAGGCCTTCATGCTTGTCCCAGCCTGGCCTCTCCAGCATTGGTTTGTGATGTTGCTGAACCTTGCGATATACCCATCTGGTCCTTCCCCATCAGTCTGGAGTTGTTGTCACAGGGTCAGGGTTGGCTTCTACACCCCAGCCTTGTGTCCCTGCACCTGGCTGCCTGGGACTTCATGGCTGAGTGCAGCATAAGGTACCCGCTCTGCAGTAGACCAGCAGGTGCTGCTGGGAATCAGGAAACAGACCATGGGGCTGGCCTACCAAGCAATGTGGACAAGGTTCTCCCACTGGGGTGTTGGAACAAGGCATCTCCCTGAAATGCACTCCAGTGCACTCTGTTCTGGACGGCCTGTTGCAATTCAGAGGCCAAGGTCTGGTGTACACCTCCACGAAAGTGCATCCTTTGGCCATCTCTGCTTTCTGTGGACCAGTTCAGGAGCAGGCATTGTTCCAGCAGGACATGAAGATACAGTTTTGGCAGGATCCTGAGCAACTCAACCCACGGATGCAGGATCCTGTTCCTCAGTGGGCTCTCAATCTGGTCATCTCCCAGCTGTGAGCCTCTTGGATCCTGCTCCTTCTCTCACTTGTCCTGGAAGATGGCATTCCTGATTGCAGTGACATCAGCCAGAAATCATCTCTGACTTCAGAAACCTCCATACGCTTTTCTTCAAGAAGGTCTAGCTTCAGCCACGCCCCATGTTCTTGCCAAAGGGTTGTCACCTCCTTTCCCATGAACCAGGACATCTTCCGGCTTGTGTCACGCCCCAAACCTCACAAGATGGAGGAAGAGAGGCCACTGAACACCTTGGACATCCAGAGGCCCTTGGCTTTTTACGTGGAGCATACTAAGCCATTCTGCAAGTCGTCTTAGCTCCGTGTTTCTATGTTTGACATGATGAAGGGCCTGCCAGTGTCCACACCATGGCTGTCTACCTGGATTACCTTGTGTACCCGGATCTGTTAGAAGCTGCCAAAGGTTCCCCTGCCACAGATGATCTGGGCCCATTCAATCAGAACTCAAGAATCTCGGGTGTCCTTCCTGATACAGGTGCCAATCTAGGACACGTGGAGGGCCTTATCATGGTCATCAGTCCACACAGTTACATCTCATGACACCCTGCCTCAGCAAGCCAGAGAGGGCAGTGGGTTTGGCAGGGCTGTGTTGCAACCAGTATGGGCATGAGCGCTGATCCCCTCTCCCTGGATACTGCCTGGAGTTGTGGGAATAGAATGAGCAATCCCTCACAGAAGAAAGTTCAGCTACCGGTGCCATAACCGGTGTTCTTCGAGGTGTGCTGTTCATGTCCTTTCCATGACTCACCCTTCTTCCCCACTGTTGGAGTTTCAGGCAAGAAGGAACTGAGGGTGGGGGCCTCAGACACTGTGACAAGAAATACATCATTTTATTTGTTTTAAACCTGCTGCCTATTAATTTAATTGGGTGACTGCTAGTTCTTGTGTTATCGAAGGAATAAATAGCACTTCCTTATTTGCTTTCGCCTCACCAGTCATGATTTTACAGATCTCTATCATATCCCTTCTTAGTCATCTCTTTTCCAAGCGGAAAAGTTCCAGTCTTATTAATTTTTCCTTATATGGAAGCCACTCCATACCCCTAATCGTTGTTGTTGCCCTTTTCTGAACTTTTTCTAATATATATATATATATATATATGTAGACACAGAGAGAGAGAGATGGAGTGACCACATCTGCACACAACATTCAAGATGTGGGCATACCATGGATTTGAATAGAGGCAATATCATATTTTTGGTCTTATTAGCTATCTCTTTCTTAATGATTTTCAACATTCTTTTCACGTTTTTCACTCCCGCTGCGCAAGGAGTGGATGTTTGCAGAGAAAATGGATTATTTTTGACATTTCTGATCTCCACATTTCCTGTCAGATTTGTGAATTCTGGAGTCATCTCGTCCAGCAGTGTTATCAACTCTTGTGTTTTATCATGAGCCTCACAATTGTAGAGGTCTTGTTGGAAGTCCACCTGCTGGAATCAAGAGATTTCACGGGACTATAACTTTTTTGTTTTCTGGGAAAAAAATAGCTTCTAACCCCCATGATTGCAGAAAAAATGAGGACGACATGAAGCAAGTGTGACCTAAAGGTCAGAAATGGGAAATCAAATAAAAAGAACCTTAAAATTGTATTTTAAAAAAATACATGATGTAACCAACCAGGCTCGGGTTCCCCAGAAACGAGGCTGCACCCAGAAGGCGAGTGCTATATTTGGTTTATTGAAAGCATGTGACACCCGCGACGGGAGCCCCGGAGACACCGCAGTCACCAGTGGGGGAAAACCCGATGCGTCAGAGCTTCGCTCGGGGTGAGGCTCTGTAACAGACTATGCAAGGTATTACTGATGCACAAGGAAATGCCGTGGCAGCGCCGTCCCTGTACCTCTGGTTGACTACGGCGGTGGACCAGGTCTACGCCTCTCCAGGGGAACTGGAAGCCTTGGTGAGGCCCTGGCGTACAATCCCAGAAGGGGTGAGTGTGCTATGGCAGCTGGGCATGGCTTGGACTGTGGCTTTCATCGACATAGGACTGGATGATGTAGAGGTGCAGAAATCCACCAAAGCCGCTCTGTTACGCCTTGCCCCCCATCGAGCTGAAGGCCTCCCTTATGGCTGTGGTCATGGCGGCGAACGGGCACGTAGGTGACTTGGTTGGAACGTTGATGCAGCTGGGGACTGTCATAGGCATGAAAGCAGTCCGCACCGCTAAAGGAAAAGGTGGTCGGGCAGGAGCCCCCGGGCAGGAAAAAGGTCATGCTCGGGTGACCCGGAGAACCATGTGGATGGACTTGCTGAAGGCAGAAGTACCCCGTGAGGAGACCAATGGTTTGCCAACACCAGACTTGTACAAACGTTGGTTACAACTGCCGCCTACCCAGCGGAGTGAGGATGTGGGCGCCTCCAAGAGGGCGGGCGAGACCCAGGCACCACAGAAAGGTACAGGATCTGGGGGGAGGACAGAGCCCAGCGCCCCTGTCGACTGGACCCTTCCCCCTAGGAAGTGTTGGGGAGGCGGCTCCCCTGCAGTATGGGGTGTGGCTGTGCGACAGGTAGCAGGGGACCGGCGCCCATTCGTCCCAGTAACCATCAAGTGGCCCCGGGGAGGGGAGCAGCATGTGTTAGCTCTGTTAGACACTGGAGCTGAGGTGACCATTCTGCATTCTACCCAGACTGCGGGTCACGCAGTGGTTGTGCAGGGCCTCGGAGGAGCGGAAACCACCGCTTATTCGGTGGAGGTCACCCTAACGCTGGGGAAAGCCCCTCCCTTTCGGGCGACAGTGCTGGCTGCACCTTTGGGTGAATACATCATTGGAATGGATGTCTTGCATGGCCAGTGTGTGGATACACAGTATGGGCTGTTTGCCTTTGGGCACCCTTGCTACATTCAGGCAATCAGAACTGTGGAGCCCCTACTGCGGGGACATCCCAAATGGGACCTTGTGTGTCTGCCAGTCCCCCAGACCCCGGTGTCAGTCAAGCAGTACCGTATTCCTGGTGGAGAGCACGAGATTAGTGACACTATTGCTGCATTGCTACAGGCGGAGATTATTCGCCCCACGCTGAGCACCTTCAACAGCCCCATCTGGCCAGTGAAGAAGCCAGATGGATCGTGGCGCATGACAGTGGACTATCGGGAACTCAATAAGGTGACCCTGGAGCTTACAGCCGTAGTTCCGGACATGGTTACCATCCTGGAGCGCATCACTGTGGCGGCCTTGCCGTGGCATGCAGTCATAGACCTGGCCAATGCATTTTTCTCTATTGACATTCATCCTGAGAGTCAAGAGCACGCTTGCCAACACTTCAAGGCTACGCTGGCAGTAGGCCACAAGAGATAGTGATAAGGAATGCATAGGCAATTTTAGGCAATCTTATGTTAATGAGTTGAGCTTTATCAGCTAGCGTTAGGAGTCCTGTTACAGAGCCTCTCCCCGAGTGAAGCTCTGACGCGTCGGGTTTTCCCCCACTGGTGACTGCGGCGTCTCCGGGGCTCCTGTCGCGGGTGTCACGCACTTTCAATAAACCAAATATAGCACTCGCCTTCTGGGTGCAGCCTCGTTTATGGGGAACCCGAGCCTGGTTGGTTACACATGATTTTTTAGCTAGTCTCAGGCTACTGGGGAACTGACTTATGAGTTAGCAATGCTGGAGATTGTCAGTTATTATTATTAATAATATTTATACATTAATACATAAGAATCAACCAGGATCAGAGCTCCATTGTGCCTGGCACTGTGCAAACACAGAGCAGTAGATGGTCCCTACCCTAAAGACATTGCAATCTAAGGGTGTGTTTACACTGTGGAGCTATTTCAGGATACCGAGGTATCCCGAAATAGTAACTCTGAGTCTCGGAAATGTGCCTGGTATTTCAAAATATTTTTCAAAATACCAGGCACTCTATTTCGGCATTCCTTTGCCCCTTGTTGTGGGAGGAGTAAGGGATGCCTTGCAATAGCACAGTATTTTGAAATTTGGCGCTGCGTAGACAGCACCAAATCCCGAACTAGCCCACTTTGAAATTAACTCAAAATATGATATGCAATTTGCTTACAGCAATTGAGTATCTTTTTTGACTTAGATGCACAGAGTAAACATAGCCTAAATTATACCAAGTTCTCTGCCAAGCTCACTCTGGACTAAGATTTAAGTGACTTCATTTTGCCAAAGATTTAGTTTACTCCTTATCCAGTGTTCTCCTACCCCAGGCTTCCTACACCCTAAATCTGGATAATTGCTGATGTCCCTGAACTTTGCACTTAGAAATTTTATACCAAGTTACTCCTCACTCTGCCCTCTTATTCCAGTGCATGCTCTTCAAAGGCCACTGTCGGAAATCACAGTCTTTCTTTCTTTCTTTCAATCCCACGAACGAACTCATTTAGTCTTTCCCAAGCACAGGGAAGTCTTATTACAGATCCCAGTTCAGACGTTGCTCTCAGAAGATGCTGGGTCCTACATCCTCCAAACTGCATCTTACTACCTCTTACCCATATAGTTCCCAATGAGACTAGTTTATGGCGTCCATTCAAGGTTCCAGGGCCATCCTGAGGGGAGGGATGGCCCTGGAACCTCCCCCCAGTGCCCCAAGTGCAGGGCCCTGGGCAACCCCACTGAAGGCCCTACCCCTTCCCTGCTGTGCCTCCACCCTGCTGCCCTGCCCCCTTTCCAAGCAGCCTGGCTGGGGATTACTTTGAGCAGGATGCAGTGGCAGCAGGGGGTTGCCACCCCCCAGGCTCCCCTCCCCACACTCACCGCGTGGCACAAGCGACAAGAGTCTGCTCTGCTCTGTCATGCACTCCCAGCCCGCTGAGCTGCACTGCTGCTCAGGTGGCTGGGAGGCTGCCCAGTCACCTGCAGAGAAGTGGGGCTCAGAGGGCTGGGAGAGCATGGTGGAGGGAAGGAGGGGCAACCCCCTGCTGCTGCTGCCACCTGCACCACTGCTCCCTTCCCCGTGTAAACCTCCCCTGTCCTGTCAACAGGACAAATGAGGCAACTGGTACGCAGCCCTCAGTAGCATGGAGCCTGGGGTGGCCGCCCCACCTCATCCCATGGACAGGACAGCTCTGCTTGATTCCTTCAGCTACCTCCATCTGCTAAGTCTCAGCTGTCCCGCCACGGCTTGCCCAATGCTAGCCTTTGAACAAGAATCCCATGAAGGCACCTCACAATCAAATGGGTCTCACTGAGCCCTCAGAAGACACATCCCCATCTCATGTCCAAACGCAAGTTTCACCTCTCACATAAACTAACGTGAACTCAGCTCCCCACCTAACATTCTACCCACCGCGCGATCATGGGTGCAGGATGTGCCTCCTGCCTGCGTCACATGATGCCGTTACACCTATGTCACAAGGCCAGGGTCACTATCACTTGACGTCGGTGGCTCTTGTTGCTGTGGAGAGCCAGAATGACTGTATTGTCTCAGACATCACGTATGATCCGTTCTCTTCTCTCTGAGATATGTATTTTCACTGCCTTGTCAGCAAACCGACACATATTGCAGGAGTTTTCAAGCATCAGTGCTGCTTTCTTTAGGGAAAAAGGTCAGAGCATAAGGCCTGGGGTATCTCTTGTGACCCATCCAACAGCTACCAACATCTGTGACTTATCCAGAATTAGGCTGGTTTGACATCAATGGACTCGCAAAGAGGAAAGTGACAGGAAGACAGCCTACTCATTGTCATGTGACTGCCAAGAAGACCTCTTGTGGAATTCCCAACTTTTCTTGACCCACAGCTATTCAATGTCTTTCTCAATCATCTGGAAGAAAATCTTGAATCATTTCTGGGAAAGTTTAAGGATGACACAAAAATTGGTAGAGTGGTAAACAATAACGAGAGCTCAATACAATGTGATCTGGATCACTTGCACAATATATATTTTTACTGAGTCATTTGCAAAGCTGTGTGCCTACCAACAAAGAATGTTGTCATGCTTTCAGGAAAGAAGGGCTGTAGCTAGGAAAGCAGTGACTTTGAGAAAAGGCATAGGGTTTATGGCAAGGCAGGCGTGGGTGGGCCTGACTGGGGCCTGGCCAACCCACTTTTGGTCCAACCCACCCAGCACATGGTTTACCCTCCCACACACCCTTCCTATCACACTCACCTCCATTCTTGCCTGCCCCTTCTGGATACACCACTTGTCCATGGTGAATAACCAACTGAACATGAATTCCCAGTGCCATGCTGTGATGAAGATAACAAATGCTATCTTTGGACATATAAGCAAGAGATTATTGAGTAAGATTCCGAAGGTGGTATCACCTTGGGATTTGGCATTAATGAGTACAGCCGTGTAAATCTGTGGCTATCCACTTTATATCCCTGGGTATCCGCAGATCATTTTTGCGAATGTGGATTTCAATTCTATATCCACGCAGGGATCTATTAATGAGATGTTTAATTCTGCAGTTCTGATGTCTATACTTCAGAGAAGCTGTTGAAACATTGGAGAAGGTTCAGAAAAGACATACAAAACTTATTTGAGGGCTCTTAAATCTAGCCCAAAAAGGCATATGAAAAACCAGTGCTAAATACTGAAGAGAGACGAGTTCAAACCAGAAAGAAGGAGCATTATTTTAAGTGAATACTCTCACCGGCCCTGGGTGATTGGCCTGTCCTTTCCTCCAGACAGCCATCCACCCTCAAGAAAATTCTCACTAACATCCATACAGGATACTACAGAAATACTAACCCTGGAACCTTTCCTTGCAACAAACCCCGTTGCCAGCTTTGTCCACATATCTACACTAGAGACACCATCACTGGATCTAACCATGTCAGTCTCACCATGGGTACATCTACACTAGGAACTTACTTTGTCTGCACGAGGAATTTAACTTCAAAGTTAGGGGCTACTTCTAAGTAGCCTGCAGAGTGTCTACACGTGTTTTCCCTTACTTTGAAGTTAACTTTGAAGTAAGGGAACTCAACTTTGAAGTCCTTACTCCATTCCCAGGAGCGGAATAGTGCCCTACTTCAAAGTTTAATGTCGAAGTAGGGTGCGTGTAGATGCTCAACTTCGAAGTAAGCAACTTCAAAGTAATTTTGTAATATGGACACGGCCCATGAGGGGCTCATATTTCCGCACTTCCACCAATGTGATATATGCCAACATATGCCAGCCATGCCCCTCTGCTATGTACATTGGACAAACTGGACAGTCCCTTCTTCAAAGGATGAATGGACACAAATCAGACACTAGGAATCTGAATACACATAAACCGGTAAGTGAGCATTTAAACTTGGCAGGACACTCAATTAACGATTGAATTGTTTGTTCATAACAACAAAGAGATTTTAACACCAGATTACAAAGGGAGAAATATGAATTGGAATTCATATACAAGTTTTATACCTATCACCATGAGCTCAACAAAGATCTCAATTGTCTTATGCATCACAAGGACAATTTCCTCACCAAGTTTGATATACACAGAGACATCCCACTTAATTGACACTTCACAGAGTTTTTTCCCCTCTCTTTCCCTCTTACCTCTCCCCATCCCTCCCTCCTTTTTAATTGTTATATTTAGCTGATTTCTCAGTTTTCTTCTAAGTTCTGCTCCAGAACCTGAAGAAGTGGGTTTTTCCCATGAAAGTTCATTACCTAATAAATAATATTGTTAATCTTTAAAGTGCTACAGGACTGCTTGGAACAACTTAACCTGGCAACATGGTGGATTCTCCATCACTTGAAGGGTTGAAAGCAAGACTGGATGCCTTTCTAAAAGATGCTGTTACCTTTTTGGACCTGAGTGTTTAGCCAGTATTAGGAATCTTGCAGGGTTTGCTCTGGCTGTCCCTGTGGGATTTCTACTGCTTCTTGCTCACACACACAATCACACTGTTGCAGTGAAATCAATCCCGAACCCCAGCATTTGTTGACAGACTCCAGAGAAAACACTTGTATTGCATGGCAGAGACCCTGCCCTGGCTTGCACATGTTCTAGTCCTTGGGCGGTGGTTTTGCATTGTTTCACCTATTACTAAGCAAAGGGACATTTAATTGCTATGTCCTTTAGCATGAATGGAAGGCAGCTGTCTTGCCCATCTGTTCCAACAAGGTGGTGGTGTGGTTGTCCAGCATACCAACATGCTCTAGCTCAGCCAGAAGTTTTAAGCTTTATACAGGAACCACTGGGTAAAATTGTGGCCTGTATTATGGGAGACATCAGACTGGACATTCATGGTGGTCCCTTCTGGCTTTGAGTCCCTGAAACTTGGGCTACGTCTACACTAGCCCCAAACTTCGAAATGGCCACGCAAATGGCCATTTCGAAGTTTACTAACGAAGCGCTGAAATGCATATTCAGCGCTTCATTAGCGTGCGGGCGGCCGCGGCACTTCGAAATTGACGCGCCTCGCCGCCGCACGGCTCGTCCCGATGGGGCTCCTTTTCGAGAGGACCCTGCCGACTTCGAAGTCCCCTTATTCCCATCAGCTCATGGGAATAAGGGGACTTCGAAGTAGGCGGGGTCCTTTCGAAAAGGAGCCCCGTCTGGACAAGACGCCCAGCGGCGAGGAGCGTCAATTTCGAAGTGCCGCGGCTGCCCGCACGCTAATGAAGCGCTGAATATGCATTTCAGCGCTTCGTTAGTAAACTTCGAAATGGCCATTTGCGTGGCCATTTCGAAGTTTGGGGCTAGCGTAGACACGGCCTTAGACTGTAAACCCTTTGGAGTAAGGGTTGTGGTGCAGATCGTTTGGAATGGATGAGATACTGTCAGGGCAGCACACAGATGGTAGTGAATGAATGGTGGCTTTAAGATATCACTATTCTCGCTTCATAGGGAGTGGTCCTGGTTCTGGGCCTGGGCTGATCCCCAGCATAAGTCAGAGTAACATTTGGTGCCTGGCTGCCTATGGCCACAAGGAGCCAATCTAGTGACCAAGAGACAGAGATGCTCCTTCCATCCTCCCTTCACCTGGCTGCATTCCTTGTATTGGAAACTAGGGTACTGTAGAATGAGGGGCCTAGGAATGCCAACCAGCTGAAGTGCCCACCAGGTGCTCACCCTTTTTCTTCCTATATTCTTTTGTTCTGGTCGCACAGAGTATGTGGTAGCAATAACAGCATTAATTTCACAGCTATTGGCAACCCAAAGCATTCCAGCACCCAGGGGAGAAAGGACACCATTATCCATATTGTTTAAGAGAGAAACTGAGGCACAGAGTGGCTAAGTGACTGAGTAAAGGGCAAACAGGATATCTGTGACTAAGTCAGGAATAAAATCGACAACTCTGGACTTCCACTCTGAAGGACCCACATTTTGGATAGAGAATCACAGAATCAGAGAACACTGGAACTGGAAGGGACCTTGAGAGGTAATTGAGTCCAGTCCCCTGTCCTCATGGCAGGACCAAGCAACTTTTACATCCGGGTCTGCAACCTGCAGCTCCAGAGCCACATGCGGCTCATTAAGGACTTCCCTGTGGCTCCCAATGCTAAAATTGCAAAGTAAGAAAAAACTCTCCTGATTATTTTTAATAAACGGTGAAAGTCTAAATGCCCAACCATAAGCAACTCACAGCTAAATAGCAAACCATATATGATCTTGAAACTTTGGATAGCTCCCCCTTTAACGTGTGCAGTGCATTGTGGATTATGACACTGCATCTGTGTTTTAATTGTGTTGCTAATAAAGTCTTGATTTTGAAAAGGAAAAGGAAGCTTGTGGCATTCCTGCTGTGAAGGGCAACATACATTTTAAGAAAGAAAACTGAAATTAAATGCAAAGTAAAATTGGCATAATTAAAGTGGGTTTGGGAGTGAAGGTCGGAAGACAGTGGTACAAACACATGCATAAAGTTTGAGGAAATAAAATACGTAAAAAGTTTGTGAATGTCCTGCAGTAAAAATGTATCACATTACAAATCATTGTGTGTGTGCTGTTCTTAAAATAGGGGTTACCAAAAGTATGGTTTGATGTTTTTTTATTGAGCATCATCTTGTATTTCTATGCATTGCAGCTCTTGAATTATTAAGGTTGTTTTTCTACCAAATTAGAAAAAAATGGGTCTTCCTGCTATTTGGGTTGCCAACCCTTGAGCTGGACCACCCTGACCAATATTTATCTAACCTGGTCTTAAATATCTCCAATGACAGAGACTCCACAACCTCCCTAGGCAATTTATTCCAGTGCTTAACTACCCTGGCAGTTTGGAAGTTTTTTCCTAATGTCCAACCTAAACCTCCCTTGCTACAAGTTAAGCCCATTGATTCTTGTCCTACCCTCAGAGGGTCAGGAGAATAATTTTTCTCCCTCCTCCTTGCAACACCCTTTTAACAAAGCAGTTAGTGATGAAAAGATCCAGCAGAGCATTCGTTTCCTTTTGGTGTGGTGAACCACAAATACTTTAGTTTGTTGTGCGGGCAGGCTAAGACATCCACGCAGAGTCCTGGGAAAGATAGACAAGTTCTCCCCCAAGACACTGTGAAACAATTCCCAGAGTGTCACAGCTCAGTGCATCAGTAAGAACCATGGGCTATGCCCGAGAAAGCCTAGCACCTGACCCAGGTTTATGCAGGGCCAGCCTGGATGCAGCTACATGGGGGTGTGACCTGAGCTTGGTTTAGCAGTGGGGATGGTCACAGCCAGGACTGGTTCACCTGGGTGCCTGTACTTGGCTAAACAGCAGTGAAAACATACCCTGAGAGCAGAGTATGCTTCCCCCACTGGGGACATATCAGATGTGAAACTGACAATACAGCCCTTGGCGTGTTGTAAGAAACCGACCATATGTTTTCCCCCCTATAGACGGGATAAATAATAACCCTTGCGGGGGGGAGGGAGGGAGAAAACTGCACGGGTAGGGAAAGTATCCTAGGAATCAAGTATCGGAGGGGCAGCCGTGTTAGTCTGGATCTGTAACAGCAACGAAGGGTCCTGTGGCACCTTATAGACTAGCAGAAGAGTTTTGAGCATGAGCTTTCGTGAGCACAGACTCACTTCATCAGATGCCGGTCTTGGAAATCTGCAAGGCCGGGTATAAATAAGTCAGAGCAAGGGTGGGGATAACAAGGTTAGCTCAGTCAGCAAGGGTGAGGCTTACTCCCAGCAGTTGATCTGGAGGTGTGAACGCCAAGGGAGAGGAAGCTGCTTTTGTATTTAGCCAGCCATTCGCAGTCTTTGTTTAAGCCTGAGTTGAGGGCGTCGAATTTGCAGATGAATTGTAGCTCAGAAATTTCTCTTTGGAGTCTGGTCCTGAAATTTCTTTACTGTAGGATAGCAGACTTTAATATCCTAGGAATGTTATTCACCATGACCCAGGGGTGGGGGTGGGGGGAATATATCCCTGGGAAGGCTGCAGAAAGGGAGGGGTTAAAATGTTTCAACTCTTTCCAAATCCCCCTCCCTGTCGTCCCTCCCCTTATACAGCCAAGAAACAGGAATTCCACAAAACTTAAAAAAGTGGGAAAATTAAAAAAAAAAGGCTGATTTTTTTTTAAGTAAGAACTAACCAAGTTCCTCTCTTTCCCCAAAAGGAGGCGCCTTTGATGAGACTAAAACAAACTGCTTCTGGGAGCTCGGTGTAAAGAAGGAATTAGCTGTGTCCTGCGTGTGTCTCCTAGGCTGACTCTGTGGCCGCTGGCTGCTGCTCTCAAGTTGCTTTTTGGATCCTGAGTTCTTTTTAAACTCTCTGCAGGGAAAGTGTTTGGGGGTTTGGGGTTTTCCCCCCGAAAGGAAGAATGATTCCTGAAATCAGAGAGCTTTCCTGCTGCCTGGGATTTTTGCTGCTTTTTATTGCCTCTGAGATTGAAGCCAGAGCTCGTAAGTAAAGAGGGAATGAAAAAAAAAAAAAAAGATATCAAGGAGTGATTAAGGATGAGACGGCTGGGAAGGGAGGAATGGAATGGTGAGGACTAGGGCTGTACAGCTGTCTGCTGGGAGGGGATTTTTCACCACGCGAGTCTGTGTCTGGAAGGAATGACCCTAATGGATAATGAGTGATGCTTAGGAAAGGCTGCATTTGGCAGGAATAAGTGCAGAGACGCATGTATTTACTAGCATGTGGTCTCCCTTATGCTGACAACAGTGGATAGCAGTTATGAAAACAAGAGTCAGACACTAATCTGGGTCCCACCTGTGTAACTTCACCAGCTCTATTGCTGCTTTAGGTTGGTGTGGCTGAGATCAGAGCCGGTATCAGCTCAGTTGCTAGAGACAGCTTTGCTTTAAAGACTGATGCTCAAACACACCGGACATCCCTCACGAGGTGATAGTGTGCAGTGCCAGGAATGTGTCTTGCCCAGTTGCAGGGAGTTATGGGTTTTAAGCAGTCATCTTTTGCACAAGTGGTGTTCCAAAGAGAAAGAAGCAGTGCCACACCAGCCCTGCCTGTTGCAAGTTGGCAGTTAAGGAACTCAGAGCAGACAGATAAGTGGATCAAAGCTAGGCGGCTTGTCCTTATATTTAAGGATAAAAAGAGATGGTCTCCTGATTCTTTGGCTTTGCTAGACTACAGGAGACCTGACCTCTGTTCTCAGCACTGCTGCGGGCTTTCTGCATGTGGTCTTGGGCAAGTCTCTTAGCCTCTATTTTTCCCCATCTGTGAAATGGGGGCAATGACTCTGTGGTGTCTGCTATTGCAGGTATAGGTCATTACAGTCTCTACTGTGCTTAGAAAGCCCGTCAGACTTGTCTGTAAAATGCCTTGCACGCAGGCATCAGTGATCATATCTGAAGTGCTAACTTAGTGCAAAGAGCTGTTAATAAAGAGAGAGGAGCATTTGCACGGAAAACTCAAGTGGATGTAGTCTGTTCTGTTTCCCTCTTAAGGGAGCTGTTACCAGGCTCTCATTAAGTGCAGCAAGCAACTGAGGTTCCTTTACCAGAAGGTCTCATTTGCAGAATCCACGTGCTTCTGGTCCACCAGCAAGCAGCTCCGATAGCTCTCCTCCCAGTAACTCTACCTGTTTATGCTGAAGAGCCTCCACACCTGCATCTTCCTCTCAGGGCAGGGAGAGGGCTGTAAGAACAGTTTTCCAAGGCAAACCCAGGTAACTGAGTATCACTCCACTTACTGGCAGAGTGAATCAGCAGCTAAAGTATCACTAGCAGCTAAGAGAGTCCATTCCTTGCACTGTGAGAGATGATGCTAAACAAGGAGTTTGGGAAGGGATTGGAAGCCCCAGGCTTCTTACGATGCTCATGAGAGGCAGTCTCCCACCTCTGCCCACTGTGGGGTTTCTTGAGCTTGTCTCTGTCACCTCACTGGCTGGCCCTTGTTGCAAGCAGGATCTGGTCTAGCTAGACCTCAGAACCAACCCAGTCTGGCAATCCCTACCTTGCTCTTGCCTCTCAGTAACAGGTATGAGCTGCCCATTTCCACTGACTGGCAAATATCCTGTAAAAACCCTTGGCCAAATTCCTCCCTGGGGTAACACCACTGAAATCAGTTGTGAATGATGAGTTTGGTACCACCCAGGTACATATAAGAGTCTAATAATGACCTTGCAGAACTTCCTATCCACCACCTGGTCTCACAAGGAGATATTTTCTCAGAGCAATAGTTCTGCCTGGTCAATTGCTTCTCTGTTCTTTACTATTAATCACGTAATCTAGGAACCAGGGCATGGTGGAATTCTTTCTCAAGTTTGCATGTCTTCACCTTTCTTCTTTGTTCACTTTCTACACCAAGCCTTGCGGGTGTCTTCTTCTTAAACCCTTGAGGAAGGTCATTTTGTGGTGGGACATCAGGGTGGGCATCTCTCTGCTGGCCACGATGCAGGACTTGCTTTGACATGTTGCAGTTCAGAGATGTTCCTCTGACATATGAAAGCTCCACACTTCAGTCCCCGCTGCACCTCACTTTACCTCTGAGTTTCAGTGAGACGGGCTACATTGCTGGTAGGGCTTGTTTCAAGTTAAGGAGTGAGGAGATTGTTTCATTCACGGATATTTTCTGTCAGAAAACATCTTACCTGTGACTGCAATAACATCCCCACATGTAAATGACTGATAATGCAACGTACCATATTGAAACGAACACAGAGAGTTTTGCGGGCCAAAGTTTATGGCTTCCTCTGCTTCTTCTTCATACTATTTCCCAGCCTATAAAAGTGTTAGGGCTCAATCTTCGTCTGAGGTGTGTGAGTGGCTGTTACTCAGATCAGCCAGTGTTCTGGGCCACTTTACATGTGCCTTAGGCTTGGTCTACATTAGATCTCACAGGTGACTGCAGATATGCAATTCTCGCTGTGCAACTGCTGTAGTTTGAATCAGCGTATCTGCAGTCAACTGTAATGTCTGTCCTCACTGAGGGAGGTTGATGGGAGCGTTTCTCCCAACAACTTCCCTTACTCCTTGTGAGAGGAGGAGTACAGGCAGGGAGTTGACTGCCAGCTCCAGAGAGATTGATTTTGTACGTCTTTGCCAGATGTGCAAAATCAAACTCTGGAAGATCGACCCTGAATGACCGACCCTGAATGGGGAGATCAACCCTGAATGGGTCAATCTCCCAGTAAGTATAGACATACCCTTACACAGTTGGTTTTGCAAGGCTCCTAGCAAGTCTCTGAGATCTGTGCTAAGGCAGCTGAGAGCTGTCCCAAGCAGCAGTGACTTGCCAGGGTGGGGAAGATGGAGGGGCCAGGCTAGCTGGAGATCTCTGGGTAAATGCAGGAGCTCTTAGCTGATGGGCTAAAAGAAAGGCAGGATGATCTCTCTTCACAAACAACAAGAGGTCCTGTGGCACCTTATAGACTAACAGATATTTTAGAACATAAGCTTTCGTGGGCAAAGACCCGCTTCATCTGATGAAGCGGGTTTTTGCCCACAAAAGCTTATGTACCAAAATATCTGTTAGTCTATAAGGTGCCACAGGACCTCTTGTTGTTTTGGAAGATACAGACTAACTCAACAACCTCTCTGATACTTGTCTCCTCTCTTCGACCAGTAGAGGTCTCTCTTCTACGCAGCTAGACAGAGGCTACTCCAGCTTCTGCACCTGTTCACTAGTCTGCTTTCAGCTGTTGGGCAGCGAACAAGCTCCAAAAGCAACTTAGATCTCGCTCTAGCCAAGTGCATCGAAAATGATTCAGTGGCAGCGCAGGCTGGTAGGTTGTAGTCTGAGTGTGGACACGCTGTATATACCGGTGCTCATTTTATATATATATATGTATACATACATGGTGCTCATTTTTACATATATATATATATATATATATGTATGTATACAGTCAGACTACAATCTACCATGTATACAGCATGTCTACACTCAGACTACAGTCTACCAGCCTGTGCTGCCATTGAGTGTGTGTATATATATATATATATATATATATACACACACATACACATACACACACGGTAGGTTCACTTATGTTGATCAGATTCTGCTACCATTACTACCACTGAAATCGGTGGCTTAGATTGTTCCCTGCCAGGTTAAAAGCTGTAGGGATTCCTTGATTCCTTGGGCGGAACTCTACACAGGAATTTCCTAGCTGAGATTTTCCTGAATCACCCTCTCCTGGCATAGCAGACTTTGCTTTCCTGTGGAAAACTGGCCTGGGGTCTGCATGAAGCTTGTGCCTCGGCATCAGTTCTGTCCCCTTCTCCCTGCCCCTCAACATGGCACTGGTGGAGCTTTGCCGTCAGCTATTACTGAGAGCTCTTGAGGCTCTGCAGTGGGATCCATGATCAAACCAGGCAGTTTATTAACATTAGGTCTTAGATCCATGGGGTTAGAATGTAGACAATGGGCATCCTCTGTTCATTCTCTGCCTGGCCCACTTCTTCCCTCTCCAGCCCCCCTAACTCCACCTCCTCCCTGCAAGGATCCCAGTCAGCACAGAGAGGTTGCTGTATGTGGGGTACAGTGCATTGGAGGCCCTGAGCCCCTCTCCCGAGAAGGACGGTCGGGTGGTTAAAGGCACTAGAGTGATATCCAGGTCACCCAGCATCAATGCCATACAAGCACCATAGCTAGATTGATTCCATGTGAAGGAAGGAGGCTGAGTGCCTGGTTCTAGTAGGGATGATCTGCTGTGTCACTTAGCCTCTCAGGTCCTCATACGCACAGTGTGGTAACACCACCTCTCTGCTGGGACGAGAAATACCCAGAACATAGCTGCTTAAGGCAAGATGTGGACCAGCATATTCATTAGATATGAGGGTAGCAGGGGTGCAGAACGCAATTCCCCACAATGAAGTTAGACCAGCGTCCACATCCAGGCTGTTACAGAAAGTGCCACCAGATTCATAATGACCACAGGTGGCCACAATCACAACTGCAGTCCCACTTTGAGAGGTGACACCTGCCTGGTGCCCTTAACACCATACCAAAACATTGGATCACTGTAGACTTCAGAAGGGCGAGATGAGGATCAGGCAGCTAGCAGAGGAGAAGCGAGCGCACAGAAAGCACAATAAGGACTTGCCAGACACCCACTACATCTGCAAGAGATGCAGCAAGGACTGTCACTCTCGTGTGGGTCTTCATAGTCACAATAGATGCTGTAAATGAAGTCCTCAACTGAAACTTTAAAGGGCGCGATCCATAGTCTATGCAGACTGAAGGATGCCTACTAGACTCAAGGAGGAAAGCAACAAGGAATGAAAATCCAGCATTACTTCCTGCAGTGCTTTGGGTTTCTCTAGTCATCTTCCCATTGGGATAGATTCAGGCCAAACTACTGTAACTTATTAGAACTGACAAGATCACATATCCCTGTGCATTGTCATCACAGTATTGCTAACGCCTTTGTAGCTAACCATTGCATGGCATCAGAATGTTAATCTGTCCTGGCACAAAACTTTTCCGGAACACATAGCAAACCTAGGCACGGTTCAGTGAAAAGCAATACAAGATATGGAATGATTCCCGTGGCAGGGAGAGGTAATGCAGTTCAGGGCAGTTCAGAATAGCAAGACGATAAATAAAATCTGCTGTGAAAGAGGAATATGAAATGGAAGAGGCAGAGTGGTTCAGTGACAAGGTGCTAGATTGAAAGTTAGCAGGTCTGGGTTGCATGGTCTGCTTTATCACAGAACTGCAGGGTGACCGTGCAAATTACTTCCTCCCTGGTTCCCTTTATCTCGTCTAGTTACATTGTAAGGTACAGGCCAGGGACATCCAGTGGATGAGAAGGTGGACATAAGTCAACAATGTGCCCTTGTAGCCAAGAAGGCTAATGGCATATTGGGCTGCATTAGGAGAGGCATTGGCAGCAGATCTAGGGAAGTGAGTATTCCCCTTTATTTGACACTGGTGAAGCCACATCTGGAATATTGTGTCCAGTTCTGGGCCTGTTGTTACAAAAAGGATGTGGACACATTGGAGTACAGTGGAGGGCAACAAAAATGATTAGGCAGCTGGAGCACATGACTTATGAGGGGCGGCTGAGGGATTTAGGCTTATTTAGTCCACAGAAGAAAAGAGTGAGGGAGGAGCAACCTTCAACTTCCTAAAGGGGGATTGCAAAGAGGATGGAGAGAGGCTGTTTTCAGTGGTGACAGATGGCAGAACAAGGAGCAACGGCCTCAAGTTGCAGTGGGGGAGGTGTAGGTTGAATATTAGGAAAACCATTTCACCAGGAGGGTGAGGAAGTACTGGAATGCGTTGCCTAGAGAGGTGGTGGAATCTCCATCCCTAAAAATTTTTAAGTTCCTGCTTGACAAAGCCCTGGCCGGGATGATTTAGTTGGGATTGATCCTGCTTTGAGCAGGAGGCTGGACTTCATGACCGCCTGTGGTCTCTTCCAGCCCTAGGATTCTCTCACTCTGTGTGTCTACAGAACGTCTAGCACAGTGGGGCCTGGAATTCCACCAGGCCTTCTAGATACTACTGTAATAAAATAATGTTTGGCAGGGCATCAGCTGTAAGTGTGAACAACAGAAGGAGGGTAGAGATGAATGAACAGAGGGGGCAGAATCTTGGTGAAAGGATGCTGGGGAGGGGGCTTGCGAAGAATGGGCCACGTGGGGAATTGCTGGCCTGAGATCAGGGCCTTGAGGAGATGGGGTGTTATAGGGGAGCTAGAGCACCTGTCTCCCCTGCTAAATTTTAGGGTACTTCTACTGCTCCTGTCTGGTCTAGAGGTCAATGGGGAGCACTGACTTAGCCTTCTTGAGTCCACAAAAACAACGGGGCGCCCAGTGAAACTAGAAGTCAACACAGTAAAGTCTGATGAAAGGGCGTGATGTGTGCACAGTGTGCAATTAACCTGTGGAACTCACTGTCCGGGGATCTCGCTGAGGCCACACACTCAGCAAGAATGTTACGGAGGCCACAGGCACTTTGTTAAGGTAGAGGGAAACAGGGCCCGTTGGGCATCAGTGTAACTGGGCTGGAGAAGCCAGGGACTATTATTTTACCATGAGCCTTGCAGTCATCTTGGCAGGTTTTTTTTTGAGGCCCATAAGGCCTGATCCAGCTTCCACTGAAATCAGGGGCAAAATTCCTAGTGAGCGCCCAGGGTAGAGGGTCAGGCCATAAGCTGGGAATGCTCCTGGGTATGGGGCTGTCCATAGCAGTGCTCCAGCTAAGGAGATTTCACTTTACATGAACACCCCCATGTCTGGGGGAGCAGATCGTGAGACCTCATTAACATGCTTTGAGATCCTCCCAAGGTGAAGTGCTGTTGACAAGGGCAAATGGAAATTATTCCATTCTTGTGTAATTGCTGCAACCCACGAAAAGCCCAAGGGGCTGTTAAGCACTAAGACTTTGGTGCACGTGGAGAAGTCAGCACTGACGGGGGGAGTTAAGACACAACATGCCAAGAACCCAGGTTGTTTTAACAGCTCTCATTCATAGCTTTTTCTGTACTTTGCCTCTGAAGCCCTCCATAAACACATGGCCGTCAGATCAGCTCCTGGATTTCTGTACCAGATGTTGTTTGTTACTTCTTATTGACAACTGCGCTTGAAACACAATGCTGCTTAACACACACGGAATAATGTTAGCTGGTGAGGGTGTGACCCTGATCAGAGTCTAAACCCCCGCTTGTTTGTGCCTTCTTGGACAAGTGAAGATTGGTCTGGCTTGAATCCACAGCCTAGGGACACAACAAAGATTGAAAAGGCCCAGAGGACGAGGGATTCTCTGTGAATGTGTGACCGTTGAAATACACATGAATATAAGGTCAGTAGTCAGTGGAAATGAACCCACTGATTTCAATGAGAGTAGGATCTGGTCCATAACTGGTTAATCTGGATTTATCCCAGTGCATCGCCACTCAACTCACTCCATTGATTTCTGATTAACATTAATTAGATGGTCCTGAGAGATTCCATAGCATGCTTCATAGGAAAGTGAACCTCAGCTGAATTCTATTAGCCTGCTTACCTAGAATGCTTTTCCATTGGATACAGTATTTTTCTTCAATCCCTCTCCTAAACAGTGGGGTTGCTGCCCAGGAGGGTGGAGGGAGAGCAAACCTTGCAGCTATAGTAGCTTGTAAGTTGTAAAGCACTTCAGGATGAGCAGGGCAAGACAAACGTAAGGTATTATTACTACATTCTATTTCACGAGTTGGAGGTAGAGGTAAGGTAAGCCCTGAGATGTTTTGGATATGTGGAGGGGGAAACAGCTGCTCAGTGCAATATCTTCAGCCACCTGAATGGAAGAGCTGATCTTCATGCAGAACTCATGAGCCTCTTGACTAAAAGGAGCTTCCCCTCCCAGACAGGAGCTCTCTTGTGCTCCGATAGCTGGGAGGATTTACTTGGGGTTGATCCTGCTTTGGGCAGGCAGATGGAGTTGATGACCTCCTGAGGCCCCTTCCAGCCCTAGGATTCTCTGATTCTAAGAAAGTCTGTGCATTTGGTACCTCTTGTATGAATGACAGATTTAATGGGCACAATCCCTCCCCTCACACCAGTGTAACCCCACAGAGTCACACCAATGTGATCCTAGGGTGAAAGGAGAATCTTCGAGTGAACTTGAAAATTCTATGCCATCTGATACAGGAAAGGTTGGGAATGGAATATGGTATTTCATGTGGCCCAGCCAATCCTCTTGGAAGTGTTCAGAGGAAGCAGAGTCAAGGGGCTGTGCAAGTGAGTGGGTGACTGGGTGAGGGGTGACGTGGCCCTTTGGTAAATTTTACTGTTCATCATTTAATACGCCCAGACAGAAGTAAAATGAAAACACGGCTCCCCTGGACTAGGTTGACTCTTTTTATAGCCATAACATTATGTTTCAATAGCAGTTACACACTCTTTTTTTGTTAATAACCTGGCATGTCGGCTTGGGAACCTGCCCAACAGGGCCTCTCCCCTAACCGCCTGGCTGTGTCTAAGGACTTTCCCTCCAACCATGCCACTGTCAACTCAGCACTTACTACAATGACAGACAAGTACACAAGCTGAGCAATAAATGCACATTCTTAGACAGTCTCTTTCATTTGGCTAGCCCAGACCAGAACTCGCTGGAGCCGGCAGCAGTGTTGCAAATGGATACACTGCATTGGGTCCGTTGAAACCAATGGAGCTCTGCCATTTAAGCCAGCTGAAAGGCTGGTCCATTATGCAGGGCTGTTGGAAAGCTGCCCCACCATTAGCTGGGTCCTCACAGTACAAAATGTTGAGGTCTGATTGGCAGAGCAGAGAATCAGAGAAATGTAGAGCTGTGAAAGACCTCAGTACATCACCTGGTGCTGTCCCCTATTAGCTAGACCAGGGAGTTTCAAACTTCATTGCATATCAGTGCTCTTCAGGCACCAAAGATTACTATATGAGTCCATGAGGGGGATTAAAGCCTGAGCCTGCCCTCACCCCATGCCCCAGGATGGGGGACCAAGGCCAAAGCCCAATCCCCACTGCCTCATGCAGATGGGGGGGCAAAATGGGAGCCATCGAGTTCTGCATTTCTTTCCAGTGTGGGCAGAAAACCTACTGGGACAACAACGGTAGGAGCAACTACAAGATACGCTACTCGGATTTATTAAGTATGACAGAGAGGGCAGGACAGCGAAACATACGGCACAGGAACCAGACACCACAAAGCCAAGAATCTCACACGCTCGGAAGCTGGATGCAAACGCCCTTAGTCCAAAACCTGGCCCCGACCCACCCAGCCCACTCCTCTTCCTGGTTGGCCCCTGGTGAGAACTGACTGGTTGGGTGGTGGGAGATGCTGGTGGGCGTTGGTGGATGGTGGTGGGAGGGGCGGGGGGCAGGTTGTGGGGTGAAACCTGAAACCTGAGCCCCCTTTTGGGCTTTAGCTTCTGCCCTGGGCCTGAGCAAGTCTAAGCCAGCCCTGGAGACCCCATTAAAAAAGTCATGATGACCCACTTTGGAGTCCTGACCCAGAGTTTTGAGACACTCTGATCCAGATGATCCATAACAGGTGTTTGTCTAATCTAATCTTAAAACTGCCCAGTGTTGGTGATTCCACAGCTCCCTAGGAAATTTGTTCCAGTGTTTAACTATCCTGATGAGAACAAGAAGAAGTCCTGTGGCACCTTATAGACTAACAGATATTTTGGAGCATCAGCTTTCATGGGCAAAGACCCGCTTCTTCAGATGCGTGAGTGTGTGTGTAGGGAGTTTCAGAGAACTATTGAACTGACGAACCCACCCCCCCCAATTGTGCATCTGATGAAGTGGGTCTTTGCCCACAAAAGCTTATGCTCCAAAATATCTGTTAGTCTGTAAGGTGCTACAGGACTTCTTGTTGTTCTTGAAGATGCAGACTAACACGGCTACCTCTGCGATACTTATCCTGATAAAAACATTTTTTGTGCGTGTAACCTGAGTCTCCCTGGGTGCAGTTTAAGCCCATTACCTATTGTCCTATCTTCATTGATCAAGGAGAACAATTTATCTCCGTCATCTTTATAACAACCTTTTACTAGAAGACTTTTTATCATGTCCTACCTCAGTCTTCCCTTCTCTGGACTAAACAAACCCAATTGGCTGGGGCAGAGGGGTGGGGTGTGGGAGCAGCGAGAGCTCTGGCTGGGAGTTTGGGTACTGGGGTGGGATTGGGGAAGAGGGCTTTGTGAGGGGTGACAGAAGGCTCAGAGCTGGTGGTGTAGATTCTGGAGTGGGGTTGGGGATGAGGTGGTTGGGAGGGTGAGAGAGAGCTCAGAGCTGGGACAGAAGGTTGGGGTTGTGGGAAGGGTGAGAGCTCGGGTTGAGGGTGTGGCTTCTCAGGTGGGGTTGGGGATGTGTGGTTTGGGGTGAGAAGGCGCTCAGGGCTGGGGCAGAGGGTTGGGGCTGTGGGGGGGTGGAGGCTCAGGCTGCAGTCAGGGAACATTGTGTTCCGACGAAGAAGTCACCCTCTCTTGTAGCAGCTAAAATTCGGTCTAGAGAGCACCAAAGGCCTTTGCTGGAGTGAGATGCTCATCTCACAAGCTGCCACAGGACAATGATAAAGGGCCAGCTTGTGCGTGCTGCTCCTGAGATGAGCGCCACTGGGAGCCCTAACCTCCTCCCAGTAAAATTAGTGACAAAACTGCCACTGATGTCAGTGGGATCCCCCAGTGGGCAGGTAAAAGAGTGTACCACCCTTTAAGGGACAGGCTGGAGCATACCACCATGATTGCTTGGAGTGGAACACAGGATGCATAGGCCTGAGCTATAAAAGAGGCAGCTGAGTGAGAGAAGTAGAAGTTCTCTCTCAGGCTCCCAGAGACGAGGCTGATCCAACTCAGACTTTGTTTTCTGGGTGTTAAGTGGGGAGTTCTGAACCTGGGCCCTGAGGATAAGCCCTCATGAACCACATATTGGTAATTGCTCCTTAGGCTGTCCTGAGCCCTCATTAACAGGGGACATGCTGCTTTGTTGGTATTTGGCGGCTGATCCTTGCCTCCAGCTGTGAAAATGATCCCATTTCTGCCCAATCTAGGCAAATCAAGGTGGGTCATGCTCGCAGCTTCAAACCAGGACACAATGGAGTGTGCAGGGAGTGTACGTGACTTTACAAAGCCCCAATGGGTCACTCTCCAAAAACACACGACCCAATTAAGAAGATGGTTGAAGCGACCTCCTGCATCATAAAGTCTGACTTCTTTGTCAGGGAACAGGTACACATGACACCTTCACTCTTTTGTTACATTTCTACTGTTTGCAATAAGGAAGCTGCCTGTGGGGCTCTGGGGGAGAACCCGAATGCTACAGCTCTTCTTGAAGCCTCTCAGCTCCTTGTGTACGCTACCTTGAGCAGCCACAGTCACAGCCACTTTCTGTATTGGCTTTGACTGGTGTCTTGACTTTTCTATCTCTGATTTCCCCAGTAGTAAGGCACGGCAGCTGGTATTTATCTGCCTTGTAGGGCCATGACATTGCTTGTTTATGATACTATCCTTTCAATATGGACAGAAGAATGTTTTCTAGCTAACGGGGGCACACTGTCTACCGCGCATCCTGACAATAGTCAAAGAGAACCATCTGGCACAAATAGTAGGCTGCTCCGTCCATAGTAAGCAAACAGCTGCCACCACCTCCCCTCAAGATCCAACAGTGAACAAGCCATCCTCCATGCCCATAATACCCATTGCTTATAACATGAGTGGAAGATTGGAGATTTTGAAGAGCAGGTTAGACAAACACCCATCAGGGATGGTCTAGATCAGGGTTTCTCAACCTTTTTATTTTAAATAAATTACCTCTTTAAAAAAAAATTAAGTACCCCCAGACTTCTCTTGCATACCCCTAATGTACATGTACCACCAGTTGAGAAACATGGTCCTAAGGTAATCTGAGGTCTTCAAACAAGTGCCATTGAATTGGTCCAGATTACTGTCCCCTTTGCAGGAGGCAGGTCTATTTTGCAAACTGCCAAGTTACACCTCCCTTAAAAACGACTTACTCACAAAAACCAGGCAAAAACATCACAGAAGACTGCTCCTGAAAACTTGCTGACTTCCTACCTTCTCATTATCAAATACATGGGTTGGAATAGAAATATTGCACTTACATTTCAGCATCAGGCATATGAAGCAGTAGAAACAAGTCATTGTCTGAATGAACTTTTTGATTGTTCTGACTTTACTAGTGTTTTTATGCAGCCTGTTGTAAAACTAGGCAAATATTTTGATGAACTGATGTACCCCCGGAAGAGCGCAGTGTGCCCTCAAGGGTATGTGTACCCCTGGTTGAGAAACACTGGCCTAGATGACACATAGTCCTCCCATGAATACTGGGGACAGAACTAGATGACTTCCGGAAGTTCTTTCCAGTCTTAGGATTCTATAAGAAAGCTCACCTCTGATGGTGGTTTGGTGGGGAATCACTGCTGAGTTGTTCTCAGTCTGTGCAAGTTCCCTGGAGCCAATGGGAGCAGCAGTAGGGAAGGGATCTGTAACTGATAAGGCCCTGATTCTGCTGTCTCTTACAAGGCATGGAAATCTCGAGTAACTCCACTGAACAACGCCCTGTAACGCTGATGTGACTGAAAGGGGGAGAGTCAGCGGGACCGTTATCACCACTTGCAAAGACAAAGGGGCATGACAGCCATTGCGTTAAACGCTTTGGGGTTGTTCACACTGGCACAAAAGGGGGTTGCTCTGCGGCTATCGACGGAGCTGTTCAACGCGAGCACAGGGAGGAGAATCGGGCCCAAGCCATTTGTTTTTCACCCAGAGTTGTCAGCCTCCCAGCTCCATGTCTCCTGCTGCTGGATCCTAGCCTGCTGTCATAACCCTTCCTGGCCATATCAGCAAATGGACACTGATCTGGACATATCACAGATATGGCATTGGGACTTCCGTGCAGGAGGGTACAGGAGCAGGGCCTTCTCTAAACATTAGCTGTGCTGTGTTGGAATCTAAACATTAGCCATGCTATGCTAGAATCCCTTGGGGCACATGCTGCTCTCCTGTGGAAGTATAAAACAAGCACCCCAAATGCAGTAAGGGAGCTGGTATCATGCAAAGACCCAGGTTCTCCTTGTGGGTGAAGATGGAAGATTTTGTGCCATTAGGGGGACTAGGAATCATGAGACCTCAGTATGTGCGTTTGGGCAAGTTGCTTAATTCTTCTGAGTCTCAGCCTCCCCATCCATAAAATGGGCTTAGCAATGCTCCTTTGCCACGTGCTTTAAGATCTATGGAGAAGAAATACTAAGTATAATTCTTGTTCCCCTTGCTGCATGGTCCTGTTGGCTCCCAGGACCATACCGTTCTATCCTCTCTCCCAGCTGGGCTGTGAGCATAGAGTGAAGATGTCCTCATCTGCAAAAGGAGCTTGCCCCTCCAGCTATTGCTCTACAGCTCCAGATTTGAAGTGCCACCTCCAAACTTATGCAGCCCCAGTTCCACAGATCATCAGAGGGAGGCCTGTGGTCATGCTCTTACTTGTGCAGACTAAGGAGGTTAAAGCTGTTCTGTTTTCTCCTCCTTCAGTGGGAAACACATGGGCTGCCCAAAAGAAAACCAGTGAGAGACATTGGAATGAGAAGCCAGGTTACGGTTTTTCATTTGGTACTTAATATTTGAAAGTCTTCACCGTGAAAATCCTCTTTTTAGAAAACAACATGACTTTTGTGAGCATGTTTTTGCTGAAGACGGCAATAAATAAGGAGACTGGAGCTCAAGTGGCAATTTACAGCCACAAATGGCTTTTCGCTCAGAGCAAATTGGGAAGATGTCCAACATTGGACCTATGAAAATTAAATTATTATACTGGCATGGGAAAAAATGATCTGAACCCTGAAGCTTCTAAGCCTCCTCCTTCATTACATCTCTGGATCACCTTTAACCAAACATCCATGCGCTTTGTGCCAACTATGCACTGGAGTGCGGCTGAGATGCAGACAAGTGTCTATGGGTGCCTTAAACTACCAGTTCTTTGTAATTTTAATGGCAGGACATTCGCAGACATTAATCAGGCTTGCGTTCTAGGGCTGGATGCAAACCAGGGTTCCACTTGTGAAAGACAAGCGATTAAACGTTTAAACCACCCAGCCAACTGGCATTGAGCAGCCTGCTAGCTTAGCAAAGCTATGTCATGTTAAGGTAACTATATTTCTTCATCTTCAGCATAATTCATTAAGATGCTGCAAGCTGGGAAAAATGAAATCATTATTCTCCCTTTTGAAATTTTTTATTTTTTCTTTCGTTCCCTGCAGTTGCGTAGATAAACACAGGCCTCGCGCCGTTGGCCGTTTGCTCTAAGCCCTCATCATGCCGAACCATTGGGGTGGGAAAGATGAGTTTGTTGATTTGTCTGCTTTGGCGTGACTTATGCGAGTGGTTTGGGGAACTGTACAACCACAGTCTTGGAGAGAATGGAGACCCCCATGGATCACCCAGAATGCAATGCGAACGTCTGCATCGACTCTGAATGCCATTCTGTTTGTAATGGAATTTTCTGCTGTAATTGACAATGCTGTCATTGTATCGCATTGACTCTGGAACGTAAAGCCTGGTTGTTGTGCAGCCACTTAAGGGACTAACAAAAGGTGGCCTTAACACAGAGGTGGGTTTAATCCTCAGGAAGCTCTAAAGCCCACCATGGCTCCTGCAGAGCTGCATTCATATGGAAATAGAGACAGAAGTGGGGTTTTAAAATGGAGCTACAAGCACAGCACAACCCTCTTTCGCATGTTGAATTGCAACTCTGTTTGGTTCTGCTCTTGCCTGGGTAATTACAGTGCTGTATAGAGCAGGTATCTCCATGGACCTGTTTAGTTCGAGGAATTGAGGGCAACTATAGCTCAGTATCTGCCTTTCTTTTTAAGGCACAGTGCAATGGATAGAGGTCATCCACTTTTACTCACTGTGGTTGCTTGGTATCTGGATGCCAAATGCTATAGTTAGAACAGCAGGATTTGGCCAGAGTGGCCACTTGCCACTTGAGCTCCAGTCTCCTTATTTATTGCTGCCTTCAGCAAAAACATGCTCACAAAAGTCATGTTGTTTTCTAAAAAGAGGATTTTCATGGAGAAGCCTTTCAAATATTAAGTATCGAATGAAAAACTGTAACCTGATTTCTCATTCCAACGTCTCTCACTGGTTTTCTTCAGGGTGACCCACCACATTACTAATAAGTCACTATTATGCTTCACAGCACTGTCTGCAGGCCCCATTCTGATGGCAGCCATCAAACACATGGGACAGACATGGGATAGAGAGACAGTTCCGGCCAGAAGAGCTTATGCTCCAAATAGATCAGAGAAAGGATGACAAGAGGTGCAGAAGTGAAGGGAGTTGGCCAAATTCATGGGAAGAGCTGGGACAAGAGTCACGTCCTTCCAAGTGTCAGACCAGCAACCTTGCCACTGTGTTACCTGGCTTTCCACTGCTGAAATGCAATTCATAGCCTCATAGAATCACAGGACTGAGTGGAACCTTGAGACATCATCAAATCCAGCACTTACGACAGGGTTAAGGCTACGTCTACACTTCTGGGAAGATCGACCCAGTCAGGGTTGATATTTCAGTTTGATTTCACATGCCTGGTAGAAATGCATGAAATCAAACTAGCTGGGGTTGGCAGTCGACCCCTGAACTCTTTGCAATAGGAGCAAGGGAGGTCGACCGGAGAGTTTCTTCTGTCGATCTCCCTCTGTGTGGATGACCAAGTAAATCGATTGCAGAGAAGTCAATTCTAGCTACCCAATTGCTGTAGCTAGAATTGCGTATCTGCAATCGACTTATTTGCTTAGTGTAGACCAAGCTTCAGTATTATCTAAACAAGTGATCCCCAAATTGCGGGGCATGTCCACCAGAGAGGCATGGAGGAATATTTGAGGGGCACTTAGTTGGGCCCAGGCCAGCCCCTGCAGGGGACAAGTAGGAAACACCAACCAGTCCTGCTCTGGCCCCATGCTCAGCCCTGCTCTGCCCCCAGGTCAGCTCTTCCTCTTGCCCCAGCTACTTCCTCAGCCTCTGTTCTGTCCCAAGCTTTGCCTTCAGGTCAAGGTCCCTTGCTGAGCCTACCATGCAGTTATGGAGGGGTGTGTGTGGACAGATTCTGTTACAGGGAGGGGGAGAAGAAAAGTTTGGGCACAACTGATCTGCACTCATGGCTCCCAACCTTTGCAGACTATTGTACCCCTCTTAGAAGTCTGGTTTGTCTTGTGCAGCCCTAAGATTCACCTCACTTAAAATTGACAAAATCATACATAAAAATACAGACGTGTCAAAGCACGCTAGTACTGAAAATTGGCTGCCTTTCTTATTTTTACCATATAATTATAAAACAAATCAATTGGAGCATAAGTATTGTACTTAGATTTCAGTCAAAAGCATGTAGCCCAGCGTGAGCAGGTCATTGTTGATATGAAATTTTAGCTTGTCCTGACTTCACTGGTGCTTTTTATACAGGCTGGTGTAAAACGAGGCAAATATCTAGATGAGTGAGCGTATCCCTTGGCAGATCTTTGTGTACCCCTGAGGTATGTACAGCCCTGGTTGAGAACTATGATCTACATCATCCCTGACAGGTCTTTATCTAACAAGTTCTTAAAAATCCTCAACGATGGGGATTCCACAACCTTCCTAGGCAACTTATTCCGGTGTTGAACCACCCTGACAGTTAGGAAGTTTTTCCAAAGTTCAGGTCGACTTCCCTTGTTCCCAGTGAGGGACAGGAATACCAGGGTTGAACGAGGGCACCCTGTAAATTTGGTTTGCTGCTTACCCAATAGGCGCGCTAAATTGAACCCTGGAAGATCGACCGCAGCAGGGTCAGTCTTCCCCATAGCGTAGATGGACCCTCAGTCTTCTCCAGACTAAACAAACTCCGTTTTTAACACCTTCTCTCTCATTATCCTCCCATCTGTAAGTGCTGCAGCTTCCCTTTCTCCAGACCCTGTTTTTCGGGGGAGGCCCAAGGAGAGAACAAGTATACATTTTATGCTGAAGGTGGCAAGACTGGAGCTTATCTTGCTCTCTGCTGGCAGGGAAATGTGCCTGTAAGATGTATGGGCAGTAATGCTGGCTCAGCTCCCTGGACTGGAGCAGTGGTGCTGATTATACAGAGAAGACGTAGGAGCAACTGGGGTATTAGGTCATCGTGTGGGTTGCGTGCTCTGGAGCAGAAGAACTTCCAGCAGATGGGGCACCTCCTGGCAAAAGAGATGCTAAGAGGTTTTAAGCAGCAGCCAGGAAGCTCACCTCTGTTAAAAAGAAGGCAGTCTGGCTTCTGAGCAGCTGAGTTTTGCAACCAGTCTGACATGGGATATGGTTTTGAACTACTGTAAATCTTAAGGTGGCATAAGTGTCAGAGGGATAGTGGTGTTAGTTTCAGCAAAAAGGGGGAGTCCTGTGGCACCTTAAAAGCTAACAAATTCCATTGGGCATAAGCTTTCATGGGCGGGAGCCCACTTTGTCAGATGCATGAAGTGGAAAATTCAGTTAGGCAGAGATAGATGTAGGTGTGGTACCTCACTAATAATGTGTACTTGTTGATAGAGCATACACCACTCTGTCCCTAGGCCTGCCTGCTGCCTCTTGGCAGGCATGAAAATGGGCATGCTTCGGGCCAGATTCTGATCTTCCTTACGCCAGTGCAATTCCAGAGCAGCTGCCCTGCTCCTGATGGAGATACGCCAGATTTACACAGGTGTGACTGGGATCAGTCTGACAGATTAAATGATCATATCAAAACCCATTTAACTACCTATATTATAAAATAGATCTATATGGTATCTAGGTTTAGTATCTATATGATACGGTAATGGATTGAATCACATTTTCTCTTGGAAAAACAACAAGAAGTCCTGTGGCACCTTATAGACTAACAGATATTTTGGAGCATAAGCTGTCATGAGCAAAGACCTGCTATGTCACACTGTATCTGATGTAGCGGGTCTTTGCCCACGAAAGCTTATGCTCCAAAATATCTGCTAGTCTATGAGGTATCACAGGACTTCTCGCTGTTTTTGTGGATATAGACTAACACAGCTACCCCTCTGACAATTTTCTCTTCAGCATATACAACAGTCAGTTTTCAAACATTCACATGCACTCTTATCCAACCAGTATGTTTGTCTTTGAGCAAAATTCCCACTCAAGCCAGAAAGAATTTTGCCATAGGCTTCAATGGAAGCTGATCTGGGTCCTAGCTTTCAGGCTTCCGAAATATAGAGGCCAGTGATTTTAATGCTAGTTGGACAAGGGCTTTCTTGCTATGGACAGTTCCAATTTTTGGTCAAAAACATACAAAGCTTTTGATTTTATGCTATTCACAATCAAAAATTGGTTGCTATTTCAGGAGGTTTTGACTGAAATTTTACAGCCAGAAATGGCCCCCGCTGAAAAATATTTGGCTGAAAACTGGACCATTTTTGATTTTTAGTTTAAAAAAGTTCCTGAAAAGCAGACATTTTCTGATCCAGATTTTTTTTTCAAAAAACCAATATTCTGTCAGCAAATTTTTCTGCAAATATTAATGCTCTGAATATTAATATTTCTGGGTGCATAGACATGGGCATTTCAGACACTGGCAGAAAAACAGTGTCGTTTTTGTAAAAAAAGAGGTACCAATACTCAGCCAGATTCCACCCCACCATCTGCCTCCCTCAGCCAATCCAATGGCTGGGACTGGAGTACCAGCAAAAACACCAAACCCCGCCCCCCAAAAACTGTAAAAAAGCATGTGACATTCCTGTGCTATGTTCCCTGTGAGATCCTGGGTGGAAAATAGCAGCATCCTTCACTCCACACCAGCATCTTGGGGAACTTCCAGGGGCAGGCGTGACACTGGCTGCCGGGACCCATGCGGTTGCCTTACTAAACCAGGAACTCCCTGGCTAATCCCAGAAGCTATTTCGAAAGAAAAATATTCAAATGAGGTGCCAGTTATGTACATCTGTGCCTCATTTGCATTTTCAATTTCCTTCATTTGCATGCTTCTTTCAACAGAGGAATGCTGGTGTAGATGTAGCCCTAGTGAAGGTGCAGCCTTAGCCAAGATCACTCGGGGATGTCTGCACAGCGAAGCTATTTTGAAATAGGTAAACCTCATTCCATGAGGAACAGTGCTTATTTTGAAATAGGGGCTGTGTAGACAGGGATGTAGTGCATCCAGTGGTTCTAATTTGGATGGTGTGCAGATGCTCTATTTCGAAACAGCTAAGTGCTGTTTTGAAATGCATTGTGCATGTACATCGCAGCGTTATTTTGAAATAAGCTCTTCCAGAATAATTTATTTCCAAATAATGCTGCTGTGTAGACAAACCCTCAGGAAGTCTTTGGCAGAGTTGGGAATTGCATGTGACCCCTTCTATGTCCTACTCCAGTGTCTAACCCCAAGGCAATCCTTAACTCTAGCTTACCGTATGACATTAGCATTGTATGTAAGATACAGGAGGTAAGTGTCCCGCTGTACTCAGCAATACTGAGACCTCAGCTAGCGCAGGGGGTGTACCAAACTTTTTACATTGGGCTCCATTTTTCCTCCCTGCAAGTAGCACCCCCCCAACCTGTGGGAGGACCACAGGAAGGGATATGGGGTGAAACTCAGGAAGAGGGTGGGATACTTGGGAAGGGGATGGGATGCTCAGGAAGGAGGTGCTGGGGGATTCCAGGAGGTGCCCCAAAGGGGGAGGGGTGCTTGGGGAGGAGGAACCCAGGAGGGTATATGGGGGATTCAAGGGGTGCCTAGAAAGGGGACCGGTGCTCAGGGGTGTCTCCAAGGGAGGACCCCAGGGGGCTCAACTGCATCACCTCCTCCACTTCGTAGGTGTTGCCCTTGCTGCACTGCTGGCCATGGAACTTGGCACTGCTGAAGAGTAGGGAGGTGGTGATCCTGGGCTGTGCCATGTTGACGAATGGTGGTAGCACCGGGCTGGCAGCATCCCTACACCCCCACAAGCAGCATCATTCACTCCACACCAGCATCCTGGGGAACTCCCAGGGGCAGGAGTGACACAGGTTGAAGGGACCCATGTGGTCACCTGACCAAGCTGGGAACTTGCTGGCTGCTCCCGCTGCTTGGCTCAGGGCTTCTAACCATTCTGATTGGCCCAGCAGCAGGTGTGTGTGTTCCCCTGGCAACAGCAGCGGCAGAGGCCATGGGGGAGGAAGCGGAGGGCTGGGGAGGCAGTGGAAGCTGCAGAGGTGGGGAGCCAGTTGAGCTGCGCCCCCGCTCACAAAATGTTGCACCCCCACTTTGCATAACCTGGAGCTAGAGTATTGGATCGCATTTTAGGCACCAGATTTTACGAAAGATGTCCAGAGGAAAGCAACACCAGTAATAGGTTTGAGAAAACCTGATCTGTAAAGAAAGGTTTAAAAAAACTGGACATATTAAGGCTTGAGAAAAGGAGATGGTGGAGAACTCTCATAACTTTTCTTCAGACTTGTTCAGGGCTGTATAAAATGGATGGTGATTGATTGTTCTCCAGGTGCACTGATGGTAGGACAAGAAGTAAGGGGCATAATGTGCAACCAGGGTGATTTTGAAGAGATGTCAGGAGAAACTTTCTAACTCTGAAGGTTCTGGCAACGGGTTTCCATGAGCAGTCGTGGAATCCCCTTCCCTGGAGGTTTGTATAAGCAGCTGTCAAGGCTGGTCTGTGCATGCTGCGGTCTGACTCAGTGTGGAGCGGATGGACTAGATGATCTAGAGAGGTGGTGGAATCTCCATCCCTAGAGGTTTTTAAGTCCCAGCTTGACAAAGTCCTGGCCAGGATGGTTTAGTTAGGGTTGTTCCTGCTTTAGGCCTGTGGCTGGACTTGTTGACCTCCCAGCCCAGGATTCTATAATTCTGTGACCTCTGAAGGTCCTTTGCGGTCCTATATGTCTATGGTTCCATGACTGTAGCATATCCAACTTCTTTGCAGTAAAGTAATTTATCTGTGCACATGTTGGACTTCATTCTGATCCCATTTACAACCATTTAGCTTCCTTCGCCTTAGTGGCATTACTCCTAGTACAGGTGCTTTCCATTTTCCCTTCTGTGTCCTTTCCATCTTTATTCTACCCCATTTCATTTCACTCATCACTTCCACATGTGCTCTTTTACAATCCAGCCTCCTCCCACGGAGCTCGGTGCTGAGTGATTTCCTGCAAGGGGACGAATCGCCTCAGCTGGAGTCAGTGAAGGCTGAAGGTGCAAAGCACCTTGCAGGATTGGGCCAACATGGTGCAACAGTGTCTCTTAGCTTGTCATCTCTCTTCTTATCCCAAGATCAGTCTTCATCTCTCATGTGGGTCTGCACTCAGTTTGTTTTGTAGCTCATTTCTCCTGTATACCTTGCTTGCAATCGGCCTGTGCAGTCTTAGCAGCCTGGCTGACTTCTTTTGAGAGCGAATGCTCCAGCCTGTTTCTTCAGCTGGGCTCTAACAGAGCTGTGGCTGAAGGTGCAAGAGAGGCAGTGAGATTTTATCCAAATGTAATCTGCAGTGCTGCCTTCCCAGAGGGGCCCCAGGTCTACACCAGCTTCCATCAGCCTCAGTCACGGCAAAGGACGCCGGTGGCAGAACAAACAGGAAAAGAAGTCTGTGGTGGCAACTTCCTTGCACTGAAGAGGGAGTGGGGATAGTAGGCAGCATACTCAGAAACAAGTGGTGCTGGCCAGGAAGGAGTCCTGGTCTGGCATTGTGTTCATTCTGGACTCTCCAGTAGTGGCTTCCTGCTGGAGAAGTCCAGTGGTGTTAGAATGGCCCCTCCGCATCCGGCACCGAGGGTAATAGTGAAAAGGGTGCAGGGAGACATGGTGCAGAGAGGCGCAATCGACTGTTAGTGAATGAGGCCCATTGCAGGGTTCCTTCAGGTTAGGTTCTCCCTTCCCAAGCAGCTGCTGTAACTGCAGACAGAGCTTCCCCAGAGGGAACTAGACTCCAGTCCTGTGGCTTTAGTGGCAGTGCTGAGCTCAGTCGAATGTCTGATTCCTTGGTCTTGGCTACTTCCTTCCCATACTGGCAGAGCCCAGGAGCATTGTGGGAGTGGGTCTCAGTGGGCTGCCCTGCTCCATGGTCATCCCGCTAGCCAATCACCGTAGCTCATCCCACTAGCCAATGCAGCTGATGTGTTATGTAGTGAGTCCTCTCCAGCACGTTCCCCCTGCCTGGGGTCAGCTGCAGTGCTGGGCCTAGAAGTTTGGTCTGAACCCAGAGAAACATACCAGTGGTCTTCTCAGGTTGGGTGTCCGACTGCATCAGGTGTGGAGCGCAGCTCCTTCTCCTCCACTGGCCGGTTCTCTGTGGCAGCTGGCAAGGGGTTAAACATGCATTCTGGATGCTCCGAAAGGATGCCACCTCTCTCTTCCTTCTCACCCGCAAAGAAGAGACCCAGGCTACGTCTACACGTGCACCCAACTTCAAAATAGCTTATTTCGATGTTGCGACATCGAAATAGGCTATTTCGATGAATAACGTCTACACGTCCTCCAGGGCTGGCAACGTCGATGTTCAACTTCGACGTTGCTCAGCCCAACATCGAACTAGGCGCAGCGAGGGAACGTCTACACGCCAAAGTAGCACACATCGAAATAAGGGAGCCAGGCACAGCTGCAGACAGGGTCACGGGGCGGACTCAACAGCAAGTCGCTCCCTTAAAGGGCCCCTCCCAGACACACTTTCATTAAACAGTGCAATATACACAGAGCCAACAACTAGTTGCAGACCCTGTATATGCAGCACGGACCCCCAGCTGCAGCAGCAGCAGCCAGAAACCCTGGGCTAAGGGCTGCTGCCCACGGTGACCACAGAGCCCCGCAAGGGCTGGAGAGAGAGTATCTCTCAACCCCCCAGCTGATGGCCGCCATGGAGGACCCCGCTATTTCGATGTTGCGGGACGCGGATCGTCTACACGTCCCTACTTCGATGTTGAACGTCGAAGTAGGGCGCTATTCCCATCCGCTCATGGGGTTAGCGACTTCGACGTCTCGCCGCCTAACGTCGATTTCAACTTCGAAATAGCGCCCGACGCGTGTAGCCGCGACGGGCGCTATTTCGAAGTTACTGCCGCTACTTCGGAGTAGCGTGCACGTGTAGACGCAGCTCCAGTGTCCTGAGCACAACCGGCAGGGCTCTGCACTGCGAGTGGGACTGTGTAGCCAAAGGACATAGAGAATGTGGGGTGGTGTGGGGGGCAGGGCTGGGATGGAGGAAGCTCTTGCTGGCCCTCTAAAGAGCAGTGGGAGCAGCTGCTGGTGTGGCCCCCTTCTCCCTGGAGCCCCTGGCAGCGTGGCTAGGCAGGAGATGCCTCCGTGAAGCCCTCAGCATGTAACAAAGGCAATGACAAGGTGGCCCTGGTGCCGCCTGCTCTGCGTTCCCAGCTCTGCCACTGACTCACCATCTCTTAAGCCAGCTGTCCCCGATTTCCCCTGGTACAGAGAGCTCCTGACTCAGCTTGCGGTCTGGGGCAGCAGCATGGGCTGTGTGCCTCTGCAAACCTGGCCCACAGAAACCAAGGAACACCGGGACTCAGGCCCCCACTGTTCAAAGGGGACCTCTGACTGTTTGCAGGGGTCCGGTTTGAGACCCTACAGCCACTCAAATAGGTTACCCTTTGCTGAAGTTCAACGGTGCCTGATACTTTGATAGCCCCCAGGAAATCTGCACAAGCTGGGGGTTGGAATCTAGCCCTTGTCTGAAAAGACACTGACAAGGGAAAATTCTGCACTGAAAAGGTGAGGGGCTGGTAAACGAACCGTAGCCACTTGCTGTGTGCTGTTCATCCTGCGTATTCTTACGATGGCTATTTCTATTTGAGCAGTAGGCAGAGGCCCTCGCTAAGTCCAGGGCCCCGTCGCGCTTGCTGCTGTATCAGTAAAGTGACCATCTGTCCTGTTTTCACTGGGATAGCCCCGTATTTTTGCCCTGTGTATCCACTCCACCTGCTGAGCTGCCTTTCCCCAAGTTAACACAGCTGCAGGTAAAATCAGTCAGGAGCTGGCTGGACAGTATGTGCAGCACGTACTGTCTGGCCAGTACAGGCAGCAGCAGGAGATGGAGCTGGGGCCCTGCCACAGGGGCAAGGCAGAGTATGTTGTGGGTAGGGTGGTGTGTTTTGTCCCCCCCCAGGAGTTTAAGGGAGACCTGCTGCCTCAGCAGTGCTGGGCAGCCCCTCAGTGGGGCAGCTGCCCCTCTAGCCAGGGAGACCACTGTGGGGAGGGGGCCCCATCTGTGCCACAGGACAGCCTCCTGTGTAGCCACCCCCCTCCCCTGCAGGGCAGCCACCTCTGCAGCTAGGGAGTCCCCACAGCTGGGGAGCTCTCCAGCAGGTTGGCAGCCCCATTCCTGTGCCCTGAGGCATGGGGCAGACAGGGAGGTCCCCCATGGGGCAGCAGCCCCATTCCCTGCTCCTGGGGTAGCCACCCATGTCACCATGGGACAGCCGGTGAAATCCCCCACCCCTTCTGCAGGGCAAATGTCCCTGAAACTGGGGAGCTCCCCCGTGGGGCGGCAGCCCAGTTCCTGCCCCCTGTGGCATGGGGCAGCCAGGGCACGGCTCTTGGTTGGCAGCTGCAGCCAGGGATCCACCCATCCCCTGGGTGTCCTGGATCTGATGTAGGGAAATACAGTCACCCTATGTCTGAGCTCACAGCCAGAGCTAGTCTAAGGGGTTTCCAGTAGCCCTGCTGACATGAGACAGTCATGAACTCAAGGGCTACGCTCACTAAAGACTGCACAAGCTGTGAGACTCCTTTCTCCAGTCAAACAACTCAGAATTCTCTTCACAGAGACAAGTGCAGGGCCAAATTCACTGCTGGCGTCACTCCAGGGAAGCTGGGGGGATGACCCAAGGGATGAATTTGGTCTGACTCCAGGGGAGTCAGTGGAGCGAGACCAGGGATGAATCCGCTCAATGACATTTAAAGCTACAGCACCTTCACATGGGATTAGCTGGTGTGAGAGCAGTTTCCCCAAGGACAGTGGTTCATGCTCCCCCACACACAACTGTGGCAGAGGCTGGGCGGCTCTGTCTGGAAACCTTGCTGGGATGGGACAAATCTCTTCTGACTCAAGGGCCAGTCTAATCCCTGTGTGATGGGGTTCAGGGGTCCCCAAGCACTGCACCCCGTCCGCAGGCAGGAGTGACTCTCACTCAGCAGGTAGAACAGGAAGTTTTTAGGCAACAGATACCTAGTTTCTCACAGAAGAGTCAGAGCAGCAGTCAGAGACAGTCATTCCAACCCATCCCAGGGAGAGGAGCCCGAGGGGGTGCCCCTCTGGGGGGTAGCTTCCCCCCACGCCAGGCTGGGTGCCTTCCAGCTCCCTCTTTTCCCAGCTTCCAACTGCTGCCTCCAATTCAAAAACCCCCTTTGGCTCCTCCCTCCTCTTTGTTCAGGGCAGAGGTGTTACCTGTCAGCCTAGGTTATAGCCCCAGGGTCATCCTTAGAGGCTGGGAGCTGCTCTGCTTGTCTCACACACATCCAGCCTGAGTCTCACACATGCACCCCCCACCTCCATCACACCCTGGTACAGCCTGTCTCTGTTGGGGGCACATATGGTGGAAAGGATCAGACTAAGGTCTGCCCTGCACACAGCACCGAGAAAGGCCCAGTGGTTTGTAACTGCTGCTGAAAAGGGCCTGGAAGCATTAGCTTAACTTTGGAGCAGTCCAGCGAGGACTCTCTTGTTTCCACTGTGTCACAGAGTACCTGGGAATTACACCCACCTACCTCGGAGAGGGAGCTCTGATTAGAGGCTGACGTTTTCCTTTTAAAAGGTGGCGCTTCTGAAGAAGTGAAAAAAAAAAATTGGAGAAACTTTGTTTTCTGGAAATTTTCTGATTTTTTTTTTAATCGCCATCTCAAACTAAACCACAAGCAGAAAAATAAAGAGCCCAAACCCGAGAAATGTTCAGAACCAAAAGAATGCAACGATACTAGATATGACTTTCTTTTCATTTGCTGTCTGCTTTTTCAACCTCCTGCGTGCATGACAGTCACGCTTTGAAGCATTGTCTGCAATGGCAAGGGCTAGGAACTTATTTTTTCTTTAAGAACAAAGGCTGAAATCATCACATAGCCACTTGACTCTGGAAGCTGGGGCTTTAAGGAAAGCAATGGCTACCATAAGTCTCATGAGAAAATCATGAGAGTTGACAATATTGTGTCTTGCCCACAGTCGGGTGAAAAAAAGACTGATGTTGCCTGGCTGGGTGGTTACGGCCCTGATCTGGGTTGTGGGTGAACCTAAGGTCCTGCTAGGCCTGATTTAGAGTGATCTGGGATGGAAACTCTGTTCTGAAGCAGACAGAGCAAGGAGCTGAATGTGGGAGTTCTACAGGTGAGTGAGTCTGGCCCATCAGGCCACACACCCTGAATCGAAAAGCTCAGATTTGGATCTTCACAACCAATCGACGGGGGAAGAAGAACACATGCCCAGGAGCGCTCCATTCTCCTCTATAACTTTCACTTGTCTGATTTGCAGGTCCTGATATGTTCTGTGATTTTAACGGCAAGAAGTACGGTCCAGGAGAGAGCTGGCATCCTTACCTGGAACCGCAGGGGCTGATGTACTGCATCCGATGCACCTGTTTGGAGGTAACTCATCCACGTTAACTCTGCAAAGGGGACACTCCCTTAGACTGTCTGTGCCAGGCAGTGAGACTGAGAGCCACCATGGTCCCCAGGGGAAGTGTGTGGGGGGACCTGGCTCTATGAAAGGGGTGGGGCCAAGGCCAGAAAGGGGCAGGGCTTTGGGCAGTAAGCTGTTAGCTCTGTTTAGATCACAGTGCTGGCCCCCTCCCTGCCCTTAGAGCAGAGCAGCCATGGCACTTCAAAGGGGCCAGAAGTTCTGGCCACTGACACGTTGATCAGTCACGTTGATCTGCAGCATGAGAAGTTAATGGGGATGTTAAGGGTGACCAGCTGCTAGATAAGCCTATTCCTTTTTGAGCCCTCATTCCATAACTTTATCTGCAGCTCTCACAGCCTCGCAGGCTACACTGGCCCAGAGATGGGGAGCCATGTTGATGGGTCACAGGACGGAGAGGTGGTCCTGACCCATTGATGGCTTTGGTGTTCAGGGACAGGGCTCTGGTTTAGAAATGGGTGTGGACTAGGAGGTAATGTGCAGACTGGAGCACAAGGGGTGATGGCACAGGGAGCTCCATTCATCCAGCCTAGAGTTACAAACATGTGGGCCTCTATGGCTGGGGCCAGGTGCAAAGGGTGACATTCCTGGGAAAAGACGCTATTGTGCTAGGCCCTGCATGAACACATGGTAAGACAGAGCCCCATAAATTTGACATTTCAGCTGGGCAAAAGATGAGAGGAAGCAGCGCCACAGAGAGAAGTGTCTTGCCCTAGGCTATGAGGGGTATGTCTACACTACAGAGTTATTCCAGAATAGCTCATTCCAGAGTTATTATTCCATAATAAGATGTTCCAGAATAACACATCCAAACTACAGGGAAGCCCCCAAAATAAGCAAAACTTCTTCCAAAATAGCGTGTCCACACACAGTAAGAGCCTATTTCCGATTACAGCCCCAGGAAGCAAAGCTTTCAGGAGCTCTAATCCAAAATACTGTCAACGCAGCAGCTTTATTTCAAAAAAAGGCTATTCCAGAATAGCTGATCAAAATCTGTGCGGCCCCTATTCTGAAATACCTATTTCAAAATGGGCACTATTCCTCATAGAATGAGGTTTATAAACTTTGAAATAAGCCGACTGCTATTTGGAAATTATTTCGAAACAGCAGTAGCGCTGTGTAGGGGCTCGCAGTGTTATTTTGAAATCGTGGCCGATATTGCTAAATAATTTGGCTGTGACCCACAGCAGTTCCCCAGACACAAGACCACAGAGCCTATTGGATAAGATCATCTTAGAAAAAAAGAAGCAGCAGCGCTGCAGGGTTTTTGTCTGGTGCAGGGAGGGGCAGGATATGATGAAGATCTATAGAATCATGACTGATGTGCAAAAAGTGAATAAAGAAGAATTATTTACTCCTTCCCATAACACAAGAATGAGGGGGGTCACTGAATAAAATTAATAGGCTGAAGGTTTAAAACAAACAAAGGGAAGTATTTCTTCACACCATGTACAGCCAGCTGGTGGAAGTGCTTGCCAGAGGGTATTGTGAAGGCCATGACTGTAACAGGGTTTAAAAAAAAAGAACTAAATATATTCCTGGAGGATGGGTCCGTGAATGGCTATTAGCCAGGCTCGGCAGGGATGGTTTGTCAGGCGCTAGGAATGGGCGACTTCAGGATGTCCTGTTCTGTTCATTCTCTCTGGGGCACCAGTGTCGGAAGAAGGCTCTGTGGACCTTTGGTCTGATCCAGTATGGCCATTCTTATGTCCCTGAACAGCCCTCTTCTGTCTCCCTGCAAACAGAATGGGAACGTGAGCTGTTACCAAATCCAGTGCCCAGCTTTGCCTTGTGTAAATCTTGTCACAGACCCTCAGCAGTGCTGTCCTCGCTGTGCAGGTAAGTGGGCGCCTGGAGCCGATCTCTGTTTACCGTTTCTGTCTCTCGGGAGGCTCAGAGTCTGTAACCAAGACTGATTTTGGACAGTCAGCACAGGAGGAAAACAGGAACTGTGGCCATGTTCCACACTTACATCCATGGCTCTTTGCTTCACCTAGTGATATGAGGAGAGGGTCCAAAAGCCCAGTCAGGAACGGGTCCCTATGTGCCGGGAGCTGTACAAACCCCAGAGACAGCACTCACCAGAGCCGGCTCACGGACTCCTGTCAGTCAGCACAGGGCTTTAATGGAGCTGTGCCAATTACACAAACAGCTGGGCTGGCCCACAGAGCCCCCTTTGTCCTCAGCAACATCAAAGCACTCGTTGAAAGCCCGCAAAGATTGCCGTCCCCTTTCACAGCAGCACAGGCTGGACCTGAGGCCTGTTCAGTGCCTCACGGAGAGGCAGGAGCAGGGCTGGAGAGAGTGCCCGGATCACATGATATTTTGAGGGGAGACGGTGGTGACACATTCACCCAGGTGACTGGGTGCCCGGACCCACATTCCAGTCACTCAGGTTAACTCTGCAATGGGGGACGCACGCTTAGGCTCTCCGTGCCAGGCAGTGAGACCGACAGCTGCCATGGGCCCCCTCCCTGCCCTTAGAGCAGCGCTGCCGTGGCACTTCAAAGGGGCCAGGAGCTCTGGCCACCACTGCTGCTACTTTGGCAGTGGCGGCGGCTAGAGCTCTGGGTCCCTTTGACAAGCCGGGCTCCGGGACAACTGCCCCCTTGTCCCCCTCCCCGCCCATTGGCAGGCCCGGTGCCAGGTATCGCAATGCAAACATGGAGGCCCCAACAGCAACCCACCTCATGGGGGCGCTGGTGCTCCTGTGCAGAAGGAGCTTTCGTCTCCTCGGCGGAAAGCCGTGGGAGCCGTGCAGGGTCGTATTATTCCTTCTTGCTGCTTGAAGCAGACCCCCTGCTCCCCAGCTGCTGTGTGAGAGGCTGGGAGAGCCTGGAAATCTGAGCCAAACCCCTCAGGCTCTGTCAGTTGTGGCGGGGGGGGGGGTGGGTCACCTCTGCCCCTCCCCCACACATGTGCTGCTGCCGTGTGGCTTGGCTGCCCTGGGGCAGGCAGACCTTCTCTGGAGCTTTGATGGGGGACAAGAGGCAGAACCAAAGCTCCCCTCAGGGACGTGCTGCTGGAGCAGGGCAGCTGCCACTCACTGCCCTCTGGAGCAAAGCAGAGAAATGCGGGTTCCTTACCCAGAAGTCCTTCCCTTTCACTATGCGCACGTCCTGGGCGCACCCACTCTGATTTGAAGATGTGTCCTCCCCTCACAGAAAGGCAGTGCGGTGTCACTCTATGGACACCCTTCCAGACAGAGCTGGCCCTGGCCAGGTTGGATCCAGGCCTGGGCAGCTGATGAAAGTGTTCCATGTTTACATTTCCCCTGGAAGATGGTCCCAGCATCCCACTAGTCAGAGCGGTGTCAGGAAAGTGGATCTGTTTAGCATCAGTGTCCCGGGCCCTGCGTGCTGGGCCTGGTAAGCACCGAGACTGAGCGGGGCTGTCGTTGTTCCTCCTCTCCCCCTGTAGAGCCGCACACGCCATCTGGTCTGCGGGCGCCTGTGAAGTCTTGCCAGTACAACGGGACAACCTACCAACCCGGGGAGATGTTTACCACCAGCGAACTCTTCCCCTCCCGGCAGCCCAATCAGTGTGTACAGTGCAGCTGCTCCGTAAGCTATTTTTGAATCCAAAGGAGTCAGAATGCTTTATCAGTCAGGTGTCTGGGCGTTTTCTGGGGAGGACTTGCTCAGGGACTGTCCATCTTTGTGGTTTAGCCTTTCTGACACTACAGCAGCATTACAGTGGTCCTAGTGCTGCAAATAATCTCACCAGCCTTATTCCAGTGCAGCTCTGCAAGGGTTGTCATGGCAATGTTATTCTCCATGCTGGCTTCTGGGAGCCAGCCCCCTGCCTGGCTCCATCAGTGGTCCCATTGGCTTCCGTAGGGCTATTCAGTGGCATTAGGCAGGGTGTCAGTGACAGTTCTTTTGGAGAACTTTCTGGTGTAAACTGATAGTCCCTCTATTGCAGTAAATGGAGTCACTCTGGAGTATAATCTGCCTAAGCGAGAAGAGAATCAGATCCTCCCCTGCTGTGTGAGAATGCTCAGACTCAAGGAAGGACAAGAGTTCTCTGGCCCACCAACTTCTAGGGCTGGATTCTGATCTCTTATGCTGGTGTCAATACAGAGTAATCCCACTGACTTTGGTTGAGTCACTCTAGGTTTACTACACTGTATTGAATACAAGTTTATGGTCCTTGTATTCAAGGCACTCAGTGGCCTGGGTCCATACTGCAGGGCTGGTACACCCAGTGACCCCTTGGGGAGAGCAGAGGGGCCATTTCAACACCACCACTGACACTGGTTGACCACCGTTGGCTTCTGAGCAGCACAGTCTAATGGTCAGGGTCAATAGAGTGCCCTCCCTTGCAGGGCTGTATGTCACAATGGCCAGAGTCAATATGGCTGCCCTCCTCACTGGGGCTACAAGGCATAGTGGCCAGAGTCAATAGATCAGCCCTCACTTGCGGGCTGTGTGACCTAATGGCCAGAGTCAATAGGGCTACCTTGGAGCAGCAGGGCCATGTGGCCTGGTGGCAGGAGTAGCTGGAGAGGTGCATTGATGCCTGGAGGGTGGAGAGCAGCCAGGGTAGGAGGACCTGGGCCCTGGCAGTGCCATGGTTGCCTGCCATCTGTTCAGGGAGGACCCCACTGAAACATGCTGAAGTAGGACCCTATGACCAGTTCCCCATTAAGTTCCCCTGGGTTACTGCCTACCTGTTCTTCCATGGCTATTCATCACGGGAGTCCCACAGGCTCTTCTCCATCTGTAGGGTCCCTGAGGGTCATTGGTCATCCCCATCAGGATAGCCTCCACCTTCTAAAGTGTCCAGCGTCCTTCTGCTGGAGCTAAGTTGCTCCAATTTATAGGTGGATTCCAGCTGGAGCATGCTCAGTAGAGTTGAGGGGTGTGGCATCCTCAGCCCACAGAATGTTGTTGACCCCCGCTGAACCAATGTGGGTCTGGCATGCCCCTTGGCAGCCCAGGATATCAAAAAGAGCCAAAAGCTCCAAGATGAAGACCATGGTTGACACCTTCACTGCTGCTCAGTGGAATTAACTGCAATAAGGCTAAAGCTCATCTGTTCAGAAGACAAAACTTTCTCAGGCCTTGAGGAGAACTTCCCCAGGATCTAAAAGTGACTGCAAACCTCACCACCATATATATGCTCTCAGTGCAAGATGCACTTCTTCCACTTGCCTTCTGACATAAACATAGAGCAGATGGACTTTCCAAAACATGCCCCTCAAACACACCCCAAACAAAACAGAACAGTGCACTGCACACACAAGTCTCCTGAAGGGGAGCAGCTGAGCACAGCACACATTGGAAGGCACTCAGAAACCAGTGTTCATGCTAATTTTTTTCCATCCTCGACAGGAGTAAATTTTGTTATGTGCATCAAGGCATGTGTTGATGTGCACCACCAACAGAAACACACGCTGCCAATTGTGGGCGCTCTGCTAACCAGCTGGGTGGCACCTGAATCTCTCTGGGGCAGTTGCCCAAGTGCTTGGCTTACAGGGAACGCTATCACACAATACAGAGATCAAAGAGGGGCAAGAATAGAAATAGAATAGCAACTGAGATCAGAACGTGCCCAGTGTGTTTGATGATACAATGTCTGTATTGGGAACAGATTCTAGTCACAGACTCTGCTGAGTAGTTCCTTCCACAAACAGCCAATGGGACTACTCATGGAGTAACGTGCCACTCAGAGTGAGTAAGGATGACAGAATGTTGGCAGTAGCACTTTTCACTTGGGAAAATGAAGGGCTCTTCAAATACTGCCCTTTAGAGCCAACTTGGTGGCTTCTGACCAAGTAAACTTCCTAGCAGATACAAAATATCCACCTGCTACCAGTGCAAGATTGCTCCCTACCATCTGTTTTCCAGTGCCTTACCCATCTAATTGTAAACGCCCAAAGTTAAGACCAGAAGAGGGGACAACCAACTGGAGTTGACTGCAGATACCTTTCTGGGGAAGATTTGCTGTTGAGGTGGAAGTCCCTGGAAGAGGAGGTTTGGCTGTACACAAATACCTTTGCAACACAGCACCTGCATGCACAGAAATCCATGGAAGCTGTTATATTGCTATGCTAAGGTGCAGATTTCAGCCAGAAGCAAGTTACAGAAGTCCAGAGCAGCACTGCATCCCTTAGTAAGTCACATTGCTACCTAGGGCATCCTTTACAGCTTGGGATCATTCCTGCCAGAAAAACCAGCCAGAGGCTATACCCTGGGCTTGCAAGTCAGATTCCGTAGTGCACTACTATGATCCTCCTCAACTGGTGACCCCAGTCTCATGCGTGTTATGACCCTTTGTCATTATAAGGCCTTGGCTTTGAACAGACTCCTCCCATGACAGAGGGGCACATGTACTCTGTAGGTAGTCTTTTTAGCTGTTGAGCAGCAAATCATGGGCAGTGGATCATCTTGTCTTTCAACCTGTTGGTGAACATGGCCCAGTGGATATCTGATGAATATTTTTCTTCCCAGAAAGGCTGAAAGCCTGGCAGTAGATTCAGAAAACGACTTGGCTTGACTCTGCCAGCTGTCTGTCACAGCCTCTTGCCCTGCTTTTGCAACAAATGTTGTTAACGGCCTGTTGAAAACCGTGTCCCACCTCCAGTTTGCTTTTTGAACTCTCTACTAGATTGGCGAACACACAGTTTGTCCATTGTAAGGGCCAATGATGGATGTCTAAGGTGTGATGATGACTCCAGAGTTCAAGATGCCAGGAAGCTGAGTGTCTGAGGATAGATTGAGTGGCTTCTTCTCATCTTTCCCATTTCTCCAGGTGTAAAACATAAAACTGCAGTGCTCCGACCACTCTAAATTTGGAAGGTGTGTAGTAACATTCCAAGCCTCAATAATTTCTCTCTGCATGCCTCAAAGACTTAAAAAGGAGAGTTCTGTCCAGAGATTGCTTTCATTCCTTTTATTATACAAAGATATTAAAGGGGGGGCAGATGGCTTAGGGGGTTCTAATGGAGGATGGAGCCTTTCAGCTCCACATCAAGTTCAGCATGAGAGCATCCAGAAGTCATTACTACCTGAATGTTCTTCGGAAGCCTACACGGAATGAGTTATTCGTTTCAGACCAATTCCTAATGGATGGGCATCTTCAGCATTGTGGACAATAGCAGCCTTGTTGGAAGTCTCTTTCGAGCAGCTAAGGATTGACTGACCCTTGGACAGCGAGATCTGCTTTTGGTCCTAGGCATGTCCATGGTGAATTATATTAATGAAGATGGAAGATGAGTGCTAATACTGCCTGTTGTGTTGATGTTCTAGAGATAAATAGAGAGAACCTTAGTCTTCAAGACTATTGGTTTCACATCTCTCAACTGCACTGAAGTCACTCAAAAATTAATTAGAAAATATATAAGGGTTTGATTTGTTGCCATCTTGTACCATGTGTAGTCACGTACCCCTGTGCCAAGAGGACCAGGTTTTTTGTCCTCACTTAGGTGTTCTGCGCTGACTTATTCGGTATGAATAAGGATGGCCAAATTTGGTACATAGAGGTAGATAGAGAGACATGAGACACTGCTAAATTAGGTAGAACTTACATAATGGATAGGGCTAGTTTTTCTCATATTTACACTGATTTTAGATCAGCATAGCTCCTGATGAGTGCCTGGGCTGGTGAGAGAACCAGACCCAAAGGCTGTGTGTACATTTGTTTGTGTGAAATAGGTACAGATGAAGAGGGGTGCTTCTGTGAACAATTATACATCCCCCAGAACTTGGTTTCACTATCTCATTAGCTTTATGACACAGCTGATCAAGAACTCCCAGGTTTGGGCATACTTGCTGGTTGTTTTATCCTGGTTCTCTATTTATTCAGTGGGATAATGCCTTGGACGCTAAGGGGAAAATAAAAGGGTCACAATGAAGCCAGGCACTGGTAGGCTTGTGATTGGTCATTTCTCAGGCTGCCAGTTGCTGAAACAGCTGCATGAACAGCTGGTCTAACTAACCTCTCTGAAGACTTCACCAAGTGCAAGGCCTTTGGCGTAAATTATGTTATTTGTGCCATTTGCCTCGCACCCTGACATTCTCAAGGGTAAATAAGGAAACAGTCATCCGTGACCTAAAAACAAGCAAGGGCCAAACTCCAGCATCACTAGTGGCAATGGAGATAGTCTGGATTTACACCCCTGCCACCAAGGGCAGCATTTGGCTAAAGCCTGTGTTTGCTGAGTGGAGTCCCATGCAAGGTTCCCTCTCTTTTTTTTTCATCCATGGGCAAAATAAATTTTGTTACATGCGTGTGCAGATGGGTACCAGTAATAGAAACACATGCTGCTGACTGTGGACGCTCTGCTCATGAGCTGGGAGGCACCTGAATCTCTCCTGGGTGGCCGCCCAAGCACTCAGCTTACAAGGAATGCTGGTCCCAGGATATTAGAGTGATAAGGTGGGGAAGGTCATACCTTTTATTGGATCAACTTCTGTTGGGAGGACAGATAAGCTTTTGCATCACAATGAGTTCTTCTTCAGGTCTGGGGAAGGTATTCTGAGTAGCACAGCTAAATGCAATCTGGAAGGAGTAGTCTAGCACATGGTGGTAGCACATATTCTAAGGGACCACGCAAGGTAGCATGGCCCATTAACATCTTGGCCGTTCTAAAATAAAAAACCGGGTTAGTGGGTTACAGGCAGCGTTCACTGTAAGCTGAGAGCTTGAGCATCTGCTCAGGAGAGTCAGCTGCCACCCAGCTGATTAGCAGAATGCCCACAGCTGCCAGTGTGTGTTTATCTTACCAAGAGGCATTCACAGTTAAAGTATCCTCAGTTGAGATGCTGTAGGTACAATATAAAACATCCCTGACCCAGTGCAAGTGGGAAAGGTCCCTTCCCCCCTTTGCACCTGGAAGGTGTAAGAATCTCATGACATCTCTGATTTCTATATCATGTGTTTTGTATAATGGACCAAATTCAGCCGTGGGACAAACAGATGTGAGTCCTTGTCTGCAATGGAATTGTGTTTGCTTACACCATCGTTCAGATTTATCCAAGGATCACTGATGTTTTCCAGTCCACCTGCCTACCAGCAATAAGCACTGGTGGGGCTAAATCAGAGAATCCATCTTTGGATCCAGATCATTGCTTGTTGGAGTGCTTGGTTCTGGGAGTTTGGATTGACCCAATACAGAGACAGAGCAGAGCTGTGACATTTGGGTCCAGATCTGGGCTTAGAGTCCAAACTCGATTTCCCATCTGGCTTCTCCATGAATTTGAGGGTGAATGGCTATGGAGAAGAATGTGGCTGGCTAGGAGGAGAACTTGGTTGTTAGCGGGATTCTAGCATGGTTTTTCAAGCCGACTGGGCAGAGGGGTTTTACCCTAAGACTCATACTGTGCTACTCAAAACTGTCTGTAACCAATTCCCTTCTGAACCCATAATGCACTTAACCCATAATGAGCCTAGTTCTCAAACCCAACCCCTGACCACACTCATCAGACAACTGTGCCAGGACCCTGCTAATGAAATCTATTTGTGCAGTTGCATTGTGGTTCATGTGATGGCAGCCCTAGCAGTGAAGTAGGCACTGTGCAGTGCCCCACCACTCACACATTTAAGCCTGGGCTACAGAATACAGTGCAATACTGCTTGAATCTGGACTGGTCGTGATTTCTTTCCCTCGTGGACAAAGACTGTGGAGCCTGATCTTCAAGTGGTGTCAATCGGTAAAGCTCCATTGAAGTCAATGGTGTGCTATCAGTTTACACCAGCTGAGGGTTTGGCCCAAGGACTGTACGCTTAAAGACAAAACTGGTGCAGCTGGGAAAGGGTGTCCCTATTATATTACAGTGATACCTACCTCTTCGGTAACACTTTTTAACCGGATTTCAAAATGTTTTATAAAGACATGGGGGAAAATGAGGCACGGAGCCGCTTGGCCAGGCTGATGGCAGAGATGAGAATAGAATGCTGGTCTTCTGAGTCTCAGTTCATTAGGCCACGTAGACTGAAACTGGACTGGCGTAATTGCAAATCATATCTCAGCTGCTATTATTGCTATCGCAAATTGAGGGCCCTATTCATCCACCCATTTTTAAGACCTCCCCACTGAAATCTGCTTAAAAAACAATGGCACAATTTGTCCCTGGCTATGAAACACCGAGGATCACTGTACTTGTCAGGACATTGTTAATGATGATGATGCATCAGGGCTTTTTGTTTGTTTGTTTGTTTGTTTGTTTTTGTTTTTCCTAGGAAGGCCAGATTTACTGCGGCTTGGTGACCTGCCCTGATCTGTTGTGCTCCTCTCCTCTAAAAGTGGCAGACTCCTGCTGCCCAGTCTGCCAAGGTAACATGGGAACCAGTCCCTGGTGCTAAATGAGGTCTGCTGGCAGGTCAGTGGCTGGCAATTGCAGGCCTGGCTATTAGCCAGGAAGGGGAATGTTGGGCTTATTAAATGTGACTTTGAAAATCCCTGCTGTAAATTGCACACATTTCTGCCTCTGTATCACCCACAACACTCAAAGAGTCTGAAGCACAAAAAGCCTCTTGGGACAAATCCTTCAGTCTTCCCACCACTGTGTATTTGTGTGGAGTGTATGTAAGATCAGTGTTACAGCCTGAGCTGTACTCCTTGTTTTATGGGCACTGTTATACTCTTTGAGTGACATGAGATTCTCAAGGGCAGTTAATCTTAAGTTACACACATACACATCTCATAGAATTGGAAGGGACCTCAGGAGATCATCAAGTCCAGTCCCCTGACCTCTTGGCAGGACCAAGCAGTGTCTTTTTTTTTTTTTTAAATCTATTAGCCACAGATCCCTACGTGACCCCCTCAAAAACTGAACTCACAGATTCTCCCCTGTGTAGCTCTGTTGATTCTAATCTACAGCAGGGTGATTGGAAAGACAATCAAGCCCTGTATATACTGTGTATGTAACATTTAGAGCTGGCAGCAGTTTCATTCAACCTGGCGCCTTATGCTCAAAGGCCATGAGAGTTTTGTTGATAAAACTTGCAGCGCATCCACATTAGAAATGCATTCTGTCAACTATAAAGTGACAGAACGTGGCACTTTTTTTGACAGTGTTCTGCTGTTCCCCAATGGCTATGTCTACACTAGCCCAAACCTGCTGCTAGGAATATGGGGGTTTCGAAGTTGGCAGGATCCTTTTGAAAAGGACCTGTCTGGATGAGCTGCGCGGCAGTGAAAAGCGGTAATTTCGAAGAGCCGTGGCTGGCGGCATGCTAATGAGGCGCTCAATATGCACGTCAGCGCCTCATTAGTAATCTTCAAAATGGCCATTTCAAAGATTTGGGCTAGTTTAGACACGGTCAATGAGGCAGAACACCTCTGCTGACAGGTTCTGTCAACAGAAAGCAAGTGTGGACACTCTGGGGGCCTTCTGTTGACAGAAAGGGCTTCCAGGACACCGGGCAGCCTGTTTGCTCAGCTTCCAGTTGGCCATTTTGTTGAGCAAGCAGCTGGGCAGTCTGGGCACACTCTGTCGACAGGAGTTTTGTTGGAAGATATCTTCTGACAGTAACTTCTGTCAACAGATTGCTCTAATGTAGACATAGATAAAGGCTAAACAGTTAAACTGTGTTTATATTTGCATTCCTCTTTCCAAAGAGGCTTGCAGATGAAGGAAATCAAAAATGCAGATGAGGCACTGATTTACAAATATGGCACCTGATTTGCATATTCTGCTTTTGAAAGAAAGAAGGCAGTGTAGACAGGGCTCTTTCGAAAGTAAACCCCATCTTTGAAAGAACCCTTCTTCCTGAAACAAAATAGGAAGAAGAGTTCTTTCAAGGACTGGGTTTACTTTCAAAAGAGCCCCATCTACACTTCTTTTTTTCTTTCAAAAGAAGCTCTTTTGAAAGGAGAATATGCAAATGAGGCACCAGATATGTAAATTGGTGCCTCATTTGTATTTTCAATTTCCTTCATTGGCATGCCTCTTTCGAAAGAGGAATGCAAGTGTAGACACCGCTTTAGGGTATGTCTACACAGTTCCCTAACCTCGAAATAGGTTTTGTTCTGCACATGGTGCTGTCTAAACGGCACCAGATGCTGAAATAAGGCCGTTTTGAGGCATATCTGAACTCTTTCTGTGATGAGGCGTACAGGGATGTCAGAAGAGTGCACTCATTACCTCGAAAACTGTCTCAAGACAAGGGGTGAGTTTCTTAGAGGCAGGCAGATATTTTGGGATACCGCTGTACCCCAAAATAGCACCTGGCCTGTATACATAGACTTAGAGCCCCAAATTTTGCTCTGTTGCACCAGGGTAAATGCAGAGTAACTCCAGAAATGTTGCCAGCCAGCCACCAAAAATGGTGCGACAAAAACAGGACTTTCGACAGAAAGTGCCACCCTCCCCTTTTCATATGTAATCACCAGGGTCCCTCTGTATCCCAATGCTTAAGGGGCCAGTCGCATTCCCAGTGTTTGTTCTGTCTTGGAGGCAAGCCCTGTAGGTGCTTCAGCTTGGCTGTGTAGGCACTTGGCCTGTGGTCCCTCCCCGTGACCACTCAGACACAGGGCTTAGGAGAGACTTCCAATGGGTAGGGCTGGCAGGGAGAAGGGTGTAGATACCCTCAGTGGACAGTTTTGCAGTTTCTGTTCCAAGTCAGCAGTAGCAGCTCCTGTTTGGGTCTCTGAGCTGTCCAACTGCATGAAGGTCTTCACCCTGGTGCTCAGGGAGACCTCTCCCATCCAGGCTCCATTCCAGCAGATGAGCGTTTGTGGGTTACCAAGCCAGAGTCCATCTGTCTCCCCCACTGGGACCCCTTTGCAGTGGCTCCCTCCCCAGCTGCTGCTGCTTCCCCATAATTCCCAGCCAGACCTGCCCCCAGCCGCGACGTTCAGCAACCACAGCCTGGTCCACTTGTGACTTTGTCCTCAGTCCCTGGGGTCTATCTCTAGCTCCCTGGTACAATACAGCTCCTACTCCCGGAGATAGGAGAGTCTGTCTGCTTCTTGCTTCAGGGCCTTTCCTGTCTCTGGCAAGGGAAAGGCCAGTGGTATGGGCAGAGGCCTAACGGTAACATAGCCTGCAGGAAGGGGAAGTACTCTGGGAAGGGGCTGCAATCCCTGCTTTGCACATCCATCACCCATGCTTCACTGCGCTCCAGTGATGTCTAGAGCACGCTGAGTGCATCGGTAGAACATTCACTTCAAGCAAACCTCCTAAGATAACATAAATAATAATTTGTTAATATTTAGCAGAAGAGGCTGTTCATGCTGTTCTATTGCTCAAAGTGCTGTTGATCCTTGGTTAGTGTTTCAAGAGAAATTAAATCAGCTCTTTTTTTCTTTTTTAACTTGAAATTCCATTCATCACATTGCAAACTCGTTCCTCTGAACTGTTTGTTCCTGGTAAACACCCAGCTAAGTTTATTCGCTATAGCAATACATTTGGAACCAGCTTTTATAGCTATAAAGGAAAAAAAAAATCACAACAACAAAAAGTTTGGGTTGATGATCTGACAGAACCAGGAGCTCCTGAGATGTGGTGACAAGGACTTACGCCATAAAACCAGGCTCTATGGGCACTTCCATGACAACTAGTAAGCCATCATACTGATGCTCACGTTGTATTTGCGCCACACCGCCTCTGTTAGTGATTGGACCCTGGTTCTCTTTTGGGGAACCTCCTACGTCAGCAGCCAGGTGTTCTTTAAAAGTTTCCATCTCAGTCTCCTAAGTTTACGATTGTAACTTCATGTTTTTCAGATGGTTCCTATGAGAAGTCAATGGAAGAGGAGCCGCTGCAGTTAAACAGAGGTGTTGTACGTGATGTTTGCATTTTAAACAGTCAGTGTCCCCTCTAAAATAAACCGCTTTGCCAGTTTGTGACAATCCATGTCCTTTCAACACTTGCTCTGGCAGGTGTTCTACCAAAAAAAACAAACCAACCCCTCACGCCAATTACAACAAAAACATTCACCCCAGGCAAAGACATTAGCCCAAAATGGGAGACGTACCATGAAATCTACCAGAGACCCCATTATGCTATTTATTTTACATGGAAGTTGGTCCCATTCTGTAGAGATGGGTGGCAGGACACAACTCAGGAATAAACAGTGGCCTTTTGTGCGGTCTACAGATTTTAAGAAAAGGCTGTAAGGGACCTTCTGACAAAAAAGATCCTCTAGCCTGTACCTACTCCATCCAGTATCTCTATCACCTGGTGATTATTGCCTATAATAAAGGAAAAGATTTGATTTATGTAAACCAAACAAATGGAAGTTTAAGTGTCGGGTAATTGTACAAATAAGGGAGATAAAAGTGGTAATTGCAAATATAAATTTATGAAATTAATATAATAGTCAGTCCTCATGGTATAAACCAAGACCCAGTATAAAATACTTAAGGTAAGTAAAAACAGTCTATAGAAACCTTCAAAGTTCCTGTTGGTTGCTCAGGACCTCAGATCAGTTAGCTCACATGGAGCCACAGAGAGGATCCCTTGGTGGCTGATGGAGTGTGTCAGGAGTGGCAGGCTGCTGGCTGGAATGGAGTCTTCTGGTGACAAACGGCTGGCTTGTCTGTTGATCGGAGTCTGTATATGTTTTGGAGTGAAGACCCACACAACTCTGCCATAGGGATGGGCAGCGTCGCACGGATACTTTTAAACTTGCCTTTAAACTTGCACTTGCCTTTTAAACATTCTAAGATGGGAAAACTCTGGCCAGGAACCCCGTGTATTTTGCCTCTGCAGGGGAAACCCTGTAGGATTTCTGACTAGAATTCCATTTTGACTGGAAGTTGTTTACCACAAGAAAAAGGTGGGAAAATCTAACAGTCAACCAGGAGATCACCTGACCAAACTACCATTTTGTGAAACAAAGTGGATTCCCTGCCATTAATACGATGGAAAGGGACCTAAGGGTCATGGTGGATGAAAGGCTGGATATGAGTAAACAGTGTGCCCTTGTAGCCAAGAAGGCTAACGGCATATTGGGGTGCATTCGGAGGAATATTTCGAGCAGATCTAGAGAAGTGGTTGTTCCCCTCTGTTCAGCACTGGTGAGGCCACATCTTGAATATTGTGTCCAGTTTTGGGCCCCCCAGTATAAAAAGGATGTGGATTTGCTGGAGAAGGTTCAGCGGAGGGCAACAAAAGTGATTAAGGGGATGGAGCACAAGACCTATGAGGAGAGGCTGTGTGGTTTGGGCTTGTTTAGTTTACAGAAGAGAAGACTTAGGGGTGATTTAGGAGCAGCCTTCAACTTCCTGAAGGGGAACTCTAAAGAGGAGGGTGAGAAACAGTTCTAAGTGGTGTCAGATGGCAGAACAAGGAGTAATGGTCTGAAGTTGAAGAGGGAGAGGTGTAGGTTAGATATTAGGAAAAACTACTTCACCAGGAGGGCGGCAAAGCATTGGAATGCATTACCTAGAGAGGTGGTGGATTCTCTATCCCTTGAGGTTTTTAAGTCCCGGCTTGACAAGGTTCTGGCTGGGATGACTTAGTGGGGGTTGATCCTACTTGAAGCATGGGGCTGGACTAGATGACCTCCTGAGGTCCCTTCCAGCCCTATGATTCTGTAATATATACCTGACTGACACTAACAAAAAAAAATCTAGGATTTTTCACCTTAACACTTTGCTCTTTAGTAATGTCAGGAAGTTCATCCTGAATAAAAAGCAGCATAGAGATGGTGGCTCAGTTTTTCCTCTGCTTAGCACTCCAGACCAACGGTCCATCTAACCACAAGAATGATTAAAAGTCTAGAGAATGTGACCTATGAAGAAAGGCTGAAAGAATTGGGCTTGTTTAGTTTGGAAAAGAGAAGATTGAGGGGAGACATGATAGTGGTTTTCAGGTATCTAAAAGGGTGTCATAAGGGGGAGGGAGAAAACTTGTTCTTCTTGGCCTCTGAGGATAGAACAAGAGACAATGGGCTTAAACTGCAGCAAGGGAGGTTTTGGTTGGACATTAGGAAAAAGTTCCTAACTGTCAGGGTGGTCAAACACTGGAGTAAATTGCCAAAGGAGGTTGTGGAATCTCCATTGCTGGAGACATTTAAGAACAGGTTAGATGTCTATCAGGGATGGTTTAGACAGTACTTGGTCCTGCCATTGGGGCAGGGGGCTGGACTCGATGGCCTCTCGAGGTCCCTTCCAGTCCTAGTGTTCTATGATTCTATGATCTAGCTCTCTATCCTGTCTTCTGGAATTGGCTGGTGCCAAATGCTTGAGAGAGAAAGAAGAGAACTGGGCAATTATTGAGTGATCCATCCTGGTTATCCACTCTGAGCAAACAGGGTTAAATAATACACATAATGGAGTCTTGTCTGTCTGAATTTAAGGGATACCTGGAGAATCTGATTATCGTGGCTAGTAGCCACTGATGGACACATCCTCCATGAGCTCATCTAATTCTTTTTTAAGCCCTGTCATGCTTTCAATATAAAGTGGGAGCAGAGAGGTGGGTCCCTCACAAAGCTGGGAGTAGAGGCCAGATCTCCTGACTTCCAGCTCAGTGCCTTAACCACTAGACCTCACTGCTGATGGAAAAAGTGCCGCCAGGTACTGATCCAGTCACTGCAGCTCTCAGTGGGTTTAACTTAAATGGTGGTTTAAATGCTAGCAGCAGTGGGAGCCTTGTCTACGTTAGTCCCTTCCTGTGGTGCTGCCCCTGGTGGAGTGGCTCTTGGGTTAGCAACAGACAGCAGCTGGGGCAGACACAAGCTGGGTGCTGTGCAGTGTTAGAAAGTACTTTTTCGCCAAATGCTCGTGTCTCCCTTTTCATTATTTAGCACATTCCTCCCCCACAGCACCTTTCTAGCATAGCAGCCGGAGCCTGTCCTGGCTGGGAGCATGTTAGGCCTCAGTTGGAGTATCGTGTCCAGTTCTGGGCACCATGTCTCAGAAAAGAGGTGGAGAAATTGGAGAAGGTCCAGAGAAGAGCAAGTAAAATGATTAGGGGTCTAGAGAACATGACCTGTGAGGGATGCAGAGGGTCTTTGCCCACAAAAGCTTATGCTCCAAAATATCTGTTAGCCTATAAGGTGCCACAGGACTTCTTGTTGTTCTTGAAGATACAGACTAACACAGCTCCCTCTCTGATACTTGAAAGAATTAGGTTTGTTGAGTTTGGAAAAGAGAAAACAGAGGGGACACAACAACAGCTTTCAAGTACCTTAAAGGTTGTTCCAAGGAGGGAGAAAAATTGTTCTCCTTAACCGCTAGGAGAAGCAGCAATGGGCTTAAACTGCTGCAAGGGAAGTTTAGGTTTGGCCATGGGAAAAGTCTTCCTTAACTGTCTGGGTGGTTGAGGACTGGAATCAATTGGCTAAGGAGGTTGTTGAATCTCCATCACTGGAGATATAAGAACAGGTTGGATAAATCTATCAGGGATGATCTAGATGGTGCTTGGTCCTGCCCTGAGTACAGGGGACTGGACCCAATGACCACTCAAGGTCCCTTCCCATTTTAATATTCTACGGTACGCTGTTTTCCAACTGCCTTGCTGGCCAGTCTTTGTATCCACACTGAGGGAGGAAAAAGTGAGCTCCTTGCTCCTTTTGATTGATTCATAGCTACACTGAGGCTGTGGCCACACCAGCCCCCTCCTTTCAAAAGGGTCATGTTAATTAGGGAGTTCAGAAGATGCTAATGAAGTACTAACATGAATATACAGTGCCTCATTAGCATAATAGTGGCCACGTGCAATTCAAAAATGCCACTTTCAGAATGCATATGCCCATGTACGCAGGGGCCTTTCGAAAGGACCCCCCTGATTTCAAAAGGCCCCCGTGTACATGGGCAGCGTGCATTTTGAAAGTGACACTTTTCAATTGCACATGACTGCCATTATGCTAATGAAGCACTGCATATTCATGTAATCTCCTCATTAGTATCTTCCGAACTCCCTCATTAACATGACCCTTTCAAAAGGAGGCAGCTAGTGTGGCCACAGCCTGACAGTTGGGTGGCCAATGCCAGGATTGCAGTACTAGGTCACTTACAGTTTCTTGTTCTTACTGTTTAAAAAGCCTTGTGGACAAAATGCCAGTACCAGGCCTTTTCAAATGAAAAAACTCCAGAAATTACCAGGAGGAGATCCTTTGAGCTATCTGCCTTGTCCCAGGTTTCTCTGTAAGTTCAGAGCCAGGACTTCCCATATGGTGCAAGAATTCCATTCTGGAGTGGAGCCTTTTCTGCTAGGCTACAGCATATGTTGACCTAAGGGATGTGGCAAGGGTTGTTTGGGCCACACTCTGTTTGCACCAGTTGACTATGTTCAGAAGCCATGTGTCATGCTTGGGGGATCTCAGACATGGTACTTGACATATGCCCTTCGGGTGTGGGAACAAGTGGCAGGAATGGAGGAAGGGTAGCAAACTACCATTATCGTGAGTATTGCAGTAGCACCTAGAGGCCCCGCTGCGATCAGGGATTTACTGTGGTAGGTGCTGCACATCCACAGTGAGAGAATGTCCCTACCCTAGAGGCCCTGGAAGCCAACCAGACAAGTCAGAAAACAAACCGGGAAACAGAGGCACAGAGAAGTGAAACAACTTGCACCATGTCACCCAGAAACAGAGGCAGGAGTAGCAGGCAGCTCCACTGGTCTCTACCCACTAGACTGGGCTGGCTCTTGGCTAAGCATTTTCCCCTCACGGCAAAGGTGGGGGGTGACTTGGATCTAGCATGTCCCCTAACATGCTTCATACAGAGCAGCTGAATTGCCTGGAACTCAGCAGTGTCCTTCTTTCTGGCCTTTTGCAGAGACACTCTCAAGACCAATGCTCTGGGGATCTGCTGAGCAAGAGATCACTTGGTGCGACTGCTTCCAGCCGGATCAGTTCCTCCCTGGAGTTCATTCCCAGGGGCTTCAAGCCAAAGGGAGGGGCAGGTGGCACCACCGTCAAAATTGTCGTGAAAGAAAAGCACAAGAAAGGTAATGGGCACTGGATTCCCACGGGCGAGGCTCCTGCATGGTCCAGGGAAGAGGGCACCTGACCCCAGCCAAATCTTTATAATCGGCCACGATATATACAGCAGATTAGGAGGTGGGGGTGTTGGTAAGGAACAAGCTCCTTGGAAAGTCTCAATAACGTGTCTGCCTGGGACAAGTCAGATCAAATGCTGTGCCTGGGGCAGTGATCTCATCATGTCTGTTGCCTCATTACTGGTCGCCAGTTCGTGCCTCCCAGGCACATGTGCAGAAAGCTTCTTCAGTTCAGGGAACGACCTCTTCCCAGGTGAAAGGAGCATGTGGGCAGAGGGTCAGCCTCTGTGGCCTTCTAGCCAGGGAGCCCTGCAGTGTGGATGAGCAAACAGGAAGCACAAGGTTCCCCCGCAGGCTTCCTGGGAAACCTGCAGAAACATTTACGCAGCCTGGACTGGCCCTGTAGTAACTTTTCTATGGAGCAGAAGGGGGCTAGTCCCTGTCAGCATAGCACTGCCTAGAAGGTCTCCTCCAGATGATCTCAAGGGTACTAGAAAATGGAGAGGCAGTAAGACAACACCAGCAGCCTGATGGAACTTTGGGGGAAAACTTGGGTAACTTGGTGGTGCTTTCTTCCTCTGGCTCCCTCCTGGGGATTTGATCCTAGGATGGACATTCTGGCCTTTGAATGGGAGGCCTCCAAGGAAAAGTCAGTGTCCACAGTGACTTACATTGCAATTCAGTAGGTGGTGCTCTTCCCCCGGAGTCATTGCAGAACAGATGCATGTTATTAAGGATTCTTGGAGAGGCCTTTTTTTGCCCGATACGGTCATGACAACTCATGCTCATTGAAGATCTCAGCGCAACTTATGAAGGAGCAGGACCACGAACCCTACTGTCCTGGCCATATCCCAGCTCTTGTAGCTACATTCTGCCACTTAAATCCCCCTGGTGGTTTCAAGTGGCTATAATTTTCACACTCCCCTTCTGTCCTGAAGTATCCTGTAATATTGTTGCTGCCGTACTGTGCCCACAGAGGGCTGCATTGAAATGATGATTGCGGCAATCCTTCTGACAGAGTTTGTCTGTTAGCTTGATAGTTTTGCCAGGTGCTTTGAGATCCATCAGGATGAAAGGCATAATAGGCATGTGTATGATTATTATTTATTCATTGTTGCCCTTCTCTTTGTCTTCAGCTTGCATTTACAGTGGGAAGACTTACTCCCATGGAGAAGTATGGCATCCTGTCTTACGAATGTATGGAGTCCTACCATGCATCCTCTGCACCTGCAAGGATGGGATCCAGGACTGCCAGAAGGTTACATGTCCCAAGGAATACCCCTGTGAATACCCTGAAAAAGTAGATGGGAAATGTTGTAAAATATGTCCAGGTAAGTGAAAGAACAGATAGACTCTACTCCTCAGCCTTCGCTACTCTCCCTGGCGTTTTGCCTTCATTCATTGCTGGGTTCACTTTCCTTTGTCTTGTCTTAACACCCCACCGCACTGGCTGAACATCAAAGAGAAGGTTAATGGGATGCAGACTCATCACTGAGGTGCCTCCTGCTGGTCAAACTGGCGAATTAGTTTATGAAGCGCACTACCTTCCGATTGGTACCTTGCTATTGTCCACTGTCCTGTCTCGACCCTCTGGCACTGGACCCACACTGCTCCCTTGGCCTCTGGCACCCATCTCATGACACCACCTTGCATCCATGCCCAACGCTCTGTTCTCCCCACTTGTGGGTGTATCAACGCCCCTTCATCCACGTATCTGCCATTGTGGACAACTGCAGTGCTAAAGTCTTGCCCTTTGTCTAAGGAGCAAGCCACAGTCTGTAAAGAACCATACTCCCCTAAAGCCAGGTGTGGAGCAAGGGGAAGAACCCCATCCTGACTACTGCTCTGGGTCTTGACCCAGGGACTATATGGTGGCAGCCATGTCTAGCCCTCCATCACTGCCCTCTACTGCTTCTGTTCCGTGGACCACTTCCCCATAACCCTTGTATGCACCCAGCCCCTATCTCAAGGCCTGAAGTCTGGCAGTGGTTAGCCAGAGCTTTCATTGCACTGCTACCCTGCCCACTGCTGCTGTCTCCCAGGCGCAGCCCTCCTTCTCAGAACCTGTCCTTCTTCCCTCCTGGTCAGAGCAAGAGTAAGCTCCCTTCAGGCCCTGCAGCCTTTATAGGTCCCAGTCTGCTCCTAACTGGCTGATTTCTCCCTTCCTCTGACTGGCCAGGTTTGGGCCGACTCCCTCCAGCCTGCTATTAACCCTTTCCCTGCCAGAGTGAGGCAGCAGCTACTATAATCCTGTGACCAGGCTCCCGCAGAGGTGCGGAGAGCCCTGGGTCACTTCCAGCTTTTGAAGCCCTTAGCCATAATAAAAATAAAAAATGACAACACAGGAAAACAAAATAGGGCACCAAAAAGTGTGAGAGAGAATTTGTTTTTGTTCTTTTATTTAACAAATGCTTTTCTAGCCTTTTTCTGTGAAAATGCACTCATCATTGAGGAAAACAATCTAGTTTGGAGGCCCCCTTTGAGCTTGAGACCAAGGCCAAATGGCCTCCTTGGGCTCCCGTCTGATTGGATCTGCATGTGACTTCAGTGGGTTAAGCACGCCTATGTGTTAGCAAGATTTGCTATATGAACAGCGACTTTTGTGTCTCCTGACTGGAGTCTGGTCTTTGTGTGAAACCATGGCTTGAATCCTAGGTATCAGAGATGAAAAAGACCCGTGAGGCCACCTGCTCTGCTATCCCCTTCCAATGAAGGACTGTTTCCTAAATTATGTCTCTCTGGACATCATTTAGCTTCAGGAGTTTAGACAATGAAACTTCTACCACGTCCTTAGGGATCTACTTGGCCTCAAGGGTCAGGAGTTGCTACATGAAGTTGTATGGGCTGTGTGCTACATGGAGCCGGAACAGATTATCCCAGTGGTCCCTTCTGACATTGACATCTAGAAATCTCACTGTAGGAACTTTTTCCTACCGGGCTATTAACACATCCCCTCCACTTTGTCATTGATTAGCCACGTCACATGGTTTTGTTACTGACTTCATTGCGGTAAGGAACTGGCTCAAATTCTTTTCCAAGCAGTTTCTAAGGCTGTTGTCCTCTCACCTTCTATGCACGGAGGCTTTCTGGACTCGGTAGCTCTTTGGACCTTGGTGGAAGAGCTAACTGATTGTAATCAGCACTGAGGTTGGGAGGAACTGTTAAGATCCAGATGTGCTTTTTAAAGTGCTATTGCTAATAACAGTGATACGTCTACTGCTACGAGAAGAGGCTGGAAGTTCAGGCTTGTGATGTCTAGTCCCAGCTCTGCTGCTGATTTGTTGCGTTATCTGGGGGAAAGTCATATAATTATTCTGTGCCCCATTGATGAAGTCCTTGCAGTACCACCAAGGAATGGGAGGCTTGCTTACTTGTTGGGCAAATGCTCTGAAAGATGCTACTGAGGTGCAATTTGCTCCTGCTAGAATCAGCCTAGTACGGATGGTGGTGCTATGCCTCATCTATTGGAGGATCGTGGTCCAACACGTGCTGACTTTAATGGGGTTTTGCCTGCTTTTGGGCTCTGGAGGCGGGTGTTGGCAATGGTGGAGAAGGGCAGATTGTGTACTCCTCTGTTAGCATCCTGCTAAACCCTAAATCCAAGCAGCTAATTGAATGTTCATGTTACAGGCATCACGAAACACCACTCTGCTCCTCTCTCTCAGGATCCTGATGTCATTTACATCAGTGTCAATCAGGAGGTGCTCCCCTGCAGTGGAGGGAGATCCACCCATGTAGAACTGGTGGGAAAGCAGTCTCAGACCCTGTGCTCTCACTCCTAAAATAAACTCCTGAGTTTATTTATAACCAGACTTTCTTTGGAGGAGCGTGGAAAGCTTACCAACCGCAAGGGCGAGAGAACAAGGCTAAATTCAGTGGTGCTAGGGAGCGTCTCTGAGTTCCAGGAACCTCAACCAAATGCAACAAAGCTGCTTCCAAAGCCGAAAGCTAAGTCTTAATTACTCCAGAAGCCAAAAAATCAACCACACATGTTCACTTGGGAGTGTTAAAAATTGCCCAGGGCTGTAAATATCCTTCCAGCATCATCCTCCCAACTGACTCAGCAGGCCACAGTCAGAGGTGACATGTAAGGAAGCACAGACGATATCTCAATAAGTGGGTGTCGCTATATCGGGGACCAGTTCTGATCTCGTGGTTGCTTGGGGCCTGATCCTGAAACTACATGGATGTGCAGTAGCCAAAGATCTAGCACCCATTTTACTTTGGTGCCATTCCATCGACTTAATGGAAACTATATCTGATTGGCTGGGGAAAGAGAGATCAGAAGCAGGTCCAGTGAGTCTGAACTGGTGTAAATGATATGCCAGGGGGCCAGAAGAGCAGGGTGCAGCCAGAAGGGCCCCTAAACAGTCAGACATTAGGAGGTGCCAGTTCAGAGTAGCTCTGCCCAGGTGGGATTTTCCATTCAGATTCAGCACTTTACATCAAGAGTCATCCCACTTAAGTCAATACAGTTGCCTATGTCAAGCCAGCCTAAGAAGCCCAGGAAAGGGTCAGGACTACAGCTGTTTCAATATACATCTTCTGATGCCTTTCTCTCATTCACAGCTTAGGACAGGAAGCTTTACGTTGTTTTCCTGGAGCCCATGCCCCGAAAGCATGAGTTGCACTGTGCAGCGCATTTGCCTACCAGAGTCTCAACAACTCTTTGCCTTCCCCTGCAGGGAGGTCCAGCCAGTGAAGCACAGGTGGGGCTGATCAATTTCATGTGGTAGGCCAGTGTGTTACAGACACCTCCAAATAAAAGGGCCCAAGTCTTAACTAGTGTAGACCAACCTTCCCTCTAATTTTTTCCATCCATGGAAAGAATAAATTTTGTTATGTGCACCACGGCAGATGCAGACATGCACCAACAATGCAAAACCATGCTGCCCCCTGTGGGCGCTCTGTTAATCAGCTGGGTGGCAACTGAATTTTCCTGGGCAGCCGCCCAAGTGCTCAGCTTACAGGGAACACTGGAGTAGACTGCCACAGCTTCAGTGGAGCTGTGCGGATCTACAGCAGGTGGGCATCTGACCCCATCATCCCCCAGATTCAAGAGTGTTCAGATCCAGGGATTGGGCCTTGGCTTAAGCCAAAGAGGGGCAATCTGGACAGTGTTTTAGAACAAGCCTCCCAGGCTCAGGTCGACAGACAAACTACTGGGACTTTTGCTAGTGTGTTAACAATAGCTGTGTAGACATGCTGTGTCTTCCACTTGGCATCAGTCACTAACGGGTAGGATGTCTTCATGTCACCCTCCTATTTGTGAATCTATTGACAGCTGATCAGCCTGATTCTGGAGCCACAGATCTTATCACAGAAGGGGCAGGTATTGGTAGCTGTTGGAAAGGCCTGGGGCAGTTTTTGATGCTTTTTTCTTTGCTGCCTCTCCTCGTCTGCACTGCACTGGGACCTCTTAAATTGTTCCACCTTCTCATGGATTACCGTTCTCCACTGGGGATGGTCTTGGGCAAGGTTCTCCCAAGTGTCAATGCTGCACTTTTTCATGCGTGCCTTCAGCATGTCCTTATATCGCTTCTGCTGGCCCCCAGTGCACCTCTGTCCTTCCTCCAACTCGGGAAACAGAATCTGGTTTGGAAGGCACTGATCGGACATCCGAAGCATGTGACCAGTCCAAGGAACTTGTTGGTGAATGATAATAGCTGCAATGTTGGTCAGGTGTGACTCTTCCAGAACGCTAGTGTTCATGCGCCTATCTTTCCCAGAGATATTTAGGATTTTCCTGAGGCAGCATTGATGATATTGTTCAAGTGCCATCATATGACACTTGTACATTATCCAGGTTTCACACGCGTACTGTAGCATTGGAACTGCCACTGCACGGCATACAAGGAGCTTTGTCTTGGGATAGAGGTCCTGGTTCTTGAACACCCTTTGTCTCAGGTGGGTGAAAGCAGAGCTTGCATGTCTCAGATGATGCTGGATTTCTGCATCAATGTTGATTTTAACAGAAAGATGACTTACAAGGCATGGCAAGTGCTCCACTTTTTCCAGCAGTTCTCCGGGGACTTCAATAGAAGGTGCATGAGATTGTCCCATCAGTGAGGGTTGGAGGAGCACCCTGATCTTTTTGATGTTCAGTGTGAGGCTGAGATTCTTGTATGCTTCAGTGAAGGCAGTTAAGATGGTCTGAAGGGCTGCGGGAGAAAGATCAGCAACCATGTTGTCGTCCGCGTCCTGGAGCTCTGTGATTGAGATTGTGGAGGTCTTGCTTTTAGCCTTCAGCCTCCTGTGATTGTAAAGCTTCCTGTTCATATGACAGACATTCTTCATGACATCTGGGAGCTTGCCATCCATGAGGTGAAGGGTTATGGCAATAAAGATGCAGAACAATGGCGGGGCAATGACGTAGCCTTGTTTGACTCCTGTTTTGACCTCAAAAGGGTCTCTTTGTGATCTGTTGTTGCTCACTACTGTGGCTGTCATGTTGTCATAAAGCAGCTTCAAGATGCTAATGGATTTTTGGGGCAGACGATCTTTGGGAGGATGGTCTGCAGGGAACTACGATTGACTGAGTCGAATGCTTTAGTCAGGTCGATGAAACTCATGTACAAGGCTTGTTTTTGTTCACAACATTTTTCTTGCAGTTGCTGGGTGGTGAAGATCACGTCCGCTGTTCCTTGGAATGGTCAGAAGCCACACTGGGATTCTGGGAGAATTTCTTGTGAGAGTGGCAGGAGTCAGTTTAAAAGGATTTGAGCTAAGATTTTCCCTGCCGTTGCCAGGAGGGAGATGCCACAATAGTTTCCACTGTCCGACTTGTCGCTCATCTTGGAGAGACTGACGACCACTGTCTCTCTGAAATCTTGTGGCATCTACTCCCTACCCCAGATCTTGAGAATCAGAAGGTACAGCTGTTTGTGAAGCTCTGGCCTGCTTTCTTTGAAGACTTCAGCAGGGAGTCCATCTAGTCCAGTGGCCTTGTTGGACTTCATGGCTTTGATGGCACCTTGGACCTCACTCAGGGCAGGAAGTGTTGCATGATTGTCCCTTGGTGGTTGCTGAGGGATTTGGTCAAGGGATTCTACGGCCATGGTGGTGGGGGCGGCTTGAGAGCTCATTATAGTGCTCCCTCCAGTGAGAAGCAATGGCTTCGTTGTCTTTCAAGAGTTGGGTACCATCCTTTGATCCTAAGGTACTGATTCCATGGTTTCTCGGTCCACAAACAGGTTTGGTGGCAATGAAGACACCGCTTGTATAGTTGATGTCTGCAAGATGCTGGAGTTCTCACACCTTCTCAGTCCACCACAGTTTTTTCAGACTCCTTGTTTTATGTTGGACATCTGCCTTGGCCTTGGCATGTGCTTCTCTCTTTATTGTCCAGTTGATGTCTCCTTGCCAGGCCCTAAGGGCTTTCCTTTTCACCTCAGTCAGGTGTTCAGTTTCCACATTGTTCTTATCAAACCAGTCCTGATGCTTTCTGGACTGGTAGCCAGTGGTTTCTCCACAAGCTTCAATAATGGCATTTTTCAGTTGACACCATTGTCCTGCCACATCTTCAGGGTGTACTGTTGGCAGCTTCCTTTGGAGCGCTATCTGGAAGTTACTTCATGTAATGGGGTCCTTCAAGCCTTGTACATTGGTCTTTCATCAGACCTGTTTCCTCTGACTTCTCCATTTGGTGACAATCCTAATTGCCATTGTGGATCGAATAAGGCATTAATCAGTCCAGCAGTCATCAGCACTAGTCATTGCATGTGTGAGCAGGACATCACACTGATTCCAAGCGCTGACGATGACATAGTCTAGGAAGTGCCAGTGCTTTGATGGGCGATATTGCCATGAGGTCTTAAATTTGTGTAAACAACACTTGGAAATCACAGCGCTGGCTCTGAAGTGTCACCCTCACCCCCTGCTTCCCCAGATATAACCTAGGAGACCCTCGTGTAGGGAGAGCAAATCACGTTGAAATCCACCAATAGGATCTGAGATAAGAATTTTTCCCGGTTTTGTTTTGGGAAGGTTGTCAGCTGGCTGCTACCTGAAGCCTTTCATTTTGGGTGTACAGCACAGAGACCATGAATAGGAAAAATATTTTTCCCATGATCCATATGAAAAATAACAAAGAACGTTAAAAAAAATCTACCTCCAGTGCTAACACTAGGTTATGTCACTCTCTCAGCATTCACTAGCAAAATGTAGTCATGTTCAGTGTTCTCTATAAGCTGTGTGCTTGTGTAGCCACACCAGAGAGATTCAGATATTGCCCTACTGATTAGCAGAGTGCCCACTGTGTCTATTAGTGGTGCACACTCACACATACCTAGGTGTGCATAACAAAATTTATTCTGTACATGGATGGTCATAGAAAAGCTTAGCGGGAACATTGATCATGTGCTCCATCCTCTTACAAACTCATCATAATAGTCAGAGCTCTTCCTTTTCAGATACAGTTTGAACTTCCCTAATCCAGCACCCTGAGGACCTGACCAGTGCGAGACGAGAGAATTGGCTGGACCAGAAGAGGTCAATATTGTGTAGCGCATTACCAACACTTCCACTGCTTACTGGGCTCTTAGAAGACATTGAGGGGTAAATTACAGACAAATAACAGCACAGAACACTGACAGCCAGGACTGGTGTCTGTAAACAAACATTATGGAAACACAGGAAACTTGGCCACAGCCATGATAAGTGGTCATCTGGCCAACTAAAATCATGCTGGATTAAGGATGTTGCTGGATGAGAGAGTTCTGGATTAGTGAGGTTCAACCTGTAATGCCTTTAGAGTCCATCAGAAACTAAAAAATTCCAGACTTTGCTCCTTATGTCCCCCTCTGAGCTCTGTTATGAGCAAGGTAAAGAGTTTGCTTCCTTTAAGAGCTGCCCTCAGCCCCCTCTGCCCCCACCTAGATATTATTCAGTGGAATCTGTGAGCGGAAACACTTTAAGGATCAGTTTGCATTATCACCAGAGGTGTGATTGGAACACAGGGAGCATACTTGTGCTAGCTTTACTCTAGCTAGCAAGGCTAAAATTAGCTGTGAAGACACAGGCATAGATCCTGGCATGGAGTAGGAACGCAAGGACATACTTGTGGTTCTGGGTGGTCTTGGACAGCCCAAATTGAAGCCTGTGCCATTACATCTTCACTGCTATTGGTACAGATGCTAACTAGGTCAAAGCTAGCTCAGGTATGCCTCCCTGAACATCCATTGCCCCTCTGATTTCCCCTGAGTCATCAACAAAAGGTCTGCTGTGCATTCTCTGTGCCACTCTTACTGGCTACCCACCTGCAAAACAACTAATTCTGACTTGGTTTGTGTCTAGATGTTGAAGTCAAGCCCACTGAAGAAATAAAGATCCCCCGATGTGTCAACAATCTGAACCGGGTACTGGTCTACATGTTTGTGCCACCTCTGTCTGAGAGCCCAAGGGAAAACCTGAGAAAAATTGCAATCATGAAAGACTCTTCTGAAGAGGCTGAAATTTACAGCTGGAAACTGGTAAAAGGTGAGACTGGCAAATGAAACCAGCAAAGGGTTTTAAGGTTTATTTGAAGGGTCATTGGACTTCTAAGCTACGTCTACACGTGAAGCCTACATCGAAGTAGCTTATTTCAATGTAGCAACATCGAAATAAGCTATTTCGATGAATAACGTCTACACGTCCTCCAGGGCTGGCAACGTCGACGTTCAACATCGACGTTGCGCAGCATCACATCGAAATAGGCACTGCGAGGGAACGTCTACACGCCAAAGTAGCACACATCGAAATAAGGGTGCCAGGCACAGCTGCAGACAGGGTCACAGGGCGGACTTAACAGCAAGCCGCTCCCTTAAAGGGCCCCTCCCAGACACACTTGCACTAAACAACACAAGATCCACAGAGCCGACAACTGGTTGCAGACCCTGTGCATGCAGCATGGATCCCCAGCTGCAGGAGCAGCAGCCAGAAGCCCTGGGCTAAGGGCTGCTGCACACGGTGACCATAGAGCCCCGCAGAGGCTGTAGAGAGAGTGTCTCTCAACCCCTCAGCTGATGGCCGCCATGGCGGACCCCGCTATTTCGATGTTGCGGGACGCGGATCGTCTACACGTGCCCTACTTCGACGTTCAGTGTCGAAGTAGGGCGCTATTCCCATCCCCTCATGGGGTTAGCGACTTCGACGTCTCGCCACCTAACGTCGATTTCAACTTCGAAATAGCGCCCAACATGTGTAGCCGTAACGGGCGCTATTTCAAAGTTAGTGCCGCTACTTCGAAGTAGCGTGCACATGTAGACACGGCTCTAGTCTCCTCTCCAGCTTTGGCAGGAGACTCACGTTTTTGGCTTCTTTCTGCTGTGCTTCTACCGAGGAACCTTAGTCTGAGGATTTGGAGAGCTGAGTGGATGGCTTGCCACGTCTCCATGGCTAGGGCTGGTTGTAAGGTGGTATAACCCATGAGTGATGCACAGTGGTTGAGTAAACCAATTTGGACATTGACAGTCTTTCAGCTGTTGCCCTTGAATTCATACAAAGCCCAAGCTGAACTCTTTCTGACCTTTGAAAGCATCCTATTGATCCCGTTTCAATTTTGCCTGTGCCTTGTCCTCTCCATCTTCCACCCCAAAGAGCAAAAGTTGCAGGATAGCAAATAAACTCCATATTGATCCTGTAAGAAACAGCAACAACTAGAAATCAAATCATAACGTCCCATTCCCCGAACTCAATGGATTTGGATGTAAAGTTTTGTATACTGATCTGATCCAAGTCTCCCAATTGTTGAGGTTGTAGTATAGATAGTTAATAAGCTGTACAATGAGATCTGAAATTAAATACAATAGTGCAGTACCATAGAGTTTTGTCAGCCAGTTATAGGTCATTGTCACTCCTTTGACTTTAAATGATCCAGTGTTCCTATTCACACCAGCTGAGGATCTGGCCCACTGGATTCCTTAGTTACTATCCACTTCCCATTGTTATTCAGATTCTTGATTTGGTAGATGACTGCTCTGAAGATCACCCATAATAAACTGCAATGGGCTAGAAACATGTGGGTGCTTGAAAATCATAGAATCATACATTCGGAAGAGACCTAGAAGATCATCTAGTCCAACTCCCCGCTAAAAGCAGGACCAACCCCAACTAAATTGTTCCAGCCAGGGCTTTGCCGAGCCACGAATTAAGGACCCATCGGGATGGAGATTCTACCACCTCCCCATTCCAGTGCTTCACCACCCTCCTTGGCTGTGTCTACAGTTGTATTTCTCTTTTGAAAGAGTCATGCAAATGAGGGAAATTGAAAATGCAAATAAGGTGCAGATTTACATATCTGGTGCCTCATTTGCATATTCTCCTTTCAAAAGAAGAAAAGCAGTGTAGACGGGGCTCTTTCGAAAGTAAACCCCATCTTCGAAAGAACCCTTCTTCCCATTTTTCATTTCTTCTAAAACTTGAGACCATTGTTCCTTGTTCTGTCATCTGCCACCACTCCAGATGTGACCTGACCTGTCCCGAATAAAGGGGAATAATCACCTAGATCTGCTATTAGTGCTCCTACTAATGCACCGCAGTATGCTGTTAGCCTTCTTGGCTAAAGGGAACACTGGTGACTCATATCCAGCTTCTCATGCACTGTAATTGCCAGGTCCTTTTCTGCAGATTTGTTGCTTAGCCAGTCAGTCCCCAGTCTGTGGTAGTGCTTGGGATTCCTCCATCCTAAATGCAGGACTCTGCACTTGTCCTTGTTGACCCTTATTACATTTCTTTTGGCCCAATCCTCCGATTTGTCCAGGTCAAGCTGGACCCAATCCCTACCCTCCAGTGTATCCATCAGAAGAGCTCAATTTTGGTTGTTCCTTATGGCTGCCTCAGCTCCTCACCTACACATATGCAAAATTGCCTTTTTTCTTCCATTGGCCTTGTTCTTCTTCCTCAGGTAACCTCTATAGTATATAATGCAATATGAAGGCTGTACCCATTTAGGTTTTAATAAGGACACCCAGAACCACAGTATCTGGGTTCCTTCACTAGGGTATCCATCCCTCTGAGGTCTGTCTCTGTCTCTGGCCATGGTTGCTGAGATTCATAGGCACTAAAGGACTGTCACAGTCTGAGACATTGGCTCAGGATATGGGGCCAAGTTCAGGAGCAGACACTGCTTGGCAGGGCCTGCTACCAAAACAGTGCACTAGGTAGGTCTTCCCAGCTACCTAGGCCAAATGCTTAATGCCTCCAGGGAGCTTCCAGCCCTGCCAGCCAAGACAGGGAAAGCCCTCATCCAAGCATCCAACTCTGCTCTTTTGCTTGGCAGCATGGAGCATTACTGCTGGGACACTGTGTGAGCCCAGTCACGTATAGATTCCACCCAACCCCGTATTTCACTTGAGTAACAGAAGAAGATTTGTGGGTGGAGGACATCTGGAAGCAGCTGGTTTGAACCCACCTACCTCCTCCTTGCAGGGTCTTTGCCCACAAAAGCTTATGAACCAAAAAAAATCTGTTAGTCTATAAGGTGCCGTGGGACTCTTTCTTGTGTGCAACCTATAGTGTTTCTCACTCCTCAGTGATATAATCTGTTCCTGCTTTGGTACAGTCTGTGTCTACCCTTCACTTCAATAATAATAATAATAATACTAATAAAAGTAGTAGTACAGGGGCTGATATCCTGGGTCTATGGAAATTTCTCTCTGTTACTATTCAATATGATTTCAGAGTGCGCATCTGGTTCACCTGAGGATCTCAAAGCAGGTTTTAAGTATAGAGCCAGAGAAAGGTAGAGGGAGAAGGGAAGGGACCATCTAATCCATCACCCTGTGCACTCAGATCTAACATATTCTTAGTTAGAATGGCAACACCTCTGTGTATTAGGCAAGTGCTGTTATTTCTTAAGGCATCATAAAGCACTGACATTGATTTTTAAATTGTTTCTATTTGGTGGGCACTGCCACAGGGCTCACAGCCGGGACCAGAGAGCAGAAGGAAGTCGACTTTGAGGAGACAGTTGTGGGATCAGCGGGAGGGAACACTCATGGTAGAGATATCCATGATTCCTTAGGCCCCTGCCCCTACTCTTGGGAAGCAGATAGATCAGCTGCACCCTGCGGTCACTTCACTGGGTGGAGTGCACATGCTGGTTTTTTCCTGTCCCAGGCTATTGTTAGTCAGGCACTCGATAAGACAGTTTTATGGAGCATTTTTCATGCTGGGCTTTAAAAAGAAGCACTCTAAATACTAACATTAAAACCTATTATTAATACTGACAGGAAAGAGGTGGCCAATTCTCTTTTTCGCTCTCTCACACACACAGAGAACACAGCAGGAATTACTGGGTGAGCTTCTCTGGCCTTTATGCAGGCCAGAGGAGCAGGTTGAAATGGCACGTTTTGTCTTTAAACGCTTTGATTCTGTGAAAAGTAGCTCTCCGCACTGTCTCTGAGTGGCCCAGACACATGTACTTTGTTGGCCAGGCCTGAGTGAGCTGACATTTTCTCTCTCTCTCTCTCTCTCACACACACACACATGTATCTGTGCTGCTGTCAGGAGTGGCCAGCACTCTATATAGACACATACTGGGGCTACATCAGTTCACACACAGCCCTGCGCGGGGTCAGGGCTTCCCTGAAGAGGTTTTCTCAGGTGGTGCTGACTGTTGCTGTCCTCAGAAGGACAGTGATGGGTCCTTTGTCCCTGAGGCAAGGTGTGTGTTATAGAACTGGGAAGGACCTCCAGAGGTCATCGAGTCCAGTCCCCTGCCTCACAATAGGGCCCATCACCACCCTGACTCTTTTTTTGTTTTTAAATCTAATCTGCCTCAGACCTTTGAAAGGCCCCCTTATGGACTGGCCTCACAACCCTGGGTTTACAAAGCCAATGCTTTAACCACTGAGCTAGCCCCTGAAGGAGGTGAGCAGTAATAGCCATGGAAACTGTGTGCCTTCAGAGGACAGGACATCTGTCTGCTAACCCTGCTAGATATTCCAGGCACTTCACAGAATCAGAGAATCACAGGGCTGGAAGGGACCTCAGGAGGTCATCGAGTCCAGCCCCTTGCTTCAAGCAGGATCAACCCCCACTAAGTCTTCCCAGCCAGGACCTTGTCAAGCCAGGACTTGAAAACCTCAAGGGGTGGAGAATCCACCACCACTTCAGACAGAAGATTGCCTTGTGGAGCTCCTATGGGTCCTACTGAAATGGATTCTCCACTGTGATCCACAATCTACTTTGATCTTTCTTAGCCAAGGAAATCAAATGTTTTCTCATCATCTACGGTACTTATACGGCCCCCATCACCAGAGTATCTGAACCCTTTCATTCTCCCAACATATGTCTCCACACAAGACCCTGGCTGTGGCCACACTTGGCCAAAATTTCGAAATGGCCATGCTAATTGCCAAATTGAAGAATACTAACGAGGCACTGAAATAAATATTCAGTGCCTCATTAGCATGCTGCCAGCTGCAGCACTTCGAAAGTGCCACGTTTTGATCGCGCACAGCTCGGCTACAATGGGGTCCTTTTCGAAAGGCCCCCACAGATTTCAGCTGATAGGAATAAGGGGATTTTGAAATCTGCGGGGGCCTTTCGGAAAGGACCCCCCGTGTAGCCGAGTCGCGCACGACCAAAAAGTGGCACTTTCGAAGCGCCTCATTAGTATTCTTCAATTTGGCCATTAGCATGGCCCTTTCAAAGTTTCTCCTAAGTGTGGATGTAGTCCCTGTGAAGTAAGATCAGGCTGTTATCCCTCTTCTACAGATGAGGAACTGAGGCCCATTTCTAAGTAACTTGCCCAGGGCCATATGAGATGTTTGTGTCAGAAGACAAATCATACACAGATGTCCCACAACCTTATTCACTGGACCATACATCAACCTTCCTGGCTAAGTCATTAAGGAAGTCTTGGCACCCCAGAGAGGGAGGAATTATATCGATTTATACAGTGGGCACACTGAGGCTGCCCCAAACCACAGATTGGCTCCTGGACAGAGTCAGGAATAGAGCCTGGGGTCAGGATTAAGGCAGAGTGACACTTTTTGGTGGATATGAAACTAACCAGAAAATGCATTTCTCTGGGTGCCAAAATGATTTCTGAAGTTGGGCCAAATTCAGGCAATAGCTTTGGCTGAAAAAACCCAGAAAACAAACATTTTACAAATGTTGATCTGAATTGACATTTAAAACAATGTTTGTTGGACCTGAAGGAACTTTTTCAGAGTTTTTTTTTTTTTTAATTTAATTGAGAAGAATGGAAAAAGCTTGATTTGAGCTTCAAATGAGCCACTTTTTTCAGATACTTCCATTTGGTCACCCAATCAGCAGATGAAGGATTCCCTCAGCTATAGTCCTCTGCTTTAACCAGTAGGTGATACTTCCTCTCGCCTCCCAAATCAGTGGATGCAGCGGCTGCCCTTGGCAGAAGTGAGGCTAAGTGGGAGGGTGAGTAAGGATGTTCCAGACATCTTGGCATTTCCCTACTCAATACAAATGTTAGAATACCTAATCCAGCTGAAAGGTCATCTCCATTGCTAAATACGGGGTCTGGTTTGCTTGAATTAAACAACTGACTGCAATGCCCCTGCTCTCATTCTGACTCTGGTACAGAAAAAGTATAAAGCTATGTAAAAATATTTCCTATTCCAGCTCTATTTCTAAACCGGGGAATTAAAAAAAAAGTTGTCTGTGGACTGTCTAGAAAAGTGACACATGCCTCAGCGCCAGCCAGCTCCATGGACGCAAGACAGAGGGGTGCTGAAAGGAAGGCTGCCCCAAGGAGATTGGAGGTCTTTGTCAAGAGGGCAGTGAGATAGCGAGGGTTGTCTTGTTGTTATTGTCCTTGCCTGTTGTTTGTCCCCAAGAGCCTCCATGGGCAAGGTGTGTGGGCATGTTTGGGGCAGTTCCGTGCTCCCAGATGGGGTGGGGCCTTGGACAGAAGGGGCAGGCCCAGGGCAGCCAGCCAACCACGCAGCCTGGAGTGCTGCAGCCCCTCCCACCAACCCTCAGAGCCACGCAGCGCATGCGGGAGGGCACTCCAGTGATAATTTAAAGGGCCCAGGGCTGCAGCCTCAATTGCTGCCAAAGTAGGAGCGGAGGCAGCCAGGAGCCCAGGCCCCTTTGAATGACTGGACCACAGGGCAACTGTCTCCTTTGTCATCCCCTTTGCCCCCACTGGGGCAGCCTCAGTGTGCCCACTGCCAGGGACCCATTGTGCTAGGTGCTGTACAGCACAATGGGGCCTGCAGGGCCATCCCTCTCGGTGCTGGTGCCCTATGCAGCCCAGCTCTGGCACTCAGCCCTACAGCCCAGAAGCCACACTGCACTGGGGGTGGGGACCAGGACTGACGATGTGGGGAAAGGGGTTACAGGGTGGGTCAACAAAGGAGTTCACACCCCCAGGCTAGGCCCTAGCACAGGGCAGCAAGTGGTTGGGCCTCCTGGGAGGGCAGAGGGCCAACAAACACAGGCGTCTTCCTACAATAGTGAGAAGAGGAGACTGCCACCCACAGATTAGGGTGACGGGGAAAGGCAGGAGGTGCAGGCCCAGTCAAGCCACTGCATCCCAGCCCAGGGCCCTACCAGTGGCATAGTGGTCTGTCACTGGGATGAGCAAGGACCCAGGCCACAACACACTGTCTCCACTGTCCCAGGACCACTTCCAAATGCCCTTTGGATCATACCTCCCTGGGCTGCAGGTTAGGTTCCTCTGTGTTTGGGTAGAGCAGGGTCTCTGTCCTGGCTGATAGCTCATCCTTGGTGAGGTCTAGCTGCAGGCACAGCAGTCTGGACCAGTTTTCAACTTCTTGCAAGGCTGCATCAGCTTCCCAGACTGGGAGCTCAGGACCACCATCTGGCTTCTCCAGTGCCTGGGGCTCAACGGGGTTCCTTGGCTCAGCTTTTATATTTCCTGTTCTGCCCCCTGGATTCCAGCCAGGTGACAGGCAGGTGTAAGGCTGTGCCCATGAGGGCTCGGGGAGGGATTCTTCCTCCTCCAGATCACTGAGGGGCCAAGCCACCTCACTACACTGTGATTCCAGAGATATTTTGAAAATAATGATAGCTTAATGCAAGGCTTTAGCCCTTCCTCTGAAGTCTCCAGGGCAGCCACTCTTGGAGACAGGATAACAAACTAGATAAAGGGGTTATATAGGAGTCTCTCCAAAAGAGAAGAGCGGGCAACAAAATGGCCAATGAAATGCGATGTGAAGTGTTGTACATTGGAACAAATAAGGTCAATGAGATGTATACAGTGATGGGTTCTAAATGAGCTGGTACCACCCCGCAAAGAGATCTTGGAGTCACCATTGATCATACTCTGAAAACTTCTGCAGTGCACAGCAGTGGTCAAACAGGCCAACAGTAAGCGTGGATCTCCTGGGAAAGGAAAGGATAGATCATAAACCCCAGAAAATAATATAACGCCCCAATACAAATTCATGGTGTGCCCACGTCTTGAATACGACATGCAGATCTGGTTGCCCTATCTCAATAAAAATAGAGTGGAAATGGGTGGTGTTTAGAGAAGGAAGGCCAAGAAAGATGATTAAGAGTATGGAGTCAAGTACCGGAGGGGTAGCCGTGTTAGTCTGGATCTGTAACAGCAACGAAGGGTCCTGTGGCACCTTATAGACTAACAGAAAAGTTTTGAGCATCAGCTTTCGTGAGCACAGACTCACTATATCTTCAGACCAGCATCTGACGAAGTGAGTCTGTGCTCACGAAAGCTCACGCTCAAAACGTTTCTGTTAGTCTATAAGGTGCCGCAGGACCCTTCGTTGCTGTTAAGAGTATGGAATAGCTTCCATATGAGGGGAGACTAGGAAGATTAGCAATATTCACCTTTAACAAGAGACAACCAAGGGGAGATATGATGGTGGTCTATAAAATCGTGACTGGTGCAGAGAAAGTGAACAGAGAAGTTTTATTTACTTTTTCCCCACAATATGCAAACAAATAAAATGAATAGTCCACGGGTTTAACACAAACACAAGGAAGTGCTTTTTCCCACAATGCACATCTAACCTGTGGAACTCATTGGCAGGGGATGTTGTGAAGGCGAAAGTATACCTAGGTTCAGAAACAATCTGGGTAAGTTCATGGAGACAGGTTCATCAATGGCAACTAGTAAATATTGTCAGGGATGCAATCCCATGCTTGTGGTGACCCTAAACCTCTGACTACCAGAAGCCACGGGTAGCAGACAGGGATGGATCTTTCCATAATTGCTCTGTTCTGTTTACTCCCCTTGAAGGCCACTGTTGGAGCAGGATGGTGGGAAAGATGGGCCAAGATCTGACTCAGGACAGCTGCTCCTATATTCTTATTCAATGGAAAATAGGTCTGATCCACCCCTGTAATGGCACCAGCATTCCCTGTAAGCTGAGCACTTGTGTGGCTGCCCAGGAAAGACAGAGGTGCCACACAGCTGATTAGTAGATCATAGACCACCCACAGAAACCCACAGGGGGCAGCATTTTTCTACTGGTGGTGCACAACCTCATTTGCCTTAGTGCATATAAAATTTATTCCACTCACATATGGAAAAAAATTATAGGGAACTCCGCCTGGCACTTCCACTGTTTCTATGTTTTTATTCTTCTAATTAGCTAACTAACGTGAATGTGTTTGTTTGTTTGTTTATTTGTTTCATTGATGGTGCAGTTATTTTGATTTTAAAACAGAACTAATCTGTGAACTATAACAGGTTATAAAAAGCTTATGCCGATTGTCTCTCTCCCCAGGAATATTTCACTTGATACAGATCAAGAGGATCAGGAAAGAGGAGTTCAATCCAGAAGCACAGAACTTCAGGCTGATCACCAGAACAAATGAAGGTACAAAGAAAAAGCAAATCTTTCCTCCTGTAATCTGGCGTCAGCAGCCTGGGTTCTACTGCTATTAGTCCTTGGTTTATTAATCTATTTTTATTTTTTATTTTTTTTCCCCACTGAGCAAAGGTGGGGAAATGAAATACCGGGCAAGCAAATGGACGTGTCCACATTTTAGCAAAGGGCACAGACGAAATGTCTTTAAACACATGTGCAGTCTGCTTCATTACCAGTCTCATTTTCACTTTATGCTATTTGAAAGGCCAGCCAAGTTCCTTAAAATGGACACATGATTGTGCAACCCAAAGGCTACATCTCTCCAGTGTCCAGAAAACTGTTTGATTTTTATATCTAATCCATCTGGCATTACTGGAAAAAGTGAAGTAATGGATTTGAAAAAAAAATACTCCCTGAAATATGAAAATCTTCCTGAATGTCCCTGGCCTTGTGTCAATGTTGGAATAACCTGGTGTCACCAGGCCGCGTATCGACAGAATGGTTGTGGAGGACTTGAGTGGCATAGTCATTCATCTCTAGGTAGCCTGGTCTAATTAAGACCATGCCAACACTGATCATGTGGTAGTTGTTCAGCAGCCTATGTAACATGAGAGTGAGGGTCTCAGCAAGGCCCACGGATGGGGGGAGGCAAAGGGGAGAATCCAAAGAGGCCCAGAGTACGGTAGCCGAAGCAGCCAGAGCCTCAGGCTCTTTAAATGGCTGTTGCTGTGCTGCACTCTTTGCACAGCATTAAGGGATGGGGGGATGCTGGTGTGGTTCACCCCAGGTGGTGTTGAGGGCTGGTTGCCCTCACCCCTGCTCCTGTCCTCAGTCCTGCCTTTTCTGGGAGCGCAGCCCTGCCCCTCCCCGCATGTTGCCTGGGGACCTACAGAGACTGTCAGCTCTCCTGGAGGGAGCCATGCCCCTTAATCGCCATCCCCGAGTTCTAGCACTCCTGAGTCTAGCTACATGGTTTGTGGCAGGACCTAGAAAACCCTGACAGCTCTGTGTCCAACCTTCTCTGAAAACTCTTCAATAATGCCAAGTTCAAAACCTCCCTTGCAAGCCAATTCCTGAGCAGAACTTTTGTCAGCAAAACCCTGGTTTTCTCAGCAAAACTCGTGCAATGTGCACGCACAAAATGGGATTTGTCGACAAAACCCAGCATAGTTGCCAGCAGCATTCTGCCTCTTGGCTGTAAGGTGTAACACTGTTGTCGATAGATTCTGTGAAAAAAGCTGTGGGGACACTCTGGGGGGCCTTCTCTCCACAGACGGGGCACCCACAGCAATGGGCAGTCCTGTCTGCTGTGCTTCCGGGTGCCTGTTTTGTCAAGAAAGCAGCTGGGCAGTCCGGCTGCTCTGTCAACAGATATCAGAGGGGTAGCTGTGTTAGTCTGCATCTGCAAAAACAAAAAGAAGTCCAGTGACTTCTGTGGACAGATCACGGTAGTGTAACCAGAGCATTGGAGTTAGAAAACTTTTCCTAAATATCCTAATTTCCACACCCCAAGTACTTCTGTCCCTGTTAGCACCGACTGGCACCTGTGTCAGCAAAGGGAGAGGGACTGAATGCACAATGCAGGTGAAAATTCCTGTGCTGTCTTGAGAGGGTCCATCTAGGAGAGGGAAATGTTTATCAGGTCTTACCCAAGGCCCATTAAGTAAATGGAACGACTAGGTGATTTATCAAATTTGACTCTATCAGCCAAGGATTGAACAGAGACTGGGAGTGTCTGGCCCATTACAAAAGCAGTTTCTCCGCTCTGGATGTTCACGCCTTCCCATTAGCTTCTGACAATGGCCACATCCCCCACTGAACTGACTTGATTTCTCCTCTGTTGATGTTCACAACTCCACATTAACTGCTGATAATGGGCCATTTCCACCCTGACTGAACAGACCTTGTCAGCTCTGGCCCTCCCCTTTGCTGAGACCTCCTCTTAACCCCCTCACCCGCTTTGGGTCTTTCCCCATGAAAGCTTACGCTCCAAAATAGCAGTTAGTTTACAAGGTGCCGTAGGACTTCTTGTTGTTTTCGGGGATTTCAGAGGGCTTTGAACCAGGGCTGTGTGGAATGACTTGCCAGTTGGTGGTGGATAACAAGAGGACTTTATGCTCTGAGCCCATCAGTCCACATTTCCCTTCCTGATCATTTCATGAATCCAGGGAGAGTTCCCTGAGGCAGTGGCCACTGACTCCATGACCTTAATTGCAGAGCCGTCCAGAGCGCTCATTTTAAACCTTTGAGCTTTTCTCCCGGCCCTAATTTTCATTCTTTGTTTCCTGTGTGCACTTATATCCTGGGTTATGTGGTTCCTCACTCACCTGAGGTAACAGGGGGTTTTGTTGTTCCGGTGGGATCTGCTCACAGTCTCTGGATTGAAATAGACTGGTGCCGTTTGTGAGCCCTCACATTCATGAGTCATACACAGCACAGCCCTGTTTAAAGTCATGTGCAGTGGAGATTTCAAGATTGAAAATTAATTGGGCTGAAAAATGTCCAAGACAGAAATACCTACACTGACTGTTTAAACTGCCTTTCATCCATTCTTATTTCGCCCCCGCGAGGATTAACACCAAGTCTCTGTGATCCTGTTTTTCCTGACGAAGCTTCCGATGACCTAAGCACCCGGCTCTCTGTGATTTCACAAAGGCACTGACTGCTTCGAAAGGGATGAGGCGGTGAGAAAAAATTGCCCCATTGTGCAATCTCAGAGTTACAGAGATTTCTAGGAAAGCCTTGGCCAGCAGTTGCTCAGTGACAGGAGACTAATTCAACTAGAAAACATTTCTTCCAGATATGACGACATCGGGGATGTACAATTCCTTCCTGGCATTAAAGAGGCCCAGCTCAGCTACGGTGAGAGTGAGGAAGGTTTCAAAGCACCATATAGAATATTGGAATCAGGAACTCACTAGCAGTACAAAAGGCGGCTTCTCAGTCTCCCACATATTCTGTGGCTGGTTTTGACGGGTGCACGAGGATTATTGTAACTATCGGAGAGGTCGCCGTATTAATCTGTATCTTCAAAAACAACAAGAAGTCCTGTGGCACCTTATAGATGAATGGATATTTCGGAGCATAAGCTTTTGTGGGCAAAGACCTGCTTCATCAGATGCATCTGACGAAGCAGGTCTTTGCCCATGGAAGCTTATGCTCCAAAATATCTGTTAGTCTCTAAGGTGCCACGGGACTTCTTGCTGTTTTTGAAGGATTATTGTGCTATTTCACAGGGTACATCTCAACTCCTCGGGAGAGTGACTCGGTCAGGGTCGACCTTCCAAGGTTCGATTTCACAGGCCGAGTAGGCATGCGCAAAATTGAACGACGGGGTCGGCAGTTGACCGAGGTACTCTGGGGAGTAAGAGAGTTTAACAGGAGAATTCCTGGAGCTCTGGCCCATAGCTCTGCTCCACCGCTCCACATGGCTGGAGGGATGGTAGTGCTGAGGTTCTGGCAGTGGTTAGGGCAGCTGACTAGGACCCTGCCCCTTCAACAGGCATGGAGCCTGCCGCCTCCCTCCACTTTGCCCTGGGTTTTGCAGTAGCTGTTGGCCCCGTTGTGGGCAGCAGCTGGCTAGCTATGTTTGAGTCAAGAGCCCTGGGATTTAGGCAGCCCAGTATAGGAGGAGTCTGTGCATACTCCATTGCTATACAGGTTGAAAACAGGAAGAAGAAGGTAACCACATAAGGATGCCTGGAGGGCTGGTTTTCTTATCTAACCATATGCCCTTTGCTTACTCAGGGCCTGTAGCTTTTGGACAGGGGGTGAAGGTTGTTTTCTATTTTGGGTTTGTGGGTGCAATTCAAAGTCATAACGGAAAACTGATGGGGAAGGCCCCTAAAACTGACCCCGCAGGGATGGTGTCAGCATCTCCCCCTCCAGCTGGAAACGCTCATGCGCTGTGGAAAACCAAGAGGCAGTCAGGGTTGACGGGGCACTCAGCTGATGCGAAGAAAAATAAGAAGACTAAACCAGCAGTCAGGTAGCACTTTAAAGACTAACAAAATAATTTTTTAGGTGATGAGCTTTCGTGGGACAGACCCAAGTGGGTCTGTCCCACGAAAGCTCATCACCTAAAAAATTATTTTGTTAGTCTTTAAAGTGCTACCTGACTCCTGGTTTATTTTGTTAGAACACAGACTAACATGGCTACCTCTCTTCTACTAATAATAAGAATGTAAGTTCACTATCAGCAGTGAGCTCATACAGATGTAAACACTCATATGCATGGAGTTACTTTAGCCATTTTTCTCCCAACTCTGTGTTCTGAGTGCCACTCTCTGCCCCATGGATGGCTGAATTTCAGAGGTGGTGTGATCCCTGGAAATATTTGTCTTTACTCAGACACCACTCCCATTGAAGTCTAGGAAGGGTGGCTTGAGCACAGACCGCAGGATCGAATCTGTAATATGATAGACTTCAGGACCAGCAGGGATCACTATGATCAACCTAGTCTGTCCTGCACAAAATGGTCCAGAGAAATTCACTTTTCAGGAGGATGAGCTTGGGCTTATGTAGTTTACAGAAGAGAAGACTGAGGGGTGATTTAATAGCAGCCTTCAACTTCCTGAAGAGGGGCTCTCAAGAGGATGGACAGAAACTGTTCACAGTGGTGACAGATGGCAGAACAAGGAGCAATGGTCTGAAGTTACAGAGGGAGAGGTGTAGGTTGGATATCAGGAAAATCTACTTCACCAGGAGGGTGGTGAAGCTCTGGAATGTGTTGCTGAGAGAGGTGGTGGATTCTCCATCCCTCGAGGTTTTTAAGTCCCACCTTGACAAGGTGCTGGCTGGGATGACTTAGCTGGGGTTGATCCTGCTTGAAGCAGGGGGCTGAACTAGATGACCTCCTGAGCTCCCTTCCAGCCCTAGGATTCTTTGATTCTATTCTATGATTCTATGAGCTGTTATTCTATAATGTATCCTTTGCAAAATCCTTTCCTTTAGAATCTTTCAGGATGAGAGGTTTTGTTATTAGTAATGTTTTCATTGTTTCATTGTAGTCCTCTAGCTGTCTCGTCTTATTCTTGTATCTGACAAAGTGGATCTTTGCCCACGAAAGCTTATGCTCCAAAAAATCTGTTAGTTTATAAGGTGCCACAGGACTTCTCTTTTTTTTTTTTGGATATAGACTAACACGGCTTCCCCTCTGCTGCTTGTCTTATACTTAGATTCTGAGTTTGCACTGCACCTAGCACATAGGTTCCTGGCCCACAGCAAGGGGTCCTGGCATCACGGTTAAAAGATAATCATTAATATTACATTCCCAATAGGGCAAGTTTCGGACCCTCATCTGTAGTGATTATCCATCTGTCTTCTTTTCTCATATAGGTCACTGGAATATCTTCAGAGCCCAAACATCAGGGCTTCAGATAGCAGAGAGTCCAGAGAAAGAAACAAAGAACTTGTAACACACCAAAACAAATACAAATATATATATATATATATATATGAAAAAGTTTCATTGTTAAATAAACTCGCACAGCAATGAAAAGAAAGAAAGACGGCTGTCAGCTAAAAACTCAAGCAATTGAACCAATGAGGACAACAGATCTGCACCTGAAACACAGCTACAACCATGAAGGTGACACCCTTTGGGATGATCCGAAAGATGGGTTGGGGGAGTCTGCCCCTGCTCTCCTGCTCATCAAAGATTTTACGTTTGGGAAAAAAAAGATGGGAGGGAGGTGTCAGACCTCATGCACTGTGAAGAGAGAAAACACAGGTATCATGGGCTAGCAGTCGGAACAGCACAGCAGTCTTGTGCCTTCTACCATCATCATCTTAAAGGAGACCTGCTAAGAGAGAAAAATGCCATTATTTCCTTTTGAAGCACTGTTGTGATGTACAGAGAACTTGTTTCGGCCGCAAACTCTATTACTTTAGAAATATCAGCTCTTGAATCTGTTTTAACGGGAAGACTCCTTGGAGGACTGGAGAGCTAGTGATATTAAAATTCCACCTGACATCATGATGACAAATCTCCAAGGGACGGCATCCCTCCACAGACTGACCTAGGCCCTAATTCAGCCAGGAGTTCAAGTACAGGCCAAAAGCTAATCCTATGAATAGTTCCACATTCTTCCATGGAACTATACATGTTCTTAAAGTTAGGTGAGGTGCTTAGGTTCCTGGCTGAATCAGGATCCTAAATAGGGACAACTACAAGAGAGGAGGATTGATTATTATTTCAACTATTTACAAAGCTTTATATTCCTCCTTATTCACTGACCATCTGTTTGACTCATATGCCAGACAAAGAGGAAGGAGAAAAACTCTCCTTGTGGAGGACTCAAACATCCTTCTTCCTGTCTACAACTGATAGGTAAATAAGCTCCCATTCCAGTTCTGTTGACCTTGAAGGAAGCCTCCAGTGACAAAACAGAGATGACAAGATGTGATATCCTCGATATTTCTAAGGTGGAAAAGGAGCACTTTTTTTAGGAGACACAAAGGGGGAGAAATGGCTAGGCCTCCTTTAAACATCACAAAAAATGCAGAACCAACAGATTATCGTCTTCTCTTTGCAGGTCCCATAAATTTACTGTTCAAGGCCATATGCTGAGGTACAGCTTCATGGTCCAAAAATTAAAAACCATTCACTACATGGCTTAGAAACTCTCATGGAATGAAAGAGCCTAGTGTAACTGAACCATCTTCAACACAGTTACCCCAGGGCTCAGTTTGGTCCAGGATGTAAATTTCCAACCCTCCAAATTTTGTCTTGCCCTACACTATCCCGATCAGTTTCAGCTCCTTCCAAATGTTAGGGAGATGGAGTTCTCTGGACATTCTGAAATCTGATTGCCCAACATGAAGTTGAAGTGAAGCTCCTCCCCGTAAAGCCAGAAACGTTCAGACTCAGGTGCCTAAAGTTGAGCGTGCAAATCTCTGGTGAGGTCTGTAAGTGGCCCGGTTTTCAGGAGTGCCCAGCACTGCTGCTTCCTATCCCACCCATGCAAGGGCCACAGGAGTTAGCACTGAGTCGTCCGTCGTAGCAGGCAGGCACCCGGGTGAGTGGGAGTGTCTGAAATCACCACATCCACCTCAGTGGAGTTCTGATCCCAGTTTCAAATTCTGGGGAACCCAAGTGCAACAAAACAAGCAACAACTGCGTCAGCCTCTACCAGCGAAGCCCTGCCATGTCCGCCAATCCTAGTGCTCGCTGCCGCTATTACCGCATTATGCTAAATTCTGGGGCAGGTCTGATACCTCTGTGTGGGCACCGGTGGCTTCTTACTGGGAACCACAATACCCACCTGAACGGGGGATGGCAATTTAGATGCCTTCTCTGGCTCTTTCTGGCAAAGGAGGTGATAGCCCAGCCTGGTGCCAGCCCCATCTTTCACCTTGTCCTAGTGAGAGAGTCTCTGGAAGACCCAGTCCCTACTTCCTTGTTGCTCCATGCTAGACCAACCTTTCTCCCAATGCAGTTACTTTTCTCCCTCCGGGCTGGCTCAGGTGTGCTGGCCATTGCCCTGGGGAGGGGCAGCTAAGGCTCTGCCCACCTGTGGAGATGGGGGATTGGGGCCCATCAGTAGCTATCCTCGCCTCTTGAAGGGTCTGGGGATACAGCTAGTTCCTGCGTAGGGGGTGTGGGGCTTCCTTATGCCCTGTTCCTCGCCTGCACAGGCTGGCAGCCAGGGTCATGCCTGAGCCTTAAGTCAGTTTGGAGGTGGAAGGAGATTGTGTTTCACCTGACACACATAAAACAGTCTTTCCTTGTGACCAGGAGAGGAGCTGCCTCTGATGGTAACTGCAGCCCCATGCTGGCAACCTCGGGCACCAAGAGTGTAGTCCTCCCTCTAGCTTGGAGTCAGTCGGAGCTGAGAGGCCCAGTGCATCATGGGGCAGGGCCAAACAGAACGAAAGGTTGCAGCTGTGAGCTTTTATAAGAGGCTCCGTTGCTCCCCACCCGCATCTCCCATCCCAGTCACAATGGCCTGGAGTTCCCTGCTGCTCTAGGTTATTTCTTCAGAACTGCCAGGAGACTAAATGAGACGATAATCCTTCCTGTCGATTAGGGGGCTGATGCAGCACACGGCACAAATAAAACGAGTCCCCCCCACCACCACGTTCTCCCTCTGGTGGCTGGGCAAGAACTAAACTGATTAACAGCAGGACTGCATTGCTGATCGCTCCAAGCAATGAGCAATGCCCGGTCCTTGATCCAGGCTGATGGGGGCAAACGCTACGGTTGCACTTATTTGCCACTAAAACTTTATGTTAATTTATAGGCAAATTAGGGGCTGATCCTGCTCTCACCAAAATCAGTGACAAAGTTTCCACTGAGTTCAAAGTGGCCAAGGGACTGAGCCCTAGGTGTGGCACCTGGGAGCCTTGTAAAATGACTCTAACCTCAGAGTCACACAGATTGGACACCCTCTCTTGGCTGATATTACAGGTCAATGGAAAGAAATATTTCCTTGCTAACATACCCTGCAAAGCTGTAACCTCTGGAGTTCTCAGCTCTTGCGGGGGCAGAGAGCTAAACAATGCAATAAGGCATCTCTTTAGCACATTATTACGCCGGCATCTATCTATCTATATATCATCTCTCTCTATATATACATATTTTACATACTATCTACTGACTATATTCACAGGAGGGATCATCTCCCAAAGGGAAAATGGAGCCATTTCTTCTATATGTATACAAGGATGGTACATGGTAGCACTGACATGTACATGGACCGGAAAGCGCTTTGGGGGATTTTCAGATTGTTTGATATAGGTATTTATCCCCAGTTTGGTTTTGTTAAATCTATTTATTTGGAGATCAGTATCTGTCTGATGAATCTAATTAAAGTGTTTCTGAATCCACATGTCTGGCACCTTCTTTTGTTTTCTGGGGTTGCTCTTGTATTTTTCGTACCTATGCATCACGGACCTCCCCCCACTGCTTCCGTTTAGCTAAGGCTACAATTACCATAATGTCGGAGCAGTTCACAATCTTTCATGTGTAATTGTCCCTGTGGTGGAGAGGAGCTGCACAGACAGCCTAAGGCCCAAAGCCTCAAAGGTGTGAAGGACCCTAAGTAGCCCTGAACTCAGTGCGAGAGAGGAGCCAAAATGACTTGCTTGAGGTCACATAGAGTGTTTATGGCAGAGTGGGCAACTGACCCCAGGTTGTCATGCCAGGTGAGCACCTGGCTCACCAACCACCTTCCTCTTCATAGAGATAATGGAGATGCCTTTGCTGCCCATTCTGGGGACTTGGTCCCGAAGATGGAGGGGCTCATTTTTCCTGCTGCTTTCACCAGGGAGTTCAGAATGGCCTGCATGTGACAGAGCAAAGTCAGTTGAGTTCTAGGGCACCTTGGCTTTGCTGCAGTGTTTTTAGAAAAGCACAAAGCATTCCCACCAGCCACTTGACCTCATCCCGGAGCTCAATCTTATGCTCCAGCCAACTCATAGCCAGCTGGGACCCTGGACAAGGGATCAGTTGTGCTACCATCAAAACTGGGGACAGCAGCTCTGCGTTCAATCCAGGGAGTGGTCCAGGTAAGCCTGGGAGATCCCCAGTATCAACCCTGCACAGCAAAGCTGACTTTATTTATCCCCATGATCTTTTCCAATACAACAGTGATCCTGGGTCGATGCTTGCTGCTGCCACGGCACAGGGGCGGGACTACTTGAGGTCTCTTCCAGCTCTACTGTGCTTTGATCCCACAATGTTTCCACATGCATGGGATCTGAATTCAGACCTAGCTTGGAATGCACCCAAAGTTACAGGGGTTTGGAGTTCCTTTCTGGAGACACCAAGCCCTGCAGATTCCTCAGCCTCTCAGCCAGTCTGAGAATTAGAGAGTCAGATTCTGTCTTCCCTGCAGAATTAGTAGCACCTGGGTCCAGGCGCTTAGATCCGCCTGGTCTGGTAGGAGCAGATAAAAAAGGTATCTAAAAGGGTGTCATAAGGCAGAGGGAGGGAACTTGTTCTTCCTGGCCTCTGAGGATAGAACAAGAGGCAATGGACTTAAATTGCAGCAGGGGCGGTTCAGGTTGGACATTAGGAAAAAGTTCCTAACTGTCAGGGTGATCAAACATTGGAATGAATTTCCAAGGGAGGTGGTAGAATATCCATCACTGGAGATATTTAAGAAGAGGTTAGATAGATGGCTTTCAGGGATGGTCTAGAAAGTGCTTGGTCCTGCCACGAGGGCAGGGGGCTGGACTCAATGGCCTCTCAAGGTCCCTTCCAGTCCTACTCTTCTATGATTCTATGAAACTGCAAAGACCTGCTGAAGCCTTCCTGGGCTGACCTCGTCCATGAGCTGTAACCCATCCTGCCACTGTCTCCAGCCTTGCCTCAGAGGGCTCTCTGTGTGAACAGGAGGGGGATTATGTGCAACACCTGAATCAGAGCCCAGGCTAACTCTTCAGTGAAGACAGACCCTCAGGCCTACCAGCTGGAGGGGACAATGGGGCCAGTTGCTCAGGGGGGCCTGGCTATTCTCAAAGGCCCAGTTCTCCTGCCTGCCACCGCTACTACCACAGAAGAGGCGTTGGCCAGAGCTCTGGGCCCTTTAAAGCCTGGATGGACCACTGCACAGCACGCTCCATGAGGCTCTTAGGGCCGGCTGGTGGGTGGGGGGGCATCACAGCACACTCCAGGTGGGGCTGGCTGGGAGGGCAGGGGGCCAGCACAGCATGCTCTGGGCATCCCTCAGGGCTGGCTGGGAGGGCCAGAGCAGTGCACTGTGAGTGGTGCTGAGGGCCGGTGTAGTGTGCTCTGGGTGGTGCTGAGGGCTGGCTGTTCTAGCCCTGCCCATTCTGCTTGACGGTCCATCTCTTCCTGGAACCCACAGCCCCTCCCTGCCCAGGTACCTAATAAGCCTGTTGCCCTCATGGGGAACAGCTGGATCCTTGGATTTCAAGGCCAGAAGGAGGCATGGTAATAACCTAGACAAACCTCCTCTGTAGCCCCAGCCCTCTTCCCTAGTGCTCATCCCTCGCATTCATTAAGCTAGAGCAGATCTTTTGGAAAGCCATGGAATCCTAGGGCTGGAAAGGACCTCAGGAGGTCATCTAGTCCAGCCCCCTGCTTCAAGCAGGATCAACCCAAACTAAGTTATCCCAGCCAGGATCTTGCCAAGCCAGAACTTAAAAACCTCAAGGGATGGAGAATGCACCACCTTTCTAGGCAATGCATTCCAGTGCTTCACCACCCTCCTGGGAAAGTAGTTTTTCCTAATATCTAACCTACACCTCTCCCTCTTCAACTTCAGACCATTACTCCTTGTTCTGCCACCTGACACCACTGAGAACAGTTTCTCACCCTCCTCTTTAGAGCTCCCCTTCAGGAAGCTGAAGGCTGCTATTAAATCACCCCTAAGTCTTCTCTTCTGTAAACTAAACAAGCCCAAATCCCTCAGCCTATCCTCATAGGTCTTGTGCTCCAGACCCTTAATCATTTTTGTTGCCCTTCACTGAACCTACTCCAGCAAATTCACATCCTTTTTATACTGGGGGGCCCAAAGCTGGACACAATATTCCAGATGTACCTCCCCAGTACCAAACAGGGGGGAACAACCTCTTCTCTAGATCTGCTCGAAACGTTCCTCCTAATGCACCATAGTATGCCATTAGCCTTCTTGGCTACAAGGGCACACTGTTTACTCATATCCAGCCTTTCATCCACCATAACCCCTAGGTCCCTTTCTGTCATACTGCTGCTTAGCCAATCAGTTCCCAGCCTATAACAATGCTGGGAATTCTTCCGCCCCAGGTGCAGGACTTCACACTTCTCTTTGTTGAACCACATCAACTTGAAACTGACCGCCATCCAGATATTGAGCCATTGACCACTACCCATTGGTCAAGCCAGCTTTCTATTCATCTTATAGTCCAAGGATGCAATCCATATTTCCTTAACTTATGGGCAAGAATGTTGTGGGAGACCGTATCCAAAGCTTTGCTGAAGTCAAGGTACATCACATCCACTGACTTCCCCATGTCCACAGAGCCTGTTGGCTCATCACAGAAGTTAATTAGATTGGTCAGGCACAACTCGCCCTTGGTGAATCCATGTTGGCTACTTTTGATCAGGTTCCTCTCTTCCAAGCGCTCCAGAGGAAGATCCCCTCCATTGTTTTCCCAGGGATCAGCTGTAAAGGCTTCAGAGTGACTGAGATTTCATTCCATTCCTAGGCAGTGCTCCCCAATGGTCAATTACCCCAGTGCCAAAACTGTAAGCTTTGGACCTGCACAGAGCAGGCTGAGGGCCGTGCACTCCTGGGTGATGGTGTTACACTGACGTAGATTTGCAGTGCAGACCAGGGCTAAGTGAAGAGCTTGTTTGCCAAGAGCTGCGTGTGAGGCTGGGGGCCCATGGCAGGAACCTCAGTAGCTATCTGGGCAAAGATGGCTTCTCTGTAGTAAATCCGAACCAGCTCTCAGCTTGGATGTTTCCATGATCGACGTGGAAGTAAATGCCAGTTTAGGTGCATTAAAAAAGAGGATGTACAGAAATACACATATTATAGAATTGGAAGGGCCCTTGGGAGGTCAACTAATCCAGTGCCACCCTCTTGGCAGGGATAAGCACCATCCTTGATGTCTATTTCCCCCATTCCCAAATGGCCTCCTCAGGAAAGGAGCTCATAACCCCAGGTTTAACCAGCCAATGCTCAAATCACTGAGCTATCTCACCCCCTGTACCATAGGGTCTGACTGTTGAAACCTGGGTTCTCCCTTTATCTCAGGGGTAGCCTCATTGCTAGTGGAACGTCACTATGAGTATTTCACTGTCTGATCTCAAGGCAATTTCCAGAGCTGCCGACGGAATCTAATCCAATCCCCTATTTGAGAAACAGAGTGCTCTTTCTGCCTGACCGCAGCAGCCTTCAATAGCTCAGCACACTACTGCATTTTACTCATGGCTTCCGAGGTCCCCTTGCAGGGCGCAGAGCACACAACACATGGTCAGAGCCTTGCAAAGGCCAGGTCATCCAAAAATCTAACCCACTCAGCAGAGCCAGACTAACTGCCCTCTGATCCAGGAGCCAGAATGTCTCAACGCATGCTCCGTTCTGTGGAACTACAATGCCACCATCTGGTGCATTCAACGGGAGATTACAACAGGAGCCTGGGAATGATCAGGTCAGACTAAACCAGTCATGCATCTGGTCTTGTGTCTCTAACTGGTGACTCACAGGAAGTTTGTACGAAACCCTGTAGTGAAAAGTTGAAGCCTGTGTCCATCAGAGTTCCCTATCAGCTGAGTGTGTGGGTGGCTGCCCAGGAGGGATTCAGGTGCCACTCTCAGCTGGTTGGCAGAGTGCCCACAGCTGCCCGCATGCAGCAGCATGCGTTTCCATTCGTAGTGCATGTATACACACGCCTCAGTGCACATAACAAAATTTATTCCACTCACGGATTGCACTATTAGAGAGAATTGGTGTCCATAGATGAAATTTCTTCATAATCTCCAACGTTTAGTGGCTAATTTATCCCCCACCCGTGTGGCTTTATAAGGCTTTTAAGTAAAAATGTTCTGTCCTGTTTAGTATAACGGCAGAATCTCACCATCCGTGTAAATGGCTGCTTTTCAGAATCCTGCTAACCTTCGGCCTTCATTGGCAGCATGCGGTGGTGAGTTCCCCTGGTTAATTTTCCATTGTGCAGCAAAATACTGCCTTCTGTCCATTTGAAATGTCCTGCCTTTCAATATCGTCTGGCACCTCGGTTGACTCGTATGATAAGAAAGGATAAAAAGGAACACACCATTTATTTTTCTTTAGCCCATTCATCAGCTTCTCTTGTTTATCTCTTGCTCTTCTCTTAACTAAACAGTCCTGTAGTAAAGCACAAAACTGTCCACCAGCACAGCAGGGGTTAAAGTGAGCCTTTAGGCCCAGCTGGCCCCGCTCTGTTATACCTGCAGCCAATGCCAGGCTGGGAGGGGGTAGGAAAGGACAGAGCAAGGCACAGTTTAGAGCAGGTGGGTGAAGAGGCAGGAGCTCCCTGTCTCCCTAGGTGAAGGGAAGGCATGCTAGTCTGCTGGCCAAGGCATCCCCTTCCGGCTGAGGAAGATTCAGTTGTCTCTGACACCAATTTGCAGCTGAAAAGAGCCTGGAAGGGTGGCAGGATGCTGGGAAGGATCCATGAGAGGGTGCTATGGGGACAAAACACCTAGAATATAGACCAGAGACACCACACCTCAAACTGAACGGATGCAGCTAGGAGCTAGCCCAGAGCAATGGATTTAGACTCCCTGCCGGAAGGACCACAATGAGTTGGGGGGTTGACAAAGGGCCTGGGGAAGGAGGATGGCCCGAGTCCACTTACCTTCCCCAGCTTTGAAGCCTGAGAGTCTGTGACCATGTGCTCTCACTGCCAGGCCCCCTGGCTCTCCAGTTTTCCTGTCACAAGCCCCAAACATTTCAGTCACTCATCATACGCCCTGCACCTGCGTGGAATGTTACACAGAAATTCACTGTCACTTCATGGAATGTTCCATGGAAACACAATGCCCGTTCGCGGTATGTGCCGTGGAATATACCATGTCCCAAGCATCGTTACAAGCTAGGGACCAACCGGCTAAGTAGCAGTGCAGCAGAAAAATACCTGGCAATTAAGGTGGATATGAGATAACAGTGTGCCCTTGTAGCCAAGAAGGCTAATGGCATATTGGGGTGCACTGGGAGGAGCATTTCCAGCAGATTTAGAGAAGTGATTATGCCCCTTTATTCCGCATTGTTGAGGCCACATCTGGACTATTGCATCCACCTCTGGGACCCCCAGTATAGAGAGGATGTGGATGTATTGAAGAGGTTCCAGCAGAGGGCAACCAAAATGATTAGAGAGCTGGAGCACATGACTTAGGAGGAGAAGCTGAGGCATTCGTGCTTATTTAGTTTGCAGAAAAGGAGAGAGAGGGGGGCTTTGATATCAGCCTTCAAGTTCCTGAAGGAGGGCTCTATGGAGGATGGAGAGAGGCTGTTCTCAGTGGTGACAGATGGCAGAACAAGGAGCAATGGCCTCAAGGTACAGTGGTGGAGGTGTAGGTTGGATATTAGGAAAAACTATTTCACCAGGAGAGTGGTGATGCACTGGACCATGTTATCTAGGCAGGTGGTGGAATCTCCATCCCTAGAGGTTATTAAGTCCTGGCTTGACAAATCCCTGGCTGGGATAATTTAGCGGGGGTTGATCCTGCTTGAAGCAGGGGGCTGGACTCGACCTTCTGAAGTTCCCTCCAGCCCTTGGATTCTATGAGTCTCTGAAATAGAGTGATTTGCCATTTATTATTATTACAGAACTATTTTTACTGCAGAGCCACCATAAGCCAGGACCCCCTGGTGCAGGACACTGCTCAAGCACCGAACAAAAGGCCAGTCTATGAAGTCTCTGACACTGTATCCAGCCCATGTTCCTTCATGGATACAGCTTCCTTTATTTCCTAGCTTCACTGCATGACCATTTGCTGACTATCCCATAATTGGATGCTGCTTTTTCAGCTGCCTGCGTGTCCCCTGCTATCAGAAAAATGCCTCTGGGCCTTTACAGCACGGCTGCCAGATCTCTGTGGCCTTTTCATCAGCCTCTGTGATGTGTTTTATGTATCCTTTTATTGCAGCCATACCTTGGGATGCTGTCATAAAAGGCACCCCATAAATTTTATAGTGAACAGTAAAACACTTTCCGTTTGGCTGCCGTCCCCACTGGTCTGCCATGGCAATGCAGGGCAGTGAGCCTGCGTGGTGGGGCATGCATTAATCACAGACCCGTCTTCGTCCTTGTAAAACATTATCAGTTTGCTTCTCGGGACCTGGCGTGTTGTCTTGTACGTCGCGTCACACAGCACGGGCACCCTTGAAAAACCCCCAAGGTGCAATCCAGAGCTGTGCATAGGGCTCACTGGTGTGGCCGTCCTCGGCCCTGTGTTTTGGGGGGTGCCCAGTGTCAAATGCCCCACGCGCCCAATGGCCAGGAGGGGGAGGATTACCTGGGGCAGGGTGGTCGCCTGCTCTGCTCTAGTGCATCACACCCTGCACTCTGGGCCCTGCTTCTTTGGGGCCTCAGCTCCCAGACGAGTGGGTCTCAGCAGGCGGGAGGGGGCTGTGTGGCAGAGTGGAGCAGCCCTGCGGCTCGCGCCACCTGCGTGGTGAGTGCAGGTGGGGGGAGGGGCTGTGACCCCTGCTGCCTCTGCCACCCTGGGGCCTGCCACAGGTAATCCCCAGCCTGGCTGGTTGGAGGGTGGCACAGGGGAGGTGCAGGGCCTGCAGCTCGCGGTTTGCCCTGAGCCCCACACCTGGGGTCCTGGGAGAGTTACTCCAGCCCCCTCTTGGGACGGCGCTGGCGACATCTCTGGCTTTTTAGGAGCACGTCTGACCGCTAACCACGCGGCCCCGGGCAGCTACAAGACAGACATCCCTGGCAGAGCATCACCTCGCCGCACCAGTTGGGTTACACACGGCCTCCGGAAGAGTACATGGGTCAGCCCTGCTTTCCCTTTGCACTGCCTGTTTCGCTGGTGCTTGTCCCTGTTACAATCGGGGGCCGGCTGTGCAGAGCCATCGGCCTGGGGTTCACTTGTCATCACAGCACTGGTAAGGGGTTAGGGCTATTTGGAGGAAAATCTGGCATTCAGTTAAACTGAATACGCTCAGGCCATGTGCAGGACCTTAGCCCCTGGGCTGTTGCCCAAGCTGGTAAAACAACTGGTAGCCTCTGAGCTCAGGAATGAAATAGTGCAATGGCCAGGAGAGAGACCCCTCTAGTGGGCGGGGGAGTCAGAACTGTTGGCTGTAGGCGCTTGTCCCAGGGTTGGTGCAGGGGTGGGGGGATTAATTTCTCATGGGGAAAGTCATGCCAAGATTTTGGTAAGTGGTCAAGGGCCGCACTTTTCTCTGGAGGTGCTGCAGAGTCTGGGCTGGTGGTTGTGTGCCAAAGGGACCTCCGGGTAGGGGGCTGGGGAGCAGGATAGGGGGTGGGGTCTGACAGGGAGGTGGGGTAAAGGAGGGAATTGTGACCTGCGGCAGGGGTGTGGGTGCAGGGGAGGCGTGTGACCTGGGGCAGGATCGTGGGGTGCAGGGTCCGGGGGGTGTGGGTGCAGGGGAGGATTCTAGCCTGGGGGACAGGCAATGGGGTGTAGTGTCTGTAAGGGAGTTGGGGTGTCAGAGGCAGACTCTGGCTGGGAGGCGCTTACCTGAGTAGCTCCCAGTCAGGAGCCCTCTAAGGAAGACTTCTCTCTCTGCCTGCAGCCCCACACCAGTGGCTGGTTCATGTGGCTCTCTGCACTGGCGATGTCAGAGGGTAGCAGGTGACGGTCTGCTCCCCCACAGCCTAGGGGTGGACCGTGGGCTGGATTAAAAGACTTGGTGGTCCAGATCCAGCCCATGGGCCATTTCTTGCCCCTCCTCTCTTCCTGGGCTAGTGGGGTCTCAGTTGTGCCCATGCGAAACCTTCTTTCACACTGGGACCCACCAACACATGGGATGGCCACACTGGCTGTGAGCCTCTGGCACGTGGTCCTGATTCCCAGAACAAGGATCCCTGTGGTAGACCATAGAGTGCTACCAGGGAACAGCCCTTCAACAGCAGCTCAAGTATTAGGGAGCCAGTGCTTTTACAGCAAGAGGGGGTGGGTGTTATCGCTGTGGGCCCAGTGATGCTCCAAGTCGCAAATGGGTTGGAGGTCTGGCACAATCTTTTGAAGCTAACAGGCAGTGTCACCTTGGACACTGACTGGTACTGGAGACCAGGGTTCCCTCTCGGTTTTTCGATCCATGCGCAGAATAAATGTTGTTATGTGCACCAAAGCATGTGCGGGATGTGCACCACCAACAGAAACACAAGCTGCCTGCAGTGGGAGGCAGTGGGTGCTCTGCTAGAGGCAGTGGGTGCTCTGCTAATCAGCTGGCACCTGACTCTCTCCTGGGTGTCGGCCCATGTGCTCAGCTTACAGGGAACACTGCTGGAGACCCTCCATTTCCTGCTTGGCTGCAAAAGTGAATTCAATGCTGCTCATCAGGTATGCAAACATCTGTGGCATGTCAAGCTTCCCATAGCTCTGCTAATCTGCCTTGGATCTTTCCCTACTGCCTGTAGGATGGGCTGCTTTCCATTGATCATAATAATTGCCCTAGTATGCAAAACACAGGAGCAGCCTCTTCCTTCCCAGTCCCTTGCATGGTGACGACCTAGCCTCAAATAACCTTGCTTATGCATAGGGTTGGCTTCTTAAAGGATTTTTTTTTCCCCAACATGTCCCTCTAGGGACTGGCCCTTTACATCTGGCATATATCAGCCTAGAGTTTTAAACTAACCATTTTGCAACCTGCGTCTCTCCTTCTCTTCTAATTGGTAGATACCTTTTTATGCCACTGTTACATTTTCTACTTCATGTTCCTTTCAAGAAGGGGTGCACACGCACAATGATTAGCCAGTAATTCATTTATTTTGATATACAGTTGGCACCCACTATTAAAAGGTCTTTGGTCGACTGAGCTTATAAAACATTTCGGACAGGTATAGTCTCTTTGTTTGTACAGCACCTGGCACAATGGAGGTCTAATCCATGAGTGGAGCTTGATCCCACAGTGTGAGTGATTATTAATAATGATCGCCTTATCCAAAACTACCCAAAACAGCATTTACAATCTGGGCAACTGGTGCTCTGAACCTGTCCCCACTCAGTCATCCCACAATTATCATGTATTGATTAGCATTGTTGTTTTATTTGGAGCAGAGCAAAATGGGAGGAAAAATCTTTCTTTCTCTGCCCATCTGACAACCCCTTCTCATTCAGGTCTTGGATGGCATGTATTTTGTGTACAAATGTCAGGGCAAATTTTGTCCTTAAAGCTCTATTTCTGGCCCTATTTCACCCAGCTTCTTATTCCTTTGGGGGCATAGGTAATATTTGTTCCCCATGGAGATACTTACAGACCGGGATTCAGCAATCTCTTAATGGTCTCTTTTTAACCGAAGTAGTTAGACTCAAGGAGCTCATTCACTGTCAGTCAGGTTTTCTCATCCTTGATTCTTTCTCGTGGCTCTTCTCTGAACCCTCTCCATTTCATCAACATCCTTGCTGAGTTGCACCAACACCAAACACGACGATAAATAGCCTCTTTTAGATTCCTGATTATGCAGCCAATGATCGCATTAGCCCTTTGGCTTCCAAAACTGCATTCAAGTGGTGATCCATTATGACCCACAAATCATTTCCTGAGTCACTGCTTCCCAGGATGAGTAGCCTGTCCTGTAAGCATGGCCTGGCTTCTTTCTTCCTTTCTGTACAGTTAGCCATATTACAACACATATTGTTTGTCCCAGTAACCTGTCCTCTCCCTTATTTAACATGCCCGCATGCTTTATCACTGATGACATTATGTTTTCTTTCAGCTCATTAAGTGGAAATATTAACTAGAGTAGCTCCAAGGGCCTGAGCAACTCCCTAAAGCATACTCAATCATTGATTCCCCATTTACAGATAATTTGGAGAACTATCATTTAACCAGTTTTAAATCCATTTTCATATGTACAGTGTTATTTTTGTATTCTTCCTTTTTAATCCATGAAGTGCCAAGTAAATGTCTTACAGGCATCTAATTATGTTTCATCAACCCCATTACCTTTACCAGTGAAATGAAATCTCATCCAAAAAGATATCAAGTTAATTCTGTTTTCCGTGGAGAAAAACAAATACCACAATAGATGGCTTTCATCAGGCTGGCGAAGGCCTGATAAAATTGACAGGGCCTTTATATTTTTTTGAAGATAGGGTGTTCCCTTAAAATATTAAACATCATTCATTTATTACAGCAAGGTATGAAGGTAGTTATATTATATGAAAACACGGACTCAAATGCCTTTGATATCACCAACAGGGTGAAAACAGGGTGTGTCTTATCCCCTGTGCTTGTTAACCTGTACTTTCTTTCCTGTGTTTTTTTGTGCATTTAAAGACAGCAGTGGTGGCATTTATCTGTAAACCAGACTAGAGGGCAGCTGATTCCACATGGCAAGTTTTGGAGTGAAAACCGAGGTGAAAACATTTGGAGACTGGTTCTGAGAGATTTCCTGTTTGTGGCCTCTCTTGGCCACTGAGAATCTTCCCTGGAAAATCTCTTAGATAAATTTTCTGCGTCGTGCAAGACCCTTAGGTTGATAATTAGTTTCAAGAAGACTGTGATCATGTACCAAAGTGTGCAAAAACCTATGCTCAATATCACTATAGAGAGTAAATCTCTTGGCATCAGTGCCAGCTTTTGCTACGTGGGTTTTACTATCACTAGTCTTGACTTTCAGGCTGCCCTGGCTAGCAAAATCAGAACAGCAGCTGAGAATTTCAGATGACAGGTTGAACCTCTCTAATCCACAACACTCTCATCTGGCAACATCTGTAATCTGGCAGGATTTTAGTTAGCCGGACAACTACTTATCATGGGTGTGGCCAAGTTTTCTGTGGTCCCCTAAAGTTTGTTTCCAGACACTAGTCCTGGCTGTCAGTGTTCTGGGCTGTTATTTTGCTGTAATTTACCCTTAAATGTGTCCTAAGAGCTCAGTAAGCAGTGGAAGTTTTGGTAATGCTGCAAGACAATATTGACCTCCCATGGGCTACGTCTACACGTGCACGTTACATTGAAATAGCTTATTTCGATGTAGTGACATCAAAATAGGCTATTTCGATGAATAACGTCTACACGTCCTCCAGGGCTGGCAACGTCGACGTTCAACTTCGACGTTGGGCAGCACCACATCGAAATAGGCGCTGCGAGGGAACGTCTACACACCAAAGTAGCACACATCGAAATAAGGGTGCCAGGAACAGCTGCAGACAGGGTCACAGGGCGGACTCAACAGCAAGCCGCTCCCTTAAAGGGCCCCTCCCAGACACAGTTGCACTAAACAACACAAGATCCACAGAGCCGACAACTGGTTGCAGACCCTGTGCATGCAGCATGGATCCCCAGCTGCCGCAGAAGCAGCCAGAAGCCCTGGGCTAAGGGCTGCTGCCCACGGTGACCATAGAGCCCCGCAGGGGCTGGAGAGAGAGCGTCTCTCAACCCCTCAGCTGATGGCCGCCATGGCGGACCCCGCTATTTCGATATTGCAGGATGCAGATCGGCTACACGTGCCCTACTTCGACGTTCAACTTCGAAGTAGGGCGCTATTCCCATCCCCTCATGGGGTTAGCGACTTCGACATCTCGCCGCCTAACGTCGATTTCAACTTCGAAATAGCGCCCAATACATGTAGCCGTAACGGGCACTATTTCGAAGTTGGCGCCACTACTTCGAAGTAGCGTGCACGTGTAGACGCAGCCATGGTCTGGCAAATCCTCTTGTCAGATAAGGTCCAGAGGGTGCTCGACGAGAGAGGTTCAACCTGTATTACAGACACATGCATGGCATAACAGCAAACCATTGCCTAAGGGGAAGAGGTGACTTTACAAGACTTGTCTGTTGTAACCTTGCTTTAGGGTTCCAAAATGGGCATTACATTAGCTCGGCACATCAGGAGACTGGGCAGCTTCACCATGAGTTGCCTGTGCAAGATCCTGAAAATAAAGTGGGAAGACAAAATACTAAACACACTGCAGGTGGCACCTGCAGGACTGGCACACTCGGAAGAGGAGGCTGTGATGGCTCAGTCATGCAGAGGAATGGAAGGAAGTTGGGCCCTCAGGAGTATTTTGTATCAAGAGATCTGCGATGGCTCTAGAAAGCAGGGCTGGCCTCTATGACAGTACTATGAGGCATGCAAAAATGATAGGAAATTGTTCAACATCAAGATCAGGAATGTGCAATATCCCATCCAGTCCAGAAGGAATATCTGGCACAGGGAGCAGCTCAACATGAAGCAGCTTGGATCCAGAGGATGGAAGCAAGCGAGGGAGAGGAAAGCAGCAGGCAGCCGACTCACACAACACAAGGACCTGTGAAATCTGTAACAAGCTGTGACGCTCCTGAATCTGGCTTGTCAGCCAAAAGTGGATTCATCTGTCAGCTGACTAGACCTTTTAGGCATAGCCCACGGTCCAGTGGATTCATGGTTGCCTGTATTTTCCATACGCCCACCTGGATAGGAAATAATTACATTTATTTATTTAAACCCATAGGTCATCTACAAGTCTCCCGACTCTGTCTATCCACCTTTAATTTTTTTAATTAATCAAGTCACACATAAACCTCTCCATCATCTTGCCTGGGATCAATGTCAGACCGAAAGGCCTGTAATTCCCTGGGTCCTTCCATGTATGGATGGGCCACCCTACTGCATTAGGTGTGCGGGAAATCTCTCAGTAGTGTGGGGCCCGGCACGTTCATTCGTACAGTTCTAATTCCATCCAGCAGAGGGTACACACTAGCCAGTGAAGTAGAATATTTATTTGAAAGTCGCAATGAAGTGGAAGGAAATACCTGTGTAACTTGCAGTGTTTTCTGCTAGGCTGAATGAGAATCCATCATGAGCGTTCTCTTTGTCAGGGATGCAATTTATATATACACACATAGAGAGAGAAATACACATCTCACAGCTGAAAGGGACCTTGGGAGGTCATCAAGTCCAGTCCCCTGCCCTTATGGCAGGACCAAGCAATATTCTCCTAATTTTTTTTTAAAATTTATTTGCCCCACATCCCTAAATGGCCCCCTCAAGGACTGAGCTCACAACCCTGGGTTCAGCAGGCCCATGCTCAGGCCACTGAGTGTTTTCTTGCTCTTGAAGACTCAGCCCTGCCTTTTGGGTGGTTGTGTGACCATGATTGCAGTAGGCCCTTAGCCTGGCGCTCTTCATTCTCAGAGGTCCCAAGGCATTTTGTGAACTCTAGAAGTGAACATCGCAGGGTTCTGGGTTGGGTGTGGTATAATGGGTCCCTATGTCCCCATATGGTATGTCTGAGGGATGAGAAGCAATCTATGTCTCACTGCCCTCAGTGTTACCTGGAGGAACAGGCCAGGCATGGTGCCGTGCCTCTGAGAAGGGTCAGGACTAGTGTTCCCTCGAAGCTGTACACTTATGTGGTGCTCAGGAGAGATTCAAATGCTGCCCCACTGATTACTAGAGGGTTATTGGTTTCTATTAGTGGTGCACATTGGCACATGCCTGGGTGCACACAAAAATTATTCTGCACAAGGGTGGAAAAGATGAGAAGGAAGATAGATCGGGGCAGCAGTAACTCCAGGGGACTTCCTTTCACCCACACTGCTGAGCAAGATCAACCCAGCAGGGGCTTGCCTACTGGGGCCCCAGAACACTTTGGGATTAGGTTAAAGGTGACAAAGCAATTACTTTCCCTCTTCAGGGACATTCCAGTTGCTGGTGAGAGTCCAGGACTGAGCCTGAACACTGGAGACTATGTCAAGGGAACCTTCCAAACCATCTTTCCCACCAACCATGGTAGCTCCTACCCAGTTGCTCCTCTCCCCTGCATCAGTTCTATGAGGCTGGTCCTGACCCTTCTCAGAGGCACAGAACCATTTTCCTCTGGGTGATGCTGGGGGCAGTGAGAGACAGATTGTGAGGATGGAAAAGTGCTTCATTTACACGCGGACATAGCTATGCTGGTATGGCCTCTCTAGTAAAGGCGGGTGTACCCGCGTTAGAAAGTATACTGCCACATGCAGTGTAGCCATACCCTGAGACAATCAAGGCAATCAAAGTGTGATTGTGATTCAGACCACCCACCCACTGGGAACTGTCTTTCAAATCACCCCACAGATCCCTCAGTAGCCATGAGATGGAGACTTTTTGTCTGAGCTGGGTATGAGCTAGATCTAAGATTAAAATATTTATTATCCTCTGAGCCACTTGCTCCAAAGTTTTTGTTGGAAGTTTGTCCTGCTTGAAAGCTGTTTGTCCAGGTTTGGCTTCCTCAAGACAGAAGCAAACAGCTGGTCATCTAGAAGGACCAACCAGCATTCACACTAAGTAACATCCTATTGTGCTACCATCACAAGCAAAATTCCAAGAAGGAGAAGTCAATGTCCTCCAGGATCCAACCTGAGATTACCAGGAGTGACAGCTCAGGAGCGAGGTAATTTGACTTGGTGATTTGAACAGCCCTTCTAACTCTTCCTGTACCCACAGTAGGCCAAGTTTGGTGCATAGCCGCTATACTGCACACAGGAATGTGACCATATTACAGGCAGTCATTTCTTTTACAACAGATTCATGCTGGTCCATGTTCTAATATGAGATTATTCACAGCATCTCTCCAACCCACCCTTTTTTTTGGCTAGATCCAGTAATCCCCCAAAATGTGCAACTTCCAGTTGCACTTAACTCGCTTTAATGCAACCTAAGTGCACCTCAAAATCCCACTTCCCACAGCCCTGGCTCAACCCCTGCAGCCCTGTGTGGCCCCAGGTCAACGCCCCCGCCCCTGGTTCAACTCATCCTCATTCAAACTCCCTGTGGCCTGGCTTACCCCTGCTTGTGGCTCCTCCTTAACCTCCTGTAGGGCTACACAGCCCTGGCTCAGCTCCACCCCCCCGTAGCCCTAACCCACCCCAGGCTTAATCCCCATTCCTATGGCCCCAACCCACCACCTCCCCAACCCCAGGACTTACTTTCAAAAGGAGCTCCAGGCGCACCAGCTGCAGAATACATGTTCTGCCCCCAATTTATGTGAGTTTCGACTTATGCGAGGGTGTGCGGGAACGCAACCCTCCCAGAACTTGGGGAACGACTGTACTCCTTTCTCCTTGGCTGCTTCTGTTGGACCAGTTTTGTAGGGATGAAAAATATCTAAGTGCACCTCTATCTACACGATGTTTTCATCTCCCATGAGCTTTCAGAGTTCACAGAAAGCCAGCCCAACTGAGCTAATCTCGTTCTGGAGCTACACAGACTGGTGATCTTTATGGTACAATTTCACAGCCCTCACTGGGTAGTGCCTTCTGCTCCAATCTCTCAGGGTTGGGCCAAGTCAACGTTTGAGCAGGAGACTTTGTATGTGTAGCCCACTAGGAGGTTATTCAACACAGGAGAAGCCTTAAGACTTTTCTTAGGGGAGTGACCATCTGTCCCGTTTCAGCCAGGACTGTCCCCTTTTTGAGCTCCCTAGAAAGTATCCCGACTTTTTAAAAAAAACCCAACAGGCTAATTGTCTCATATGTTGCAAAGCAGGGGCCTGAATTGTCAGGAGACGGCTCCTTTGGCGGGGGGTCTGTTTAAAGAGCTAGCTGGAGAGGCTGGAGGAGGTGAGCAGGCTCTTTAAACAGATTCTTTAAACACGCTGTTGCCAGCAGCCCCTGGGGCAATGAGTGTGTGGCGTGGGGGGTGGGGGTGGTGGAAGAGGAGCAACATTGTCAGAAGCCAGAGCTAGGCTGCTGCACTCTTTGCTCACACTGCCTGAGAAGACCAGAGCAGGATGTGGCTCAGATAATCTCCCCCCACCCCACGCACAGGTTGTGGCCACACTGATAACGTGGCACTTCAGGATATGCTAAGAAAGCACTGCCATGAATATGCTCCCTCCTCCCAGCCTCCGACTCCCGCCCTCCTTCACACACACCCAGCCCTGATTTCAGGCAGCTCACTCACATACCTCAGCCCCCCTCCCCATTCCCCCAGCCCCTTGTGCTCCAGGTCCTGTACTGCTCTCTTTCTCACTACCAGCTCAGGCACCACCAGCCCACACTCTAGAGTACGGCAAGATGAGGACAAGGCAGGCACTTCTCTAGAGCAATAACCACTTAATTGTAGGTCTATATTTTTAATATGTACCTATTTTTGTTGCAATAATGCAGTACATGGTTTAAATGGGGGCTCAGTCAACTTCATGTTATAGTGAATGTTTGTACTGCATAGTTCTAATGGATTGCCACTGAACTCACTTAACTCCAAGCAATTTTTCCAGAGTGTCCTGTATTTCACACAGGGAAGTGTGGTCAACCTACTTGTTACACAGCTTTGGGCAACTAGACCCCGGGCTCCTTTGTGTGCTCTGTGTTGTGTGTTAGTGTGTGCACACCTCTGACCAAACCCACTCTGACAACCACCAGATCACGCTTTATTCCGTAAAGAACAGAGAACAAGGTTACAGTTCAGGAGCCTCCTCTCTGCTTGCAGCCTACATGCTCTCAGCTCAGTCAGTGCTGAGGTCCTACTTGTGGGGCAGAGGGTACTTCCTGGCAGGAACCAGAAATTCTCCCAACATGCCACAGATTACAGGCCACAACTTGTGGTTCCCAGGGCTGCTCCTGAAGCACCCTGGACTGTGGGCTATATATGGCTGTCCTCCCTCACTCGGCAGTGACCTACTGCCCCAGGATGCCAGGGGAGGGATAGCTCAGTGGGTTGAGTATTGCCCTGCTAAACACAGCCTTGTGAGCTCAATCCTTGAGGGGCCATTTAGGAATCTGGGCTTAGAAAGAAAAAGTGGGGGTGGGAATGAGCCTTGGTCCTGCCAGGAGAACAAGGGACTGGACTTGATGATGTCCCAAGGTCCCTTCCAGCTCTAGGAGATGTGCATCTCCATCATATAACAGCTCTCAAAGGACAGAGGTGCCAGCAGTAAAAGACTAGTGCTGTGAAAGAGCTTCAGGGTTGGGAGACTCAAGAAAGGTGGTTTCTAGTCCATGAAGTCCAGAGACTACATCAGACATTTCAGTTTGGAGCCCCTAGTTGTAGTGTCTGCATAGGAGAGACAGAACTACTGGGCCATGAGAGATCAGCTCCATCTGCTCTACAGTCTTATCAGTGACAAATGCTTCAGTGCATAGAACAGTATATAGGGTGAACCTCTCTAGTCTGGCACTCTTTCATCCAGCAACATCAGTAATTCAGCACAATTTTAGTCAGCCAGATGCCCACTTATCATGAGGTGTGGCCAAGTTTCGCGCAGTCCCCTGAAGTTTTTCAGTCACCAGTCCTGGCTCTCAGTGGCCTGTGCTGTTATTTAGCTCTAATTTATCCCAAATGTCTTCTAAGAGCCCAGTCAGCAGTGGAAGTGCTGGTAATGCTGCTAGATAATATTGGTTTGGCAAATTCTCTGGTTCAGCACCAGACTAGAGAGGTTCAACCAGGCGTCACCATTAACAGAATAACTTATCCATAAGCAATACCCTCCTCATTCAGTGATTTATTTATGCCCTGAAGAGTTTTTTTGTTCTCAGTGTCCCTATAAATGGTGAATGCTTTTAAACCATACTCTTGGCTTCACTTGTGTCTTGTGGCCGTGAGTTCTACAGTCCATGTTTTGTATTGTTACTAGCAGAGGTACCCAGCATTGCTCGGCTCTTTCACTGAAGTCATTTTTTGAAAATAAATAAATGTGCGTGCTTTCTCCCAATGACAGTATTTTTCAAAAAGGAAAAAAAGTGAAGGCTGGAGTGAGGGCTCAGGGTAAGGAGGGGCTGTGGGTCGGGGTTTAGAGCAGAGGTCTGGTGATGGCTGATGGTGGGGACTCAAAGCAGGTGGAAGGTACAGAAGTTAGGACAGGGATCTCAGGACATCAAGAGGAGCATTGCCAGTAGATCCAGAAAAGTGATTGTTCCTCTTTATTTGGCTTTGGTGAGGCTGCATCTGGAGTACTGTGTCCAGTTCTGGGCCCCCAATTATGGGAAGGATGTGGACACACTGGAGAGGGCCCAGCAGAGGGCAACCAAAATAATTAGGGGGCTGGAGCATATGACTTATGAAGAAAGATTGAGGGAATTGGGACTGTTTAGTCTGCAGAACAGAAGGCTGAGGGGGGACTTGATAACAGCCTTCAACTTACTGAAGGGAGGTTGCAAAGAGGCTGAAGAGAGGCTGTTCACAATGGTCACGGATGGCAGAACATGGAACAATGGTCTCAAGTTGCAGTTGGGAAGATCCAGGTTGAACATTAGGAAAAACTTTTTCACTAGGAGGGTGGTGAAGCATTGGAATGGTCTACCAAGGGTAGAGTAGTGGAGTCTCCATCCATAGAGGTGTTTCAGTCTCGCCTCGACAAAGCCCTGGCGGGGCTGATCTGATGGGTTTGGTCCTGCTTAGAGCAGGGGGCTGGACTTGATGGCTTTTTTAGGTCTCTTCCAACTCTATTGTTCTACGATTCTAGGACATAGGAGGTGGGTGTGTGGGGGCGGTGGGACCGGACCACTCGTAGCAGTGAGGGTGATGTTGCTATGGGAGCATCTCCTCCCAGGGGGACAGGGCAGCAGTTCCCCACCCGTGACTCCTCCTGGGGGAGGGATCCAGTGCTGAGTGCTTGTCGGATGGGCTAGAGCTCTGTGGGCTGGCCGCAGCACCCAGCTACACAACCCCAGCCAGCAGCCTGGGAGGGACAGCATTCGTGGGGCAGCCCCCAGTCTGCTGCTGTGCTCCAGCCTGCAGCTTCTCCAGGGGCCTTTGCTTGGGGTAGTGATTGCCCCCTGCCTGGCTGATGGTACAGGGGGGCAGTGCTTTGGGGAGCTACCCTGAGCCGCCAGCAGCCCCTCCAATCTGCAGGCTGTTTGGTCGGGAGCTCCAGGGGCTGTCCCCAGTCTCCACTGCCCGCTGCAGCCTACAGTTTGCTGGGGGGGACCAGGCTCTGGGGGCTGTCCCCAGTCTCCTGTGGCCCCCATTCCGTCTGCAGACCATGTGTGGTGGCGTGTGTTAGCGCTGGCCCCAGACTCAGTGGGCTCCCCCTCCCATGCAGGCTGCCCCCCTCCAACTGCCCCCTGTGGCCTGCAGGCTGTCTAGGGTGGCAAGCCAAGCTCTCAGGGCTACCCCTTCCAGCAGCCCCCCTCCCTGGGCTGCAGACTATCTGGGGGGGAAGCAGGATCTAGGGCTGCCCCCTCCAGCTCTCCCTTCCTCCTGCAGCCTCCTCATGGCCTGAAGGCTGGCTGAGTGGGGCCAAGTTACGAGGGCTGCCCCCAGCCTCCAGTGCCCCTCCCCTGGCTTGTTGCAGGCTGTCTTGGGGCTGGTCCCTTCCATCTCTCCTGTCCTAAAAAACTCTCTGCAGGCTGTTGGTGGGGGGGGCGGGAACCAGGCTCTGGGAAGCCATCCTCTCTCCAGCTGCCCCCCACGGTCTGCAGACTGTCTGGGTGGGGTCAGACTGCAGAGACCTGCCCCTTCTCTAGCTGCCCCCTCCAGTTACCCGCCCCCCACAGTCTGCTGGCTGTCGGGGGGTGCTGGCTTTAGGAACTGCCCCCCACCCCGCAGCTGCGCCCATCTGCCTGCAGGTTGTCTGGGGAGGGCCAGGCTCTGGGGGGCTGCCCCCCCTGACTCCAGCTGTTTCCCCTCCAGCAGCCTCCCCTCCACCCGCAGACTGTCTGGGAGGGGCAAGGCTCCAGGGGCTGCCCATGTCCTCCAGCATCCCCTCCCAGGGCCTGCAGGCTGTCTGACGGCTGCCCCCCTCCAGCAGCCCCCTCTGTGGCCTGTACGCTGTCCATGGGGCAGGCTCTTCGGTAGGGGCAGGGGAACTAGTTACCTAGCCTTTGTAGCAGGCAAGATGGCAGAGCCCAGCCCAGCCCTGCCGGCCTTTCTGTTCATGCTGCAGCTGCCCCCCAGTGGCCACTCTCAATATTGCGTCCCTCCAGCCTGTACCCCTCCCCTTCACCTCCATCCTCCTTCTGCCCCCTCCCTTTCCATGTTCCTGGCAATCCTGGGATTTCCGGCATTTCCCACTTCCCAGGCACAACCACACCCAAGCCTTGGTTAAAGCCAGGGTAAGAGGAAGCACACACACACACACACACACACACACACACACACACACACACACACACACACACACACACACATATAGAGCAACAACAGTCCCTCCCCACCTCCACACACACACACCAAGCAACAACAGTCCCACCTAAAAATTTCTGAAAAACCCCAAACCCAAAACAGTTTCATCTGAAAAACTTTTGTGGGACAGACCTGCTTCTTCAGCCCATAGCCAGACCAGAACAGACTCAATATTTAGGGTACAGAGAACCAAAAACAGTAATCAAGGTTGACAATCAGAACATGGCTATGGTCTGAAGAAGTGGGTCTATCCCACAAAAGCTCACCTAATAAATTATTTTGTTAGTCTTTAAAGTGCTACTTTACTGCTTTTTTGATTTGATAGTATTAGTATATAGACTAACATGGCTTTCCCTCTGTTACTAATCTGAAAAACTGTCATAAAAACAAAATATTTTTTGTTTTCAGCTTTAACAATAATTAAAAGTAAGACAGCAGACACTATCCATGTGAAAAAATATTTTATTTGAAAATCCAGTTGTATAACTGAAAAAGGTTCGATGGAAAACTTTTTACCAGCTCTACTATCAAAACCCAGCACAGGCTGATTAACGTGAGCTAACGAGGTCTTCCTTTGCTAAATATTCTTCTTTTGCACTGTGTGCTCACCTCTAACACCAAAGCACACTCAAAGGCCTGGATACTCTTCTTGGACCTTTTGCTACCCACAGCAGGTTTGAAATGGGGTTATTGCTTCTGTGGGATGAATCGTGGGGCAGCTGAGATTTGGCAAGAGTCAGTTTCATGACAGAATTGAGACTCATGCCCTATGTATACCATAAATAGACTGTCTCACAAATAGTTAGAAAAGCCTCGGGTAGCACTGAAGCATGGCTATTGCCCATATGGATACCTCCTCCTTTCAATTTGTCGTGCATATGTTTACACATCCAGGAGGATATTGCACCTGTAAGGTCAGATCTTCCAGTTCAAATGGCCTAATTCTACAGGGCTGCGTAGACTTGCATCAGCTGTGAATGTGACACCACACGTGTGTGTTATAAACAAGTGAAGGACAAGAATAAGTTCAGAGTATTTGGGGATGAGGCAGCATCAGAGGATGAAACTGCCGAATTGATAATGGTGACACGTCCCAAGTTTTTCCCCTTGCTCTTGCACTTTTGCGTAGGTCACCTTGCAGGCCTGGGAGCTGGTACAAAATAATATTGCCCCTGAGATGTGAATGCTGCATGTATGCCTGGGATAAATCCAAACGAGGCAGAATGCAAATCCTTCTCACCAGCTTTGCCAAAAGACCATGATTCAGAATTTTTTTGTAGAAATGAATTAGTTCAGGGCCATCACAATTATCTAACTCAATGAGCACAACAAAAACCCACTGTTTAATAGTTGTTCATGGGCATTTAGTGCCATCTGGATCATCTCATCAGTGCCTTTGAAACTTCTGAAAATGAAGCAATAGAGATTGTTTGGCCTGTACTCCCCTCCCTACCTCCCAGCTGTACCAACACCAGCAGTCATTCTAATGGACACGTTCGACAGAGAAAGGAGAAACATGTTACAGGATGCAAACAAGCCTATTCTGCTGAATATGCTCCTCTGGAATCGAGAAGAGATGAAGATGAGAGGTGTCTTGCAGGACTGGACCCATACAATCTTAGCTGCAACTAAACCCTCTTGGGTTGACACCGGCAGGAGGACGGATTCAGCTACTCTGACAGAGCAACGAGGAGGTCCTGAGGAATTCCTTCCAAGGGACAACCGCTGACCATTTTGAAGCGCATATCTCTTCCTCTAAAACATCCGTCACCAAGTACACTCAGACTCCAAACCAGATGGGATCCCATCTTGTCCCATGTGACAAGTTGTATGTTACCTAAGCTGGATGCTGGTGTTGGAATTGCCCTGAGTTAATCAATCATCCAGTAAAGCCACCGGGGATGGCTGTGTAGAAACTGAAAACCAGCAAATACCAACAAGACACCAAACATGAAAAGATTGGTTGGTTCATTTATGCCACAAATTGTCCTGTTCACATTGTTAATGATAACCATCTTTGTTGACATAGTTAAGCCCTTGTTACCAGGCTATACTCCATGTGGTAGAGCGGACATTGGTGGAAGGCTGCCAGATACAGTGCCTGGGAAGGAACTTGAACAGTGAAGAAAAAACAGAAGAATGCTAATTAATAACGTACGGTGGCAGTGTCCATTTAATGCACTTTTTAGCCAGAGACTTAGGTGCATCTTCTCCAGTAATAAGAGAAAATGTCATTGAAGTAACAACCATTTTGCTTCAGCTTCACTGAAGAAAGCAGGAGGATCTAAACAAGTTCTTCAAAATATGCAATGGAATTCTGAGGCTGATGGTTTTGAACAAGGTATTAAGAAGTGGCAGATTCTCCTAAAACTTTGTCAAGAAAACTGTGTTGAAGTAGATGGAAGTATCTCGTCCAAGGTGTCTAACATTGGATTAAAGAAGAATGTAGAGGATGTGCTCAGTATATGGAAACTTATTATTTATTATTACGCCTTAAATAACTTCAGAGAAATTGCTGGTGTATTGCTGATGCTGTCAAAACGTGGACGGCACTTCAAGAGACATTGATGAAAGAAAGACCTCCCCAGAAAGAAACAACAATCCACCTCATTTTCTTGCAAACATTCTTAACCCCAGATATAGTGGTAGATGTCTAACTTCTGAAGATGATGCTGCTGCCATGGCAGGGGCATCTCAAAATCACTGCTCAGTTATGCCAGTCATAACAATTTTCAGGGCTGGAGTGAAACTGTGCAATCAGTGTCATGTTTACAGATGATGTTTTGAACAAAGTCACCGCCCCCCGCCAAATTGGTGGGACTCATAAGCCAGGCACCTTGAAACAGAATTCCTTCAGCTGCTAAGCCCACTTTTCACAGCAGTGCCTTCCCCGGCAGGCAGAGAAAAAATATTGTCAGCTTCGCTATTATTCACACAAATCTAAGAAATCGTCAGGGAAGTGAAAAAGCAGGAAAACTCAGATTTCTGTTGCAAGCTATGAATGAGAATGCCAGTCGGAGCGGGGAAGATGAGAACTAGCCATAGAAGTTTTAAGGACAATGTACATGTAGTGTTCTGAGGACTTGTCTGTCAGAGCAGTGGTTCTCAGCCGGAGGTACTTGTACCCCTGGGGGGATGCAGGGATCTTCCAGGGGCACATCAGCCCATCTAGATCAGAGTTCCTCAACCTGGGCTTGGAGGATGAAGTGATGGTGGTGGTGGGGAGGAGTTGTTGCAAATGCAGGGATGGCTTTAGGGTCTGGCAAGTAGAGGGAAGGCTAACTCAGTGGTTAGAGCATTGGCCTTGTAAACTCAGGATTGGGAGCTCCATCCACGAGGAGGCCACTTAAGGGCCTGGCGCAAATAGATTAAAAAAAAAAAAGTCAGGTATGGTGCTTGGTCCTGCTGAGAGGGCAGGGGGCTGGCCTCAATGACCTCTTAAGGTCCCTTCCAGCTCTAGGGCTGTGTCTAGACTAGCCCCGAACTTCAAAGGGGGCATGGTAATTTCGGTGTTGGGAGATTACTAATGAAGGGCTGCCGTGCATTAGCCAAAATCTCCCCCATGGCAACTTCAAAGCGCCAGCTTGCACGTAGCCGCAGGTCAGCTGTGGGTATTTTGAAGTGCTCGCACTACATCTAAGTCCCTTCACTTCTCAAAATTTCGAAGAGTAAAGGGACTTCGACGTACCCTCATTTACACACAAGCCGGCACTTCAACAATTCACACTTTGAAGTTGCTGTGGGGGAGATTTTGGCTAATGAAGTGCTGAAAATGCATGGCAGCCCTTCATTAGTAATCCCCCGACATCCTAATTACCATGCCCCCTTCGCAGTTTGGGGCTAGTCTAGACAGAGCCTATGAGCTATGTGTTTCATTACCAGGGGTTTCATGCAACAGGGGACACAAAGCTAAGTTACATGCTTCAGCTCCAGACTGTGGGCTTCAGACAAAGTTCACAAACAAAATGTAAATACCATATTTATATTCCATTTGATTAAAGTTATCATTGCAGAGTAAAAAATGAGAAACCGTATTTTGCAGTAATAATGTGCTGTGTCTGATTTTGGTGGGCAAGTAATTTTTAAGTGAGGTGGAAGTGGGAGTATGCAAGACAAATCAGATTCCTGAAAGGGGTAGTGTTGTCTGCAAAGATTGAGAACCACAGCTATACACTGAAATGTAAGTCCCATGTTTATATTCCAAATGAGAAAGTAAACAAATTTTCAGTACTAGTAGGCTATGACACGTTTGTATTTTTAGGTCTGATTTAAAGTAGTTTTTAAGAAGGGTGACATCAAGCTCTAGAAAGGGGTACAGTAGTTTGGAAAGGTTGTGTGCCACTATGTTAGAGTTAATCACATTTGAAAATTTAGAAAAAAAAAAAAGAGAGTTTAAGGACAGCTGTCAGCCGGCAACTCAGGAATCGGCTACGATTGCAAATGTGGAACATTTACATGACATTTAACGTGCAGTTTCATAAAATACAAGGGTTTGTGTGTCTGATTTAGGTCTTACCACTCCTAATGCCCTCCTGCTGCATCTGTGGCTTGAGACAGGTAATGAGTATTATGCACTATTTCCTAAATTAATAAAAATCAAGTTACCTTAAATATTCCACAAAGTATACCCTCTTGCATGCTATAAAATGCTGCACTGACTTGTAAATTCACCTTTTAGTGATGCAATTTGCACCATTGTTTAAGAAATATGCAAGAATTGTCAGTGGGAAACTTGATTCAAATAAATTGTTATTAATTATTAATTATTATTATTATTATTGTTATTATTAGTATGGTGATTTAAATCACCTTGATTTAAATGAATCCCCCCCAGTCATTCATTTCCTTTCCATGCCCCGAGCAATGTTTTATTGATAGATAAGTGCTGGTCTAGACCTGGCCTAAGCCCTTGTACTCCAGAATGTCCAGAAATATACCTGCTCAGCACCTTTGGAAATCAAGCCCTAATTTTAGACATCTAAGCTTGAAAATGCTGGCCCGAATTCCTCCTTGGTTGAACTGTGTTTTTAAAGAGCTTTGGCATTCTTGGATGTTGTTTTTACAACACCAAACTAAACCTTTGTCACCCAATGACGAGTTAAACCATTACATAGTCACCATCTCGACCCCAACAAACTATCCCAGAACTGTGCTGTAACAAGTGGTGGGGCCGACAGTCATGGCGGAGGCAAGGTGTGTGTTTGGGGGGGCAGCTCCAAGCTCCCAGAAGGGGCAGAGCCTTGGGCTGAAGAGGTGTGGCCAAGTGCAGCCAGGCTTTACCGCCACCTGGAGCATGGCGCTGACCCCCTCCAGCCCTTAGAAGCCACATGAAGTGGTGGAGTGATGCTCCCGCTATGATTCAAAGGGGCTTGGCGCAATGGCGGCGGATGGGTGGCCGGGCCCCTATGAAGTTGCCCCTGTTGCCTCCTATCACTGTCAGCGGGCCTGGGTGGTTGCCACATATGTCTAGGCCTATAAGCAAAACTGGCCAACATCATCAGAAGGATGCTAGACTATTAAGGTGCCCACAGCATGGAATCTGAAGCTACCCAGGGGAATGGATTCAGAACAGGAGCTCACTGAAGTCAAGCATGTGATCTTTGTGAGGGACTTGCAGTAAGTCTGTACACTATGACGGCTCATGGAGGCTCCAGCCGCAGGCCACTTTGTGTCAACCAATGGACACTCACAGGGCAAGAGAGCTTCCTAGACAAATAGACAAGCAAAGGGTTAGAGGAAAGGAACGTTATGCGGAAGTGAGACTTGGAGGTTAAGTGACTTGCCCAATGTCATGTAGGCACTAGTGCTGAAAATTTAACCGCAGCTCCCTTAAGTCCTGGTTTAGCACCTTGACCCACAGGGATATGTCCACACTTCACATTTAACCTGGACTCGGACAGAGGTTTGAGTCTAAGCCCAGTTTCCATCTAAATATAAATCAGTCGTACTCGGGCCAGCAAGCACTCAGGACATGGGTCCTAGGACAAGCCCAAATCCCACCATGACTTGGGGCCAAGACCTGTCATTTGGCAGTGCAGGGGCAACTCAAGCTGCAGATCCAAGTCAGGAGGTCTTCGCAGGCCTGTGTGGATGTGCTGGTCAGACTGTGAGACCCAGCTGCAGCCCCAGTAAGCCCAGGTTTACAATGCAGTGCAAGCTCCTGAAATGCAGGCTTGGAAACACAGGCAATGTCTCCGTTACAGCAAAAGACCCGTGGCACAGCCATTGCAGGCCCAAGATGGATGACTTGAGTTCACAGGTCTGGGGCTCTGGGGCTAAAAGTTGTCAGGTAGATGTAAGCGGGAGGATCTGAGAGTGCCAGGGCTCCAGCCCTAACCCAAACAGCTACGTTGCAAGTTTACAGCCTTGTGAGCTCCACTCGGCTGATCCAGGCTCTGAGACTCAGTGCTGTGGAGCATTTAGTGCCGTGTGGACAAAAAACACAAGTTCAGGTCCCACAGGCCCAGGTTTACAATAGGGCATGGGCATACCCCCATCCTACTCCTTTCAATGTATAAGTAGCAGTGCACCTATGGGGAAAGCTGCCTGGCATTTTGCATTAGAAGCCCGTTTTCTCATGTGTGTGTGTATGGAAAGATTGTTCACAGAATAAAGAATCCACCACGAGGCATCTCCACGGGGACGTGTCTTACAGCCGATTCTCTTTAGTTCAGCAAAGAGAGCCAACAGAGGCTGAAGCTAGATGCGCTCGCACTAGGAGTAAGGCACACTTTAAAAAAACCCAACCGAAGCAGTGAGGATGATCAGTCATTGGAAACACCTATCAAGGGCTGTGGTGGATTCTTCATCATTCAAGCTTGGACATATTGCTAAAAAATGGGGTGTAGTTCAGCCAGCAGGTAGGGCTCTTGCTGCAGGAATCACTGGCTGAAATCCTATGGCCTGGGTTATGCAGAAGGTCAGGGTAGATGCTCATCATGGTCCCAACTGGACTGAATCTATGAAACTTGTCATCGGCCCTCTTGGTCCAAAATGAGACTCTCCGGATGACGTCCCTTCAATGCCATTGTCTTGGAATAACAATTGTCACGTACGTAGGATAACTAGAAAATGCAACAGAAAGTCATTTTCTTGTGATCTTTTCCTGCCCAATCCTTCCCACTGACAACATTGAAGAAATTCGCTTCCTTAAAAGGTTAAAGCATTAAAAGGAGGGTACTCTCTCGCTCCTGCACAAGACGGGGAACAGCAGAAGTGAACGCGGCTTGTAAGGTAACAATAGCAATAATGGAACTTGCAATGGAGCATCGCAATAGCAAACTATGCCAGTTGTTATCCAGTGGCTGAAGTGGAACTAACTTGGTGGTCAGTCGCCGGGGGGGGGCCAACAATTAGCAGCCTGCTCCAAAGCCTGCTGAAGTCTATGGGAATTCTTCCACAGTTTCAATGGTGTTTGGATCAGACCCTGAAACAACATGGGAACTGGCCTCCCCTGGCCTTCTAGCGCCGGTTCTTGCAGAACAGAGCTGAAGCACATTGAAATGGACATTTCTTTTGCCACAGTGGGAAAGAAACCATTATTCTCTGGTCCTGGGGCGGGGGGGTGGTGGGAATGTCCTGGATGAAACATCAGGTATTTGAAACCTATTATTCCTTTTGTAAGCTGAAGTATTTTGTCTGGCAACAATGGGAGGTCTGGCAACACATCTTGTGCTCCAGATCTTACTGGCTCTCCTAGAGATTTGCCAGGGAGGTGAGAGTTCAGCAGTTTTGCTGCTCCAGCTTCAGCGTTAGCTCTTTTTGTGCCAGCTGGAGCAGAGACTGGGAGCCACGCAGTGCAGAGGCTGCGTGTTTTGGATCATCTTGGATGGTGCTCAGCAACCTTTATCACCTGGTGGCTCGAGTTATAATTTCATGGCACACCCAAGATCTATAACCTTATCCCCCTCTCCTCTTCCAGAGCCAGGCATTCCCTGCCCCCCCCGGCTCTAACCCAATCCCCCTCCCCTCCCACAAAGCTAGGCCCCCCGGTCCCCCGCCCCACTGTAACTCGATGGTGGTGACTCACCAACTTTGCTGCCACCACCATCACGTACTTCTCCCACCAAGCAGTGGGAAGCATGTGCAGAGTGGCGGATGCTGTTCCCAGAGCGAGGCTCTGAGGAACACAAAGCACTGCTTCGTGGTGTCGGACAGCACTGATCTAGGAGAAGGAGAAGGTAGAAAAGCCTGCTCTACAAGGGGCAAAAGTTGTCCGCGTTAGTAAACTATGCAGATGATCAGTTCCGGCAGTCACTGTGGCCATATCTGCATTAGGTGAAGGAAATGCGCCTGACACCTGCCATTAGGAATGGCTACACTTAGTGAGCCCGTCTGTATCCAAACACTCTCTTACCCTTCCTAGGTGGGTAAAACAAACCAGCAGTCGTGTAGCTCTTTAAAGACTAACAAAATAATTTATTAGGCGAAGAGTTTTCGTGGGGCAGACCCACTTCTTCAGATCTGAAAACAGCAAACTGGCATGACGAATATGGACCAGAGCGATAGAAAACAAAACAGTAAAATGAAAACTGATCAATCAGCTGGAGGGGGGAGGTGAAGGTTAAGGAGAAGGGGGAAGAAAATTATGTACTGCAATTGTCTGTTAAGTGACTTGCCTGCGATCACTACGAATATCAAAGATGGGGAAGCGCCTTTGTAATGCATAAACTAATTGCTATCGCTCTGAAGACAAAGGTGCAACATGTCGAATTTGAGAAGAAAGAATTAAGAATTTGAGAACCACAAAGAAACTTTGACACCAGGTTACAAAGGGAGACAGCTGAACTGGAATTTAGTCTCAAATTTGACCCTTTGAGCCTTGGTCCCAGCTGATTTGTCATTTTTTATTCCATTTTTTTTTGCTTCTTTTCTATCTCTCTATTATATATTCGTCATGCTAGTTCACGATTTGCAGATCTGAAGAAGTGGGTCTGCCCCACAAAAGCTCATCACCTAATCAACCATTTTGTTAGTCTTTAAAGTGCCACAAGACTGCTCTTTTGTTTTATGAAGGTACAGACTAACACAGCTACCTCTCCGTGACTATTTGCAGGTAGATGAATCCCCTCTTGGCTAAGTAGTCCTTCTTCCTGAAACAGCATCCCGTGGTCAAGGAAGCCAAAGCTTTCTTGGTAACACCATCTCTGAAGCAAAACATTCACCTCCAGGATGCACCTGTCTCTGCCTGAGCCCCTAGCTTGGACAGGAAGGATTGGAGAGAACACCACCTGTTCTCCAAACTCCCTCACCCATACTCTGAGAGCCTCAACAATCCCTCTGTATCAGAGAGGTGGCCGTGTTAGTCTGTAGCTTCAAGAACATAAGAACATAAGAACATAAGAATGGCCATACTGGGTCAGACCAAAGGTCCATCGAGCCCAGCATCCCATCTGCCGACGGTGGCCAATGCCAGGTGCCCCAGAGAAGGAGAACAGAAGACAATGATCAAGTGATTTATCTCCTGCCATCCATCTCCTGCCCTTGTTCTGAAGGCTAGGGCACCATACTTTATCCCTGGCTAATAGCCATTTATGGACCTAACCTGCAAAAATTTATCAAGCTCTTTTTTAAACCCTAATAGAGTCCTGGCCTTCACAGCCTCCTCGGGCAAGGAGTTCCACAGGTTGACTGTGCGCTGTGTGAAGAAAAATTTCCTTTTATTAGTTTTGAACCTACTACCCATCAATTTCATTTGGTGTCCCCTAGTTCTTGTATTATGGGAAAAGGTAAATAATTTTTCTATATTCACTTTCTCCACACCATTCATGATTTTATATACCTCTATCATATCGCCCCTCAATCGCCTTTTTTCCAAACTGAAAAGTCCCAGTCTCTCTAGCCTCTCCCCATATGAGACCCTTTCCAAGCCCCTAATCATCTTAGTCGCCCTTTTCTGAACCTTTTCTAATGCCAATATATCTTTTTTGAGGTGAGGAGACCACATCTGCACGCAGTACTCGAGATGTGGGCGTACCATAGTTTTATATAGGGGAAGTATGATATCTTTTGTCTTATTATCGATCCCTTTTTTAATAATTCCTAACATCCTATTTGCCTTACTAACTGCCGCTGCACACTGCGTGGATGTCTTCAGAGAACTATCCACTATAACTCCAAGATCCCTTTCCTGATCTGTCGTAGCTAAATTTGACCCCATCATGTAGTACGTGTAATTTGGGTTATTTTTTCCAACATGCATTACCTTACACTTACCCACATTAAATTTCATTTGCCATTTTGCTGCCCAATCACTCAGTTTGCTGAGATCTTTTTGTAGTTCTTCACAATCCCTTTTGCTTTTGACTGTCCTGAACAACTTTGTGTCATCTGCAAACTTTGCCACCTCACTGCTTACCTCATTTTCTAGATCATTGATGAACAAGTTGAACAGGATCGGTCCCAGGACTGACCCCTGGGGAACACCACTAGTTACCCTCCTCCATTGTGAAAATTTACCATTTATTCCCACCCTTTGTTTTCTGTCTTTTAACCAATTCCCGATCCATGAAAGGACCTTTCCTCCTATCCCATGACCACCTAATTTACATAAAAGCCTTTGGTGTGGGACCGTGTCAAAGGCTTTCTGGAAATCTAGGTATATTATGTCCACTGGGTGCCCCTTGTCCGCATGTTTATTAACCCCTTCAAAGAATTCTAATAGATTAGTTAGACACGACTTCCCTCTGCAGAAACCATGCTGACTTTTGCCCAACAATTCGTGCTCTTCTATGTGCCTTGCAATTTTACTCTTTACTAGCGTTTCTACTAATTTGCCTGGTACTGATGTTAAACTTATCGGTCTATAATTGCTTCGAGAACAACAGGAAGTCTTGTGGCACCTTATAGACTAGCAGATATTTTGGAGCATAAGCTTTTGTGGGTGGGCAAAGACCCGCTTCATCAAATGCATGAATAGCGGGGTGGTTTCAGAAGGGTATTTAAAGAGGGGGGTCCCAGTAAGAGGGAGGGTCAGAGCTGACAAGGTCTATTCAGCAAGGTGGAAATGGCCCATTATCAATAGTACGTATCAAAAGAGGAAAAAATAAGTCAGATCAGACAGGGGGATATGAGCCATTGTCAGAGTCTAATGGGGAGATCTTAACACTCAGGGCAGAGAAGCTGCCTTTGTAAACTGTGAGCCACTCCCAGTCTCTGTTTAATCCTTGGTTAATGGAGACAAATTTGCAAATAAATTGCAGCTCAGAGATTTCTCTCTCCATTTGCTTTCTGAAATTTCTTTGTTTCAGGACTGTCACCCTTAAATCTGCTACTGAGTGTCCAGGGAGATTGAAATTATCAGCTATAATAATTAGAAATTCCAAGGATGTTTCATTACCGGCAGCATGAGACCTCCAGCATATGTCAATCAAATTAAAGTCAAATAGCTTTTATTCCTATGCATTAGAGATGGGTGCATTAGGAAGCAGTTATCCTGATCCCTGGTTGGTTTGATGTCTGCTATGCTTTATGCGTAAGGATATTGATGCATACACATTCAGTAGCACTTTCTTCTCTCCTTTTGCTGACTTGATCTTTCCTAAATTGGTTATAACCATTGATTTTTCATATTTTAGTAATGGGAATGTAGTGAGTCAGTATGGCCTCCTGCAGACCCGGAGGCAGGGGAGACTATGCAGAGGCCCTGGTGGGCGGGGCCGGAGCCAGGAGACCAGAGGCCCGCCCCTCAGAGGGCGGGGCCAAGGGCTAGAAGAGCCAAAGGCGGGACTCAGGACCCATTCGGGCCTGGGCCTCCGGGCAGGGAGGACGTGCCTGCACGAGCTCCTCGGCACCAAAGGGAGAGGGCCTGCTGCTGCCCAGCCAGGCCGGAGGAGCAGGCCCCCAGCGGCTCCAAGCAATCCCGGGTCCATATGCCCCAAGGGGACTACCCGGACTTCCCAGACCTACCAGGACCTTCACGCCAGCAGAGACCCCCCGCCTTGGAAGAGGCCCCAGGAGCGGTCTGCCCCAGCGTCCCGGCGGATCCTTACAGCACTCAGGCCCAGGATCGCCTCGGGTCTCCTGTATTACCGCCGCCCGACTACCCTAATGACATTGTTATGGACGACTGGCTGGAGCCCCCGAAGGTGGATGACCTGGAGGAGACCGACCTAGGGAGACCCCTTGACCAGATGGACTGGGACCTTCCGCCAGCAGAGGGTGAGGTAGGAAGTGGCCCGGGGAACGACGCTCATGAACCCACGGCAGTGTGTTGCGGTCTGGATCCCCACTGCCGGGGTTGCGTGTGAGCGACCCCCAGGGCCCCGGGCCGGGTCGCAGTGGAGTGGGAGGGCCTGCGACCCCCTACCCCCCTCCTTGACCGGGCCAGCCTGCGCTGGGCCTGCGCTTAAACCCTTGGGTTGCTGCTCCGCCCCAAACTAAGGGCTGGGCCCAGAACTGTGCTAGTACTTGGGGACTGCTGCCCTGCCCTGGACTGAGGGCCAAGCCTACAACTATACAACTCTTGTGAACTGCGGCCCTGCCCTAGGTTGAGGGCTGGGGCCTGTACGGTGTTGTAGCGGTGAGCCACTGACCACCCGAACTGAGTACGGGCTGGTGCTCTAACCCCCTTTTTTGCTGCCGCCCGCCCTGGGCCAAGGGGCTGGGCGTCTCTGGACTTGTTACAGGGAATCATCCATTTCCAGTCCCTCTTGTATGTTACCCTGGCTCCAAGCTTTGGTGTACAAGTAATTAAATAATTTCTTCTCCTCATGTCCTTTGGTTCCTTAATTTATTTTGTTTTCAACGTTTCTACAACTGAATACTCATATTGTCTTCCCTTCTACGAACTGCCCTTTTTGCTATTACTTTAAATCCCTTCTGACTGCTCTAGTCCCTGAGAAGACTGAGCCTCTTTCTGCAAAGATGGAAGTCACTGTAACTCTATAGCCCCATCTCCCCAGTGAAGGAGAACAAATATTCTATTTACCAATCATCTAGGCAGCAGTTCATTCCAAGAATTTTCTTCCTTCCATCTCCCTTTGCTCGTAAGGCAGAAAGGGGTTCAGAGACAATCACCTGAACATTCTTCTTGTTCTTCTTTTTCTGAGATGCAGTGTCCTTGGTGCTCATATGAGCCAATGGATCCATTCCCATCATCTTCTAAAGCCTATCCCATCTTCAGTTGAGGCTGCCTGTCATGGCTTCAGGATGGTCTTGGTATCTAGTCCACCACTTGTCCTAAGGCAGGACCAAGTATACCTAGACTACCCCTGGCAGGTGTTTATCTAACCTGTTTTTAAAAACTCCCCAGATGGGGATGTGTCAATTCCGTAGGTAACCTGTTCCAGTGACTATCTTTATACTTTTTCTATTTATTAATCTAAATCTCTGTTGCTGCAAACTAGGTCAATTACTTTTTGTCTTACCTTCAGTGAACATGCAGAACAAGTGATCATTGTCCTCTTTACAATAACTTTTGACATAACATTATGTATGAAGGCACACATCTCATAGAGCTGGAAGGGACCTTGGGAAGTCATCAAGCCCAGTCCCCAGCCCTCTTAGCAGAAGCAAGCACCATCTTTTTTTTATTTGCCCTAGATCCTGGAATGGCCCCATCAAGGATTGAGCTCACAACCTTGGCTTTAAGCAAGCCAACACGCAAACCTCTAAGCTATCCCACTCCCCACTCCCTCCCTGAACTAGCTAATCAACCTGGCTAATAGGGAAGAACTCTGAATGTCAGGCACTGGCTTGTAGGATAACACTTGCTGGTAAGTGGCCCAAAGGCAGCATACATAAGCTGGCCTTACTAAGGACAATAAGAATTTTGTTGTTAACTTGACTGGGCCTAAGATTTCACCCTTAGTGTATAAAACATGAGTTAAGCGGTCCTTGTCATATTTGGCTATTGTGTTATTCTGACAAGGATTCTCTAGGAGTGTTTTTGTGGGATCATAGCCCTATCCTCCCGAGCTGGGGGTTTATCAGCTTTCACAAGTTAGGTAGACCTAGGGCTGGTAGTAGTCTGATGGAAGGCCTACAAGACACACCACAAAATGGCCAGGGTGTAAAATAGGAGGCTTCTCTGGGCACAGCTGATAGAGCCAAACCTGGGCAAATTACTTAAAACAAAGCTACTTAGCCCCCAGACTGGGGTCCTTCACTATAAGGCAAACCAAAGCAATCACAAAAAGCACCTCTGCTGCCTCCCTGGCCTGCCAAGCAAGTCTCTCAGGCACTCCAGCTTCCCTTGTGTCCCAGTCAGTATCCCTCCTTACACAGATGAGAGGTTATGAAAACCAATCTCACCAAATCCATACAGTTTTTACCAGCCCCAAAGGACTAGCCATATCCCCAAGTCAATGTATACTTAGATCTTACCAAAAACAGCATGCTGTGCCAATCCTTTAGCATCTAGACTCTGAAGGTTTATTAATAAAAAAGAAAAGAAAGATTGGGGTGAGAGTAATACTTGTTAAATAAGTCAAATACATACATCAATCACACTGCTCTCGATGCAGGGTGCAGCAGATGGAATAGGCTGCTATCTTAAAAGTCTTCGGTGGATTTCCGTTGTTAGGATGGGTCAGCAATCCTTCCAGCCTTAGTTCATAGCGTTGTTGCTCATGAAGTGATGAGCTGGACTGAAGATGGAAGATTGAAGACAAAATGGAGGAGTTTCAGGGTCCTCTTTATACCCTTGCCCAGGTGGAGGGAAATCCATTGTTTCTGCCTGTCTGGGTGCACCAACAGAATGGAGGATCACATGAGCATTGTCACCTGTCCATATCCTTTTTTTTTTTTTTGCATTCTGCCATTGGCAGTCTCTCAGGCTACATCTCCACAGCCACATTGCTTGAGATGTGGATAGTAGTCTGCTGCATTACCTGGCTGGGAATCCTTTTGCAGTAGTGTTACAAGTAGGCTGCCCCACCCTGCAATGTGATCTCCCAGAAATTAAAATTTCTAATACAAGCAAAGAGCCAGTCTTATGAGTCCACATATAAAACTGATGAGTCCACATATAAAACTGATACAAACTTAGAGGCAGCATAAACAGATTCAGTGAATCACCAGCTTTCATTAGACACCTCACTTGGCCCACTTGCCACAAGATTTGGTGCAAACTTAGGACAGAGGTTAAAATAATGGTTCTCATGTCAATCCAGTAATGTCACAGGGTTGCCATTCTTACTGAATTGATAGAGAAGTATCAGGTTAGTCGCCTGCCAGATTGGTTTCCAGAGCTGCTACGGGTCCCACTAAACACATGGTATAACCCTACAGGTGACTTTAAAATGAACCCTTTCCATGATGACCTTGCTTACAAGGGGTAGCAGTATGACTTCAAATGAGTGTCTCTCCTTGGGAACCCCACCAAGCTTCCAGGACCTCCCTAAAGACAAAAGAAATTGAGCAGTCTTTGTCTCCCACCTCTCACGACTGGAGTTCACAATTCACCCCCAGGCTTATGATGACCTGCTCCATTCTGATGAATCTGCACAAGCCAAGATGCCTCCTGATCTCGTGGGACCCTCGTTCCACTTGCCATCCAACATACCAGCTGACTGGGCCCTTGCTTGCGGTCTGTGCAAAAAGGCAGCCAGGGGAAGAGAAAGGGAGAAGTCAGAGAACAAAATGTTACTGTATGGGCCAGAACCCAACTCTCAGCTTGGCATGGCCCTCTGTGGACTCTTATCCCATTTTACACACACAGGATCCAGGGCTTTATTGAGTTTATATAACACTAAGCAGTGAGGCGGCCCCTGTTGAAACCAAACCCCCGTCGATTTTTTTCCATGAAAGAAACAGAAACAAACAGAGATTTTAAAAAGACATAAACATTGGTTAGATGTTTAGCTGAATTTCAGATGCCTGAAGGTGCTGACAGAGGCCACTCCAGGCCACGGGTGGGGAGAAGACTGCCTCTTTCACTGCTGCACTGCACAGTGGAACGGAATTTGGTTTGATGAAGAGCATGTCCAACTCCACCGGGCGAGCTCAGAAGGGAGGCTCAGTAACCTGAATCAGCCTCGCCTAGCTCTGGCACATTCTTCTGTGCCTTCCCTGAGGGGTGTTCCTCCCACCCTGAGGCCATTTTGCTAACCAGGAGCCCTCCTTGTTTGGATGAACACCTGCTCCCCAAAAGGTTGCCCTGCAGAACCCTGCCCAGGGCACCCAGGGGCTCACCCACCTGTACCTGCCCCTCACGTGCTGGCCTTTCTGGAATGTAAGGATGGAATTAAAAGATCAGCAGTGGTTCTTCCCCCAGGGTTTGTCATTTCCTGGGTAGACACATGGCCCACCACTTGTCTCAGCCCAGGGGAGTTTTACCACCCTCCCCATTCCTGAGGTCATGTGAGCCAGCCTGTAGCTAGGGAGTACTATATGAAGCACCTATTAGAGCAAGGAGGGAGGACCTTCCCCCGTGGCAGCTTGTTGGTCTAGGGGAATATGCTCACTTTGGGTGTGAGTGGTCTTGGGTTCATCTCTCACATAACCCCTTTTTCTACAAGAGGTAATGGGCTTAAACTGCAGCAAGAGAGGCTTAGGTTGGACATTAAGGAAAAGTTCCTAAGAGTCAGGGTGGCCAAATACTGGAATAAATTGCCTAGAGAGGTTGTGGAATCTCCATCTCAGGAGGTATTTAAGAACAGGTTTGATAAATGTCTGTCACAGATGGTCTAAACAGTACTTGGTCCTGCTATGAGGACAGGGGGCTGGACTTGATGACCTCTCAAGGTCCCTTCCAGTCCTAGGATTCTGTGGATCCCTATTCCACTCCTTCCACATGAGGCCATATCCTGCTGGTGGCTCTCAGCCCCCTCCCTGTGGATCCAGCCAGGGTGGAGACATGAGCAGAGGGGTCTGAAGCTTGGTCATGGCCATGGAGGAGTGCAGAGTCTTGGGCTGCAGAATTACCCACAGGCCATGCCCCACCATTTCAGCCACAGCCCCACCACTGTTTTGCCACTTCTCCACAGCCCTGCCTCATTCCCCTCCACTTTGCCTCTTCCCTCTAAGATTTACACTTTGCATACCTCCCTTCCCACCAGATTTACACCTTACGTACTTCTAGGCACAGCTCTGTCAGTGCCCCATGCCTGCAGCTGGGTGTCTTAAACTGCCCAGGGCCTTGGTTCTGTGCTGTAATCTGCCAGTGCTCACTTCCTCACACTGGAGCCCTAACCGCAGTCCTACCAGAGATCCTGCTACTGCTAGCCCACTGGTCTGCACCCGGTGGCTCTGGAGTTGCAGGTGGCTCTTTAGAGACCTTTTTGTGGCTCCTGACTCTATATTATCAATGTAAAGAAAAAACCCTCCTGATTATTTCCAATAAACAGTGAATGTCTAAAAGCTCAGCAATGAACCACTCATATCTGTGCATCTGTTGAAGTGGGTCTTTGCCCATGAAAGCATATGCCCCAATATATCTGTTAGTCTATAAGGTGCCAGAGGACTTCTCACTGTTTTTGTGGATACAGACAAACATGACTCCCCCTCTTATACAACGCATATCCAAATTGCAAACTATATGTGATCCTGAAACGTTAGATAACTCCCCCTTGAATAAGTGCAGTGCATTGTGGGATGGGACACTGTATCTGTCTTTTGATTCTGTTGCCAATAAAGTCTTGATTTTGAAAAGGAAAAGGAAGCTGGTGACATTACTGCTGTGAAGGGCAACACACATTGTAAGAAAGAAAACTGAAATTAAATGTGAAGCAAAATTGGCATAATTAAAATGGGTTTGGGAGTGAAAGTCAGGAAGACAGTGGTACAAACACACATGTAAAGTGTGAGGAAATAGAATATGTAAAAATATTGTGAACATTCTGCAGTAAACATTTATCACATTACAAATCATTGTGTCTGCTGTTCTTAAGATAGGGGTTACAAAATATGTGATTCGACATTACTTATTAAGGACCGTCTCGCATTCACATGCATTGCAACTCTTGAATTACTGAGTTTTTACCAAATTCCAAAAAATGACTCTTCTTGCTATTTTGGTTGCCGAGCCCTGGACTAGCCCATCAGCAGGGATTTCCAAGCCGCTCATCACAGCAGTAATGTAAGCATTGATAGCACTGCTGCACATTGTGCTCCTCCTCTGTGTAAAGCCATTTCCGTTAGTTAATTAGCAACCTGGGGGCTTAAAACCCTGCCCAAGTTCCTAATGCCTGAAGGTATCTGTGCAGGTAGGAGCAAACAAAACCCACCAAGCCAAGTCATTTCCCAAATTCCCCGCCTGATTGATGAGTATCTCTGGAAGGCTGCTGCCAAGCCTTCCCCTGGTAAGAGTGTGAACTTGCAGAAAGCTGAGAGGTTTTGGCTCTCCCATTTTGTTCTGGCTTTTGTCACTCAGCACTCAAGGTAACGCTGCTCCCCTGCCAAGGAACATATTGTAATAGCTGCCCACGGACACCAGCTCTCCAGCTTGGCACCTTGTTGGTTGAACAATGTCTTTAAATAAACTTGTACTGTCATTAAATGCTGCGGTTTAACTGCAAGCTCTCTGGCCCGCTGGGAGCAGATATTTTGGAAAGGAGAACAAGACTGTGCAAGAGTTGAAACTTATGAGCCCTGGTTAGCCTCCATAAATGTAGGCAGTGGCACAGTAAAGCTGACAACTTGGCATTCAGGAAGCAAGTGGCACACTACCACCAATAAGTGAAGAATTACTTAGTCAGCAGAACAACGAGAAGTCCTGTGGCACCTAATAGACTTATTGGAGCATAAGCTCTTGTGGGCAAAGACCCGCTTCGTTAATTGCATCTGACATTAGTTGGATCGTGGGTCTTTGCCCACAAAAGCTTATACTCCTATAAATCTGTTAGTCTATAAGGTACCAGAGGACTTCTAGTTGTTTTTACAGACCCAGACTAACACAGTTGCCCCTTTAATACTTAGTTGTCAGAGTAAAAGAAATTAACATAAAATTGCTTGTCTTATAGCTAACACAGAGTCTTCATGCTTCAGTGATTTGATTTCTAATCCCAGCTTTCTTGCTACCTCGCCACAGCCTTGTCTTGCAAAATAAACTGTAGCACATGTTAACTAACTCTAATGGACTCAAGGCAAGTTGCAGAGGGATAGCCGTGTTAGTCTGTAACTTCAAAAGCAACAAGCAGGCCTGTGGCACCATAGAGACTAAAACATGTGTTAGGTCTTGAGCTTCCATAGGTAAATCCCACTTCATCAGCTGGGATCTTTCCTTGGTAGGATCAGTTAAAGAAGCAAATTAAGCTGGATATGTCTCATTCATAGCATGTGATATAGACGTGGGAATGTCAAAGGTGGGGAAATTGCCTTTGTAATGCAATAGCTGATTAAGATCTTTATTCAAGCCTAAGTTAATAGTGTTAAATTATCAAATGAATTCCAATTTAGATGTCTCCCTCTGTAATCAGGTGATAAAATTCTTCTGTAGAAGAATGGTTACTTTAAATCCATTACTGAATGTCCAGGAAGGTTAAAATGCTCTCCCAGAGGTTTATGGCTTATCATTATCTATAGTTCCCAGCTCAAAGCCCTGCAGTGCATCATCAATAACCTGCAATCTATACTGACGCATGATGCTACACTCCAAGAAGCTCTGAGTGAGAGGCCTGTTCTCTCCTACAGACAACCACCCAACCTCAGGAAAACTCTCACTTGCAACCACAGGCCATACCTCAGTAATACTAATCCTGGAACTTTTCCTTGCAACAAACCCCATTGCCAACTCCGTCCACATATTTATTTTGGAGACACCATCGCTGGACCTAACCGTGTTAGTTACAGGATCGGGGCTCATACTTCTGTACCTCAACCAATGTTATATAGGCCATCATGTGCCAGCAATGCCCTTCTGCTATGTATATTGGACAGACTGGACTGTCACTTCACCAAAGAATGAACGGACACAAAGCAGACGTTAGGAATCTGAATACACATAAACCTGTCAGTGAGCATTTCAATGGCGTGGGCCACACTGTTACTGTAAGCGAAGTAAACAACACAGAAAAGGGCAACTCTTTTTTTAAAGTTCACAAAATAAGAAACACAAAAGAAACCACATGGCTTCTCAGCTCAGACCAGCAAGAGGGAGATCTTAGGTGAATCATCCCTAATATATACAGATCTATGGTTTAAAATAATGGATCACACAAAGACGGGAAATCTGTTTGTAGTGAAACAGATTCACCAGTGTTTACTGGGGTAGCTAGAGTATCGTGGGATAGAGCCATACCCTTACATCCTGTTCGGTGAGTGAAATTTCCTCCCGTACTCTTTTGTGGTGCTGTTAAATAAAGCAGCAAGTCTCCAGCCTGCAGTCCTGGGCCTCGATTTCTTTTTGCTGCATTTAGTGGGCCTTTTGATAATACTGTCATTCCTGCTTTGTGCTGTGAGCCACACAGCTAATGGCTAGGGGACAAATTTCTACACACAGAGTTCATCCATACAGCTTATTCTACAAATCATTGAACTGAAATCAGTTTGGGCTCTGGCACAGTGCTTTGGTGAACTGCATCAATCCCTCTGTGCAGGTTCCCATTGTATGAATGACTCAGACCAAGGGTCTGCAACCTGCGGCTCTGGAGCCACATGCAACTGTTTAAGGACTTCTTTGTGGCTCCCGACATTATAATGGCAAAGTAAGAAAAAACCCTCCTTATTATTTTCACTAAATGGTGAACGTCTAAATGCCCAACAATAACCAACTCATAGCAAACCATATGTGATCTCAAAACATTGGATGATTCCCCCTTTAACATGTGCAGGGCGTTGCGGAATATGATACTGTGTCTATATTTTCATCATGTTGCTAAGAAAGGCTTGATTTTGAAAAGGAAAAGGAAGCTTGCAGCATTCCTGGTGTGAAGGGCAACGCACATTTTAAGAAAGAAAACTGAAATTAAGCATGAAGTAAAACTGATATAATTAAAGTGGGTTCAGTTGTGAAAGTCAGAAGACAGAGGTACAACACACACACATGTAAGGTGCGAGGAAATAGGATATGTAACAGGTTTGTGAATGTCCTGCAGTAAACATGGATCACATTACAAATTATTGAATGTGTGCTCTTCTTCAACTAGGGTTTACAAAAATGTACGGTTTAACTTTTTTTTCATTAAGCATCATCTTGTATTCACATGTGTTGCGGCTCTTGGATTATTGCGGTTTTTTAATCAAATTAGAAAAAAATGGCCATTCTTGCTATTTTGGTTGCCGATCCCTGATTCAGACCATTTCTTTAAAGAACTGGTTTAAAGGAGGAAATTTAAAAGCAGCAGGGGGATCAGTATTGCTCTGATCATTTTAATTCAGGTGTCTGTTGACTTTGAACTGCTTGACTTTGCAACATAAACAACATTAGACTCACATAACATTTTTGTAGGCAGTGGACTAATATGTGCTATCTTTATGGTGGTAGCACCTCTTGCCATGCATTGTATAGACACAAATTAGTAGGCTTTCTAAAAGCTGACCACTTGCTAACTAGCTACAGCTCCTGTTGCCCTCTGTGAGGTTGCATGAGATGGAATTCGGGATAGAAGTTGACTCTTGGCATTTATGTGGATAAACTATTCCATACTTTACAGAAATTCTGGATGTGTTGACCCTGGGTGGGGGCTGACATTGCCTTGCTGGACACAAGGCAATTCATTTCTCCTTATGTCCTGATCGAATGTGAGGCCTCACAAAAGAACATTGTACAATTACACAAATTTTGCAATGCCAAAAAACCATAGTAGGGGACAGGGGTAGCTCAGTAGTTAAAGCAAGTTTAGAGGTTGTGAGTTTAATCCTGGAGGAGGCCATTTAGGGATCTGGGTTTTGCAGGGGCGGGGAACTGTCAAGAATGGTGAAAAATCCTGCTGGGAGTGCGGGGGACTAGACTCAATGACCTCTCAAGGTCCTTTCCTGCTCCAAGAGGTATATATTTCTTGATGTTACAAAAGTCTGACTTCCTCAGACACCTTCTGGTTCACTAGAAGGTGACATGGAAACAGTTATATCTTTTGGAGTCAACTTATTTTCTGAACAGCCTGTTCCTATTTAGGCACAGGAGAGATCAACTCTTTTTTTGCAAATTACAAGCCAATTTATGAGAGAACAAGAAGTCCTGTGGCACCTTATAGTCTAACAGATATTTTGGAGCATAAGCTTTTGTGGGCAGAGACCCACTTCATCAGATGCATGAGTATGGGGGGGGCAGTTTCAGAGGAGTACTTAAAGAGTGGGGCATTATCCAAAGTTTCGAGATCACATATTGTTTGATATTTATATATGAATTATCTGGTGATGAGCTTTTGTGGGACAGACGCACTGACGAAGTGGGTCTGCCCCTTGAAAGCTCATTACCGAATAAATCATTTTGCTAGTCTTTAAAGTGCTACATTTCTGCTGCTTTGTTTTGTTGGAATACAGACTAACACACTAACACCGTGGTTTGTAATGCGATACATGTTTACCGTAGGATGCTCACAAACTTTTTACATATTGTATTTCCTCACACTCTTTAAATACCCACCACTGACGAACTGAGTCTGCCCCTTGAAAGCTCATCACTGAATAACTCATTTTGTTAGTCTGTAAAGTGTTACATTTCTGCTGCTTTGCGACTGCAACAACTACCGTGGAATCTCCCTCCTAAGCGTCACTGGTAAACTGTTCGCTCGCGTCATCCTTGGCAGACTCCAGAAGATTGCTGAGAGGGTGTACCCTGAATCGCAGTGTGGATTCTGCGCAGAGAGGTCTACCGTTGACATGGTCTTCTCTCTAAGGCAGCTGCAGGAGAAGTGTAGGGAGCAGAGAAAGCGACTCTACATAGCCTTTATCGACCTGACCAAGGCCTTTGACTTGGTCAGCAGAGATGGTCTGTTCAAACTGCTCCACAAGATAGGCTGTCCTCCACGGTTACTCAAGATGATCCAGTCGTTCCACGAAGACAGGAGAGGAACCATCCAATATGACGGCGCATTATCGGATGCTGTCAGAATCAGGAGCGGCGTCAAACAAGGATGCGTGCTTGCTCCGACATTGTTCGGGATCTTCTTCGCACTCCTCCTGAAGCATGCCTTTGGATCTTCAACAGAGGGCATCTTGCTGCACACAAGATCTGATGGGAAACTGTTTAACCTTGCAAGACTGAAAGCTAAGTCTAAGGTGCGAGAAGTCCTCATCAGAGACATGCTGTTCGCAGACGATGCTGCTGTAGTGTCTCACACAGAAGACCAGCTTCAAAAACTACTGGATCAGTTTTCCAAAACGTGCAAGGACTTTGGGCTTACCATCAGCCTAAAGAAGACAAACGTACTCGGTCAGGATGTTGCTGAATCCCCATCAATCAGCATTGACAACTATAAGTTAGAGGCCGTCCATGAGTTCGTTTACCTTGGGTCCACCATCACTGACACCCTGTCGTTGGACTCTGAGCTAAATAGGAGGATCGGAAAAGCAGCCACAACTCTGTCCAGACTCAGCAAGAGAGTGTGGAATAACAACAAGCTGTACACTCACACCAAAATGCAAGTCTACAGAGCCTGCATCCTCAGCACCCTCCTTTATGGCAGCGAGACTTGGACCCTGTATGCCCGCCAGGAAAAGAGGCTGAACATCTTCCACTTGTGCTGCCTCAGGTGCATCCTTGGAATATTATGGAAGGACAGAGTGACCAACACCGCTGTCCTCGAGCAAGCTGGAATCCCAACCACGCACACCCTCCTCAGGCAGCGTCTATTCCGCTGGCTTGGCCACGTCCACAAGATGAATGATGGAAGGATTCCAAAAGACATCCTGTATGGTGAGCTAGCCTCTGGCAAAAGACCTCCCGGATGCCCCCAGTTGCGTTACAAAGATGTCTGCAAGAGAGACCTCAGAGAGGTAGACATCCAGCTGGACAACGGGGAAGAACTAGCAGATGACCGCAGCAGATGGAGGCAGGGGTTACACAAGGGCCTTCAGAAGGGCAAGATGAAGATCAGACAGCTAGCAGAGGAGAAGCGAGCGCACAGAAAGCACACTAAGGACTTGCCAGACACCCACCACATCTGCAAGAGATGCAGCAAGGACTGTCACTCTCGTGTGGGTCTTCATAGTCACAATATACGCTGTAAATGAAGTCCTCAATTGAAACTTGAAAGGGCGTGATCCATAGTCTATGCAGACTGAAGGATGCCTGCTTTCTGTTGGAGTACAGACGAACACGGCCACTTCTCTGTTAAATATGAGTTGTTCATTTATGAGCTTTTAGATGTTCACTGGTTATCAAAACTAATCAGGAGGGTGGGGGGGCTTTTTTTTTTTTAATTTGCAAATATAGTGTCAGGAGCCACAAAGAAGTCCTTAAAGAACTGCAGGTTACAGACTCCTGAGTTAGACCACTAGGTTGCTTTCAGGGGTCTGCTTTGTTTATAATAATAAAAAATGGAGATACAAATCTAATAGAGCTGGAAGGGACCTCAGGAGGTCACTGAGTTCAGTCCCCCACACTCTTGGTAGGACCAGTCACCATCCCTTTCTTCTTTAAATCTGTTTGCCCCAGATCCTGAATGGACCTCTCCAGGGCTGAACTCACAGCTCTGCATTTAGCAGGTGAATGTTCAAACCACTGATTGATTCCCCCCCGCCCCCAGCACAGCCATTGCTTTGCTTCACTGCACAAAGACTGGCTTACAAAATCAGCCCTCAAACAACAGATGTGTCATAGCACTCTGTCACTGGAAACTGACCAGCGACAGACCTTCGCTGGTGGCCTTCTCCTTCTCACCACATCACTGTATAACAGTGGCGTATAAATAGCAGATGTACATTTCAGTGGCTACATCTACACGTGAAGCCTACATCGAAGTAGCCTATTTCGATGTGGCGACATCGAAATAGGCTATTTCGATGAATAACGTCTACACGTCCTTCAGGGCTGGCAACGTCGATGTTCAACATCGACGTTGCGCAGCACCACATCGAAATAGGCGCTGCGAGGGAACGTCTACACGCCACAGTAGCACACATCGAAATAAGGGTGCCAGGCACAGCTGCAGACAGGGTCACAGGGCGGACTCAACAGCCAGCCACTCCCTTAAAGGGCCCCTCCCAGACACACTTGCACTAAACAGCACAAGATCCACAGAGCCGACAACGAGTTGCAGACCCTGTGCATGCAGCATGAATCCCCCGCTGCAGCAGCAGCAGCCAGAAGCCCTGGGCTAAAGGCTGCTGCACACGGTGACCATAGAGCCCCGCACGGGCTGGAGAGACAGCGTCTCTCAACCCTCCAGCTGATGGCTGCCATGGAGGACCCCACAATTTCGACGTTGCGGGATGCGGATCGTCTACACGGTCCCTACTTCGATGTTGAACGTCGAAGTAGGGCGCTATTCCGATCCCCTGATGAGGTTAGCGACTTCGACATCTCGCCGCCTAACGTTGAAGTTAACTTCGAAATAGCGCCCGACGCGTGTAGCCGCGACGGGTGCTATTTCGAAGTTAGTGCCGCTACTTCGAAGTAGCGTGCACGTGTAGACACAGCCAGTGTGATGCTTTCTGGCAGGCAGTGAGACAACAGCAACATCAGCAGGAATCCCCACATGGAGTCTATCCCCACTCTTTGGCTGGACGGCAGTCGTGGCAGAGAATGCAGCGCATGAAAATATGATGCCACAGAAGGTAACAGAACATCCAAAGCCAGGCCCGCTGACAGGGCAGAAGCAGGGAACAAAGAAGACAATTGCCCTGGGGTCCAACTGCTACTGAGACAGCTCTGTGTGGCTCTGAGGGCTGAGTGGTGGGGTGCACCATGGTTCAGGTGCTGCCCTGGCCCCTTCCACCCAGGGTCCTGCCCATCTGGGGATACAGAGCTGCCCCCAACCTACCCACACACACACCTTGCCTGGAGGCCCATGGAAGCTGCCAACCTCCCCATCCAAAGCATGGCCCCCAAAGTCAGTGAGCATTCTCTGTACCCAGGGCCAGCATTAGGAGGTAGCAAGGAGGGCAGTTGCCCAGGGCACCATGTCATAAGGGGCCCCTGAAGCCAAGTTGCTTTGGCTTCAGCTCCCGACTTGGCGGGGTCTGGACACCAGTGGGGCTGACACTAGGCATGCTGGGGCCAAAGGCAGAAAGCCAAAGCCTGAGTCCCAGCGCAGAGGGTTGAAACCCATAGGCTTTGGCTTCAGTCCCTCCTGGCAGGGCTCAGGCCTCAGCTATATTAACAGGTGTGTTGTGAACAAGACAGGAGAAGTCATTCTTCCACTCTACTCTGCGCTGGTTAGGCCTCAGCTGGAGTATTGTGTCCAGTTCTGGGCACCGCAGTTCAAAAAAGATGTGGAGAAATTAGAGAGGGTCCAGAAAAAGAGCAACAAGAATGATTAAAGGTCCACAGAATGTGTCATATGAAGAAAGGCTGAAAGAATTGGGCTTGTTTAGTTTGGAAAAGAGAAGATTGAGGGGAGACATGATAGCAGTTTTCAGGTATCTAAAAGGGTGTCATAAGGAGGAGGGAAGAAAACTTGTTCTTCTTGGCCTCTGAGGATAGAACACGAGGCAACGGGCTTAAACTGCAGCAAGGAAGGTTTGGGTTGGACATTAGGAAAAAGTTCTTAACTGTCAGGGTGGTCAAACACTGGAATAAATTGCCAAAGGAGGTTGTGGAATCTCCATCACTGGAGATATTTAAGAACAGGTTAGATAGATGTGTATCAGGGATGGTCCAGACAGTACTTGGTCCCGCCATTGGGGCAGGGGGCTGGACTCGATGGCCTCTTGAGGACCCTTCCAGTCCTAGTGTTCTATGATTCCATAATTCTGCCCTGGGCCCCATGAGTCTAATGCAGCCCTGGTGCTCCCATTAAAATGAACTTGGGACCCGCTTTGGGCTCACAACCCCCAGTCTGAGATCTGCTGTGACAGAGTCAGGCCAGACGGGTACAGGAGAGTGCTGGAGGGGAACTATATTAGCCCCAGATGAAATAGGTCCCTGTTCCCAGGGTAAACTAGCAGAGGCTAATCTAGAAGTAGCAGGAACTTGCCAGAATCAGTCAGGGCAAACAAGCCAATTAAAGCACCTGGAGCTAATTAAGAGGTTTCCAAGAATCAAGTGAGTCAGACTAATCAGAACACCTGGGGCCAATTAAGAAGCAGTTGAGACTAGTTCAAGAGGCCTCCTCTTCTGGTAGCTCAGTGTGCAAGGAGCTGAGGAGAGGAGGATTTGGGAAGGAGCGACCACAGGCAGGTACCAGAAAGAAGAACCTGGGGGTAAGGATGGTGCTGGGGATGGCTGTGGGGAAGTGGCCCGGGGAATCAGCACTGTCATGTGACTGTTATTGGCAACATTTGCAGGCAGCTGGTGTCACCGGGTCCCTGGGCTGGAACCTGGAGAAGAAGCCAGGCCCAGGTCCCACCCACCACCCTTTCCCCATCACAGCCTGGGAAAAGAACTGGCTTTGGTAAAGGGCTTCGTCCTGCCCTGTACCACTTGGAAGGGCCACAGAGAACATGGCATTTGGTTTTTCCTCTCTTCCCTGGGCTGGCCACTGAGGAGAGCAGCTCCACAAACAGCAAGCTGGTGCCCTAGAGAAAGGGCCTGAAGTGAGGGCCGCTGTGAGCCTCTGAGGTGAGCAGACCGCCCAAAAGCACGGGATGCAACAAGATCAAGGAGAAGCTCTTTCACAGCAATGAGTCAGTGTCTTTGGGAGATGGTGGCTTGTGCCGGCTTTGCCGGTGCTGTTTGCGTAGCCTGTTGGAAAGCTAGGCAAATATGTAGGTGAGTTGCAGTACCCCCGCCTCTGAAGGCCTCTGCATACCTGCAGGGTGCAGAACTGCTGCTTTAAGTGAATCACACATTAATAGGGATAAAAGTGTTATTAGTTATGTACATTGCAGAAGCAGCTGGATGCCTCAAGCACAATCAGGGCTTACATTCTAAGTACAGGAGGGTCTCACGATTTACGAACTTAATGTTCTTGAATTCAATTATTCGTGAGCGGCTGCTTCCCCAGGGCCCGAGCAGGAGTGCTGGCAGACGCCCCTTCCCCCAGGGCCCTGGGCACTGCCCATAGTCATGAAAAATCAACATTTGTGAGGGTTCTGAACATGGAACCCTTGCGAATGTTAAGACCCTACTGTACACAGGACAGGCAAAGAGCAGGAGGGGAACAGGAGCCCAGGGAAGGGAAATGTTCTCCCTTAGGTCACACAATAGGCCAGCAGCAGACTGGGAACTGAATCAAGGTCTGACGCCCTGTCTCTCTCAGGAGAAGAGGGATGCCAGGTGAGTTGTCTTTTTAATTGTTACCAGTGTAGGTGTGACTAATTTGCAGAACACATTAAGGGGATTTATGTGCAGACTCTACTACTGTCAGGGTGTCTTATGCAAGTTCTCTTGCGACATGGTGGGTAATTCTGAAGACACCCCTCCATACAACTTCTTACGTAGTCACAGATGGAAATCATCTGGAAGGAAGGAGTTAGACACCCAGATGGCTGCCTGGCACCTCCTGACCGGATGGGTCATGAGGCATGAGATTCCTTGCCAGGCCTCTTTCGTCCTGGCTTTTAGCCCTGTCTCCCTCCTTCCAGGGGCCTGTCCCTCTCTCACCACTCCAGACAAATATTTCAGTGCTTGCTTGGCGAGGGAGAGGTCACCGGCGTGTCCCTCAGATTCCCTCCCACGTTCACTCTTCCCTTAACACACGAGAAGAGAGAAGACAGCGCTCCAGAAAGGGGCTATTGCAGGAGTGATCCCCGCCTTGGGAGCAGGCTCCCGTTTGGGGAAGTTCAGGTGTGAGCCAGCACTGAGCAGAACATAAGCGACAACCCAGAAGTTAACTTTGGGCAAACTTTGGGCAAACTTTGGGACAATCACTTATGCCTGTGCCCTGTCCCTGTTGCCTTTGCGTTGGGTTTATGCTTCACTGAGGTGCGAGCTGGGAGTGGAGGGAGGGAACTAGCCTTTCAAGTCATTATTTACAAGCTAAAGCCTCTGAAGGGATTATGGGATTAAAACAGGGACCCTTCTGCCGCCGAGCCCCAGCCTTTCTGCTTGAGCGATGCCACGTTGTTTGGTCAACATTCCGGTTTTCAAATATGTCATTGCCCTTCACTCCGAGAGTCTGTTCTCTTCCTAGGGCCTTGGCACGCTAAGTCCTTCTGTGCACTTGCTCTCTGAGAAGATACGGCCAGCTACGAGGCGTGTACTTAAACCAAGAGCAGATGCCTTGCAACTCCAGACGTGTTCGAATTTCCTGGTCTACCTGAGCAAACCATGGGAACAGGCAAACCTGAACCACCCCCCTGCTCCTTGCCCCAGCCAACACATCACAGAGCACAGAGCTGGGCTCAGGGAAGGTCATGTACCAGGGAAAGGCCAGGGGCCAGCACCTGGCCCAGCTGATTACTGGACAGGTGAGAGAAAAGATGCAAGGTGCAGCCTCCCAGATCTTTGCCCCCCCTCTGGGGAGAATGGGACAGACCAGGTAACAGTGAGCGAAGCCTCCTTATGCCGCTTTGTCTGGCTGGTCTTCTCATGCACAACAGGTGCTGAACATGGTACCCGGATTCTGTTTTGATAGCAGCAAAACTGATGGTGGGCAGGCAGTCTAGTGGCTTAATCACTAGCTTGGGAGGTGTGCCCTCAATCCCTCGTTCTGCTGGGGTCTCAGCCGCGTCTCCTTTCTCTGCTGTCATTAGACTTTAAACTATTGTGCGTAAGCACTGTCTGACTAAGGCTCTGGGCAGCCCCTCTGGCAGTGTGACTCCAGTCCCAGCTGAGGCCTGTCGTGCTTCCTCTGATGCAAATAACACTAACCCCCAATACTAATGCTTCGGAGCAAGGTGATGCCTTCCTATACGGAACAGGAAGGGAAATGCTGTTTCTTCCTGACTCCATCAGGCAATCAGCATGTGCCTTGAAGCAGGTGCCTTGCTTGCCTTTGTAACCCTCAGGATGTCTGCGTTCAAGTTCTCTAGAGATTCCTTCTGAAAACTTGAACAACGCCAACTCAACCGTCCCCTGTCCTGAAACCTGGAAAAACAACATACATCCCCTGGGCATGCTCAATAGTCAGCACTTCCCCAGTCCTGGCACTGAGACCATGTACAAAGCAAAGACAGATGGGGTGGAGGAGGAGGAAAAAAGGATTCTACCAGAGAAAGCCAGTGATATTTCAGTCTCTGAAGATGTGCATTGGGTAAGACTCGGAGCAGTCACATGAGAACGAAGGGTCACCAAATGACAGTAATGAGTAGCAGGTTTAAAACAAACAAAAGGAAGTATTTCTTCTTATAACACACAGTCAACACGTGGAACTTTTTGCCAGAGGATGTTGTGAGGACCAGAACTTCAACAGGGTTCAAAAAAGAGCTAGATAAATTCATGGAGGATAAGTCCCTCAATGGCTGTTAGCCAGGATGAGTAGGAATGGTGTCCCTAGCCTCTGTTTGTCAGTGGCTGAGAATGGGCAATGAGGAGAGATCACTTGATAATTACCTGTTCTTTTCATTCCCCTGGCGCACCTGGATTTGACCACTGTCGGAAGATAGGACACTGGGCTAGATGGATCTTTAGTCGAACCCATTATGGACACTCATGTTCAGGGTCTCCTTCCAGCAGTCTTGGCTAAGTTCTGGGCTTGCAGTGCAAATGTCAGGTCAGCAATGTGTTCCCCTCTGCATCGTTGTGTGTGGCCCAGGCTAAACAGTGCCTAGAGGTGGGCCAGAAGATGCTGCTTGGTGTGTTGGAGGAGGTCTGGCACCTAACTTACTGCTGGTGACTGGAAGGTCATAGCTTGCTGGGTGAGAGGCCCTCACGGAAGTGCCTCAGCTGTGCTATTGGCCTCTGACTCTTCAGCAAAAGCCACCCGTGAACTGTCTCTCGCCTTAAAGCCAGGGCTGCAGAGAAGAGTCAGCGCCCCTGAGCAGAGGCTCCGTCACTGAGGATACACTCACCACAAAGGAAAAGCCCCCTTTGCCCTCTGTGGTTCTGATGTGAGCCATAAGCCGGAGGTGTAAGACAGAGGTTTTACTCAGGGTAACCCCTGGCCCCAGCCGAGCTGGCCCACGCAGGGACAGCAGTGTGTTTTTGCCACCACCCGCCCCGCACCAGACACAACACTTTTGTTTTGACCACAGTGCCCTAAGCTGTCACCAGGGATGTCCCTAGGGGATTCCAGAGCCTGGGACAACCGCCTGTGCTCCAGATGAGGGGCTCAGGGCAGCCTCCCACCAACTCAGGCCCCACCCCGATCCACTCCTTTCCCCAAACCCCAGTCCTGCTCCACCCCACCCTCCCTTTCCTGCCCCTACTCCGCCCTCTTACCCCCTGCCCCACGCAATGACACTGGAGGATTACCAGGGCCACATCGCAGGAGGGTTCACCACGCCTCACTCTCGCACTCGCCCTGGTGGCCAGCACAGCTCAGAAGCTGCCTCCACTCCACCCCACCACGCCGCCCTCCCAGCCCTCCACACCTTGCTTGTCCCCAGAGGCCGGAGCACTCTGCTTCCTGCTGCCCTGGAGAAGCTGAGTGCAGAGGCCTGGAGAGGGCAGCATGGTGGGGCGGAACAGAACAGGATGAGTTTGGGGGAAGGGCGAGCCCCTGCTGCTGCCCTGCGACCAGCCCATCCATAGCACAGATGAGGCAGCCACCATAGGGCACCCCAAAGTGCAGGGTCCGGGGCAGCTGCCCCAAACCATCCTATGGATGGGACAGCTCTAGCTGTCGCCTAAGTGGGTGAATTCCACCTGGGGTAGCTGCGGAGAGCAGGTGCTGGGAGGCTCAGGAGGGCCTGGCTCCGAAGAGGAAACTGCAAGGGCTGGTTTGTTCAGCCTGAGCAAAGGAGGCTGAGGGGACCTGGCTGCTCAAGGGTCCCCTCCGAGCAGGAGGAGCCAAAGGACAACATCAATCCAGATCACATGGCTGCAAATAGGATCCAGGTTGGAAATTGAAAGAAAGTGGTGAACCCTCAGAAGCGTGAGGCTCTGAAACAGCTTCCCAACAGGCAGACTGCAGCCAGGAGGCTCTTACCTCGGCTTGGTGGCCCACTGGCTATATTTTACCCACCCCTGATCTAGAGCTCAGAGGGATCTCTGGGCCACTCTGCTCCCTTCAGGGGCTGGAGCTTGGGGGTGGGGAATTTTGCTGCCGGGGTGCTCTGCACCCATTAGTTTTTCCCCATGGGTGCTCCAGCCCCAGAGCACCCTCCAAATCAGCACCTCTAAGGGCTCAAGCCACAGAACCTTCATTATCATATGAGCTCTTGCATAGCCACAGTTATGGGCACTGGACGTGGAATTACTTAGCCCCTGTGTCTCACCAGGAACTGGAGTGTGATATTGCTGCAGCAAAGAGGCATTTGTTGAACCCAGGTTGAGACGAGCCCATCGACAGCTTCCCCAGGGAGCTGCCTCAGAGTCAAGGACAGGTTTTAAAACCTGTTTTCAACCTGGCCCCATGATGGAACTAGCATCTAATGAAGGAATTTTTAACATGAGCATGGACCCAGGCCCTGGAAAGGAGCTGGTGTGAATGTTGTGAAATTGCTTTATTGCTCCAGCTAAGATAACATCACTTAAACTGAATTCCTGGAATTCTGGGTCTTGGCAGGGTGGACTCCACCAGAGAAGTCCTTGCGCACTGTGCAACACATCATTTTCATGCACTGTTGGGAGGCAATAAGTCTGCCGCCTTGCCAGCCGGATGAAGCTGTCTCTTCCAAGCTCACTGCCTTCCAAGTCAACAATGGCAATTGGTTACTGCGGGCCGTGCCAGTATTGCACAGGGGGAGATTCAACAAACCAGGCCAAGGCCTTTGTGTAATGATGCCACCTAAAGAGCCTGGGCTCGGGATCACCGCGTCTGAAAGCATGGGCTTCTGCTGCTTCAGCAAGGGGATCAGCTCCACGAGCCGAGGCCAGGGGCTTTTAATCTGTGGGCTTGGGACCCCAGGAAGCCCTCAGATGAGGTCTAAGATTTCGCACCTCCATCTGAAATCTGCAAAGGGTCAACAAATGAAAGGAGGTTGTAACCAGGGTTCCTGCTGGTTTTTCCGTCCACGGCCAGAATAAATTATGGTGGTGGGCGGAGGTGCACCCCCAGTAGGAACACAGGCTGCCAGCTGCGGGTGCTCTGCTAATCAGCTGGGCAACACCTGAATCTCTCCCGGGGGAGCTACCCAAGTGCTCAGCTTACAGGGAACGCTGGCTAAAACCCCCTGGCCTAGGCACTGTGGAGGACTCCTTAACATCTACGCTTGGCTTTGTCACTAACCCCCCGCCCCGGCCACTGTTAGTGTTGGTTACTGACACACTGCCCTACAGAGGGACACCAGAGATTAACTGGACCCCAGACTCCTAAGTCGTCATTGACTCTGCCCACTATATTTTTCCCCACTGACTCAGTCCTGTGCTCTTGGTGTCTGCAGGACAATTAGGCACAGCATTACACATGTTTGTGCATTTTATTTAACCCCTTCCCCTTTTAAATGGCCCTTGATGTTGTGCTAGGGGCCATGGTATTGAGAAATGGCCATGTGGCCCTCTGTGTAGCATTCCATAATGTAAATATTAGGGGCCACATGTGAGTTTCTTCTCCACCTGTGTAAATTCAGAATAACTCCCTGGGCCTCAGACACGGTTATCTGGGCTCAGCTATCATTCCATCTTTCTCTCTTTCCCAAAGAAAGTGATGAGCCAGAGGCAGTGTGGCCTAGTGGAAAAAGTTCTCCTAAACGTCAAGATACCAAGGCTCCGGTTCTGCCTCTACTGCTTGGGTGAATCATTTCCACTTTCTGTAAAGTGGGAATGTACTTCCCGCCTATGTAAAGAGCTTTGAGCTCAACCTCTGATACTAGCTCACCCCTGACCCAAATGTCTGAGCACCATCCAATCTTTAATGTATTTATCCTCACAAAAACAACAGCGCTAATAACCCCATTGTACTGTTGTGGAGCCCACACACAGAGTGGCAAAGTGACTTGCCCAGAGTCATACAGAGAGTCTGTGGCAGAGTGGGGAATTGAATTCAGGGCTCTCTCCTGCTGGGCTCATGCTTGACCACTGAGCTATGCAGGGGGTTGGAGGCAAAGCTTTGGATGCAAAAACTATAAGGCTAGGGTGGTGTTAATATAGTCTTTACTCTCTTCTTTTGGGATGCAGTGCCCAGATAGGAGCGAGGACTTGAAACAAGTCAATTAATTGGACACCCAGCACCCCTTTCATAGCGCAGCCCCCTTCACTAAGACCTCACCACCCTCATGCTCGGTTTGCTACGTTGAGTCCCTGTCAAGTGTGGGTCAGATGCAAGTGACAGTGCCCATTTTCTGGGATCTCTACAGAACAGGGCCAAGCTGACTAAGAGAGTCCATTTCTCACTGCCTTTGCCCTTGGCAGCTACTTTCCTCAGGAACCATGAAGCTGTCATCAAAGGATGTTGATGCTTTGAAAAGGGTCCAACCAAAATGATAGGGGGCTGGAGCCCATGACCTGCAAGGAGAGACTGAGGGATTGGGGGTTATTTACTTTTATTTACTTTGCGGAAGAGAAGAGTGAGAGGCGATTTGATAACAGCCTTCAACTTCCTTAAGGGGGGGCAGGTCTGAAGAGGATGGAGAGAGATTGTTCTCAGTAGTGATGGATGGCAGAACAAGGAGCAATGGTCTCAAGTTGCAGACTGGGAAGTCTAGGTTGGATGTTAGGAAAAACTGCTTCACCGAAATGTGTTACTGGGAGAGGTGGTGGATCCTCCATCCCCAGAAGTTTTTAAGTCCCAGCTTGACAAAACCCTGGCTAGGATGACTTAGTTGGGGTTGGTTCTGCTTTAGGCAGGGGGCTGGACTCTGACCTCCTGAGGTCTCCTCCTGCCCTAGGATTCTATGATTCTATGACTCTCTGACCTCTGTAGTGCATGCACATGAAAGCAAGAGCCAGGTTCTCAGGGTAACTTGGGCAAAGCATGGTGGGGAGAATGGTTTCCCACCAAACTTACTGCTGACATTTGGCTTTCTCAGAGGCAACAACTAAAATGCAGGCAAGGTAGGGAGAGGGGGGCCAGAAGTGAAGGCAGTAAAAAGGAGAGCAAGGAAACACACTGGAGAAAAAGGAAGGAAGACAAAGCACTAAGATAGAGGGACTCTAGCTATTTACCCTGGGGGAGTTTCTCAGATTCTCTGGCCAGGGGTCACTTGATTAAGCTCTGGCTGGCTGCCTCTGGCTGCACATCCGCACACCACCCTCTCTCTGTCTTTTGCTCTTGGTGCTGAAATACTTGAAATGAGAGTTGAAACATTCTGCTGCGCCGCTCCCGTGTCATCGATTAGAGCGTGTTTGGGTTCCGTGTTCCAAGGGGATGACATCACACAGATGCAATCTGCACTGCTGATACTGGCAAATCAATTACATGGTGGGTGGGAGAGAGGCCATCTACGAGGCAGCGCTCAGAGGAAATTGGGACTGTTTAGTCTGCAGAAGAGAAGACTGAGGGGGAACTTGATAAAGCCTTCAGCTTACTGAAGGGAGGTTGCAAAGAGGCTGGAGAGAGGCTGTTCACAGGGGTCACGGCTGGCAGAACACAGAACAATGGTCTCAAGTTGCGGTTGGGAAGGTCCAGGTTGAACATTAGGAAAAACTTTTTCACTAGGAGGGTGGTGAAGCATTGAAATGGTCTGCCCAGGGGAGTAGTGGAGTCTCCATCCCTGGAGGTGTTTGTCTCGCCTCGACAAAGCCCTGGCTGGGCTGATCTGATGGGTTTGGTCCTGCCGTGGGGCGGGGGCTGGACTTGATGGCTTTTTTAAGTCTCTTCCAGCTCTGTTGTTCTATGATTCTATGAAAGACAGCAGGGAGAGCAAAGCTGGGCTATCGGGTGACAAGGAAAGCTGGTGGGGAGGGCAGTAAGGCGGGGACTAAGATGGGGAAGGGGTAAAAGCAGGTTATAAAGCAAACCCTGACCAGTCAGCCATAGATAAAGAACCAGGATCCAGGTGTAAAAATACACATGTGCTGAGACGAGACCACAGAGACTTTTCCCACTTGCTGCAGACCTAGATCTATAAGAACAACAAGAAGTCCTGTGGTGCCTTATAGGCTAATGGATATTGTGGAGTATAAGCATAACGCTGACAGACCTGGGCTGCTGGCGCCAGAAGTAGAATCTGTAATCATAGGGGCTAAAGCCCTGTGCTCTACCACATGAGCTAAAGGCCTGCTGGCTCTCAGGCAAGGCCTTAGAGCAGAGACTTCACTCACCGTTGTATGAGGTCTCAGTGCCTCTGGGTACTACATAAGCTTTCATGGGCAAAGACCTGTTTTGTCAGATGCATCTGACGAAGCGGGTCTTTGCCCATAAAAGCTTATGCTCCAAAATATGTGTTAGTCTATGAGGTGCTACAGGACTTCTTGTTGTTTTTGAAGATACAGACTAACTTGGCTACCCCTCTGATCCTAGATTAATAGGCACTGCAAATCCTTCTCACCGGGGGACCTACAAGGGAAGCATGGCTAGTCACCGTCAGTGTTCCTTCTAATTTCTTCCATGCATGGGCTGGATAAATTTTGTGATGTGCACCAAGGCATGTGTAGGTATGCACCGCCAAAGAAAAACACACGCTGCTGGCTGTGGGCAGCTGTAAGCGCTCCGCTCATCAACTGGGTGGCATTTGAATTTCTCCTGGGTGGCCACCCCAGAACTTAGCTTACAAGGAGCACTGTTCCGAGTGACCATGACTAGAGAAGATCCATTGGCAAGTGAGTCCAAGGTGAGCTTTTGTGGGTAAGGCCCACTTCATTGGATTAAATAAAAATCATTAGTCTTTCAGGTGCTACGGGACTGCTTGTTTCTGTGAAGCTGCAGGTTAACACGGCAACCCCTCTGAGTCTGAGATGGCCATATGAAACCATTTTCAGTGTGCTTCTACGTGATATGGCCTGGAACTCAGCATATAGGCCCCAGTGCATGGTTTATTCCAAGACTTATCCCCCTGTTCTGGGGCAGGTGATTTGCAAACAGGCATCAATTATTTTTTTTAATTTGTTACTTCACAGGTTGACTTTGTGAATTAATTTTAGCCCATCAATCACTCACAAACCGTTCGCTGTGGGTAGTCGCTATTCATAATTCATTATTTGTGTCACTGGGCTGGTCATTGGCGTCGTGCCGCTGCCCCCTGGTTGAATCGAACCACCTCCAGCTGCTTCTGCTTCAAATGAATTTCTCTGAGTCACAAAATGAATGGAGTTTTTTCACAAAACAGATCTGGTTTCTTATTTAAACAAATCTCGGCTACAGGCCCAAAATTCACAGCAACAAAATGTGGCGGGTCCAAATGTTCATGAAAAACTTGCAAACAAGGCCAAATCTGACCAGGGATTCAAATTTACAGTAATATTTATGGAATACTGTCCTAATCTTTGACCATTATTTTTGTTGTGCACGCACGCGCACGTGCACACACACACACACACACACAGAGTAATACAGTAATACCCACTCTCCAGATCATCACCTTGTCATGGTAAGTGGGTTTGCATGTTCCAATGAACCCAAGAGTGATGCTGTAGGGAGTGTTGTACTCCCAGCAGGGTCACCTGTGGTGGCAAAGTCCGGGGGAGGGTCCAGATGAAGAACAGTCCTAAAAGTCCTCCATGGCAGAAGAGGTGGGGGATAGCAAGGATAATGCTACAACGGCTGTGAAGGCAAATGGGTCCCATGCCATTGGATCTATGTCTTCTATGAGTCAAGAACTGTGTGGCAGCTGCAGTGCAAGAGTCCCCCCAGGTTTAAAGAAGTCGCACACAGGCATCTTCCTCTGTGTACTACTCTGCCAAACTTAAGCCCTATGGCAACTAGCGAATCGCTACGGGAACAGAAATGTGAAATCTGGATGCTTTTAGTCATGGACCAGCATGTAGGCGGTGGATATATGTATCAGCCATTCCGTTTCGAGGACTGAGGTGGTAGAACAGTCCAGCTGCTGCATCCACTCTGCTCACCCCACATGGGAAGGGGGCTAGAAAAGGTGCCCTAAACATAGTCCACCTTGACCCCCTGATTGGTTAACCACATCCAGCGGGTTCACCTCTCTGCAGCTGAAATCAAATAATAAACTTTGGAACATGGAATATTCGGAGTCTAATGAACAACCCAGAGAGTGGGTGACCCAAAACGTGCACAGCAATTATTGCCCACAAGCTGCGATGGTTTGACATTGATATCGTTGCCCTAGCAGAAAAGCATAGACCAGAAGAAAGACAGGCAAGAGAAGAAGGCAGAGGTACACCTTTTTGGGGAAATGGACCCCAAAGGAAGAAAAATGAATTCATAGAATAGGCTTTGCCATCAAGAATGAACTGACAAAGATCCTATCTGTAGTCTCTGTTGGCATCATTGAGCGTCTCATGACTCTCTGCTTGAAGCTTGCCAAAAACCAATAGACAACTGTCCTGAGTGGTTATACACCAACTCTAGATGCCGAAGATGATGTGAAGGAGAAGTTCTACACGCAACTGGACACAGTCTTGAAAGACATTACCAAAGAAGATGAGATTATTCCCTTGGGAGATTTCAGTGCCAGGGTCAGAAGAGACACAGGCCTCTGGCAGACTACCATTGGGAAAGGAGGAGTTGGCAACAGTAACTCCAATGCAATGCTTCTGCTTATGAAATGTGTGGGACACACGCTTGTCATCACAAACACCCTCTTCTACCAGAAAAACAAATTGAAGACCTCATAGCAACATCCTCGATTGAAGAACTGGCAACTCAGAGACTATGTCATTGTTCGTGCTCGGGACTGGCGTGATGTCCTTCTCACGTACAATGACTAGCACTGATGACTGTTGGATTGATCACCACCTTATTCAATCCAAAATAGCAAACAACTCCATTCTCAAAATCTGGGATAGGGAGCATATGGCATGAGATTTCAGAGACACACTGATCATCAGTCTCTTCAAGAAGGGCAACAAGTTGGGCTGTGGAAACTATCGTGGCTTCTCCCTCCTGGCAATGGCAGGGAAAATCTTAGCTTGAATCCTTGCAAACTGGCTCCTTCCATTCTCAGAAGAAATTCTCCCAAAATCCCAGTGTGACCTCCAACCATTCCGAGGAACAGAGAATATGATCCTCACAGCCCAGCAACTGCAAGAAAGCGGGTCTTTGCCCACGAAAGCTGATGCTCCAAAATATCTGTTAGTCTATAAGGTGCCACAAGACTTCTTGTTGTTCTGCAAGAAAAATGTTATGAACAAAACCAAGACTTATATGTGAGTTTCATCAACCAGACCAAAGTGTTCAACTCAGTCAGTCATAGTGCCTTGTGCACCATCCTCTCAAAGATCAGCCACTCCAAAAAATTCATTAGCATCTTGAGGTTGCTTCCCAACAACACGACTGCAACAATGAATCTGAGAACAAGCCCTTTGAGGTCAAAATGGGAGTCAAACTAGGCTGTGTCGTAGCGCCATCAATGTTCTGTATCTTCCTCACCATGAGCCTTCACCTCATTGATGGCAAGTTTTCAGATGATGTGAAGACGGTCTAAAGAATGAACGGGAAGTTTTTCAATCTCAGGAGACTGAAGGCTAAAAGCAAGACCTCCATGACCTCAGTCATGGAGCTCAAATAAGTGGATGACAACATGGTTGTTGCTTTTTCTCCCAGAGTCCTTCAGATCATCTTAAATGCCTTCACCAAAGAATACAAGACTCTCAGCTTCACACTGAATATCAAAAAGACGAAGATGCTCCACCAACTCTCGCCAAAGGGACAATCTCATGTACCTTCTGTTGAAGTAAATGGAGAACTGCTGGAAAATGTGGAGTATTTCCCATGCCTTGGAAGTCATCTTTCCACTAAAATTGACACTGTAATGGAAATCCAACATTGTCTGAGCTGTTCAAGCCCTGCTTTCACCTGCCTGGGACAAATGGTCTTTGAAAACCAGGATAGATATGCGAAGACAAAGCTTCTTGTATCCTGCGCAGTGGTTATACCAGTGCTAGCCTATGCATGTGAAACTTGGACAACATACAAGCATAGTTTGAAAGCACTTGAGCAATGTCATCAACACTACCTCAGGAGAATCCTAAATATCTCTTGGGAGGATAGGCGCACCAACGCTAGCGTCCTGGAAGAGTTGACCATGACCAGCATTGAAGCCATTATCATTCACCAACAACTTCTTTGGTCTGGTCCCATGGTTCAGCTGTCTGATCATCACCTTCCAAAACAGCTTCCGTTTTTGGAGTTGAAGGAAGGGTGAAAGAGCGTTGGGGGCCAGAGGAATTGTTTTAAGGACGTGCTGAAGGCACACATGAAAATGTGCAGCATCAGTGTCAACTCTTGGGAGAACCTTCCCCAGGACTGCCCCAGTGGAGAGCAGTAATCCATGAAGGGGTGGCACAGTTTGAGAGGTCCCACTGCAGTGCAGACAAGGAGAGGTGGAGAAGAAGAAAAGAGCCTCAAACATTACCCTGTGCCCCTTCAACAAACACTAACACCTGCCCCTCTGTCATAAAATTTGTGACTCCAGAATTGGTCTGATTAGCCATCAACAGACTCACTATGGTGACATGAAAACGTCCTACTCATTATTAAATGACTGCAAAGAAGGAGTACAGTAATGCTGTCCTAGAAGGCCCAGCTGAAATCAGGGCATTAGGGCTCTAAGATCCTAATGAGGAAAATAGAAAGGAGCATAAACTTTGGCAAGTCAAATGTAAAACTATAATTAGGTAAATCAAAAGGGCAACTGAAGAGCAACTAGCAAAAGAGGCAAAATTAACAGCTAAAATTTTTGTAGGTACATTTAAAAAAAAAAAAAAGGCTGGCGAAACAAATTGATCAGTTTGCTAAAGGAGCACTCAGGGATGACACGGCCATTGTGGAGAAGCTAAATTAATTTGTTGCTTCAGTTTTCATTGCAGAGAATGTGAAGGAGATTTCCACACCTGTGACAATAAATGACAGACCTGAAGAACTATCTCAGACTGAGGTGTTAGCTGAAGAGGTTTTGGAACCAAATGTTACACAGTAGTAAGCCTCCAGTATCAGATAGTATTCACTAGCGAGTTCTCAAGAAACTCAACTATTGAACTATGGAACAACTTACTGTGATTTGTAATCTGTCACTTAAACCAGCCTCTGTATCAGATGAGGCTAGCAAATGTGATACCACATCAGAAAGGTTCTAGAGACGATCCTGGCAATTGCAGTCCAAGAAGCCTATTATTAGTGCCTGGCAAATTGTTTGAAACTATAGCAAAAATAAGAATGAACAGATGCATCGGTGATTACAAGTACAATTCAGTGAATACAGTGTACTTGGACTCGAAGAAAGTCTTTGACAACATCCTTACCAAAGACTATTAAGCAAAGTAGGGAATCATAAGATGGAAGGTCTTCTCATGGTCAATGACTAGAGACAGAAAACAAAGATAGGAATAAATAATTAGTTTTCAGAATAGGTAGAGGTGAATAGTGGTGTCCCCCAGGGTTCTGTACTGGGACAAGTGCTGTTAAACACATGCATAAATGCTCTCAGAAAATGAGGTGAAAAGGTGACAAAATTTTCAGATGATACAAAACTAAATTAAAAAAGACTGCAAAGAGTTACAAAGGGATCTTGCAAAACTCGGTGACTCAACGATAAAATGGCAGCTGAAATTCTGCGCTAATAAATGCAAAGCAATGTACATTGGAGAACATATTCCAAACTATACACATGAAAGGATGGAGTTTAAATTACCTGTTACCACTAGAACTATTACCACTAGGACAGTTTCCTCTATCCAGAAACAGATCCTGGAGACACTGTGGATAATTCTCTGAAAACATCCACTCAGTGTGCAGCAGCAGGCCAAACAAAATCTAACAGAATGTTGGGAGTCATTAAGAAAGAGATAGATAATTATTATCACTGCCTACCCTGGCTAAGAGCCCATGCTCATGAATTTAAGAGATACTGCACATCCCAGAGGGTTTACAGTCTGAATGACAAATAAAGCAGTGTGATCATAGAATACTTGAACTGGAAGGGACCTCGAGAGGGCATTAAGTCCAGTTTGCCACACTCATGGCAGGGCCAAGCACCATCGAGGTCATCCCTAACAGATGTTTATCTAACCTGCTCTTAAATGTCTCCAGTGATGGAGGTTCCACAACCTCCTTAAGCAATTTATTCCAGTGTTTAACCACCCTGACAGGTGGGAAGTTTTTCCTAACGTCCAACCTAAACCTTCTTTACTGCAATTGAAGCCCATTGTCTTGTCCAAACATCAGAGTTTAAGAAGAATATTTTTTCTCCCTCCTCCTTGTAACAACCATTTAGGTACTTGAAAGCTGTTATCACCCTCACTCTCAGTCTTCTCTTTTCCAAACTAAACAAACCTAATTCTTTCAATCGTCCCTCACAAGTCATGTTTTCTGGACCTTTAATCATTTTTGTTGCTCTTCTCTGGACCTTCTCCAGTTTCTCCACATCTTTCTTGAAATGTAGTGCTCAGGACTGGATACGATACTCCAGCGGAGGCCTAATCAAGTGCAGAAGAACTCCTCCTCATGTCTTGATTATGTAACCCTTCTGCCACAAGGAGTCAGCAGCAACCAGGGCTGGGTTCAACATCGAGGGGTTCCTTTTCATCCATCTCACGCAGAACCGGCTTGAGACCCCACCCAGTAGCCTGGGAAATTCACATTCCCTGGGCGCCTCGGAGAGACAATGCTTCCCCACTCACAAGCACGGAGTCTGAGTGTAGAAAAGAAATTTTTAATGAAAGATGCAGAAAAGTCATACTGCATAAGCTTGGGAAAATACCACACCCAGAGTTCATAACCAACCCTCAAGTAACTGTCCCAGCTCAAATGGATTGAGCAGTGTCCTTTACTTCTCAGGCTCACCTGTCCAATACTGTAAACAGCCAATCCACACACCTAAACTTTCTCTGTACCCCCCACTCAAATGCCCACTTACAACTCTATCCAGTCTGTGCAGGCCCTGACACATCACCCTGATGCATTCCTTCATTGCACCTGAGGCAATGCCACCTTCGTGCTGGTCCGGTGTTCCATTTGCCCCTGCCAGCTACCCCACAGACCATCTGCCAGTCTCTCTTGCCAGCTGTGCACTGCTGTCTTGTGGGTTTTGCTGTAGGCAAAACTCTGTGATTCCAGCTCTCCATTGCTTCAGCTACCAGTGAGCTCAGCTCTCAGTGATTTCAGCTCATAGTGGCATTCAGCTCTGGGCCTAGCCACGGCATCTCAGTATCCACCAGGATGGATTCTCGCGGAATAACTATAGACCCATCTTTAAATCTACCTCTAAATGGGGGGTGGCAGGGACAACTAGTCAAACCAGTCTTACAGCTGTATAGCCAAAAGGCTTCCAGACAGCTGGCTCAACAACTATCCCTCCCTCTCCTTTCACCTCACAATGCCTAGATGGAGGGAGCCCTCTGCAATCCATATCTTACACAGTGGTGACGACTGCCCTGTACCCCCACAACAACCTCAAGCATTGGTGAGCCTCCACAATTCATACACTGGGTGATAGCATAAATTGTGACTTTACAACAACATGTTGTTTACAATAGACACTGCTTCACCTGTTCCCATCAGGCTTTGTTTACAAGGCATCACATATGCACTTCTTTGTATTTTCATGCATTTGATCTCAGAAGGACACATTCCCCAAATCCTTCAGCACTATTGAGCTCTTGCTGGCACATTCCTTATACTTATGACACGCCTGCTTATGCATACCAGAATGATTTCGATTTTTTGCAACAGTGTCCAGCTGTTGACTCATATTTAGTTTGTGGTCCACTATGGCCCCTGAATCCATTTCGGCAGTATTCCTTTCTAGAGACTCACCTCCCATTTTATATGTGTGAAACTGATTGTTCTCTCCTAAGTGGAGCACTTTGCGTTTGTCATTATTGTATTTCATCCTATTTACCTCAGACCATTTCTCCAGTTTGTCCTGATCATTTTGAATTCTGACTCTTTCCCCCAAAGCACTTGCACCCTCCCTCAGCTTGGTATCATCTGCAGACTTAATAAGTGTCCTCTCTAAGCCGTTATCTAAGTCGCCGATGAAGATATTGAGCAGAACTGGTCCTAGAAGTGACTTCTGCAGAACTCTATACTCGTCATGCCCTTGCAGCATGACTGTGAACCATTGATAACTCCTCTCTGAGGACTGTTATGCACCCGTGTTATAGTAGTCCCATCTACATTGTATTTCCCTAGTTTATTGATAAGAAGGTAATGTGAGACTGTACCCAATGCTTTACTATGGTCCTACTGAGCAGACAACAAGTTAAGGCAAAGAGAAACTCTCCCACAGTCTCAGAGGGAGTGTGTGGCTGGCGCATCACACAACGTAGTCTAAGCGGTTCTGAGGGTTGCGGGAGGTGGCTCTGGATGGGGCTGAGGGCTGAGGTGGCCAGAGACCTGGGCCCCTTTGACATGCCCAGCCCAGTGGCAACTGGCTCCCCTGACCCTTGTCGTTGGTGGGCCTGCCCCTGAGTGGGGGAGTTATACTGACAGAGGTCTGTAGCCTATATCAGGCCTTAGCACTGGGCACAACTAGAGCCAGCCAACATTCCATGATGACAGCTGTGCAGTGGGGATCATATGCAGTGCAAGAGGGAACTCAATCATGGTCTAGACCGGGGGTGGCCAAACAATTAGAGATGAAGAGCCACAGAGAGCGTGCAAAGAGCCACGTATTATATATTTATTTTGATTGATCGATCGATTGATCAAGAATTAATACATGGCTCGATGCCCTCCCCCTCCCCTAGTGCCAGGCATCCCCAGCCCTCCCCTGCCCAACTTGATGCCAGTGACTCACCAGAGCCGCTACCACTGCCTCAGAGCTGCCACCACTGCTGCCATGCACATCTCCCACCAAGCGGTGGGGCACGTGTACAGAGCGGCGCACAGCACTCCCGGCACACAGCTCTGAGAAGGAGCCTCATTCAATGGTTCAAAATGCCACGTGTGGCTCAAGAGTTGTGGGTTGGCCACCGCTGTCCTAGGCATACCCGTGTGAGGAGGAGATGCCTCAGGAGGTTCTTTAATGCAGCAAGAAAAGATGTAACAAGCTGGAATGGTTGGTAGCCAAAGCTAGACAAATTCAGACAAGAAACAGGGAGCAATATTATAGCAATAAAGGCAGTGAACTCTTGGAACAACTTACCCAAAGCCAGGTGGGTTTTCTACCAGTTGAAGCCATTAAGTCAAGACTGACCATCTGGCTAAGAGATCTACTCTAGCTACCACCGAAGAGGTGGGCTTGATGCATGACTGACAGGGTGAGGGTCTTTGACATCTGTTTCGTAGGCAGTCAGACCAGCTGACCTTAATGGTAGCTTCTAGATTTAATACCTGTGAATTTCTATCTTACTGCCCTGCACAGAGACAGCATCTGTTCTTCAAGAATGCAAGGTGTCTCCCCTCAGATCTGTAATCCCCCTCTGCGGCAGTGGTATAATTGCAAACCCAGCCACGACTGTAATTGCATCTGGAGGTGAATGGAAAAGAATGTGTGCATGAGGCTGGTGTGAAGCTCTTTAATTGCCCTCTCTTGGCACAGCACACGCAGTTTGTGGTTGTTTCTGAAATGTTTTTGGCTGTTTATAGGTGGTTTTCAGGTTGCACAGTCATTTGAACAGTGACCTTCTGGCCTCACATGTGTCAAAAGGCTTTACGGGGCCAGTGAAGTGCGACTTGGTACTGCAGAGGGCTGTGGTGAAATTTGGGGTAAGGTACAAAGCCTGAAAAACAAAGCTGTAACAACAATGGCCATCTGCTCCAGACCCCTCGGACTGGCAGGGAAGGAATGCATTCCTGGAGCAGCTCTCGGAGATTTACAAACCAGAGAGAGACGCGAGCTACCAGATCTCAGCTGAGTAACAACTGGAGCAAAACAGGCACCCCCAGGGAGTGTTTGAGGTTACTGAGAGGACAGCTTGATCCAGTAAGTAGCAGCCATCACTGGGAGGAGAACTGAGATGTGACAAGGAGAACCAGCAGCTTCAACAATTTGGTGGAACAAGACAACCCTCTGTAAGAACAGCCATACTGGGGCAGACCAAAGGTCCATCACTATCCTGTCTTCTGACAGTGCCCAATGCCAGGTGCCCTAGAGGGAATGAACAGAACAGGCAATCCTCAAGTGATCCATCTCTGTCAGCCCTTCCCAGCTTCTCACAAACAGAGGCTAGGGACACCACGCTCCTCTGCTATCAAAGCTCTGCCCCCTCAATGCCCCATCTCTGGCCTAGCCCCCATAGATTGACCCAGGTACTATTTTAGATGAAGGCAGATGACCCAGGCTGGCAGCTGAGCAAAGGCCCAGCTTGAATCTGATCACCAGCAGAACAAGAGCTTCCTGCGTAGATTCAGTCAGCGATGCTAAGGCCAGACGGGACCTTTGGGATCTGACCTCCCATACACACCAGCCGGAGGACCTGCCCTAGCATGATCCCCCTTTTCCTACAAACAGAGGTTGTGCCTGCATGTTTATCCACTGTCAGAGCCTAGACGTGTCCGTCCCAGTCAGGGAACCAGCTCCTCAGCCCAGGCTTCTTCACTCTCCTTCACAGCCAGGAGTCAGCCATCAGCTGCAGAGTGTGCAGCTCTAGCACTGACTTCTGGGATACTGTGGACTCTCCCTGTGCCTGTCAGAGGATGCCCTAGAATGCATGAGCCAGCTCCCAAAGGCGCTAGAGACTGGGTTGATTACAGCTTCTCTTTGTCTGCTGCCCACCGGGCAGCTGCATTCGTGGTGTGCTGCTCCAGATGATGTGGTCATGGTTGGAGATGGTGGCTTCACATCCTGCCAGTGAGCGAGGTGAATATTAGTAGCTTCCCACTTGCACTTGTGGAGTCTCCCTGAGCTTGAGCCCCATTGTGTTAATTGCTGGACATATATAGAGTGAGAGCTGATCTCTGCCAAGGAGCTTACAGACCAGACAGGACAGGAAGCGGAAGGGTGGGTAGGGAGTTGCCTGGATCACACAGTGACAGTATCCAGCCCTGGGGTGAAATCGGTGTGGTTCGCTGGGGCTTTCCTGATTCCCAATCCATTGACCTAAGCACCCTGGACCATGAAGCCTTGCTGCACATCCCTACAGCTCATCCCATCTCATGGCGTGGGAGAGATGGCTTGGTGGGTTGAGCCTAGACCTGCAATGTCCAGGGTTAGGAGCTCAATCCTTGAGAAGGCTGTTTGGGCAATGTGGAGCAATTATATATACATATTTTTTTTTAAAAAGAGGGGGGTGCTTGGGCCTGCCAGTAGAGCTGGGGACTGGATTCAATGACATCCCAAGGTCCCTTCCAGCCCTGTGAGAGGGGAGGTTATGGGGGCGTGTCTACTGCAATCAAGCCTATGGGCGATGCACATCAGCAAGGTGATTGTCCTTGGCAGCCCTGAGGATTAAAAATATCATGAGACAGGCACCCAAAAAGCAGCAGTCTGCCTTCAAAACCTTTTACTTAAAGAAAATACGTTCTGGGTTCTTGTTCTTTGTTTTCTAATGTTGAGCCTTCAGGCTGCTTGCTGGCCCTGTTTGCAAGTTGTTCCCTGCAACCACAAGAGCTAGAAACTTAGGTCTCATTGCCACACTATGGACATGTCTACACTACAGAGTTATTCTGGAATATTTGACTCCAGAGTTATTATTCCAAAACAAGTTATTCTGGAATAACACATCCACACTACAGAGAAGCCCCAAAATAAGCAAAACTTTTCCTAAATAGTGTGTCCACACACAACAGAGACTATTTTGGATTAGGGCCCCTGGAAGCAGCCCTTCTGGGGGCTCTAATCTGAAATATTATGTTCACTCAGCAGCTTTATTTAGGAGTAAACTATTCCAGAATAGTTTATTTTGAAATAGCCCCTAATGCCTGTCTACACAGCCCCTGTTCCAAAATATCTATTTCGTTATTCTGAAATAACTTTGCTGTGTAGACTCACCCAATTAGGGTGGTATAACTATGTCACTCAGGGGTGTAAAAAATCTCCATGCTCCGCTGGGAGATAAAACTTGAACCAACTTCATCTCTAGTGTAGCCAGTGCTAAGGTGATGGGAGAATTCTGCCATCTCTCAAGGAGGTGGAGCCTAACTCCACGGTGAGAGTCCCTTGTGTCTTCATTAGGAGGCTACAGCTGCACCGCTGCAGCATTAAGGGTAACCAAACCCTTAGTCTGTTTTTTAAAACAAGAGCCAAACGTCTCACCTTGTCACCTGACTCCTGGAGCTGAAGCTTTAAGGAAAACCCCAAATATCACAAGACTCTTGACAAAAGCATGAGAGTTGGCAACCGTCGGGCCCTCATTTGAAATGACGTTACTCGGGGATAAACGAACATCCAGATTGTCTTTAGGAAGAGAAAAGGAGCTGGCCTGTGTCTTCCTTTTGCCTGCTGAGTCCAAGCATGGCTTCCATCCGGTTTGGTCCACCACACAACTGGCCCCCAGAGAAGCTCATGTTGAGACTGCAAATGCGGCATAGTGTGGTGTCTTCATTCATGTCTTTGATGGGTATTCCTTTGTGGAGTGGACATAGGTTCCCTTACAGTGTTGGGGGCAGGGGCAGGGTGTTGTCGAAGCAGAACTGTGACTTCAATGACTTTAGGAGACTGCTGAAGAAAGTAAACAAGTTTTACTTCCCAGCAACGTTGCAAAGCAAGAGAAGTCACACACAGCCAGATAGGCCTAACAGTGGGCTCTGCCAGGCTGTGCAGTGAGTTCTGCCAGCCAACAGCATGCATCAGTGCTTATGTAGTTCCCGCTCAAGAGATAGAAAACAACCAATCAGCTGGCTCCACGCTTGTGCCCTGCACAGGAACACGCACTTGATAGGGCAAGCCAACGGGCTACCATTTATGGAGTAGTTCTCCACCTTAACACTGATAAACCACACGCTTTGACCTTAACACAAAATGGCAGTGACATAAAATGGTGGTCTCTGCTTCCACAGTGTGTATCCACAGGCTGCGGACAGGGGAACAAAGGGAGCAATTGCCCCTGGGCCCAGCATTTCACCATGACTGGAGCTCTGGGCCCCTTTGAAACGCCGTAGAGCTCTGTGTGCTGCTCCGCAGGCGGCTCAGCGGCTGCATGGGGCCGGGGGGCCAGGGCTGACTGCCCCAAGCTCCGCCCCTTCTCCCTGTGGCCTCGCCCTACTTTACCACCTGGCGCCTCTCACCATGCAGTCCCTGTTGACAGCCTCCACCACAGAGCCCAGGGCAGTGTCCCCTGTCAGCTGAGCACTCGGGCGGCTGCCCAGGAGAGATTCCGGTGCTGCCCCACTGATGATCCGAGCACCCATAGCCAGTAGCGTGTCTTCCTGTTGGCGGTGCACATCGGCACAGGCCTTGGCGCACATAACAAAATTTATCCCACTCATAGAGGGAAGAAATTAGCGTGACCACTGGCCTCGGGTGTGGTGTCTTTCAGGGCCAGAGCTGCGCTCCCCGAGGTGCATCTGGGTTTTCTGCCGGTCTCTCTGAGCCACACCCACCAGAACATGTCACTCTCTCTCTCTCTAAAAGACACCGTACTCCACGACCACTGGGAATCACAGAGGTCCCCTGAAGTTAGGCTGTACCTCAGCAGCTGGGACTAATGGTGCACCAGGCATGGTGGCTTGCCCTGAGGACGCTGTTGGCCTGGTAGCTTGAGGAATTCTTGGCCCCTACTTATGCACCCCCCCCTCATATCCAGATGCCAGCAGCCGGGCGAGGGGTCCTGTGCTCTTATCTGATTATAACGTGACAATAAAAGTACCCTTGATACCTATATGTGATGCACGGGGAGTCCACAGGGGGCCATATGCACCTCCAGCGTTGTCCTCCCCTGCATGCACCGGCAGAGCCACACCGCTTTTGACCCTTGCAGGGCTGTCCCACCCTTCCCCCAGAGTGGGACCTGGGCAGAGAAGGGGCAAAGCAGGCGTTGCGGCGGGCGGTGAGCAGGAGCAGAGGAGGGCATGGGCAGAGCAGGGGCAGGGAGCAAGAGGAGCTAGGACACATGTCCAGTGCCCCTTCCACCCCTGAATCCCCGCTCTGGTTGCCTTTGTTGGTACCACTGTGTTACAGCTGCAACAAATCTTGTGCCAAGTAGGGCTCATGGCCAGAAAGGGTTAAACAGTCCCAGGCCAAATGACCTAGTGCCAAGCTGGAGAGGCTGGGAGAAAAGTATGTGGGTGGTCGTTAGGGGTGCTGGGAGCTCATTAGGCTAGAACTTCGAAATGCAAACCTGTAGGCTTGGAAATTAGCAGTTATGTGAGTTGTATGGGTTTGCTTATATCTTGTAAAGGCTACATGTAAATAAGAGGCGACTAGTGGCGGGGGGATTCCAGGGATGAAATGGGCCATCTGCCCCTGCCACTCCCCCTCCCAGCCTATACCTCTCCCCCACCACAGGACCCCTCCCGCTCTGCTATCAGGTCAGACCACTCTGGTGGAGAGCTGGGCCTGCCCCCACACTCCCCGAAAGTGGCGCAGAACTGACGGTGAGTACGAGGGGGGGCCCAATGCTGTGGGGTGCGCCTGACCCCCATCTGCCCCAGGCGTTGCTTATGTAAACAGGCCGTCCCTGTCCGAGATGGAAAGAACATTTTGATGAATCTTGGGTAAGATCTGGTCACTTCCAGGATATCTTTTTAAAGACTGTGATAAGCAGCACAGTGGATAAATCACCTTTGGTTACTCACCTGGACTGTGTCTACACACGCTGCTTCTTCCAGAAGCAGCATGCTAATGAGCTATCTGGAAGATGCTAATGAGGAGCTGATGCAAATATCCGCATGTGGTTCATGCAGACGTGCAGCCCACAGGGATGTTCCAGAAGGAAACCCTCCTTCTGGCAGCCCCTTCTTCCTCACAGTTTTGGGGAACAGAAGGCTACATCAAAAGCCTGATATTTACCTAGGACTGTATAAAAGGCCCTTGTGTCCTCATCCTATTGATCTTAGACTCAGCATGTTCCAGGGCAGTAGCTGAGTGTTATGAGTGTTGGCCTTGTTAAATCCAGGGCGTTAAATTCAGTCCTTAAGGGTCTGGGGCAGATTAGATACACAAAAAAACGCCCCCAAACCTGACAGGTATGATGATAAGTCCTGATGTGAGGGCAGGCGATTAGAGTCAATGACCTCTACACTAATCCCTTCCATTTCTAGGATAGGATTAGATATGCTATAGCTCCCCTGCAAGGGAAGCCTAAAACATAAGGGTTGAGGTCCCAGGCCTAACCTGGCACACCATTGAATAGTAACAGAGAGGTAGCCAAGTTAGTCTGTATTCTAACAAACCAACCGTCTTGTAGCTCCTCACCTAATAAATCATTTTGTCAGTCTTTAAAGTGCCACAGGACTGCTGTTTGGTTTTGCTGGCACACCGTAAATATGTCAGATTTTGAACTACAACCCTGGACTGAATTCTTAAAGAACTTTGCAATTACAAGATCGCCTTCTCTGTTTTGTAGCTGTGCCTCAGGAAGTGAGCTCACGTCTGTACGTACATTGATCTTTTAACCAGTACTTTCTCTTTTCTTTTTTAACAAATCATAGGTTAGTTAATAAGATCTGGCTGTAAGAGTGTGTTTGGGACAAGGTCTGGAGTATTCACTGACCTGTGTCCAGTCCTTTGGGATTCCTAGAGCTTTGTTTGATTTTGATGTCCAGGTAAAAGTCCGGGGCCTGGTACTCAGTGAACGGCCGTTGTTTGAACTTCTGATTAACCAATAAGGTAATACAGAAGCAGCTTTGTGCTGGCTTAGTAAATATAAATATTGGATTAAGCACCAGCTTTGGGGTCTGGCTGTCCCATTTTTTCCAGGGCAGCCTAATTGAGTGACCTCAGCTGGCTCTCCCGGGATCCAGTTGGCAGGCGGTATGCCCTTGGGTCTGCTGAGCCAGCAGCGCCTCCAACTGGTGCCATGTCACAGCAAGTGGCATTGCTGGCGCCCCAAACCCTGCAGTCATGTAGGTGTTTTCCAGAGCTCACTGAAAGCAGCAGAACTCTCCCATCCGTGGAAGGGGATGAACCGGAAGCCCTAGAAGATGAGAGCCTTTATTCATTGGCACAAACATCAGCTCCCCGCTCCAAGCTGTACCTCAACCTTGTCCTCTTCCCACACAGCTCCTCCTTCACGGGTTCTGCCTTACTCCATTGACCTGTCGGCGTTTCTGTCCACGCTGCAAAAGCAGGTGCTCAATAATCATTTTCAGGGGAAACTTTGAAAAGTTGCATTTGTTTCAAATTTTTCTATTCAAAGTGTTTTGAGAAAAAATGCCCAAACATAAACAAATACATTTCCCTCTCCCCCAGCCCCATTTCTCTCCATTTTTTAATTCCCATTCCCAATTTTTCCAACTTTGCTGTGGGTCATGGAGAAGAAGGGCTGGGAGGAAACCAGAAAGAGAAATGGGGATGGAGACCCTAAAACTGAAACATCTCCAGTTTTGGGGGAGGGATTGGGCGGGTGTTTAGAAATCCTCCCTCCAAAACTGAAAGAAGCTGTTTCCCAAGAAAAAGGGCCATTTTCCCATTAGAACCTGTTTTTGGTAAAAAATTTTTCAAACCGTTCAGACTGTGGGTTGCAACACCCATTTTTTGCCCGTTGAATGTGTCCACAAGGGTGTGATCCAGAACACACCACCTTCATGGTGTCTCACTATCAGAGTGAAGGTCTGCCAGAGCTTCTCCACAGGAGCAGACTACCAAACTGATTTTACGGTGGAGTTCAATAAAGGCGTGGCTGGGATGCTACAGGGGGTGGCTTGTGAGAGCAGAGGCTGGATCTGATGACCCAAGAAGTCTCTCTCAGTCACACATCCAGGGGAATCATTTCATTGACATCAGTGGGCTTTGGATCAAGGCCTCAGAATCTGCACTGAATGAATTCCCATTGAGTACATTCTGACCCACACCACAGATCAGCTGCAGGTTTTGAACCCAGGACCTTCATCATTCAACAACTTCTCTGGGCCACTTCAGCTGAAGGACTAACTTTGTTGAGCAGGGCTAGTCATAGGCTGTCACCGTCTCTTTGGCCAAGCCACTGGAAGGCAGAATGACACACGGATTTTACAAGTCTATCACACACACTCTTTGGCTTGGGGTACACTAGGCAAGTAAGTCAATTGCAGATATGCAATTCCAGCTGTGGCAATTAGGGAGCTAGAATCAACTTATTTGCAGTTGACTTACCTGGCCGTCCTCACTAAGGAAGGTCGATGGGAGAGTTTCTGTCATCGACCTCCCTTACTCCTTGTGATAGTGAGGAGTTCAGGGGTTGGCTGCCAACCCCGATAGGTCGATTTCACACGTCTCCACCGGGCATGTGAAATCAAACACCAGAAGATCAACCCTGAGTGGGCTGACCCTCTGGTTAATGTAGAAGTGGCTTTTGTCTCTCTAACTTGCTGCCTGTTAAAGCTGGTCCAGCACTTGCACAGTTTGCACCTCTAACTGGTACAGTTCAGGCCTGTGTAGAAAAATTGTTTGTAGCAAGTGCCACAACCTTTCAAGTCCTATGTCCCAGATGGTATAAAGGAGACTGGAAAGGCTCATCAAGTTCCATTTAACCCACACTCCTTCTTTGATGTTTTCTAGTGCTCTGCCTTTGACAAACAATGAAGTTCCCATCTCTTTCCCTGGAAGACTCTTCTGAGATCTAAGTGAAATTGCTGCCAGGATGTTCAGTGCTTTTCCCTCTGAATGCAAAACATCTCATCCTCTGCTTCCAGGGCCGGCTTCTGTCTCTTGGGACCTCTATGTATATCTTCATGGGAAATGCCTCATTGTAAACCCAGCCCCCCAGGGTATGGCTACACAGCAAAGTTATTCTGGACTTTCTTATTCTGGAGTTATTATTCCAAAATAAATTAGTCCAGAATAATGCATCTACACGACATGAAAGCCCTGGAATAAGCAAAACTTATTCTGAAATAGTGTGTCTACACACAATAGCACCTATTTTGAATTAGAGCCCTAGTCTGAAATAATATGTATACGCAGCAGAATTATTTTGGAATAAGCTATTTTGGAATAGCTTATTTTGAAATAGCCCCTATTCCAAAAGATCTGTCTTGAAATAGGTGGTATTCCTCCTAGAATAAGGTTTATTAAATTTGAAAGAAGTCGATTGTTATTTCAAAACTATGTTGAAATTGTGGTTGTGCTGTGTAGATGCTAGCAAAGTTATTTCAGAATAACCACTATTATTCCAAAATGACTTTGATGTATAGACACACCCAAAGAATGCCTGGCAAACAAGTGAGCTGGTAGCATACCCAGGCACTGAAAGGGACGTGTATAATACTGATTAACACACAGAGGGAGGAAATGGGTGGTATCCCAAAACTACAAGAGCTCTGTGATAGTCACCACCCACTGGGAAACAGGAGAGGATTCTCTGTGGGTGTGTAGGCAGCTGAGTTACTTGGGGCCACTGTGATACGTCCAGATGACTTCTTCATTTGTGGTGGATCACTCACCCTCACTGGGATTCAGTGAGCAGCGACAGAGCCATTTCCCTACCACAAAAGTGGGACACGTGCCTGTCAGTAAGAAACATTGGTGGCATCTGTTGCTTGGCTTCTCAGCAGAGATAGTATTCCACTGACAGCAGAGTTGCTACAGCCATGGAGGGTCTGGCCCTATGTGTTCAAAGACCTGGGCTGTCACGAGCAGATTCTTACGCTGCCCCCCTAGGGTCGAGCATGAGTATTACTCACCTTTTTTTCACAATGGGGAAACCGAGGCAGAGAGAGCAACTTAGCCAAGGCTGCAGAGCATGTCAGTGGGAGAGGCACGGTGAGAATGTGACCTGTCTGTAATACTCCTCTGGCCAATGCAGGGTCACTCAGCTCTGCCAGCCTTGTGCACTCACCACTGTGCCAGACATCTGCTCAGGGCCTCTTCCCCTGCAGTCTCCCTTCTCGAAGCCAAGCATGGTCCCATCCCATGTACTTATCACTCCCCATCACCACCTCCAGGGCTCCTGTACAGACATTATCTGCTGAGCCAGGCTCCAGCAGAGAGGCAGCAGTGAGGAGGCCATTTTGGTGGAGGGCCATAAAGAGCAACCAGGACTGGGGTGAGGCTCAAGGAGGTGAATGGTACAGCCAGGAATAGAGCCCTAGTCTATTGCTGGCCATTCACCTACCTCGAACCCCAGGCCAGCCCTGGGTCCTGAGTCATCAGCAAAGGCCAGGAACGATTGCCCAGACCGAACAAAACAAAAGCACAGCAGGTGTTCGGCATGGAGCACTCAGCTGCCACCTGGGCCTGCCTGATTCCAGCCCAAACAAACTCCTGGCCAGCTGCAGAGCCGGGCCAAGCATCTGATGATGAGTCAGAGGTGGGGGAGAGCAATGAGCCAGCTGTGGAGGTGGATGAGTGCCCAAGGCCAACCGCCTCTGTGCAGCAGCCGGGGTTGCCAGCTCACCCCCTCCCCTCCAACTCAGCTCTCTGCTGGCGAACACAGAGCCGGACACCTGCGTGCCAGCTATGCGCAGCTGGAAGGCGCCTGCTCCTGAGCCATCTGCAGGACTGGCCGCGTGCCAGCGGACTGACTGGGGATGGGCTCCATCAATGTGTTAAGCACTGCTGGGCCAGGGGGAGGACAGTGCAACAGGCAAGGTTTGCTCAGCCCCGTGGCCCAGCAGTTCCTCGCAAGGGCTCAGCTGCCCAGACCTCCACTGCAGAGCAGACTGGGTGGGGTTGTAACCCATACACCTAGGTGTGGTTCACTGTCCCATATAATGGCACTGAGACTACACACACAGAGAAAGGAGTCTCCTCTAGTCTTCAGCTTTAGATGAGAGCCAGGGGTTTCCTGCACTAAGCTCCAGAGGACCCAGATTCCTGCTTGCCCGTGGGCAATTACACAGTGCCTAGGACACCCCATGTAGAACTAGGGCTCCTTTAACTTGCTGTCAAGCACCAGCCCCTGGAGATAATCTCTTGCATCACAGCCCACATTCAACAGGGGCTGAGAAGTCGCCCCCTGCCTGTTAATCACAGCTCTTTCCTGCATACACCCCCACCCCCACCCCCCTACAAATCCTTACACGCCCTCCTACTCAGTAAACCTGCCCCTGGAGCTCCCTTCTTCTCTCACTTGCATGGATTTAATATGAGGGAGGTCATTAGCACAACGCATACATAGGTAAGCCACCAGAAAAACCCCTTTATCCACCTAGAGTACTTCAGCTCCCGATCCTGGACAATCTGGGTATCTCTGAATGTGCAACACATTTAACTCCCCCTGACACCGGCATGTTATAGCGGGGAAACCGAGGCACAGACAAACTAGGGCCCAGCTTCTTCACTGGAAGTCAGGCTCCTGAGTACCTCTGAGGATGGGGACCTAAATGATTTGCCCAGAAGCAGGCAGGGTGCTGGCAGCAGATCAGGGACTTAGCCTGGGTCTCTAGCTTCAGGACTGTCCCTCCTTCCTTCCTCCATTGTAGGGGTTGGCAGGTCAGAATCACAAATGGTGACTGAGTTTTCCCTCCTGGCGATCCTGCAGTGCCAGTCCTTAGGCAGGAGCTGGGGCAGCACATCCAGCCTGGACAGATGGTTCGTGAAGTTCCAGTGAGTTACTGAGCCCAGTGCAGACCTCATACAGGGGTGGCTAGGGGCGGAATCTGAAGACGATGCATTTGCACAGGCATCGCTGGAGGCAGAATTTAACCTGGAGAACATTTTTCCTCTTCACGTGGGGAAAAACCCAGCTGGATCCTCAGCCCCCAGCATGTGTGAGCACCACACAGGAAGGTGATATGCTGGAGAATTGAGCCTCTGTGGTTTTGCACTGCCTGATCACCCTGGCTCCATGCTGTGGTGTTTCAACCTTGCATTCCCATTGCAGTTTGCATTTAATGGCAAGGAGGGGAGGCTGATACTTGCCAAAATGGGACAGACTCTGAGCAGGACGCGCAGATCCTCCTCACATGATCAGCCCTCCTCCTTCTAGGGGATGCTGATCACACACACGTCATAAAGCTGGAAGGGACCTCAAGAGGTCATTGAGTCCAGTCCCCTGCGCTCACAGCCGGACTTATCACCATCCAGCAGGATTTTTTTTTTTAAATCTATCCTGCCCCATACTCTTAAAAGAGCCCTTCAAGGAGTGAGCTCACAACCCTGGGTTTAGAAGGCCACTGCTCTAACCACTCTGTGAAATAATCAGCAATGCTAACATTTATATGTGTAACCCCAGAGGCACTGAGACCCCGTACTAGAGTTGTGAAGTTTTTGCTCTACAGCCTTGGCTCAGTGCCACCCGTCCTTTAGCTCATGTGACAGAGCACAGGGCTCTAGCTCCTATGGTGACAGATTCAATCCCTTCTGCCTATGACTTGGGTCTGTTGGTATTGCATATGGTCATCAGCGGGTCATCATCAGTGGGTGTCTGCAAATTCAGGTGAGCATCTTTGCATCCATTACTCCCACATCGTGTTCGGGGTGTTTGCCGCTGCAACAGCCAGAACCAGGCTTTTTTGTATTCAGTGAAAGCTGGGGCTCTGGAGAACCAGGCAATCCCCTCAAAAACAGTGTCAGCCACCGCCTCAACCTAATGTTATCCTTGTCCTTCGCCCGCTGGAGTCCACCCCACTGAATCTGGCAGATCTGTTCAACAAATTGAGCTTCAACTTCTCTGCAGCGTCAGTGATTCCCCAGCCTCCGACATGCCTCATTTCCCTCATGAAAATGTCCTTCTCTCCGGTGCTCATTTTCATAAAATGGCGCCAGCTGATAGATAGTTGCTATGGCTTAGTTTATATGCTCAGTTTTTTCTTGGGACTGGTACTGATCAGAGGGGAAACCAAACAAACTTGCCTTTATTCCATTAAATGCAAAGGCGCCTATTTATCCCGAGATCAGAGCAGCACTTCTGCTGCCACAACTGTTCAGACGTTGCCAATTTCTCGCAGAGGGTGACTCATATTAATTCCACAGTTAACCAGCACCACTGGGTGCTGGTGATACACCATATTTGGCCTGAATTGTTATGGTGGCTTTTCTGATCCTTCCAAGAGACAGGGCAGAAGAAGCTCTCATATTTCTAAAGGAAAATGTTAGTTTTCTTTACACTGCTAAAATCAGGTTAAAAGAAAGATGCAGGGAATGAAAGAACAACGAGAAGTCCTGTGGCACCTTCTAGACTAACAGATTTTTTGAGGCATAAGCTTTCGTGGGCAAAGATCTCCTTCGTCCGATGCAGGTCTTTGCCCATGACAGCTTGTGGTCCAAAACATCTTTTAGTCTATAAGGTGCCACAGGACTTCTCGTTTTTGTGGATATAGACTAACAGAGCTACCCCTCTGCTACTTGTCACCGGGGAATGAAAGCATATGGAGAGAAAGAGAGAGAGTTGTAATTCACTGGAGCCAAATCGGAGGGGGTGGTGCTTATTCAGGCACCGCCCACAACCCTGCCTCTCGTGTGCGGCCTGGGTCCCTTCCTGTCTTCCCAGCTCTGCAGACAATACTCAACATCTCAGGCTGTACCAGTCAAGGGCATGTCCTGAATTCCAACCTCCCCCTCTTTCCAAGACTGGAGCTGGTGTCATAGTTATATGGCCAGGGCCCAGCAGTAAAGTTCCTTGCCCTGCCCAGCTCCCCAGTGTGAAGGTGAGGTTTGGTTCTGCTCACTGTGGAAGTTGGTGCCAGCTGTGAAGTTGCAGTGGGGCTGAGAGGACTCAGCCAGGAGTCGGGGCTTGAGCTGGGAGCTGGGTGTGGTCCTTTATAGAGGGACGTGAGAGTCCCCTCCCACAGGAGGAGGGTGCAGCACTCGTGAGGTGGGACTGTCCCTCACTTCCATATAAGTACAGCTGTTACGCTTCAGCTCGCCAGTCTCAGCTTCCCCTGTGGGGCAAGGCTACCAGCCAGCAGATGTGCCTGGGTGTTACCCTGACACATCTGGTTGTGGGTGGCCTACAGAGCAGTGATCTGCGTACCACAGACCAGTGTGATACAGTGTTCTGCCCCACGTCAGTGGTGGCAACACTAGCTAGGGGGTATGGTGCCTGCAATGGGCTGGGGTAAAAGCCATGTGTTCTGTAGCTCCTGCAGCAAGCTCTAAAGGTTCCAGGTTTGATCCTGGTTGCTAATAAGATGGGGGTGTTGATGTTATGGCTATGCGAGCAATTAAATGGGTCTCAGCTCCTGGCAGACAGGTGTAGGCCCCCTGTCTACTGGAGTCTTTGGCTATAACAGGGAGGATCATTTGTGTGGCAATCTGGCTCGAGAGACTACAACTCCCATGAGGCTTTAGGAAGGAAAGTGCGGCTTCTTGGCCAGGCTGGGGGAAGAAGATTGTTGTTTTCTGAGAGTTATGGCTGATCGAACTTCAGGGCACGTGTGGAGTTTTCCCCCAGCCAGGAACTGCTTTGGGGAGCTACAGCTTGCTAACGAGATACCCTGCAGAAAAGGAAGCTTGTGGCTGTTAAAGTGCTACAGGGGCCAGCTCCAGCATCAGAGGGGCTGATCAGCTTGTTGTCTTGACTGGCCTGACACACGTTTTCCCCGACCAGTCTGCAATCCATGGAACACCAGCCTCACACCAACACAAGCAACTACCTACAACTCTGATACTTGAGGCATGTACATGCTGGGACAGGAGAACTGAGGGCAGTGCAAATGCTGGTTATATAAGTTTCCTTTATTTCCGTGTATAGAAATACACAGCCAGGTAGAGGCACTGCCATTTTACGTATCTTTAGAAATCTGGGGTGGACATGGTATTCCCAACTATCCGACATCACTACTGGGGCATTCAGGAGCTCCTTTAATATTAAACCCATCAGGCACACAAGTGAGCGTTGCTTGTTTCTGCGTAACCCAGGGAGGGAAGAAAAGGGATTACATAGGCTAGGGATGCCACCCCTGTATTCTGGGGAGAGATGCAAACTCATAAGTCAGAGGAGCCTCAGAGCTGCTCTGCCTTACCCTCTCCTTCCTGTGGCCCATGGGGAGCAGAGATCCTCCTACCCTCCCGACTCCGGGTGGAACTCCTGACTTCAGGAGTTGTGACCATCACGGCCTTCATCTCCAGAGAAAACACTTGCATTTGGGCCTGGCAGGGGCTAGTTGGTGACTACTCTCATGGTTCTGCCTGGGCTCAGGCACAGGGAGTCAGAGCAGATGACTGGGGTGGTCTCTGTAGCTGCGTCTACACGTGCACGCTACTTCGAAGTAGCGGCACCAACTTCGACGTTAGGCGGTGAGATGTCGAAGTCGCTAACCTCATGAGGAGATAGGAATAGCGCCCTACTTCGACGTTCAACGTCGAAGTAGGGACCGTGTAGACGATCCGCGTCCCGCAACGTCGAAATTGCCGGGTCCTCCATGGCGGCCATCAGCTGGGGGGTTGAGAGATGCTCTCTCTCCAGCCCCTGCGGGGCTCTATGGTCACCGTGGGCAGCAGCCCTTAGCCCAGGGCTTCTGGCTGCTTCTGCGGCAGCTGGGGATCTATGCTGCAGGCACAGGGTCTGCAACCAGTTGTCAGCTCTGTGTATCTTGTGTTGTTTAGTGCAACTGTGTCTGGGAGGGGCCCTTTAAGGGAGCGGCTTGCTGTTGAGTCCACCCTGTGACCCTGTCTGCAGCTGTGCCTGGCATCCCTATTTCGATGTGTGCTACTTTGACGTGTAGACGTTCCCTCGCTGCGCCTATTTCGATGTTGGGCTGAGCAACGTCGAAGTTGAACATCGACATTGCTGGCCCTGGAGGACGTGTAGACGTTATTCATCGAAATAGACTATTTCGATGTCGCAACATCGAAATAAGCTATTTCGATGTTGGCTGCACGTGTAGACGTAGCCTGTGATGTCTGACTGCTGCTGTAGCTTCCTGTGTGGGCTCCAGCCAGGAATGGAAGTGAGTGTGAGACAGGCAGCCCTGCTTCAGCAGCTCTGACTCTGGCTGCCTGCTCGCTACACCACAGCCATGCTCTGGGCGCCACTGGCCTTGGTTACAACCAGCCAAATGACTCCTACGCATCCCCAGTTCCAAGTTTCACCTAGACCTTCTGCTCTGAAATGTCCGCCTCCCTCCTGCAACACTCAGAGGAGCACTAACGTCTGTCACTCACAGAATCACAGAATCCTAGGGCTGGAAGGGAGCTCAGGAGGTCATCTAGTCCAACCCCCTGCTTCAAGGAGGATCAACCCCCACTAAGTCATCCCAGCCAGGACCTCATCCAGCCGCGACTTAAAAACCTTGAGGGATGGAGAATCCGCCACCTCTCTAGGCAACACATTCCAGTGCTTCACCACCCTTCTGGTGAAGTCGTTTTCCTAATATCTAACCTACACCTCTCCCTCTTCAACTTCAGACCATTACTCCTTGTTCTGCCATCTGACACCACGGAGAACTGTTTCTCACCCTCCTCTTTAGAGCTCCCCTTCAGGAAGCTGAAGGCTGCTATTAAATCACCCCTAAGTCTTCTCTTCTGTAAACTAAACAAGCCCAAATCCCTCAGCCTCTCCTCATAGGTCTTGTGCTCCAGACCCTGAATCATTTTTGTTGTCCTCCGCTGAACCCAAAACTGGACACAATATTCAAGATGTGGCCTCACCAGTGCCGAATAGAGGGGAATAACTACTTCTCTAGATCTGCTTGAAATGCTCCTCTTAATGCACCCTAGTATGCCGTTAGCCTTCTTAGTTACAAGGGCACACTGTTTACTCATATCCAGCCTTTCATCCACCTCAACCCCTAGGTCCCTTTCCATCGTACTGCTACCGAGCCAGTCGGTCCCCAGCCTGTAACAATGCTTGGGCTTCTTCTGCCCCAGGTGCAGGACTCTACGCTTCTCCTTGTTGAACTGCACCAGATTTCTTTTGGCCCAATCCTCCAATTTATCCGGGTCACTCTGTATTCTCTCTCTACCCTCCAACATATCTACCTCTCCCACTAGCTTTGCATCATCCACAAACTTGCTGAGGGTGCAATCCAGTCCCTCATCCAGGTCATTAATAAAGATGTTGAAAAACACCGGCCCCAGAACCGAGCCTTGCAGCACTCCGCTTGAAACCGACCGCCATCCAGATACTGAGCCATTGACCACTACCCGTTGGGCCTGACCATCAAGCCAGCTTTCTATCCATCTTATAGTCCAAGGATCCAATTCATATTTCCTTAACTTATGGATAAGAATGTTGTGGGAGACTGTATCAAAAGCTTTGCTGAAGTCAAGGAATATCACATCCACTGACTTCCCCATGTCCACAGAGCTTGTTACCTCATCATAGAAGCTAATCAGATTGGTCAGGCAGTACTTGTCCCAGTGAATCCATGTTGGCTACTTTTGATCATTTTCCCCTCTTCCAAGTGCTCCAGAATGGATTCCTTGAGGATCCTCTCCATTATTTTCCCAGGGATTGAGATAAGGCTGACACTCCTTTAAAAAGACAAAAACACAGCAGCTGGCTGAGTCACCAATCACTTCAGGTCAAACACAGCACTGGGTTCACTCAGGCCTTGTCGGTAATACCACACGCTGTTGATCTAAGTTACACCACTTGAGCTATGTGACTAATGCAGCTGAACTTGGCCTACTTAGGTCTGTAGACCAGGGTATCTTCACAGCAGGAAATCATAAGAACATAAGAATGGCAGTACTGGGTCAGACCTAAGGTCCATCTTGCCCAAAATCCTGTCTTCCTACAGTGCCCAATGCCAAGTGCCCCAGAGAGAAATGAACAAACAGGTAATCGTCAAGTGATCCCTCCCCTGTCGCTCATTCCCAGCTGCTGACAAATAGGCTAGGGACACAATTCCTACCCCTCCTGGCTAAGAACCATCGATGGACCTACCCTCTGTGAATTTTTCTCTCTCTTCTTTGAACCCTGCTAAAGTTCTGGCCTTCATAACATCCTCTGGCAAGAAGTTCCACAGGTCTACCGTGCCTTGTGTGAAGAAATACTTCCTTTTGCTTGTTTTAAACCTACTGCTTATTAATTTAATTTGGTGACCCCTAGTTCTTGTGTTGTGGGACCAAGTAAATAACTTTTCTTTGCTAACTTTCAACAGCTGACGTTCTCCTGTTGACTCTGCTTGTTTTGGTGAAGAGCTAAAGTTGACGGTTGATTGCTCCATGGTTGCTTTATTGTCTCTAGGTGCCACACATCCAGCCGGTAGTAAAGACAGGCCTATAGAGTAAAAGTAAAAAGTTTATTTAAGCAAAATGAGAGGGGGTTCTGGTGAGGTCAGCTATAAGGGATGAAATCAGAAATAGCAGCAAGCAACTCAATGGAAAATACTATGTAGTGACTAAGACAACACAACCACTTGGCTCCAGGTAAGAGGTGGCCAACCACCCCTCGGCCAGGAGCTCCCACAAACTCCACAGTGCTCAGTTCTGTTGTTGTTTGGAGAGAATAATGCCAGAATGGCTCTGTGGTCCCCCTCCTATCTCTCTGCATTCATTGCCTCTCTATCACGAGAAGGGTGATCTCACACTAGACTTCCTGTACCCCTGCTGTTTGTGTACCGCTGGGGCTGCCAGAGCTTTAATTCCACCAGGGGAAAATCTGTTTGTTTGGTGAGTAGCCATAATCCCTTACACAGTATCACAGGCACATTTGCAATGGTATCGTTCACCAGTGTGTCACTGGCCTTCATAAGAAGCAGGAGGTGTAATGCATTTTTATTATATGCAAAGCAATGCATATCAGCTCGTTAATTGGCTCAGTGGTCTAGGGGTATGATTCTTGGTTTGGGTCCAAATTCTGGGCGAACCCACTGTTTCCTGTCTGGTGCTAAGTCCTGCCATGAGAGCAGGGAACTGGACTTGACGACCTTTTGAGGTCCCGTCCAGCTCTGTGATGGTAAAACGTAATGCCGACTGTATGTATAAAATGATGGGGTCTAAATTAGCCATTATGACTCCAGGAAAAGATGGTGGAGTCGCAGTGGTAGTTCGCGCATGAGCCCGTACGCATGAATCTGAGGGGGTTGGTTTTTTTTGTAAATATGGACCATGCCCCTCGCAGCAGGCTCTGACCTTCACTGCCACCCCTGGATCTCCAGCCGGCCCTGCCCCCCAGCCACCACCCACCCGCCTTTCCTCCAGCCAGCCTCGCCCTGTCCCTCTCTCCCAGCCTCCCTGCTGCCTGTGGCCATGCATGTGTGCAGCAGGGCCTCTGATGCCCTAGCTGTCCTCCCTGCCCTGCGCACGAGAGTCCTGGCTGACATGCACCTGGGGCTCGCCTGGCTGCCCCCAGCCCTGAGCATGCACTGGGGCACACAGGGCAGAGGAGCAGTGTTCCCTCTAAGATTTCCCATCCTTGGATGGGTTGAATTTTCCACCAGGAAGATCAAAAGGTATGTGCAACACCCATACTGAGGTAGCACATGGGTGTGCACCACCAGTGTGAACCAAAAACCTGGCTGTAAATATAAATATACCATAGAAATATAAATATATATCAATAAATATAAAAAATACACATGGATGTTGTGAAGAGCCCCTAGGTATGGAAGAGAATAGATTACCAAGCAGCAGTGCTTATGATGTTTATTTAATATGAAATCAAAGCAAAAGAAAATGGACACTCCTCTTGGAGAACCTGTAGTATCACCTTTCTGCCGACTCAAGCTAGTGAACGCCCGGAAATGCGTGTTATCCGCACGCTGCTCAGTTTTAAGCTGCACAACAAAGCTGAGGAATGCTCCAGCAAAGATTATGGGATGGAGTGTGGGAAGCTCGGGGCAGCAGGCTGGGATGTGAGGGTGCAGGGGTCAGGGCTGGGGTATATGAGGTGCTCATGGATGAGGGTGAGGGGAGGAATCCCCGGACCACAGCCTGGATCCAGATTATGGCTTGTCTGGATCCAGACCTGAGGCTTGGGGCTCAGATCCAGCTTGAGGGATCTGCCAGGAGCAGAAGGTGGCTCCGGCCTCTGCTGACACTCGCTGCTGTTCCCCCCAGCGGCCTCGGCAGCTTCACCTGGAGGCTTCATACCTCTGCTCTGATTGTTGTTGTGATTGGCCAAAATTCCAGCCAGAGGGTGGTGCCTGGGAGCAGAGGGAGGGGACATTGAGCCATGTGCTTCTGGGGCTGAACAGCTGAGTACACCCCTGTGCACAGATACCACAGCCTCGACCACTCATACCCCTGTCTGCCCTGAGCCCTCGTCCCACCCCCTTCCTGTACCCTCATTCCCACCCAACAAAGCTCAACCTGAAATCCACCCCCGGCTTGACCTGAAAACCTCTGGTGAGTTGCAGGCAGTGGGGTGCAGGGGGAGAGCTGGCTGTGGGGTGCCTGGCTCTGGGGGAGGGCTGGCTGTGGGGTGCCTGGCTCTGAGCTGTGGGGTGCCTGGCTCTGGGGGAGGGCTGGCTGCGGGGTGCCTGGCTCTGGGGGAGGGCATTTCTTTTGAGGGGAGGGGCCTGTGTTAATTTTTGAATTTCCATTGGACGCCACTGCACTAGTGTCTGATTTTCAAGGCTGCTGAGGAACCTCAAAGATCCCTTGGCAACCAACAGGACAAATCAGGCGCAAGGGCCTAGAACCCTTAACGTACAGAAGTACCTTGGCGAATCCCAGCTGAGGAGCCTCAAGTTGGATGCCCAAAGAGCGAGGCCCTGCAAGTTAGCAGGTGCCTCTGAAAACAGAGTGTTTCTGTGCTTCCGTTCCTCAGCTGGTGCCTGTAAAGTGCCAGGCCCCCTGGGTAAAATGGGCTACCCCCAAGAGAGCCGAGGAGTGGGAACGTTCCCTGGCGGTGAAAGATTAGCCCCACAAACTGAGGTGGTCGGCAGGGCCAGCCTCCCCGTTTTGTTTGGATCCAGCGCTCTGTTTTCTGAGATGGGCGACGGGGTTTGGCAGCAGTCCCCCCCATGCCAAAAAACAAACCCTCAGCAGTCCAGAGGAGAAGGATGGAGTCTAAGCACCAGGGAGACAAGTCTGTGTTTGTATCCGTTCAAGGAGGGTAACTGCAGGGCCGGCGCGGGCAGCCCCTTGGCTCTGTGCATTGCTGCGCTGTGAAGCAGAAGGAACAGGAAGCCAAACCCCAGCAGTCGGCGTGTGTCTCGTTAAATGTGACAGATGCCATTAGATCACACCTGTCAGCTGCAGGTCAAGGCTGAGCCACCTGGGCAGGCCTGTGGGGGTGCCCGTGACGGGGCTAGTGCAAGGTTTGGCAGCACAGTCAGAGGTATATTAAGAGAGCTGTGTGTGGGCTGCAAGGCAGGAGAAAGAAGGATTTACCACAGGCATCATCTGCTGGGGGGCATTTGTCAGTGTCAGGTCAAGAGCTGAGGAGCATTAGCCCAGCAGGGTGGGACTCCAGCCCGAGACTCGACTGGCGCGGTGCCTCAGGAGGACTGGTGGGTGTTAGGGGCTCAGGAAGAGAACAGATCACAGCTGAGGGACATTAGTTGGCGGGGGGGAGGTCTGTGGGTGCAAGCTCAGGACTGGCTTCGACGGGGCTCTGTAAGTCAGTGCAGAGGATTCACTAGCAACTCTGGGGGGGAGCCCTGCACTTGCCTAGCTGGGGTGCTATAGCTCAGGAGTGAGGTGTCTTAGCAGAGCTGTGGGGGAGCCCTGTGCCTGACCAGCAGGGGATGCTGTCACTGAGGACGGAGATGAGTTAGCAGAGCTGTGGGGGAGCCCAGCATGGAATCAGCCAGGCCTGGGGGAGGGCAGTATGGCAGAATAGAGGTGCATTGGCATCTCACCATCCCCACACACCCCATAACACACCTGCACCCCAGCACCCTCTGCCTATCCCACACCTTCACAAACATGCCACCACACACCCCTCTTTAGCATCGCCCTCAACACATCCACACCTCAGCACATACCAACCCCCTGAAGTCTTCATAACCATGCCAGCTGTCCCTCCCCACACACACCTCTCAGCAACCACACACCTCAGCGCACCCCCCAAGACACACACACCATCAGTCCCCACAAAAACACAAAGGTTATTCTCTACCCATCCATCTTCAGGAAGGAGGGGAGCCCTTTCATGCCAGGTTGACCCTTGCTGGAGCCATCACAGAACAGCGGGCATTTCTACAGCTGACTTCATCCCAGGGTCCTTTGCAAGCCATCGTGTGAAGAAAGGTGCCTTGACTCCCTCAGGCTATCCTCAGCCAGAAGATGGCAAACCAATCCGAGGGCTGCCTGCTTTGCACAAAGGATGTGAATCTTGGCGTGCTGGCAATGGAATCTCTACAAGCTTGGTGTCCTTCCTTGACAAGCTTTGGTGGATGAGGGAATGCAATGGGCATAATATACCGGGACTTTGGCAAGGCTTTTGAATCAGTCCCACATGCCATTCTGATAGGTAAGCTGGAGAAATGTAGGCTCGGTCACTCTGCCATTGAATGGATACTATTGTATAAAGCCTCCACTCAGTCAAGTACGAGGTAGACGCACATCCTGAAACTTTCTGTAAGCTTTGTTTTGTAGCAGCTACTAGGGCTATATTAAGTGTTTTAAGTTAGTAAGAAATTGTTATAGATACCAGAAGTCTGTAAGAAACCCTGGCTGTTCCATTGTAAAAGAAATTGCTTTCCCTGAAGTGACTGTTCCTTTGTGTGACTGAGGAAAGTGTGAATGTGTGTGTGTGTGTGTGTGTCTTTTTTTCCCAGACGCCCCCAGTTGCGTTACAAAGATGTCTGCAAGAGAGACCTCAGAGAGGTAGACATCGAGCTGGACAACTGGGAATATCTAGCAGACAACCGCAGCAGATGGAGGCAGGGGTTACACAAGGGCCTTCAGAAGGGCTAGTTGAAGATCAGACAGCTAGCAGAGGAGAAGCGAGCACACAGAAAGCACAATAAGGACTTGCCAGACACCTACCACATCTGCAAGAGATGCAGCAAGGACTGTCACTCTCGTGTGGGTCTTTATAGTCACAATATACGCTGTAAATGAAGTCCTCAATTGAAACGTTAAAGGGCGCGATCCATAGTCTATGCAGACTGAAGGATGCCTACTAATGTGTGTGTGTGTGTGTGTGTGTGTACAATAGAATCAGTCCCCCAAGCCAGCCTGTCTGGACAACTAGCTGCAAACAGCACCTTGATGGCCTGAGAATAAGAGGAGCTGAGCCCTGCAAAAGGACCCACCCATGAAAGAGAAAGAGGCCCCATCAAGAGAAGATCAAAGTCCCATCTGCTGTTAGCTGATGACTCATATCATACAGAGTCCTGGGCCAGTGGTGACAACTCACTGTCATACAGTGTTGTCGGACAGGACAAGAGCTATTGACTGAAGTATGTAAAAAGATGGGAGTTTTACAAACCCATAAGGGAGTTTTTCTTGCCATCACCACTCTTCAGGAATTAGTCTTGGCTGACTGGGGAGTCAAGAGGAGGTCCATGACCCTGGGTCCCTCTCCCCAGGAGGGATGGTAATGAGTGCTCCTGAGTACTCTGCTGACAAGAGAGAACAAGCTGACATGGGAGAAATCTGACAAGAGGTCCTACGATCAGCTCTCTGCTCTGGATTTGTGACTACAGGCAGACCCGCTATGCCTTGGCCTCCTTTGCTGGTTCTGTACAACTCTTCATGTGTGTAAGTGTCTGAGTGCAGGAGGGTATGCATATGTGTGTGTGTGTGTGTGAGAAAGCTAGTTCCCTTTTTCCTTTAATCCAACAGTGGCATTTAATAAAATACATGTGAGTGCAACCCTGGCGTGGTCGGTAGTGTAAATTAGGGTAACGTTTAGCTACTTGGTTAAACAACCACAAACAGAGAATAACCATTAATGGAAGGATGGCAGATTGGCAGGAGGTCTCCAGTGTGGTGCCACAGGAATCTGTTTGGGGTCTGGCTGGTGTGCACACTGATCAAATCTACAGATGACAAAGCTAAGGAGCATTGCCAGGACTTTGGAGCTGTGATTCTCAAGCAGTGGGTCGCCCCCCCACCCCCCGTTTTAATGGGGTCACCCAGGCTGGCATTAGACTTGTTTGGGTCCAGGGCCAAAGCTCAAGCCCCACAACCCAGGGCCAAAGCCAAGCCTGAGCTCCAGCACCTGAGGTCAAACCATATGGGCGTTAGCTTGGCACAGCAGGGCTGAGAAGACAGCCCTGCTCCCACCACCACCTAGGGCTGACTCTCTTGGCTTTTACCTTTGGTCCCCAACCTAGTGTGTTAGGGCTCAAGTGGGCGCAGGCTTTGGTTCTGCCCCCCACCCCAGGGGTCATGTACTAATTGTTGTCAGAAGAGGGCCAGAGTGCAATGAATTTGAGAACCCTGCCTTGGATGGTAGAGCTAAAATTCAGAGGGATCTTGATAAATATGGACCACAAAATGAAATTCCCCACGTGTCAGGTGCTGCACTGAGGGAGAAAAAATAGCGAATGCAAATGTGCAGAACAGGGGATGCACGGGTTTGGCAGCAGCACTGCTGAGAAGGGTCTGGGAGTTGTGGTGGATCACGGTCTCAACATGGCTCAACCCTCAACCTGACGGGCCAGGAGAGGAGGGGATAGTGGTGATGAGAGACCCCTTCCGATCAAGCCGAGAGGTTTGATTGGAGGGAAGGGTGTAGGGGGGAAGATGGTTTGGCCGGAGGAATGGGAGGAGGTTCAGGTTGTTTCATGGCCCTCTGTTGGCCTCCATCCTTTAGCAGGCGTTTCGCAGCCGATTTCAGGCTGTCCGTAAACATGAGTGGCTCTGCATGTGCGAGGCAGATGGTCGGGGCAGCATGCCCTGGGGGTGGGCAGTCTCTCAGCCTGGCTGTAGTCTACCCACCCAGAGAGGCGCGATCTCCACAGGCAGCTGCTGCCTGGCAGAGCGGAAGGCACCCTCAGTTCACGGGTCACTCGCCAGGCCATGATGCCCTTCCACCAGCTGGCATCAGAGGTGGGCTTCCACAGGTGCTGCTCTAGTGGGGAGGGGAGAAATGAGCTGCTCAGCTCAACGAGACTGGATTGGTGTGACTGCAGAAGAACACAGGCGCTTCTGGGCCGGATCAAAGCCAGGACCCAGCTCGTGCAGTCAGGCCTTGCAGAGAACGCCATAGGTAGCTGGTGTGCTGTGTAGAATTGTACAAGTGTTGCCTTCCTGCTCGGCATCTGTCTGCAGTCAGCTGTTGATGGACCCTTGGTCAGACCCTGCGCATCCGACATTCCACCAGGCAGCGTCTCCTTCTGCCCAAAGTGCTGTTGTCCCAGTAGCATAAACACTGCCCTCCTTGGCACACAGCAGGGCTAGATCATGGAGCCAGCCCGGAGCCCACAGCTATTTTTCATCCTGGCGGCACTGCATGGGAACGCCAGGAAACCCAATAAATTTAAAACTTATTAAGCACTTAGAAAGGGGTTTGTATTTAAGGGCTTGGGGGACGGGGGGCAAGGGAGGAAAGAGGTGGGAAGGGGGCAGGGCAGGAGCCTGGTTCAATACTGCGCTATTTAGCAGAGCAGAATTCAATAACAGCGGGGTGGATTTTTATGGCAATAGATTTATTCCACCTGGGCTAAGAAAGACATTCCACATCTGCTGAGGCGTGTAACCAGACGCTAATTAAAACCGTATGCTGAGTGAGCTCCCCATTGGAAACACAAAGCTGGCTTTTAGAGGAGGCTGGGAACAGTGAGCCGAGCTCGGCTGTGGCTCCGGGCCAAGCTGCGGAGGGGGGGGTGCAGCCGGCTCCGGGAGCTGATGACAGGGAGAAATGAGAAATGAGGGGGATACAGGCAGGGTTTGTTGGGTGTATTTATTTGTTTCAGAGGAGAGGGGCTTAGAAGAAGCAGGGGAGACAGGCACTGCTGCTCATCCCAGGTGCTTGTCTGAAACCCCGGCCCACATGCCACCCCTTTGCTGCCCCTCCGTCGGCTGGGAAGGGGGCATTTCAGCTGTGGTGAGAGTGTCAACCAAGGGATCTGCATGTGATCCACAGGGGGCTCCCTTGGAAGCTGGGAGCCCTGGGCAACGTGAAGGGAGCTATGAAGACGCAATGGGGCACATCTCCTGTTCCTACCACATCACCAGGGCATAGGGCCACTGCAGAGGGTAAGACAGGACGGTCTGGGGGCAGGAATTCAGCTGACTTGGGCTCTCTCCTGGCTCTGCCATGGGCCCTTGGGCCTGGCCTACACTTAAAAGTGAGGCCAACATAGCTACAGTTCTCAGGAGGGGTATGAGAAATTCACACCCTTGAGCACCACCCTGAAGCCAACCTCCGTGTAGATGTGGGAGGTGGATTACCCAGGTTAATGGGAAAGCCCTCTCTGTGGCTTCCGGGAGCAGCTACGCTAGAGCAAGCCCCAAGGGTAGCCATGCTAGTCTGTAGCCACAAAAGCGACGAGGAGGCCTGTGGCATGGTTAGACGCTGAGGTACCACAGGACGCCGCACTGTTTTGAACACTGCAGCAAGGGTGACAAAGCTCCTCCTCCTCTCCTTCCGTGGGCCCCGAGCTTTCAGGCCAACAGCTCACCTGAGAGGCTCATGGCAGTCCAAAACAGAGCCCCTTTCTTTAAGGCGCACTGTTGCCTCGCCATTGGCCATCGCGGGGAAAAGAGAGGAGATGTAACTCCATAGTCACCACTGCCCCCTCCAGACCCTGTCCCAGTTAATTCCTTCCCCCGGAGGGGGTGCGGGACACATCCCACTCTCCGTTCTCCCATGGTGAGTAGGGGTTGGGGGACCCAGGATTGTCTTCTGCTACAGGTTCCAGGCCAGGGACTTTGTGAGAGTGTAACCGCTCACTGACAGACTCACAGCTGACACACAGTGCAGGAGACCCTACAGCTGGAGCTGGCTTTTAGCTCAAACTGTAGAGGGTCCTGCACCAGGCTCCTAAGGTCCCAGGTTTGAGTCTGCCTGTGGGTGGTTACCAGTGGTGGAAAAAGTACCCCAGAAGTCACGTGAGTAAAAGTGCAGCTGTGTGGGGGGAAATGTACTTAAGTACAAGTTCTCAGTGTCCGTCTGGAAAACTACTTCAAGTTGTACTACACACACAGATGGTGTGTCTTTGCTGTACTCAAGTATCCGGCAGTGAAAGCAGCTGCACCTTTACTCAAGTAACTTTTGGGAGTACTCTGCAGCTGTTGGAACCAACAGAGGTGGGAAAAAGGACTCCCAAAAGTTACTTGAGTAAGTGCTGCTGCTTTCACGTCTGGATAATTGACTACAAATTAGATGTGACATATATGTGCATGTGCGCTTTTACTCAAGTAGTTTTCCAGTGGGACACTGGTAACTTGAACTTAAGCACTCCCCTGCCTTCCCCAAAAGCAGCTGCACTTTTACTCAAGTAACTTTTGAGGTACTTTTTCTATCTCTGAATAGCTGCCATCTAGACTGTCTCCTGTATTAGCCGTGTGACAGTTGTATTCCCCTGGGCCACTTCTTAGTGGCCCTCCACAGCACATTTCTTACCACAGGCTCTTCCTCCTGGTACCTACACACACTTGACTCTCCCAGACTTTCCTCAGCACCTTCTCTCCCCAGGTCCCTACATGCAGTAAGCTAACTGCAGGGGAGCCCCTTTTAACCAGTCTCGATGGCATCTTTATGGGCTGTGTGTCCTGACTAGCCTGGCTTACTTGGTTTTGGACACCTTCTAATTTCACTTCTGGTGTCTTAACTGGCCAGACTCACCTGACTGATTATGGCAAATTCCTGCTAGTTCTGGATTAGCCCTTGTTAGTTCACCCTGGGAAGAGGAACCTGTTTAATCTAGGGCTAATATACAACCCTTCTATCCCTCTGGTCTGACCCTGCCACACAGGTGAGTGGCACAGCTCTGGTGCCATCACTATGCCAGTGTAAGACCTGTAACATAAATATGACCATGGATGCCTCTGTTTTCCCTGCCATCTTTTGTATATTTTGCCCGAGAGCTCTTTGATTAGTCACTGAGTCAATGGGGCCTCTGCCCAGCAGCTGTGGCCAATCAGGCACCCCAGAAAAACAGGCACCCCTGCACCTTATCTACCACACCTCCCCAGCATTCCCCAACCCATTACCTCAGCAGAGGTGTATGTGGGAACTGCAGACAGGAGGGGTGGGACGGGTGGCCCAAGGTTGCACAAACTCCTGATACACCTCTGGGGGCTGAAGCAGTCTCTTATTATGTGTCTAAGCATCACTAAGTGCCCTAAGCTCATTAAGGACCTTCCTCCGCTACTACCACAAGTAACATTAGGCTTCTGGATTGGAAGATGAGCAGGTGTCTCTCAGTGCCATGTGAAGGCAGAATAAAGGCCGTGTCCAGGATCCAGTGGGTAATAAAGGGTGACATTTAAACAGTGAGAATAATGAACCAGTTGCATGACTTACCAAGTGGCTTCTCCATCACTGACCATTTTTAAATCAAGATTCCTCAAAATCTGCACTAGGAATTATGTCAGGAAGTCCTATGGCCCTTGTTGTGCAGGGAGTCTGATTAGATAAACAAAGTGGTCCCTTCTCACCTTGGAATCGCTGAATGGCGAGATAAGAGATGGAAGAAAATGTACAAGATAGAGCCCAGATGGAGCTTCTGGAAGGTGGATGCAGAATGAGTTGGAGAACCATTCCCGGAGAGTAATTATCAATAGCTCACAATCAAGCTGGAAGGGCATATCAAGTGGGGTCCTGCTAGGACCCATCCTAGGTTAGGTTCTACTCAATATCTTCAACAGTGGTTTAGATAACAGCCTAGAGAGTACGCTTATAAAGTCTGGATGGTACAAAGCTGGGAGGGGGTTGCTTTGAGGACAGGGTTAAAATTCCCAATAATCTGGAGAAATGAGCTGAAGTAAATAGGATGAAATTCAATAAGGACAAATGCAAAGCGCTCTTCTTCGGATGGACCAATGAGCTGTGCACATACAAAAACAGGAAATAACCGCAGCAAGAGATCTGAGGGGAAAAAAAAGCAGATATCTTCTTCCTGGGATGTGCTGGAAGGAGTGTCATAAGCAAGACTCGAGAAGTAATTCTTCTCTTCTGCTCCTCACTGATTAGGACTCAACTGGAGTATTTTGTCCAGTTCTGAGGGGCCACATTTCAGGAAAGATGGGGACAAATTGGAGGAAGTCCAGAGAAGAGCAACAAAAATGAGTAAAGGTCTAGAACATACGGCCTGTGAGGGAAGATTGAAAGATCTGGGTTTGTTTAGTTTGGAGACAAGGAGACCGTGAGGGGACTTCATAACAGTTTTCAAGCATGAAAGAGATTGTCGTTACCTGGAGGAGGGAGAAAAATTGTTTGCATTGACCTCTGAAGACAAGCAAAGAAGCAATGGGCTTAAATTGCAGGAAGGGTGGTTTAGTTTGGACATTAGGAAAAACTTAGGTTAAACACTGAAATAAATTGCTGAGGGAGGTCATGACATCTCCCCCACTGGAGGGTTTTAAGAGGAAGTTCAACAAATGTCTGCCGGGGTGGTCTAGTTATCAGTCCAGCGGACTGGACTAGATGAACTGCTGTGGTCCGTCCCAGTCCTACCCCGCTGTGGTTCACCTCTTAGTTCCTGAGGGCAGGGAGTGGGTCTGTTTGCATGGACTGAGCCCGGTGCATTGTGGGAGCATGATCAAAACCAGTAATTGAGACAGGACCCTTCTTTCGGACATCACTCCCTGACCTATAGAGAGCCCCAGTCTTAGCCTGGGGTCGGGAGGGATGTCTGGGCACTTCCCTACTGCACGACCCAGCTCCGCAGGGGTCATTCTCCCCACGAGTGGCTCCATGGCATCAGGAAACAGCCCCCTGAGCTGTTATTTTCCAGCATCGTCCTTTGTTGTTAAATCCCCATCTGCCGTCCCGAGCAGCCTGGAGCCCATTCTTCTTTTTTATGTTCCCCACACAACTGGTCAAGGTGACCCTCTCCCCCAGCCCACTGAGGCTCCAGCCTCTGTCCTCTCCTTTCATCTGGGCCCAAGCAGCTTATGCTGCCAAGAAGCCCCGTCAACTCTGCAGGCCAGTTGCAAGTACCGCAGTGGCAGCCAGAGCTGGGGGCTGCTAGGGGGTCTGGCTTGCCATGGTTACTAGGGCCAGATCCTCAGCTGGTGCAAACCGCTGTCGCTCTGATTCCTTCAAAGCCTCAGTGAACTGACTCCACCCCCAGCCCATTTCGACCCCTCCCCCATCCCTTACTGCCCTCTCCCCTCTGTCTCCCGCCCCAGCCTTCCCCCTCCAGCTCCTGGTTCCAGTTTCACAGTGGAGCTCAGACAGCTTAGGAGAGATCTCGGATCTCCGAGCCTCCGGGCATGGGAGGTGTGTGTGTGTGTGTGTGTGTTTGTGCAGGAGGGGAGCTTTCGGAGTTAGGCGAAGGAGAGGTGCAATTAATCCCCAATCAGTCAGCCGATCTCCACCCCAGTCGCTGGGTCCAAATCTGAGACAAGGAGTGAATAACACAAGTGGAATGTGTTTACCTGACTCCGGGGACGGCTTAGTGTACAGAACAGTATAGCACAGCCTAGAGTAAAGTAGGAGCCTTTTACTCTATAAGCCATTCATGGAAGTTGGGCATCTAAATCCCGAGAGTTTGGACTAAACCTTTGTCTAGAACATGAGCTGAGATTGCCCCCTCCTTATCCCCCAGTAATGGCCTTCTTTGGGAGTGAAGTGCAAAGACCTGGGGTCCTGGCCTGATTACAGATAGGAGATGACAGTCTTCCCTGGTAGTACCCATCCCCACAGTTCCCATTGGACAGTGTGTGCTTCCTTACACCCAGAGTTGTGCAGTGTTACTATAAGCTGCTCCATTCTGCCCCAGGGGTGGCTGCATTTCAGAGCTGGTCCTTGAACATTTTGAGATCCTGCCAAGTAGAAGAGCTTGGCTGCTTGGGCTGCTCTTATCATTCCCTGGGAAGTGGGGAACCAAAAAGAGCAGCCTCATCCTCAGTAAAAACATAAGCCCACGCTGGGTCAGACCAGAGGTCCATCTTATCCTGTCTTCCAGCACAGGCCAAAGTCAGCTGCCCCAGAGGCAATGAACAGAACAAAATCCTCAAGTGATCCACCCAGAACAGGACGCTCGTCAAGTGGTCCATCTTTCATCGTCCAGGCCCAGCCTCTGGCAGTCTGAGCTTTGGGTGCATGCAGCACATGGGGCCACAGCCCCCAACATCTAGGCTAAGAGCTACGGTTGGACCTGTCCTCCAGCACAGTGCCGCTCATCCACTGGTTGCTCACTGCCACGCTGCTTGCCCCAGCTGTGCGCTGTACAGATCGGAGCAGGGTCCCAGGTCTGCTGACAGAGAATCATAGAACAATAAAGCTGGAAGAGACCTAAAAAGCCATCAAGTCCAGCCCCCTGCCCTACGCAGGACCAAACCCATCAGATCAGCCCTGCCAGGGCTTTGTCGAGGCGAGACTGAAACACCTCCAGGGATGGAGACTCCACTACTTCCCTGGGTAGACCATTCCAATGCTTCACCACCCTCCTAGTGAAAAAGTTTTTCCTAATGTTCAACCTGGACCTTCCCAACTGCAACTTGAGACCATTGTTGCACGTTCTCCCATCCGTGTCCCCTGTGAACAGCCTCTCTCCAGCCTCTTTGCAACCTCCCTTCAGTAAGTTGAAGGCTGTTATCAAGTCCCCTCTCAGTCTTCTCTTCTGCAGACTAAACAGTCCCAATTCCCTCAATCTTTCTTCATAAGTCATATGCTCCAGCCCCCTAATTATTTTGGTCGCCCTCCACTGGACCTTCTCCAGTGTATCCACATCCTTCCTATAACTGGGGCCCCAAAGAAAAGGGCAAGAGGGTAGTTGTACCAGTGCCCGAGCTCCCAATGGCTGAAGCCAGAGCCCTAAGCCCTTTGAATTGCCGGCACATGGTTCTGAGGGCTGTGCGGGGGGGTGCCATGGTCTATGGGTGGTGCTAAGGGCTGACTGCCCTCAGCTCCACCCCTTCTGCCTGAGGCCCCGCCCCTTCCTCAGCACAGAGCCACCCTCCCCACAAATCTTGCCCCGTTTGCCCCCGCTGCAGGGTCCCAGCCTCAAAGGCCGTTTCTCCACAAGCTACTGTAGAGAACTGAATTTCCACACCTCTGTTGCCTAAGGGTACAACCACCCAGCACAGAGGCAAACAACACTGCCATGGTTGCTTGTTCCATGCCATTCCTGATTTTAGACGCCTCTGTCTTATCCCTTCTCGGGCATCCCCTCACAAAGAGGAGCAGTCCCAGCTTTTTAAATCTCTCCTTATTTGGAAGCTCTTCCACACCCCTCATGATTTTCAGTGCCTTTCGCTGCATTTTTTCCAATTCTATTATATCTTGATCGAGATGGCATGCCAGATCTGCAGGCAGTATTCAAGATCCGGGCACACCCTGGAGTTATACAGTGGCATGATGATCTTTTCCCTCCTGTCTATCTCTTCCCTTGTAGTTCTGAACGCTGTTCACTTTTTAGAAGGCCGCTGCACACTGCGTGATCGTTAAGAGCCCTCATTTTATATGTGTCGTTAGAATTACGTTTTCCAATGTGCCTAAATTTGCATTTCTCAACTTTGATTTTCCTCTGACGTTTTCTTGGCCAATCACCCATTTTTGTGAGATCCCTTTGTAACACCTCGCATTCTGATTTGGGCTTAACTAGTTTGAGTAACTTTGCATTGTCTGAAATCTTTGCCACCCCCTTAACCCCGTTTTACTGATCATTTATGAATGCATTGAATGGTGTGGGTCCCCCTCGAAATCCTTGAGACGCCAGCTATTTACCTCTCCACACTATGAAAATTGTTTATTTCTATCATTCAATTCCCATCTTTTAACCAGATACTGATCCATAACAGGAACTTCCATTTAATCATCAACATCATCATCAACAACCTTGGGCTCAGCACCCTTTGGTGTCTAAATAAATTCTTTGCATAGATTTTTTACTGCAGAGGAAGGGACATGCCAATGCCTGAGCCATTCTTTTTAGGTGACCAGTCTGAGCAACCGTCCCCACTAAGATGGCAGGAGAGGAGGTTTCAGAACAAATAGATGAATTAAACAGTCGTAAGTCTCCAGGACCACATGGTATTCACCCAAGTATTCTAAAGGAATTCAAACATGAAATTACAGAACTTCTAACCACAGTTTTTAACCTGTCACTTAAATGAGCATCTCTACCAGATGACTGAAGGATAGCTAATGTAACACCAGTTTTTTCAAAAAGGCTTCAGAGGCAATCCTGGTAATTATAGGCTGGTGAACCTAACTTCAGTACCAGACAAATTGTCTTAAACTACAGTGAAGAACAGGATTAGACACATAGGTGAACACCATTGGCTGGGGTGAAAATCAGTGTGGCTTTTGTAAGGGAATATCATGCTTCACCAATATATCAGAATGCTTTTTTGGGTGGGGAGGGGGTCAAAAACATGGACAAGCATGGACTCAGTGAATATAGTGCCTCTCTCACTATTTCCTTCCATCTTTCCCTGTCCAGTGTGGATTGGCTTCATTTCTGTAGACTAGCTCCACACCAGTCTACCATATCATCTAGCCATTCTCTGCGGGGCCTCTCCTGTTTCGACCGTCCATTTTGCCGAATACCAGGGTCTTGATTTTTCGTTCATCATTCATTCCTCAAATATGCCCGAAAAGCTGTACTTCCCCTTAATTCATGACTTACTTTACTTAAAAAGCCTTTGATGAGGCTCTTCTCAAAGTCCTTCTGTAAGTCCAAATACACTATATTCAATGAGTCCATGCTTGTCCATGTTTGTTGACGCCCCACCCCCCGCCCAAAAAAGCATTCTAATATATTGGTGAGGCATGATATTCCCTTACAAAAGCCACATTGATTTTCACTCCAGCCAATGATGTTCACCTATGTGACTAATCCTGTTCTTCACTGCAGTTTAAGACAATCTGTCTGGTACTGAAGTTAGGGTCACCAGCCTACAATTGCCAGGATTGCCTCTGAAGCCTTTTTGAAAAAACTGGTGTTACATTAGCTATCCTTCAGTCATCTGGTAGAGATGCTCATTAATGTGACAGGTTAAAAACTGTGGTTAGAAGTTCTGTAATTTCATGTTTGAGTTTCTTTAGAATACTTGGGTGAATACCATGTGGTCCTGGAGACTTACGACTGTTTAATTCATCTATTTGTTCTGAAACCTCCTCTCCTGCCATCTTAGTGGGGACGGTTGCTCAGACTGGTCACCTAAAAAGAATGGCTCAGGCATTGGCATGTCCTTTCCTCTGCAGTAAAAAATCTATGCAAAGAATTTATTTAGCTTCTCTGCAGTGACCTTGTCTTCCTTATAAGCCCCTTTTACGACCTGGTCACCCTGTAGCAACACGGATTGTTTAGTAGGCGTCCTGGTTGTGATGTCCTTTAAAAAATTGCTGTTCATTTTTGTGGTTAGTTGATCTTCAACTTTTTTTTGTCTTCTATGATATTTTCCTCCCCTGCATGGCTGTTAAATGTATTTACATTATGGTTGCTATTACATAGTTTAGCTATGTTCATCTTTTGAACCAGAGCTTGTGCACATTTTAGGACTAAATCAAGTATTGCCTCTCCCCTTGTGGCTTCCAGGATTAGCTGCTCCAGGAAACAGTAATGAATGGTTCCAATGGTTAACTCTTAAAATTATGCCTTGTCTAGCTTCACGTTCTAGTCTAAATATAGAAGAGAAATATTTATTGACCATTTCTGCTTTTTCTGCCTTACTGTTAATAATTCTGCCATCCATATAGTAATAGAACAATCTGGCCCCCCACATTTCAGGAAAAGTGGAGATTAATTGGAGATGGTTCAAAGAAGAACAACAAAAATGATTAAAGGTCTAGAAAACATGAGGCAAGACTGAAAACAAGTGGTATGTTTAGCCTGCAAAACAGGAGACTGAGAGGGGACATTGCAACTATTTATAAGTACCTAAAAGGTTGTTGCAAGGTAGAGGGAGAAAAATTGCTCTCCTTCACTTCTAATGATAGGAGAAGAAGCAATGGGCTTAAATTGCAGTAAGCGAGATTTAGGTTGCGCATTAGGACAAAACTCCTAGCTGTCAAGGTGGTTAAGTACTGGAATAATTAGCTCAGGGAGGTTATGCAATCTCCATAACTGTCAGGGATTGTCCAGATAACGCTCAGTCTTTCCGTGAATGCAGGGAGATCTCTTGAGTTCTCTTCTAGTCCTATGCATCTAATACCATTGGCAGGATTATTTTTCTTCCTAATATATTTTTTTAAACTTCCTTATATGTCCTTATTTCTGTTGGCCAAGGACTTCTCCATGTATCCCATTGCTTCCCTTATCAATTTCCTACAATTCCTAAACTTCTCCTTTCATCCAATTGTTATTATTTTTATATATATTCATAAACTTCCCCTTCAACAATGTCAGTTTTTTATTTTACCAACACAATCTTATTGTGGATATTTGGGTGTTCCTAAATGATTTCCAACAGTCATTCACATTTTTCTGATTATTTAATCACTCAGTGGATACAACATGGCCTCAGCCATCTCCAACCTGCTGCACGTCATGGTTTTTCACCTCTGTCTATATATGCTGCGCCCAGTAAGCAATGGTGCTTCCATGGAATGCATATATGAGATTTTTCCATCTGGTGAGACATTCTGCTGCATAAGTGTGCCACATTTTTGCATCTTAAAAGAAAGTCCCTTTTTAAAATATTCTGCAAGGTTATCTCGGGTTTCATTGCCAGCTTTTGCCAAAGAAATGCCCTATGTTCCACAGCCTAAAGTTACTATTCTTTGTCTGGATTCCATAATAATCCCCTCTAAGAAAAGTAATTGCTGTATTAAGACATGAAAGAAAAGCACTTGCAAAGTATAGTGCCAAAGGCTCACTTTAAACAAACCCCCTAGCACATGAACATACAAAATTGGCCATTGCCACCTAGTCAAGCTATCAGGCTAAACCGTGCCAGCCTGTGAAATGGACACCACCCCCCAGATTATCAGCTGGGCTGCCATTCCGGACCTCACACGACAGACCTCTGCTGCTTGAGGAAAGAAGTAGCACCGTTCACTGGTAGTAATAGTCAGCTGGTATCCTTTAACCCAGGGGTGAGGAATGTTTTTTGGGTCCTGGCCAATGACTTGCAGAAAAATAAGTCGGGGGAGAAAAAAGGGAGAAAAAAATCTGAGGAGAAAAAACCCTAAACCGAGACGCAGGGGGGAAAAAGACACTCACCTCACTTCCCTCAAGTTCCAGTGCTAGGGGAAGATGCCAATGGTCAGGGCTTGACCCTCCGCCCCAATGGGGGCCCAGGGCTAGTAGACTTTGTGGGCCCCCCCAGGCAGGAGCAAAAATGAGAAGTTCAGTATGTAGGAGACAGGATGCAGGAGCAGACTAGGGGTTCAGGGTCTGGGTGGGAAGTGGGGTGAAGGAGCAGGCCAGGGGTGCAGGATCTGGGTACGAAGTAGGGTGCAGGAGCAGGGTGTGCGGTCTGGTGCGGTGGGTGGGAGGGAGGGTGGATGAGAGGGCTGTGGGGGTCTGGCAGGAGTAGGGCGTGGGAGTGGGGTCTGGGCAGAAGCAGGAAGGGGAGCAGGGTACCTACCTGGTGCAATTCCTGGCGGGGGGGGGGGGCGGAGCAGGTGGCTCCACCAATGGGAGCGATGGCAGAGGGGTACTTGCAGGTGCTTCTCTGCAGCAAACAGAGCCTCTTCCTTCTGCTGTGGGTCAGACCTGGCCATGGCTTGCCTTGGTCAGGCCCATGTGATATTGCTAAGGGGCTAGGCACAGATACGAGCCACATGATCTTCCTTTCTTCAGCAGGGTGCATGTCACCAGCAAGGATGGAGAACAGGATTTCCATCAGACCAGTCTCTGTCTGGAGGTTAATTAGGCTGTCCCAGTGGCTGCCTGTTTACACACCAAGTCAACACGGAAGCAGTACATGGGAAAATAAGCCCCAGGTGGCAACCAGGCTCTGAGAATGCGGAGGGATGGAAGAAGAGGCCAAAGAAGATTCCCCTGCTCCTGCCCCTTGGCGGTAAAGGGGCAGTGGGGTAAAAACCCATATATAGGAGCTCAGCCAACTGGGGTTGGAAAAGGCTGCGGAGGATTTGGAACACGATCAATGTTAGTAGCCAATTTAGCCTGATCATTAAGGTTACACTCCAGCAGGCATATTATGATTTTGTTTTATACACATACATCTCATAAAGCTGGAAAAAATCTCAGGAGGTCATTGAATCTAGTCCTCTGCCCTCTTGGCGAGGCCCAGCACCCTTCCCGACAGCTTTTTTTTTTTTTAAAAAAAACTATTTGCCCTAGACCTCTCAATGGCCCTCTCTAGGACTGGCCTCACAACCCTGAGTTGAGCAGGCCAATGCTCCAATCACTATGTAACCTTTTGTTTCCATTATCCAACCTCTACAGCTCTTGATGCTTGACTCTGTGGTAATAAACCTACCCTATGGTCACAGGAAATCTCTCTCAGATGGGTCACCACCAGAGACTTGTCAGGGAGAATACCTAGCCCTGCCGTGAGGGCAGGAGACCAGAGTAGATGATCTCTTGAGGTCCCTTCCAGTTCTATGATTCCATGACTAGAATCATAGAACAATAGAGCTGGAAGAGGCCTAAAAAAGCCATCAAGTCCAGCCCCCTACCCTAGACAGGACCAAACCCATCAGATCAGCCCTGCCAGGGCTTTGTTGAGGCGAGACTTAAACACCTCCAGGGATGGAGACTCCACTACTCCCCTGGGTAGACCATTCCAATGCTTCATCACCCTCCTAGTGAAAAAGTTTTTCCTAATGTTCAACCTGGACCTTCCCAGCTGCAACTTGAGACCATTGTTCCGTGTTCTGCCTTCCGTGACCACTGGGAACAGCCTCTCTCCAGCCTCCTTTCACTAAGTTGAAGGCCGTTATCAAGTCCACTCTCAGTCTTCTCTTCTGCAGACTAAACCGTCACAATTCCCTCAACCTTTCTTCATAGGTCATATGCTCCAGCCCCTTAATTATTTTGGTCGCCCTCCACTGGACCCATGAAGTGGGGTGCGGCTCCTGAGATGTATCACACAAGCTGGTGTGTACAGGGTTCCCTTGGGAACAGCAAAGCTGATATTTCTGAGCGTGTTCAGTGCCTGTGGAGCTGAATGCTACAGAGAACCAATGTTCCCTGAAAGCTGGGCACTTGGGTAGCCACCCAGGAGAGATTCAAATTCCACCCAGCTGATTAGCAGAGTCCACAGCCTCCCACATCGGGCAGTATGTGTTTCTGCTGGTGGTGCATGTTTGCACATGGCAGTGCACATAACAAAATTTAATCCACATGGCATGGGAAGAATAGAGGGACTATAGTAGAGCAGTACTTCAAAAGGGGGTGTGGTGCACTTACTGGTAACATGCAAGACAAAGGAAGGGCTGCCATAGCCCAGAGGAGCGTGCCAGGATGGCCAACAGGCTGATGGCATTATGGAGGCATTTAGCACAAGCAAGACTCACTCATGCTGGATGCAAAAGGGTCACTATCACGACAAGAAGTCCTGCAGTCCCTTATAGACTAACAAGATACTTTGGAGCATGAGCTTTCGTGGGCAAAGACCCGCTTCATCAGGCTTTACAATGTGACTCACAGTCCTGAGTAGCCCCAAGAAACTACACAACATGGGAAATGACCAAGGCACCTCTGGGAGCAGGCAAATAAATTAATGGTGCTAAATGGAACCTACTTCCCACCCCAGTGGGGGAAATAGTCTCCACAGAGCCCATGGAACAGGGCCACCCTCAGGCACCAGTGCCCACTTTCAACCAAGCAACTCACAGGTCAATGAATTTATCCTCCCAAGCTGGGGTTTTTCAAAGCCCCTCTTAGGGTACGGAGATGCAGCGAGGTGATGGGGGATCACACAGGCTCTGCTCACAATCCCCCCAAGATGGGGGCAGAACACTGGCGTTCCAGGTCACCAATGTGGCTGCTTTAGCCACCAAACAGCACCAATATGCTGCTCAAACCACTTCTGCAACCTCTTGAAAGAGAGACTAGCGAAGCAGCTCAAGTCCTCGCCCTCCAGCACGGAAAGGCACTTGGTGTCCTGCTTGCACTTATTTATTTACAGCCTGTTTGCTTGACCCCATGTTTCCCCTGTGGGTCTCGGTGTCTCCAAAGCCCCTATTGAGAATTAACGATCTTACAGCTCATTTCTGCCGGCGAGCAGCCTGCCAGGCCATGAAATCGCAGAGACAGAGAGAAAAGAGAGAGCATCCTATGAGCTCATCTCCAGAGCACGTGCCAAACCAGAGCACGCAGATTCCAGAGGTCTGATTAATCTCCTAGCCCAGGGACTGCTAAACAATCATGTTAGTCTGTCAGCGCCCTCCGGCCCCACCCCCTCCACCAGTGTCCAAAAGAAACCTGTTTTTACAGCACAGTCTGGAAACAAACACACTGGCAGGGAAGGGGGGTGTGCAAACGGTGAGTGATACAGAGGTCTGGGCATTAACGTATGTTTCCCCACTGCAAGCCAGAATGGTAGGATCTAAATATGCCCCCCATACATACACAGCTCCTCCTGAGGTTTGCAGCTTTGCCTTGTAAATGGGTCTCCGATGCAAAGCACTACTAACACCCACTACTCCTTTTGCTTTCAGGTCCCTTGACTTTGCACTGATCTAACGCCTCTTATCTGAGCACCAGGTGCCTCTTTGCAAACATGAACAAGCCCCCCCCACCCCCCCCCCCGAGAGGCAGCAATATAGCATGAGCCCTACTCCCCAGGAGGGGAAACTGAGCCAAAGATTGGCCCAGGTCAATGACTGTGAGTGTCTCCATTTCTGGGTCTTCAATCTGAAATGCCCAGAACCTGATTTTCCAATCACTGGGTATTCAGCACATCTAATACTTGGGCTCAAATTCACTTTTGATCCAGTAAGTCCAGCAGAGGGACCAACCCACAGGAGAAACAATGAGCCTCCAGCAGAGGGACCAACCCACAGGAGAAGCAATGAGCCTCTCTCACCCTGGGATAAATTTGCCCCCACATAAAAGTGAGAGCAGCTCTGAGGGTTCACCTTAACTTGCTCCCTATCTGCAACAACCCTATGAGCACTAACAGCTGGAGGAAACAAGGCCTTGGCCACACCCACCTCCAGAACTCCACCCACACCCACCTCCAGAACTCCGCCCACCCCAGGAAGTGTAGGAAGGAGGGAACTGGCAAATTATTAATGTAATCCTTCTGCCTGTAGCAGGCAGCAGCAGCCAGGGCTGGGTTCAATGTCTAGGGGTTCATTTTCATCCCTCTCACACAGAGCCAGCTCGAGCCCCCACCCAGTAGCCTGGGAAATTCACACACCCCGGGCTCCTCAGGAGAGGCAATGCTTCCCCACTCACAAGCACTGAGTCTGAGTGTAGAAAAGACACTGTTAATGCAAGAGGCAGAGAAGTCACATGGCATGAAGTTGGGAAAAATTCCACACCTGGAGTTCATGACCAATCCTCAAGTAACTGTCCCAGCTCAAGTGGATTAAGCAGCGTCCTTTGCCTCTCAGACTCACCAGTCTGACACAGTAAGGGTCCCATTCACATACCCAAACCTTCTCCATATCCCACTTCAAATGGCCCACTTACAGCGCTGTCCAGTCCGTGCCAATCCTGACACACTGTCCTGATAACTTCCCTCATTGAGCCTGAGGCAATGCCACTCTTGTGCTGTGCTGCTTGCTTCAGACAGCCACCCCCTTGGCTGTCTGCTGTTTACTCCTACCAGCCCCCTGTCCACTGTGTGCCACTAGCCACTCTCTTGCTTGCTTGCTGTATTTTGGGTTTTGCTCTAGGCAAAACACACTGATTCTAGCTTTCTGTGGTTTTAGTTGCTAGTGCTTTCAGCTCTCAGTCTCACTACGGTGTATTCTCACACAAAAAATGCAGACTCTAGCATCCAGATCTATCTTTGAACAGAGCAGAAGGACTAATCAAACCAGGCTTTTAGCTCTATAACCAAAGGCACCCAGACAGTTCAACCACTAACACCTCCCACCCTGCTGTCTCTCAATGCTCAGGTGAGGGGAGCCCTGTGCAATCCATATCTTACACAGTAGTGATGTCTACCCTGTACCCTCACAACAGCTTCAAGCATTGGTGAGACTCCACAATTCTTACACTGGGCGACAGCATAAATTGTGACTTTACAACAACATGTTGTTTACAAAAGACAAAACCTCACTGCTTCACCTGCTCCCATCGGGCTTTGTTCACAAGGCATTTAATATGCACACCTTTGCATTTTCATGCAAATGATCTCTCAAGGCCACATCACTCAAATTCCTTCAGCAGGACTGAGCTCCTGCTGACACATTCCTTACATTAATAATGTTGCCTGAGCAGAGGTCAGTGCTTTGCTGATCAGGTTCCCACTGGAGAAGAAATCAGTGGCATTGGCTAGTTACAGTCTTAGGCTATGTCTGCATTTCATGATGGAGGTGTTCCCCAGATCAAGGAGACATATCCGTGCTATCTTGGACTAAGCAAACACACTAAAGGCCAGTGTGACTGGGGCAATATGAACAATGGGACTAGCATCTTGGATGGCCATGTTTTTTTGGGTGGCTAGAACCTCCTCCTGCTGCTCCCACTGCCGTGCTGCCTGCTGTTTGCAGCATACTTTCTTAAAATTGGGACTCATACTGCCAGCTTGAAGTGCAGACATCCTCCTAGAGCAACTACTTCATTTAAACTATATGCTGGAGTCCTGGGGCAGAGGTGGTCACACACAGCATGCAGGCGATCCCCTCTTACAGGAGCCTCAGCCCAGACACCTGTGCCCAGTTCCCAGGCAGAAAGCACTGACTCTAATTCGTGAGATTAAGACAGACAATACCCTCCCTTGCTGATTGCCCTGGTTCCTACCCACCCACCCCGCTCCGCGAAAAGAAATGGCATCACAAACTAACTCTTGCTCCCCCCGCCACATTTCTTCTCAGTCTGCACATGCTCTGAAAGCAACAGCTCTGTATAATAATGCTGCCCGGGAAATTCCACCAGGACAACAGCCCCAAACAACCACCTTGATGGAATCATCATAAACCAAGCTGCAAATGGCACCCAGTAGGCACACAAATAAGGTGTGAATTTCACTCAATTCCCTTTGAATATTTCTGTGCCACATATCCCAGCTCACTTGCAGAGTGGCTCCAAAGAGTGAGGCCCCCTTCCCTGTCAGTACAATAGTGCCAGAAGAGATGCGTTAGTCAAACAAGTCATTGGGCTCAGGACGGGGGTAATGGGGTTAACTCTGATGAACTGTGGTAGAGAAAAGATCAGATTCGATGATCTAGTGGTATCTTCTGGCCTTAAACTCTATGAAATCCCTGATCCATAAGAGTTACAGCAGGACTTGTGGAGAGACAGTATAATCTCCCAGCCCGGAATCTGGCCAGGACATGGCAACTACTCTTTTAGGAAGGGCCATGAGATCTTTAAGGACCCACAGTGACCAGAACCTCGGTTTTCTATCCCCTTGGGAAGCTGGTGCCATGGGACACAGGCTCAGTCCTGACTCAGAGAGAAGAGGCCACCTTGTGAAATACTAGCATGGTTCTCTACAGTAGCTGAGTTATCTTTGGCTCCTTCCCATCCCAGCAGTAACCCGGCTTAGCTTGTGAGTTTTGACAAACTCACCCCCCTGGGGTGGGTATTACAGCCACAGCCAGGGATATTCTGGGGGTGATTCACATGGATTAGAATGTCAGATTCCCAGCTGGGGGCTGGTTTCCTCAGCTCACTAAACACCCGTCTGCAGCTGATCTTGTTGCAGAGAGTGGAAATTTCTAACACAGAGGGTGTATTTGGAAGGCTGGCTGGATCCATGTGCCTTAACAAAGTTGAAGAGATCTTACACTAGGTACAGTGCACAGGGCTCGTGCTGGCAGGCAGCCCTGGGAATATTATGGTAGCCACTTTCCTGAGCAGTGTTTCTATCTCAGGAACATTTCCTGCCTGTAACATCTCACCATCGCTAATGGATTTATCCTCACTACACCCTTGTGAGGTCTGGCAGGGCTGTTCTCCTACTGTGCAGATGGGGAACTGAGGCACAGAGAGACAAACACAGAACACTGGTGGAGAAGGGGGGAAAATTAGACCCACATCTCAAGGCCCCCGCAACTGCTCACTGGCTCAGGGGGTGGCTTTTTGGGAAGGATAGCTCTGTGGTTTGAGCATTGGCCTGCTAAATCCAGAGTTGGGAATTCAGTCCTTGAGGGGGTCATTTAAGGATCTGGGGCAAATAGATTTAAATAAAAAGTGGGGTGCTGGTGCTAGGCGGGCAGGGGACTGGACTTGATGACCTCCCACGGTCCCTTCCAGCTCCATGAGATATAATGTGTATCCTTCTCACAGGGATGCAGTGAACAGCCAAAGGTCCTGCCTGCGATCAGCGTCCCATTACTGCTCAGACACATCTGAAGACCCTGCCCCTCAGAGGCTGTTTCTACACATGCCACTTCCTCCGGCATGCTAATAAATGGCCCGAAAAATGCTAATGAGGTGTGGATGTAAATTCCTGGTGCCTCATTGGAATACAGTGGCATGATTTGGAGCTCAGAAGAAGCTCTTCAGGACTCCAAAACTGTTTGTAGAGGTGTGGCCCCTGTGGGAATTTTCAGGAAGGAGAGAAATGTTCAGGAAGAAGGGGGCTTCTGGAAGGAAGGAGATCCCCCGGGGCTGCACCTCTACATGCTGTTTTGGAGTCCAGAAAAGCTTCTTCTGGACTCCAAATCATGTGACCGTATGCTAATGAGGCACCGGGAATTTACATCCGCACCTCATTAGCATTTTTCAGGCCATTTATTAGCATGCCACTTTTGGAGAAAGTGGCATGTGCAGAAACAGCCAAAGAGTTTACAATCTGAACAAACAAGAGAACAGCGAGAGAAAGTGACATGCTCAAGATCACGTGTCAACCAGTGGCAGAGGTGGGATTCAAACCAGAGGAGTGGGGAGTGGTTTGCCTTGTTGCCTCCATTTGAGAGGGATCCCAAATCTGAATGTCCCCAAGACTCTGTCTTCTGAGCTGCAGCACCTCTCCCTCGAAATGAGCCCGACTGCCCCTCTGTTATAATAAATCATAGAATCCTAGGGCTGGAAGGGACCTCAGGAGGTCATCTAGTCCAGCCCCTTGCTTCAAGCAGGATCAACCTCCACTAAGTCATCCCAGCCAGGACCTTGTCAAGCTGGGACTTAAAAACCTCTAGGGATGGCCAAGCCAAGCCTGAGTGCTGCTGCAACCCCTCCATCCAGCTAGCCACACCCAGAGGAGGGTGCTGAGCCTCAGCCCCATGCTGCTGGTGTGAAGTTTCCTTTGCACAGGCGAGGGTGTTTATTTAACATGGCGCTACACCCCCCGCCGTATGTGGAATTAATGAAAAGTGAGCAAAAATAAATAAATAAAGGCAGCGGTCGGAGGCATTTAAACACCCACCTAAAGAGAAACCGCTCTTGGCAGCTGGGCTTTTTGGTGCTGACAGTATTATAGGTTAATCTGATTGTTGATTACGGTGTGGCTGCAGGCCAGAAACCTGAAGCTGAAAATGTGTGAGTTAGCAGCCAATAAAAAGAAAGAGAGTGAGCGAGCCAGACAGACGTACAGACAAGGTTGCACTGCTGGGACTAGCTGAGTTTTTGCAGCATTGTTGCATGCTGCAAAGAAGTGGCTTCATCCTGCCCCGCCTCTGGGGGCAGCCCTATGCTGCTGTGACAGAACTGGCTACCATCAGGTCTCAGAATTTTCCTAGCGCCCCCCCAGCCCATTGGCTGGCATCCCTTCCCGAATCACCCGCCATGCTGGGACCACCCTCGTACACTGTCGGCCTTGTGGCTAGTCCATCAGACGAGGAATCGGAAGGGGTGGGGTGTGCTCTGCCTTCTTGTGTGGCTTTGGACACACTGCAATGGGGCCCTGATCTGGGTTAGCATCGTTGTAATACACACAATAATCAGTAGGACAAGGAAGAACAAGCTCAAGTTCACGGTTCACATGTGCAGCAAGGCAAGGAGTTATCTCCTATGGCTGTGAGATCTTTGGAGCTGGCGCTTTCTCTGACAACCCATAAGTACGGTGCCTGATGTTACAGGATCTCTATATAGAAAAGATATAGCAGTACCTGCTTGAATGTGGGTGGATTGTTAATATATAGAGTGCCATCTAGTGGTATGTAAGCATGTTTAGTATTTGTTTACAATGTTATAGGGCCAGTAAATCTGGTATTCTGCATTGCAAATGACTTCTGGATTACACTGCTCTAAGCTCTGATCACACCAGGGCACTGAGCCAGTCTGTGCACTCGAGGCCTGAATGCAAATAATCATAATAATAATCTCACAGTGAGGATTTCACTAGGCTACTCCTCAGAGCTAATAGTAAACCAGATGGGGGTTCCTGTTTTGAGATCTTGTTGCTTATGTGTCCTCCAGTGTTTGTTTGAAGGTGTAGAACCCCTGAAGTGGGAGGGATAGCTCAGTGGTTTGAGCATTGGCCTGCTAAACCTAGGGTTGTACAGTCAATCCTTGAGGAGGCCATTTAGGGATTAAGGATAATTAGATTTAAAAGGGGGGCGGGCAGGGGACTGGACTTTATGAGGTGTGCATAGCAAACTGCATAGAACTTGGCAGGGGAGCATAAGTTATAGGGGGAAGGCCTGTAGGAAGCACCGGGAAGTCAGTTTGCCTGCACATGGCTGGAATGCTGCAGCTCTACAAATATTTGAGTTAGTTTCATTTTACAAGTGTGGAGGCCTCTCTTGCTGTCACCCAGCACAAGGTACAAGAGGCATCCCCATAGTTTTCTCTTCAGCCTATCTACGCAACCTCTCACAATAAGTGACGTTTGCTAGACCTTTCCAATGTCTGTGGCCCCCGAGGCCATGGGTGTCAATTCTCAAACCAAGTCAGAACTACGTTCATCTATACTAGCTGAGAATCTGGCCTGGACTGGCTCTATATCATTTTATAATTTCTTCTTATTGGTATTTCTACCCTGCCTGAAATGTGAACTAGTGGCAGATTAAGACCTACCTGAACTTCCCTTTTAATCTGCTTTTAATAAAACCAATCTGATTACTGCTTCCAGGTAGAACCACACTAAAAACAGAATGTGAGAGTCTAATGAGAGTTCAGAAGCAGCTTTCCTATGAGCACCTGAATCCATAGCTAACAATTCAGTGATCTGCCATGGGGTGTATCAGAGCCAGGGGTCCCCTGCTGCAGGCATCAGGTTCTATCACACCCATCACAGAATAGGAGCAGTACAAAAGCCCTCCAAATAGCCTAGAGTGGCTGCAGGGGAAGCAGCCAATCAAGAGGCTGCAGTGAGCAACCAATCAGGGACCAGAAGGGTCACCTAAAAGGAGCTGCTAAGCTCAGAGTCCTTCAGTTGCAGCTTGGAGCTGGAGGAGTGAGCACTGTGTTCTTGGCTGGTGGAGGGAGTGGCAGGACCCTGGACAGATCAACACAGCCCTGCGTGAATAGACATTTCTCTCTGTAGATGTGGCTATCCACAAATAGACATCGAGATCTGCAGGGCTCTGCCCCCAAGAAGAAAGAAAGAAGCATGACCCCGTTGTGCACAAGAGCCAGCACCCTGCACGAGCAGCTCCTCCTGCACCAGGGCTGCACTCCCAAGTCTCACCCCCACCTATGGCGTCTCCTGTCTGGGGTCATACAGCCCCGCTGGCTGCAGGGGCTGGGGGCAGTACAGAGGTGCCTACATCCCACCATTGACCTGTAGAGCTCTGCATGGATAGACAGTGACCTGCAGAGCCATATACAAAGCTAGTCCTGGTGGGCTGTATACCCTGGAAGAGGTCTGGTTTGTTTCTCACGTGTGTGTGACTTGAAAACCACCTGAGAAACCTCTGAGAGAGGGTTGGTTATGCATGCTCCCTGGGGGTGCGAGCAAGAAGTGGGCACACATTCTCATCCTGCCTCAGGAGCAGCTGGTACTGGTCATTAATGCAGCATATTGGTCTAGCTGGGCTTCTGGTCCAATGCAGTCTGGCAGTTCCTACATCTATTACAATAAGGTTCTGATGAAACCATGTGACTAGTTTCATCCTTATTGGAACTCCTCAGACCTGCATAAACTGTTATCTATAGTGTGATTTGAACCTGGGACACCATCATCACAGTCAAGGACAATACCATATCTCCCCAGTATCAGTTGTGGGAAAGGCATATACACGGATCAGTTGAATTGATCATTTTCCCCCAGACAACTGGGCTAACTGTTGGCCACGTTCACAAACAACATGACCTGTAAGCACACCCCAATTGGGGCTGACCATATTTATCAGAATAAGGTTCCAGTGAAACTACATTAGCATGCGACTGGTTTTGTTCTTATGGGAACTCATTCAGGTGTGCATAAACCGTTGTCTATAGCATGATTTGAACCTGGGACACCGTCATCACAGTCAAGGACAATACAAATCTCCCCAGGTTCACAGCAGCAGTTGTGGGAAAGGAATATACGTAGATCAGTTGAATCAGTTCCTACATCCCCATCTTTTCACATCTCCCTGCCCAGGATTCAGCCTGTTGTCACAGTGCTTAGCCTGAGGTCCTGCTGTAGGACTGGAGCTCCTAAAGGCTGCAGAGGTACGATGACTGGCTGCTACCAAAGCAACGTCTGCCCCACCACCTACTAAGGCCTCACTGGCTCCTGACGTTCAGCAACAGCAGAAAGGGAACCACGTACTGAGCCGCACATCTCAAGGGGCTTTTTGGTGTGTTTCTACCTGATCACTCACATTCCCGGGAGAGCTGAGATCACAGGCAGCCTATGGCTGTGAAGGAGGCACCTCCTGCCCCCGCTAAGTGTGAAGGAGGATGGGCTGGTCCTGCTCTACACCCCTTCCCCAGTGCTCCTTGTGCAGGGAACATCACTATCAGCAGCATGGGGGCATGGAGGCTCACAGGCAGGACGGGGAAGGGGCAGATGAGGAGGAAGCCCTGGTTGCTTGCTCAGCCACCTTCCACCCACCAACTTTGTCCTGGCTTCTTAGTGTCCTCGCTGGCCCCTGGCTTCTCAAACTCCAAATCTTTACCAGTCTCCCACTGTTCACTGCTGCCTCCCCGCAGTCCTTCGCTGCATTTCTGCCTGTGGATGGCCCACACTCCCCTCCATCAGGCATGGCCGGGCTCGTTTGCAAATGCAGATGGCAAGTGACCTTTCTTCTGGCCAGGGTGGGATTCAGGCCATGAATCTACGGAGTGATTGGCCTTTTGAAGGGTGTCATTTTGTTCTTCATAACATAGCTCAGTGGTTTGCGCATTGGCCTGTGAAACCCAGGGTTGTGAGCTTAATCCCTTGAAAGGGCTACTTAGGAGTCTGGGACAAATACATTTTCAGTGGAGGGGTAGCTCAGTGGTTGGAACATGGATGTGCTAAACTCAGGGCTGGGAGTTCAGTCATTGGGGGCGGGGGTAATCCAGGTATCTGGAGCAAATAAGGGGCAGTGGGGGAGGAAAAATGGGAATCAGTCTTGGTCCTGCCATGAGGAAAGGGTGCTGGACTCAAGGACTTCCCAAAGTCCCTTCCAGCTCTATGAAATGTATAGCTCTATATTAACACCCCTAGGCAAGGAGTTCCCCCAGCTGAGCATGGCAAGGAAATGCTTCACTTTGCTGCTTTATACAGCTGCCTGTTACGTTCACTGGGTGACCTGATTCTTGTGCTGTGTGAAGAGGTAAATAGCTTTTCCCACACCAGTCATGATTTTACAGACCTCTATCATATCCCCCCTTAGTAATCCCTTTTCAAAGCAGAACTGTCCCAGTCTTTTAACCTTTACTCACACGGAAGCTGTTCCAGATCCCTCCTCATTTTTATTCCCTTTTTCTGCACCTCTTCTCTTTCTAATCACTCTTTCTGATGGGACAACCAGCACTGCAAGCGGTAGTCAAGGGGCAGGCATGCCATGGATTTATGTAGCTTGTGCCCAAAGAAATTTGTTAGCCTTTAAGGTACCACAGGACTCCTCATGGTAGGAGGATTATATTTTCTGTCTTCTTATTTATTTCTTTCCTAAGGGTCCCTAACAAGCTCCTGGCTCTTTCGCTTGCTGCGGCACAGTGAGCAGATATTTTCAGAGAACTATTCACACTGACTCCAACTCTCTCTTAAGTAGCAAGAACTAATTTAGGGCCCAGGTCACTGCTCCAAAAGGGGCTGGGTCTTGTCTCTGCCAGCTGGAATCTTTGATTAACCATTGCCTGTCTCTGTGCACCGCACACAGCCTGTGAGACATTGAGTCATAGGACTGCCCACGCAGTGTGTAAAACTCAGCCAGTGCTGCACTTAGAATAAAAAGCATGCCGCTGGTTTAACTGACCTAAAAAGCGCCTTGGAAGCTGTTCTGCTCATATTTGGAAGGGCTGGTCTCATTGTTATGGGGCTCCGTACATCTTGCCTTTGAGGAAACCCCTTCTGGTGTCATATTTATGTTTTGACTGGCCTCAGGGCTGAAGTGTGGACTTATCCCACTCTTAGCAGGGCCCTGGGCTACAGCACCTTGTGTAGCCACCATGCTTACCTAGCAGAGCCACCTGAGTTCATGCACCGGCAGTCCTACCCTTCAGGACTCTGTGGCCTGGGGAGACCCAACGTACAGGCCAAGTCAACAATAGAAACAAAACACTTAGAGTAGGTCTATAATTACCACACCTTCAATGTGCCACAATCGATCTTCCCGAGTTCAATTTTACTGCATCTGTGAAGACGCAGCAAAATTGGTCTCTTCGGGCTTGGCCATCACCCCTGGTACTCCGTGCTATCGTGTGGAGTAAGGGACATCGGCTCAAGCCCAAAGAGCTCTGAGCCACGACAGGGAACAAAGTCGATCCTGATCCATCGATTCAAGCTATGCTAATGGTGTGGCTAGATTGCATACCTGGGATCGACTTTATTCCCTAGTAAAAACAACAAGAAGTCCTGTGGCATCTTATAGACTAATAAATAGTTTGGAGCATAAGCTTTTGTGGGCAAAGACCACAAAAGCTTATGCTCCAAAATATGTGATAGTCTATAAGGGGTTGCAGGACTTCTTGTTGTTTTTGGGGTAACAGACTAACTCGGCTCCCCCTCTGTTCCCTAGTGTACACCAGGGCTTAGAGAACAGGGATTTTAAAAACAACAGTCCACACTCATGTCTAACCTTCCTCAAGGATTACCAGCAGTGTTCCCTGTAAGCTGAGCACATGGATGGCCACCCAGGAGAGATGCAGATGCCACCTGATTAGCACAGCACTCACAGACTCCCACAGCTGGCAGCCTGTTTCTATTAGTGGTGCCCAGCCACAAGTGCCTTTGTGCACACAACAAAATTTATTCTGCCTATGGATGGAAAAAAACTTAGCGGGAACCCTGTTTATCAACTCTACAAGAGCTCACAAAACTGAGTGATGGGGCAATAAAATGGCAAGTGAAATTCAATGTGGACAAATGTAAAGTAATGGACATTCAAAAAAATAACCCCAACTATACCTACAGTAAGGCGGGGGCTAACTTAGCTACAACTAATCAGGCAAGAGATCTTAGAGTCATCGTGGACGGTTCTCTGAAAACAGCCACGCAGCGTGCAGTGGCAGTCAGAAAAGCGAACAGGATGTTAGGATCATTAGCAAGGGGATACAGAATAAGATGGAGACTGTCTTATTGCCCTGATATAAAACCATGGTACGCCCACATCTTGAATACGGCGTACAGATGTGGTCTCCTTATCTCAAAAAGATAAAGCAGCATTAGAAAAGGTTCAGAAAAGGGCAACTAAAATGATTAGGGGTTTGGAACTGGTCCCGTATGAAGAGAGGTTAAAGAGACTGGGACTTTTCATCTTAGAAAAGAGGAGACTAAGGGGGGATATGATAGTCTATAAAGTTAGGGCTACCTCTATTCTAGCACACTACGTCAAAGTAGCCTATTTTGAAGTAAGACCATCGAAATAGGCTACTTCAACGCGTATTGTCTACACGTCCTCCAGAGCTGGTGCCGTCAACATTCAACGTTGAAATAGAGACGGGGAACATTGAAAGGAGCCGCCCCGGAAGGAAATGTGGAACGTCCACACACACAAGCAAAATAAGGGGCCAGGAAAGCCTGCGGACGGGGTCACAGGCTGGACTAGCCCTTCCGGGGTGACAGCAAGCTGCTCCTTTAAAGGGCCCCTCTCAGACACACCCGGCCTGCACAGCTCAAGGTCTGCAGAGTGCTAGCCACACTTGCAGACTGACGCACAGCAGCTATGAACCCCCAGCAGCAGCAGCAGCAGCAGCAGCATCACCTGGAAGCCCTCCAGGTAGTCACCCAGGGAGCAAGCGCCCTGCTAGGTGCTGCACGGGCGGCCACCCAGCACCTCCTGGCAGAGGAGCCCTCCCCGGGGGCAGACAGGGACGCCTCTGACCACTGGGCTCCCCTCTTCCTCCCTTGCCAGGTGCTCCACTGCCTCTGGAGCCACCCCAGCAGCTCTGAGTGGTGGGAGCAGCTGGTCGTGGGGGAGTGGGATGACGACCAGTGGCTGCGGAACTTCCACATGCGCCGGCAGAGCTTCCTGGAGCTCTGCCAGGGGCTCACCCCCGCACTGAGGCACCAGGACACCCGGATGCAGCGTGCCCTCCCCGTCGAGAGGAGGGTCGCAATAGCTGTCTGGAAGCTGGCCACTCCAGACAGCTACCGCTCCGTGGGACACAAGCTTGGAGTAGGAAAAGCCACAGTCGGGGCCATCATCATGGAGGTAAGGAGGCCTGGGCACGCACCCACTGGGGGCTGGGGGCTGGGGAGGGAGGCCCGGGTGTGGGGCTGGGGAGGGAAGGGTGCCGGGCAGGGAGGGGCTGGGTGTGGGGCTGGGAAGGGATGGGTGCTGGGGAGGGAGGGGCTGGGTGGGGGGGTACCAGGGGAGGTGCCTGGGAGGGAGGCCTGGGGGGAGGGCCTGGGCACCTGTACACCCTCATGGGCGCTTGTGTTCCCTCCCCTCTGGGGGACACCACTGTGCCCCTCTGCCTTGTGGTGGACGTGACCTACCTCCTCCAGCCCTGGCTCACGCGCCTGTACACTGGCCACTTCAACGCCAGCCAGGAGTGGTTCAATGCCCGCCTGAAGCACACCCGCCAGGTGGTGGAGAGGACCTCTGGCCGCCTGAAGGGCCGCTGGTGGTGCCTCCTTGCCCGCCTGGACGTCGGCCTCCAGAACATCCCCCAGCTTGTGGGCGCATGCTGCACCCTCCACAACGTTGTCAAGAGCAAGGGTGAGGCCTTCAGCCAGGGGTGGGCAGTCAACACAGGCACAGGCTTCCCCCAGCTGGCCACCGCACCCAGTTGCTAGGCCCACCACGAGGGGATACGGGTCTGTGAGGCCCTGCAGGCCTATTTTGATCAGGGAGACCCCTGAGCACCTCCCTGGCCTTCCCCGGAGGGCCCCCCCGCACACCACCCACACTGCCTGCACACCACCCCCACCACCTGCACACCATCCCCCCCAACAAGCACACATCTTCAGCCCCAGTGGGCTCTGGTCCTGGGGGGCTGGCAGGTGGTGAGGCAGGCAGCACAGCAGGTGGGGTGGCAGGCGGTGAGACAGCTGGAGCAGCAGGTGGGGTGGCAGGTGGAGTGGCAGGCGGTGAGGCAGGTGGGGCAGTAGGGAGGGGATCAGGTGGAGTGGCAGCAGGGCGGCAGGGGTGGGAGCAGGGGGTGGGAGCCGGGCAACAGCCTCCCAGATCGACCCAGCTATGTCCTGGAATACGCTCATGAATTCCTGCCATGCCGCCCAGCTCCAGGCGGGCTCCTCCCGTTCGAACCAGAGTCTCTCCTTGGCCATCTCCGTCTGCCGCCGGAAAGCTGCCAGGAGCTGGGGGTCCACAGGGGCCATCCCCTGGGTCCGTCGGTGGCGTGACCATCCTGCTGGCCTTGGGGTGTCCCTGGGCGCTGAGGGTGGCTGACCTCTGGTGGCTGTCAGGGACCACGGAGGGTGCAGGGCTGCCAGGGGCCTTGGATGCTGCAGCTGCAGAGAGGGAGGGGAAGACTGTTAGTATAGTGCCCTAGCCTGTGGCCCGTTCCCCCCGCCCCACCCTTGGGTGCTGGGTCTCCGTCCCTGTCGGTGGGTGTGATGTCCCTGTTGGGTGTCCCCATTACATGGTCCCCTCGCCCCCGGGGTTTGGGCACAGTGCTGTCCATGGGTGTGGGTGCTGATGGCTGTGCCGCCATCCTGGGACCGTGGTATGGCTGGGCAGTTGTGGGTGTGGGTCTGCTGGGGATTTGTGAGGCTCCCGGTCTTGTCTGGTGCCCCCGCCCCATGACCCAGGGTTGTGTTCCCTGTGGAGTACGTACCTGACCGTCCATTGCCAGGGTCAGGGGAACCCCGGTGGGCGGACACCTGGCTGGTGCTCCGGGAGGGGAGATTGATAAGGAGCCCCCCCTCCTCACTGCTGGACCCCTCCTCCACCGTCCCAAGGGGGAAACCTCAGGCGGGCCCCAGGGTGCGGGGCTGGCCTCCAGGCCGGACTCCGGCTCCAAGTCCTTCTGGGGCTCGTCGGCCGTGGTGTCAAGGGTGGCTGGGGGGGAGGAGGTGTCCCGGGGGCCCAGGGTGGCCCTGAGCTCCCTGTAATAGGGGCACGTGGTGGGGGCAGCCACAAACCGGCTGGCCGAGTCCCGGGCCCAGGCATAACCCTGCTGCAACTCCTTCACCTTGCTCTGGACCTGATCCGGAGTGTGGGCAGAGTGACCCCGGGCGGCCAGGCCCTCGGGCAGTTGGGTGAAAGCTTCTGTGTTCCGCTGCTTGCTCCCCATCACGTGGAGCACCTCCTCTTCACCCCAGAGCCCCAGCAGGTCTCGGAGCTCGGCCTCCAACCAGGAGGGGCCCCTGCTTGGCTGCTGGGGGTGCCTGGGTCTCCTTGGGGGGGAGCGCTGGGGGTGCTCTGGGGGCTGGCTGGATGCCATGGCGCTGGGTAGTCAGGTTGGAGTCTGTAGAGGGCGTGCAGGGCTAGCACATGCGTGTGCTGCTGCCTGCACGCTCTCAGCTTCCTGCAACGGGAAATCTGGGTCCATGGTGCTTTAAGGGCTGCTGCATGTGGGGACCATAGAGCCCCGCAGGGGCTGGACAGAGAGTCTCAACCACTCAGCTGAAGGCCGCCATGGAGGACCCTGGTATTTCGAAGTAGCAGGACGCAGATCGTCTACACACGCCCTACTTCGACATTGAATGTCCAAGTAGGGCGCTACTCCCATCTTCGGGTAGGAATAGCGATTTCACCGTCTCTCCGCCTAACTTTGATTTCAACATCAAAACAGCGCACGGCGCGTGTAGACACAATGCATGCTATTGCGACGTTGTGCCGGCTACTTCGAAGTAGCTGGCTAATGTAGACGCACCCTATGAGTGGTGTAGAGAAAGTGAACAAGGAAAAATTAGTTACTTGTTCCCCTACGATCAGAACTAGAGGACACCAAATGAGATTAATGGTCAGCAGGTTTAAAACAAATAAAAGGAAGTTCTTCTTCACACTGCAGACAGTCAGCCTGTGGAACTCCTTGCCAGAGGAGGCTGTGAAGGCCAGGACTAGAACAGGGTTTAAAAAAGAGCTAGATAAATTCAGGGAGGTTAGGTCCAATAATGGCTGTTAGGCAGGATGGGTAACAAATGGTGTCCCTAGCCTCTGTCAGAGGCTGGAGATGGATGGCAGGAAAGATCGCTTGAGTGTTACCGGTTCCGTCCACTCCTTCTGGGGCACCTGGTATTGGCTGGTGTCAGCAGACAGGACACTGGGCTGGATGGACCTTATGTTCAGATGGTGACCTAGGCAGGCCTAGTATCTTCAGATACTCCAACACTGCTTGTGACATAGCTGGGTTTCCCCAAACAATTCCCTCCCTTCTCTTGAGAGAGTCCTTTCAAGCCTGTTGGAGTCCTTCTGATGTCCTGCGTTCATGGGACTTTTCTGTTCTGCTCAAACCCAAACTTGTAAGCTGGCAGGAGATAGAGGCAAAACCATTGACAGTGATATCTCTGGCCTTGTCCCTGAGCTACTCCTCAGTGTTTGCCAAGAGGTGACTTATTTTGAGTCACTCTGAGTCCCTACCTCTTTTTCCCAGGCCGATTCCAGTTGAGTCAGACTAGGGTTATTGGAGGATGCCAGTTCTGCTGTAGTTAAGGATGGTTTTCAAGCAGAATGACTCCAAGACATACATGAGCCATACATTACAGAGCCACTTCAAAGCCAAATACTTGACATCAAAACCAGTTTTCATCAAAAATTAGAGTCACTTCTGTCTTTCCATTGAAAGACCCCTCATCCAAAACCTGAAAAGTTTCTGCCACAATTCGTCAGCCTTTGAATTTCTGCCAAAATTGGTTTTCTACAGAAAATTGACATAAAACCACTTCTCATTTTTGTTTCTCTCTTCCATGCCCAGTTTTTTATTTAAAAAACAGTTTTCTGACCTCTGCTCACATTCAGATTTGGCAAAATCCCCTTTAAAAACAAACACATTTGGGGCCATCTGCTCCCCAATACGCCCTGAAAACTGTCATCTAACTGCAGCTACCCAAGTTGTGATCATCACTTCTCTTGTCTGGCTAGGCAGTGCTGGTAGTTCTTTTTTATTTTTGTCACCTAAGCCTCACTCTAGCCCCCTACTTGTCTAATCCACCTGTTACGTCTTGTCTTTTGGATTGCAATAAGCGTCTGGGGACAGGAATAATCATGAACTCTGCCCGTACAGGGCGTTGCACAAAAGGACGTCTCTTGGCTGGTCAGTTGCATCTATCATTATATGTATGTTAAATAAAAAATAAAATAGTTCACTTCACAGATCCTCTCTAATATTTATTTTAGATACAGGTTCACTGAGAAGCCACCTGTTGCCCTTGGATACCAGTGAAGGAAAGAGATGCCCCTGAACCAAACCCCTGGATTTGAATCTGCCAATTTGAGGGACCATCTGGCTGCAAATTTGAAAGCCAGTTCCCTCAATTAAATGAATCCCCATACTAATTTCACCATTATGAAGCCACAAGCAGTCCTGTGGCACCTTAGAGACTAAAGTGGATGAGATCATGACCTGTCACGGGTACAATCCTAACCTTACAAAAGCTCCTGACCTAGTAAGTTTGTTAGTCTCTAAGGGGTCACAGGACTGCTTGTTGTTTGTAAGAGGAACATGGCGACCCCTCCGAGATTATTAAGCATATCATACACACAGGGAATTGGAACCAGATCCCTCGATTTTTCAGTTTTAACACATAGGTCCTATGACAAGAGCTACAGGAAAAACACCCTGGGCAATAGCAGAATCTGATTCCCTTTCCTCTCCTTCAGCCCCATCTCTCCTTGGAAGCATCCCATGCTCTCTCTCTCATCCCTCTCTGAGCCAGTACATATTGACTAGGCTCAACAGTGGACCAGCTCCTGGTTCCTGAAGAAGGGTGAAGAAGCAATAAAAGTATCACCAAAATCTTTCAGTCAGTAGTTCACCAGGATCGAAGACCAGCTGGTAAGAAGCCATGTTCCTGCTCATTTTTCTATGTGCGGAATAAATTTTATTAGGGGTACTGCGGTATGTGAGGGTGTGCACCACCAACAGAAACACAGACTGACCAGCTGGGCAGCATGTGAATCTCTCTTGGGTGGCCACCCAAGCGCTCAGCTTACTGGGAATGCTGTGGCTGGACATTCACCTTAGCCTGAGACAACACCCTTTTCACAGTTCGTTTGAAAAGCGACTTAACTGCATTACAGTATTTACAAGCACTGTTCAAGTAGTTGCATTGTCATGGGTATAAGAGACTGAGGCTGTGTCTACACTTGCATTCCTCTTTCGAAAGAGGCATGCAAATGCAGGAGATTGAAAATGCAAATGAAGTGCAGATTTACATATCTGGTGCCTCATTTGCATACTCTGCTTTCGAAAGAAGAAAAACAATGTAGGCGCAGCTCTTTCGAAAGTAAACCCCCATCTTGAAAGAACCCTTCTTTCCTTTTTTATGGGAAGAAGGGTTTTTTTGAAGATGGGATTTACTTTTGAAAGAGCCATGTCTACAGTGCTTTTCTTCTTTTGAAAGAAGAATATGCAAATGAGGCACCAGATGTGTAAATCTGCATCTCATTTGCATTTTCAATTTCCCTCATTTGCATGCCTCTTTCAAAAGAGGAATGGAAGTGTAGACACAGCCTGACTGAACGATACAGTATAACCTAATGGGCAACCGAGCCCTAGATCTACATTCATGGAGGTTGAGTTTTACCCTCTGCTATGCCACTTCCCTCGCTGATCACCACCCCCTCTATGGCCCCTTTGTCTGTCTTCTCTGTTTGGGATGTAAGCTCTTCAGAGCAGGGATGCTCTCTTATATAGCCAGGCAGGTGTATAGCCCCTGAGCTCAGCTGGAGATTCTAAGTCCTTTGTGTCACAGTAATAATCGCTTCAATGGATCAGAGCCAGTGTTCCCTGCAAGCTGAGTGCCTGGGTGGCTGCCCAGGAGAATTCAGGTGCCGTCCAGCTGTTTAGCAGAACTCCCAGAGCGACTCACAGCCAGCAGCATGTTTCTATAGGTAGTGGCAAATCCACATTTATTTGGCCCATGGATGGAAAAAATTAAAAGAGACGCTGATGGGGGCCCAGAGATTACAGGGCTTACCCAAGGTCCCACAGCTAGTCCGCAGCAGAGTCAACCTTTAATATAAATCTTCCAAGTCTCACTCCCAAGTTTCTGCAATAAAGCTATTTTACCTGCTTCCTAGCCTCCCCACCCTGTTGGACTGACCCTTGTGTAGCTGGGTCCATGAAAAGCCAGATCAACTACCAAGGAACCTGCAATGTTTTAAAAATTAGAAATATTATCGTTCAGGTCAGACCTTTTCATATTTGGCTATTAGAATAATCTTGTTTTCTTCCAAAAAAAAACAGTTTTTCTTTGGCATAGATGATCCAATAAATTGAATCTTTGAATGCTATTTGAGTAGCACTTTAACAAGACTTCCAGACAGCCTTGCTGTCTGAATGGGTCCCCTGTGCTTCGTATATCAGGACACCCACTACATAATTTTACAGTCCTGTGAAGTCAGGCTAATATTTGCTGAACAAATAAGGTTTCTGTCTCCAAATTAATAGACTGGTACTCCAGACAGAAGCAAAAGTGCCAGTTCTGATGAAGAAACTCTAATGAGCCCTTCAAAATAGTTTGTACAGGAGTAGCAAAAAAAAAAAAGCACCTAAAGCCAGCACAAAAAATGCACTTGGTGCCAAACAAAATACACCTAGCTTATTAAAGTATGACTCATCAAGTGGCACTTTTTGCAGTGCAAAGACATAACTTTCCATGAAAGCACCAAATAAGGCTGTGTGTGAAAGGTGGAAAGCAATTCCACCCCCACTCCGCAAAGACAAGCATGTGTTTTTCGTGAGGATTTATTTCACAATTTAGTCGATTTGTTTCTGATAGTCTGCCTGTCATTTGCATCAGAAGCTGGAGCGAGAGAAACATACCAGTGGTGCCCCAATCTGGAACGAAATGGGAATGGAAAATAGAAGCCGACGTGACTCAAGATTGGGGTTCTTTTTCAAAAGGGTAAAATACCTTACGAGAGCTGGTCGGAAAGACCTTGGGTTAAAATTCCCCAGCCAGATGAGTGGGGAACGAACGTCCAAAAGAGACCTTGAGCACTGCAGAAAGCCATAAGAGTGTTCAAGATATATAACGATATGCTGCATTTGTACCAGAGAAGGGGCTGAACTGCACTCAGTTGCCACAAGGATGAATGAGTCGGCTTGGACTGCCGCACCCCATTTATTATCCGGTTTGGGTAGCTGCACTGTAATAGAACCTACAGGTTCCCATTGCATGAGGTGCTGGACAAATGGTAGGAGACAGTCGCGGCCTGGAGGAGTTTATAGGCTTAAGAGACAAGACAAAGAGAGAACAGGAGGGAAAACACGAGCATGGAGTGAGACAGGCACTTGCTCAAGGCCTGTAACAATCTGTGACTAATGGGCACGCTGCCTCCTGCTGGTCACTCTGGGAAGCAGCGGAGTGCTGGAGTGCTGTCTTCCGGCTGGCGCTTTGCCCGGTGTTACCATTCTCCACTGCCTTGTACCAGGACACATATCCCTCCCATACCACAGAGCCCGTCCCGCAGGCAACTGCCTTACCACAGTGCTCCCAAGCTCTGGGCTCCTGGGCCTCAGGGAACCACCAATGCCCACCTTGCCTGACGCACCCTCTGCCAGTTGTCATCTAGTTCCTCCCTCGGGGTGAACTGCAGCCTGGAATGGCCACTCATCATTAGCAAGGGATCATGGACCTGCTGCCTTCTCCTACCCTGGCTCCCTCCCTGCAGCCCTAGTGCCTTTGGCTGTGTTGCTGGGCCTCAGCCAGGGCTTACTCAGTCTGGGGTCCCCTGCTCACCTGCCCTTCGCCAGCACTGCTCTGTCCCTGTTACTTCAGTAACAGGCCGCTAAGTCCCTCTCCTTCCAGAGCTGGAACAAGAGTGTGGGCCCTTCTTATAAGGGTCTAGCCAGGCCCTAATTGGCTGTTTCATGCCTACCTCTCACTGGTCCTGGGGATAGCCCTCTCCAATCACCGTTTTTGACCCCTTTTTTCCTGGAATCCTCTTTGGAAACCCAGGAAGTGGGTGAGCACAAGCACAGCCACAGCTAAAGCCCCTCCATCCACCTCGTGGGAGGGACTACTGGATCCAGGGGCCAACTGATTTTGTGGGACAGCTAATGAGAAAAGTATCAGAGGGGGAGCCGTGTTAGTCTGTGGCTTCGAGAACATGAAGAAGTCTTGTGGCACCTTATAGACTAACAGATATTTTGGAGCATAAGCTTTTGTGGGCAAAGACCCACTTCATCACAACCCCCTGTCTGATCTGACTTGTTTTTTCCTCTTTTGATAAGTACTGTTGATACTGGGCCATTTCCACCTTGCTGAATAGACCTTGTCAGCTCTGGCCCTCCCTCTTACTGGGACCCCAATCTTTAAGTACCCCTCTGAAACCTGCCCCCTACTCATGCATCTGACGAAGCGGGTCTTTGCCCATGAAAGCTTATGCTCCAAAATATCTGTTAGTCTATAAGGTGCCACAAGACTTCTTGTTGTTCTCTAATGAGAAAACAGAGTCAGGGTGCAGGTCACCGATTCAAAATGAGGGAACCAAGCCAGCATTTTCAAAAGTGGCCTCGGGTTTTGTGTGCCCTTTGCTCTTATTTACAAAAATGCTGAGCACCCTCTGAACAGTATCCAGACTTTAAACACCACTTGCAATGTGCCTCTAGTGCCCTGAGGTGCAAGGTGTTTCACACTGTGCCACACAATGTGTGGCTTTTTTTCATGGGCAATATTTCTTATCACAACTGTTCTCCCTCGCACCTTTTATTGACACACAGCTGGGGTCAATATATGTTATAAATCTGTGGCTAACTAAGGTATCATGGGTAAGATATTGCATTACTGACACAGAAGTCTTCACTTCGGCAACACGAATGGAACTGGGATGTCCTTGGTTCCATACACAAGCCTATTACTTGACCAAAAGAATCATCATTAATTGTTAGCAGTATAGAGCATATGATACAGCTGAGAAGTTATGATTACATTCAGTAGAGGGCAGTGGTTCATGTAGACAGACACCCAGGGTGTGTCTATGCTTGCATTCATCTTTCCAAAGAGATATGAAAATGAGGTAAATTGAAAATGCAAATTAGGTAAATAAAGGGAAGAAGAATTCTTTCAAAGATGGGTTTACTTTCGAAAGAGCATTGTCTACACTGGCTCTTTTCTTTCCAAAGAAGCACTTTCAAAATTAAAATATGCAAAGGAGGTGCCAAATATGCAAATTTACACCTCATTTGCATTTTCAATTTGCATACCTATTTCAAAAGAGGAATGCAAGTGTAGAACCACCCCAAGAGAAGGAGTTAAGAATGCACACAAACAACGTAAATGGTTAAAAAAAAAGCCTTTTACCTACTTCTCAGTTTTGAATCATGGGGGTTGTCATTATTCACACAGGTAAGGCCAGTTTTCATTAGGTTACTTTTAAAATGACATGACACTGGCAACATTCAGATCTAGCACCAGCTCCAAACATTCCTGAGGTTTGGCGTGTTCTGGATCTGGGGATGTTTGACTCAGTTCTTGTAGAGATGTTGCCAGCAGAAATTGAAAACGTTACTAGTGTTAGGAAGGCCTTAAAGAAGGCTGATTTTTCAGAAAGGGCTGAACACCTGCAGTGATAGAAAGGACAATATCCTGCTATAGCCTTGAAAAACCTCATGGGAGTTATCATAAGTATCTTTAGTGTCTATTGCATTAAATGCAAATGTTAGGTATTATTGTGGGAACATATGTAACTGTAACCACCCACATGCAGACCAGAACCTAGGCTCTCTAGAGGTTTGGGCAAGAGCCCCTACAGCAGGGGCCAGCAACCTTTCTGAGGCTGTGTACTGTCTGAGTGCCAGTGATACTTTTTAAAGTCACTAATAGTCCAACTTACAATAACAATAAATGAAGATGCAGAACTTTCCCATCTTGGTGGCGGTTGGTGGCAGTAGCTGGTCTTTTGTCAATCCACGGGTGGCCTGGCTTTGAGCAAGCTCCCAGCTGCATGGGGGAGGAGGGGCAGGGCTGAGCTCCCACCTCACGTGCTGATGAAAATTGGCTTGCGGGCTGCTCTTGGCCCCTGTGCCAGGGATTCTGACTCCAGCTCTACAGTTTGAGCTAAAAGCCAGCCAGTTCTCAGCTCAGGCTGTAGAGGAGACCTGTTCTTTGTCTGTGTACGTGGTCTAAGTGCCAACACATGGGAGAGTGAACTAGACCCATTAGGTGTATGGGTTACATAACTTTGGGGGCTGGGTGGTAGGTGCGCCAGTGTAAACCTTGGGAAGTGATATGAGCTTCAAAGGTCTATTTCCAGCAATGTGCCAGATAACAGAGAACTTTTGGGGCCCAATTAAGTGGGATTCCTAGGAAATACCAGGGAGAATTGAAATGAAAATTCCTATCTTGGGATCCAGTCTTTGAAACTATGCCATGAGGACAGAACCAAAGCTTACTGATTACCTTGTTCCTGGAATCTAAAGATCAGAAGCCCAAACAGTGAAATAGAGAGACTGACTTAGTCACCCTTGTTCCAGGTCACAAGTGTAATGAATTTATAACCACAGAATAACGCTGGAGAGGGGTTCAAAGGCCCTTTCACCCACTGGAGTCCTTGCTGGAGCTGGCATGATCTCTGGTAAGCTCATTCACGTGTGTATAGGTCCTTCTATTGTTTGTATGTTTTCCCTTTTTGCTTTCCCCTTAAGAATAGCTGTGCTTGCTTCGTAAGAGCTGCGTAGGCACTTACAACTACCAGCAGTTACCACGCACATTGCCTCTGGAAAGAAAGCAAAGTGATGCTGCCAGCCAGGGAAGCTTCTGGGTTGCTGGGGTGAGTGAACACATGGAACTGTGCAGCCCGGACATACCCCAGGCATGTCTCCAACTCAGGAGGCAATGGCTGGAGAGCCAGAAGCAAGGAGTGGGTGCCCTTGCTTGACCACAAGAAAGAAATAAAGTTACTTTGAGCTACGACACCAGCCTGCTGAAAATAAGGCCTTTAACGTGTCTCAAGTGGAGCACCAGAAACCCAAGGCCCTCTACAATCACTAGTGATTTTTGTAAATCTCGGTGAGTGAGTCTGATTTTGACCTCACCAGAGTTACTCCTGATTTACACCCCGAGAGTGGCAGGCAGAATCCAGTGAAAAGATGCAAGAGACAAGCACTCAGAGGGAAAGTTCCAAAGCTCTCCAGAAAAGAGGGGTGGAAACCTCCATTGTAACTGTCAGATGCATCTACCACCCACTGCCAGGAAGTGGCCCGGCCTCCACCACTTCGGCCCGCTTCTTCCTGAGTGACTAGTGCAGGGTGATAATAAGAGAAGGACAGTGCAGAGGGGAGGTTGGGATGGTCCCCGAGGCAGCTCTGACAAGGCACTTCAGCCCTGACACGCTCCATTCCCTCTTACCCCAGTTCTAGGCTCCCACTGCCAACACAGCCCTAATGGCCACAAGGCCACATCTCAGCTCCACCTAGCTACGTCACCGAGGCTGTGCCAGTCTGCACCCTGCACGACATAATGAGGTCAACCTTACCACCTGCGTAGCTGCAGCTAGGCCGACGGAAGAGCTCTTCTGCCCATCTATCATCAGGCCAGCGGGGAGCTCGGGAGACCTGCAGAGTCGGTGTGCAGCAACCTCAATGGAGAATCTACTTTCCGTGTGGTAGAGCCAAGAGGGGTCTCTTCTCTGCTGCACCTCGGAAGCCACTGGAGGAAAGCGGTGGGGAGAGCTGTGCGTCTCGCTCAGGGCAGGGCTCCCCAGCCCAGGATTATCCCTTGGTTTTGAGGTAGCTGCCCTGTGATGTCTGCCAGGGAGTTCTATACACAAAGCCAGCCTCAAAACCCTCCCTGATGTCTCATCCTGTTGTACCCCAGAGGTGGCAGCCCTGCTGAAGGAGCCATGAAAAGTAAACTCCAAGTGGGCCAAGCCTCTGAAAAGAAAACAGTCAGGAGAGCTTCTCTTTCCAAGCACTAAACCCATTGATGTCTCATGCACCTTCTATTCCACATAATAAGCCAAAGTCAAATCACAAGACAAGGAGGCAGGGTGAGGAAGGCTGATCTTGTGTTTGGTACACTGGACTAGGACTCAGGCACTCAGCAGTCAGTTCCTGACTGTGCTACAGATTCACCATTTAGCCTTGGGCAAGTCACTTGATTTCGCTGGCCCAAATCCTCAGCAATAATTAGAATCCTAAGCTCCTCTGATTTCTGTGGAATTTAGGAGCCTAGATATTATTGTGGATCTGGGCCTCAGTTTGCCACCTGTAAATGGGGATAATCTGTATTTCTCCTACCCTTGGTTTCTTCAGGTTACTTTAGTTGCTTACTTTTTGGGGTGGGGGCTGTCTCTTGCTTTACGTTGTTGTGAGTCCCAGTCGATCGCCTGCTTGTGGCCACTCATGTGGCTGTTGTGAAGGTGAAGAAACCCAGCCATGGGGAACCCAGGGGTTTTAAGCCTCCTGAGTCTGACCAGAAGGCACCCACTCTTTGAGGTCCCTAAGCAAGCTCACAAGATGTGGCCCATTCTTTTGGCATCCTCTCCTGAAATCTGCCTAGCCACCATGCTCAGTGCTGACATTTCAGACTCTGCCATTATTTAAACACAACCACTCCCAGACTCCCACAAGGAGTGACCCTCTGGGGGTGGGGGGGGGCAGGCTCTTTCACTATCTTAGGAGGCACATCGGAGTTTTGAAGCATATAACAGAGAGAGCGTGAATACACTGCACTGCTCTTTTACTGAACAGAGAAAGCAGAGTGCATCACCTTAACTGCAGCACCTCTAACCTCCGGGGGGCAATAATTTTCAATGGTGGAGCCACTCCAAGAACTTGGTAAGTGGCCAGGGGCTGCACTTTTCTAGGATATGAATGGAGGGGATGCAGAGTCTGGCTGGGTACAGGAGGGAGCTCTGGGTAGGCTACTGGGGTGCAGGAGGGGTGTGGTCTGGGAAGGCATTTGAGTACCAGAGGGGGTTGTGACCTGGGGAAGGGGTGCAAGAGAGCAGGGCAGGGGCAGGAAGGGAGTTTGGATGCTGGAGGGGGTTGTGACCTTGGGCCGGGGTGCAGAGGGTTTGGGGACAGGAGCGAGTGACTGGGGCGTAGGTGCAGGAGGGTGTGAATGGGGGCAGGGGTGCAGGAAGGGGTGCAGAGAGTTTGGGTTCAGGAGGGGATAACCACAGGCAGGGCTGAGGAGGATATCATGAATGAATGCCCATAAAGGGTTAAACACAGAGAGAGGGGGTTCTCTGTGGGACACAGCCAGGTGAGCAATGGGAAGAGAGAGGGCTCATTTTTGAATGGAAACAAGTGCTGGCTGAGTATGTCTTTGTCCTCTGGCAGGAGCAGAGAGAGGAAAACCAAGATGCTTGATCTTAAACAGGCTAAATTAATCCAGTAAGTATCCTGGCCACATCATAATCTGGGCATACAGATATGTAAGTAGAAAGGAAATGCTTAGATGCAATTAGGTTATTTTTACTTTGGATTTGGTGTGGGACTTTCTAAGCTGGTTGATGTATTTTCCCTGTACTCTGTAACTTCTAAACAGAATCCCAGGGAAATAATTTTGTGCGCTCTAACCTTGCTTTCTTAGTTGCTCTGTATAACCTAGCAACCAAGTATACTTCATATAGTTGTTGTGTTAATAAATTACTTTTTTAGGCAGTGATTTGATTCCTGTGTCTGAGAGGAAGGGCTGTGTGTATTCACACCTAGACTGAAAGGTCGGCAATCAGATTGCAGCCTAATTTCTTCCTCTTTGTTTACAAGCTCCCTCCTAAAGGAAGGTTAAGAGCTTGGGGTTATCCCTCAGGGAGACCTCCCAAGTGTGTCTTCCTGGGTTTTAAAGTCTGGGGGGGTGGGGCATTCTCACTGGGGTGGTGACAGCTTCCTCCCAGGGTCACGGAATCTATGACCTTGGGGAGTCTTTGAAGCAGAAGCCTATAGAGGCAGGGTATTTTTAAGATCTCTTGTGGGCCCACACCTCTGCACTCAGAGTGTTAGAGTGGGGATCAGCCTTGACACAGGCGGTGCAGAGGGTTTGGGTACAGGAGCGGGCAGGGGTGCAAGAAGGGTGCAGAGGGTTTGAGTGCAGGAGGTGGGTGACTGGGGTGAGCATGCAGAGGCTTTGGGTTTTACCTGGGGCAGCAGGTTGGAATGAATGAGGGGGGTGGCATGCCAGGTGCAGGATCAGTTCTCAGAAGTACTTTCTGTAGGTGGCTCCCTGGCTGCTATGGCCCCTGCTCAGGTGTCTCCGGTCAGGTTCCATGGGTGACCACAGACCATTGTCATACCCAGGGGAGATATTGTGGCCTAAGAGACAGAATGTTACCCTGGGAATCCAAGTCACTGTGTTCTAATTACAGCTCTGCCACCGATCTACTGTGTGACCCTGGCCAAGTCACTAGCCTCTGGAGACCTTCCCACCCTATATCTCTGTGGGTGCTCCAGAGCTGGGACACCCAGAGGGGAAAATTGTGAGTGCTCAGCATCCTCCTGCACCCCACAGATCAGCTCCTTCCCTTCCTTCCTCCGTGTCTGCTGTCCAGTGGTGGGCCCTGTACACCAGCATCTCCCCCTCCCTCCCAGGACCTCCTACACGATGCAATCAGTGGCTCAGCAGTGTTCTGGCAGTGCTGGAAAGAGCGAGAGTGAGCGTGGTTGGAGGAGTGGGTGGAATGCAGATGGGAAGAGGCAGGGTGAAGGGTGGGCCCTGGGCCGGAGTGTGGGCAGGCCCTGGAGCGGAGCAGGGGCTGGGTACCCTGGGGAAAATTGAACATCGGCACCTCTGCTTAGGCTGTAAGTGCTCCAGGGTAAGGATTGTCCCCTGCCTGGCACACTGTGGGTGTCACCTCTGTCACGGCCACTCACACCCTAATAAACACACTGGTGGGTGTATACCATATAGTGTACACCAGTGGTTTTCAACTGGTGTGCCACGGCACACTGGTGTGCCGTGAGACCTGGCCAAGTGTGCCGTGAAGTTTCATCAATATCCCCTGGCAATGGCTCTTTGCAGAGCCACCATGAGGGGAAACGCCAACCCCGCAGGACCCCAGTCACGCTCGGCGGCAGCTGAAATGCTGCTTCTCACCTAGAATGCGCTGCTAGGGAGCCTGCCCCCAGTCCCTGCTGTGGCCAGGGGGTGGGAGGGAAGGTGGAAGCCTACTGGAACTGGGATGCTGTTAAAATGTCACGGCCTGACTCCAACAGTCTGGTGGGGAGGGAAGGTGCTTTCAGTTGTCACTTGTTGACTCAACATCCCTAGCATGGCCCTGGGCAGATTTTGAAAATGTGTCTGTGCTTGCTGTCTAAGACTGTATTCTGTGATGGATTGGAAACAATGCATTCAGTCCTGGCTTAGCTTGTGTGCACTGGTATGTTACAAACCTCTCTTGTAAGCCTGCCACCATAGCAAAGGTGACATTTATGAGCTGTCGATTCAGCTGAAAGTGGGTGTGCTCTGGAACTGTTTGTCTCATTGATGTGTACTGGGTTACTGAAAAGGTTGGGAACCACCGGTGTATACTAGATAAGGGAAAATTCTCTTCTGACCATGCCAGTGAAGAACAGACACCTTGCCGCATGAGGGTGACTCATAGCATAGTCCCACCCATGGCTTACATGTCCCTCACCAGCCCTCGTCATTTGAACCTTAAAGCTCCCCTTCGCCCCATCCCAGGACTCACACTTGGTGTTCTCGCTCATGGAGACTTTGCACTTGGCCTTTCTTATTGGTTCATGAAAATGGAACATTGTCTGTACTGAAGAGATTGGGTTTCTCTTTGTGGATGCAGTGATACATTTCAGCACAATGCATTAGCAATATTTGGGCTGGCGACAAAGTAGAAAGGACTTTACTGAGTCATGGGAAAGGACACACAGCCCTCTCTGACAGTGAAGTGGTGCAGCTGTGCCAGGTGTATTAACAAGAAATGCTAAATACCACTCTCCTAAAAACAGCTTTTCACAATAGTGCCAGGCCTTGATTTGGCCACACCATTGACTCATGCAATTCTGGCCAGTTACCGAGCCTGGCTTATTTGAGATTTTCCAAAGCATGTGGAGAACGGGCTCTCATTTCAACCCCTTCCCACCAAGACAAATGGACTATAGAAATGGTCTCAGGCTGGTCCTGGAGTGATGGCAGTATGTCAAAGCTTCATTCTGTTAGTGGGTAAGAGGAGCTTTCAGGACATTTGTGATGCTTTTTGGTTATCCCCTTGGTGTCCTACGCAGCCAATCCAAACACACCTGCAAGTGGGGCTGGGGATGGTTTTCCAAACGGATCAGTGTGCACCTCTGGGGCTTGGGCTCACTCATGGGACGAACTGAAATTTGGATCCAAATACCTCCTGCAGCCCTGGAGGGTTTGGCATCTGGACCCAGACCTGAATTTTCCAGCACCAATGCCTTTTACTTACAAATGGATTCATCCCATCTACTATATAACTTAGTGAGTTTGTCTGTCTGACCAAGAACTTGTCCTAAACCGTAAGAGCTAGGACCACCAAATTCAGTATGCAGCTTCCCTGGATCATAACTTAAAGCAACATAAGGGTTTGGTTGAGCCGGGAAAACAGGATGTGCCTGGAAAAAGAGTGCATCTCATAAAACCTAATAGAAAAGAGACACCATCTCCAAAGCAAATAAAGTCCTCAAAATTGACATAACTGAGTAAATGTTGAAAGAGGCTGAATGAGCATAGGCCATTGATAACCATTCCCAGCATCCCCTATCCTGGTTGATCTTTTCCAGTTCGTACCAGGTGTACCCCGTCCTTTTAGTGTCCACCTTCAGGTCACTATGCCAGGTGTTTCTTGGGTGCCCTCTTTTCCTTGTGGGTTCCAATTTAAGGCTTCATAGAGTCATAGAACATAGAACTGGAAGGGACCTCAAGCAGTCATCGGGGGGTCCAGTCCCTTGCCCTCATGACAGGATTAAGCACTGTCTAGATTATCCCCAATTGATGTTTATCTAACCTGCTCTTAAATATCTCCAGTGATGGAGATTCCATCCTCCCAAGGCAATTTATCCCAGTGTTTAACCACCCTGGCAGTTAGGCAGTTTTCCCCCATGTCCGACCTAAACCCCCCTTGCTGCAGTTAAGGCCCTTTGCTCCTTGTTCTATCCTCACAGGCCAAGGAGAACAATTTTTCTTCCTCCTCCTTGTAACTCTCCTTGAGGTACTTGAAAACCGCTATCATGTCCCCTCTTGGTCTTTTCTTTTCTAAATTAAACAAGCCCAGTTCTTTCAGTCTTCCCTCAGAGCTCATGTTCTCTAGAACTTTAAGCATTTTTTGTTGCTCTTCTCTGGACCTTCTCCAATTTCTACACATCTTTCTAGAAATGTGGTGCCCAGAACTGGACACAATACTCCAACTGAGGCCTAATGAGCACCAAGTGGAGCGGAAGAATGACTTCTCATGTTTTGCTCTCACCACTCCTGTTAATGCATCCCAGAATCTTGTTTGCTTTTTTTGTGACAGCATCACACTGTTGACTCATATTTAGCTTGTGTTACACTATGACCCCTAAATCCCTTTCTGCAATACTCCTTCCTAGACAGTCACTTCCCATTTTGTATGCATGAAGCTGATTTTGACTTCCTAAGTGGAGTATTTTGCATTTGTCCTTATTAAATTTCATCCTGTTTACCTCAGACCATTTCGCCAGTTTGTCCAGATATTTCAGAATTATGAGCCTATCCTCCAAAGCAGTTGCAATCTCTCCCAGCTTGGTATCATCTGCAAACTTAATAAGCATACTCTCTGTTCCAATATCTAAACTGCTGATGAAGATATTGAATAGAACTGGTCCCAAAACAGAGCCCTGCAGAACCACACTTGTTATGCCCTTCCAGCATGACTGTGAACCATTAATAACCACTCTTTGGCTATGTCTACATTAGAAGCATCTGTCTACAGAAGTTACTGTTGGAAGAGATGTTCTGACAAAACTTCTTTCAACAGATCTTGTCTACACATAAAAGCGGATCAATCTTTTGATCCACTCTGCCAACAAAAGGGCTGTCAGAGCATCTACATGGCTTTTTTGTCAACAGAAACAGTCAACAAAATGCATCTTGTATGTCAATGCTCCATGAGATTTGTTGACAAAACCCTAATTTTGTCTACAAAACTCTTTAGTGTAGACAGCCTTTGAGAACTGGTTATCCAACCAGTTTTGCACCCACCTTATAGTAGCCCCATCTAAGTTGTATTTGCCAAGTTTATTGGTAAGAAGATCATGTGAGCCAGTATCAAATGCCTTACTAAAGCCTAGGTATACCACATCCACCATTTCTCCCTTATTCATAAGACTTGTTATCCTAGCAAAGACAGCTATCAGATTGGTCTGGCCTGATTTGCTCGTCACAAATCCATGCTGGCTGTTACCTATCACCTTATTTTCTTCCAGATATTTGCAGATTAATTCCTTAATTACTTGCTCCACCATCTTTCCCAGCACAGAAATTAAACTGACAGGACTGCAGTTTCCTGGGTTGTTCTTTTTTCTCTTTTTATAGATAGACACTATATTTGCCCTTTCCCAGTCTTCTGGAATCTCTCCCAACTTCAAGGATTTTTCAAAGATGATAGCAAAAGGTTCCAATAACTCCTCTATCAGCTTCCTGAGTATTCTAGGTTGCATTTCATCAGGCCCTGGTGACTTGAAGACATCTAATTTTTCTAAGTAATTTTTAACTTGTTCTTTTTTATCTTATCCTCTAACCCTACCCCCTTCCCACTGGCATTTACCATGTTAGGCATTTCTGCCTCAGACTTCTTGGAGAAGACTGAAACAAAGTAATTAAGCACTACTGCCGTTTCCAAGTTTCCTGATAGTGTTTCTCCCTCCTCACTGAGCAGTGGGCCTACCCTGTCCTGGGTCTTCCTCTTGTTTCTAATATGTTTATAGAATGTCTTCTTATATCCCTTTATGTCTCTAGCTAGTTTGAGATTGTTCTATGCCTTTGCCTTTCTAATCTAGCCCCTGCATGTGTGTATTGTTAATTTATATTCATGCTTTGTGATTTCCCCTAATTTAAACTTTTTATATGACTCCTTTTTGATTTTGAGACCATGCAAGATCCCCTGGCTAAGCCAAGGTGGTCTTTTACCATACTTCTTATCTTTCCTACGCAGCAGTATAGGTTGCTTTTGGGCCCTGAATAATCTCCTTTTGAAAAGCTGCTGACTCTCTTCAGTTGTTTTTCCTCTTAGTCTTGCTTCCCATGGGACCTTACCTACCAGCTCTCTGAGGTTATCGGAATCTGCCTTCCTGAAATCCATTGTCTCTGTTTTGCTGTTCTCCCTTTCACCATTTCTTAAGATCATGAACTCTACGATTTCATGGCTTGCCTTGTGATGTTGGGGGTTGGTTTTCTGAGGGTACATCCAATTCATTGCCATCTTCTCTTCCTGATTTCTTCTTCAGCAGGAAGTTGATGAGTCATGATCCAGAAAAACAGGATGAGCCTGGAATTAGGATAGCTTCTCAATAAATCTCACAGAAAAGAGATACAACAGAGAAATGTGGAGCAGTGCTCTGTTCTGGCACTACCAAGCAATGCCAAGTAAATCTGCTCATTTCTTATAAAGGGAGACTTCTTCAGCCTGTCCTTGGAAAATACCAACCAGCTACTCTCATGCACTTGGAAAGTGTGCTTTGCTCTAATCAGCTACTCCATACAAGTAACAGCTGACTACTGCTTCCAACTAGTAGAGTTACTCCTTTAGCTCAAGTGGAAGAGGCCCATGTTTTGGGACTGAAGGTTATGACTTCAAACCTTGCTGGTGAAGGGACTAGTGTGAGAGATTGAAAGCTAGAGTAGATGTGTAAGCCCTAAGAAACCTATTGATTCTTCTCCATTAAGTACTAACAAAGTGCTCAGAGCTGTGCAAATCAGATGAAGCCACAGCCACTCTCTCAAGGAGCTTAGTGTCTAAAGACCTCGTCCATCTTTTGCCAATGTTGAACCATGTTGCCAACAGTCTTGTGGTAGTGGTTTTCTTAAAGCCCCGGCTCCATGAGAAATTCAGCTGTCCTGGTTTTAGAAGCAGGGCAAGTTCTTCAGGCGGCAGAGAGAATTGTGAGAACGTGGCTCAAGCGGAATGCAGCAGCTGAGAAAGCCAAGATAAAACTCCAGACATCTTAAAAAGAGAAGAAGAAAAAACCTCCTGGTTCTTAAGCCAGTCTTGTGATTTTTTTGAGGCTTGACTCATGACATTTGAACGTGTGAGGTTGGCAGTGCTGGACGAATATGATGCCCCCTGCACCCGGAGGCTCCGCTCACTCGGGAATCTGAAACATGGTCTCGGGCAGCTGGGCCTGCCAGACAGATAGAGATGTCGATAGAACAGCCAAGCCTGGGGCTGTAATTAAGGCAGAGACAGAGGCTGTTTGGTTAGACTTTGCCAGCCTGCGGGATGCAGAACTGAAAGCCTCCTGCTGCAGCTTGACAGACTCCTCCAGCCCCTGTGCGACAGGCCAAGTTGGGGCAAAGCCACTTCTTCTCCGTGGGTGGCAGATCCTGGCAGCAGCCCAGGGACTCAAGAGCTCCCATAATGATGTGTTCCCAACGTCTGCCGGGCCCAGATCATATTTCCTGATGGAAAATGTCATTAACCGGTGCAGAGGAATGAGGCAGATAGTACAAAGGTTTGCCGCTGCACTGTCTAGCCTGGTTATTCCACTGCCGCCATGCTCCCCAATGTGCCTCTGAGGGCAGTGGGATGGGACAGCATGTTTCAGCCTGTCCTCAGCTTTACTATAATATAATAGGACCTCAAGAGGCCATTGAGTCCAGTCCCTACATTCACATCAGGACCTATCACCACCCCGACTCTTTTTTTTTTCAAATCTAACCTACCCAAGCCCCTTGAAAGGCCCCCTCAAGGGCTGGGCTCACAAGCCCGCGAAAACAAGATCACTGCTCTAAGCACTGAGCTATTCCCCGCTCCTACAGGAAGGCTCTGTTTGTACTGTCCTTGTGCTTCTCTCTCCCTTGCTGCACCTACCCTGGAAACCAGCATCCCTGAACAGGACAGCACGCTCTGTTACGCTGATGTTACCCATGTTATTTCTAGTGCTCCTAAGAACCATCCAGAGGACCCCTGGGTTTGGCAGAGCATTTCTCGTTACCAGAAAGGACGGAGGTGTGTTGCAGCAGCGTTAATGTCGTTTGGGGTCACCGAGTTTGGGAAGAAATCTCTTGCACACAGAGAGCTGCGGCAATTTCATTTATCCCATCGCACAGCACAAATCAGAACTAACCCAAACCGCCTGGGTTAACCCCCTAATGATCTAACTCAGTTACAGTGACAACAACAAGGTCTATCACGAACCCAGTAAACGACGAGCGTGATGATTAATAAAGAGAGGCCCTTCCGGCTGCTGTTGAAGGCATGGCTGGCTGTGTGTTATGTGCTGGCTGAGGTCAGCAGGGAACGAACTGCGCTCTCCAGAGGGGTAGCTGCGTCTCTAGCTTCACAAAAAGCAAGCAGTCCTGAAGCATCTTAAAGATTAACAGGTTTATTTGTAATGGGCTTTCGTGGGTAAGACCCACTTCTTCCGATTCATCAACTCAGAACCTAATACGTAAAATGTATTAGTCTTTAAGGTGCTACAGGACTGCTTGTTTTTTGGTTCTCCAAAGAAGGAGCAAAGGAAAGCAGAGATGACCCCCTCACTCACCTGCCTGCTGAGCCTGGCCACAGGAGAAAGTGGCAAATCAGGGAGGGAGACATGTGAAAGTAGTCATAGTAGCAGTAGCAGCACTAGTAATGGTAGTAGTAGTAGTAGTAGTAGTACAACACCTCTTCTACATCTTGGAGCATTGACCATTGTCGACCATTCACCTTGTCCTGGCTGATCTTCTCCAGTTTTGACCAGGTGTATCTTGTCTTTTTAGTGTCTTCATTCAGGTCTCTATACCAAGTTTTTCTTGGGCTGCCTTTTTTCCTTTTCCCTTGTGGTTCCCTGTTAAAGCTTGCCTTGTGATGGTCATGGTTGGTTTGCTGAGGGTACATCCAATCCATCGCCACTGCAGAAAGAAGAGAACCTTACCTTAGCATAGCGAGGGAGCTCACAACAAGATGGCTCTGCTCAAAATGTTTGATTTCGCCAACAGCCGGCCGCTGGCCTTGAGGGACCCAGGGATTTTGAGTGCTCACAGATGGCTTCTGGTTTCACAGCTGAATCCCTAGCTAAGAGCTCAGATACTTGCAACGGTTGTTATTGTGATCCTGTGTGCTCTACACCACTCTGAGGAGCATACACCAAAGTGAAGAGGGTCACACAAGTTCTGCTTTTGCCCACCTGAGACAAAGGAGCTTCAAGAACCAGGACATGTAAGCCAAGACAAAACTCCTTGATTACCGTGCAGTAGTTATCCCAGTGCTACCGTATGCCTGTGAAAACTGGGCAACATACAAGAGTCATCCGAAGGCACTTGAACAACATCATCAACACTGCCTCAGGAGAAGCCTAAACATCTCTTGGGAGGACAGGCACACGAACACTAGCATCCTGGAAGAGTCGAACATGACCAGCATTGAAGCCATTATCATTCATCAACAGCTTCTTTGGACTGGTCACGTGGTTCGGATGTCAGATCAGCGTCTCCCAAAACAGATTCTGTTCTCCAAATTGGACGAAAGACAGAGGAGTGTTGAGGGCCCGTGGAAGTGATAGAAGGATGTGCTGAACATGAAAAAGTGCAGCATTGCTGTCGACACTTGGGAGAACCTTGCCCAGGACCGTCCCCAATGGAGAACAGTAATCCATGAAGGGCTGGCGCAGTTTGAGAGGTCCCACCACAGGGCAGATAAAGAGAGGCCAAGAAAGAGAAAAGAGCAGCAGAAACTGCCCCATACCCCTCCAACAGCTACCACCCCATGCCCCTTCTGCAATAAGACCTGTAGCTCCAGAATTGAGCTTGTCAGCCATCAACGGACTCTCCAAGAGAGATTTCAGGGTGTCAGGCAGCCGGACTCTTTAGAAAGAGTGATGTGCTAAGGCAGGGGTCTGCTGCCCGCAGCTCCAGTGCCACACGGCGCTCTTTAAGGGCTCCTTTGTGGCTCCCAATGCTACACTTGCAAAATAGGGGGAAAAAAACCTCCTGATTATTTTCAATAAACAGTGCATGTCTAAAAGCCCCAAAATTAACACATATCTAAATAGCAACTGATATGTCATCTTGAAATGCTGGATAACTGTCCCCAGTGTCCTCTAGAGAGAGCGAGCAGGTTTGGGAGTGAAAGTCAGGAAGACAGTGGTACAAACACACTCGTAAAATGTGAGGAAACAGAATACGTAAAAAGTTTGTGAACGTCCTGCAGTAAACAGGTATTGCATTACAAAACACTGCGTGTTGTGTAACTGCACACAAGGAGACCAAAACCTGGGTCCTCTGGACCTCAGTGCAGGCACCTCTACAGCATGAGCTAAAGGCCAGCTGGCTGCCAGCTTAGGCTGTAGCAGACATTTATTCTCTCTCTGTCAAGTGGCCTTGGTACCGCTACATGTGACAGTTAACCACACATAGGTATGTGGGTTACATGTGTGCTGGTCTTAAAATAGGGGTTACAAACCCTGTGTCTACACAAGCCCTTTCCTTTCGGAAGGGGCATGTTAATGAGTGGGTTTGAAAGATGCTAATGAGGCACCCCATGAATATGCAGTGCCTCATTAGCATAATGGCAGCTGCGGTGATTCAAAAGTGCAGCTTTTCGAATCGCATGCCGCCCATGGAGATGGGGACCTTCCGAAAGGTCCTATCTGGTGTTGGGAAGAAGGGGCTTTTGAAAACTGGGGGGGGGGCCTTTCAGAAGGTCCCCTCTCCACGGGAGGTGCACGATTCGAAAAGCCACACTTTCGAATCACCACAGCCGCCATTATATTAATGAGGTGCTGCATATTCATGGAAGTGCCTCATTAGCATCTTTTGAACCCACTCATTAACATGCCCCTTTCGATAGGAAGGGGCTTGTGTAGACCCAGCCAAAATGTATGATTTGATTTGATTTATTAAGGACCATCTCGTATTCACATGGATTGCAGCTCTTGAATTATTGATTTTTTTTTTTACTGAATTGGAAAAAAAATGGCTCTTCTTGCTATTTTGGTTGCCGACCTCAGTGCTAAGGGAAAGGAGGGCACGACCCTTGCAGTGCTAACCCTGGGCTTTCAAGACCTGCGTTCAGCACCAGTGCTGCTCCTGGCTCCCTGCCTGACCTTGAACAAGTCAGTTGATCCAGAGCCTCGAAGGTACTTAACCTCCTTGCTTCCACGCAATCAAGCGGCTCTGGGCCTGCGCGGTTCTCTTCTCCATCAGCAAAGTGAATCATGAGAAAGCCTGTGCAGGGCCGAGCTACATCGTGAGACAGAGATGAAGTGGCCCAGCTTGGTGCGTATTCTGTTCACAAACCCAACGGCTTTAATCTCAGGGCTGTGTGACAAACATACATCAGTTCTGGGATGAAGACATCTCTGAAAGAGGGAAGAAAAATAGTAACCCTCCCCTTCCCGCCACGGTCATAATATAATCTGTCCTGATACATTTTCCAGCCACCAGCCAACTGCGTCGCCTTGCCTGGGTGTCACCTGACCCTGCAGTTAAGTGCTGCCCCCTGCTGGAGGCGAGGGCTTTGCTGCTTTCTCCTGAAAAGGCTCCGTTGAGAAGGCTCACCAGACGTGCCAGCTTTGAGCTGGGAGCGTGATGTATGCTGTGGATTGTGGCCCCCCAGCATCCGAGCCGACATGAGCTCATGAAGTCCGTTCCCCTGGGGACCCTGCACTACCATGTGAGATGTATAAAATTTCTGTCGCTCTGCTCAGCACTAGAATCAAGCTGAGGTTCTGGCTGTGACAGACCAGTGACTAATGCACTGAGCTAATGTGCTTTGAACTGTACAATCCTCCTTTCTATGGGAAAAATAACAGAGCGGGTCGGGGGGCTGGGGAGACAGCCAGCCTGCACACATGCCCCTTGTCAGCTACCAGAATGCACTGGGCAACTCAGAGTAGCAGTGAAAACACATCTAGAGAACCTGTTCAGCTCACAGCATTGGCACCTTCCACCCTCTTCATCTGGCTGCACTGGGGCCATAAGGCAGACCTTGAATCTGGGCCTTCGGCCAGACAACTACCCTATGCTCTACAGTGGGAGTTTTCATCAGTTCCAGGACAGATAGAACCATGGTCACCTGGCCTAGCCAGGTGGAGATTCCAGCACAGTGCTACATAGGGCGTGCTGATGCCAAATGACCATGTTAAAAGTAACAAGAAGTCCTGTGGCACCCTGCAGACTAACAGAGATAAGATTTTGTGGGCAAAGACCCGCTTCTGTTAGTCTGTAAGGTGCCACAGGACTTTGTGTTGTTTTTGAAGATACAGACGAACTCGGCTGCCTCTCTGATACGTGTTAAAAGTGTGGACCGGGGCTCCTGCTACTTTTTTCGATCCACATGCAGAATAACTTATGAGCACCGAGGCATGTGCCAATGTGTGCCACCGATAGAAACACAGGCTGCCGGCTTTGGGCGCTCTGCCAATCAGCTGGGCAGCACCTGAATCTCGCCTGGGTGGCTGCCCAAGCACTCAGCTTGCAGGGACAAGGGTGTACTCCTTACTATTTCTACTCCGAATGTATCCAGTTACAGCAGCCCAGGCGCTGCACTGCATTCTGCCTTTGTCTGCTAGATGAAAGAGTCACATACCTCAGAAATCCTCTCCTTAGGCAGGTATGGAGCAGTGTTCCCAGTAAGCTGAGCACTTGGGCAGCTGCCCAGGAGAGATTCAGGTGCTGCCCAGCTGATAAGCAGAGCACCCACAGCCCACCATAGTGGGCAGTGTGTGTTTCTATTGGTGGTGCATCTCCACACATGCCAAGGGGCACATAAAATTTATTCCACGCATGAATGGAAAAAATTGAAGAGAACACAGGTGTGGATTGTGACCAAGCCACCTTAACCTTTTCTGGACTAAGCTAAAAGGCTGTTGCTGCTTAAGTCGCTCGCTGTCATTCAGGTTTTCCAGACACTATGTTTCTTTTTTTTTTTCTTCTTCTTTTCTCGTGACTGTCCATCCCTTAGGGAAGAGTCTGGAGCAGGAAGTGGTTGTACATAGACTTGGAACCAGATGCAAGCTGGGGGCATTTATAATCAGCTGTGGTGATCACATAGAGGGCCAGATTTACACAGTGCTTTATTTACACAGAAACTTGTGCTTCTGCTAGTCGGGTCCAGACACCAAGGAGAAAAAGGCCCTTTTGGGCCAAGCACCATCCAAACACACAGTGCAACCATCTCTCCTCCCTCATGAGCTTATAGTGGAATCAGAGAAGTTTCAAGCTAAACTGAGCCAGCAGAGATGGGAAACGGAGGCACAGAGAGGGGAAATGACTTACTCAAGGGCCATAGCAGGTCAGTGACCAAGCCAGGAATAGACTCAGATTCCAAGGCCCAAAGGGATTGTGATTCTCTAGTCTGATCCCTGTATCACTCGGGCCCAGGAGCTGCTCCAAAACAATCCCTAGAACAAGCTTTCAGAAATAGAGCCAACCTTGTTTTAAAAGTGACTCCTCCATCAGCCCTGCTAAATTGCTCTGGTGATTCACTACTTGACTTATTTGACTTAAGCCTTGTACTTTGGGTGGAGCACAGGTCTTCTACAAGTCTCTTCCACTTTACTCTGTCTCGGGACAAAACTTCTAGCAGGCTCCCGGAGTACCCCAGTTGTTGTTCTTCAGTCTCACTAGATCTTCTCCACACTGTCCAAGGTCTTCCTCTTTTGTGTTTTTCTTGCGGGTTCCACGTGCCAGCTTGACGGACTGTGCTGGATGATGGTTTTCTGAGAGCGTGACCTACCCACCCCCACTTTCTTCTCTTGATTTGAATGTCAATTAGTTCTTGTCCTGCTCTGTGCCAAAGCTACTTGATTTGTGACCAAGTCTTGCCATTTGATGTCAAGAATGTTCCTCAGGCATCTGTTTATGAACGTCTGTAGCTTGTGATTTGAAGACTTTTTGGTGCACCAGGTCTTGCATCCCTACAAGAGCTCACTCTCCATATTTGTGTTGAAGAGCCTCAGTTTACTACTCTTGCCATTAAAAACTGACACCTTCTATTTGCTCTAAATTCGACTGGCTTCAGCTTCCAGCCCGTGGAGTGTGTTAGAGCTTTTCCTGACAGAGAGCGGAGCCCATTGTTAAATATTTGTTCCCCTTGTGTATACTCAGAGTGTGACCAAGTCACCCCTGAACCTTCTCTTCGTTACACTAAACAGCTTGAGCTCTTTGATGGTAAGAGAGGTTTTCTAACCCTTCACTCATTCCCATTATTTTTCTCTGAACCCTCTCCTGTTTAGCACCATCCTGCTTGAATTGTGAGCGCTAGACCTGGGCACCATAATCCAAGACCTGTCACCCCACTGCCAAAGGCAGGGGTAAAATAACCCCTTCACAACCTGAAATTTCACTCTTTATGTATCCCAGGAACACATTCACTCCTCTGGTTGCTGTGAACTCTTCTTCAGGTGATTATCCGGCAGGACTCTCAAATCTTTTCAGAGTCATTTCTTCCCAGGAGAAAAGCCCACATACTGTAAGAACAGCTACATTCCTTGTTTCCAGCTGGATACATTTACACGTAACCCCTGTTAAACCTCCCTTTGTTTGCTTAGGCCCAGTTTAGCAAGTGCTCCAGATTGCACTAAATCAGGGACCTGTCCTCTTCTCAAGTTGCATATCTTCGGCAGCCTTTAGCAGTGATGATTTCATGTTTTCTTCCAAGTCATTGATAAAAACATTGCACAGTGTAAGGCAAGACCACACAGGAAACATGATAATTCTCTGCGAATACATTATGAGGCCATATTTTAAAACCCATTCAGTGTGAAATGTTAATTTCACAAAACTCAGTGATTGGGCAATAATGGCAAATGAATTTTAGGCTATGTCTACACTAGCCCCCCCCTTCGAAAGAGGGATGCTAATGAAACACTTTGGGATATCCTAATGAGGTGCTGCAATGAATATGCAACACCTCATTCGCATAATGGCAGCCATGGCATTTCGAAAGTGTGCTTTCGATCGTGTGTGGCTCGTCTACACAGGGTCCTTTTCGAAAGGACCCCCTCGCACACTTCGAAATCTCCTTATTCCTATAACCAAATAGCACATCCCAAAGTGTCTCCTTAGCATCCCCCTTTCAAAAGGTGGGGGCTAGTGTAGACATTACCTTCAATGTTGATAAATGTAAAGTAATGCACATCGGAAAAACAAAATCCCAACTATACATACAAAATGATGGGGACTACTTTAGCTATAACCACTCGAGAGAGATCTTGGAGTCATTGTGGATGGTTCTCTCAAAACATTCACTCCGTGTGCTGCAGCAGTCAAAAAAGCAAACAGAATGCTCAGGATCGTTAAAAATGGATAGAAAATAAGACAGAGAATATATTTTTGCTTCTCTATAATTCCATGGTACACCCACATCTTGAACACTGCTTACTGATGTGGTTGCCTGATCTCAGAGACATATTGGCATTGGAAAAGGTTCGGAAAAGGGCAACAAAAATTATTAGGGGTTTGGAACGGTGGCCATATGCAGAGAGATGAGAAACACTGGGACTTTTCAGCTTAGAAAAAAGGAAATTAAGCAGGGATATGATAGAGGTCTATAAAGTCATGACTAGTGTGGAGAAAGTGAACAAGAAAAAATTATTTATTGGTTCCCGTAACAAAAAAACTTGGGAGCCCCAAATGAAATTCGTAGGTAGCAAACTAACAAAACTAACAAAAGGAAGTTTTTCTTCACACAATGCAAGGTCGGGCTGTGGAACTCCTGGCCAGGAGAGGCTGTGAAGACCAAGACTTTAACAGGGTTCTGAAAAGAACTAGATAAATTCATGGAGGTTAGGACCATCGGTGGACATTAGCCAGGACAGGAAGGAATGGTCTCCCTAGCCTCTGTTTGTCAGAGGTTGGAAATGGATGACAGGAGAGGGATTGCTTTGGAAATTACCTGTTCTGTTCACTCCCTCTGGAGCATCTGGCATTGGTCTCCATTGGAAGACAGGATATGAGGCTAGGCTGACCTTTGGTTTGACCCAGTGTGGCCGTTCTTGTTTTTACGTTCACATTGTTTTATATTTTAATCGAAATTTTTGGTGGTAGCAAGTGAAACATCTCGCAGAAATCTGCATATATTACAGCAATGCCTTTTCTTTATCAACCAAATTTATAACCCCATTAAAAAAAGATACCAAGTTAGTGTAAAAGAATTTATTCTTTATGAACCCATGTTGATTGGCACTAATTACATTCCTCTCCTTTAATATTGAGTCTTGTATCAGCTGATACATTTCTTAATGGAATCAGTGCCAGATTACCTGACCTGTAGTTATCCAGTCCATCTTGTTTATTTGTTTTAAATCATAGGTATCTAAGGTTTCAGGCCCATGCCCTGGCCTGCGCTGTCTTGGTCTGCACACATGCAGCCTAACAGATGTCAGTTGAAAGGCCCGATTGTGCAAGAAGCAATGAGAATAAGTGCTCAAAGTGTCACAAGACAGGGCCTGAGAGACAATGGGGCAGCAGACCTGCTTCAAAACATCTCTATTGTTCCAGCCGCCAGCCAGGACTCCATCTGATACACCAGCAAGGCATGGAACTGGACAAGATAGGTGCCTTCTGTGCGCTGCATACAACAGGCTCATCCAAAGCTAGAGAAGGGAGAGTCCTGCCCCAACCCAAAAAACATCCTGGCCAAAAGCTCCTCAGGATCCTAAACCGGCAATTCATGCAGACCTAATGAGAATACCCACCAGAGTCTAGTTAATGAGAATGGACTCTCATCAGCGTCCTTTCACTGTGTATGAACAGCACCTAGCGCAACAGGACCGGGGTCCTTGACTGGGGCATCTACGCATATGTACAACACAGTTTATATTGTGGAGCCCTAGGTCAAATCCAGACCCTGCTGGAACTGACTGAAAAGGGGCTACTCCCTTTGTGAAATCAGCTGAGCTCCCCAGCCCTAGCTGTGGGGGGAGGTGTACGGTAAGTGCCCGTGCCCTAATTCCTGGGCAAGAGCAACAAGTCAGTGGAACAAGAAGTGATATCAAGCCAGGGGGCTTATGACCCAATGGACAGAACTGGGAGCTGGTGGTGTGAGTCCCACAGCTGGAATATCCATCTAAGTGAGTAATGAGTGTACAAGAGTAAGAAAAGGGGTTGAGCACAAGGTATCTGTAAAGCCAGCCAGCTGCCATTCAACAGTGCAGAGTAGGGCAAAGGAACGTGTTTGGGTGGGAGGTGATGAATGAATTACAAACGAAGATTAGCAGCCCATTCTTCTTGGGTGGGACATTAGAAGGAAATGTGGGTTCTAGACTCAGTTCTGCCTCCAAGATCTTAGGCAAGTCAATTCCCCTTTGCTTTCTTCCTCTCTCTCTCTCTCTCTCGGTGGTCACTTGATAACAAGTAGGACGTCTTCACGTCTCCCTCCTATTTGTGAGTCTGTTGATCGCTGATCAGCCCAATTCTGGAGCCGCAGATCTTAGCACGGACGAGGCTGATGTTGGTAGCTGTTGGAGTGGTATGGGAAGTTTTCGATACTCTTTTCTTCTTCTCCACCTCTCCTCATCTGCATGCAGCAGGACCTCTCAGATTGTGCCACCCGCTCACGGATTATCGTTCTCCACCGTGGACAGTCTTAGGCAAGGTTCTCCCAAGAGTCAACAGCAATGCTGCACTTTTTCCACATGTGCCCTCAGCATGTCCTTATAACGTGTCCACTGGCCCCCAACGCTCCTCTGTCCTTCCTCCAATTTGGAAAACAGAATCTGTTTTGGGAGGTGCTAATCGAACATCCAAACCACGTGACCAGTCCAACGAAGTTGTTGATGAATGATAATGGCTTCAATGCTGGTCATATTCAACTCTTCCAGGATGCTAGTGTTCACGTGCCTATCCTCCCAAGAGATAGTTAGGATTCTCCTGAGGCAGTGTTGATGATATTGTTCACGTGCCTTCAAATGACACTTGTATGTTGTCCAGGTTTCACATGCATACAGTAGTGTTGGAACAGCCTCTGCACAGTATACAAGGAGCTATCTTGGGATAGATGTCCTGTTTCTTGAAGACCCCCTGCCTCAGGCAGGGGAAGGCAGAGCTTCCTCAGCTCAGATGATGCTGGAATTTCACATCAATGTTGACTTTAGCGGAAAGATGACTTCCAGAGTACGGGAAGTGCTCCACATTTTCCAGCAGTTCTCCACTGACTTCAATTAGAAGGTGCATGAGATTGTCCCATCGGGGAAGGTTGGTGGAGCACCTTGGTCTTTTTGACGTTCAGTGTGAGGCCAAGATTCTCATGTGCTTCAGCGAAGGTACTTAACATGGTCTGAAGAGCTGTGGGAGAAAGAGCAACAACCATGCTGTCATCCGCGTACTGGAGCTCCATGATCAAGGTTGTAGAGGTCTTGCTGTAGCCTTCAGTCTCCTGAGATTGAAAAGCTTCCCGTTCATTCTACAGACAATCTTCACACCATCTGGGAGCTTGCCATCAGTGTATCCGTGTCGAGTGTAAAGCAGAGGGAGGGGAAAATGGGCCAGTGCTCAGCCAGTCGGACCCTGGGAGCAGAGTTGGGACAGGCTAGCTGAGAGGAGCCAGCCCAAATCCCAGACAGGGCGGCGAGTGGGGATTACGAGCCTGCAACTTCTGCCCTTCTGCCTGCTTCCTCCACAGGCTCAGCTCCCCACAGTCACCACCCTGTCAGCCCTAATGCTCCAGACAGCACAGTCAGGGTCAGGGAGTTGGATAGAGGGTGGAGGCCAGATCAGGCCAGGCCTGGCTGTTTGGAGAGACTCTCCCTCAGCCCAGCCCTCCATACACTTTCCCTCCTCAATTTGACCTTGGTTGCCCACCCTGCTGCAAGGCCCAGCCCCACAAAGGGATTTAGGAGTGTCGCAGCACCTAGAAAACCACAGGCGCAACCTTGCACCCCATAGAGCCTGAGAGAGAGAGATGTGGGTGCCCATACAATGCGTGGGGGGAGAGACGCCCGAGAATACGATCCACCAGAGTCCACCGACACCTTCTAGTGGGGTAAGGCGAGGAGTTGGGTGTGCTGAGCCCAGCCCTGTCCCAGAACTAGGCCTCTGCATATTTCCAGGTCTGCAAGAGATGCAGCAAGGACTGTCACTCTCGTGTGGGTCTTCATAGTCACAGTAGACGCTGTAAATGAAGTCCTCAATTGAAACTATAAAGGGCGCGATCCATTGTCTATGCAGACTGAAGGATGCCTACTACTTACACTGGATACAGTCAGGGGCTGGGGCAAGGGGAAGGGACAGGAGTCACATACAGATGATGAAAATGTTTAGAGACATAAAGGAGCTTTCTTAATAAGGAGTGATTGAAAAAAAGAGGAGAGCTGTTTAGTATGGAGAGGAGACACGCTAACCTGGGGAACTCACCGCCACATGATAACACCCAGGGCAAGAGCCCAGTAGGATTTAAAAAAAAGATCTGACATTCATACAAAGGAAAAGTCTCTGTTAGTATAGAAAGGATTAAAAAAAATACAAAAAAACAAAGCTTCATATATGGCAGCAGAAGCCAACAACTAACTGCTGGGCATTGGGAAGAAGCTTCCCCGGTGGCAAGTTAATCCATAATTATCCACAAAGGGAGTTCTTGTGTCTTCCTCTAATGCTGTCTGTAATAAGTAGGCTCCTCTCCTCCTGCCCACACCCCAGGCAGATGGAAGACAGCCATAGCATAGCACAGAGCGCCTGCCCTCCTACTCTGGGTAAGTGATACTTATGGTAACCAACATGTACCTTTGTCACTAACTTCCAGTGCAGTTTAAGCAAGTCACTTAAAAAAAAAAATCACTGTGCCTCAGTTTTCCCATCTGTAAAACAGGAGTAATACTGCTGACCTACACAACATTCTGTCCTCTTCAGCATGTTCGTTTTAAAGGCACTACCTGCTGGGGGTTTATGCACTTGGAGGGAATTCTACTTTGGCGGTTTGCCTGCCCATGACAAGAAAAAAAAAAGAAAAAAGAAAAAAAAGACACGATCCATCAACTGACTCGTCGTTCCACGACTTCTTTTAAAACATTCCCCAGAGTGACTACTGACTGTGGATTTCTGTCAGAACATTTGTGTCTCCAGTCACTCAAACTCATCCCTTTGTGCTATGTAGACATACTCGAGTGTGAGGCCAGACAGGGTTCTCCAGTGATGTGGTGTGACCTATATCACACACGACACTAAGCAGCACTCAGTTTCTAAGACTCTGTGCAAATTAAATGTCTCCTCATGTGAGGGACGAGGGGGCCCAGTGCTGTGGTCCCCTGAATGCCTTAGGCTCCGCCCCTTCTACCCATGGCCCTGCCCCTTCTGGGATTTGGAGCCGGGTCCCCCTCACCTGGGGGCACATGATAGCCATTGGCTCAGTTAGGTTCCACAGCCGTACACCCTTAGGGCGTCTTCGCTATGTGGATTGATCTGGGGGGGGATCACTCCATCGTGCTCAGTGTACACACAATAAGTCAACCACCCAGCACCCTCCTATTCACTCCTGCACTCCACCAAAATGAGAAGAGTGGGTGGAACCAACAGGAGAGCATCAGCTATTGAGTTAAGACGTTGCCATAAGCAGACCTAAGTACATTGGCTTCAGCTATGTTACACATGTAGCTGACATTGCATAACTTAGGTCGGTCGACCACCCATAATGGTATAGACAAGGCCTGTGAGATCCTCAGTAGAAACTGCTAGATATACACAGCACGGGCAAGGTGATAATGCATTAGAAAACCTTGATCGCCTTCTGACTTAGGCCAGCTTTGTTTGCAAATAAGTTCCCACAGTGTAAATCAGAGGCATGTCCTATTTCTAGTTCATTACATTAGGTTTTTATTTTTCACAGGGACAAAGGAAAGGGGATGTAAAGGCCCTCAGAAGATGAGCTTGCGGTTACTGGACAGACCATCAGGTATCTTGCATCCAAGAGAGGCCAGCACCAACCACTTAGTACAAATAACCCCACAGCAGTTATGGAGTAAGCTGCCTATCAGGAAAGTTCCTTCCTGACCCTCATTGTGAGAGGTTGGCTCATACCCCGCAGCATGAGAGTCTATATCCTTTCCAATGATCATATTAGAGGTTTTAATTTCTGCAAACATGCCCAGTGCAATAGATGGATGCTTGGAATAAATACAAGAATGATGCTTCAAGTCAAGTTGCATGTCAAAATCTCCCCTTTTGGATTTCCTACCTGTTGCCATATTTGCATATGTTGAGTGAATTCTCTTTGGATTTAATCTAACACCTCATGAAGTCAATAGAAGGAACCATTTTGGTTTCAATGGACTTTGGATCAGGCCCTTTGGCTGAGCTTTGACCATTTCTGCTGCGGAAATTATTCCCCCCACCCCCCGCCATCCAGAAATTATAAAAATTAAACACCTTTGTTTCAAATGATCTGTGCTCCCCCTCCTGGCCTTGCAGTAGCAGTGGCTACAAGCCTAACAACAGAAGTTACGCTGGCCAATTCTAGTGGACAAAGAAGAATGTTGTTCTGGCACCAGAGCAATCTAAGTGGAAGTTGTTGCTAAAATATGCAGTGGATGAGCCAATTTCCCATCAATTTCCAGCTCTGGAAAACAAGCAGCAGCTGCCCAGTAAGACAGGACAGGATGGGCAAAAAGATCAAATGTTATTTCTGCAGCTCGAGGCACTATTACAACAAATGAAGGAAAAAAACAGCAAAAACACAAAGGCCTTGAGAAGAGGGAGAGAAAAAAAGTTCTATAGTAAACAGTTCACTCTGGGAAACCCAGAAGTAGGGAGTTTTGACATGATGAATTCCTGTCCTGTGAGCCATGGAGAAGCAGGTTTTTAAGAGAAGGGAAATAGGTTTGCAAAATCCCAAGAAAGAAAACCACCCAATGGCCACCTCACACGCATCTTCTATGCCAATTTAACAAGGGACTTAAGATCTTAAAGCCCTTCACAACAAGTCGCTTTGACCCATTTCACAGATGGGAAAACAGAGGCACAGCAAGGGCAAGTGACTGCCCAAGGTCAAAGCACAAGTCAGTGACATGAGCTGGGAACAGAATACAGCACTCCTGACTCATAGTCCATGCCCTACCCATTAAGTGACACTGCCACAAACTCATGTATTTAAAAGACTAATCTTTTACATCATGATCCCCAACAACCTGTCCTTGCAGGGAGTCCAGAGCGTAAGCCAAATATACGTGACTCATAAAAGGCTTAGCTACTCAATTTCTCTCTTCATCAAACCATCACATTCCTACCGAGTAAGGGTGGTTAGGCTTCTGATCAGTGTCTCCTTAAAGTTTCTGGTTTTATCAACTTCCATAGAAGGCCATTTATTGTTTGCAAAACTTGCTTTGCTTAGGGTATAACATGATTTGAAAATGTCAAATACTGGCATCAAGCCACACTGAAATAAAAGCATTACCACAATCTGGTATCTTAGTCACTTTCCAGCTGAGTGACATAATCAAAGGACGACTTGCCCAGAATTTTTCTTCAACATACCAAGAGGATATTCATCCGCCTCCAAGGAGAAATCCTTGTAACTCATCACGAGCAAATCTAGTCCTTTTCAGATCAGGGCACAGCGATGGAGGAATGACACCTGTTACAAGTAATGTTGCCCCTTGCCTCAAATTTCTGAAGTAAGGGAATGTGACTAACCCTTAAGAGGAAGTGTTCAAAACTGCTGTGCTGCCTTCAGACAGGCTTTGTGAGATTACATGGCCCTGCGTGCGTGAAAAGTCTCCCCAGAAAAGAACCTGCTGAGGTTTTCAAAGGGGGAAAAACTTGACTTTTTTCTTCATCCTCAGAGAACTTCCAGCAGCCCTGTGCTGTTTCCTCATATTTATGTAACCCTAATACCCCCAGAAGGGAGGGTCTAGATACCACATACACACAATTCACCAGGAAACAAAAGGCTCACACTCTCTGTAGGGTTTGCCGCTTGCTAAGGAGGGTAGGTTTTGTTTGCATCAGAAGTCACTGATGACAGTCTGGTTTAGGATGGTGGTTATCCTGGCACACCTTGGGATGAAGCCGGCATTGTACCCTAAAACCACTCAGATCTTGCTCACCCTGATATCCAGTAGCAAGGAGTTACATAGTAGAGGACTTGCCATCCAGCCTGCTTGGGTTCTGGTTCATGAGATTCTTACTTCAGGCTCTGTCAGCCGCTGCAGCCTTATCCGAGAGACAGCGGTACTCTCAGGCTGGGTCTATGCTAGAGAGTTCTGTCGACAGAAGGGACCTTCTATCGACATACCTCAGGAAGCATCCACACACTTGAAGCAGTCTGTCGCCAGATTCTCAGCAGCACTGCATTTGCCTTGACAGGATCTCCAGCTCATTGGCATCAGCAAACCTGCTGACACTCGCCTCTTTGGTTGGACCATCAGCCTGGGAAAGACCGAGGTGCTGTTTCAACCTGCTCCAGGACCTGCTGCTCTCCCTGCTTCAATCTTTATGGAAGGAACAGAGTTAAAAACAGTAGAGGAGTTCAAGCACCTTGGCAGTGTGAGAGCCAATGATGGCTCCCTCGACAAAGAAATCAATGCCAGAATCTGCCGGGCCAGTCGGGCACTAGGACGTCTGAGAGCGCGAGTGCTGAATCAGCACAATATCCAACAGTCCACTAAACTGAAAGTGTACAAGGCTGTAGTCCTGACCAGTCTCCTGTATGGCTGCGAAACCTGGACCCTGTACAGAAAACATATAAAACTGCTGGAGCGCTTCCGCACACGCAGCCTGAGGGCAATACTGCACATTCGATGGCAGGACACAGTTACGAACCTCGAAGTCCTGGACAGAGCAGGAACCATGAGCATCGAGGCCATGAATCTGAAAGCCCAGCTTCACTGGACAGGGCACGTCATACGAATGGAGGAGTCAAAAATCTCAAAGCAACTCCTCTTCGGTGAACTCTCCCAGGGCAAAAGGAATCAAGGTAGGCCTCGCAAGAGGTATAAAGACTGTGTGAAGGCCAACATTGCTCATGCTGCCTTAAAACCAGATCAGCTACAGCAGCATGCAAAAGACCGAACAGGCTGGCGTGCTCTCGTACCACATGCATATGACAACTTTGAAGAGCAGCGACCTGTACACCTCATTGATGCTCGTGAGAGGAAGAAAGCAACAGCAGCAGCCGCACCAACAGAGCCAGGACAATTCCCTTGCCCCCAGTGTGAACTCCCCTGCCGTTCAAAGCTTGGTCTCCTCAGCCACATGCGAGTCCACAACTGATGAGCCTGTGCAAGCTCAAGACATCATCGATGGACACAATGGACTACTTATATATATTATCCCTCAAAAAATTGAGGCATAACAATCTTTTGACAGAGTATTGTCGACAGCCATGCGCGCCAGAGAATGCTTCTGGTTGCCGGGCAGCCCTCTTTGCAGAGCTGCAGCTCTGTTTTCTGGCACCAGAGGGCAGTGCGGTCTGGCAGCTCTCTGTCGACAGATCACGTTGCGTGTAGATACAATCTGTTGACAGAGGTTCCTTCGAGATTTCCCTGTTGACAGTACCTTCTGCTGACAGATGCTTCTAGTGTAGACATAGCCTCCAAGTCCTGCTAGTCCAAAGATGAGCAAACCCCTCTCAGGCTGGGGGTGCTACTGGATAGGGAACCAGTACAGAGGTCAGGACCCGGCCCACAAATAGGGAAGCAGGGAGGGCAGTTACATAGGGGCCTTGCAGTTCAAAGGGGCCTGGAGCTCCAGCCACCACTGCTGCTCTTTGGGTTTTACATGTGCATTCTCTGGTTCACCGAAAGAGGATCCTAGGCTGCTACATAGCTGTCTCGGTTAGGGGTTGGTTATTTGCGCAAAGGAAGATGCACCCACAATTCAGTGTAAATATCCAATAGTGAATAATTGCTGCTCACTAGCACCAACCAGAGCCACGTTACTGTGTAACAGGTACAGGCTGCAGTTCCCTGGAGAGCATTAGGTTGGTAAAAACCTAGATTACAGTGGTCTGTAGAAAGAATCTTCAGTTTAAACGATGCCTACTGATCAGGAACAGCCCACCCCCTTAGCAATGCAGACCACCCTGCTCCCAACCTCTTGTTGGGCTTCGGTTCAACAGTGCTCAGAGGGAAGGAATTTCACTTACTGCCTAACCATCAGAACTTCCTACAGAACCCAGGCGATGACATGGTAGCTGAATCCTAACACTAGACCTAAGATTTTTTTTTAAAAAACACTTTAACAGGAAATGTAATTTGGAAATGTAACTTGGATAGGAATAGCTAGAACTATCACCAACTGAACTGACTCTTCTTTCTCTCAGTGAGAGAGGATCGAAGCTCCAACGGCTGCTGAGGAGGGTAGAGAAGGAACTGAAGGGTCCATGCTGCGTGCGTGCACCAGACAGCATGAGAAAGTGCTACTGCTCAGGTCTGGGAAACCACTGCTGTAGAAGACTCTCCGAGCCCCAGCGTGAGGATGCGCTGACACCCAGAGTGAGACACCCAGGGGGAGGTTTAGATTGGACATTAGGAAAAACTTCTTAACTATCAGGGGGCTTAAACACTGGGAGAAGTTGTCTGGGGAGGTTGTGGAATCTCCATCTCTGGAGATATTTAAACAGGTTGGATAGGCATCTGTCAGGGATGATCTAGATGGTGCTTGGTTCTGCCGTGAGTGCAGGGGACTGGACTTGACCTCACCTCCTGAGGACCCTTCCAGTTGTAATATTCTAATCTGCCAGCCCAGCTGGGCACTAGGACATCTGAGAGCACGAGTGTTGAATCAGAACATATCTGACAGTCCACTACACTGGAAGTGTACAAGGCTGTAGTCCTGACCAGTCTCCTGTATGGCTGCGAAACCTGGACCCTGTACAGAAAACATAAAACTGCTGGAGCGCTTCCACACACGCAGCCTGAGGGCAATACTGCACATTCGATGGCAGGACAGAGTTACGAACCTGGAAGTCCTGGACAGAGCCAGAACCACAAGCATCGAAGCCATGATTCTGAAAGCCCAGCTTTGCTGGACAGGACCCGTCATACGAATGGAGGAGTTGAGAATCCCTAAGCAACTACTCTACGGTGAACTCTCCCAGGGCAAAAGGAATCAAGGTAGGCCTCGCAAGAGGTATAAAGACTGCGTGAAGGCCAACATTGCTCATGCTGGTTTAAAACCAGGTCAGCTACAGCAGCATGCAAAAGACTGAACAGGCTGGTGTGCTCTCGTACGACACGCATATGACAACTTTGAACAGCAGCGACACATACACCTCATTGGTGCTCATGAGAGGAAGAAAGCAACAGCAGCAGCTGCACCAACAGATCCAGGACAATTCCCACTGTGAACTCCCCTGCCGTTCAAAGCTTGGACTCCTCAGCCACATGCGAGTCCACAACCGATGAGCCTGTGCAACTCAAGATGTCATCATCGGACACGACGGACTACTTACACCTACACCAGTAACAGACTCCAGCAGAGCTTTTCCACCTTCTAAGTATCAATACTTACTGAAAGATCCAATTTGTAATGTCAGTGGCATAAAAAAAAAAAAAAGAACCATGGCAACCCTACTTCATTCCAAACTCAAGAGATTCCAGAGCGTGTGCTGTTACACATGGGCAAATGGTAAATCGGTGAAATTCTGGGTCAGAGCTTTACCAGGAAAAAAGCAAGAACAGCCAAGAAAGGTGTCAGAATGGAGTTGAGAGGAAATATGTGTTTCAGGGACATTGGCTTCCATGGAGCTACACTGATCGACATCAGTTGAGGTTCCAGCCCATGTACGGATTAACTAGAAATGAAGGCTGTGAAGGCTGAGAACTGATATCCACTCCATGGTAGTCATCTTTGCTGGTCCTGGATCACTTTCAGCACTGGGGGATCTAGGGCTGGCAGAGGTAGCTGAAATGAAGCAGCCTAATAGTTTGCAGAAGCAGCTGTTTGGTTTAGCTGAAGGATGAAAAGATGAATTGTATGAAATACCCTGAGGACTCTGGAGGGAAAGGCAGTAAGACAGCATCATCTCCCTGAGGGAAAGTACCTTAGTTATCTACACAGGTGGTCCCCAACTTACAACCCTTCATACTTATGACCAACCTCCAGCTCACCCCCACCGCGTGCCCCAGCTCACCTCCCCCAGCGTGGGGCTCCAGCCGCATACCTGGGGCTCCCCTCCAACCCTGCAGACCCGGCTCCAACACCCATGCCCCAACCCCCCACGCACACCTGGGCCTCAACCCTCCTACCCAGCCCCAGCGGACCCAGACCCGATCCTCCCAACTCCCGTGTGGCCCCAGATCATGCTCAGCATGTGCAGGGCTCCAACCTGCCCCCCAGCTCAAGCACCCCAACCCAGCACACCCCTGTTCAACCCCTCCCCCGCCTGGCTCGACCGCCCATGCATGGGGCTCCGACTTCAACCTGTGCCTGGGGCTCCATCTGCCAGCCACTGGTGGGGCTCCCAGCCCCCTCCACTCAACCACCCAGCCCCGGTGCACCCCCTGTTCAAACCCTCCACCACCTGGCTCACCCCTCCCTCCCGCAGCCCCAGCTCACCCCCTCTCCTGCACTTGGGGATCTGGCTATCAGCCACCACTGGTGTGCACAGAGGCTCTGTCCCTGCTGCCAGCTCAACCCACCCTCTCCCCAGTTCACCCCCATTCAATCCCCTCTCCGCCTGGCTCAACCTCCCATTCCCAGCTGACCCCCACCCTCCCCCGCACCAACTGGGCTGTCAGCTGCCAGCATGTGCAGGGCTCGGGCTGTCAGCCACTTCAGGCACATGAAGCTCTACCCCCACCCCGCAGCTAACCTCCCTGCCCCGGTTCACCCTGTTCAACCCCCATGGCCCCAGCTCCCACTCCCCGGCACATGGGGCTCTGGCTTCAACCTGCACCCGAGGCTTCAGCTCCAACCCCCACTACCCATCACCCCTGCAGCCCCAACCCCCAGCCGGGCTCAACCCCCTGCAAGCCCCAGCTTAAACACACCCTCCCACCACCCCTGCTGCCCTAACCCACCCCAGGCTTAACTCCCCTGCCCCCTCCCCACGCCCCAACCCAAGCCCTCTCTGACTTACGCGAAATGCAAGGTACGGGAGGGTTGCCTGGAGCGCGACCTCGCAGGATTACAGTATAAGCGTTTTTCCGACTTACAACCAAATTGAGTTACGACCAGGAGTTCGCAACATAACCCGTTCGTAAGTCAGGGACTATCTGTAGTGCCCATCACTACTCGCTTAGTACTGAGTGGTCATGATATGATGTCACCAAGAAATGCATGGACCGTAGAAATTAAATTGGAGAGAAAAGTGAACTGTCACATGGGAGAGGACTTTCATTGCCTTGATACAACTAACTTCATACTCCAATGGAAGTTTGCTTTTGGTAGACTCAAGGTCGCACTTACTGATTGCTCCCCGCTGGGCAGGCCTATTAGAGAAGTTTGACTATCAAAGGAGCTGCAAAGCTGGAGTTTGAAAGCTATTACGTGTCATAGATTGGACAATGGCACAAAACTGAATCCAGTGAATAGATGCCATAAAGGCCAACCTGTAGCTATCATAACCTATATGCCTGCAAACGCTGCAGAGAGCAAGTAAAACTGCTATTACACTTCATAGTATCCCTGGTGAAAAAGGGGAGCCTGCCTACTAAAATGGAGTACCGACGCACAATGCTTTGTTGGCAAATGCATGTTATCCACTCATTCAGCTCATGACCTTGTGGAATGGTTTTGTTTCCTTATATGGGCCTGTTGTTCTCTGCCCTCTCCTGTTCAGTGTCTTACTTTCTTCTGGCATCGCACTCCAGGAACTAAAATGCAGAGAGAACAAAACAATTCCACATGTTCTTTTGGGGGAGCTAACATCACTCTGAACATGGAAAGGGATGGCTTAGAAAGGACTGATTTGCACACCAAGCACTGATGGATTTCACTGAAGATGTTTATTTGAACAGGGAAGTGCAAGTTGATAAGAACGCTCCCCAATCCCTCCCAAAATCCATTTCTTTTCCAGTGGCCTTTTAGTCAGCAAAGGACCTTTTTAAGCAGCCAACAGCAGCGTGGAGAAGTGAAAATGTCAACACTCGTTCCAGGCAGAATCTGCTGTTTAACTATGTGGGAAGTTGTCAGAGGCTTTTTTTACAAGTTGGCTTTCCAGACTTTTTACAAAGCAAAGGATGCGTATTTTCACCCTTCAAGCTATCTGCAGTTTTCCAAGCCATCATTTACCACGTGTGTGTTGTTTTTAAACAATCCTCCTGCCTGAGGCTGCAAGATCCAGTGATCAAAACAGGCGCCTGGCACGCTGGGCTTCTTGAATTTGACTCCCAACATCTGAGTGTGTAACTTAACCCCTTGGAGCCTCAACGTCCTCATCTTTAAAATGGGGGCAGTGACTCCAAACACTGTTAAGTGTTTTCAGAGATCCTCCGAAAACAGGCATTATGCAAGTACTGTGTATTATACCTCACAATGGAGACTGTTAAGCCAGGCTACAACCAGGGCAAACAATCTGAACATAGGAGTACAAAGCAAATCTTATGAGCTATAGTATTTACATGGCTCCCAGTATCTTAGTATTTGAGTTTCTCACAATCTTTACATGTATTTACCCTATAACCCTCAGGAAGTACTATTTCAATTTTTGCAGATGAGGAACTTGCCCACAGTCACACAAGAAACTAACCTCTGATTCAGCCCTGTCCCAGGCTAGCACCTTACCCTGGACCACCAAGGAATCTGTGAATAGAAGGCATCCAAACAATGCCAGGGCTTAGCATGACAACAATCACGCCAGAATGTGCCCTTTTCATCTTTATAAATTACACAAGAAACCAGCATAGCAGCACATTAAATAGATATACCTGGAAATTTAAAGCATTGTATTAAAAGTCCCCTCTGGACTCCCCAGTTGTTAACAGACTAGTTAATAGTTCCAGCTGCATTTTTAATATATGCATCCTTTGTTCTGTAAAGTCTTGGATTGCCTTCATACCTGGAAGCTTTTCCATGCAACTGAATACCAATTTTATACAAGCTATATGGGAAATCAGAGAGAGTAGCACAACTGTCCAAGAACAAGCAGTAACACAAACAAGAGAAGGAAGGTGTTTAAAGGGTTTTATTACTGAACATTACTCTTAGACTACACTTCCAGCTATGCCAAAAAACCAGAAACATTGAAGTGGTATTATTCGGGGACAGATACAAAGTTCTTTGTAAAGATGAAAGCAAGACTTTCCATCCTTTTCCAGTGCTGGCTTTCTACTGCCATTAAAACTTGTCCCAAATATGCTAAGCCTTACTCAGTTTGCTGCATCAAGTGCCAGTTTGTCTGAAACACCTTGAGATTACAGTCCATCACTGTGACCATCCGGCTAGGGTATAAGCAGAGTCAGAAATCCAGAGAGACTCTCTTGTTTTGAGCAGACAGGAGTAACAGCCCAGCATCTTAGCTGTCACTTAGCTGGACCACTGTGGATTTGGGGGTATTTCTGTTAGGATGAGTGCTACTTCTGATTGTTCAGCATCTTGGCCTATTAAAAGAAACTATTGGATAAGTCAGTCTGAATGACAGCTTCGTTAAGATTAAAATGTATCCATACCTCAGGTTTGAACTGTGAACTGCTTTCTTCCTTGGTGGGCCCCCCTCAGAAGTAATCAGCTTTGGGACCACCATCAGCACTTATTCAAGGCTCAACATCTCCACAAGGAGGCCTAACATCCTCCTCAAAGTTACTCATGATTTTAGGCGCCCAACTTCAGACCGCTGCAGTCTCCAACTGTGCCAAGCACCCACACTCTGAAAATAAGGCTCTTTTAAAGGGGTCTCAAGCTGAGGTCCCCTGAAAATGAGAGCATGCCTACACTCCAGCAGCTACAGTGGCAGAATTACAGCTGTGCTGTGGTAGCAAATGCAGCTGTTCCCTGCCTCAACACAAGGGAGGTTTCTGTCCATGTACTCAGAGAAGGGTTCATTGGGTCGACTGAAAATTCTTTCATCAATACAGCTGTGCTGACACAGGCGATTAGGTCACTTTAATCACAGTGCCCAAGGGTGTGAGTTTTTCATACCCCTGAGCTACGTAGCTAAATTGAGCTAAATTTTAACTGCAGAGGAGAGTTCGGACAACCAAACTCCCTCGTTGCTTCTGCTAATATGGACCCTTTGCACATCACCTTCACAGGAGATAGGTTCCTTGCTACCAATATTTGGCTATGGCACATTTCCTTAAATACAAGGCTTTTTTGAAAAACAAACAAACAAACGAACACGGCATAAGTCTGTTAGGCTTTAAATAAATAGAAGGCCACAGAAGAGGAGCTGCATAATTCTGTGTCCCTGGTTAGGATGCAGGCAGGTACACTGCCCCTTTCCCCAGGATAACCTGCTCAAATGCCCGCCTTTGATTCAATCATCATCACCCACTTGTAGAGCTGAACATACAGTCCCTTCCCCAGGGCTCGGTTGGGCTTGGGTCACCGTCAGGTTCACCATATTCAACTGCATGGGAAGCCTTACTGATGTTTATGCAACGAGTGACAGAGCTCAAGCTGTGTCTTGGTCTGTAATTAAGCATCCAAGCACTTTCCAGAGGATGTACTTAAGGAAGAAATGGTTGAGAGAATTTTATACGTGGCACTTCGTCCAACAAATATTACATAGGCAGAGAGGAAACTATTTACAAGTCTTGGGGAGAGATTCAATTAATTTCACCCAGTGATAGCTGCCACCAATGCTCAGTATTTGTGTGTCTCTGTTAGTTTTTAACCAACCTGAACATTTGAACAAACAGACAAAGATCAAATGTATTCCACTAAAAGAATTAGCTTATTTCACCCAGATGATCGCAGAATAGGCCGTAGTCCTGGACCATGCTTAAAAAATTAAAATGTAACCATGTAAGCATGTGAATGGATCTCCGTGTGTTCCTCTAGTTCTCATTCCCAGCTACTTTCTAGACAGCTTAGCACATAAGACAGAATTAAAAGATCATGGATACAGGGAAGTTTTCTGATGCAAAACCTGGTTTGCAGAGCTTACTTACACAGTAAGCTAGATTGTGCCAACCAGAAAAGGCCATTGGTTGGTCTCCAACATGGAGGCCTTTAGAAAGCTACTGGAAGGTGCAACATTCCCAGATCCCAAAGATCATTGGTAGAGATTCACTTCATTTCTTCTGGAAGAAACCCACGATGGACACTTGTTTGTTGGCTTTGCTAGTTGTGGTTGCCCCTTTCTTCAGGCCCTTCCGTTCCTCCTTGGGTTCCTTCTTCGCAGCTGATGTGGACTGATTGTGTGTGGCTGGCTGCTTGGTCTTGCTGAACTCCTCTTCACTATCTGTGCAGGATTCACTCTCGTAAACCTTTTCAGTTACTGGAAAGAGAATGTGACAGGAGTGGTTAAGTTTCTGCTCAGAAAAACTGCAACCAATCAAGCAGTATATTCAGGGAATTAATGAGGATGTGTGACAGGCACACACCACAAGGAGGCTGTGTCATTTTCAGGTATGCAAGTGGCACAATTTGGAGAACTTGCCTAGGGTCAGAGGATGAATTCTGCTTGATGCTCCAAAGCAGCTATAAAATTGCTGGATCAGGGCATGCCTCCACCTAAAAGTGGAATATACCAGTTGGTGACACAGATGCCAGGCAGCTTGTACTCTTTTCTTTCCAGCTCCCCAGCAGACCAGGGACAAGGGAGAAGAGTTAATATTAACGCATGTACTCTGGACCAAACAATAGGGTATGGAAAGTGGTTGGCTGGGGTTGGGAGAAGCTACTTTTTTTCCAACTCGTCTGCAAACAAGGGGAACAAGGCAAAGAGACAGAGGTGACAAAGGAGGAAGCAGAAGGACAGGAGAGTTTGGGCAGAAGGGAGGAGGCTGGAAGGTTTTGGAAGCATCTTTTACTGAGGGACCAGCCAACATCAGAGAAAGCTAGTGGGACTGGAAACTCTCTTGTGATGTGGAACAAGTCACAAGACCCAGAAGACGGACCTTGAATTCTGTTCAAGCCCAAAAAACATTCAGAGTGGTGAAAAGTCCAAGGCAGGGAAATGCACATAGGTGTGTTTGTTACTTTGTACAGGTTTTTGTACGAGCTAAACTGAAGACGGCTCACACTTTGGGTGGCATTCTGGGCAACATGCCAGAGCTGCTGGGGGAGATTTCTGCCATTTCAAAGTCCAATCACCTAAAAGGGAGTCAGACATGTACTCTACCCCACAGCACATGCCTAGCAGCCCAAAGCCAAGCTACTCTCTGCCCAGCTCCTCTAAACATTAAGGGCAGGTGGGAGTCAACATCTGGATCGCCACATGGCAGTCAGGTGAGTGTCCAGTGAGATCCGTGACAGCAAGCTAAGACTGAACATCAGCAAGGCGGAGACCACAGACAAAAGAACTAGCTGGGTGAGCAGCCATTGACACAGTAAGAATACCCAGCTTTTAGGCAACTCCCTTCTCTCACTGATCTCAAAGCATGTACAGACAGCAAGTATCACTGTCCTAATTTCACAAATAGGGAAACAGGGGCACAGGGAGGTAGAAGGACTTGGCCAAGGTCTCTTGGCAGATCAGAGCTGGGAATAAAACCAGGCCACTTCTGCCCCAGCCCAGTGCTCTACCCATTAAGCTAGACAGGTGTGGGGCTATGTAGTGCAAGATGGGAGAGTAAGAGCTGTAGCGTCTCTTCTACCCAGGAAGTGCCCATCTCTATTGCTCTGAATGCCCAGTCAGCCACAGAGAGGGCACTCCCCAGGCAGCAGCAGCCCAAGGCTCCTCACCCACATGCTTCAGTGCCAAATCTTTGCACTGCACAAGCTCTACAACAGGGGTGGAAGGACAGCGAAGATGTCTGCAACAAGGACAAGTGTCCACTAGGGACTGGACTGCAGTCACCAGTTCATTTCACGTGGAAGACAACAGCCACCATACAGTAACAGCTTCCCGTAGCAATTGACCAGGGCTGAATCTGCATCGTTGCTTTCACATGGAACAGTTCAACAGCCCAGTGCGAATCCCACCCACTCCCACATGGAGCGCCTTTTCCACCAATGTTTACACAACACATGATGGCCTGATTTTCTAAACGCCTGAGCAATGTTCCCGCTATTTCTTTCCATCTGTATGCAGAATAATTTTGTTGCATCCACCAGGGCACCGGTAGATGTGCACCGCCCATAGAAACATGCTGTGGACACACTGCTAGTCAGCTAGACGGCATTTGAGTCTCTCCTGGGTGGCGCCTCATGTGCGCAGCTTACAGGGAACACTGCTCCTGAGCACCTATGGCTCCACTGATGAGGTGACACTGGCGATAGGTATACCTAGATCGAGAGAACTCAGTGCTTCCAAAATTCAGGTGAAGAGCTTGTACTTTTTACATGACACCCCTCTGAAAGCTCTTAAAAGCTTGGGAGAGTCACAAATTAAACCTAGGACCTTGCTTCTTTTTGAACCACTCTCTCTGTTTTGTTTGGGGGTGATTATTAACTAACAACTGGAATTAGTAACAGCCCCTCATATGAACACAGTTCTACTTGTATCAGGGTTTCTTACATTAGTCAGAGCAATTCTCTTTCCCTTAAGGGATGAGGTCTTACGAAAACAGGCAAGTTATTTCTTTGTATAACTAGAGGTGTGAATTTAAATCACCACAGTTCTACCAGAAAAGCCCACCGTGCTGACACTTATTCCAGAGTAAAAGTGGCTTTGGTCAGTTTAGCTTGTGTCCTTTGGAAAGATCTTTCAGCTCAACTGAACGCATAATCGCTCTTATACTGGAGTCAGAGTGTTCCCAGGAGGGACTGTGACTGTATAACTTCAGCTGTATGGGTGCTATAACATTCCCCCTGCAGACAAACCTTGTGTTATACCCATATAGGCACTGTTATGGCACTAGAATTCCATGCACATGGGAGCGCTGGTGGGGTGGGAGGGGGCTGCAGCACTTCAGCCCTGGTTTAAAAAAATGACAACTTTTGTGGTCAGACAAGCCTTCACATTAAGGGGCTGATCCTAAGAAAGGCTGGGCACCTCCACTTCCCACTGACTTCCACTAGGTGCTGCAGGTGCCTAGCTCCTCTTAGGGCCACGCTTATTTGATCTGCTTGACAATCACTGCTTCCTACCTGTAGTAGTTCTTGGGAAAGTGGCCACTAAAATCATGGAGACATTCAAGAGAGGGTTTATAGCCAGGTGATATTTGGAACAAGGAGATCTGAATAGCTATTATTTTGGCTCTGATCGAGGCAGCTTTAAGCCATTAAAAAGGTGAGAATCCCATAATTCAAATAATACAAATATTTTGTAACAGTCCTGGATGTTTGCAAAACTTTAGGATTATCAGCCTACATGGGGCACAGGGAGAGATGGGATGAAACAGGGACAGCAAGTTCTGGACCACAGACCAGTGCAAATTTTTGGTACATAAAGAAATAGTTCCTTCTTACCCAATTCCTTACCCAATTCATCACCCCATCTGACTTGCTCATTGCAACTCTAAGCCTGGTCCAAGTGCTCCCCAGTGGCCTTATTTCCCACTTTATAAAACTGTAATGGATATTAATTTGTAAAGCAAAGGCCTGCCGATTTCACAAGAGACCTTTTAAACTCATGCTCCAGTTGGAGAAAAGGCAAGCTTCCCAGGACAGGCACATTTAGGAAAAGCTGAACAGAAAAAGAGATGAAGAACTTTTTGCTAGAAAGAAAAGCTTTAAATGTTTGTGATGGTAAGTTCTGGATGCAGAAGCTTATTAAAACGTTAGCTGTGGAGCAAGGTTTTAATTTTCCTTCCAAACTATTAACAGCCTTCTTTAGAGTCAAAGTGCAAAATAACCCCACAACACAAACGCAGCGAGCAATTCTGGACAAATTTATTTCCGTTTGACAAAACCCAGGACTAGAGCCTGTAGTTACTACTGAAGCTAGTAACTTTCCTTGTACCTTTTGCTTTCTTTAACGGAGATATAGAAAACACAGAACCTGAAATCTCTCTTGCAATAGGCCAAGCTCTCTGGATTTCTATTCAAATCCACAGGCATTTAGGGTGTTCAGAGTCTTGCAGTAACACTATGCTTACTATAAATAATGCTTCCACCCTTTCTTCATAATTAAAGCACTTCACAAGTTACCTCAATTTTACAACTCCCTTATAAGGAAATATTAGGGGAAACTGAGGAACCCTGAGGTTAGATTTTTTTTTTTGCTTGAAGTCACAGAAGAAATCAGTATCAGAGCTGGGTTAGAATGAGAAGTTCCTGGCTCCCAGACCTGTGCTCAGACCAGCTCTCAGCAAGAGAACACAGCCTGTTACGAACAAGACTTTTTTAGAGCTTTAAATCCCAAATACGCTGCTTTTTGCTCTTAGCCAGTTTATTTGCGACATTCTGCAGTAAGCTGAGGGCCAAATTCGCCATAAAATCCAGCTACTCTGGAGTATTTCTAGCTGCACTGTGTCACCAATGAATCTGATTCATAACCTGTGGGGTTTTTTTAAATAAATATTGTTGGAAAGGAGAGTAAGTGCAAGGGCTGGTTATAATGGTAGGAAAGCGGGAACAAATTGAGTTTTTGACTGAGACCGATACAGTCAATGACAACACCACCAGAGTCAGGTACCACAATGGAGGAAAGGTGTTGGGAATGCTCAGAGCTCAAGAAAAAAATGACATCACACCACAGGCCCCTCCCTGATAGGTTTGGTCTGCAAAATCAACAAAAAGCCCAGTGACCCTCCAATAAAGGGCTCCGCTCCTTGTGGGTGGGAGAGAGCGCTAGCCTGTCTTACCCATGCAGCCTTCATCATCCACAAACGTTTTGGATTTCAGCACGCGCTTCCGTTTTCGCTTCTTCCCTCCCAGTGGACCCTGAAATGGATCATGAAGGATCAGGAGTTAAGGCAGGCTGTGATGCAGTGGCGTGTGAGAGCATTTTATTTCCCTGGTTAGGTTGCATGTGTTTCCTGATGCCCTGTAGTCCCCTGCAGTTTCCCTAGGTACAGCATCAGTACACAGTGGTGATAGCAGTTTCAGTGTGATGACTTCTCTCAGGTAGACAATGGAAGTTCCAGATCTTTGCTACCAGGTGACACCTTTGTTCCCTAGGAAACAGGATAAAGGAGGGAGGAGCAGCCTAGCTGGTTTTGAATTGGAAGTGGGCCGCTGAAAGGCAGTTAGTCTGGTCGGGGAGAGAGAGACAAAGGAGGGCCAGGGCCCCGGCTCGGGGACCCCCTCTGGGCCCTCTCTCCCCAAAATGGATTGTAATGACGGCTTCTAGTTTCTGTGCTGACAAGTCTGGTCTGCGTGGTCTCCCTGTTGACCAATATATCATCTGTTCTACCTGAAGAATGAGAGTCATATCTATCTGCGGATGAGGTGCAAGGCCTGGTCACCCTACACTCTGTGACGCACACTGATTGTACAGAGCTTCTACAGGCACAGTCACCAAGAGCCAAATATAGTGCATCAGGGCTGCCAAACCATCCTCCCTCCTCCAGCGCACCCTACAGCCCTTCATTTGGGAACACCACACGTTTCCCCACCTTATCAAGGCAAACTTATACATGCGCGTTACTGCTGTAGTGTGTCTTTACCTCAGTGTTTGCTGGTTCTAGTTCAATCTTCAATGCAGGCTCTGGCGAAGGCGAGGTGACGTTAGCGTCCTGAGGTGTGGGAGATCCTGAGACATCTGATAAAAGAAAAGAAGCTGTACACTGTGCTGGCATTTGGGACAGTGCCCTGGTGCTCCCTTGCACCATTTCCCAGGTCACTTCTTAAGTACACTTAGCCCTGGCCTGTAAAGCTGCTGTCTCATCAGTCATGGCAAAATGTTCCAAGCGGTTGCTTGACTTCGGGCATTCTAAATCCCTGGTTAGGCTCCAAGTGAATGGGTAAGTTGTCAGAGGCAGGGCTCTCCCCCATACATACGCAAAATACGTTGGTGCATTGGGCACCTGAAAATTTGGGGCAGAAGCTGTGCAGGGGAGATGTTGGGGGGCAGCAGGAACTGGGGAGGAGGACCCTCCATCTCACAAGGTCCCATAATGTGTAAAGACGGCCCTGACCACAGGTACTGCCACATTCCTCAAAGGGAGAGGCATGTGCTCAGCACCTCTGGAAAAAATCAGGCACTAATTTGAGGCCCCCACACTGGAATATTTTAGCATCAGCGACTACCAACATATTTCAATCATTGACAGACCTTCACAATGGGAGGCCAAGCAGTTTTCTGGTAAAGAAACTTAGACTCTGTTCCCAGGTGAGCATGCAACCCTCACCAACTCCCTCAGTTTTTCTCTCTCTCTCTCTGCCCACTGGTTAAATGGATGTGACACTTACCTTGCAAGGGTGCCTGCTACTAAGGGTGCCATGAATCTCGAAGAACTAGTGCTTATAGGCATTACAAGTTCAAGGGCAAGATACTATATTTGCTCTGAAGAGCTCACCAAAGGACATCTCTCTCCCCCATTATAACTGCTAGGTAAGAATTATTTCAGCTGCTGGCAAAATCCTTTCAGCATTTATACCACACAGCAGATGGGTGGGGGGCACCTAACAGGGGTACAAGCTTCTGGAGCCTGCAAAGAGCTGAATTAGCTTTGGGCCTTCTCATATCTTTGCTAGACAGAATGAGAGTGACCCTGATGTGGTTTGTAGTCAGGTAAGAGATCAGGGTTTAATGCCCTCTGGTCCTGCCAGAGGGAAGGAGATGTGAGGGGGCCATGTGTGTTCAGCACAGAGATGGGGGAGAAGTGCCTTGGCTCACTCAAGAGGCACCATTCTGATTAGCCTACATAGCTGTCAGAAGAGTCCTCTTCAGCCCAAGTGAAAGCTGCTGCCACATGAAGCTTCAAATCAAGGGAGAGCTAATAGTCAGGCTCCAATCTACTGCTTATTAACAAGTATGGAAGTGCTGGCTTCCGGGACAGCATTCCTGTCCGGCTCCAGCTCCTCCCTGTCGCTGCTGGCCATAGCCCAGAATACATCCTGTAGCTGAAACAGGAATTCTGGATCTGTAACCATCCCACCCGATTAGGTCAGTGTTAAGAGTTCTGACTGTGCCAAGCGGCTGGCCAACTGACCCTCACAGGTTAATCCAGGGCTCAAGTGAAACAATGGTTGGCTGCCAACGCTAAATAATAAATGACTTTTTTCAAACCAGGACTCAGTCTCCGAAGCACTCCAATGACTGAGGCATGGGGACACAAACAGTTAGCGGGATCACATGACTCAGTATTTCACCTTGCTTCAGAGTCATTGCAAACAGCAAAATCTAGTGTGACAAAATGGGAACTTTCATAATGTTCTGCATAACACTGAGTGCCTCAGTTTCTCCTATGTTTTACACAAGTATTTAAGTGGTTGGACAAGGGAGTGTGATCATTGCAGAGACCCTACAGGGCATGTCTGACGGCTTGCTACCTCCCTGGCCTAGACAGTAGCTTGCAACTCTGCAACCTGCAGAACAAAGAGAAAGGGGAAAGCCAGGTGATCATCTTGTGCAGGAAAGACAAAGGACGCAGGCAGGGCAATTAGGGGTGACTGAGGGAAGCTGCTGGAAGCTGGGACTCAGAGGGGAGATCCCAGGGATCTGGATCCATCTTCAAGATGGACTCTACTGAACCATTCTACGTCCTGTGCTAACAAGACCTGTTCTATGCTGCGTTCCAAGTGACTAATAAACTGTTCTGTTTCACACGCTCGCTGAGAGTCACTGCTGCTGAGAAGTCGGGCGGCGGGGGGGCGGTCCCTTTTAGGGGCATGTAAGGCTTCTCAGGTGTCCTACTCAGGTGGGCTCACTGTGGGCATGTCCTGGTGGGAAACGTATGCTGAGGTCAAGCAGGCAACGAAGCCAACGAGGCTTGCACTAGTAAGAGCATGCCCTGTGGGGGGGCTGCACTACAGGAGGCTCCTGTCTGAACGTCAGTCAGAGCAGTGGTCCCCCGAACACATAACCATTGATCTTTTCTGAAGGTGTTGCCTGCTGAGGTAGCCCATAGGAGCTTTGTCCTTCCCAGATGTGAAGCTGCACAGAGTTTAAACTTCTCCTCACTTCCAATATATCTTGAAAGTAAACTACCATCTGGAAACTCCTAGGCAGGGCTTGAAACATTCACTGAAGGACAGCCAGGGGACTAAACCAGCTAGCCAGAGCAGATTATGAAAGACTAGTGCTGGGAAGTAGTTTCAACAGCAGGATCCAGGACAATGCCCTTGTGAAAACACTTACTCCCCACTTCCAAGCACTCATCTAGGTGGAGGTTGCTGGCATATTTTCCAGGATAGCATCCCTAGTCCCAGTATGGAAGGTTCCTTGTTTCTTATAATGCTCTGGATAGATGATGTCTCACCAATTTAAATCTCAGATGAATGTTAATGTTGACAAATGCAAAGTAATGCATATTGGAAACCATAATCCTGCATATAAGCACAAATGACAGGGACTAAATTAGCTGTAACCACTCGAGAGAAAGATCTCAGTGTCACCGTGGATAGTTCATAGACATCATCCACTCAGTGGCAGCCAGAAAAAGAAGATAGAATGTTAAGAATCATTAAGAAAGGGAGAGAGAATAAGGCTGAGAATATCTTCCTGCCTCTACATTAATCCATGGTACACCTACATCCTGAATACTGTGTGCAGATGTGGTTGCCTCATCTCAAAAAAAGAGATCTTGGCATTGGAAGAAGTTCAGAAAATGGCAAAAAAAATTATTATGGTTTTGGAAGGGCTGTCATATAAAGCAGAGATTAAAAACTGATTTTTCAGTTTAGAAAAGAGGAGATTAAGGGCGGGATATGATACAGGTCTATAAAATCATGACTAGTGTGGAAAAAGTAAATAAGAAAAAGTTACTTACTTGCTCCCATAACACAAGAACTAGAATTAACAGGTAGCTAAACCTGACCCTCTGCACCTGGCCATTCTTATCTTCCTTACCCCATTCCTGCCACCTCTGTTCCTGCCCAAAATTGACTCAAGCTGCAAGAGTAGAAAATGGACATGAGAATGGATAATTTGGATACTGGGCCAGATGAACCACTGCTCTGATCCTATGTGGCAGTTGCGATGTTCCTAATTTAATTAGGAGTCTGGTGGGGACACTCTTATAGCAAAGAGACAAAGAACAACCACCAAGGGCATTTGTCTGAGATGGGAAGAGAACACACCTGTGCCTCGATCAACTTTTGAAGTGAATGACAGCATAATGAATTCAGGGGATGTTACTATGCAAAATATAATAATCCAGAGCAGATATTCTTTGGGTGAGACCAGAAATGCGTCAGGTGGCTCGCCAGGCTGATTTTAATTGTCCCTCATCAGAATTATGTAAATGAAGCAGGTTGGGAACTAAAGGGAAAAGCCACATAAAATGAAGATGCAAATACTAAGGAGAGTGAGCATGGGTTTGTTCTGTTTTTTAAAACATTGGTACAAGGAGTTGTACCACAGAATCATGAGACGCAGATGGAACATCAGGAACAAGTCCTTGAGGGGTCAAGCAGCCTGTGGATCAGTTTCACAAGGGAAATGGTGGAAGTCCAGTCATATCAGACATCTAAATTTGCATTGGACCAAATGCGGACAAGGACAGCCATTCTGAATTGGCAGGAAGACAGACAACATGATCAAAGAGGTCTTTCACCCCTCCAATTTCTGGTCTGTCTATGGTCTGAAGAAGTGGTCTGTCCCACAAAAGCTCACCTAATAAACTATTTTGCTAGTCTTTAAAGTGCTACTTGACTGCTTTTTGTTTTGATAGTGTATAGACTAGCACGACTTACTCTCTGTTACTATTCAACATGCAAGGCACTACATTTAGCCGTTTGGAATGGAGATCCATCAACTACATGAAAAAACTCGCCCAGATCCAGACGGACATCATCTTTCTCTCCAAATGCAAGAAAATGGACATTATACCCAAGGGACTGACAGTGAAAAACCCATTACAATCAACATACTACTCTGACTACAGTGAACATCTATGCAACACGCTTTCCAAGAAACTGAGGAACCACTTGATCAAAATCCTTTACAATAAACAAAAGATGATCAAAAATGAACTCTCTGAACTTGAAATTAACATCAACAACAGGCATCCACACAAGACCCCACAGTACGAGGCTCTACCAGTGCCAGACAAGATATTTATAAAACACACTTCCTCTTCCTACAAAAAAGAAAAGAGAATAAATTTTCTTCATTACTTCATTCCTCAGGATACTTCAACCACAATAACAGTAGCTCGACCAACAACATTGTTAACCTTTCAAACTACCAACTCAGCCCAGCAGAGGAGTCTCTCTTATCCCAGGGTCTTTTCTTCAGCCCTACTTCCTCCACGAACTTAATACAATTCTGTGGTGACCTTGAAGCCTTCTTTCGCCGCCTCCGTCTAAAGGAATTTTAGCAGCACACCTATGAACAACAGTCTGACTCTCTCGACCCCCCTACCAACAACAAAAGAAGAACAACTCTATGTGGACTCCCCCTGAGGGTCTCAGTGCAAGTCTGGACTTCTACGTACAGTGCTTCCGCAACCGTGCTCAGGCTGACATTATACACAAACAATGCCAAATGAGACACAATCTCAATTATGCTGAACGCCATGCTGTCTAGAGTCTCAAAAATAACCAAGACATCATAATCAAACCAGCTGACAAAGGGGGTGCTGTTGTCATCCTGAATAAGTCAGACTATGAACAGGAGGCAGCCAGACAACTCTCCAACACCACATTTTACAGACCTCTCTCTGCTGATCCCACTTTGGAATTCCAAAGGAAATTACAACAACTACTGAAGGAACTCCCTGCTGCTACTCAGGACCTCATTAACTCAGATGCACCATCTGAGCCGCAGCCTGGATTATTCTATTTACTTCCCAAAATCCACAAACCTGGAAACCCTGTACACCCTATCATTTCAGGTATTGGCACCCTTACCACCGGACTATCCAGTTATGTGGACTCCCTCCTCAAACCCTATGCCACCAATGCTCCCAGCTATATCCGAGATACCACCGACTTCCTGAGGAAATTACAAAACATCGGAAAAGTTCCTGATAATGCCATCCTTGGCACAATGGATATAGAGGCTCTGTACACTAATATTCCACATAAAGATGGATTACAAGCAATCACGAACACCATCCCTGATGCCACCACAGCCAATCTGGTGTCCGACCTCTGTAACTTTGTTCTCACACACAATCATTTCCATTTTGGGGACAATTTATACCTCCAGATTAGTGGAACTGCTATGGGCACCCGCATGGCCCCACAATATGCTAATATATTTATGGCTGACCTGGAACAACAATTCCTCAGCTCTCGTCCCCTATTACCACTCCTCTACTTCAGATACATTGATGACATCTTTATGATTTGGACCCATGGTACAGAGGCTCTAGAGGAATTCCACAGAGACTTTAACAATCTACACCCCACCATCAACTTATGCCTCGATTACAACAGGCAAGAGATACATTTCCTGGACACTACAGTACTAATCAAGGAAGGCCTGATCAGCACCACACTGTACCAAAAACCTACTGATCGCTATGCTTATCTACACCCTTCCAGTTTGCATCCTGCACATGTGACTAGATCCATTGTTTACAGTCAAGCTCTTAGGTACAATCACATTTGCTCTGATCCAACTGACAGAGACCAAAAACTACAAGAACTTTACCAAATGTTCATAAACCTGAATTACCCGCCAGGAGAAGTAAAAAAACAAACCGACATGGCCAGACGAATACCCAGAGACCAGCTACTCCAAGATCGGCCCAAAAAGCCAAGAACAGAACACCACTGGTCATCACCTACAGCCCCCAACTCAGACCCCTGCAACGAATTATTAAAGACCTACAACCTATTCTTAATCAGGATGCTACACTCCAGAAGGCCCTGGGTGACATGCCTGTTCTCTCCTACAGAGAACCTCCCAACCTCATGAGGATCCTCACTAACAGCCACAGTCTATACCCCAGGAACACCAGTCCTGGAACCTTTCCCTGCAACAAAGCCCCCTGCCAGCTTTGTCCACATATCTTCTCTGGAAATACCATCACTGGACCTAACCAGGTTACTCACAGAATCACAGGCACTTTCTCATGCTCCTCTACTAACACCATATATGCCATCATGTGCCAATAATGCCCAGATGCTTTGTATATTGGACAGACTTCTAACTCCCTTAGACAAAGGGTCAACAGGCACAAAATAGACATCAAAACACTCCAGATCCACAAACCAGTTAGTCAACATTTTAATGGAATGGGGCATTCTGTCAATGACCTCAAGGTATGTGTGTTACTGAAGAGGAATTATGGCACCGTTTTGGAAAGAGAAGTGGACGAGCTGACTTTTATATTCAAATTCGGCACATTAACACATGGTTTAAATCGTGATGGGAACTTTCTGAGTCACTATAGGGGCTCATCTGCATACTTGGCTCAATCTAATTCTTGACCTCCCCCCCTACCCCTCCACTCTCTGATTTGCTCACCTTGATTATCTTTTTCTGATTTGTCCTCCTTGCTTACTGTTTTTGGTTCTCTGTGTCTTAAATATTGAGTCTGTTCTGGTCTGGCTATGGTCTGAAGAAGTGAGTCTGTCCCACGAAAGCTCACCTAATAAACTATTTTGCTAGTCTTTAAAGTGTTACTTGACTGTTTTTTGTTATGACAACCTCTATTTGTTTTAGGAATGTTTACAGTTGTGGTGCACTGAATGACGGTTTCGTTCACTTTTCAATGCTCAAAATTCTTCTCTTGATTAGCTTGTTGGATTATTGTTTCATTTGACATACCTTCCCTAGCTCGGTTCCCAATTATCTACATTAAATGGCATCTGTCCCCTCAAAATACCCAAATCCTTTGCAATCTGTCTGTATAGCTCCTCGTTACAGGCCTCAGTCTTCCAAAGTTCAGTCCACTCAGCTCCCCTCAAAGTCAATGAGAGCCCAGGGACAAGCAGCACATTGCTGGGCCTCACTGTTAATACTATCATCCAAACCACTGCTATAACCATTCTGCATAATCAAGATCCCAAAAACTAATTCCTGGAGTTCCCTACTTACACTTTACCATGTACAACACTGAAGAGGGCACTGTACCTTTCACAAGACACCCAAAAAAACCCTTTGCACAGGTTAGTGCAAGTGGCAGCCACTGTTCCTGAGGACTTAATGCTCCTGTGCAGAATGAAGTTTGTTATGTGCAGCAGTATGGAGAGGACATGCACCACATCGGTTCTCATAACCAAATTCATTCTGCACATGGAAGATCCGTGGTGGGGATGGGGCCGAGGGCTCCAGAGAGTGGAAGCAGGCACAGGGTAGGAGGCTGGGATGGGGGTACGGGGACTGGGCAGGAGTTAGGATGCAGGAGGGGGCCCTGGGTGGGAGCGTGGGGCCTAGGAGGGAATTAAGGCTGAGGCAGATGATTACGGTGCAGGGCATTTACCTGGGGTAGCAGGTGGGGAGAGAGAAAGGTGGTTTTGTGCTGCCCGCCCCACACAGGCCACTCCCCTTAGCCTCAATTTCCAACCAATGGGAGCTGTAGGGGCAGTGCTGCCTGGCACTTGAGATGTGGCTCCAGCCGAGGAGGGAACAGCGAGGAAGGAATGGTGGCGCACTGAGCTGCCTCCCTCCAGGGAGGGCTGGTGCAGAACACAGAGACTTTATGGTCTGTAAAGCTGCTTTCTTCATCTGACACTGCTGCTGGAGCCAGAGGGGGACACTTCTCCTCCAGCCCCAGCAGGGGAGAGACGTGCTACTCTGGCCCCAGCAGGGAGCTTCTGCAGTGGAGGGAAAGGGAAGGGTGCCTCCCTTCTGGTCGTGGCACCTCTGTGCACTGTAACCAGGAACCCCTGCACAGGGCTTATCTGGAAGCTGCACAGCCACACAGCTTAGTGGGAACCTTGCTGGCAGCACAGTCACAGAGACAGGTGGGAGCTAAGTCACAATAAGACCAAATTACTCAGGGCCTCCAGAACATACATTGAGGTGGCTTGTGGCAAAAAAAAAAAAAAAGACACACAGGAATCTCAGACTGCAGCCACTTGCCTAGAGAGTGAGCCAGAAAATACTTCTGAAGTTACCCAAAGTATCCCCTCCACTGCTGACTTTAACAGCCTTGGGCGGTGCCATCGCTTAGTAATGTAAGCCAAACATGAACACCTGTCCCAGGTTGCCTTCAGTAGTTTCTTGCATGCGCATCATCTTACCTTCATCTTCACTGCTGTCAGACTGTGGCTGTTTGATTCGCCTCCTCTTTTTCTTCAGGTTTTCATCCTCTTTCTCTTCACTATCTGACATATCCACCCTCTTCACTCTAGCGGCACAAAGGAACAAACTGAACATGCTTCACACCTCTATTGTACTTACAAAACCCGCCCCACTGATTTAGGCAACTACAATCTTCACAATTATAAAGATTACATGACAAACATGGACCTACCAGACACTTCCAGAATGCACAATGAAGTCCACAAGTGGATACACACGCCAACATATGGACTTTATTTTTTTAGGACTATCCTTCCCACCTATTCCCAGCTCTGTCTATGGCAAAGACTTCTGTAGCTCCCCTCCACTTCAGTGTGCAGAGGGGTTTCCCTAGAGACTCACCATGCTTGACCAAGGTGGTCTGGCAGGAGTGCATTACTGCTCTCGTCACCACATCTCAGCCTTCTGAGAACCAGTGTCCTAACAGACCCACTCAGAAGTTATTTTGATAGACTCCTTGCCACTGACTATGAGGTAGTGTCTCAGATTTCTGGAGCCATTTTTAAAAGACTTTTTTTAAAATGTAAATTGCATTTTTGCTACTCAGAAAGTAAAACAGCTTCTTTCTTCTTTTAGAGCTGGCACGACATGCCAGACTAAAAGCCCTGGAGGCTGAAGGCCTCTGCATATTCATAGAACAGGTAAGCCCAAGTAGCCTTCTCTACACGGCACTGCCAACATGCAGTTTCCAGGCCCTTGGCTTTTCAAATGAGACTATCTACAAGGAGGCCAATTAGCACCAGCTGTGATGGTGAGCTGGGTGATGTGTATAACCATTCAGCAGGAAATGGAATGAGACCACCAATTAATTATACCCAGGCCACCAAACAGCCATGAGACTGCAACGACTTTTGGTCTCTGTCAGCTTGGGTTGGATTAAAAACACAGGACTGCACGTAATTTTACTTGGAACATCACCCAACATAATTCAGTGTCTTAAAAGGCAGCAGTACATCAGCTACTTCAACCACGTAGCAAACTTCACATGTTGAAAGTTGTCTGCACACATAAGTTCAGGAACATAAATCCAGCCTGCAATACAGGTGCTCTTGCCAGTTCCCTATACGTCTCCCGAGGTTACCAAGTTTGTTCAGCATGTGCCACAACTCTATAAAAAGACTGTCTTGTAGAATGCCTCCCCATCCACTAGTGATTACCTGGACTGGGGCTGAACCATTTGCAATTGCATAATGTCTCTACTGTAGCTACAGCTCTTACTTACATGGAAAAGAAATACTAGGAAAGAATTTTAATATATTTTTAGCTGTTTTTAATGCAATTTATGTTGCTGGAAACAAGGATTTGAGCCAGCCCCATGTGACCACGCAGCTCTCTGTATGCCAGGCCAATGGATTAGAGTTTGAAAACCACTGCTCTACCTTCTTTTGTCCTTTTGCTGAATTTTCACAGGCTCTGCTTTCTTCCCAAGTTTCTCCAGTGCTGCTGCTGGGGGTGATTCTGGTTCCATTGTAGAAACCGAGGGCTCGGCTTCTGTTTTTTCTTCCTTTGGCTGTTCAGATTCAGTGCTGACTTTAAGCTTATCTGTGAATTATACAAGTCAGAGTGTATACTGATGATTCCACATTGTCTGGCAATGATAAAGGGATTAATAAACAAACAGTGCCCTCATGCAAGAGGGGAGGTTGTCATTTCAGTCAGCTGCAGGTAGCAGAAGTCACTGCAGACCACATCCATAAGCATGATGCGATTTTTGTGACCTTAAAACTGCAAGCCATTTCAGAAGAGGGACACTGTTACACTTCCATATGAAGGGGCAGACACAATGCCCTCTACTGCTCTAGATGAATCTCTCCAAGTAACAAATTTCCTGCATCACCATTTCACTCCTATCCAAGTCCAAATATTAGTCCAACATGAGAAGCTCAGGCACAGCAAAATCCAGGGCTGATGAAGTGCAGATGGAACAGTGTTTAGCCTCCATAGTCATGGTACTGTAGCCCATGATTATCGTCTGTATTACTGAAGCACAGAGGAGACACAATTGTAACCTAGGCTCCAGCTGGGCTACGCACTGTACAACACCAGACTAAGGAGACGGTCCCTGCCCCAAAGAGTTTACCATCTAAGTACAAGACAAGAGACAACAGACGAATACAGAGTGGGGGAGTACAAAGGACCAGTGAGGCAGTTCTGGTCAGGATAATAGGCAGTGGTCATCTACACCAGAAGCTTAACTACAATGCCATGATTTCACTTGGTAGCCATACATACATGAATGGGAGCTAAATTCCTGTGACAGCCCACATCTGAGATAACGCCGATGGGAAGACTAACTATTGAACAACTGGAGTCAACAAAACCTAATAACCAAGGGATCTAAGACCGCTGATGGCTCTAAAACAATTCCCATCAGCATCTTTCTGGCACCCATCCTTTGGTTCATGCTGAATCAAGCAGTAAGTTGGATGAAGTTCCATCAAAAGCTGGCCAAATGCTTCATCTAGCAAAGTTTCAGAGACCCTAGTGAGGCAACAGCTCATCTAGGACACAAAATGATCAACCGCATGTTGAGTGGCAAAAGCCAAAGGACCCATTCATTGTCCATCATTGTCAGAGTCCTGAGATAAAATTTCTGAGGCTAGATAAGAGAGAGATTAGTCTCTAACAGCCAAGTTCCTCTCTGCCCCTTTGTTTCTGGCAACGCAGCTCCATCCTTACAGCCACATGACAGAGGTCAATGAAAGGGTCTACCTGCAGAGGCTCAGTATAAGAGTAGTACACAGCACACCACACATGACAACAGATCAGAGGAAGAAAGTGCCATTTATTGCAAACTAGTTATGATTTTAGTCCAGCTTTCCCACTGTTTGCTGTTTTGGGGTTGTATGAGACAAGATGGACACCATCTGGGCAGCTATGCCTAGCAACAGCTGAAACTCTCATCTACTAACATTGAAATCAAGAGAAGAAAGTGGCGATGGCTAGGCCACACTCACAGAATATCATCATCCAGCATAGTCCCTCAAGCTCTTACATGGAACCCACAAGGAAAACACAAAAGAGGAAGACCTCGGACGACGTGGAGACAGTCTACTGAGATTGAAGGACAATAACTGGGGTACTCCTGGAGCCAGCTAGAAGTTTTGTCCCAAGATAGAGTGAAGTGGAGGAGACTTGTAGATGACCTATGTTCCATGCGGAGTACAAGGGTTAAGTAGTAGTAGTTTCTCACTGTTCAGAACAAGTTCCTTTGATCTTGGACTCTTTGTGGATACTAAATAATTTAATTGGATTAATGGTAATAGCTGCTTGCATAATTTTTAAGTTTATGATGACTACTTCCATACCTCACGGTGTCATACTTTTAAAAAAAACCAAGGACTAACAATGGAAACCTAAGAGAATCTCTAGCACTATGGTCTAATATCATTCATTAAATGCTGAATGCAAGATCCTGCACTCTGTGTAATCCAACAGATTGCTTCATGGCAACGTTACCAATACCATCACTGCTCCCTGTAAGCTGAGTATTTTGGGCGGACACCCAGGAGAGTTTCTGCAGCTGCCCTTCTGGTTATCAGAGTGCCCATAGCTGCCCACAACTGACAGCATATATTTCTATGGTGGTACACATAACAAAATTATTCTGCACAGAGATAGAAAAAAAGAGGGACCACTGAATGCCAACCCCACCTTTGTTCCAGAAACACTTCCTTCACTTCTTCTCTTGCTAATGGTGCACATTTGAATAGTCATACGCATTTATTTTCCAAATCCTTTCCCTTCAGATTCTTAACATGCCTCCACCTGAAAAATTTCCCTCATTCATCCATTCCAGTAATTCACCTCTATTATCCCACAAATCATGTAAATTCCAAGGCCAGCTTCCTCCTCTGCTTCTTTTTTGCAAATCAGTCACCTTAACACACACTGTCTCTATCAGTTTTCAGGAACTATTTCAAAAATAGTCAGTTCTCCTGCCCCAAAATGCTCGTTTTAAGTCAAAAATTTTTATGGAATGAAAATTTTTCCTGGGTTAAAGACGTGCATGACAACATCAGCCCAGTTGCTCTCCACCTCATAACTTTCTAGTGTGAAATACTCCACTTACAACTCTCCTTTAATTTCTGCCTTAGAACTACTAACTGCTCTAAAGTTTAGTCCACATTAGACTTTATAGTCTACTGCAGATACAAAATTCTAGCTAGCTAGCATAGCTAGAATCAATGTATCTGCAGTAGACTGTAAGGTCCGTCCTCACTGAAGGAAGTCGACAGGCCCTCCCTTACGCCTTGTGATAGCGAGGAGTACAGGGGGTCAACTGCTGACCCCAGAGAGATCAATTTTGCCCGTCTTTACCAGATGCACAAATTCAAACTCCCGAAGATCAACCCTGAATGGGTCGCTTTCCCAGTAAGTACAGACAAGCCCTAAGACAGCAGGTACAATAATTAACTACCTTGATTTAGAGAGAAGGCAAAAGCATAGCAAATCACAGGCTAGACAGGGAAAACATAATACAGGGTGAATCTCTCTAGTCCGGGACCTGACCAGTACCAAACCAGAGAATTTGCTGAACCATGGGAATCGATATTCTCTAGCAGCATTACCAACACTTCCACTGCATACTGGGCTCTTAGAAGACATTTAGGGGTAAATTACAGCTAACAACAACAAAGGACACTGAGACCCCAGACTGGTGGCTGTAAACAAGCTTTATGGGACCATGGGAAACTTGGCCAAGCCCATGATAAGTGCACATCTGGCTAAATAAAATCATGCCGGACTACAGCTGTTGCCAAAGGAGAGTGTGTCAGATAAGAGAGGTTCAACCTGTACAAGTAGGGCCTGTCTTGCTTTCCTCAGACACTCCACTACTCCAATGCAGCAAAGAATACATGCTTGTTATCATCCATATTTTAACTGCTTCAATATTTTGATAAAACAATGAGTTTCTAATGTTGGAAAATAGTTCCTTACTAAAATTAGCTCCTCCAATGATTTCAGGAGACAAATGTGTATTACACAATGCTTACTCATGGCAGCTTTTCCAAAAAAGTTGCTCATTGCATTCCCTTTGGCTGGCAGTTTGTTGCTTACTGTAGTTGCCTACAAGTAAACAGAAGAGAAGCTGTAAGACAGTTTTGCATACACAATCAAGATTCCAGTAAAAACAAGCATTAACACAAGACCTCCACCCAAACTGGCATACACAACCTTCAAAATGCATGGTACTGCAGTCTCTGGATACATAAAACTCACTAACAGTATGTTCATAGGAAAACAAAGACTGGAATTTCTCCATTGCAAGGACTTCACATTTCAGGGAATTGTTAAAAGCGCACACAACTTTTTACTCTTAGACCACTGGTTCCGGGTCAACCCAGATCACAAAGTCAATCCCATCTGATAACTGTTCAGCATCATTTATATGGAGTTCAGTGTCAGTACATCTTTCTTATGATTGTTGACTATTAGGTAATGGGCATTGTCAGAACTCATTTTAGAATAAGGACCAATAAGGCACAGACTCAACTGAGCCATACTTACAAAGGTTCCACTTCTGTTATTAAAATAAGAAATGGAAGATTTATACAGCTGTCCCAGCCAGCGGGGAGCAACAGTATTTTAAGTGACTTTGCATTATATAATGGACCGTTAAAGCAAGTTTAAAGACTATAGAGGGACTTGTGTTAGCTGTATGACCTTCAAACTGGACATTTCATCAGCTACCCACAAGCTGATGGAGAAACTGCAACCTGAGGAAACACAACAACATTCAAGCTGGCCAAGGAGAGCCCCACAGAAAAGGCCATGGAAAGCAAAGTAACTTATGGAGGTAGGCTGGCTTCAAGAACAAACCATCTACTGTCTAATGCATATCCCCAGAAGGTTATACCAACAGCTGCGACCAACCTGTCTTACACAAGATGTGTTGTACAAAGAGATTGTAAAATTCCAACCCCAATTGCCAAAACTCAAAGGTGGTGCCTCATTCCCTGATGGGTTGCTGAGAGAAGACAACTCATTTTTGATTGGACATTTTGAATCTTGGCAGAAGTATGGTCACCATCTCATTGATCCACAGCTGCACCTCCAACAATAGGTGCTACGGTGGACTACCTAGCAAAAACTGGATAAAACTTCACTTCCCCTTCTGAGAACCAAAGACACCTGGTAGACAGAAGATTGGAACCCTTAACTGACCACCTGGGAGTCCTGCTGGTGACATCAAGTACTATCTTGCATAAGCTCTTTTACATGTCATTTTCTATTTCACAGCAATCAGGGTTGCCTGTTAGAGCACAGGGAAGAACTCTCTGTTCTTCCCTACACCTGTGTTTGCAATGTCAGCTTCTGCTGTGAACACTGACTGAGCTGAAAGCAAACAGCTGAGGAAAAATCTGAGAAGTAAGGCATAGAGTTTCTCTGAGTTGACTGACTACTGAAACTGGATACAAATTAATAATGATGCATATGTGCTTGTGTATGAGCTGTAAAGAGTTACAGTGTGTGTTCTTGTTTTGTAAAATGTTCCAATTAGAACTGTAATAACATAACTTTGAAATTAAACAAGTTACAGGTGTTAACTAAGATTGTCAAGCAACTTATGCATCTATCACCATTAACAGTTTCATGCTGTTTTTGAGTTTTAAGTGTATGCAGACCAAGTAGGCAAATCTCTTAAAAGTGCTCAGTGTATACAGTGTATTAAAAGTGTAGGCATCTATAGCTACGTCTACATGGGTACGCTACATCGAAATAGCTTATTTCGATGTTGCAAAATTGAAATAAGCTATTTCGATGAATGGCGTCTACACGTCCTCCAGGGCTGGTGCCGTCGACATTCAACGTCGATGTTGGGCAGCACTACATTGAAGTAGGTGCTGCAGGGGAGCGTCTATACGCCAAAGCGGCCCACATCGAAATAAGGGTGCCAGGAACAGCTGCAGACAGGGTCACAGGGTGGACTAGCACTTCCAGGGCAACAGCTAGCTGCTGCCTTAAAGGGCCCCTCCCAGACATACTTGCACTAAACAGCACAAGATCCACAGAGCCGACAACTGGTTGCAGACCCTGTGCATGCAGCATGGATCCCCAGCTGCAGCAGCAGCAGCCAGAAGCCCTGGGCTAAGGGCTGCTGCACACGGTGACCATAGAGCCCTGCAGGGGCTGGAGAGAGCATCTCTCAACCCCTCAGCTGATGGCCGCCATGGCGGACCCCGCTATTTCGATGTTGTGGGACGCGGATCGTCTACACGTGCCCTACTTCGACGTTCAACGTCAAAGTAGGGCGCTATTCCCATCTCCTGCTGGGGATAGCGACTTTGACATCTCGCCGTCTTATGTTGATTTCAACTTCGAAATAGCGCTCACCATGTGTAGACATGGCGGGCGCTATTTCGAAGTTGGCACGGCTACTTCGAGGTAGCCAGCTCATGTAGATGCGGCTTATGTTAGCTAGCTAGGAGTATTAATCAGATCCTGTGGCTAATGCAATTTGAGGGGAAGTGAGTTAAAAGGGTTGACTACCAAAGAGCAATTGAAGAAAGAGACCTTGATGAACTGGGTGCAATTAACTGACCAAAACACTCCATGCTTTAGCTTTGGATTGTTTCTCCTCTGTTGTGTTAGCAACAATGGAGTAACTAAACAACAGACAAAAGTGAGGCTATATTCGGAGAGATTCTTTGGGCTGTGCTGCTGTAACGTTTTAGTCAGGGTGCTAGCTAAGGAAATCATAGAATAGTAGAACTGGAAGGGACCTCTAGAGGTCATTAAGTCCAGTCCCCTGCACTTCCAGCAGGACAAAGCTTCTGTCGTACATTTAGAGACAGTAGCTATGTTGACAGAAGTTTTCCTGTCAAAGCAGAAATATCTACACCTGGGGTTAGGTCAGTATAAATATATATACACCACTTCAGCTGAGAGACATCATTGTAAGCGCGTAGTGTAAATCTGGCCTTCATCTAAAAAAAAAAATCTAAACAAACTCTCTATCCCAAGACAGTGGTTGAGTGCATGTTTTTTTTTTATTGCGCTTGTGTTATTTGATTCTGAAAACGTGAACAGTTATTGTATTTACCACTTTTCTAGTTTGTTAGCAAAGTCTAATACTGTTTTTGACTTCTAACATCCAACTTTGTTAGCGGCTGTTTTAAGGATAGTTAATAAAATGCTACAAAATTAATTCACCAAGTCTTTAGTAAAGCAAGCAAAATTCAAAGAAGACCAAGAATGATTTGAATTATCTTTCTTACATGGACATAATGGTCTTACACAGGCACGTTGTGTCCATGGAACTATGCAAATTTACACCAACTTCTGTGTCTGGAGGAAAAAAAGAAAAAATCCCAAAAAGCCTTGGAAAATAGGACATCTGAGGAAAAAGCTAAGTGAATAAGGCACCCACTAGCTACAGAGACAACTAACAGCAGACATCACCCTACTAAACCATTAGATACTTTAAATAAGAGGAGTATTAAGTATTCTCAGGCCACAGTGAGGCTAGAATTCAAAGCAATGGGAGGAAGCTATTGCTCACAGTTTATCTTTAGATTAAGGAGGAAAAGAATAATTAGCAAGGCCATTATCAAAACAAATTGCAAAAGAACGCTGTTGTAACTTACACCTGTTGTCTCTTTAGGCTCTGGCTTGGTTTCTTTATTTGTATCTTGGGTTTTGGAGGCTGATTTTGTAGCAAACATTCCCATGATCCCTTTGGGTGGAGGGGAGGGTTGCTTAGCAGCTGATGAGACATGACCATTGATCGTAGGCCCATTGACCGCATGTGTATCATTTGGTGTCTGGGGATCATCCTGTGCCGACGTCTGAACTTGAGAAACTTCAGCTGATGTCTTGGGGACTGCAGCAGCACACTGAATGGCACTAAACCTGATTGATGGAGTGAAAAATTCAATTACCACTTTAACGTCTTATTTTCCATCTCAATTTCCTCCCTGGTAGAGTCTTACTTTCCAGATTCCATATTATACAGTTATGGGGAAAAGAAGCAATTTAACTCAGGCCTGGACTACAAAGCAAAGCTAGCACAGAGTTAGAGTGGGAGAAATTTCACATTGGAAGGATCATCTGACTATGTCAGCAGGTGCTGAAGCACTAAGATACAAAACAAGCTGATCAAATTTCAACAGGAAAAGGAGAGGGAAACACTCTGTTTTAATTCCTAACTTGGTTACATTTTAAAGATGAACAAAATGATTTATTCAGTGATGAGCTTTCGTGGGACAGACCCATTTCATCAGATCCATCCAGGATCTGGTGAAGTGGGTCTGTCCCATGAAAGCTTGTCAACAAATAAATTATTTTGTTAGTCTTTAAAGTGCTCCATTTCTGCTGGTTTGTTTTGTTAGAGTATAGACTAACAGGGCTACCTCTCTGTTACTTGGTTACATTTGTATTACTAGTGAATCACTTGCTAAAGCTTTCCACAAAAATGTAATATTTTGTAAATATATTGAATTTGACAGGCTACAACATGAGTGATCTTATTTTAAGAATTTCTAATGTGCCTTTTACAGTAACATCTACCTTCACAAATTCACATGAAGTAGGTAAGTAGTATATATTGACCTATATTATCCAAGTGCTTCAAAGAACATCCAAAACCCTCAGGGTGCGTCTACACTAGGAACTAACTTTGACGTTAGGCACTACATTGAAGTAGCCAGCAGAGAGTCTACACACATTTTTCCCTTACTTTGAAGTTAACTTCCAAAGCTGGGGTCCCTTCTTTGAAGTCCTTACTCCATTACCGGGAATGTTCTATATACAGTAGACTCTTTCATACCTGGCATTCTATCATCCAGAACTCTCTAATAAACAGAATTTTAACTATAAGTAAATTTTAGTTACTTTTTCCATAAGTACAGTAAAGTAAAAGTAAATGCAGTAAACCCTCAAGTTATGCGGGGGTTGCGTTCTTGTAACCCCAGTGTACCTCAAATTTTCACGTAAATCAAGCAGGAGAGGGAACCAGGCTGCCCTCTACTTCCCAGATCCCTTGGGCTTGCAGGATCTGTGAAACTGACCAGCCCAGCAGGGCTGGCCAGTTCCCTGGATCCCAGGTTCTGGGGTTCCAGGAATCAGGGGCAGCCTGGTTCCAGTCTCCCTGCTGCTTGTGGAACCCAGGAAACTGACCAGCCCACCGTGCTGGTCAGTTTCCTGGCTGCTTCTTCCTGCCTTCCTCCAGTGGCTGACAGCCATGTCGCTGGGGGAAGGAAGGGAGAAGGCTTTTAGCTTGCCTAGCTGCCCGCACGCTAAAAACCTTTCCCCTGCTTTCCTCCAGCCCCACAGCTGTCAGCCTGACAGCCACATGGCTAGGGGAAGGCAGGCAGAAGGGGCCACAGGGCAGCTTCAAGTTGTGCTTAACTGACGTTAAAATAAAGCAAGTTACACACAACTTGAAGCCATGTATCTCAAGGGTTTAGTAGTAGTAGTAGCATCCATCAGTCTATGCAGACTATGGAACGCGCCCTTCATAGTTCTGTTTGGCATCCTCATTTGCAGCGTCGGCTGTGACTGTGAAGACCCACACGAGAGTGACAGTCCTTGCTGCATCTGTTGCATATGTAACGGGTGTCTGGCAGGTCCTTGCTGTGCTTTCTGTGGGCTCGCTTCTCCTTTGCTAGTTGTCTGATCCTCAACTCACCCTTCTGAAGGCCCTTGTATAGTTCCTGCCTCCATCTGCTGCAATCGTCTGCCAGCTCTTCCCAGCTGTCTGGCTTGATGTCTACTTCCCTGAGGTCTCTCTTGCAAACATCTTTGTAGCGCAGATAGGGATGTCCGGGAGGTCTTTTGCCAGAGGCTAGCTCGCCATACAGGATGTCTTTTGAGATCCTTCCATCATTCATCCTGTGGACGTGGCCAAGCCAGGGGAGCCGCCGCTGCCTGAGGAGGGTGTGCATAGTTGGGATTCCAGCTTGCTCAAGGACGGTAGTGTTGGACACTCTGTCCTTCCACGATATTCCAAGGATGCGCCTGAGGCAGCGCAAGTGGAAGACGTTCAGCCTCTTTTCCTGGCGGGCGTACAGGGTCCTAGTCCCGCTGCCGTAAAGGAGGGTGCTGAGGATGCAGGCTCTGTAGACTTGCATTTTGGTGTGAGTGTACAGCTTGTTGTTATTCCATACTCTCTCGCTGACTCTGGACAGAATTGTGGCTGCTTTACCAATCCTCCTATTTAGCTCAGTCTCCAAGGACAGGGTGTCAGTGATGGTGGACCCAAGGTAAACGAACTCATGGACGACCTCTAACGTATAGTTGCCAATGCTGATTGATGGAGAATCAGCAACGTCCTGAGCAAGTACATTTGTCTTCTTTAGGCTGATGGAGAGCCCAAAGTCCTTGCATGCTTTGGAGAACTGATCCAGCAGCTTCTGAAGCTGGTCTTCTGTGTGTGACACAACAGCAGCGTCATCTGCGAACAGCATCTCACTGATGAGGACTTCCCGCACCTTAGATTTAGCTTTCAGCCTTGCATGATTAAACAGTTTCCCATCAGATCTTGTGTGCAAAAAGATGCCCTCTGTTGAAGATCCAAAGGTGTGTTTAAGGAGGAGTGCGAAGAAGATCCCGAACAATGTTGGAGCAAGGACGCATCCTTGTTTGATGCCGCTCATGACGCTGAAAGCATCCGATAAGGTGCCATCGTATTGGACGGTTCCTCTCATGTCTTCGTGGAAAGACTGGATCATCTTCAGTAACCGTGGCGGACAACCTATCTTGTGGAGCAGTTTGAACAGTCCATCCCTGCTGACCAAGTCGAAGACCTTGGGTAGGTCAATGAAGGCAATATAGAATGGCTTCCTCTGCTCTGGGCATTTCTCCTGCAGCTGCCTCAGAGAGAAGACCATGTCGACTGCAGATCTCTCTGTGCAGAATTCACACTGTGATTCAGGATACACCCTTTCAGCAATCTTCTGGAGTCTGCCGAGGATGACGTGAGCGAACAGTTTACCAGTGATGCTTAGGAGGGAAATTCCACGGTAATTGTTGCAGTCGCTTCTGTCTCCTTTGTTCTTATACAAGGCTACGATGTTAGCGTTGCGCATGTCCTGTGGAACCTCTCCCTCTCTCCAGCACAGGCACAGCAGCTCATGTAGGGGTTCCAGGAGAGTGTCTGTGGCACACTTGACTACCTCTGGTGGTATACCATCCTGGCCCGGGGCCTTTCCTACTGCAGTGTTGTCGATGGCTTTCTTCAGTTCATCCACAGTTGGTTCCTGGTCCAGTTCATCCATTACTGGTAGGAGTTCAACAGCGTCGAGGGCTGAGTTGACCACAATGTTCTCGCGTGAGTACAGCTTGGAGTAGTGCTCAACCCAGCGCTCCATCTGTTTGGCTTTGTCAGTGATGACTACACCAGATTTGGATTTCAGAGGTGCCACCTAGTTCTGGGTGGGTCCTAATGCCTTCTTGATGCTCTCGTACATTCCCCTGAGGTTACCAAAGTCAGCACTGGTCTGGATGCTGCTGCATAGCTCGAGCCAGTAGTTGTTGGCACAGTTCCTGGCCGTCTGCTGTACTGTTTTTCTGGCTGCTCTGAGCACTTGCAGGGTATTCTGGCTCGGCGAACGTTTGTACTCCAGGAGCGCAGCGCACTTTTTTTCGATGGCTGGAATCATCTCATCGGAGTTAGCTTCGAACCAGTCATTTGTGTTTCTAGCTTTTCTTCCAAACACCGACAAGGCCGTGTTGTACATTGCATCCCTCAGATGCTGCCATCTGGATGTCACATTGGCACCCCCAGGGTTGCTGCGCAGATTCTCCTCGAGGGTCGCTCTGAACTTTTCAGCTCTCTCTGAGTTAGCCGTCTTTCTGGCATCGATGCGGGGCCTTCCAGTTGGTTTAGAGCGGTGCAGCTTCTTGGGAATCACCTTGAGTTTGGAGCAAACTAACGAGTGATCTGTATCACAGTCAGCACTATGATAACTGCGTGTCAGAAGGACGTTTTTGAGGTTATCACCTCTAGCGATGACCACGTCTAGTTGATGCCAGTGTTTTGAGCGTGGGTGTCTCCATGACACTGTGCTGTGGCTTGGTTTGGAAAAATGTGTTTGTGATGCACAGATTGTGGTACGTGCAAAGTTCGAGAAGACGCTGACCATTTTCATTCATTTTTCCCACACCAAAGTGGCCTAAGCAGGAAGGCCACAAGTCATGATCGGCTCCAACTCTTGCATTGACATCACCCAGAATGTACAGTTGTTCGCGAGCAGGTATTTGCGCTATGGCAGCACTAAGCACGTCATAAAACTTGTCTTCTACTTCCGGTGCGGCGTACAGGGTTGGGGCAGAAGCGCTGATCAGGTGGACAGGACTGGCGCGAGTTTGAACTATGACCTGAAGGAGTCTTCTGATCCACCCATGACTAATTCCACCATTTGTAGAAGGGTGTTTCTGATGGCGAAGCCAACACCATGCTCCCTGGGTTCTTCTCGGGCTTTACCCTGCCAGAAAAGGGTGTAGTCCGTCTCCTTTAGAGATCCCGAATCTGCGAGACGTGTCTCTCGCAGAGCAGCTATGTCAACTTGGAGCCTCTTCAGTTCCTCATCGATGACAGTGGTCTTTCAGGTGTCGCTGATGTCCTGAAGATCTTCAGTCAGACCTGTCAGCATGGTCCACACATTCCAGCGAGCAAGCTTAAAACTTTGATGGTTTTCTTTTCTTGTTGATTTTCTTATTGGTTTGCCTGGTGCTCAGATTTCAGGTCACTTGTCAGGTTTGGGAACCTTAAGCCTCACGCACCCAGTGAGGCAGGTGAACTGTGGTGGGACAGTACCCTATTGGCTGGGGGCTGCCCAGCTTGAGGCGGGCAGTGACTGCCCAGTGAGATGTGACGATCTCTCCCACCATCAGAGGCAACCCCTGGCACTCGTTCTCTACGCCAATCGAGCAAGAGCTTATAACCGGTATCTGTTACCTCCTGTGTTGGTTCAACGCTGTTAGCGATGCTGGAGTACTTCTCCAGGTACGAGCTTGGGCGATTATTGGGACCCTGGGCTGCCCAGACGCCAGTGTTCCCCTCTCGGCTTTACTGATATAGTCCAAAGGAGAGGATAACCTCTACGTCTGGTACCAGCTCAGCTGCAGGAGCTGCCGGGTCAATGCCAGAAGTTGGCACAGAACCGCCTTAGGACTCCCCTCCGGATTTTCTGTCAGGGTTTACTCCCTTAGCCTTGCTCCTTTCCAAGATAACCCACAAGTCAGTGGGGTATGGAGAACGTGGGTATGGTCCCACTACCTCTTGCACCTCCCTGGCGCCACATGTCCCCAAAGCTCCCCGTGACGACCTCCTCACCTCCCCAGGACCCTCCTCCCCACCCCTCTGCCTCTCATCGGCTACCATCACCCCCAGATCCTCCCTTCCTGTCCCCTTTTCCCCCATCCACTCCCATGTCTCCCGACCGCACCACACTGCCCCCTATCAGTTCTCGCTGCCCCCAGGTCCCCCTTCCCCTGGCCTCTCCGCACCTGGCAAGCGACCAGGGAGCATGTGAACAGGGTGGTTGCTAACAGGAGGGAGTTTTGAGAGGGGAGTTTAGAGGGAGCTAGTTACTTCTTCAGGTGTAAGGGGCAGCATCATCCCCAACTGCTGGCTGGAGCTGAGGGACCTGCTGCAACATGAGGAGCAAGAGGGGTGAGATCGAGGGATGTCAGTGGTGGGCAAGTGGTTTGGGGGCATCTGGTACGGCTGTGAGGATGGCAGCACCCACAGAAGCTGCTTGCGGCACGCTGGCTCAGATTGCGTGGCTTCCAGGCCCAGTCCTGCGCTCCCTGCATGCACGCGCCGCACCAGATCTGTGGGGCTCCAGGGACAGCTGTAGCCAGATAAAGAGTTGGTAGCTTTGGCTGGGACCCAGGGTGCGGCTGGGCTGCGAGATCGGTGCCTTCCTGGAGGACATGGGGCTCAAGGGTTTACTGTATTACTAAATACAGCAAATACAGTATAAGTTTACAGTGCACAGTACAATTGTTGTGGGTAAATGAAACACTCTGCATTCACTTTTGTTTGTTTCTTAATATCTAATGTTGTTTTTCTTTAGCGTTATGCATTGCTAGGTATACCTCTCTAGTATCCAGAATATCTGAATATGCAGCAACCTCCTGGCCCCGCAGTTGCCAGATATGAAAGAGTTTACTGTATTTGGGAAGTTACTTTGCATTAACACTCAAGAGATGACCATGCTTTGTGTTTCCCCTACAACTTAATGAGGAGCAATGTGACTACCTCAAATTGAAATCCGTTACCCGATGACTTCAATGGCCATTGGCTCAGGCCCAAAGTCCACAGGATTTTTTCATGTTAAAAACCACCAGCAAGATTATTTGGGTTTTGAGTGTGCAAAACCAACAGCTGACTTCTAGACTGATACAATTTTCAGAAAGAGGAAACACAACTCAGTTTAAATTTGCCCTATTTAGGCCACACATTAACAAGAAACAATGACAATATGGAGAAGGATCTCTTACTCCTCTGCCAGGCCGAAGCAGCTCAGCTGCTTATTTTAAATTCAGTTGGAAAACTCAGCACCAAGATGCCAGAGGCGTGTAAAAACACAGGTTTTAAAGAGTTATTTTAAAGTTGTGTATGGGCTAAACCTCATGAATTTTTAAATCAGAAACAAGGCTTTACATCAAGATACAGATGAGGGTGCCCTAGGCTTCGTTAATATTGAAGTGTGGCAACTATGGTCAAACTTTGCATATTTCAATTGGACGTTAATTTTCTGCTATTTCCTGTGGTGCTTACTAGCAGCCGCTCAGGAAAAACACCTCTCCCTACTCACAGCTACAGAGCACTGGCAAAGCTAACAAACATTCCCTTGTGGGCATTTGCAAGGTAACTGCCTATCTATTTTAGGACTGGTACTGCTGCCCATCACCTTGGTAGCCGAGTGCTTCCACATTAAATGCACTGGCCATAGCAGAGTCCCTAGTGGATTCCCTGGAGCTATCAGCTACAGGTGGTACCTCCCTCCTTCGGCACCCTCGAGACCTGAGTGGTCCTGAACAAGGAAATTTGCCAGACAAGGGGAGGTCAGGCCTCCAGGCTTGCCTGGGGGCTGCTCTTCATGGCCAACGCCCGTTCCCCACCACTGGGGTGCCAGTAAGGCTCCCCATTGCTGCAGTGCTGCTAGCAGGGATCCCTGACCAGTCTCCCTGCCCTGGGCCTACCAACAGAGATCCATGCGCTGGTCCAGCTCCCACACAGAGCTGCTGGCAGGGCTCCCCAATCTGGGCTGGGCTCCTTGGAGGGCACCCTGACCCCAGCCCAGCTCCCTGCCACAGGGGTGACAGAACTGCCCTCCCAAAGAGCTTCCCCCCAGCTGGGCTCCCAGACCCCTGCAAGGCTCCCCAGACCCCCAGAGTGGGGCTGCTGGCAGGAGTCTCTGGCCTGGGCTGCTCTCCACCCCACTGGCTCCCTGCCCCGCACCCCAGCTCCCTGCCACAGGGCTGCCAGCAGGGCTTCCTGACACAGTGGGAGTGGCCCACCAGCCAGGTTGGCTCCTGGGTCTCTCTGGTCCAGCAACATCCGTGGCCCTGTCAGATCACAGATGTTGCCGGACAAGAGAGTTTCAATCCGTATCACTATGGAAACAAAATTTCACTCTAATCTGCCCAAGTGTACAATGAAAAAAATACACAATTGGTGTTTGTAAGACAGAGCTGCGTGAATACAATGGAGACAGTAATTCTAGAAGAAGCTCAAACATGGAGTCTCTATCTACTAGCTGTTAGGGGGCCCATGTATACAGTTACTTTGTGGCCTCAATCTAATCCAGCGACTGGCAATCACAAATGGTGAAGGGGACCACATGAATGGCCCTCCTTCACCTCCGTGGGATGCAGCAACCCCATGTCCACTGGCGTTCCACCTGCCCCCCCTCTTCCCCAACAAAACTCTCTTGCACCAGGGCACCAGAGCCCCACACTTACCAGCTTCTCCCCATCCTTGCCAGCACTCTCAGATCACACAAATTGCCTTATGTGCACTCTGTCCCTGCTCCTCCCAGAGCTGAACGAGCATGAACAGCCAATCTGCAGCATTCCACCTCTGGAGGGAAAGGCAAGGAAGGAGCGGGGACAGAGGACCAATCAGATGATTCACAGCTACTCCAAATGTGCTGGTAGGGAGGGTGAGGAGCAAGGAACTGAGGGCCCCAGTGTGCAAGAGGTGGGGGGAGGAGGCAGCTAGGAAGGCCAGAGGTGGAGCCCCAGCAGGTCACATGTGGCCTACAGGCCCATTACCCATCACTGATCTAGTCCCTTGTGCACGGGGTGACCATGCATCCTGTTTTAGACAGGACTGTCCCGTATTTCAGGTGCCAAGAAGACATCTTAATTTATTTTAACAAAGAACCTAACTGTCTCATATTTATGCCCCCTGCTGAGCTACCCCTCCCTGAGGTCAGTGCGGCCATAGCTGCTGGCTGGAAAGCATGCGGCACACGTATTCAATGGCCAAGTATACATACAGGCAGCAGCAGGAGAGGGAGCCAGCAGGGGCCATGCCATAGGTTAGTAAGGCAGGGTATGCTGGGGCAGGGGGTGGAGGTAGTGTGTGTCCCCCACTCAGTTTTAAGATTTTAATGGAACCTGGTGCCCTGGGCAGCCACCCCTCCAGCCAGAAAGACACCCCTTACCCCTCAAAGGCAGGGCCGCAGCCCCATTCCCAACTCCCCACGGCTTGGGAAAGCTGGGAGCCAGACCTGTGGGGCCGCAGCCCCATTCCCAGTGCCCGGCAGCATGCGTCAGCTGGTGAAACACCCCCACTCCACCTCCCCTACAGGACAACCACCCCTGCAATCGGGGAGCTCCCCCATGGGGCAACAGGCCTGTTCCTGCTCCCCACGGCATGGGGCAGCCAGGGAGCTGCACTTGCTTGGCAGCTGCAGCTGGGGAGTTTCACCCACCCTGGGTGTCCCGTACCCGGCCTAGGGAAATATGGTCACTCTACTTGTGGACAAAGGTCAAGCTGACAGAAATCATCTCCACAGTTGACATTAATTTCCCCCCCTGAAGTCAGTCTGACAAAGGAACAAGGACTAATCAGTCAGGGAGACAAAATTTCCCTCAGTTCAGGTGTGATTCCTCTCCCAGTTAGGAATGGAGAAGGCTTGCACTGCCTCCGTCCAGACTACGTGTTCTGTACGAAAAGGGTGTTGTTTCCCAGGGCAGCATGCTCCAGCAGACAAAGCACAGGAATGGGAGCTGAGACCAGGCCTCTAGCTGTGACTCCGCCCTTGCTTTGCTAGGCAATTCTGGGCATGTCACTGCACTTTTCTGGACATCAGTTTCTGGCTAGACAGAGTAATAACACAGGCTTGCTTTGTGGAACACCGAGTTCCACTGATACATGGCTACATAAACGCAATCATTTTAAAAGGAAAAGGGAATCCCAGAATAACATAGGGCTGCTTAACTCACTTGTTGCTGTTCTGCAAGTTTGACTTGACAATATCATAGTCTGTGTTGTAGAGGGGCCCACTGTCCTTCAGCATGGCTTTCTGGATGCTGTAGACATGCACACTAGCAATTGTGGCTAGCTTAGACTTCATTGCTGAAAATCAACAGGAAAGCCCTTCATTAGCACTGCCAGCCTCAATTAAAGATGACAGAACAGCTAAACAACAGCCTATTAGATACCAGAATTCAAACGTTGAGAGCGCATTCCTGGCTCTTAGTACCATCCACTTTTAAGCCACCCGCTGAGAACTCGAGCACCTCAAACCTGTTCTCTACTCTACAGTGGAGCCTCACAAAAAACTGAGTCAATTTAAAAGTCTCAAGCCTAATCTTGCAGGTGCTAAGTGGGCTAGATCCAGGATACCTATGAAACTGCCTAAAGCTGTGGTTGATTGTTCTCTTCTTGCGCAATGGAACGTTCTACCATAAGGGCAAAGCTTATCTGTGCAGGAGTTAGAGCTGTCATGACGACTGGTCCCAGACTGTGGAGTGAGCTCCCACAAGAATTATCGGCCATCACAACCTCAACACCTTCTACTCCAAGCGCAAGGTATATTTTGACTATTATGGGTCTATTATAGGAGTGAGTGTATGAGTTTCTGTGGCCTATCATGTGCAGAAGGTCAGACTATATGGCCATGATGGTTGCTTCTGGCTTTTTGAGTCTGTAAATTGATTTTAATTTAGTTATAGCTAAATATAAATTCAAAGCAACATGTACATAAGAGACAAATGCAGGGGTGAGGGGAAGGGGAGAACCTATTAAAACAGCATGCTCCACTATACAAACAATTCTCTCTCTGGAGAAAGGAAGAGTTAAAAAAATGGCAATGTTAGTCACCTTGCTTAATGTACTGCTGGAAGGTGTTCAGATACTACAGTAAGCAGCACAGTACAAGAATGCAACAGTAATGAAAAATCCACATTAGACTTATTAAGTTTTGGTTTTCCAACAGTGAAACGACAAGAGCCTGACTCTGGAAGCTGGAATGTTAGTACCGAGGCATTGGCAGACTCCAGTAAACAACATAAATATTGGCATATCATCTGATGCCAATGTCATCAGATGGCAATGATTAACGCTCTGCAGTCATAAGCATTTAGGAGGAGATCAATCATATCTCACAAGCAGGGGTAGGCTAGGATGGTTGGATGAAAGACCAACCACAAGCAGCCTCAGCTGCTTCAGAAAGCGATGTTAGCAGTAGCACTTCTCCTTCAGTACTAAATCAACTACCTCCATATGGGGTTACAGGACACTCTGCTATACAGATGTCTTTCAGGTGAGACATGAAGCTACTCGTGACTAACGAAGATCCCCGCTGCATTTCCCAGAAAGTAAGGCTGTTGGGCCCGCCTCCTGTTTCTTAGTTTCCCTTGTCATTTCACAGTATTCTTCCCTTGCCATCCTAAAAGGTTATGAGGTGTTGCTGCATACAGGTCCAGCGTTGCTGAATTCCAGCCCAGAGGTAGCAGCCTCAGTAAAGGGTGAAATGATTCCTAAAAAACAGTTACTACATTACAAGTTTGAGACATTTTGCTGATGGGAGCTCAGACTCCAAAGGTTCTATGAAAAAGCTAACGAAAGAGCACACACCTGAATCCAGTAAAATAATTAAAATACTTGAAGGCTATGTCTAGATGGCAAGTTTTTACGCTTTGTTGACATTATTGATCCTTTAGAAGAAAAAAAAAATTACCAAAGAACAATTCCCCCAAATCACCTACCTTCCAGTTTATCCTCTCTCACTACTGCAACCTTGTGGCACTGCAAAGAAATGATAATTTGTCACAATGACAACCCAAGATCTTGAAATTTAAAGAAAACAAAAGAAATGGTATATAGATTTCTGACACAGCTTTATAGCAGCACAAATCTTCACTGTGGCTTTGTCATAATAGTCTTTTGGGGTCTTGTATGCCTACTTTCATGGAGCACTGTCCCCCAAATCACTATAACACTGGAAAAACACCAATCCTCCACCTTTGGAGGAGGCAGATGAGTTAATAACGGAACAGCTGCCCACATACATTAGAATAACAACAATTATGCAGCATGGTAGACGTACACAAGCGAACGTAGCTGACACACGGCTGCATCAGGAATAAATCTGATGTGCTGACTCATTTTAGTAGCAAGCATTTAAAATGACTGATATGTTACAGTTAACATGGTTACTTAGCACAGAGAAGGTCTTACACGAGGGATGACCAAACTTTTTATGTCAGGCACCATGTTTCGTCCTTGCAATTAGCAGGGCTCCCCCCAAAAAAACCTGTCTAATGTAATCCAAACTGGCAGCCATTTTGGTTATGTGCATATGAAAAAAACAAAACAAAACAAACTAAACTTTTGGCATGTGTAAGAAAATAAATACGTAGCACATAAAAAAAAGTATTAATGAGCATATAAATGAGAATACACCTACATAAAAACAGTAACATAGTTCAACCTTTTAATGAGATGGATGAGTGTGAGAACCAACAGCCAATTGCACTGTGCCCCACTTATGAAATGTCATGCCCTCCCCAGGGGGCCCACACCCCAATTTGTGCACCCTTCTTACACAATGAGAAATTGAGAATTCACCCAACAGCCAGAGACACACATCCAGGAAAATGTAAAAAGCTGAATTACTATGATGGAAAAGTTGCAATCAGTGCAAAAAATATCACAATTTATGGATCTGACAAAATTCGTCAATTACGTATTCATTCAATATCCACCAACAGGCAGTCACAGTGGGAGCAAAGAATTCTGGGAACAGTAAGAACCAAGAACAGGAAAAGCAGCAATCAGAGCCACCCCTGAAGTCAGGGATGAGCAAAGTAGGGGGCGGGCCACCCCCTTGTAATTTCCTAAGTGGATGGAGGCGGGGGTGCAGCATGACCAGCTGCTGGGATTCTGGCTCATCCCTCTCATTAAAGATGTTGAAATAGCTTACTGTTTTTATATACGGGTATTCCTATTCACATACCAATTAATAAAGATTTTACATTTTACAAACTTATTTTCTTACACATGCCAAAAGGGGTATTTGTCATATGAACATAACCAACATTTCCATCAGTTTGGATTACATTAGACAGGTTGCAGGGGGTTTCTAGTTGTGGGGAAAGTGTGTGAAAAGTGGGGCCTAATGTAGAAAGTTTTCTCACACCGCCTTAAGGGTTGGAACAAACAGCGAGCAGTGTGATAGCAGTAAAGGGAGCATGTAGTCAATAAGACAAGATACTACAGGTTGAACCTCTCTCGCCCAGCACCCTTGGGAGCTGACTAGTGCCAGACAAGAGAATTTGCTGGACCATGAAAGGTCAATGTTTTTAGCATGCTACTAACACTTCCACTGCTTACTGGGACCTCAGAAGACATTTATGGGTAAATTAGAGTGAAATAACACCACAGAACACTGAGAGCCAGGACTGGTGGCTGGAAACAAACTTTCTGGGACCACAGGAAACTTGGCCACACCCATATAAGTGGCCGTCCAGCTAACTAAAATCATGCCAGATGATGGAGGTTGCCGGATAAGAGAGTTCCAGATTAGAGAGGTTCAATCTGTGTAAAGAGCTATCAGTGAGGTGCTTAATTTCCATCCCTCCAGTCAGGTTAATTCTTGCAGAATTAAATCTACAGCCCTGCAGCAGCCCCTCCTGAGAGGAGTCAGTACTGCAGGATCGTCAAGAACTATCAAATTAAGAAACAAAATTTAATCTAAAATGCCTGACACAAGCTCATTAACCTCCTCCACATGAAATGATCTCGTGTCAGGCAAAGCCTCATCTAATCCAAATTTTGCCACCTCTTCCTTCAGAATATTCCTAAAACCGGGCCTTTTCTTTCAGTTCCTACAGCTCCTATCCCACCCTACCTTCTGTACCTCCCAGTAATTACCAAATGCTGCTCCTAAGTACTATCTTCCTTGTGTGTTACTCCAATTACATGTTTTAATATCTCCCAGAATAAATAAAATATTTTAATTTAAAACATCCATTTGTAAATAAATTAAATAATTTTTATTTTAAAAAATAAACCTGTTTAAAATTAAAGGTGACATTATGACAGCCTATAATTTATGTTAAAGCCTAAATTTACTGTGAGCTATTAAAATAATGAAAATGAACAAAAAAGGTTGCATTAAAGAGCCCTCCCCCCCCACACACATATAAAAATCAATGTACACTGTTTTATTACACATACAACCAGTGAAAAATCTCTCTCTAACTTCTGAGATCACCTTAAGATTTCTAAGTTGGTTAAAATGTTAGGTACGGCTTTAGTTTAAAAAAAAAAAAATTGCTGACACAATAAACCCCCAACTTATAAGTAGGTTGCATTGCTGAGCAACCATGTGTAAGTCAAAATTCATGTAAGTCAGGACAGGTTCCCTGTCCTGGTATGCCTGGCTCCCTGCCACCATGAGCTGCAGGAAACCCAGAGCCAGGCACAGCAGTGCTGTTCAGTTTTCCTCCCGCTGTCCACCACTTGTGCAAGCCAGGAAACTGATTAGCGCAGCAGCGCTGGTCAGGTAAGTGGAGGAGAGCTGGGAGGCTGCTCTCTGGTTCCCCTGTCCCTGCCACTTGCTGGAGACATGAAACTTACCAGTGCAGTAGCCGTGGTCAGTTTCCCGGAGACGGAAAGTGACTAGTGCTGCTACACCAGGCTCCTCACTGCTGGCCACTGCTCCATGGTTTCCCCCAGCTGTGGGAGCCAGGGATGGCACACCAGCACGGCTCCTCCTTAGCATCCCCCACCTGGGGGGGCCGCAGGGTGTGGTGGGGTGGGGCAGACCAGCACAGCAGCATGGCTGCTTCCTGGCTTCGCCCAGCTAGGGGAGCCAGGAGGTTGATTAGTGAGGCCTGGCACAGCTGTTCCACAGCTTCCCCAGCCTGGGGGACCCAGGGGTGAAACCAGCCAACAGAGTGCTGCACTGCCTAGCCGACTCCAACTGCTGATTTCGACTCACATTAATCCAAGTAACACAAGTCGGAATCACATAAACGGGGGTTTTACTGTATTTAGTCTTTACAGTGGAATGAATTCTGGCATTTACAATTTTTCAAATGTAAATATTTTTGATTTTTGCCAAACAGAAAAGCTTTAGCCCTAATTACTGTGGGTATCAGTTTAGCTAATAGATGCAGAATTAGTATTTTTTTTTTCAGTTGCACTAGGTCGGGGGTCTGCAAACCGTGGCTCTGGAGCCACATGTGTCTCTTTAAGGACTTCTTTGGGGCTCCCAACACTATAAATGCAAAATTAAAGAAAAACACTCCTGATTATTTTCAATATTTTGGTGAACATCTAAAAGCCCAACAATGAACAACTTATATGCAGCTAGCCAACTATATGTGATCCCCAAACTTTGGACAACTCCCTTTAATATGTGCAGTGCATTGTAGGATGTGTGTGTGCACTGTTCTTAAAACAGGAGTTACAAAAAGTACAGTTTGACATTATTAACGACCATCTCATATTCACATGCATTGCTGCTCCTGAATTATTGCTATTTTTTACCATATTCGGAAAAAAAATGGCTCTTCAAGCTCTTCCGGTTGCTGACCCCTGAACCAGCTCATTCAAAGGTTAGGAAATGATTAGAAGTTTAAAAAGCACCTACACTTGTTTTCCTCTTCCAATCTATGAACTAAATCATGGGATAAGACTGATATCTAACAATTCTAAAATCATGAAGGACATGGGGTCAGATTTTCATAATACTTAGGCATCTAAAGTGGAATTTCCAAAAGCATCTGATCAATTTAGGGACCTAACCCCCTTTAGTTTGAATGGGAATTAGGCACTTAACCTACTGAGGTGTGTATTGGGATTCACTACCTGCATTAGTTGCTTAAATACCTTTGGAAATCTCGCCCAAGGTGACCATACAATTCTGAAATTAACTAACAGTTAATAATTCCTTTGTTTAATAACTAACTATTAGTTTTAAATGCAAAACATGTCTTAATAGGCTTTCTGTTTTTCCCTAATGTATACAGTACATTTAAGGTAATTTCATCTAGATAGTTAAAAGAACAAATTTTAAACATGGATCTTGTGCATTTTAATTGAATCCCAATTTCCATCGAAACACAGCATATCTGAAATCAAGATTAAAATATCATATGCGTTCTTCACCATTTTCTAACGTGAATCTGAATAAATGTATGTTGAGCGGTTAAAGGAAGGTTTACAGACAAAGCGCAACCTCCTGTTTAGCAAAAAATCAAGAATACCATGTTTAGTATTAAGGCTACATTTAATTGCAAGTCAACATTTTCTATAATTACCAATCAGCCAAGAAGAATTAACCCTTCTTTAGGAATGCAGGTTAAGTACAAACACAAATTAAGATTAAATAGATTACTTCCACCAACCCATCCCAATCTCTTCACTGGCTCTCACTGCTCTGTCACTAATCAGGGGCTTACTTTCAAGAGCTTTCACAACCCTACCCTCCTTCCCTTTTAACTCTTGTTCTCCTTCCACATTGCTCCCCTTCAGCTATGGCAATGATGCCCGCTGTTGAGATACAAGCCTGTCTCATAGCCTAGGATAAAATTCTGGGTTTGATTTTTTTATACTTTTATATCATCACTAATATGTTTGAGCAAAGATCAAAGATTCCACGTTGCTTCCACCTAATCAGATGATGTTTATGGCACAATGTGAAGAGATAAGCAGAATTCAAGTGTTGACGGGTATGGTAGGGGTGTAATATAAGAGCTTACATCTGAAGAACGTTTCAACACCTATCTCAAGACAAGGTCAAGCAAGCAAGCAGGATGGGCAAGGAGAAATGGAGATGCAGGGCACAAGAAACACTAAAAAGCAAGATAAAAGGTGACCCTGGCCAAAACGTAACTCCTCTCCTTACCCGGCCCTTGCAGTACAAAAGAGAGGGTACCAAAACACCCAGATTCACAATCCTCCAAAACATAAGATGACCATAAATTGTAAGGGGTAGGACCACTGCTTCTCTGAAAATCGCCTGCAAGCCTTCTTCCACATCACACCTCACTTGCCCTTCCTGAGCCGGACCACAAGGCTAGTCCCTTTGCCACATGCTAATCCCTCCACATTATAGGTGGCCAATCAGTTAGAGACTAAAATCCAAAATAGCTGTGGACAGAGTATAAATTATATATTTATTTTTATTTTTGTAATCTATCTAAAAATATAGATAAAAACAAATATACAATACATGGCTCAATACCCTCCCCCTCAGCCAGGTACCCCAAGCCCCGCTGCACTAACCTCCACCCCACCTCCAGAGACAGGGATCCCCAGCCTCCCTGCTCTAACCAATATCCCGCCCCCATGAAGCCAAGCACTCCCAGCCCCAGCAACCCAATGCCAGTGACTCACCAGAGCCACCACGTGCGTCTCTCACCGAGCTCTGGGGAGCACACACAGAGCAGTGGAAAGCACTCCTTGTGCACCGCTCCAGGCTGAAGCCACATTTCGTGGCTCATGAACCAAGGGTTGTCCATTTCTAATTTATACAAAGCCAACAAACTTGTAACAGCAAGATTGAGAGGTAAATGGAAACAGTGTACTCTTAACAGAATAAAACCCTGGTGCGTTATCAAACAAAGTATTAGCAAAACACAGCCAATATGACTCTTTCTCCAGGTATATCATTTGGTCTCTGTCAGACTGCAAGCTCTGAACAAAGACCATACCTTCTTTTAAGGTCATACAAGATCTAGGGAATCACCAGAAATAGGTAAGAGTTAAAGCAGTAATAAGAGTTTTTGCACCAAACATTCCAGGACACTGAGAAACAAGTTCACAGGCACACACAACCGAGGGAGTTGAGTACTCACAGTGTGTCCATTCTGAAGGAGATTTCCTGCCACCAAATAGGTGACATGTAGCTGAGCTCCCGTATTCTCCTTTCGCTTCCTTTCTACATAGTCATACAACATCCTGTACAACAAAAGAAACCAAGAGTGGTCATCTGGAAGGGAAGAAACCTTCACCCACCCCATCATCTACTAATTCACACTGATTTATGTGACATTCATAAGATCAGTAACAGCAAAGTGTTCTCAACTCAGTAAATAGGTTTATTTCTTCTGAAGAGCTCAGTGTAGCTCCCAAATTTGTCTCACTCGCCAGCAAAAGTTGGTCAAATACAATAAAAGACATTACCTCACCCATCTCGACCCTCCAATATCCTGGTTCTGACATGGCTATAATGTTCCATAGTGGTATATAGACAACAACAGAGATCCCCATCATTGCTTGGCTCTTGAAAATGAATGAAAAATGTACATGCTTTTTTCATTGATAATATTTTTCAAAAATGAAGGAAAACGAAAGCCGGAGTGAGGGACCAATGGTGACGAGGGGCAGGAGTTGGGTGGCTTAAGGCAGAAGGTTAGCGAGGGCTCGAGATGCAGGGGCTCCAGGCAGAAGTGAAGGAAGGTAGAAGATGCAGAAGTTACAGAAGGGTCTCAGGGTGGAGGCTGGGGGAAGGGGTGAGATTACCAAGACACCCATGGTGGTGAGTGTGATCCTGAAACAGCCAGAGACTCTCCCTGGGAGGGAGGGATCTGGAGCTGTGCGTTTGTTGAGCAGGAGCTGGGGCTCTGTGGACTGGCCCCAGCATCCAGCTACCCCCAGGATTTCCTCCCCACCTCCAATGCACCCTGAAGGTCTACAGGCTGTCTGGTGGGAGGGGAGAAACATGCTCTTGGGGCTGCCCTTCCTTCCTGCAGCCCCCACTGCCCCATGGCCTGTAGACTGCTGAAGTGGTAGCGAAGCTCTGGGGGCTGCCCCCTGCCTCCAGTTGGCTCCCTCTGCCCTGCAGCTTGCAGGCTGTCCTGGGTGAGGGGAGGAAAGGCTCCAGGGGCTGCTCCTCTCCAGTTGCTTCTAACAGTCTGCAGCTCTCTGCCAGGGGGCAGGCTCCAGGGACTGCCCCCACGTTCCAGCTGTCTCCTCTGCAGCCTGTACGCTCTCCATCGGGAGGCAGGAGAGGAGGCAGGTTCTGGATTTCAGGCAGAGGAGCCACTTACCTGGCCTTTGTGGCAAGCAAAATGGTGAAGCCCCAGCCCTGCTGGCCTCCCTCTTGGTGCTACAGACGCCCCCCAGTGGCCAATCTCGGTATGGCATCCCTCCAGCCTGTGCCCTTCCCTTTCATCTCCATCCTCCTTCTACCCTCTCGCTTTCCATGTTCTGGGCAATCCTGGGATTTCAGGCACTTCTCAGGCACAACCAAACCCCAACGTGGATTTAAGTTAGGGTGAGAGGAAGCTGCATGTCACATTTTGTGGTTGTAGCTCTTCCTGTTTAAGAGGAGTTCTTGAACAAATGTAGCACAGGCGGACAAACAGACAGTAACAGAGAGAGATGCCATGCCTATCATTAGGATATGTAAGGCTCTGTTCACATAATACACATGGATATGGAACTTACGTGGATTCCATCACATATTAAAGTGCTGAAACATCTGTCAGTTACATCTTCTCTTTACCTGAATCTTCCTGCCATAACCCAAGAACTTTTTTCATGCATCCTACAATGCAGTCTAGCCCCAAGAACCCAGAACATCTAAATTCACAAGTGGGGTCCTCTGTCCATCCTTACAATCCTTTTCATTCCAGATTCAGGGTGGGTCTCAGCACTATTCTTCAGCTCTGTCCCTCCATGAATCCAGGATTCTCACTGGCTCCTTGCAGCCAACAAACATCCTAGCGGAATCCTATGGCTCTGGGAAGAACCACTCCAATGACTTTAATGGACAATTACATGCTTCAAGCAATGTAAATTACTTTCATCTTTTCACAGACCTAGAAAATAAAGTGCAAAGAGCTATATTCCTGCAATGCTGAGGGGGCGAACTTACACTGAAATCTAGAAATGCAAAAAGATTCTGATAAAGTTAACATCTGTATTGCAAATATTTAGCTTTGGTTATTATCTAGGCTGGTAAGTGTAAGCATACAGTGAAGCATGCATTTAAACATTTGCAATGACTGTCCAGGGGTTACTTGTAATGTGGGTCAGTTATAGTTTCTGTCAGTGGCTTTTTTAAATTTCCTGTCTAACAGGGGATCAACAATCCTGAGAACACATATGCAGGGTCCGTCTGTTGCACCTGCAGTTGTAAAACGTTTTGAGATCTTTCAGTAAAGCTATCTCTACATTAGAGGGTTTTGTCAACTGGCGTTTTGATGACAAAAGATGGGAGCATCCAGATTCCCAACATGTTCTGTCAACAGTAAATCAAACAAACGCAGTACTTTTGTCAACAGCCATATCCCACTCCCCGGGACGCAAAACGCCTCTGTCAACAGAGCTCTATTGACAGAAAGCTGGTCTAGATGTTCTGGGGGGCCCTCTGTTGACAGACAAGGCTTCCGGGACACTGGGCAGCCCTGTCTGCTGTGCTTCCAGCTTGCTGTTTTCCCAATAGAGTGGCCAGGCAGTCCAGCCACTCTGTGTCGACAAAGCAGATCGATCTTGTGGTCCACTTTGCAGTTTCACAGAATCATAAGGATGGAAGGGACCTCAGGAGGTCATTGAGTCCAGCCCCCTGCTTCAAGCAGGATCAACCCCAACTAAGTCACGATGTTCATCATACATCAGCAAAAGTTTTATTGGAAGATATCTTCTGACAAAAACCTTGGCCCACAAATCACTGCAATCTACACACAGCCTCAGAGAGGCCCTATACACATATATGAAGCTACATAAGGGGTCTGCTTAAACATGACTTTCTGAAGCAAGACTCACTTAAGAGGAGCATGACTAAAACATGCTAACTACAATCTACTACATATCTGACAGAATTTGTTTGTTTGGTCAAGAACACCTCCTAACCAGTAAGAGCTAGGACCACCAAATTTGGTATACAGCTTTCTCTTATCACAGCTCGAAGCAATGTAAGAGTATGGTTGTGCCAGGAAAACAGGATGTGCCCAGAATGGGATTGCTTCTCATCGAACATACAGAAGAGAGACAGAATCACGAGGCTGATGAAAGGGGCTGGCTGGGGGTACATCCCTCACCCACGTCTGCCCAGCTCTGAGCCTTCCACCCCCCTTGATACCTTTAGGAGGGAGTGGGGGCTGAAGCACCCCCGCCACCCCAAATCATAGGGTAACATAGCTGGTTGCTTCCCTTTGTCAGGGAGTGTGGGGAAAGTGCACACTTTGCTATCCTCCTCACTCTGCCTGGGGCATGCAGGTGCACCCTGCCCTGGGCTGTGCCTGCTGGAGCTGCAACAGCTATGGAGAGGCACTTCTCACCTGGTCCCAAGCTGCTTTGGTCAGAGAGGGCTGGGGTAGTCATCTCCCCACTGGGGGGCAGCCTTCATACCCAACTTCCTGATTCCCAGCCCAACCCACAGCAGTGATTTAAATGAAGAAAAACAAAAATTAATTCAGTTAAAGACCCAACCAGCACCAGGCAAGTCTTCTAGTCCTAAATAAATATCTGAGAAAACACACAGGACTTTGTATCTTCCTGAAAATGATCACATTTATTTTTTTAATCAAAGTCACCAACTAATTAGGCACTGCCACTGAAAAAAGGTTTGCAGTATGCACAAATACTCACTGCTTAGCCTGGTTGACATGAACTCCCAGGGTAAAGCTCAGCCATTTGTATGTCACCTGCAACAAGAAATAAGTGTTCAGGTCAGTGATTCTCAAACTGAGTTGAAAATAGCCCATCTAGTGACTCACCATATCTCACCAGCTTTTGGGGAGTCTTGGAAATGGAGATGGAGCATTTTGCCTGTGTGTGCTACCACACTGAACCCACTATTAATAATAAAAATTATGTGACAAGCTACCCCAACTAAGAAAGGCATATTTAAGAATGTTGTTTTGAAGCAGTCTGAGAAGAACTCTGATATAGCCAATGACAGTCAGAAAGCAACACATGTACATTACTGAGCTAGTTTCCAAGGCAGAGAAAAAGAAAAAAGAAGCTCCAATATGTAATTGTGAAAAGCGGCTGCTGTTCACGCAACATTACTATCAAGGACATGTCTAGGGTGTGGTGAGATTCATCCTAATTGGCACTTTACATCAAGACTGGGTGTAAAGATCTAGGTCTAACAAGAATTATTTGGAGGGATGGGGAAGAGGCGTTCTAGGGCCTGTGTTATACATGAGATCAGACTAGATCAGTATCAAAGAGGTAGCCAAGTTAGTCTGAATCTTCAAAAACAACAAGAAGTCCTGTGGTACCCTATAGACTAAAAGATAATTTGAAGCATAAAAGCTTTTGTGGACAAAGACCCACTTTGGCAGATTTAGAGTTTCTTAAATTACGTTCCGCAGACCACTGGAGTTCTGTGAACAACTTCCAGCTGTGCCGCGAGTGTTTGGAAAAAACACACTGATGACATAGATTTTCTGTTATTGTAAATTACTTGATTTTGGGTTTTTTTACTGTATATGTTGCTTTTTGGGGTGTTTTGGGGGTTTACTTATTTATTTTTGGAAGAAAATTTTCATAGACATTGTGCATAAAATATTGCTTGGTGTGCCGAGGTCTCAAAAAGTGTAAGAAACACTGGACTAGATGATGACAATGGTCCCCTCTCGCCTTGGAATCTACGTCAAAGATTGCCATAGATCTCTTTTTGTCTCACAGGGCAATCACCAATTATGTTGAAGTTGCTGCAGGACAGCATGGCAACTTCTTGGGTTCTGTTCCTAGCTCTGCCACTGAACTGTTAGTTGTGTGTTTCCCCTCCCACACTGTCTAGTGTACACAGGGCAGGGCCTGTCATTTAGAGCTAGTGCACATCTCTTTTTATGTAAGCTTAATTTAACCATCAATTTAGAAGCTTAAGTTTACTTAAATAAGCTACAAGTTACATGAGTACCTTCACAGTTGTATAACTGCTTTCACACTGTGGGGGTGCACCAGTTTAACTATACACGTTTCTAAAGCAATAGAGTAAATTGATACAACTCTGTGCGGACAAGCCCTTACTGTGTTTCTGTACAGTGCCTACAATAACAGGGGTTAAGTATTTCTGTAATACAATAGGTCCATCAATGACTATCAGCCAAGAATGGTGTCCCTAGCCTTTGTGTACCAGAAACTCGGAATGGGTGAGATGGGATGCAACATTTGATGATTACCTGTTTTGCCCATTCCCGTTGCGGCACCTGGCTTTGGCCACTACCCAAGGACAGGACACTGGGTTAGATGGACCTTTGGTCTGAGCCAGTGTGGCCGTTCTTAAATTCTAAGTGAATTATAAGAACCATACATATCAGCTGCACTAGTACTAGTTAAGGCTACATAACTGTTTCTACTCTAGGCCTGTTATCTCTCTTAACTTTCACCTTTTGGGCTGAAGTTTTTCATCATTTATCGCCAACCTATGGTGCTTGTAGGACTAGTGATTTTAGCAAAACCAGATCATTTACTGGGGAGTACAAGAAAAAAGGGGAAAAAGTACTTTCTTCCAAAGTTCACATTACAGTGGTTCTCTACAGACAAAAGAGCTGACTAAACCTGCAGGATGGGAGCCCTCCCCAAGCAGTGCCCTCTTTGAAGTATCCCAGTGAAAACTGGCATTGATTTTACAGAGCTGTGTGCCTTTGAAAGGTAAGTGCTCTATATGGAAAAGTAGATTTTTATTTAAGCTTATAACCCCAAGCTTGTAGGCTTAAGCAATACCCTGAGCTACCCAGGTGTTGTACCTTATCTGGTGGGCACGCAGCACTATTATGAATGCTATTCCGCCAGTGTAAAAATCATTCTCCACGTTCATAAGGGATGCAAGGAGCACAGTCAGGGTTAGAGTCCTGCTCCACCTATATTCCCACATAGCAACTAGGGTACAGGTGTGCTGTATCTAAAAGGACAGGAGAGGGCTCTTGCTGCAGGGCTGAGATATGATGCAGGATAGGACATGGGTATTATGAGCTTATGATAACGGTGCTTGATGAACCCAGTGTGGATGCTTCTAATGGAAGGATTCCATGACTCCTAACTCATCCATAGTAGCCTGATCCCCCTGTTACGCTCCAGTGCCTCCCATCAACCCCAGTACTGGTCCCCCCATTCAACACCAACCCCATGGATTCCTAGGATTGCCAACTTTCTGACGGAACAGAACAGAATACCCCTCCTGAGTCCCTTCTCTGAGTCCTGTCTCCAACTCAATCTATAACCCTGACATCATTCATTTTCCCCCGATCTCATTCATTTTCACTGAGCTGGAGCAAGGGGTTGAAGTGTAGAAGGGGGTTCAGGCTCTGGGGTGGGGAATTCAGGGAACACAAGAAGGCTCTGAACTATGGTAGAAGGGTTCAGAATGCAGGAGCAGGCACCAGGTTGGGGAAGAGAGGTTCAGAGTGCAGGAGGGTGTGCTGGCTCCAGCTGGGATGGGGGCTTTGAGGTGGGTGTGGGGATGAGGAGTTTGAGGTGTGGGAGGAGTCTCAGGGCTGGGACAGAGGTATGGGAGGAGGGGGCTCTGGGCTAAGGCAGAAAGCCAGAGTGGGCAGGATGGGGGACCAACTGTGTGGTGCTTACTTCAAGTAGCTCCCAGTTTGCAGTGCAGTGGGTTTGAGAAATGCTCCCTACATGACCTGGTTCTGTGAGAGTCACAGCAGCAGTCAGCAGGTCCCTGTGGCCCCTAGGCAGAGAGCAATAGGGTTTTCCACCCTGGTTGCCCAAGCCTGCAGGCACTGCTCCTGCAGCTCTCGGTGGCCACAGTTCTTGGTCAATGGGAACTGCAGAGCCAGCACCAGGGGCAGACTGCAAAGTTTCCCTTATCGCCCCTCCTGGCGGCCACTCCTGGGAGCTGCACAGATCCAGGGCGAGCAAGGAACCTGCCTGAGCCCTGCGCATCACCGTCGGGACTTTTAAAGGCCCCACAGACTTTCGGGTAAAAAATGAGACAGCTGGCAACCCCAGCGCCCCATCCGCCCACTTCCCTCCCCCCCGCCCCATCCGCCCACTTCCCTCCCTCCCTGCCGCCCCATCCTACCCACCACCACCCCAAGCCCAGCGCCCCATCCACCCGCTTCCCTCCCCCCGCCCCATCCTACCCACCACCGCCCCAAGCCCAGCGCCCCATCCTACCCACCACCGCCCCAAGCCCAGCGCCCCATCCGCCCGCTTCCCTCCCCCCCGCCCCATCCTACCCACCACCGCCCCAAGCCCAGCGCCCCATCCTACCCACCACCACCCCAAGCCCAGGGCCCCATCCGCCCACTTCCCTCCCCCCCCGCCCCATCCTACCCACCACCGCCCCAAGCCCAGCGTCCCATCCGCCCACTTCCCTCCCTCCCTGCCGCCCCATCCTACCCACCACCACCCCAAGCCCAGCGCCCCATCCACCCGCTTCCCTCCCCCCCACCCCATCCTACCCACCACCACCCCAAGCCCAGCGCCCCATCCACCCGCTTCCCTCCCCCCCGCCCCATCCTACCCACCACCCCATCCTGCCCCTCACCGCCCCAAGCCCAGCGCCCCATCCGCCCACTTCCCTCCCCCCCCGCCCCATCCTACCCACCACCGCCCCAAGCCCAGCGCCCCATCCTGCCCCTCACCGCCCCAAGCCCAGCGCCCCATCCGCCCACTTCCCTCCCCCCCCGCCCCATCCTACCCACCACCGCCCCAAGCCCAGCGCCCCATCCTACCCACCACCGCCCCAAGCCCAGCGCCCCATCCACCCACTTCCCTCCCTCCCTGCCGCCCCATCCTACCCACCACCACCCCAAGCCCAGCGCCCCATCCACCCGCTTCCCTCCCCTCCGCCCCATCCTACCCACCACCGCCCCAAGCCCAGCGCCTCATCCGCCCGCTTCCCTCCCCCCCCGCCCCATCCTACCCACCACCGCCCCAAGCCCACCGCCCCATCCACCCACTTGCCTCCCCCCCATCCCATTCGCCCATCACCGCCTCATCCACCCACTTCCCTCCCTCCCCCCCCACACCCCATCCACCCATCACCGCCTCATCCACCCACTTCCCTCCCTCCCCCCCCGCCCCATCCTACCCACCACCGCCCCAAGCCCAGCGCCCCATCCTGCCCCTCACCGCCCCAAGCCCAGCGCCCCATCCGCCCACTTCCCTCCCCCCCCGCCCCATCCTACCCACCACCGCCCCAAGCCCAGCGCCCCATCCTACCCACCACCGCCCCAAGCCCAGCGCCCCATCCGCCCACTTCCCTCCCTCCCTGCCGCCCCATCCTACCCACCACCACCCCAAGCCCAGCGCCCCATCCACCCGCTTCCCTCCCCCCCGCCCCATCCTACCCACCACCGCCCCAAGCCCAGCGCCCCATCCGCCCACTTCCCTCCCCCCCCGCCCCATCCTACCCACCACCGCCCCAAGCCCAGCGCCCCATCCGCCCACTTCCCTCCCCCCCCGCCCCATCCTACCCACCACCGCCCCAAGCCCAGCGCCCCATCCACCCACTTGCCTCCCCCCCACCTCATTCTCCCATCACCGCCTCATCCACCCACTTCCCTCCCTCCCCCACCACACCCCATCCACCCACTTCCCTCCCTCCCCCCCCGCCCCATCCTACCCACCACCGCCCCAAGCCCAGCGCCCCATCCTGCCCCTCACCGCCCCAAGCCCAGCGCCCCATCCGCCCCATCCTACCCACCACCGCCCCCACCACGTCCTCATCCCCTCACCGCCCCCTGTTCCTCCCGCCCACTTCCGCAGCCCCCGCGCCCGCCTCTCACGATGCGGTTCTGGTCGGTGACGAACTCGTCGATGTTTTCCAGGTAGAGCTCGTCCTCCATGGTGCCAGGAGCGGCTGGGCCGCTTCCCGCGCGGATCAGCGCCGGGGAAAACAAGGCCCCGCCGCCTCCATAGCAACACCCAGAGGCATGCTACGGCGGCCGCGCAGGGACAGAATCCGCCGCGCGCTCCGCCTCCGGCTCAGCTCTGCCCCGCCCCGCCCCGCCCCCTGCGCTGCTATAGGGCCAGGGCCGCGCTGTGCCCGGCTTCTAACCGCCCGGGCCGAAGCTCCTTGCGTCACCTCTCACCCTGGCCCCCACCAATGACCGGCGCTGAGCCCGCCCCTCCCCCCAGTGACTGGCCTTGAACCCCCCGCGTGACCTCCCGCTCTAGGGCCTCAAGCCTCTCCCCCGCCCCCCTCCCCCTCCCTGGGGCGCCTACTGACCAGCCTTGAATCCTACCGTGTGACCTCCCACATTTGTCCCAGTGACCGGCCGTGAACCTCTCCCCATGACCTTCCTCCTTGGGGCTCCCACCAATGACCAGCCCTGGGGTCCCCAGGAGTGGCCCTGAGCCCCCCCCATGATCTCTCTCACTGCATCCCCCACTGACCGGCCCTGAGCACCCCCCCTGTGACCTCCCACCCTGAGTTCCCCCAGTGACTCCCACCCTGAGCTTCCCAATGGCCTGGCCCTAAGCTTCTCCAGTGCTCTGAGCACAAACCTCCCCCACACCCTGAGCCCCCCTTGGTGCTCCAGCACAGAACCCCTCACCCAGAGCTCCCCAGTGACCCAGACCTGAGTTCCTGCCACTCCCAGTGCTCCTATTGCAGAGTCCCCACATGCTGAGCCCCTTCAGTGCTTCCAGCACAGGGACTCCCCATTCTGAGCCTCCCAATGCAAAGACCTCCAGGGAATCAAGCCCTCTCCCCCACCCCAGGCTGAGCCCCAGTGACCTTCCAAGCCCCCAGTGATCACTGCTCTGAGCCCCTTTGGCCTCAACCCCAAGTGACCCCTATCCACAGGCAAATTGCTCCATTTAGGGACAATCAAAATGAGAACTGCATACCTACAAAATGAGAAATGACTGCCTAGGAAGGAGTACTGGAGAAAGGGATCTAGGGGTCATGGTCACAGCTGGTCACAAACTAAATATGTGTCAACAATGTCACATTTTTGCAAAAAAGCAAACATCAATCTGGGACCATTAACAGTGTTGTGAGCTGGACACAAGAAGTAATGATTTCACTCGACTCTGCACTGATTAGACCTCAAATGGAGCATGGAATCCAGTTCTGGGCACTTCATTTCAGAAAAGATAAGTACGCATTGGAAAAATTCACAGAAGAGCCAGGAAAATGGCTAAAGGTCTACACTCTAGAAAGCCTGGCCTCAGAGGGAAGATTGAAAAGAATGGGTTTGTTTAGTCTTAAAAAGAGAAGACTGGCGGGGGGGGGGGGGGGGGGGGGGTTGATCAATGTTCCCTCTAATTTTTCACATGCAAAAGCAATGGTTTGTGCACCAATAGGGAGGGTGGGGAGGCTTGTCTGAATGTGCACCACCAATTGAAACAAACCTCGTTGTGGGTGCTCTGTTAACCAGCTGGGCAGCATTTGAATCTCACCTGAGCAGCCTCATGAGTGCCCAGTTTACAGGAACACTGGGGAGAGGGGGAGATGAGGGCTCCATAGGGGGGTGAGCTCTGAGATGAGGCTGGGGGTGAAAGGTCTGGAGTGCAGGCTGTCTCAGGGCTGCATCAGGGAGAGAGGATTCTGCCCTCCCTACACTAGCACCTGGGCTAGTGGAGAGAGGTGTCTCTCCCAGGTTGCAGCAGCTCCAGGGGTGGGGAAGAGTGTATTTCCCAGCTGTGGCAGGCCCAGGGTTGGAGGGGAGCTGTGCAGCTTAGAGGGACTGTAGGATAAAAACTTGTTACAAGGAGAAAGGACAAAAATTGTTCTTCTAACCTCTGAGGATAACACAAGAAGTAAGGGAGGTTTTGGTTGGGCATTAGGAAAAACTTCCTGTTAAGGTGTTAAGCACTGGAATAAATTGCCTAGGCAAGCCAAGACCTGCAGAGGTGTGGGTAAATATAACAGTAGCGTGACTGCCAGGGGCTAATCCTAGTAAACTGATGCCATTTTATTTCCTACCCTTGGGCAGACAAAGTAACATTTTCTTGCATTATTTCCTGAAATCAGATAGTTGCAGTTTTTTTAGTATATCCCTTGCAGACACCTTTCACTAGGTAATCTAGCTATTTTACAGGGGCACCCATCACTGTAAGATATAAGCCTCAGCCCATCCTAAGAAGGTTAGTTAGAAATCAGTCATAACCGATCCTTTTTTTTTTTTCCGGAAAGGATTCTTTCCATTGCAGGGTCTTCAGTAATCACTGAATTGTCATACTCTGCAGTGGATTGACCCCCAAAGTAACAGGGCCTCACTGAGCACCTGGGCTGGGTTTAGGAATATATGAAACTTGTGGGCCATCCCAATGTGCCAGGCCCACCCAGCAGGACAGTCCCACTATGTAATTGGCAGCTTTGAGGTCAGCTTCATTTTTGAGCATATTGATCAGTACTTTATAACCTATGTGTCTGTCTGGCAGAGAAGAAGGTGGAGGGAGAGACAGTGAGTGGGGAGTGAAAGGAGAGAACAGAGATGCGTGTGGACCCTCGAGGTTATAATCAGCTGTGAGGGTCCCAGAATCGTAAAGCCAGATCTTACAGTTATGCTGGAACACCAGATAAATGTAATTACAAAATACAAAGAAACTGCCCCCACTTCTCCCACTGAAATCAGTGGGGATTTTCCCATTGACTTCAGTGGGAAGGATCAAGACAAAAATTATCCATTCACTTTTGACTGTAACGGAACAGTGGCGGTTTTATGCAGGATCCAGGACTTGCTGTTAACTCTTGACAGCTGGTGTTCTTCCCAGTGCCAGTAAAGAGTTGCTGTGGGGCTTCATGTCAGGTACCGCCAACACCTCGGATGAAGCCATTCTTATCCAAAAGCGCTTGACACACAGCAGCTGATTTTGAAAAACAGCAACAAAAATGACGATGTGCAATGGAATGAAAACAAAATGATTTCACACTAATTTCCCCCTTAAATCTTTCAGAAGAAAGTCATCAGTTAAAACGCTGAATAATATTGGACCCAAGACCAAATTCTGTGGGACTCCCCTAGCTAGAACTTCCCACTTTCACAATGAACCACAGCTAATTCATCTTTTAGTCTTTAAACCAGTTGTGCACCAGCCTGACAGTATCTCCACCCAAATGGCATTTCCCTAGTGTGCTGATGAGAACGTCATGTTGGGTCATGCTAATGGCCTTCCTAAAATCTGAAAGTAAAAGGCTATGCCTACGCTAGCCCCCCCATTTCACAAAGGGGATGCTAATGAGCCATTTTGGGATTTGCTAATGAGGCGCTGAAATGAATATACAGTGCCTCATTAACAAAATGGTGGCTGCAGCACTTCGATCACACGGCTCATCTTTTCGAAAGGACCCCGCACACTTCAAAGTCCCCTCATTCCTATTTGGTTATAGGAATAAGGGGAAAGCAGGGTAGAAACTCTGCCTCAAAGAAATCTCTCTTGAGAGTCAACTCATTAGCATATCCCGAAGTGTCTCATCAGCATCCCCCTTTCAAAAGCGGGGTGCTAGTGTAGACATAGACAAAGTGAGTTACTGGTAGTACCAGTGAGATCCCTTGTATGGCAATGTCAAGACGGGAAAATAAGATACCAATAGGTTAAGTGAATTACCTATCACCATCTCAGTATCAAAGTCAGGACTAGAACCAAGGTATTGTGATACCCAGCCCTGAATACTAGTGTTTGCTACAGAGGCATCTACATGTGTACTATAATCACCAGCCCTGATCAGATGTGATTTGTTACTAAATGGCATCCTGAGAGGGCCGTCAGCACCTGTGAATCTCAGACACTTAGGCCTGGCCTACACATAAAAGTTAGGTGCAGATAGCTTTGGCATTCAGGGATATGAAAAAAGCATACTCCAGAGCACCATAATTGTGACAACCCCTGGTGCAGGCACAGTTTGCCCCATGGACAAGCGTTCCATCCCCCCAGCTACCATTGCTCAGGGAGGTGGAATTCCTACAGTGAGAGAAAACCCCATTCCATAGTGTAGCAAGTGTCTAAGCAATATATCTGTGTTGCCACAGTTGTCCTGCCACAGCGTAGACAGGGCTCTGTCCAGGCTGAGCTTCTCTAACAGAGGAGCATGCAGCATTGTGGATTACTGTCTCCTCGTGCTTCCTGCAAGTGGTTGACCCTAGTACTATCATCATCATCAATAACCGTAGGCTCAGTGCCCGTTGGTGTCTGGTGCCTCTCTCACTATTTCCTTCTATCTTTCCCTATCCAGTGCAGAGTGGCTTCGTTTCTGTAGACTAGCTCTGCACCAATCTCCTACATCATCTACCCATTCTTGGTGGGGTCTGCCTCTCCTATTCAAACTATTAGTACTATCACAGCCTATAAGCTATCCTACTATCAGGTAGGGATAGCTCACTGGTTAGTATAATAGCCTTTTAAACCAAGGGTTGCGAGTTCAATCTTTCAAGCATAGTACCTAGAGGCACTGAGACCTCATCTAGGGTGAGTGAAGTCTTTACTCTAAAGCTGAGACCCAGCTGGCCTTTAGCTCATGTGGTAGAGGGCGGGGCTTTAGACCCTATGCTCACAGGTTTTATCCCTGGTGCCAGCAACACAGGTCTGTCAGAATTACACAAGGATTGGGGGCAGGTTAAAAAAATCAAAGTCTGTTAGAGATGGTACTAGGCACTGCTGTGCATGCTGGGGACTGGACTCAACAGGCCTCTCAAGGTCCCTGCTACGATAAGATAAAATTACATGAAGAGCAATAGCTAGTGTTACCATCCCTCCAGGCTTTACCAGGAGTCTGTCTTTTGCCTTGCATGTCATAGAGCCATTAGGGTAGACAGGTGCCCATTTTTTCACCAGCAGCTCATGTCCCAGCCCAGAGCAGAAGGAGCCCACAAGGGGGAAGAGGGAGGTGCAGATAAACCAGTGAATACAGGGGGCAGGGGAAAAGAGGAGCAACCAACGAGAGTGGGGCCTGGGGAAAAGAGACGGTGAAGGGGCGTGGCCTGGAGAAGATGCACAAAAGGGGCGGAGCCTCAAGGGAAGAGGCAGGGCTTTGCGGGGGTTAGAGACAGGGCAGAGGCGAGCCCTTGGGAGTCTGGCACCAGCAATTAGAGAGATGGCACCTTCACATGCATCCTGGGAGCTAAGCTGCACCACGCTAAAGCTGAGGTTAGCAGCAATCTGCTCCATTTGAAGGTAAGCAGATATGGCGTCAGGCAGGCAGCACATTGCCAGCACTTGTGGGGGCCCTGGCCTACCCTCAGGATGCCAAACTCTCCATTTTTGTGGCAGGGTTGGCACAGGAAGTGTACAAAGCTGAGAGCTGTGGGGTACGTACACAAACCCTTCAGCGCAGTCCTCGGGGCCCAGAGATTTCTCCTGGGGCAAGCAGGTGGCACGGCAGTAACGCCGGTAATTTGCACAGCCCCAGTTTCCAGTGCTGACACCCAGACCTGGAAAAATACAAATGGGCATTTCAGCATTTCTTTCCAACTGACAAAAATGCCAGGCTGGGCTGATATGGCAACTGTTATTCATGGGCTGGTCCCACTGGGCCCAGCGTAACAGTGTTACGATTGTCTCATTCATTTCAGTGGGTCTATTTGTGGGAGGAAGTGGTGCAAATTTTGGTCTGGGGCAAAATCTTTTCTATGCTGGTGTAAATCACCATAACTTCATTCACCTGCTTCTGCTTCCACTGAAATCAAGAGGCATCTACACCTCGACTTCAATGGTAGGATTGGTCTTTAAAGGAAAGAATACTGGAACCATAAGAGATGGGCAGAGGAGGTCCCATTGTGGATTTGCATGCCAGAAATACCACTCTACCATCCTATCACCATGTCTATATGCTACTGGTCTCCAAAGAGCTCTTTGGGAAATGCACACTTTCTGGTTATCTCCATGCTATCAGGCTACTTCATAAATATCAATTAAGAACATAAACATGAGAATGGCCATACTGGGTCATACCCATGGTCCATTGAGCCCAGTGTCCTGTCTTCCAAGAGTAGCCAATGCCAGATGCTTAGGAGGGAATGAACACAACAGAGCAATAATCAAGAGATCCATCCCATCCTCACTCCCAGCACCTGGCAATCAGAGGCGAGGCACACCCAGAGTGCGCAGTTGCATCCCTGACCATACTGGGAAATATAGATTAATGAGTCTATCCTCCAGGCACTTATTTAATTCTTTTTCATACTACAGGTTGACCCTCTCTCGTCTGGCACCCTTGGGACCTGACCAGTGCCAGATGAGAGAATTTGCCAGACGATGAGAGATCAATATTGTCTAGCAGCATTACCAACACTTTCACATTTTACAGGGCTCTTAGAAGACATTTAGGAGTTAATTACAACAAAATAACCTCACAGAACACTGACAGCCAGGACTGGTGGCTGGAAACAAACTTTAAGGGACCACAGGAAACTTGGCCACACCCATAATAAGTGGTCACCTGGCCACAAATTATGCCGCATTATGGAGTTTGCTGGACAACAGAGTTCCAGATTAGAGAGGTTTGACTTGTATTTATGTATGACAAGATCCCTATGGAGTCAGCACTTTTCTCCCCATTTTTCTGATCGTGAGGTTAAATGACTTGCCAAGCCTGCCATCCCCAGGTGCTCTTTGGGGAGGGCGAGGGAGGCAGAAGCTCCTTCCACCATTCCTATGGGCACACTGCTGGCTGTTCTCCTTTGTCAGGGAGTGAGGGGAAAGTGCACACATTGCTGCGTTCCTTGATCTGGCTGTGGAGCGCAGCGGGCTGATGAACCTGGACCTACCCTAGCTGGGGAACATGCACCTATCCCCTGGCTGTGCCCACTTGAGCTGCAGTGAACATGAAGAGGTGCTTCTCATCTAGCCCCAAGCTGCTGCAGTGACAGAGGGCTGGGGTAGTCCTCTCTCCCCAGGGTAGCCCAAGCCTCTCATCCCCAGTCCCACCCCACAGCGATGATTCAAACGAAGTGTGTCCGTTTTCATTTTATTTTCCAAAAACAAAAAATTAATCAAGGACCTGAGCAATGCTGGTAAATCTGCTAGTCACCGATAAAGACGAGGTCCCAGTATACTTACAGATAGTGAGAGCCATCGCCACCAGCACCAGGAGAAGCCAAACTCGAGGACTCAGGGTGGCAGTCATTGGGAATGGAATGGGATTCCTTCTGGACACCTCCCTGCAGATCAGCACAGTGGGTGGTGTCCATGGTGCTGTGTTATATACATCAGCTGGAAAAGCGCACACAGGGGAGGAGTCTGTTTCACCCATTTCTGTTAATGTGCTCGTTACTACTCCATCATGAGGCGACTTCCTAAGACATCAACCAGCATGGGAAGAGACCTCCCCCCCCGGCCAGCCGCCCAGTGTCAAAGCCCAGCTAATTAAGTCTACCCAGAGCCTAATTATCTAATTATCGGTACTGAATAGTCTCCTTATCCTGGGCCTTACCACGTGGCCTCTATTAGGGGCTGCTGAAGAGATCCAGTGTTCAGAGGAAATATGTTTCACATGATGAACAGGCAGGGACATCAGTTACCAAATGAAATTCATAGGACTGAGGCCTAAATAGAGACACAGGGACTGATTCCCCTCCCCACGATACCATTGTAAATAAGGGAATGATTCTATGCAAGTAAATGAAGTCCTCCCAGTATTCAGAGAATCGTAGAACACTAGAACTGGAAGGGACCTCAAGAGGTCATCAAGTCTAGTCCCCCGCCCTCATGGCAGGACCAAGCACCCTCTAGATCATCCCTGTTACGTATTTATCCAGCCTGTTCTTAAATATCGCCAAAGGTGGAGATTCTACAATCACCCTAGGCAATTAATTCCAGTGCTTAACCCTCCTGACAGTTAGGAAATTTTTCCTAATGCTCAATCTAAAGCTTCCTTGCTGCAGTTTAAGCCCATTGTTTCTTGTCCTATCATCAGAGGCCAAGGAGAATAATTTTTCTCCCTCCCCTTTGTAACACTGTTTTAGGTACTTGAAAGGTGCTGTCATGTCCCCTCGTATCATATCCTCTCTCATATCATGGTTTCACACTGGTTTGATGCAAGTGAAATAAGACTCCGTGCAATTTATCAGTACTATCACTCCCATGTGTGAACCCTGCTCCCATCTCCCATGATAGAACTCCAACATGCTGACAGGCCACAGCTTCGCTTACAAGGAAGGCTGTTATTTATTTGTCAAAAAGAAAAAGAACTAGGGAGCAATCAGGCCCATCAAAAGCTGAACAGGAGTGTGGAGTCAACAGAAAGCCAGAGACTGTGAACACCATTCTGAACTCTGGCTCCAACAGGAAAAATAAAGAAATGAAGAATGAACAACTAGTAGCAGTAGTAAGTCTCTTCCACTCCTACATCTTGGAGCATAGGCCATTGACAACCATTCGCCAGCATCCCCTGTCCTGTGCGATTTTTTTCCAGTTGTGACCAACTGTATCCCGTCTTTTTAGTGTCTGCCTTCAGGTCTCCATGACAGGTGTTTCTTGGGCGCCCTCTTTTCCTTTTTCCTTGTGGTTTCCAATGTAAGGCCTGCCTTCTGATATTAGTGGTTGGTTTTCTGAGGGGACGTCCAGTCCATCGCCATTTTCTCTTCCTGGTTTCTCCTTTGGTAGGAAGTGGGTGAGCCAGTTACCACAGGTCTTGGTTGTTGATGGAGTATGGCCAGTGGATCCCGAGGATTTTATGGAGGCAGTCATTGAACAAATAGGAATTAATGAATTTCATACAAATACCTGTTGATAAAGGGAAGGAAATCCTTGGAGAAGAAGAATACACAGAGCTTCCAAACGCAGGGCCACCACAGCTATGCCATCTCAGGAACCTTGCAGGAAAGCAGTCATGCCTTGGAAAAGCACAATTCCCTCCCTGCTTCCTCCTTGTTGCAGATGAGACCAATGCACCGCTAGCCTATCCTGTGTCAGTAGCAAATTCCCTCTCCCTGCCCATCAGCTCTATTGTGCGTGTAGGGGGTAAAAAGCAAGGTTGCAGCTACTCCCTGCTCTGGCTGGGGGAAGGAGTAGTGAGCAAATGATCTACATTCTCTCCTGCACACTTGGCCCTAGTCCTTCTGCAGGGGCTTTTTCTTTCACTAATACCCCTATGTGGACATGCATCACAAGCCAAAATTTAGCTCCTGCTGGGATCTGACTTGGGAAACAGCGGGCTAATAGTTCTGGCGGAAATAACAAGTGGTCAATGGCAACAAGGAACAGCAATCCTGCTGGGGACGCAGTGGTGTGGTGGTCAAGGTCAGAGAATTAGACTTGGGTTTGCAATGTGATATTACAGCAACAAAGAGCAGTGCCATTTTGGGACACACAGACATTGTGTCCCAACTCGGGAGGTAACAGCCCCCCTGTCAAAATACAGTGTGACCTGAGCTGGGAATCTCCCTGCCAAAATGCAGGACTCTAATGTAATTCCTCTCTCTGTTAGCAGGGGGCAGTATATAATACTGTGCTGCATGCTGCCTAAAATGATATCCGTGGTTGTCAAAACATTGCAGCCACTTTTTGCAATAGCGTGTGTGTGTGTGTGTGTGTGTGTGTGTGTGTGTGTGTGTGTGTGTGTGTGTGTGTGTGTGTGTGTGTTAATTGTTGTCCTTTTTAACTTCGAACTCGCTTGCGGCAGGTAAAATGGGTGCTTTGTTGTGCTGTAGAAGTGGTCGCATTTCTGTAGCAGATGGATTGCCTCTTCACGATCTTCCAGGAAGAACAATGTGGTAAAATGTAAAGTTTAGCTGGTGTTTCAAAGGGGCCTAAGGCGAGACAAATGTGAGAATTTTCTGTAATGTTTATGAGCTGTTTGTATAACTAAAGCTCTGCAAATTCACAGATAATTGCATTCATAGAACCATAAAATCATAGGATGCTGAAACTGAAAGGGACCTCAACAGGTCATCAAGTCCAGTCCCCTGGTCTCACAGCAGGACCAAGAACCATCTAGATCATCCCTGTTAGAAATGCATCTAACCTGTTCTAAGTATCTCAGATAATGGAGATTCTACAACCTACCTAGGCAATTTATTCCAGTGCTTAATCACCCTGAGAGTTAGGAAATTTTTCCTAATGTCCAACCTAAACCTCCATTGCTGCAATTTAAGCCCACTGCTCCTTCTCCTATCCTCAGAGGTTTTTCTCCCTCCTCCTTGTAGCACCCTTTTAGGTATTTCAAAGCTGCAATCATGTTCCCTCTCAGCCTTCTCTTTCCCAAAGTAAACAAACCCAATTCTTGGAATCTTCTCTCATAGGTCCTGTTTTCTAGATCTTTAATCATTTTAGTTGCTCTTCTCTGGACCCTCTCCAATTTCTTCACATCTTTTCTGAAATGCCATGCCCAGAACTGGACACAATACTGCAGTTGAGGCCTAACTATCACAGAATAGAGAGGAAGCATGACTTTTTGTGCTTTCCTCACAACACTCCTGTTAGTGCATCCCAGAATCATGTCTGATTTTTTTTGCAACAGTGTTATACTGTTGACTCATACTCAACTTGTGGTCCCCTATGACCTTGTAGATCCTTATCAGCTGTACTCCTTCCTTGGAAGTCACTTCCCATTTTGCTTTGGGAACGTGGATATCCGTGGATCATTTTTGCAGATGCGGATAAAAACTCTGTATCCGTGCAGGGTTTTATTTACAAGTCTGCATCTATTGCTGTGGCATCATTACCCACTGCAGGAGAGGGGCATTCATTAAATATTAAGCTTATATGTGGAGATATAGACATCTTGTAGTGCTGCAAAAGACCTTAACGAGTCATTGAGTCCAGTCTCCTGCACTCACAGCAGGACCTATCCCCGTCCCTGACATTATTTTTCTCCTTAATCTACCCTAGATCTTTAGAAGGCTGCCTCAAGGCTTGAGCTCACAATACCTGGTTTGTAAGGCCAATGCTCTAACCAGTGAGCTATTCTTCCACCCTCCCTTGCAAGAAATCTAAGCTGCCCCAGACTCTTGAAAGATCCCCTCAACAGCTGCACTCACAACCCTGGGCTTACAAGGCCAATGTTCTAACCACTAAGTGAGCTCCATCATTTATGCTAGGATAGATGCAATCTATTTGGGAGGTATTTGAGGCACAGAACTGCTGAAATTAAAACCCCCTCATTGGTTTGTGCCAGGTGATTCAGGCTAAGAGGCTGTTTAACAAGATGTAAAGATTCACGCTCAGTCCATAGCCCAGACTCTGGGACCTCAGGAAGAGGTGGCAGCCTACAGTTCAGCAGCAGCCCAATCCCAAACTGTCTACACGGCAGTTTCCAATCTCTTAGCCCAAGCTTCAGTCAGCGGGCATGGGCCAGCTGTGGGTGCCTAACTGGAGTACACATGCATCCTCTAAAACAAGCAGAGCCTGGTAGGACTAAAAATGTCAGGGAGAGGACTCCTGAAGGAAGCCACACAAGCAATCATACCATATGCAGACACGATGCCTCTGCACTGGCATGAATCTCACTCCATGAGAACTCAAAGAGGATGCGGCTCTCCAACGTGGACGCATCGTATTTTTACCTAGTGAGGCAGGGAAGGAAATTGAAGAAGTTTGGCCAGATTTAAAAATAAACTCACATGACGCACTGCAAGCTGGAGAAAGATTCTTCTTCCTGGTGGTCACAACAATTGCATTACTCAGCTGGCATCATGCTTGTTTTGCTGGTCAGAAAATTACATACATCCTCTTCCTACAGCTGCCTTTCTCTCCCTCTCTCGCTTAACCATACTGGAGTTATTCTTGCAGGAAAACCATTGCTCTGGTCTTGATGCTGGAGTTAGGTTCCTAGAAGGAATCCTCAGATCTTAACATGTTGCTCATCAGTATTTTTTTTTTAAGGCCTCTTTTCATTTTTTTGTTTTTTCCTCCTTTTAATTTCCTGTTCTTGGCCTTGTGGATGATTTCCTGAACTTGGTAAACATGCCGGGTAGTTGGGAAGCTGTCTCCGAAACTAAAGCATTGCGCAATGTGTTGTGGTTTTCTTTTTTGTTTGTTTTGGTTTTGCAAGTTATTTCAGGGCAGGAAAGAATTTGTTTATCATAGTTTTGCAGAAGTCTTCTTTTCCAAAACAATCAACAAAGGAGTTGGTGCAGGAACAGGGGCTGATTACACCTTTTTTTTCATTGGTGTAGCTCCAGTGATTTTACCTCTGATTCACACCAGTGTATATGAAAGAAGAACTAACTTTCTCATGGGGTTAAAAAATGGGGAGGGATGAATTCCTGAAGCGGATTTAGGAGAAGAACCTGGTCTTGCAAGGGTTTGACTTCCCCCAGAAAGTATTTCTAAAATACTTTTCAGCCAAGGCTCTCAAAGCACTTTATAAACGAAAGCAGGTGTAATTAGTTACCCCTCTTCACAGATGGGGAAATTACAGCACAAAAAGTTCAATGAAGTGCTGATGAGTCAGTGGCAGACCCAGGAACAGAGCCCTGATTTCTTAATTCACAGCCCAATGGATCCCAACACCTTGCAGGACCCAGTCCAAAATTTTCACAGCTGTAAGCTATCCTGGCTTGTGCTTTGACAGGAAGATTAGAGGTGACGCAGGTCACAGATCAGCAGACCAAGGCGTTTACACCAGTGCCTCCAACAGGACCTCATTGTTTGCTCTGCTGCTCAGGGATGACGTGTGGGGGGGTCACATGCACCCCCTCAGGACCTCCCCCCCGCACGGTCAGTGCTGCACCACTTCCACTGTGTGCAAAGGCTTGAGCTTGCACTGCTCTGGAGCCACTCTGCTCTGGAGGAGGGGTGGGGCCACCTCCATACCCATGGGAAGCAGTGCAGCAGGGGTGGATTAAGGGTTGGGCTTGGGGAAGAGGAGGGGCATGTGAGTCGTGCGCCTTCCGAAATCCCCCTTACCAGTCGCCACTGTTGTTGCCCAAAGGTAAACCGCCTTTGGATGACTGGCCCTCTCCGGCCCATAAGAGTAAGGGAGAAGTGGAAGTCCTCATGAAAGAGGAGCACTGGGAGCAGGGACATGCACTTTTCAATTTCAGCTTTGCACAGTCAGACACGGCCATAGAGGCAGAGTGCACACGATGGGCAAATTGTGCGACATTCGCTCTCGTGCACAAAGCTCACGTCAACCCGACATCAACCCTTCAGCCTCAGTGCACACAGCAACCAGCTTGGTGCATACAACTGCTTGCATGGACTCCAGTCCTGCATTGGTACACGCTTGCCAATGGCACTGACTCCATGCAGGCACAGAGTCCTCTGGTATACAGGGATCAAGGCCTTACACAGTGCAGCGACAGACCCTTCAGACACACAGATGAGTAATAGATATTCAGATAGATATGCAGATAACATGCCACCACCTATCATGCAAATCAATATTGTCCAACCGCTTCCTTGGTCTCTCTCATCTGTCTGTATCTGTCTGTTGTTTTGTCTTATTTCAGCTTCTTGGGACAGGCTGTCTTTTTGCAAGTGGGTTTGTACAGGATTTAGAACAATAGAGTCCTGAACCATGGAGTCCCTTGCATCTCCTGTAATACAGACGATAACTGAAATAATAAAACCTAACAAAAACAGATAGAAAACAGACACATAAATAATCGCTATATAGCTCCTGCAAATGCACATGGGAGTAACTCATCTTCTGGAAGTCCTTTCATCGATTAGCATGGCACTTCTCAGGTCAGTAAAAGTGCTTACATGCATATTTACATGATCATGAGGGACACACCCAACCTTGCAAACCTTTCTCTTGGCCATAATCCACCCAAATGAAAATGTCAGCTATGAACCTCTGCATCATGAACAGTAACAGCAGGGGTGTCTTAGCAGACAGAACACTCAAGAAAGCTAAGTTCTATTCCGTGGGCTGTTGGATGCCTTTACCCCAGGCTTGTGCTTCCCTAGGCCTCAGTTTTCCCATTTTCGAAATGGGGATAATGACACTAATGTGCTTTTTAAAGCACTTTGAGGTCTGCTGGTGAAAGTCCCGAGTTTTGTCACTATGAAACATGCTCTTCTCACTGTTACATTCCTGACTGTGCAGAGTCCAAGACCCTGATCAAATGAGCTCCATTTGCCAGCGAAACTGCCAGTTCTCCAGGGATCTGAAAGATAGAAAAAAACAGTCACCCACATTTTGGGGAACCCTGCTTAGTTGTGGGTAAGTCTTACTTGAGACCGTTAGGGTTACATAAGCACTCATCTGAATAATTTGCCTCAAATTCTTCGGTGCTTGTCTCTCTTGAGTCAGTGGCCATGGGAACAGAATGCTGGAGATCCATCATCTGAGGGCAGCCTGCTGCTTGGCTCTGAGAAGTCAGGCGACATTTGAGTCAGGTGCCAAGATACAAGTTTGACCACATCTGCAGTCCATTGAGGCTCCTATTGATGATTGACGGGGTCCCTTCCGGTCTTCGATGTGATGCCTCTGTGACTGCAGTGGGCTTTGGATCAGGCCTGCAATGATACAACCGACTGCAGATACACTGTGATCCAACCAGTCATCCTGCAAGTAAAGCAGAGGCAAGTGAACATGTGCTTCCTTTGAACTGCACCCAGTATGAATTCCACTTTAATGAACAGGGAGTGAAAAGGAACCACTGAAATACCTCTACAGGGATAGGTACTTAGAGAAAGAGCACCAGCCACATCACAGCCGAGGGGGGGAAAACACAAGAGTGTCTATAAAGTTAGAGCAATGGTCCGTCTAGCCCATGGTTTCCCAAACTGGGGGGGGCGTGCCCCCCCGGGGACTGTGCAGAAATTCCAGGGGAGACATGAGGTGGCCCAGCCCTCCCCATTATTCTTCCCACCTGGAGAAAGATCTGGCCTTTGCTTCCAGCTCTCAGCCCCTGCCATTTAAGGTGGCTGTCCCGGCGCAGCCATTACAAAAAGCAGGCAGCCGGCAAAGACCCCTGTGGAGCTAGCTGCCTCCTGCAAAGGTGAGTGAGTGTGGGTTGGGGGAGGAGGAGGCTGGGGTTAGATGGGGGACTGGGGGTGCCTGTTTTGGGTGAGTGGGATGGTGAAGGTGTAAGAGCAGGGGGCTGGTACTTGGTTTTGTGAGAGGTGAGCAGCTCCAGTGGTTGGTTTGTGGGGCTTAGGTGGTGGACCCTGAAAGCGTGGGGTTTGGGCAGCTGGCCCTGGCAGCACATGGCTTAGGTGGCTCAGGCTGGGGGGGTGGGCAGCTGGCCCCAGTAGTGTGGAGCTCAGGTGGGCTGCTGACCCTGGCAATGGGCGGCTCAGGCAGCTCAAACTGTGGGGTGGGCACCTGCCACCAGCAGCATGGGGCTCAGATGGCTTAGGCTGGCGGGTGGGCGGCTGGCCCCAGCAATGTGGAGCTTGGGCGGCTGGGGATGTTGCTGGGGGGGCTGGCCCTGCCAGCGTGGGGCTTGGGCTGGTGGCTAAGGTGGCTGGCCTGCAGCTGGGGCGGGTGGCTGGTGGACAAGTGGCTGGCCCTAGCAGTGCAGGGCTCTGTCAGGCAGCCCTGGCAGTGCACTTCTTGGGCTGGCAGGCAGCTGGCATGGGCAGCTCTGGTGGCTGATATGGGGCCCAGGCAGCTGGCAGTTTTCTGGCTCCTGCAAGCCAAAGGCAGCCAGGAACCAGGCTGCAGCCTGATTCCCATCTCCCCTCGACATGCGTGAAAATTCAAGTTATGGGGGGGTTTCACAAATGCAACCCCCACATAACTTGAGGATTTACGGTATCTCTTTTTGGAGATGGGGTGACCAGAATGGCAGCGGGATTCAATATGTGGTCATACCATCGATATATATAGTACCATTATGATATGTTCTTCTTATCTGTCCCTTCCTAATGATTCCTAACACTGTTTGCTTTTCTTACTGCCAATGCAAAATGATAACTAACCCCAATGACTCTGGGATCTCTGTCTTGACTGGTAACAGCTAATTTAGGCCCCTTTATTTTGTATGTATAGCTTGGATCCTGCTTTTCAATGTGCATTACTTTGAAAGCAATAGGATCTTGGACTGTTATGTCAGTGGTGGGCAACCTGGGGCCCGTGGGCCGCATGCAGCCCACTGGGGCTCCACCTGCAGCCCACAAACTGCCATGAATCAGCTATTCATGGTTATTCCAGTTCGGGGAGGGTGTGGAAGATTGGGGAGGGACCGCAAATCAGGCCAAAAGTGCAGGGAGGGTGGGGTGGAGCAGGTACATGAGGGACTATGGTGGCCTGAGATGTGAGGTGCATGAGGGATGGGGAGCTGCTGGGCCACAGGTGGAATCCCAGTGGGCTGCAGGATGCTAGAGCCCACTGCGGTGAAGGAGGACAGCACACTCACGATTGGTGGTTACCCATCGCTGCTGTAAGTGCCTTGAAATATTGGGGATCTTTATTTTCTTTTTAAAGCGCTAGCCCCATTTGAGGTACTATATAAAAACATTAAGTAATAACAAAGCCACCGCTCCAAGACTGGAATAGACCTTGTTAATTACACTGGAGAAGAGCCATTTTTGAAGGATTGGGTACATGTCGTCACTGCAAACATGCATGGGAAGGGGAGGCTCAGGGAATCAGCAGTGGACTATAGAGGGTCTCGCCTGCACATGTTGAATCTGAATACAATTCTGGTCTTTCGTGTGGCGTATAGGAAAAGGGTTTGGTGGGGCTCACTCCAGTTCCATGCAGACACGTGTATCTGTCACACCCCCACCACCACAGTCAGCATTAATCAGTACCCTGGATGGGTTTGGAGATGGAGAGTGAATTCCCCTCTGACCCCCCAGCAAGTGACTCTTGGTCACTGATGAGACACATTGACAGAGCAGTGTGGGGGGAGGATTTGCTCTTCCAAGTTTATGCATCTGTTTGGTGAATAAAGAGATTACAGGTTGAAACTCTCTAATCCAGCACTATATCATCTGGCAACATCTGTAAGCGGGCATGATTTTAGTTAGACTGATGGCCACTTATCGTGGGTGAGGCCAAGTTTCCTGTGGTCCCATAAAGTTTGTTTCCAGCCACCAGTCCTGGCTCTCAGTGTTCTGTGCTGTCATCAAGCTGTAATTTGCCCCTAAAAGTCTGCTAAGAGCCCAGTAAGCAGTGAAAGTGTTGATAACATGCTAGACAATACTGATCTCCCATAGTCCAGCAAATTCTCTTGTTCAGCATGGAGGGTGCTTAGAGAGGTTCAACCCGTACTTGGATCTCCGAGGCAATGAACCCTATGTGTGCGCGGTGGGGGTGGGTAATGTCAAAGGTTGTTCGCCAGGGTCAGTCCCACATGGACTGCCGGATGTTCAATTTAAATAAGCAGTCACACCTGCAGAGATTCAGATACATCAAGCATCTGGTGGGCTGCCAGACACTAACACTGATGAATGACTTCTTGCCCACCCATGCTCTACAGAATGAAATTCAAAAAGGCCTGACCCCATGAGGTGCTGAATGCTCTCAGACCCCATTGACTTTAATATGTTTTACAGGAGCACAGCAGCTTGCTGGATTGGGCCCTAATAGAATCAAAACATGACTAGGGTGGTGGTGACAGAAAAAGAAAAACAAGGAAATTCACACCACAGGTTGACCTCCAATTCCCAGCCACAGCAGGGAATTTCCTTAACTACTTCCTTAATACACCCTGCTCTGCATGTAGACTGGAGGCCAGCCTTAAATGTGGATTTCCTCCTTTTTTTTTTTTGCTTTCGTCAGCCTCGGATGTATTTTTGGGTCAATGAGTACACAAGGGGAACAAGGATAGTTTTGGCTCTGATCACAGCTCATCAGGATCCTTAAGGTGTTTTATGCTTACAGCCCAGAGGATTATTTCTAATCGCCTTAGGCAGTAAAATATTTCCTAATCACTAATCCACAAAAGTATTTAACTTCCGTGGCTATTAGGAGCCTCAGTAGTTTTGTGGAGCTGGACCTAAATCTAGATTGAAACAACAAATTTTCTACAGTCTTTAGAACTCTATTAGCACCTCCATGACTGAATAAAGAGGCTGCCCTTCTCAGAGAAGGGCCATTTTACTCAGACTTCACAGGCCATCGCATTGAAACCAGTTGCTGAGTTTGGAGGCAGGAAATGCACCACCGTGGATGAACTCATGAGAGAAGCTGGACATGCCGTTGTCAAATGTTAAAGGAAACTCACTGTTTAAGGTTATTAATATAAAATGCTTCCTGCTTGCAACACGCTGGGGAAAAAAAGATGCTCTGGTTGTGGAAATCAACTTCAGCTCTAACTTGTTCAGGAAGGGACCCTTTTGTTGTTCTGTGTTTGTACAGCATGCAGTCCAGCGGGGGCCCAATCTAAGTCTACTGCAACAGAAATAATCAAAACAAAGAGTCGGATAAAGCAGTTGGAATTTCCACCATGTTTGGAACATGGCACAAAGGGGCACTGTGAGTGCAAGGAGCCAATAACCAGTCACAACACTTCCCCAATTTGATATTCCTAAAAAGGGATTTGGATTCTTGACTTAAGTGACTCATTTTACATTTGGAATATAATTCACAAAACACAGAAAAAAGCTATGCTGTAAAACAGAAAGTGAATCCTACTAGTTTGAGCATGGAAGTGGGGATGAGGGCCCCTGGGCCCAGATCCTCAGCTGGCGGATGTAAGGATTGAGCCAGCAGGAGCTCAATATTGCTGAAGGATTTGGAGAATGTGTCCTTCAGAGATCATTTGCATGAAAATGCAAAGGTGTGCACATGTAATGCCTTGCAAACAAAGCTTGATGGGAGCAGGTGAAACAATGAGATTTTGTCTATTGTAAATCAACATGTTGTTGTAAAGTCACAGTTTATGTTGTCACCCAGTGTAAGAATTGTGGAGTCTCGCCACTGCTTGAAGTTTTGTGCGGGGTACAGAGCAGTCATCACTGCTGTGTAAGATATGGATTACAGAGGGATCCCTCCCTCAAAGCATTTTGAGGAGAGAAAAGGGGTGAGGGACAGTGGTTGAACCAGCTAGCTGAAAGCCTTTTGACTATACAGCTGTGAGACTGGTTTGATTAGTTCCCCCCTCTCCCCACTGTTCAAAGGTAGGCCTAAGGATAGATCTATAGTTATTCTGTGAGAATCCACCTTGGTGAATACTGAGGGGCTGTGGCTAGGTCCAAAGCTGAATACCACTATGAGCTGAAATCACTGGTACCTGAAGCTATGAAGAGCTGGAATCACAGGGTTTTGCCTAGAGCAAAACCCACAAGACTGCAGCGGATGGCCATCAGGAGAAGCAGCAGGTGGTCAGCAGGCGTGGCTGGCAGGCGCGGCTGGGAGGACCGACCAGCAGCTGGCTGTCAAGTCAGCTGGCAGGGGAAAGCAGAACGCTGAACCAGCGCAAAGGTGGCATTGCCTCAGGTTCAGTGAAGGAATGCATCAGGGGGATGTGTCAGGACCTGCACGGACTGGACAGAGATGTAAGCTGGGCATTTGAAGAGGGGTGCAGAGAAAGTTTGAGTGTGAGGATTGGCTATTTACAGCCTGAGAAGCAAAGGACACTGCTCAATCCATTTGAACTGGACAGTTACTTGAGGATTGGTTATGAACACTGGGTGTGGTATTTTCCCAAGCTAATGCTGTATGACTTTTCTGTCTCTTCATTGAAAGTTTCTTTTTTACACTCAGACTCTGTGCTTGCAAGTGGGGAAGCATTGCCTCTTTGAAGTACCCAGGGGTGTGTGAATTTCCCAGGCCACTGAGTGGGGGCTCGAGCTGGTTCTCTGTGAGATGGATGAAAAGGAACCCCTAGATGTTGAACCTGGCCCTGCTTGCTGCTGACTTCTTCCGGCAGAAGGGTTACATGTAAATCCATACCGCTGAGCACATGGCTGCTATATCTGATTTGTGGCTCAGCTGGTGATTTGGTGTGATTTAGGAATAAGTCTCTCAGCTTCTTTTGGTCAAATCCTGGCCCCATTTCAGTCAGTGAGAGTTCTGTCATTGGTCTCATTGGCGCCAGATTTCAATCTTTTTGTCTTTTAGGTCCTTCGTAAAACAGGGACAATACCTGCTTTACAAAGCTGGCCTCTATTAATGCATGTTCTTGTTGCTGTGCGTCATGTCCTCCCTTTCTATTTGTAATAACTTCCTGCTTCGTTATAAACTCTCTGGATACACGACTTGAATTAAACTGTAAGCTCCTCAGGACAAGGACTTCTTCCTGTACAGTGCCTCGCACAATGGAACTGCTAGATACTACTTTAATAGAAACATTTATAGATATTTCAAGAGGCACAGCGGTTTGTAAAATTCTTTGTGCTAGATGAAGACATCATGATAACAACATTCTGTGCTTCTATTGTGATGGATTGACACTTGACTTAAGCCCTTGTACTACGAGTGGGGCATAGGTCATCTACAAGTCTACTCCACTTCACTCTGTCTCAGGACAACACTTCTAGCTGACTCCAGGAGTATCTCAGTTGTCCTATCTCAGTACATCTTTTCCACATTGTTTGAAGTCTTCCTTTTGCATTTTACTTCTGGGTTCCATTGGAGAGCTTGATGGGCTATGCTGGATGATGGTTTTCTCAGAGTGTGGCCTAGCCATCCCCACTTTCTTCTCTTGATTAGCCCCTGTAATAACTTGAAAAAAATTGATGAAATTAAGGTAAACTTTACCAAATGGCACTAAACTTTACTGGATTAAGGTAAATACCTTTGTGGTACATTACATTCAAAATGCGGTTGTGTGTGTGTTATTGTGGCCTTGTATGTATCTTCTCTAGTACAGATTGGGCCCCCCTGGTCTGGCACCCTTGGGACCTGGAAGGTTCTGAACCAGGGAATTTGCCAGACCAGGGGAGGTTAATGCTGTCCCTCTGCTGCCAGTCTCTGGGCTCTCCTGGGAGGCTGCCGGGGTCCACTCTCCCTGGCCACTGGCCTCCATTCCCAGGCTTCCCTCCCAGCCGTGCACTTGGCTCCTAGGCCAGGTTCCCTTCCAGGGACGCATGTTCCTATTTTCAAAATGTTTTCCCTGTGCCTTTTACCTTATATTTGCAACAACCCTCTGTGATCAGTCTCTGAAGAGAAAACAAGCAAGTCTATTTAGTCTCTACGGCGACTGCAAAGAACTGTCAGCTTAGCCATAACCTTCTTGGATGGGAATGGCAACAGTGGGAGAAGCTGAGTGTATGTCTATACTTAACAGGAAATCAACCTGTTCAAGGATGATCTTTCAGAGATCTATTTCCCGGAGTTGTATTTCATGCATCTTTACTCTCGCCATGAGTAAGGGAGGTCGACGGGAGAAATCTTCCCATCCATCTCCCGCACTGAGGACTGACCTTACAGTCGACTGCAGATACGTCCATTCTAGCTACACAATTGTCATAGCTAGAATTGCATATCTGAAGTCGACAGGTAAGGTCTAGTGTAGACCAAGCCTGAGAATGAACATCCTTGCTAGACCTCTGGGATGGTGGTGGAGGGGAAAACACAAGTGCAGGCACCTGGAATGGTGACAGTCATGTTCTGGAAAAATGCAACACTGTAGGAGCTCTGTATAACTCTTATTAAGCCCTTATATCTGGAGAAACATTGACCCATCTACTGCGGGGTTCCATGCAAATACTCCATATCCTTTCAGCTTCAAAAGCCGGATACTGACAGTAAATGTTGTAAGTACACAACCAAGCTAGTTCTTCGCTTCTTATTTATAAAGGATCCCAGACTTACTACATACCATTTTCCTGATTTTATGCATGCACTGCCTCTGCAAGCCAAAAAGGAAGCACATTTACCTTTGATGTCCAGCAAAAAAATTGATTAATCACTAAAAAGGAAATAACTCGATTCCCATACAGACGCACAAAACATCTTGGCACAATATGCAAATATCTTCTTCAGGGCAGACACAGCCAGCCAGATTCTTATCTCAGGCCTGGTCTATGTTAGAAAATTAGGTTGGTTTTACTACCTGGGTCAGAAAGACGTGAAAAGTCCACACCCATGAGCAGAATAGTTAAACTTACTCAAGTCACAATAAACAACAAGAAGTCCTGTGGCACCTTATAGACTAACAGATAAGGGGCCACAGGACTTCTTGTTCTTTTTGGAGATACAGACTAACATGGCTACCTCTGTGATTCAAGTCACCATGTAGACAGCACTAGATCAATGAAGAATTCTTTGTTTGACTTAGCTATTGCTTCCCAGGGAGGTGGCTTACCTATGCTGATGGGAGCAATTCTCCCATTGGTGTAGCTAACTCACTGACTACAACAGGGGTGGCCAACCAGTTAGGAATGAAGAACCAAATAGAGTGCAAAGAGCCGCATATTATATGTATATTTTAATATATGATATATTTATTTATTTTTAGCTATCATTCTATATATAGCTATATATGATATCTATAGATAGATAGATAAAAATAAATATATAATACATGGCTCAATGCCCTTCCCCTCCCCCAGGGCCAGGCATGCCCATCTCCCGCTCTAACCCAATCCCCATCCCCTACCCCAGAACCAGGCACCCACAGCTCCCCATTATAACCCAATCCCCCACCCTTCCCCCACAGCTAGGCCCTGCCCCTGCTCTGACTTAATGCTCTCTCCTCCCCGAGAGCTGGGCACCCCCAGACCCTTTCCCCTCCCACTCTAATTCAATGCTGGTGACTCACCAAAGCTGCCATCATGGCTGCCCCAGGGCAGCTGCTGCCACCACATGCTTCCACCAAGTGGTGGGGCACATGTGCAGAGCGGAGGACAGCAGTCCCAGCACGCAGCTCTGAGGAAGAGCTGCACTGAATGGCTCAAAGAGCCGCATGCGGCTCGAGAGCTGGGGGTTGGCTAACCCTGCACTACAGCCTCAATTGCAAGTGGTGTACAACCAGGGTAACGCCACTGAAGTCAGTTAGGGAGCGTCTACACAGCAGTTATTTTGGAATAACGGGCACTATTCTGAAATAACTTTACAAGTGTCTTCACAGCAAAACCGCCATTTCAAAATCATTTTGAAACAGCAGATGGCTTATTTCGATTTCAATAAACCTCAATTTCCGAGGAATAGCACCTATTCTGAATAGATATTTATAGACAGGGAACAGATGTGTATAGACAGGGAACGGGCTATTTTGAAACAGGCGGCATCCAGCCCTACCCAACGTGCCCTATCAGTGTGGATGCTCCATTTCAAAATAGCTGAGCACTATTTCAATACGCATTTTGTGTGTCGACGTGCTATTTCAGAATAAACTATTCCACAAATTCTTTTCCGGAATAGCTTATTCTGAAATAGCACTGCTGGGTAGTCATAGCCTGAAATACATCCACACTACAGAGATCTTTTGAAAGAAACCCTTCCAGAAGATCTGTGCCAAAAGAACTTATTTCAAAAGATTGAGTCCACACACGAAAAAGCGGATCAAGAGTGATCTGCTCTTTCAAAAGCAAGCATCCACACAGACCCTGCTCTTTTGAAAGAACGGGCCAGTGATCAAAAAATTAGGTCCCATGAGGACTGCTCTTTCGAAAGAAGGGAATTGTGGCATGTCTAAACACGTTTTCTTTTGAAAGAAGCTTTCGAAAGAAGGCATTCTTCTTGAAACAGGCGTGGAAGAACACTTTTGAAAGGAGTACCACATTCTTTCAATTTACTTTAGAAAGAACACTTTTTATGTGTAGATGTTCTCTGGGATTTTTTGAAAGAGCCGCCTTTTGAAAGATCTTGCTAGTGTAGACGCAGCCTTAGTGAGGGGCAGAAATCGGTGACAGAGCAGTGCTGAAGTGAACTGGACCCTGACATGAACGGAAGGGAGCCAGTGCAGTTGTTTAAGGAGACAAGCTAAATGCGGTTGAGCAGGAACTTGAACAATACAACTCTGTTTATTTGATGGTGCTTTTTCCCAGCTACACTACCCTTATAAACCTCTGTTAGTTTTACTCTTTTTCAAGGAGTAGGCAAACAGAAAAAGTGCCTTTTCATCATTCACTTTTAACTTTCTTGCAATGGTGCCAGTATAGCAATCACACGATAGTACTTGCAAAAAGGCCGTTGGCTGCGGTGAGAGCTACTTTGTTTAGAATTGCAAAGGGTAAATATGGAGGAAACAAGATTTTTGATAAAGCATGAGTTTACTAAACCCAGCTCATTGCCCTACAAACACTGAATGCAACTGTTACAGGATTTAATTGGTAACTCGAAACAACAGCATTGAAAGATCCCAGGCACAGTTTATTTTTAATGACTGACTCATTTATCAGGTAGGTGAAATTTGAATATTTTATATAATATAAATTAAGAGCTAAGACTGGATCATTTTATTATTCTCTAAGGGCCCTGCACGGTTAACTTCAGCTCACTCAAATAACAAACAGTCCACTAGTACCTTAAAGACTAACACATTTATTAGGTCATCAGCTGTTGTGGGTGATCTTAATCCTGATTTTAAAAACAAGCTTTAAAATTCTTAGGCTGTGTCTACGCTAGCTCCCAACTTCGAAGCAGCAAGCTTCCAAATGCCGGCTTGTGTGTAGCCGCAGCTAACCCACAGGTACTTCAAAGTGCCTGCGCTACTTTGAAGTACCGGTGGGTTAGCCACGGCTACATACAAGCAACCAGTTGGAAGTTTGCCACTTTGAAGTTGCCGTGGGGAAGAATTAGCTTAATGAAGTGCTGAATATGCACCGCAGCACTTCATTAGTAATCTCCCGACACCTGACTTACCATGCTCCCTTCGAAGTTGGGAGCTAGTGTAGACACAGCCTTAGAGGGGTAGCTGTGTTAGTCTATTTCAACAAAAACAGCAAGAAGTCCAGTGGCATTTTAAAGACTAACAAATTTATTAGGGTGTTGGGGCATAGGCTTTTGTGAGATACAACTCACTTCCTCAAATGCTGAAGGAAAACAGAGATACAGAGATGAGAAATTCAACTACACTAAAATCCTAGACTTCTTCTGGTTACTAAAATTCTTTAGCTCCATTCTTGTTATTCCAGGGTTGCTCCTGGTTTGTTATGGTAAGGTTACTCACCAATGCCCGGCAGAGCACATGCTGGTATGCTCCTGGAGAGAGCTCCTGAATGCTGGAGTACAGGTGTGTTGTTTAGGGTTGTTAACAGTTGTTGCTCTGAGATGAACTGCTTGCAGTTAAAAAATTCAAAGTTGTTTCGGTCTAATAAAACATCCCACGAAAGCTCACCTAATAAACTGTTTTGCTAGTCCTTAAAGTGCTACTTGACTGCTTTTTGTTTTGATACTCTAAACCAACTGTTGCATAGTGGTAACTCGACACACGATGTGCCATGCACCCACAAGCTTTGCCTGCTGAGTTTGTTCTTCAGAACCGATAACCGTGAGTGTTCTATTCTAATGTGCATGGGACAGCAGGGCCGACAGCCACCAACGTTCCTGGGGCAAGGTGTGCGTGGTGGGGCAGCTCCATGCCCCTGGAAAAGGAAGGGCCCTGGGAATGTGGACCCTTAGTGCTGCCTATACCATGTCATCTCCCACCCCACCAGTGATACTTGTATTTTTTCCATGTGTGGAGTAAATTTTGTTATGTGCACCAAGGCATTTTCAGATGGACACCACCAACAGAAACCATGCTGGCAGATGTGGGTGAGTGTTGAAAGTAAGAAAGGTGAGCAGTAACATACAGACCCTTGATTTCAGAAGAGCAGACTCTGACTCCCTGAGAGAATGGATGAGCAGGATCCCTTGGAAATGAAGATGAAGGAGAAAAGAGTTGAAGAGAACTGGCAGTATTTTAAAGAAGTCTTACTGAAGGCACAGGAACAAACAATCCTGCTGCATAGTAAGAAAAGCAAACATGGTAGGCAACCAGCTTGGCTTAACAGGGAAATCCTTAGTCAGCTTAAATTCAAAAAGGATGCATACAACAAATGGAAACATGGACAGTTGACTAAGGAGGAGTATAAACATACAGCTGGAGAATGCTGGGCAGTAATCAGGAAAGTGAAAGCACAATTGGAACTGCAGCTGGCAAGGGATGTGAAGAGTAACAAGAAGGGTTTCTACAGGCATGTGAACAATAAACAGAGAAGGTGTGGGGCCATTACTGGATGAGGGAGGTAACCTAGTGACAGATGATGCAGGAAAAGCTGAAGTACTCAATGCTTTTTTTGCCTCAGTCTTCACAGACAAAGTCAACTTCCACGTGACGGTCCTAGACGATGCAGTATGGCAAGGTGGAGGGCAGCCATCTGTGGGGAAGGAACAAGTTCTGAGCTATCAAGAAAAACTAGATGTGCACAAGTCCATAGGTCTGGATTTAATGCACCCCAGGGTACTGAGGGAATTGGCAGAGGTCATTGCTGAACCGTTGGCCATTATCCTTGAAGACTCTTGGAGATCAGGGGAGATACCGGATGACTGGAAGAAGGCAAACATAGTGCCCATCTTTAAAAAAGGAAAGAAGGACAATCCAGGGAACTACAGACCCATCAGCCTTACCTCAATCCCTGGGAAAATAATGGAGGGAATCCTCAAGGAATCCATTTTGGAGCACTTCGAAGAGGGGAAAGTGATCAGAAGTAGCCAACATGGATTGACCAGGGGCAAGTCCTGCCTGACCAATCTGATTAGCTCCTATGACAAGGTAACAAACTCTGTGGACATGTGGAAGTCAGCGGATGTGATATACCTTGACTTCAGCAAGGCTTTTGATACCGTCTCCCACAACATTCTTGTCCATAAGTTAAGGAAATATGGATTGGATCCTTGGACTATAAGATGGATAGAAAGCTGGCTTGATGGTCGGGCCCAATGGGTAGTGGTCAATGGCTCAATATCTGGATGGCGGTCTGTTTCAAGCAGAGTGCCGCAAGGCTCAGTTCTGGGGCCGGTGTTGTTCAACATCTTTATTAATGACCTGGATGAGGGACTGGATTGCACCCTCAGCATGTTTGCAGATGACACAAAACTAGGGGGAGAGGTAGATTCATTGGAGGGTAGAGAGAGAATCCAGAGGGACCTGGATAAATTGGAGGACTGGGCCAAAAGAAATCTGATGCGGTTCAATCAGGAGAAATGTAGAGTCGCGCACCTGGAGCGAAAGAATCATAAGCATTGTTACAGGCTGGGGATCGACTGGCTCAGCAGCAGTACGACCTAGGAGTTATGGTGGATGAAAGGCTGGATATGAGTAAACAGTGTGCCCTTGTAGCCAAGAAGACTAACGGCATACTAGGGTGCATTAGGAGGAGCATTTTGAGCAGATCTAGAGATGTAGTTATTCCTCTTTATTCGGCACTGCTGAAGCCACATCTGGAATATTGTGTCCAGTTTTGGGCCCCCCAGTATAAAAAGGATGTGGATTTGCTGGAGCAGGTTCAGTGAAGGGCAACAAAAATGATTAAGGGTCTGGAGCACAAGACCTATGAGGATAGGCTGAGGGATTTGGGCTTGTTTAGTTTACGGAAGAGAAGACTTAGAGGTGATTTAATAGCGGCCTTCAACTTCCTGAAGGGGAGCTCTAAAAAGGAGGGTGAGAAACTGTTCTCAGTGGTGTCAGATGGCAGAACAAGGAGTAATGGTCTGAAGTTGAAGAGGGTGAGGTGTAGGTTAGATATTAGGAAAAACTACTTCACCAGGAGGGTGGTGAAGCATTGGAATGCATTGCCTAGAGAGCTGGTGGATTCTCCATCCCTTGAGGTTTTTAAGTCCCGGCTGGACAAGGTCCTGGCTGGGATGACTTAGTGGGAGTTGATCCTGCTTGAAGCAGGGGGCTGGACTAGGTGACCTCCTGAGGTCCCTTCCAGCCCTGTGATTCTGTGATTTGAATCTTTTCTAGGTGGCGACCCAAGCAATCAGCTTACAGGGAACACTGCCTCTCGCCCTCAGAGCCACGTGGGGTGGCCATTCAAGGCCTTGGGTTCCGGCCACCATGACTGCTGCAGGTGGTCTGGGCCTCTTTGAATTGCCAGGCTCCAGGGCAGTTGCCCCCTTTGCCCCCCACAGTCAGCAGGCCAGACAGTGGAGCACCGAACAGGGGCTGTGGATGGTATAAGTGTCTTCAAGGCAGCTTGCTCTCAGTAGGCATTGTGGAGGCAAAGGACTTTGTGAGTTTTGAGAGAGAGCTGGATAAATTTAGGAATGCAATTTTATGCCATGGTTGCATGTGATGGTGTGGGGCAGGGCTCAGTAGCCCTGGGGTTCACTTCCAGTTTATGTTTTCAAAAACACTTTCATCAGGGTTTCAGCTGAGCTACGTCTACACAAGCCCCCACTTTCAAAGGAGAATACTAATGAGACACTTTGGGATATGCTAATGAGGTGCTCCAATGAATATGCAGTGCCTCGTTAGCATGATCGTGGCCACGGCACTTCAAAAGTGCTGCTTTCGATCACGTGGCTTGTCTACACAGGGACCCTGCACACTTCGAAATCCCCTTATTAGCTACGACAGATCAGGAAAGGGATCTTGGAGTTATAGTGGATAGTTCTCTGAAGACATCCACGCAGTGTGCAGCGGCAGTTAGTAAAGCAAATAGGATGTCAGGAATTATTAAAAAAGGGATAGATAATAAGACAAAAGATATCATACTTCCCCTATATAAAACTATGGTACGCCCACATCTTGAGTACTGTGTGCAGATGTGGTCTCCTCACCTCAAAAAAGATATATTGGCATTAGAAAAGGTACAGAAAAGGGCAACTAAGATGATTAGGGGTTTGGAACGGGTCCCATATGGGGAGAGGCTAGAGAGACTGGGACTTTTCAGTCTGGAAAAGAGGCGATTGAGGGGCGATATGATAGAGGTATATAAAATCATGAATGGTGTAGAGAAAGTGAACATAGAAAAATTGTTTACCTTTTCCCATAATACAAGAACTAGGGGACACCAAATGAAATTGATGGGTAGTAGGTTCAAAACTAATAAAAGGAAATTTTTCTTCACACAGTGCACACTCAACGTGTGGAACTCCTTGCCGGAGGAGGCTGTGAAGGCCAGGACTCTATTAGGGTTTAAAAAAGAGCTCAATAAATTTTTGCAGGTTAGGTCCATAAATGGCTATTAGCCAGGGGTAAAGTATGGTGCCCTAGCCTTCAGTACAAGGGCAGGAGATGGATGGCAGGAGATAAATCACTTGATCATTGTCTTCTGTTCTCCTTCGCTGGGGCACCTGGCATTGGCCACTGTCGGCAGACGGGATACTGGGCTGGATGGACCTTTGGTCTGACCCAGTATGGCCATTCTTATGTTCTTATTCCTATTTGGTTACAGGAATAAGGGGATTTCGACATGTGCGGAGTCCTTTCAAAAAGGACCCCATGCATATGAGCCGCGCACAATCGAAAGCGGTACTTTCGAAGTGCCGCAGCAGCCATTATGCTAATGAGGTGCTGCATATTCATTACAACACCTCATTAGCATATCCTGAAGTGTCTCATTAGCATCTCCCTTTCAAAAAGAGGGGCTAGTGTAGACATAGCCCTGTAGTGATTAGAAAGGGATTCTGCGCCCCCCTACTCTGTACTCAGCTTTGGGTTGTTGGGTTTTTGTTTGTTTTGCTTATACCATTTCGTTTCCTTTTTCTGAAGCATCAGAAATGTCCATGTCTACAAATGGATACTGGATAAGGAAGGCCAGGGCTCTGAGGTGGCACCGAATACCCTGTGCCTTATGCTTGGCTGCCTCATGCTTGCTCAGAGCCTGATGTAGGATGGGAGACAAACAGGAATAGGGACAGGTCAGATTGGCAGTGATCTTGAGGTTTTTCCATCTTCCTCTGCTGTGCGGAATGAGAGTCACCTGCCAGGGTTAGATCTGGGTAAATCTTATACATAGCTCACTTAAACACATCCCTGCTATTGCAGGGACCTTGAGCACTGATGCATTTTGATCCCTTGTATTGTCTGCCTGTGGCACATAACAGCCTAGACTCCTTTAAGACTCCTGGAGGACTTTGGTTGGGTTGCTGGGTTAATGTGCAGGTGCTGGGTGGTGTTGGTGGCCTGTGTTATACACAGGGTAGACCAGGTTTGAACGTGGACATGTGGTTTGAACCAGGATGCGATTTTTCTGGGTCATTATAGGGGTTCTTTTGCATACGTGGCTTAATCTAATTCTTGACTCCACCCCCACCCCCAGCCCCTCTACTCTCTGATTTGCTCACCTTGATAATTTTTTTTCTGATTTGTCAACTTGATTACTATTTTCGGTTCTCTATGCCTTAAATATTGAGTCTGTTCTGGTATGGCTATGGGCTGAAGAAGTGGGTCTGTCCCATGAAAGCTCATCACCTAATAAATTATTTTGTTAGTCTTTAAAGTGCTACTTTACTGCTTTTTTGTTTTGAGGGTAGACCAGGGGTCAACAACCCTTGGCATGCAAACGGATTTAAAGCAGCTTGCCGCAGGGGCTCCGGCCCGCCCCTCCTCCCCATGCAGCATGGGAGGAGGTGGGGACGGCAGTGGTGGGGCCAGACCAGAGCCCCTCCATGAATCTGCAATGCAGGGTGGGGCTGGAGCCCCCACCAGAGTGCAGGGCCAGAGCCCCTGTTACAGGGCCTTTGCCATGAAGCAGGCTGGGGCCAGAGCCCCCTCTGCAGGATGGGGCCAGGGCCAGAGCCTCTCTCCCTGAATGCCCCTCTGTGGCATGGATCTGGGGCCGGTACCCCTCCTCCATGGGGCATCATGATCATCAACACCCATGGGTTCAGCATCCATTGATGTCTGATGTCTCCCTCACTATTTCCTTCCATCTTTCCCTGTCCAGTGTGGAGTGGCAGCCCTCCTGCCCCCCGTCTGGTGGCCCTGGGGGAACCCAGGCACCGAGGGGCCCCCATATGGGTGGGGTGCATGCTGGGTGCACTCCAGCTTCCCCACCCGTTCCCTGTGTGCGCAGCTTGCAGTGCTGTCTGTGGGAGCAGGTGCTGAGTGTCACCCGCGGCTGCTTCCGTGGGCCAGGAGGTGCAACCATCTGGGATGTGTGGACTGGAGCCAGTGGCTGGCCCACTTCCAGCTGTGCCGGGGTGTGCAACAAACCAAGTACCTACCAGAGTGTCTCACAACAAGGTCTGGGGAGGTCCTGCTCAATGGTGATTGGCTGGATGACTCTGATGGGACTGCAATCACCAGCGCTCCATTGCTGGATCCCTCCTCATGCAAGGATGCCTCCAGCACCAGCTACAGGAGAGGAGTTGGGGTGGAGGATCCTGGCTGCTCCTCCACCTCTGGCTCAGGCTTGGGCTCGGGCTCATCCAGGGCCGTGTCCAGCTCCGTGATGGGTGGAGAGGTGTCCTCGCCCCCAAGGAAGCTGTTGAGCTCCCAGTAGGAACGGCAGTTGGCAGGTCATGTCCCTGAATGGCTGGCCACGTCTGTAGACCAGATGTATGCATGCCTCAGCAGCTTTACTTTGGAGTGTACCTGCTCTTGGCTGTGGGCAAAGTGTCCCCGGGCAGCCAAACTGGTGGCCAGCCAGGCAAAGGCAGGGGCGTGCCGCCTCTTGCACCTTGTTTCCTGGAGGACCTCCTCATCCTGCCAGAGTATGAAGAGGTCCCGGAGCTCCAGCTTGGTCCAGGAGGGAGACCTCTTTTTGGTGGCCTGGGTTGGATTCAGTGACCTCTCGCCCAGCTCCCAAGAGGGTCCCTGGGTATCACAGGGCTGCTGGCTACTGGCCATTGTGGGGCTTCAATTCCAGCATCAGCTCTGGGGATGGCTCTGAGGGTACATTGCTAGGCAGCTCGTGTCCCTGCTCCAGACGTGCTCTCAGCTTCTGCCACAGGGTCCCTGTGGCTTTAAATGCGGCTGGCTGCAGGAAGCACAGAGCTCTGCTAGCACTGGCCAGGGCATCTCTGTGCTTCAGCTGGCGGGGACCATGGAGGACACCTCTCTCAAAAGAACATCCCCAAGAGCGCCTAGACTAGCTCCCCACCAATCTACTATATCATCTGCTCTCTCCAGAGCCCCTTGAATTAATTTGACCTCACTGTTCTAAAGCTTACCATAGGCGTGACCATGGAAACACATGCTGCCGGCTGTGGGCGCTCTGGCACGCGGCAACTGAATCTCTTCTGGGCGGTCACCCAAGCACTCAGCTTATGGGGAACACTCCCCCTCACCCACTTCTTACTCAGCTCACAGCCCATCCCACCCTAGCTCCATCTCCGACCCCGACCTCACCCTGTGACCCTGCCGTCCCCCGCCTCTGCCCCATCCCATTCTTCCTTCCCCACCTCTGACCCCACTTCTTTTCCTGCTTTGCCTTTGATCCCCACCTCCCACTGCATTACCACAGCCTGCCTCTGACCCCCACCTTCCCCGTCCCCCGCCTTCCCCCTACCTGAGCCACCTGCCTTCCCCTACCTCAGATCCCCAGTTTGCATTTCCCTGCCCCACCCCACCTCCGACCCCCCGTGACTCCTACCCCATCCTGCCTTCCCTTCCTCTACCCCACCTCTACCCCCTGCCCCATCCTGCCTTCCCCTACTCCCGCTGGGACCCCTACCCCTGCTCTGCCATACACCCCCCCGACTCCCCTCCTCACCCTATCCCACTGACACCCCATCCTGCCTTACCCACCCCTGTCCTGCCTTACGCCACGGCCCCACTGTGACCCCTCCCTGCCTCACCCCACCGTGACCCCTACTTCTCCCTGCTTTTCTCCCTACCCCCTGCCCCATCCTGCCTTCCCCTACTCCCGCTGGGACCCCTACCCCTGCTCTGCCATACACCCCCCCAACTCCCCTCCTCGCCCTATCCCACTGACACCCCATCCTGCCTTACCCACCCCCGTCCTGCCTTACGCCATGGCCCCACTGTGACCCCTCCCTGCCTCACCCCACCGTGACCCCTACTTCTCCCTGCTTTTCTCCCTACCCCCTGCCCCATCCTGCCTTCCCCTACTCCCGCTGGGACCCCTACCCCTGCTCTGCCATACACCCCCCCGACTCCCCTCCTCGCCCTATCCCACTGACACCCCATCCTGCCTTACCCACCCCCGTCCTGCCTTACGCCATGGCCCCACTGTGACCCCTCCCTGCCTCACCCCACCGTGACCCCTACTTCTCCCTGCTTTTCTCCCTACCCCCTGCCCCATCCCGCCTTCCCCTACTCCCGCTGGGACCCCTACCCCTGCTCTGCCACACACCCCCCCGACTCCCCACCTCTGACCCCCCCACCCCGTCTATGACCCCTCCCCCACCCCGTCTCCCCGCCCCCGCCGCGCTGCCTCCCGGCTGCCCCCGGCGCTGCGCCGCGATGCGGGCCCGGCCGGCCGTGCGGCTGCTGCGCCTGGGCCGGCGGCCCTACGCCGAGTCGCTGGCGGCGCAGGAGCGCTGCGCGGCGCGGCAGCGGGCGGAGGCGGGGGCGGGGCCGGGGCCGGGGCCGGGCGCGGCGGGCTGGCTGCTGCTCTCCGAGCCGGCCGGGCCCGTGTACACGCGCGGGCTGCGCAGCGGCCCCGACCCGGCGGGCGAGGAGCGGCGGCTGCGGGCGCTGGGGGCCGAGTTCCGGCGGGCGGCGCGCGGCGGGCTGCTCACCTTCCACGGCCCGGGCCAGCTGCTGGCCTACCCCGTGCTGGACCTGCGGCGCCTGGGCGGCGGCCTCTCGCTGCGCGCCTACGTGGGGGCGCTGGAGGCCGCGGCGCTGGGCCTCTGCCGCCGCCTGGGCCTGCCCGCCGCGCGCGCCCTGCCGCCGCCCCGCACCGGCGTGTGGCTGCGGGACCGCAAGCTCTGCGCCGTGGGTGAGCGCCGCGCCGCGCCGGGCCGGGCCGGGGGTCAGGCTGCCGGAGCCGGCAGGGCGAGGGGGCAATGAGGGGGTGGGGCACGGAGGGCTGCGGAGGGGGGCGGGCAATGGGTTGCGGTATGGAGGGCTCTGGAGGATGGGGGGTTGGGTTGTGGGGAGGGGGTGGGCCAATGGGGGTTTGGGGTACGGAGGGTTCTGGAGGATGCGGCGGGGGTGGGCCAATGGGGGGCCTAGGGTCCGGGGGGTTGGGCTAATGGGGGGTGGGGTACAGAGGGTTCTGGAGGATGTGGGGGGTCTGAAGGGAATAGGAGGCTCAGAGATTCTTGAGGAGGCAGGAGAAGAGGTGGGGTGAGGCAGGGTTAGGATGATTGGTGGGGGAGGATTTTACCAGCGTAGCTCCTAGCATATGCATGGTCTGCCCTTCAAAATTTTGCCAGAGTAGCTATGTTATCAAGCATAGAAAACAAATGACACCCTGTAGCCCACATGGCAGCAGTGGCAGAAGCAGGAATTTAGCTACAGCCAAAATGTGCTTTTACTGATGTAGCTCATTTCAGAGAGGGAGCTGGTATAAGTTATAACAGCAAACACACCATTTTACTGGTAGAAGTGGCGTCTCCCTGAAGATATACCGGCAAATCTTTTCTAGGATAGCCAAGACCATAGCGTAGGCCTTTATTAAACTACTTTTCTCACATCACATGCTGCCGTGTGAAACATCCATGGAGAACTCACAATCCAGGGGGGACAAAGTGAAATTGATTGTGCATTAACAGGTGTGTTGTGAAGAAGACACAAGAAGTCATTCTTCTGCTCTGCTCTGCGCTGGTTAGGCCTTAGTTGGAGTATTGTGTCCAGTTCTGGGTGCCACATTTCAAGGAAGATGTGGAGAAATTGGAAAGGGTCCAGAAAAGAGCAACAAGCATGATGAAAGGTCTAGAGAACATGACCTATGAAGAAAGGCTGAAAGAATTGGGCTTGTTTAGCTTGGAAAAAAGAAGATTAAGGGGGCACATGATAGCAGTTTTCAGGTATCTAAAAGGGTGTCATAAGGGGGAAGGAGAAAACTTGTTCTTCTTGGCCTCTGAGGATAGAACAGGAAGGACTGCAGCAAGTGAGGTTTAGGTTGGACATTCAAAAAAAGTTCCTGTCAGGGTCGTCAAACAGTGGAATAAATTGCCAAGTGAGGTTGTGGAATCTCCATTTCTGGAGATATTTAAGAACAGGTTAGGTAGATGTCTATCAGGGATGGTCCTAGACAGTACTTGGTCCTGCCGTGAGGGCAGGGGGCTGGACTCGATGACCTTTCAAGGTCCCTTCCAGTCCTAGCATTCTATGATTCTATATAGAGTGTGGCTAGAGACAGACGTAATAGAGATCTTCTTTCCTCTCCACCCACTTTTAGTGAAAATTCTAATAATCTTAGGTGTTGTTTGTAAGTCATTAGCTATTTTTTCTGCCTTCATCCTGGAAAGATTTTGTGCACGTGTGTACCTTTACGTGAATGCTGTCTCATGGGGTTACACCTCAGAGTAAAATTGTGCATGTGTTTAAGTCTTTACAGGATCTGGGCCTTAATAATTCCTGGAAAGTTGCTGCTCCAGAAAAGCTCTATGAGTCTCTCAGATTAATCCTGGGGAGTCCCAGTTCTCCTGTTGGGCAGCCCAAAGCAAGAAGATCAGGCATCTACTATGTATGATGATGGATAGACATGGGGCCTGGACCCAATGCAATCCTGCCTCTGCTCCACCCCTTCCCTAAGTCCTGTCCCTGCTCCCCCCTTCCCCTGAGCAATGTGAGCCAAGAGATTACCGGGCATGGAGCAGTAGCTGGGGTCTTCCCTGCCCTTCCCACACTCACTATGGCGGCAGGAGCTGAAGTGACCCAGCAACCTGCTCCAATCCGCCCCTCCATGGTGCTGAGAAATGGAGTGCCTTGAGGCTGGGGTGCTCTGCTTCCCGCTGCCAGAGTGAAGCAGAACACCACAGGCTGGGAGAGGGCAGCAGAGCAGAGCAGAGCAGAGCAAGAGCCTGGGCCGCTTTGGCCTCCAAGGGAAGTGCAGTGGGTGGAGGGTCTCTGCTGCTGGGTGACCTGGGGAATTACCTGGGGGCCTGGCACAGGGCAGCAGCAGAGATCATGGGGCAGTTGAGGGGGTTGCTGTAGGGCTCCCCAAAGCACGAGGTCCTGGGTCAGCTGTCCCAAACCACCCTTCAGATGGAATAGCTCTCACTGTAACTTTCTCGCACAAGAGTGTGGAAAAAACACACATGCCCTGAGCTCCGCATGTTACAGTGTATATGAGGGGGAGCCAGCTTAGTCTGTAGCTGCAAAGACAATGAGAAGTCCTGTTGCACCTTATAGACTAACAGTTGTTACTTCATCAGCTGGGCATTGTATGGGGGAAGGTGAAGCTATATAAATAACATATGGAGATACACATCTCATGGAGCTGGAAGTGATCTCAGGAGGTCATTGAGTCCACTTCCCTACCCTCTTGGTAGGACCAATCACCATCTCTCTCCCCACCCATTTTTTTTTTAAATCTGTTTGCCCCAGATCCCTAAATAGCCCCCTTGAGGATTGAGCTCACAATCCTGGGTTTAGCAGGTTAATGCACAAACCACTGAGCTATCCCTGGGATTCTAAGTGTGATGGGACAGGTGACCAGTGGAACAACTTGACAAGGGCTGTGGTGGATTGTTCATCATTGGTAAGTTTTAATTCAGGATTAGACGTTTTTGTGAAAGAGCTGAACCTGGAGTTACTGTGGGAAGATATATAGCCTGTGTTACACCAGTCAGGCTAGGTAATCAAGATGGTCCCTTCTGGCCATGGAATGTGATACTGAAGATGGTTGTCAGCAGGGTGGTGTGTGACACATAGCCCTGGACTACATGTGTTCTTTGCTTTTCAGGTGTCCATTGCGGAAGGCACATCACTTCTCATGGTCTCGCACTGAACTGCTGCACAGACCTCACATGGTTTGATCACATTGTTCCTTGCGGACTCGAAGGGATGGGGGTCACCTCCCTGAGTGAAGAACTCCAGAGACATGTAACAGTTGATGAAATCACTGATCCTTTTTTAGATGCTTTTGAAGAGGTGTTTCAGTGTACACTAACTTTCCAGGAGGAACCTATGGAATAAAGGCTTCCCAGGGCCTTGCTTACCTGTGGAAATGTGAATGTTCTTCTGTGTTGTGTCATGAGAAATCCAGCTTGCTTGTTCCATTTTGCTTTCAGCAATTAAATACATGTAGCAAACTGTGTTCCCAGGATTTGGAACTTACTGTTTTAGTCAGTGATTGTAAAAAAATCACTAATTAGATATCTTCATTCACTAACTGGGTGTTCCTTTAAAAATACATTGCATTTTGACACTGAGCTCAACCGTCTTATTTGATCTTTTAATGATTATATGATATACAAAACAGGGCAAAAAAACCCTCAAAGGGATTTAATTTTCTGTAACACCAAATCCCCTTTACACCATGTTGGTGATATTACAAAGCTTTAAAGTAGGTTTGAGTATAATTTATACCAACTAAAAGTCCCCAGCATACTGCCAGAACAGTATAAAGGGGTCATAGAATAATGGTAAAGCCCAGGAATTTCACTGATGAACTTTGTACTGAGTCCAACTGTGCTGAGGAAGTAAGTTTGAAATTAAACCAGGAAGGGCTGTGTGAGTATGCTGGCGTGTTCCTTGCTTTTAACTGGTGTATATGTGGGGAACAGATGAATCAAGGGAATAGTACTGAAATAGAAAACCTGTTTACCTTTTGGCTGCTAGTTTGACTCTGCCTCGCACAGTATTGATTGAAACTGTTGCTATGAAAGGGTGTTGTCATTCCAGGAGAAAATTGCAGAGCCACCGTGATAGATTGCATTAGGGAAGCCGACGACTGACTGGGCTGTGGGGCCAGAATTCATTGCACATGCTTGGAGAGTGAGCCGTCCACAGCAGGGCTGAAACTTGCAGTGTGTGCGCTCTTCCCATCCTCTTGGACAGGAGGGGAGCATAGCCACCTGATATATCAAGAACCTTCCACCAGCACTTCATTCACTAAGTAGGTGCCCAGATAGATAGTGGGAGCAATGCAAATGAAGCCTGACTGATAAAGGTGGGAGAGTGATAATGTCCGTTTAACTCAGGCCAGGAGACCTGAAGGTCGATTCTAGATACACAATTCTAGCTACAGCAACTGCATAGCTGGAATCAATGTACGACGATCAACTTATCTGGCTGTCCTCACTGAGTGAGGTTGACAGGAGAAATTCTTCCATCAACCTCCCTTACGCCTCTCAAGCATGAGGAGTACAGGGGTAGGCTGTTCACCCCAGAGAGTTCAATTTCACGTGTCTCACTAGGCATGCAAAATCGAATTGACCCTGGCCAGGTCGATCTCCCGGTAAGTGTAGATGTACCCTCAATCTTACCTGCGGCTGGAAGGAAAGATCTTGATTCAACACCCACCAAAGTCAATTAGTGTCTGAAAGAGTTGACCTCCCAGTTCTTGTAGTCATGCAAGGATGTGGGCAAGACATGATTAAAATAGTCCTAAATTAACAATAAAAAAGCAGCTCCCCGGCCTAAAAAATTCTGCATGAAAAATGCATTGCCCCATCTTTAACATCGTATATATTTTTAGCGTGACTGTAGCAAATGCAGATTAAGGCTGTGATAGTTGTCTTTGAGGGGATGTTTACTCAGCAGCTTTATTTTGAAATAAGCTATTCCAGAAGAGCTAGTCTGGGATACTTATTTCAAAATAATGCTGCTACACACAAAAATGCACTTCAAACAACACTTAGCTATTTCATAAAACCACGTCTACACACACAGAGCCTATTTCAAAATAGATCCATTGGATGCACTATGGATTATTTCAAAATAGGCACTATTTACCATCTTAATAGCATCTTATTTTGAAATAGGCACTATTCCTTGTAAAATTAGGTTTACCAATTTCACAGTAAGCCAACTGCTATTTTGAAATAGTGGTTGTGTTGTCTAGACTCTAGGGAGAACAGGGCTGGAGTTTTCCCCACGGGGCATTTGCCAGTGTGCCTAGCTGGGTTAAAAGGGTCTCTGAGGACTGAGGTAGTGGCAGCCTACCTTTCAGGGTCCAGAGGAATTGTTACTGGCGAAGTTTTCAAGTAAAGCCTGTGTGTAGGCAAGATGTTTTTAAGTTTTTGTGGACCCCCCACTTTCTGCACTCAAAGTGCCAGTGGGGAAAGGAGCCTTGACAGATGCCAAGATATAAATCTCTATGGGTATGTCTACACAGCAGCCTTATTCTGGAATAAGCTCTTCCAGAAGAACTTATTTTGAAATATTGCTACACACAAAAATGCATGTCAAAATAGCACTTGGCTATACACAAGAGAGGCCATTTCAAAACAGAGCCATTGGACGTACTGTGGCTTATTTTGAAATAGGCCATATTCCCTGCCTTAACAGCACCTATTTTGAAATAGGCACTATTCCTAATAGAATGAGTAGCAGCAACAAAGGGTCCTGTGGCACCTTATAGACTAACAGAAAAGTTTAGAGCATGAGCTTTCGTGAGGTAACTCACTTCTTCAGATGCTCTGAAGAAGTGAGTTACCTCACGAAAGCTCATGCTCTAAACTTTTCTGTTAGTCTATAAGGTGCCACAGGACCCTTCGTTGCTGCTACAGATCCAGACTAACACGGCTACCCCTCTGATACTAATAGAATGAGGTTTGCCAATTTTGAAATAAGCCAACTGCTATTTTGAATTATTGGTTGCATTGTGTAGATCAGTGGTTCTCAACCCGGGGGATATGTGCCTCTGGGGGTATGCAGAGCTCTTCCAGAGAGTACACTAACTCAGTATTTCTCAACCTTTTTTATGAATAAAAGAATAGGACTTATTCTTTGTTCATCTATTTTCTTTTATTTATCCATTTTGCACCACCTTAAGTATGACCCCAAGTTTATTGTCTATAGGCAATTTCTTCCAACCAACCACTAACGATTCAGTTATTCAAACAAATGTGTTGGGGTGGTCCTGAATAGACATTTATGCAGAATGAATGAATACAGACATTCATAAACACATGCCTGAGGTACATCCTTCGCATCAAATGGCAAGACTTGGTCACAAATAAGGAGCTTTGGAACAGAGCAGGACAAGAACCAATTGACATTGAAATCAAGAGAAGGAAGTGGGGGTGGGTAGGCCACACTCTCAGAAAATCATCATCCATCACAGTCCGTCAGACTCTCACATGGAACCTGCAAGGAAACACACTAAAGGGGAAAAACTTGGACAATGTGGAGGAGATTGAAGGAAAACAACTGGGGTACTCCTGGAGCCAGCTAGAAGTTTTGTCCTGAGACAGAGTGACATGCAGGAGACTTGTAGGTGACTTATGCTCCACGAGGAGTACAAGGGTTGAGTAGTAGTAGTAGTAGTTGGAATGGTAGAAAAAAATTATGTCTCTGAAAATTGCAGGTACTGGAGGGTACTTCCTTTCTTTTTTTAAAGGGGTACATTATAAAAAAAAAAGTTGAGAAATTCTGGTGTAGATGCTAGGATAGGTATTTCAAAATAACTTTGCTAGATAGACGTACCTTTGTTCGTGCCCTTTGTGGCCTGTGGCCCACCCTGCTCGACATAGACCTTTCCATGGACCACCAGCCAATCACCCATGATGACAAAAGGCAGTTGCTTGTCTCTAAATACTTAAGTACTAATTTATTCATAGGAAGTTACTGGATTATAAATATGTAAATACCCAGCTATAACACCAGGGGACATATATTTTGATCATATTTTTCTATTTATAATATATGGGGGTGTATATTTTAAATCTTTGTCTTAAAGTAAAATAGTAATTTATCTCCAAAACAAAAGAGTTCAACATTGTCCTTATTTATGGTGGGGGAGGGGAACCTCTTTAGGTTTGGGGGCCACACAAAAGTGAGAACAAAAAAGAAAATCCCACCTACCCTCACTGATGTGACCCTTCACTGTGACACCCCTCATCCCCTGAGCTCCCACCCCAGAGGGTAGGGGAAGAAGGACTGAGGTTCAGGGCTTCCCACAGGCCAGACTAATTCTTCTGGAGGGCTGGGGCTAGTAGATTTTATGGGGATACCCCCCTACCCCCACAGGCTCTGAGGTTGGGCAGTAATGAGGGATTTAGTATTTGGGAGCAGGACAAGGAGGTGAATGTGGGCCCTGGGCAGGAGGGGATGGGGGTTGCCTATCTGATTTTGCACCCCACCCTGCTCCCAGGCACCACCCGACGCTACACCCATTTACCAGAATCTGGCCAATGGGAGCAGTGGAGAAAGACTCCTTGTGAGCTCCCTGTGAACATCTACAAAACTAACTTGTTGTCCTACTCCATAGGAGCTGCTGCTTAAACATTTGTCCACAGGAGCTACTGCTGAACATGCTGGCCGCTTTCAGGGTGGTGTGGCATCAAAGTGGGGGTGAGCTTGCCTTAGTCCCACTGTGCTGCCACCAGGGAGGTAAACAGTGTCCAGCCAGAGCCGACATCCTAAACCCTTGCTCCAGCCCTGAACGTCCTGCACCCCAGCCCGATGCTCCGGCCCTGAACCTCCTGTACGCCACCCTCCTGCCCCAGGCTCAGCACAGAGCCCTGCCCACACTCTGAACCCATTGGTCCAAGACAGAGCCTGCATCCTCACTCCCCAGCCTCAACTTGGTGAAAGTGAGAGAGGGAGGGAGCCTCAGAGAAGGGGGAAGTTGGTGCGGAACCTCAGAGAAAAGACAGGTGAGAAGGTGGGGTAAGGAATTGCCTTTGAGGTAGCTCCTAGATTGCACTTAAACTCAAAACGTGATCTTATGCTCAGAAAGGTTAGAGACCACTGCCCTAGGCTATATGTGCCTTGGGATGGAGGCCCTCTTTTAGTTCTGTGTTTGTATAGTGCCTAGCATAAGCACTGGTCTATGATGAGGGCTCCTAGGTGCTTCAGTAATACAAGTAATTAATTATATTAATGTTGTAGGGCTTCTGCAAAAATTCAACAGACAGTATGCCTCCTTTCAGCACACGGGGGGAACCTTAGAAGAAATATGCCACTTACTTTAAAGTCTCATCACTTCACTTTCTTGCAAAAATACATAACATGGTAATAAAATCATATTTTATATAATAAAATAAGCAAAGAAGCAAGCATTGTTTTACTTGTCTCCTGGTGTAGGTTGCTGATTTGTGTAACACATGGTGTATTTACCTTTAGGCCATCAGCCAAGCCCTTGAGAATGTGCTCAATGAATAATATTGTTTTTATTGTATATCCATAGAGACTCCTATGGTTTCTTTGAAAAGCAAAGGAGCCACATTATGCTAACAGAAGAACAGACTGAAAAATGGTGCCAAAGGCAAATAAAAATCCTCAAAAGGTGATTACAGAAATTTCACCAGCGGAGCTAAATGGTGGGAAAGTTAAGGAAAAGGAAAATGGCAGAGTGGGAGAAAAGAACACATGGTAAGCAGAAGATAGGGTGGTTTGAAATGACATGGTCCAAGGTCAATATTTGGTTTGAAATCAAGCTAAAAGTTTTCTTGTTAATGTGTTTTCCTCTTCCATTGTTAGGTGTGATTCAGCTAAGGAATTCAGGCTTGGGATTCTTGCCTTCTGTAACAGACTACCTTATTTATTGGAAGGGAGAGATTTAACCAAAGAGGGCGTGGACGCCAGAATCAGTTCAGTGGAGAAATTCTTTCCCTAAATGGAGGCTAAATTCTTTTCACAAGTTTATGGAGCACCAGCCTGGAAACCCTCCTCCAGTTTTGATCCAGTCCCACACTGCCAGCACTTAAACTGTGTAACTTTGGGCAGTGGGAGGCTGAGAGTTTGAAAACTTTCTAGGGCAGCGGTTCCCAAACTTTTTCTGGTCATGGAACACTTGGACGTCATGGCACGTCTGTGCGGAACACTTTATCTTTTTTACATCATCATACTATGAGGAACATTACTAACAGAAAATATTTCATATTAATTAAATTATTGTACAGTAAACACAACTCAAGAAATAATAATGAAACCAGACATTAATAAAACAAATATAGCAGGGACAACAGAGAAAACACCCCAAAATTTATGTTTTCCCTGACAATGGCGTAGGGACCACCATTACTCAATTTCAGTGGCAGAACATTGAACACCGGTGTTCTACCAGAACATAGTCTGGGAACCGCTTCTCTAGGGAGTGCTCACTTCCATTGACTTTAAGGGGATTTGGGCATGTCATGTGGCTTGGAAACACTCAGCCTCTGTTTTCACTGAGGTTTTGTGATTTTTTTTAATCCCACTTTTCAGTTCAGACAAAGGGAGGAATGACTACATTTAAACATCTGGAAATGAGGAAATACAGCCTTAACTCTGCCCCCCTGAGAGCCGGTGATAACCACTGGGAATTGTTCACTAAGACAGATGCAAAACTTAAACTACCAAGGAAAGTGGTGGATTCATGTCTCTTGATGTCTTCAGATGAAGACCAGATGCCTTTCTAGAAGATGCTTGAGTCATTGTAAGTTTGTAGGTTCAATAGTGGAGCACCTGGGTGAAATTCCTTGGCCTGTAACATAGCAGAGATCACTGACATAAAATCTATGACGCTACTACATGTACACTTGAGGAAGGACTAAGAGAACATGCCATGGTTTGTGGTGTTCTACAGATTTGAATTGTACCATTGATTTGCATGCGCTCCAGCTATGTTTGCTGTGTGAAGTGTAGTAGTGCTGAATGGTGGAGGGATTAGTTGGAGCTGTTTGGAGAGGTCAAGTCTGCCTCATTACTGCCCGAGAGGTGGCCGTGTTAGTCTGCACTCCAACAAAACAAAGCAGCAGAAATGCAGCACTTCAAAGACCTAACAAAATGATTTATTCGGTGATGAGCTTTCGTGGGACAGACCCACTTCTTCAGATCAATTTCATTTCCAATACAGCTGTCATTTTGTTAGTCTTTAAAGTGCTACATTTATAGTTAGGTCCAGTGGTGGTAGACTGTCATTTCTGCCCGTAGGAGCAGGGGTCACGAGGGGTATTGCTACCCCCCAAAAACTGCAACCCTCGGGCAGGCAGCAATATAATGAGTTTTGCAGAGGAGGCAGGAGATGTGCGGCTCCAGTTTTTGCCCCCAGGAAGGGAATCAGAAGTTTGTTTATAAACAGAGGGATTAATAGGTGATTAAAGTAAAAAAGAGCTGTTAGGATGTTTCCTAAAGTTAAGTGATCTGTTTCAAGTTTAGAAAGCTACAAAAAGTATGCCTCAGAGGGAGATATTAATCCGCTTCTGTAAAAACCACAAGGAATCCTTGTAACTGATTTATTTGGGCATAAGCTTTTGAGGGTAAATCCCACTTCATCAGATGAACAGTAAGAAGTAGCCTAAATGCTAGAAAAATCATTGCAGATGTTTCTAAAATTGTTTCAGTTGTGGTACTCGAGAGACGGTAATAAAGTTGCTACTGCAACAGCTTTCTTTGCAAGACAGCAGATGTTTTAGACTGGGGTTCTCAAACGGGGAGGTCAGGACCTCTCCGAGGGCCACAAGGTTATTATGTGCTGGGGGGATCATGGCTCGCTCTCCCTCTCACGCACACACATGTGCCTGAGCACGCGCGCTTGTGCGCGCACACACACACACACACACACGCACGCACACACACACACACACAGTTGCACTCAGAGACTAAAGCAGCCGATAAAGTTCCCCAGGAGAAATGATTAGCTAAAGAGAGTAAACAGGGGCAAGCAGGATATGGGCCACCTAACACTTGGCTCCACCCCATGGGCTGCATCTCTCCCACACACTATTTATATATCACTGCCAGGGTAGCAGTGGAACTGAGCAATAGCAGGTCATTTAAACGACTGTGCTTGTGTCTACCAGCCCCCCGTTGCTATTGTACTGCATAGCCACCAGCCAGGGTTCCCGTGGCTACTTAAAAAGCACAGAGCGCTCTGCCCCACTGCTAGCCCAGCACTGCTGGGCCCAGGAGCGGCAGGCAAGCCTTTTAAATAGCTTCTGGAACCCCAGGAGGCAGCCAGGTAGCTCACTAGCAGCGGGAGCTGGGAGCCATTTTTAAATAGCTGCAGTGGTTCGTAATATGCATTGCCTTCCAAAGGCACAGGCATACTTTTAGCAGTGGGGGTGCTGAAAGACAATGCCTTTACTCCTGTCTGCTCACCCCTAGCCCCCTTCCCCTGAGCTAGGAGCGGGCTCAGGGCTAGGAGCAGGGCCCGGGGGCTGTCTGTTGGGACCTTGGGCATGGGGCAACATCCACTGGGACCTTGGGTGCATGGCTAGCAGAGCAACCCTAGCTAAAACCTAGGGGTGGTGCAGCATCCTTCACACCTGCAGCTCCTATGCTTATGTTGCCTCCTAAGACAAGTTTGGATAATGGTGTATTCAGTTAATTGTTATTACACTTAATTTCTGTGCTGCAGAAAGAACATAATGGGGTCTTTTTAAAATAGATGGTGATGGAATTTCATTATTTAAAAATGTGCAGCCAAAGACAGCTTACCAAAATTTGTGGAGTGGCCCCCCCCAGCAGAATTATTGCCCACCCTGGGATTGGTGTGAGAACTGAAAAGTGGCTCAGGAACCGACTGCAGGAAAGACTATTAACAGGTCGTAAGTGGTGAACTCTCAGGGCTTGTCTGTGGTTCCTGGGAGATTGACCCATTCAGGATTGATCTTCCAGAGCTGAATTTCACATGCCTGGAAGAGACATGTGAAACCGAGCTATCAGGGTCAGCAGTTGACCCTTGTACTCCTCACTATCGCAAGGAGTAAAGGAAGTCAACAGGAGAAACTTCCCCCATCAACCTCCCTCAGTGAGGCCGGCCAGGTAAGTCAATTGCAGATAAGTCAAGTCTAGCTATGCAATTGCCATAACTAGACTTGCATATCTGCAATCGACTTGCCTTCCTAAAATAGACCAAGCCTCGGGGTATAGGGAGATTACTAGAGGAGTTCCTCAGGGACCAGCTTTGGGGCCAAAATTATTTAATAGTTTTCTTACTGACTGTGGCACAAAAAGTGAATGTGCTAAAAAAAATTTGCAAATGACCCAAAGTTAGGAGCTACGACCAATACTGATGAGGATCAGACTATCATGTTGGAAGATCTGGAAGACCTGGTAAATGGGATGATACTTGAGAGTGCAACCTCATGCATTTAGGGACTAACGAGCATTTTTGTATGAGGGAGACATCAGCTGACAGTGGAGGAGAATGAGCCTGGGGTATTGGTTGATCACACAATGACAATGAGCCAGCAGTGTAATGCTGCGGTGAAGAAAAGATTAACACAGTTCTAGAACAGCGATGTCCAATAGGAATTCAAAGATGGCCACACTTGTGGTTGTCGTCCTTCCAGATTTGCCACAGGCCCTGCCCCTCCCCACTCTAAATAAATGCCTTCCCCTGCCTCCATAGCCAGGCTCCCCCAACCCCTCCCTCCAAATAAATGTTCTCCCCCAGAGCCAGGCACTCCCAGCCCTCCCATTCTAAATCAATGCCAGTGACTCACCACAGCCACCGGAGCTGCCGCTGCTGGAGCTGCTGGGGTCACCACCGCTGGGGCCACTGGGTCTGCTGGAGCCGACGGCTCATATCTTACTGTCCAGCAAATTCTGACTTTACAAATGTTGTCTTACCCAGCATGCTTTGTACAGAGATTATTACAGTAGTGGGTACAGAGTGGACTTGGGAGGGATCCCTCACAGAAGACAGAAGAAGCTGTCTCCCCTGGCACAGTCTCTGCCAGTCTGACCTGGGAGGAATTCCTTCATTCCTTCCTGACCGCAAATATGATGATCAGTTAGACCCTGAGCTTGTGGGCATGACCCACCAAGCAGATACCTGGGAAAGAATTCTCTGTAGTAATTCAGAATCTTTCCCACCTAGAGTCCAGTCTGCAGCCGTTGGGCTACAGATAGTCGCCAATGGACCACACACCGCTGTAGGCTATTCTATCACACCATCCCCTCCATACACTTATCGGGCTCAGTATTGAAGCCAGTTAGGTTTTTTGCCCCCACAGTGCCCTTGGGAGGCTGCTCCAGAACATCATACCTCTGATGGTAGAAACCTTCCCCTCATTTCAAGCCTAAACTTGCAGATGGCCAGTTTATATCCATTTGTTGCCTAGTGAATTCTATATTCATTAATCGGTTGGAATGTCGAAACTTTTTTTTTTTGCGTGACTTGCAGAAAGATGCAGAAACATAGAAAATCTTTCACCCCCATCTAGCCCAAAGGCTTTGCTATGCAGAGGGCAGCACTGAAATGCAGCCGCCTCTGGGTTGGAGGGTCAGCAGTTGTGCTTCACAATTAGTGCTTATGTAACCCACACACCCAGACGTGGTTCACCGGCCCATGGAGTGGCACCTGGACCGCTTGCACAGAGAAAGAAGGAGGCTCCTCTACAGCCTTAGCAGAGAGCCAGCTGACTTTTAGCTCAAACTGTAAAGGCTCCTGCACTGAGCTCCCAAGGCCTAATGTTTGAGCCCACCTGTGGGTGGCTACAAGTGGGGACTTGTCCGAGATTTCAAGTGGGTCTCTGAAGCTTGGGATGTGCTTCCTCAGCTAGGGAAGGAAAGTATGTAATCCACACCCATTAGGTGTGGGTCACTGTCCCATGCAGTGATCACCTAGACCACTTACACAGAAAAAGAATGAGTCTCTTCTGTACAGCCTTAGCTGAGAGGCAGTGGGCTTATAGCTCCAATTATAGAGTTTCCTGCAGTGAGCTCCAGAGGTCCCAGCTTCAAGTCTGCCTGGGGGCAGTTACATTTACAGGCCTCATCTGGTCTGGATCCTATTGCACAGGGACTTTACAAACAGAAAAATGGAGCACATAAAGAAAACTTGTACTCCAAGGAGCTAACAGTCCAACAAACAAGGCACTGCTGGGTGGATGAGGCACAAATGTGGTTCAGTGTTATGCTGTGGGAAACAGAGTGATAGAAACAACAGGCTGTGGGAATCACAGATGCTTGGCACTTTGTACAACATTATTATGTGGGGACAGGGTGGGGCAGAAGGAAGCAAAACAAGGATGTTGTTTTAGCCAGTTATACCAGGACCAACCGGTTCTCTACCACAAGTACCAAGGGCTCTTTAGTATCAAACAAATCAGCTTAACCTTGGGCTCTTCTGAAAGCATCACCTAGTGCAAGGTGCATCTGGCTCTCAATCCTATGCTCAAACCGCCAGCCCATGCTTCTCTCAGCTGTAGACTGAGTCTCTCAAAGGAAGTGGTGGAAACCATATGTCTTGTCAGAAATCTAAAGGATAAAGCAATAGAAACAATACGCCATGGATCCTTACACCCATTTTACGTAAGCATAAATGGAGGCACCAAGAAGTTGTCCCATAGGTCACGTGGTAAACCCATGGTCCCATTTCCTGACCCTCTGCCCGTTCCACCAGAACAATCATTGCATTTGATCAGCATGGTGGAAAGCCAGAATGGATGTCCTGGTGTGCCATAAGATTCCTCCTTCCCTTCCTCCATTAGGTGCAATTTAGAGACAGGCTGTTAATAAATCTAGAGGTGGGTCACTGCTTGTAAGTGCTCATTAAATATTCCAACCTGTGGGTAAGACTCGATGGTTAAACATGCCAGTCACAAAGGACGAGATAACCTTTGGAAGTACCACCATTTCAGTGCCACCAACAAACCAGCTTCTCCTGTTGTGATTCTCCCCATTCGAGCTGGCTAAATCACAGCTTGGAGCCTGTCAGACAAACACCAGGCTCCATTACACCCAAAGCCTGAAGCCTATGGCCGCTTTGCCAGTGATGCATTTTGCTCAGAATTCCTGTAGTGGCCTCTTGCATCTCAACGGGCTTGAGAGAGTCATTGCACTGGGGTAGCCAGGAATGAACAGCCTGAGGTACGGGAAATAAAGGGCAAATGAGCACATTTAACCCTAGGGCAGCTGCACCATTGTTTTGTAATGGCTTTGGCGCAAGTCCCTGTGTGTACATTTCAGTTGATAATCGATTCAAATCCTCCAATCTTAATTCAGTAAGGAATTGCCTAAAGCTACGTTTAAGGCACTCCCGTTGTAAACTGATTTAAGTGTGTCCACAGAGGGGTTTGCTGCAGCTTAAGTGAAACTCCAGTTTTAGCTAAGCCAGTGCAAGTTTTGCATGCCGGCGAGACCTTAAGAATGATTGTGTTCCAGGGATGCCCATTCAAACTGGAAGACATGACCTGACTATAGCCCATGGTATGAAGTCTGCCTGAGTCTCCAGGCAGCCTGAAACAACAGCGCAGAGAGGTACCCAGCCCAGCGGGTGTTAGCAGATTCAACGAGATTAAAGCTGGAAGGGACTACATGCTCGTGGAATTTGGTTTCCTGCATAAGCCAGGCCAGTGTGTCTTTTTGGAACATATTCAAAGTCCGTGTAAAGATTCCAGGTGATGGGGAATCCCCCACCTGCCCAGGAACCACTCACCATGTTAAAAATGCATCTGCCCTTTCTAGTCTGCGTTAGACTTTCAGCCTTTGGAATGGCGGTTAGCAACCTCCTGAAGTGAGGGGTGAAGGCCCTGCCAAATTGCCTCCCCTGGCCCTGACAGAGGACTCTGAGCTATGTCCATGCAGCAAAGCCCAGGTCACCTGAGTCCATCTCATGGGGCTCGTGCTGTGGTGGTAAAGGCAGCCACATGGACACTTAGGCTCCAGGCCTGCTGATGGGGTTGGGCTGGGAAGCAAAGCGGGCTACTGTGGTGGTGGTGGCCAGGAACTCCAAGCCCCTTTGAAAAATGGCGGGAACATCACTCCACTGCTCTACGCAGCTTCTGAGGCCCAGGGTTACGGGGGCCGAGCCCCATGCACCAGGCAGTGCTAAGCACTGACTGACCTTGGCCACACCCCTTTTGCCTGAGGCTCTACCCCTTTCGGTGGACATGGAGCCAGCCCCCTCACACCTTGCTTTCCAGCCCATGGTGGCTGTCAGCCCTGCTGTCGGGCTCTGAGGCCCTCCCTCACCACGTTCGAGGTTGCAGGCTCCCACCCCAGCCCGAGGACCTACGCTGCTCTCTCTAACCCCACAGCGGGAGCCTGAGCCATTCAAGCTGGGGCCTCAGGCACATAGCTGCAGGACTTCAATTGCGGTGTGGATGTACCCTGTGCTGAGCTGAAGCATGTGGCAGCCCCAGCACTCTGCCCCAAAGCTGTGCCCTCCAGCTGCTAAGCTAGGCAGTGGAAGGGTGTCCCTGCCTTGCAGGGCTAGGGGAAAGGGGACCCCTTCGCTACTCCTGAGGGCAAGGGGTGGGGCTAGAGGCCCCCTATGCGGCTGTTCTCTGGGAGATGAGCAAGGCCTCCAAGTACCATCTTTCCAAACTGGGCCAGGGCCTCGCCTCCAACCAGCGCCAAGCCAGCGACGCCTCTGGCGGCACCTCAGTGCACTGAGCAAAAAGCCCAGGTCAGGCACCAAGGGCGGCAGCTTCCCAGCTCCACAGCATTTCTGGGCCTGCTCTGTTACCACATAGGCAATTATTACCCACTCCAGTCTCTGTGCTGGCTGGCTCCTTTCCATCCGCTGTGACAGTGCACGCCAAACACCCCCAAGGCTAGAACAAAGCAGGGCCCAGGACAAGTTAATCAATCACGAGCGTGGGCAGAGTCCAGCTCACCATGCCCGCAAGGATGATCAAGTGCCAGCTTCTTACCTCTCCCCAGAGGAGGGAGGGTGGGACTGTGAGTCTTGCCCTCCTGGAAGCTGGACAGAGCTGAACTTGACTTCAGCATCAAGGTCACTAGCTGCAGCAGAGGAAAACAAGTCCCAGGAGCTTATTGGTTTTGGTGGAGGGGGAACTACCTCAGTGATCCCCCTTGGCCAATTATTCTGCCCTACTCTGGGCAAACCTGGGTCTGTCTCTGTTGCTGCGGATTGCAGCCATGCCAGAAAGCACAAACAACTAGATGCAACCTGCTCCAGCTGCAGTCAATGGGAGTTTTGACCTCAGCTGCAGTGGGAGCTGGGTTGAGTCCACATGTTGTTCTCTTCCTTTGCCTGAAGCCAGGATTGTGAAATGCTGGGTTTGCTAGTAAGAGATTAAACAATGGTACTCTGAGCCGTCCCCTCCCTAATGCCAGGCAGTTACACTGCCAACACATATGTGCACAAAACTCCTTCTGCAACATCCTGGATGCCCATCCCACAGCCTTTACCAGGGCAGCATTCCTTGCTCATGCTGAGGAAACCATTAGGATCACTGGGGCCCAGGCCTGCAGAATCAAGTCCCAAGTGTACATGGGCAAAACCCTGATACCCAGGGACACACAGCCCATAGTGGGAAGGCAGAGAAGGTAGTCTATTTATTGCGGTCTGTGAAACACAGCTGATGGAAAAGTCCACCCGCAGCTGGGGCTGCAGGGAGAAGAAGGAGGGGTTACAAGATTCCTTATTCAGAGCAATTATGCATTACATTAAACAGCTCCGATCCCATGCCATTGTCTCTCATAACCATCCTTACGCTCAGTCCTCATGAGCCTCACAGCCCTGGAGCCGTGGCTCAGCAGTGTGGGAGACATGTTCTACAGGTGAGGGGCTCTTCTGGAGAGCGCTCTGGGGTCTCAGTTATCTAGGTCCCCAGCTGCAGGACGGGGTCTAAGAACATCTCTAAACTGCTAACCTGTCACCGCCAGTCACCAGAGCTGAATTCCAGCCTGTTCTTCTAGCTCTGTCCTGTGTCTGGTCCTCCTGAGCCTCATCCAATCAGACCTTAACCTGACCCCAGCCTCCAGTGAGCAGTCAGCCCTCTCCACCAGTGGGCTCATCCATAATGGAGTTATACACAGAGGCCGTGTCTACACTAGCCCCAAGCTTCGAAATGGCCATGTAAATGGCCATTTCAAAGTTTACTAATGAAGCGCTGAAATACATATTCAGCACCTCATTAGCATGTTGGCAGCCATGGCACTTTGAAATTGACATGGCTCGCCGCCATGTGGCTTGTCCCGACGGGACTCCTTTTCCATCTGCTCACAGGAATAAGGGGACTTCGAAGTAGGCGGGTCCTTTCGAAAAGGCGCCCCATCTGGACGAGCCGCGTCAATTTTGAAGTGCCGTGGCCTCCCGCATGCTAATGAGGCGCTGCATATGTATTTCAGCGCTTCATTAGTAAATTTCGAAATGGCCATTTACATAGCCATTTCGAAGTTTGGCACTAGTGTAGACATAGCCATAGGGTGCATCTATACTTGCATTCCTCTTTTGAAAGAGGCATGCAAATAAGGGAAATTGAAAATGCAATTGAGATGCAAATTTACATACCTGACATCTCATTTGCATATTCTTCGTTCGAAAGGAGAAGAGCCATTAGACACGGGTCTTTCAAAAGTAAACCCTGTTTTCAAGAAAGACTTTCTTCCCTTTTTTATGGGAAGAAGGATTCTTTCGAAGATGGGGATTACTTTCGAAAGAGCAGTGTCTACACCGGTTCTCTTCTTTCAAAAGAAGAATATCCAAATGGGATGCCAGATATATAAATATGCACCTCATTTGCATTTTCCTCATTTGCATGCCTCTTTCATGCACCCAACAGATGATGTGACCTATATCTCCTTGCTAATCTGCCTGAATGACCACACAGTAGGGTTGCCAGATGTCCTGCAATGTATGGGACAGTCCCGAATTTCCCTAACAAGTCCCATACCCTGCATTTATGCCAAAATGTCCTGACGGTCTTGTCAAGGAAATTCCCTGCCCCCAGCCGGGGTTCCCATGGCTGGGGCTGCCAGCTGGGGCATGTCCCACATAACCTTTTGGAGAATCTGGCAACCCTGCCATGAGGGCTCTTTCAAGAGAGAGCACTGGCCTCAGATAATCGCCTTTCATCCCCGGCTGGGTCCTTCTCTATTAAAGGGAGGGACACCATTTTGAAGTTGTACCATCTCTTCTTGCACAGGACCACACACTCTCACCAACCTCATTACAAGGGCGTTGCCAAATCTGGGCTCCATTTTGGTCAGTTTCACAGTCATAAGTTTTTAAAAATCATAAACCTCCTGATTTCAGGTATTTAAACTGGAAAGGCCACAGTGCTGTAATAGTAGGATCCTGATGGAAGGAGGCATTGGGGAAGGGTCATAAGGTTATGAAGGTGGGGGTTGCAGTACTGCAACCTTCTGCAAAACTGCTCATGGCTGTATTGTCCTCAGAGCTGGGTGGCTGGAGAGTGGCAGCTTGTTGGGAGGAGTCCAGCGCTGAAGGCAGAATCATTGTCACCAGTACCACAGAAGTAAGAATGGCCTGGGATGGTTTTGTCACCCTGGGTTCTGAGCTGCTGCCTTCAGAACTGGTCCCGTGGCCAGCAGCTGCCGCTCTCCGGCCGCCCAGCTCTAAGGCAGCAGCGCAAGAGTAAAGGTGGCATGGTAGAGTATTGCCACCCTTACAGCTGTGCTGCTGCTGGCAGGGCACTGCCTTCAGAGGTGGGTGACTGGCCAACAGCCATGACTCTCCAGTTCTGAAGGCATGCAGAAGTAAGGGTGGCAACACCATAACCCACCCAAAATTACCTTATGATCCCCTCCCAGTCCCTTTTTTTTTCGGCCAGGACCCTGAATCTGAGAAACACTGGTCTTTCCCTTGAAATCTGCATATTACAGAGTAAAAACACACAAAAGACCAGATTTCATGGTCCATGATGCATTTTGCCTGGCTGTGAATTTAGTGGGGCCGTTCTCATAACTCTCCACAGTGAAGGCACCCGAGAGGTCTAACAGGCTTGGCTGGGACAAACATTCTAGTCTCTAGAGCGGCTCACAGTGCTCTTGTCATTGTCCTAGCTTAGTGCCCCCCTGCAGCAAGCAAGGGAACTAGCATCTGTTGTATGTCCTCTGATCCTCTTTGTGGGAATGATCACGGACCAACAGCACTAAAGCAGCTCGGCTCCTGCACCGGCTCTCAACGCAGGCGGCCCAGGGTTCAGGAATGGGGCATGGAACAAAGCCCACGAATGGCCAGGCAGGCTGTCTCCGCCCTCTGCAGAATCCCACTTCCGGCTGCACAAAGGGCTTTCATTTCATGAACCAAGAGCAACTGGTGTCACAGAGCCCTGTAGGCCAGAGGGCAGCAAAGCTGGAGGCAGCAGCAAGGGGCGATCTGGCCTGGGGAAGAGGAACAGGAAAGACGGAGAGTACAGAAAGGGGAAATGCTGGGCCAGCCCTTTTCAGCTCCTCCTGGCTGCCCTGTGACTTCTGCATCCCTCTCAGTGATGACTCTGGCCAAGCAGGGGCTAGGGGCACATGGCAGGGAGCTGGGAACACAGGCCTGGGTGTGTGGTAGGGGGCTGGGACCTCTTACTCATGGGACACGGTAGGGACCTGGGAACCCCAGGCCAGGGGGTGGCAGAGGCTTGGCATAGGAAATGGTAGGGACTTGGGCACCCCAGGCCTGGTGCTGTGGTAGGGGGCTGGCATGGGACCTGGCAGGCGGCTGGACCCCTTCACCCAGGGGCCCGGGGCAGGGGACACAGGGTGTGCGTGGGGTGCCGCTGGGCTGAGGCCCCCAAGGGGGCAGAGTTCCGCGGCCCGAGAGGCAGGAGCACGGCCAGGAGCGAGGAGCCCCGCGCCAGGCCAGCGGCAGCAGCAGCAGCAGCAGCAGGTAGCCCTGCCCCTGGGCGCTGCGCTCCTCCCAGCGGCGGGCGGGGCCGGGCAGGGCCGGGTCGGGTCCCACGTGCTGCGGCTGCAGCCGGCGGCGGGGAGCGAGCGGCGGGTGAGTGCGGGGTCCTGGCTCGGTCTCGGGGAGCGGGCCGGGCCGGCAGGCGCTGCGCGGAGCCGGCGCTCGGGAGGTGCTCGGGATCCCCGCGTTTTCCTCAGGGAGCCGCCAGCCCCCGAGCCTGCCCCAGGGTTCCCTCATACCGGGACTCCCCCAGCCTCCCCAGGGAGCCCCATGCTTCGCCCCGGGGGGCCCGATTTCCCCCCTAGGGTCCCCCGAACTCCCCCCGTGAGTCCCCTCCCACGCCGCGAGGACTCCCCATCTTCCCCCCATGGAACCCCTGCTCCTTGCCATGAGCCCCCCCCGGTCCTCCACCAGGGAACCTCTGTACACAGCACTGGGGACCCCTGCTCCCTGCTCTGGGGAATCCTGAGTCCCCGGGCTCTCCCATCCCCTGCCCTGGGCACCCCGAACCCCCTATTCACCTCTCTTAGGGAACCCCTGCTTTGGGGACCTCCACTCACCCCAGGGGTCCCCCATTCCCTGCCTTGGAGCTCCCCCGAACCTCCCCAGGAGCCCCCCATCCCCTGCCCCCTTTGGTCCCTTGACTCTCCCTTTGCACCTTCCCTGGGACTCTACATATCTCTGGGAGCCCCTCCCCCAACCTCCTGCCCCTCCTCCAAGAGCCCTTTTTCATCCCTCACCTCCCCCCACATCCCAAATCCTCCCAGGCACCTACTGTCCCTCTGTCCTTTTGCTGCAGGAGGCACTGGGGGTTAGAAAGAGCCAAAGTGCTCAGGAGACTCCCAGGGTGACATGTACCTGACCCTGGGTGAGCTGCAGGCAGGTGCAGAGGGGCGGGTGTCCTCACCTGGGCCTGTGTGTGCTGTGGCCAGTGCCTCCGCCCTGGACCTGGGGTGATGCAAACCTGAAGCAGGTGCGGAGCTGAGCCCAACCAACCCCTTTTTCAGGTGCTTCATTTCTTTGCAGAGAGTTTGAACCTTTGGGATGAAAATCTTGTCATCCTTCTTCTCCGCTCCCGACACCTGCACGAGAGGGTCTGGAAAAGCCGTTTTCAGGCACCTCTGTTTTAGCAAAGGGCGGGGAGGTGGTTCTCCAGTTAGGGGAACCTCGAGGTGAGCCGGCACCGCTCTTTGAAGGGGAAGAGGGAATCGGTGAGTAAGGATTAGTTGTTACTTAAAACTCGTCTACAGGGTAGGCTGGGCTGCCCTCTGCTGGATAGAGTGGGAACCACTTACCTGTGTCATGAGCATTGTGCTGCTAACATAATGGGGACAAGTACCAGAGAGGTGGCCGTGTTAGTCTGTAGCTTTGAGAACAACAGGAAGTCTTGTGGCACCTTACAGCTTACACCTTACGTCCGATGAAGCGGGTCTTTGCCCACGAAAGCTTATGCTCCAAAATATCTGTTAGTCTGTAAGGTGCCACAAGACTTCTTGTTGTTAACGTAATGGGGAGTCTTCTTTCCTGGTGGTTACTCATTAACGAGTAGGACCATCTTCATGTCACCCTCCTATTTGTGAGTCCGTTGATGGCTGATCAGCCCAATTCTGGAGCCGCAGGTCTTATCACAGTCTTCGTTAAGCACTGTGGGGGCAGTGCCGGTTTTGCACAGTGCCTAGCGTGAGGGTGACTAGAGCTCTGGGGCAACGTCATGCACAGATAATTACACATGGTGTGGACTGATGCTTTGAAAGCAAGAGGATCTGGGCTTTGGCCATGGTATGCAGCGTCATGGGCATAAGGGGCTGCTAGGGATATTCAGGGCTGGGTTCTCAGCACCAGCAACGTTCAGAAACCCAGGTCTGCAAAGGACCTGCAGACAAGCAGTGTGTGAGGCAGCAGGCTCACTCCCAGCAGCTGATCCCTGGCTTTTCTATCTGAGCCCCAGGAGGCGGGAGGATGTGGCATGACCAGCAGCCCCCATCTCCCAGCCTCCCCTCCCCCCAGGGGGGACAGCAAGAGGAGAGGATAAACCTTGCACCCGACCAGCTGCCTGAGGGGCGCTTCTCGGGTGACTGTCTTGCACAGGCCTGGCCTCAGCAAAAATGGTGCTCTGGGCAAATTTGTGTTTTGGTGCCCCTGGGCCCTGTGATCACAGGTGGCCCTCCCATTGCCACTGGTCCCCCCAGACTCCCCTCCCCCCAGTCCCTGCACCTCCCTCCTGCACCCCTAACTCCTGCAAATGTCGGCAAACTGACCCACTTGGACACACAAAGCAGCTGGCATTGCTCCTTCCTCATACACTGGACAGCTGCTCCTTTACCCCAAGCAGCCCTGTGGGGGCGTGGCACAAGGAAAGGGAGGAAAACACAGCTGCTGATACCTCAACACAGCCCAGGTGGGAAGTGACCTGAGTGTCAGGAGCCCTGGTGGTGTGTACTGGTGTGGGTGGTGGGGGCAGGACAGGACAGGGTATGTTAACATTATTTTAAGATGATATATCACTTAAAAGGTGTGAGGGGCAGGGCTTAGAATCATTCTGGGCACCACCAAAAATAATACAAAGCGGCCACTCCTGGTCGTGGGCACCGGGAAATCCTCGGTGAGTGTGGTTTTGTTACAGGAGACGGAAATACTGCATTGGGCCTGTGTAACTTGAACCAGCGTGGGCCAGTCAGGTGAGTTACATGGGTCCTTCGGTAACAAAAGCTTAAGCCTCTGACAACTGAGTGAAGAGTGAAATCGCTTAGGACTTGTCTGGGCTCAGGGAAAAGGTGCGTTTTCCTGAAGCGTTGCTTAAAGCGAGTTAGCCAATGCCTGTTGAAGTGCTGTGGGCTGAAGAAGAGGTATTTTAACAATTTAAGAGGTCTTTTAACAATTCCAGCTGACGCATCTTAGAATACAACTTGTCCTGTCCGCAGCAGGTTTTTAAAATGTGTCGGCTGACTCACTTTAGAGATGCCTTTTATGCCAGTCTAGATGTAGTTCCGTTAGCAGCCACAGATTCCTCAACCTCTTATGTGAATCAGCCACAAGAAGGGGGCAAAAGCTGATGGGTGGGGGTTCTGAAGGAATGAGCCAGACCTCTGTGGTGGTCGCTACACCTTGAAATGAATGATGTATTTCAGTGATTTGATGCTCACATACAAGGAAAGCCTGATACCCTGTGTATTAGGGGTTGGCTTAAACCAGGGGTGTCCAAAGGTAATTTACCAAATTGTACCCCCCGCCAAATGCCGCTCTCCCAACCAGGCCACCCCCCACCCCCTCAGCCAGGCTGCCCCCTGCAGATTATTCAATGGAGCCATGCCGTGCGAGCCCCCAGCTGCCCTAGCCGCCGCCGTGCTACACAAACTGCCTGAGCCTGCCGGGGCCGCAGGAGTCTCCTCCATTGCTGCTGCCACAGGCTTGTTCCAGCACGTGGTGGGGTGCGTGCGTGGAGCGGCACCCCACGTGGGTGGCTCTCCTGAGCTGCATTCGCCACAATCCATTCCCCTGTCTTTCACAAAACTCCCAGCCTTCAAACCCATGAAGTGTGGTAAGATTAAAATCCAAATGTTGCAAGCAGTGGTCCCTCTGATCTTTCCCTCCACCTGTGGACTTTTTCCATGCAGCTGCAGAATAAAGGTTTCTGTGCACTGAGGCATGTGCAAATGTGCACCATCAATAGAAATGCAAAACCTAGTTGTGGAGGTAGTAGTAGTAAGCCTCTTCCACACCTACATCTTGCAGCATGCGTCATTGGCAACCATGCCCAGTGTCCCCTGTCCTGGGCAATCTTTTCCAGTTGTGACCAGGTGTATCCCGTCTTTTGAGTGTCTGCCCCAGATCCTTATGCCAGGTGTTTCTTGGGTGCCCTCTTTTCCTTTTTCCTTGGGGGTTCCAACTTTGAGCTTGCCTTGTGACGGTGTGGTTGGTTTTCTGAGGGGATGTCCAATCCATCGCCATCTTCTCTTCCTGATTTCTTGTTCGGCAGGAAGTTGGTGAATGAGTTGCTGCAGGCCTTGGTTGTTGATGGTATGTGGCCAGTGGATCCCAAGGATTTTATGGAGGCAGTCGTTGTTACACATCTGGATTTTGTTGACAGTCATCTTAGTTATCCTCCAAGTTTCTGCTCCCTACAGTAGGGCTGATTTAACATCGGAGTGGAATAACCTGATCTCGGTTTCAGTTCGGCTCTGCTTAGAGTTCCCAGTGTTTTTCAGCTGTCTGGGCAGCATTTGAATTTTGCGGTAGCAGCTGCACAAGCTCACAGCTTACAGGAAAAGAAGAGTTGCAAGTCCCTGCCAGGTCTAGCTCCTCCATGGCAGTCTGGGAGTGAGCCCCTCACTGGTCCATTTCGCTCAGAGGAGGGTGGCAGAGAGGAGCTATGTTTAGACACCAGTGGGAAGGGGAGCAAGGGGAGAAAGCAACGGTGTGAGCTGAGATGGGATCCTCTTGCCTGGGTCATGAGGAGCAAGGCAATGCACAACCCAGGCTGCAGGCCCCACCCCGTCCCCACTCCTCCCTCTTCTCCAGACAATGGGGCCCAGAGTTTATTTGGGGCCGAGGGCCAGGCACCCCTGTTTGCCCTATGGATGGGACGGTTCTAGTGAGGACCTAACCACTGTGCTGCCAAACTCTGTTCTGAGCAGTGTTCAACTTTGCCCAGGGAGAAAAATGCCTGAGCCCTGGCTACACTATGGCGTCCATCCCTGCTCTGGGCCACTGGGGAGTTCCAGGGTTGCTTTCTGCCAGAAGGCTCAGCCCTGGAATTTTAGGAGAGGTTTTAAAAATACGATGGCAAGGGTGCTGTGGTTACAGTCTGTTGTCTGAAGGAGGGTGGGATTTCAAGGGAGCAATCCCCTGAGCTGACTACAGGGCACAGTACTTATCCCCTGGCCTGTATGTCTTCCCACTGCAGAATCAAAGTTCACAGGGAAGCCACCCAGTTTTCTGTTGCAGTTGTTACTCAGTTTCTAATAACTACCCCGCCACATCTCTTTGGATCCAGTTCAGCATTTTAGAGAGCTGCCCAGTTACCCCTAGCCTAGGGTGACCATATTTCCCTAGGCCAAATATGGGACACCCTGGGGTGGCGGGGGGAATGATGCTTTCCTGGCACCTGCAGTAAGACTGTCCCAGCCAAAAGGATGGATGGTCACCCTACTCAGGCGGTGGGTGCCCTGTGGGGGCTGCCACCCTACACAAGGGGGGTGCTTCATGTCTGTGGGAGGAAGCTATGGCTCCTGGCTGCCCTATGCCTGGAGGCACTGGGAATGGGGCTGCCACCCCGTGGGGAACCTCCTGGGTCGCCCCATATGTCGGAGTGCTGGAAAGGGGCTGCAGCGTCACTGGCAAAGCTTCTGGCTTCCCCAAGCCATGAGGAGCCAGGAGCAGGGTGGCAGTCATGCCGGTGCGCCTCCCAGCTCCCCTGAGCTGCAGGGAGCCAACTGGCAGCTGTGCCAATCCAGCCTGTCCAAGCCGTGGGGAGACAGGAAAGGGGAAGCAGCTGTGCCAGTCCAGTTCCCACAACTCACCTTCCACACTCTCACAGCCCCTCCACTACCAGCTCTCTTATCTGGCTTGCAGGGGGCATGGGGAGTTACTGGTTAATCACATGTGTGGGTTGCTCAAACTCGGGCTGGTGGCCTCACTGCCACTGGTCCAAGTCAGGCTACCAGCCTGCTCAGGCTGCCAACCCTGGCTGGGCGCCCAGCTGCCAGCCACCTGCTCTGCTCAGGCCGCCGGCCCTGGCAGATGCTGGGTAACCGAGGGTGCCAGTTGTTAGGGTTCCCAGTAACAGGGCTTGTACTGTAGTTCCCAAAGAGTCCCTTGTTCCTAGAACCAGAGACAGTCACAGCTAGAGGCTCAGGCAGGGGAAGTTACTTGCCCTTAGTCCCAGAACAGGTTAGTGGTGGATCCAGGAGGAGAACCCAGATTCCTTAACTCCCAATCTGGGTTTTCCTGCTGGACCTACCATGGCCCCGGGTGTGCTTCTTACAGGCCCTGCAGTGCAGGTGGGACTTGCAGAAGGTTTTGAAGGAGCAGAAAGTAGCAGCTGGAATCAGGCTGAACTCTTTTAATCCATACTTTAATTTTCCCCAAATTTTGACCAACTCTGTAACGTGGCTGAGAATCAGGGGAAAAAAAAAATCCACCCAGTGGCAGCAGTAGCCTTGTGGGCACGAGAGCAGCGGTGTCCAATAGGAATCCAAAGATCGCCCCACCTGTGGTTGTCATCTTTCCATATTTGCCACATTATGTCATACAAAACTTTATAGAGCCAGCCCCGCCCAGCCACGCCATTCTAATTCAATGCCGGGGCCACCGCCGGAGCTGCTGCTACACGCTTCTCCCACCAAGTGGTGGGGCGCATGTGTGGAGTGGGCAGACGGCACTCCCTGCATGCGGCTCTCAGAAGGAGCCACATTTAAAGGCTCCAAGAGCCACACGCGGCTGGGGAGCCGTGGGTTGGCCACCCTCGTGTTTGCCACAACACAGGATCCTATTTGCCACATGTGGTGAGCCGCAAACGTATTGGACCCCCCTGCACTAGAGGCAGAGCTGGGCACTGTTACAGGACTGTGTGCCGGGAAGTGGCCAAGTGACCTTGGAGGCTGGCGTTGTTGGCAGAATGGAAGGAGTGACGCCCCTGGAGGCAGTAGGAGCTTGACGGTTACACTTACAGTGTTTTTGGGAGGGGTGGTTTTCCCTTCTTATGGTCTGTGGTTTCAGCTGATGACTGTCCTTTGCACTGGTCTGAATTACATTTTATATCCGATGTTGTTACATTTTCACTGGTACGTCTGGAAGCAGCAAAACCATCTAGAAACCCTTTTAGAGATTTTGACTGAATTATTTAGAGTCCAATAAGCGCCCTGCAGCAGCCAGCGCTGTTAGTTATTTCTAGAGGATTTCATCGGAAGGGTCCATTTCCTTCAGTGGGGCTGTAAAGGCATTTCGGTGCAGGGAGGGGCGGAGGGAACAATGCATATAGTGGTGATAGTTGTTACCACTTGACCTCCAAGTAGCATAATTTTGTTTTATTGCTTATTTGCTGGCTGCGACTGCACAGAGTTAGACTGGCAAAAACTCCTGATTAAACTCTGCAATCTCTCCTTTGAACATGGCAGTGCTCTGTTTAATGCTTTCACAACCCCCCACTGTGGAATTCCCTCTCAACTCAGCAGAGAAGAATTGTGCAAAAGCATTTGGTTTTTTTTTCTTAAACTTTTAATGGTTTTTAAATTATTTTTAAAGTGATTTTTAAGGGGCTCTCAGCTTATTGCTGGGGTTTTTTTTTTTTTTTGCACTGGTTTTTTTAACATCATACATGTTGCTGCAATGCTGTCCTCACTGAATACAGCCCTGGGAGGAGGAATGATTTTTATTTTGGATTTATACAGATCAGGAACGGACATTGTTTTCCTCCTGCCTTTTCTTGATATTTTTTCCTCCATTTCTCTTGTTTTCTGCTTTCTATCTTTGATTTGCACTTTATGCTTTTTACATTTATTCCCTATTGTGGCACATTTTGTTTGTACATTTTTAGCCGCCAGGAATAATCCTTGTGACACAGCTGCCTTAGTTTTGGATTCTTTGCCTTGTAGGGGGTGGAGGAGATGATGAGGGACTGTTTTGCCCATGGTTGTCAATGGATCCTATTTTTTGAACATTTTGGTGCCATTTGCTGTGTTCTGCTGGGTGCAGTAAACCCTCGATATAATGGACTAATGGGGGGAGAGGTCTCCGTTCAAACTGAAAGTCCATTATATTGGAGCGTTTACACCAAGGGTTTGCTTCTCTGCCTCCCAGCTGCCTGGGCTCTGCCCTGAGTGTGGCAGCTCCTTAGGCTCTGAGCTGCTCCTGCCGCTGTATCCCTACCCATCAGGGCTGGGATCACCGCCACGGGTCTCAGCCACAGGGAGGACATGGCAGCAACAGCTCTCCAAGCTGTGGCCAGGCACTCCGTGGCTGCAGCGGTCTGAGCCGTGGCCAGGGACCCTACGGCTGCGGTGGTCTCAGGCACAGCCTTGGGCTGGTGGCGTTTCTGGTGAGTCGCCATTTACAGTAGTGTACTCTACTTTCTTTGGGGGTGGGAGGCTGGCAGACATCTGTTATTACTGATGTCTGATAAAACAGGGTCTGCTAAAGAGAGGGTTTACTGTATTCTTTTTCTTCTCCAGTGCCACTCTCTGATGTTGGATTACTGAGATCCCCTGGAGGTTGTCCCAGGTGTGCTGATCATGTCACTGACACCTGCCCTCCAGCCTTTGTGGCTTCTTGCTGCTCTGCCCCGCTGGGTCAGAAGCTCTGATTGCCCCCAGTGAAGACACAGAGTTGGGCTTACCCCTTCTTCCACTAGAGAGACAGAGATGCTGAACCCACTCATCTGTGGGAGGGCTCAGCTATAAGGACTCAATACGCAGGAAATTAATCCACAAAAGGGACCAAACCCCTCAACAAATCCGTCTTCTGTGTAAAAGTTTTACACAAAGAAAGCTCATAAGATCAGTTCCCCTTGTCAGTGAAAGAGAGAAATGCCCAGAAGTTGCTCCATCGGATTATTTACAATGGACTTGATTTTATTGGTTGCAGTGAAAACAGTCAGCTCAAAGTAAGTGACTGAGTTAAAATAAACACAAAACACCAGGTAGTCCTACACCGCTAAGAAACTTGGTACATTGAAATCCTTACCCTAAACAGTTGTTGTAAACATCTCTTTTACAAGCTAAGCAGCCTCCTGGTTTGGGCCAAATTCATCCCCTTTTTCAGTTGCAGATGTCTCCAGCAGGCACCTGAGGCGGTAAACTGGAGGAGGGCATCTGGCAACTACCCCTATTGTTTGGTTTCCCCTCCCCACCCCCTTACATTCCTTTTGCCCAAGGTGGGAATTCTTTGTACTCAGCTTTTCTCATCTCAAATGGGCTCCAAAATGGATTTTAGCAGCAGGTGGCCTGGCCACGTGTCTTTCTGGGACTAACCACGGTTTGGGCTTACAGCAGAAATAAGACTATTCACAGGTCATTGGTTTGAGTAGTGAGTAATTAAAATCCTAAAGTATCCCTAACTGCCCATATTAATACACTTAGACATAAGAAGTCTAAATCTAGTTTTAATTCTAATTTCACATACAAGAACAATACGTGCACAAAAATAGAATATACAGATTAGTGCATTATAACCTTTAAAGTGACAGATCACATGATCTGTTTTGCATGAAGTGTCTTTGAGTTCTGTATTTTCATATTCATAAGCCAATTTTTAGAGAGGATTGGTGCCCATAACACCTACTTTCCCTGTGATACTTCTGGGGAAGTCCCTTAGATTTGACCTACTTTTCCAATATGCTGCTAACTTCATATTTTAAACCCTTAATTCTTCCAATGCCATTTCCTTTTGACTTCAGTGCTGTCACTGACATTCCTTTATTTGGAATACGATACTGCTACCATTATATACATTTACACGTTATGTGGCATTTACTGTATGTAGCAGGACACATTTTGGACTTGGCTTGATCACTCTGCAGGAACCAATCCCTGTCCAGCATGCACTGCCCATGGGTGACTTACTCTGTATCTCATCTTTCATTCTAGGCTCGGCTTATCCATGATCTTGTCCATTAGAAATGTTTTCCTGGGTATTTCTCTTTATCTTAGCTAGTCCGGACGTTGTTCCTAGCCTGCTGATTCATTTACCTCCCCAATCCTGTTTCCCAAGAAATAAAGCTTCCCCCATATTTTATTACTCATGTCATGTGAGGCCACAGCCCTCTCGTAGATCAGGTTCTTGTAGGACACCTTCACTTGTGTTCAGGGGATGTTGTAAAGGCCACAAATGTAAGTGGGTTAAGAGAAGAATTGGAGAACTTCCTGGATGACTGTCCATCAACGGCTATTAGCCAAGGAAGTCAGGGGCACTATTCCATTTGCTGTGTGTCCCTATAACTTCAACTGCCAGAAGCCTTGACTAGGCTATGAGGTGGATCACTCAAAAAATTGTCCTGTTCTGTTTATTCCCTCTGAAGCATCAGGCACTGGCCATTGTGAGAGGTAAGACGGGGGCTAGACGGGTATCAGTCTGGCCCAGTGTGGCTGTTCTTATGCATAGGAAGTTCAAGATCCCCTGAAATAAGGGCTTTCAAGCTGAAGCGTGCAAAGATTTAGTTGAAATGGTTCCATGCAAAGAAGAACATAACACCAGACCAGAGTTCTTATCCTGTACTCCCCTGCCAGTGAGCAGTTTATCCCTACAGAGACCCGAAGAAGAGCTCTGTGGAACTCAGCCTTGGTCTACCCTAGGCAGGCAAGTCAACTGCAGATACACAGTTCTAGCTACAGCGAGTTTCTCCCATCAACCTCTCTTACTCCTCACTATAGTGAGGAGTACCGAGGTTGACTGCCTACCATGGATAGGTTGATTTCGTGCATCCCTACCAGCTGTGCGAAATTGAACCCTGGAAGATTGAGCCTGAGCGGGTTGATCTTCCAGTTGATGTAGATACAGCCTCAGTCTTTCTCAAGCCATGTCCACATTACGAAATTATGCCAATCTAATTTCCATTGGCATGCAGCCACCGCGGTTATTAAATTCCTTATCTGTGTGTGTGTGCACACTGGGCTCCTTGTGTCGGCGATGGATGTCCTCACCAGGAGCACTTGTATCAATTGTACTGTCAGTCTGGGGCATTGTAGGACAGCTCCTGAGAGCCAGTAACAGTCAGTGTAAAGCAACGTAGTGCCTACGCTGACGTTGTGTCGACCTAATGCAGGGGTGGGCAATAATTCTTGATGGACGGGGGGCCACTCCAAGAATCTGATATGTGGTCAAGGGCCGCACTCTTCCATGATATTAATGGAGGTGGTATGGGGTCTGGGATGGAGGCTGGGTGGAGACGGGAGCGCAGAGTAGGGGGGTGCGGGATAGTTGGTTGAAGGAGGAGATTATGACCTGGGGCAGGGTTTTGTGGTGCAAGATCTGGGAGGGGGTTTGGGTGCAGGAGAGGATTCTGACCTGGGGGAGAGGGATGTAGGAGGGGATGCAGGATGTGGGTGGGAGTGTGTGCGGTGCCAGAGGCAGGCTGTGGCTGGGAGATGCTTACCTAAGCAACTCCTGGCCTGCAGCCCCAGCCCATTGGTTGTTCTTTGTGGCTGTTTGTGCTGGGCAGAGAGGGCTTCATGCACTGCCCCTCCCCCTGCAAAGTCTCTCAGCTCCTATTAGCTGGAAACTGGCCAATGGGAGCTTGGATGTTGTGCTGCATTGCTGCCTGCCCCCAGCTAATTCTCTCAACTCCCATTGGCTGGCTTTAGGCACTGCCTGCATCCCAGCAAATTCTTTCAGCTCCTATTAGCTGGTTTCCAGCCAATGGAAGCTCAGAGATTTTGCTGGGGGTGGGGCAGTACCCAAAGTGCTCCCCCTCCACAGCTGTAAGGGCCAGATGCGGGCCAGATTAAAAGACTTGGTGGATCAGATCCAGCCCACCAGCCATATCTTGCCCACCCATGGCATTGCCCAGGACTTTACACTGCATGGGGCGATGGGGCGATGAAATGGGTGTAGAGATGCGCTTACGTGGGTGTGAGCCAAACTGAAGTGAAGACGCTTTCCCACAGCTAGGGCAACACAAGGCCTAACCTTGCAGGGCAGACCAGGCCTCGCTTTTCTTGAGCCATTAGAACGGGAGTTGCAGCAATCACTCTGATGAGTGCCAAGTCCCTGTATGCAGTGTAGCTGCTCTGCAGGTGACTCAGCTGTTGATGTCCCACGATATCAGTTTACCCTCTGACACAGAACAATGGCTACATTCATGAGAGAGAGGTGCCGGTATTCAACTCTGCTCCCAGGTGGGACCCTGAATGATGGCGACAATTACCCTTGCCTTCAGGAAGTGCAGGTGGACCAGCCCTGTTGGCAGTACAGAGCCTTGTTGTCATTTCAGAGAGGCATTGCTAGGAACTTGTTAGCTGACGGAATTGATTGTGAACTGCAGCCTCTTTCAACTCTAGATCAGCAGTTCAAACCGAGCTTGTGTTGGGAGTTTTTTAACATGCCTGCATCATTTATTCTCAGTATTTGTGGCAGAGCAGCAGATGCCCCTTTGGTGGTTTTCAAAGAACCCCAAAGCAAGTTCTTCTCTCTTTGGAAAACTGGGTATTTCATTATAGCCTGGAAAAGCTCGAGATCACCTCAAGTCAGAATGCTACAACAGAGATGCAGCTGGGTGAAGATGAACTGCTCAGACTCACCTCCACCAGAGATAGGAAGGGTCAGGGAGCCGATATCCCTACTATTCCCAATGTCATTTGCAGAAGCACGTGAATCCAGAGTCGGCCGTGAGGTGCGGAAGGACAAGCTCCCCCAGCCTGCAAAGAAAGAAAAAGTGCCCTGAAAGAGTCTCCTGTTGAAGCTCAAGTTGTCAGTGTGGACGCTGATTTTGTATTCAGTGTCTGCTGTCTCAGTGGCTCTTTTGACAGCATACTCGTTCTTCAGCTGAGACAGGGAGCACACAAAATACACCACTTCCACTCCTGGCTGGGCAGTGAGGAGTCCTGTGAGAAGCGTTGTTACCATCTGGTGCCTAAGTCACTGGCCAATGAGATAAACTCGGCCTTTGTACTGGGTCTAGGCCACAGCAACCACCACAGGAGGTCCGGGGCTAAACTTAGTCCTCTTTCCTTCCGTAGGGAAGTAGGTGGTTCCTGTAGAGTCTGACTGGAGCACGTGATAAAGTCACTGGTTCATGCTTGCTTAGCGTGGCTCTTTTCCTCCAGTGGCCGGACCATGGCATGTTATGACTCTTCCGCTGGTTTTGAGCAAAGAGACTTCCCCATCTTCCTGTAAGAGCCACCACTTACAACGTGACATCCCCTTCCCCTGCCCGTGTGAGCAACTGGAGGGCTTGAACCTTTGGCCTATGTATCCAGCTGTCCTGCCGTCTCTCAAGAGCTTCAGCACCAACCAACCTCAGGGCAGTCTCTTAAGAACCAGGCCCAGACTCCCCATTGGTGGTGAGTTCTACAGGGGACAGAATGTTGGGAATCATTAGGAAAGGGATAGATGAGAAGACAGAAAATATCATACGGCCTCTTTGTAAATCTGTGGTACACCCACATCTCGAACACTGAGTGCATAGCTGGTTGCCCCTTGTCAAACAAGATATGTGCAAACTGGAAAGAGCCCAGCCCCCTCCAGGCGAGCTGTATAGAACGTGATCCTTAAACCCTTATGGGAGTCAATGAAATGGATTATTTGGCAAGAGTAGTGGAATCTTTAATCGGCCTTTAAATAGGAGTTGGGCAGCTGTTGCAAGGCTGGGACCTGGCCAAGCGCCTATGTTTATTTTCTCTGGTCTGTGTGTGAGGCAGGAGCTGAGGTGTTAGCCAGGCTGGGAGAAAGACAAACTTCCATGGATGCTGATGGGCATGCACTGATGATGCTGAGCCCTGGGGCAGGAGAAACCGAGGGAAGGTGATACGCAGTAGTGACATCACCAGGACCCCTGGCTGCATAACATCTTCACCCCAGGAAAGACTTCCTACTTCTCTGCTGCCTGCATCCTCCCTCTGCCTGGGCTCGGCAGCTCCACCCTTTATCCCTGGGATGGGGAATCTCCAGCCCATGGGCAGGATCTCACTCACCGCTTAATATCATCTGTCCTGGAGCAAATCTCTGTGCCCGAGGCCCCTCTGTGCAATGAGGCACGGGGGTGATCAGGGAAGTTCGGCTTGCTGCCCCCATCGCCAGTGCCAGCTCCACAGCTCCCATTGGTCAGGAGCTGCAGAGCTTGCAGGTGGCTCACCCCACTCAGAGACACCTGCCCTCTCTGCCTGGGGGCCGGATGTGGTGGTCATTTGTATGAGCAGTGCGGGCCTGGCCCGGCAGGGAGCCTACCTTAGTTCTGCTGTGCTGCTACCAGGGAGCTGCCTGAGGTAAGCACCACCCAGCAGGAGCCTGCACCCCAGCCTCCTCCCCCAAGTCAGAATCCCGACATGCACCCAAACTCCCTCCTAGACCCTGCACCCCAACCTCCTGGGCCAGCCCTGAGCCCACTCCTGCACTCGCTGGTGCACCCCAGACTCCTCATCCCTAGTCTCATCCCAGAGTCCCACTTTCTGCCCCATCCTGCAATCTGAACCCCCTAATTTTTAGCCCCACCTACAGCCTTTGCACCACCTTGTGGGGCTGGAGCTATGAGCGCCAGCTCACCCTGCTGTAGGGGGAAGTTCTGAACTCCCAGCGCCCCTGTGGGGCTGTGTGTGGCCCACAGTTAATTTCTTTTCTGTGGGTCGGGGCTCCGATAGGAAAAAGCTTCCTGACCCAGCCTCCTGGCACCCTCGTGTGGCAGATGGTGAAGCTGAGTCAAAGAGCAGCTGCAGGACTTGCTTTGGGACAACCCCTGGTAGCGCTGGGAATAGAAGGCTGCTCTCCTGCCCCCCATCCTGTGCGTTAGCTGCAAGGCTGTCCTGGCACATCAGCTGACCGGCACAGGGCTCGCGTTCTGGAGGGGAACCTCAGCCACACTAGCAGTGACAGCTGTGTTTCTGTGTGACCCAGGCAGCTGCACAAGGCCCTGCGTTCCCCGTTGCTGTCACACAGCTGCCTGGCCGGACAGAACACAAGCCCTGTGCTTCATGGTTCCTGCCTGGCAACCTGAACCTCAGTGCCACCTCCTGGCTTCCCCGCCCATGTGAGCCTGGTGGTCGGCTGGGGAAGGTGGCTACAGATGACAAAAAGGCTGCGTAGTTCCTCACCGGCATTACTTTGAGTAGGGTCCCCCAGGCCTGAGTCCAGCCTGGCACGACACTGGGATTGAACTGGTCTGAGACACCCAGCGTGGGACAAGCAATAGTCATGAGGGGCGGCATTTCAAAGCCCTGTGCAAACTTTACTGCTGTGCTTCTGCGGGGATGACTAATCTGTATCACTCTGTGCCCTTTCCCTGCTCCTGCCCAGCACTCAGTGCGATGGCCAGAGAGAAGCCCCAGAAAGGGAGGACAGAGTCAAGGAAGAGGAACTGAAAATACAGGGGTAGAGACAAAGGACACTCACGGGAGTTTGGCACCCCTCTCCCGTTGCTGGGCAGTGAGATTTGAGGCTACAGCCACACTACTTCAGAAGATTGATCTTCTGGGGTTTCATTTTATGTGCGCGCAAAAGGACGTTCCCAGGGGTCAACGTCGACCCCTGTACTGCTCATGAGACGCGACGAATAAGGAAGGTTGAAGGGAGAAGTGATCCCACTGACCTTCCACTGTGTAGACAGACGTGGAAGTTGACTGCGGAAAAATTGATTTTTGCTAGGCAATTGGCATAGCTAAAATTGCGTATCAGCAGTCAACTTGTATGTCTAGTGAATGTCCTGCCCCTACCAGCCGTCCTGAACATCCCAGACTGGTAGTGCTGTAGAAACTGGCTGAATACGTGCTTCAAAAACGCAGTGGTTGGCACCTTTAAAACCCTGTAGAGAGAACCAACCTCAGCAATGGCTCTTAATGAAGTAGCAGTCATGGGATGATGGAAATTCCTCTTATGGCTCAGTGGTGGGTTCAAAGATAGGGAGCAAAGGGTAGGAATAATGGGTCACTTCTCACAAAAAAGAGAGGTAAACAGTGGCATTTGCTGTTTCACAACACGACTGCCACAGTGTTGAGCAACAGCAGATCCGAAAGCGACCCCTTTGAGGTCAAAATGGAAGTCAACCAAGGCTGCATCCTTGCCCCCTCACTGTTTTGCATCTTCATCACCATAAACCTTCACCTCATTGATGGCAAGCTTGCAGATGGTGTGAAGATTGTCTGTAGAATGAAGGGAAAGCTTTTCAGTCTCAGGAGACTGAAGGCTGAAATCAAGACCTCCACAACCTGGATCATGGAGCTGCAGTATGTGGATGACAATAAGGTTGTTGCTCTTTCTCCTACAGTTCTTCAGATCATCTTAAGTGCCCTCGCTGAAGCATATGAGAATCTTGGCCTCACAGTGAACATCAGAAAGGCCAAGGTGCTCCACCAACCTTCACCGATGGGACAATCTCATGCACTTTCTATTGAAGTCAGTGGAGAACTGCTGGAAAATGTGGAGCACTTCCCATACTCTGGAAGTCATCTTTCTGCTCAAGTCGATATTGATGCAGAAATCCAGCATCGTCTGAGCTGTGCAGGCTCTGCTTTTGCCCACCTGAGACAAAGGGTCGAACCGGGACATCTATCCCAATACAGAGCTCCTTGTATACCATGCAGTGGTTGTTCCAATACTACTGTATGCATGTGAAACCTGGACAACATACAAGCGTCATTTGAAGGCACTTGAACAATACTGTCACTGCTGCCTCAGGAGAATCCTAAATGTCTCTTGGGAGGATAGGCGCATGAACACTAGTGTCCTCGAAGAGTCAAACATGACTAGCACCAACATTCACTAACAGCTTCGTTGGACTTGTCATGTGGTTTGGATGTCTGATCAGCGTCTCCCAAAAAGATTCTGTTTCCTGAGCTGGAGGAAGGACAGAGGAGTGTTGGGAGCCAGCGGAAGTGATATAAGGACATGCTGAAGGCACACATGAAAAAGTGCAGCATCAGTATCGACACTTGGGAGGACCTTGCCCAGGACCATCCCCAGTGGAGAGCAGTAATCTGTGAGGGAGTGGCACAGTTAGAGAGGTCCTGCCTCAATGCAGTTGAGGAGAGGCAGAGAAGAAAAGAAGAGCATTAAAAACTGCTCTGTGCCCCTCCAACACCTGCCTCTTCTGTGTTAAGATCAGCAGCTCCAGAATCAGTCTGATCAGTTGTCAATGGACTCACATATAGGAGGGTGACATGAAGACATCCTCGTTATCGAGTGATGTCAAGAAAAACAAGAATGCAGAGATTGGCTGAGTCAGCACTTCGAAAACAGCAACTGGTGCCTCTAAAACACTGTAGAGAAAACTAACCTCAGTAAAGGGTCTTAAGGAAGTAGCAGTCATGGGATGATGGAAATTTCTCTTACGGCTCAGTGGCTGGTTCAAAGATAGGGATTAAAGGGTAGGAATAATGGGTCAGCTCCCACATGAAGAGGGAAACAGCAGCGTCCTCCATGGATCTGTGCTGGGACCCGCGCTGTCCAGCATCCTGAGGCTGGGCATGGTCCCAGCATGGTGGGAGTTGCACGGTCCATGCTCCGTGACTCAAGAAAAATAATGGGAAATAAGAGAGGCAAAATTAGGCTCCATTTTTCATGGCGCATGATAAATGTGGGAGAGGTTTGCTATGACCCGGTGGCTTTCAATGCAAAAGGCAGCCTGCTCTCCATGCCTGCCTGTCACCAGTAGAATCGCCCCAGGGAGGAATTTGGAATGTTTTCTTGTTTCTTGTGATTTGTCCTAGCCTAAGAAGCATAGACGTGTGTAACAAATCTCCCGTTGCCCGTCTCCTGGGCTGCTGGCTTCACACAGTGGGAGTCTCAGACCTGACATGACCAAGAAGTCCTGTGGCACCTTATAGACTAACAGACATTTTGGAGCATAAGCTTTCATAGGCCAAGACCTGCCTCATCAGATGCATGAGTGGGGATGAGGTGTTCAGAGGAGGATTTAAGGGGCGGGGCGGCTCAGTAAAGGGGAGGGCCAGAGCTGACCAAGTCTATTCAGTCAGGGTTGAAATGGCCCATTATTGGTAGTATACATCTAGAGAGCAGAAAACAAGTCAGATCATTCAGGGGTGATGGGGCCCAGTGTCAGATGATAATGTGGAGGTGTGAACATCAAGAGCAGTGGTCCATTTCCACCCTGACTGAACAGACCTTGTCAGCTCTGGCCCCCCCCTTTACTGAGACCCCCTCTTTAAATACTCTTCTGAAACTCCCCCCAACTCATGCATCTGATGAAGCGGGTCTTTGCCCACAAAAGCTTAGGCTCCAAAATATGTTAGTCTATAAGGTGCCGCAGGACTTCTTGTTGTTTTTGAAGATGTAGACTAACACAGCTGCCTCTCTGGGACCTGACACGGTCAGTCGTGGGGCTGGCTGTGCTCATGCCCAAAGAGTTAAAGGTGTTAACATGACCCCCATCTGTTCAACATTAAACAGCAATAAACAAGTCATGGTTTGCCTCGGCCTGCGTAGTGTCCTGAAAATCCCATCCCTCAACAGCCTTTTTATCATCTGCAGGAGAGAGGGCGAAACACTGAAAGCAGCTGAAATGACAAGTGCAATGTGGGGCTGTTGTTTCACCAGCGTCCCTGGTTCCCTTCCGCCAGAGAGAGTTCATGGAGAAAAGCCCCTGTGTGACAGCATATAAGTGGAATGAAATTAGCCGTGATTAACTCCCCAGCTCCAGCTTTGAGTGCCCACAGCTGTCCACGCTGCTGTGTTTCTGGGGGCAGTGTAACTAGAGGGATGCACACTTTGGTGTTGCTGTAGGATGAGTGTATTGGACAGACCAGGTGCTCCTGGCATCCCTCACCTCCTGCAAGGGCCTCTACCCACCCTTCCACCCCCCTTTATTACAGGTGTTCCCTGCACCTCTGCCCAGGCCAGGGGCTCACACTTCTCCACCTTCGCTCTTGGGTTGGTTTGACTTTTCCGGTTTGCTTAGCAGCAATCGCAGTATGTTGGGGAGCCCAGTTCAGGGCTGGGGAGCTGCTAGGACGGGAGCAGACTCCATGTGGAGCCCCTGGGCAAACCAAAAGCTCTTCCAAAGACAGACTTGGGAGGTTTGCTCAGGCGGTTGTTTTGTTGCAGTACAATGGTGTTTCCCGGCATCGTGTTCTGGGTGGGTTGTCAGCTGGGGTTGAAGCTGCGAATCGAAAAGCCTCCACCGCTACTGCTTGAGGTAAACGACCAGCTCCATTAGCTCAATGGCTGTAGCACCTCCACCAGCCTCTGTGCACTACCCTGGGAGGTTTGTGGATGGGTTCAACAAGGGCCCCAGTGTAAGGTCAGAGCCCTGTTGTGCTCAGTGCTGTGTGGATGTGTCAGGCACAGCTTAGCTCAGCGCTCCCCCAAACAGAGAGAGGTTTGTAGGCCCATTTTATCACATGACGATTGAATTTTGGTCTGACCTCACAGAATCTTTGACAATTGCTGAGACCCCAAAGTCTCTCCGCTGGTCTCACCCTGAATGTTTCCAAGTTTCTGAGAAAAGGTCGAGGGGGAAATACCATCGAGTGACCTTTACCCAAATTCGGCCGATAATATCACACCTTTTTGGCGGGAGGAAAACGTGGGCACCCATTGGCGTCGGAGATGTACCCTAGGTAGCAAAGATTGATGCACTCCTCTTACTGTTACTAATATGACCTTAACCTTACTTATGGAAAATGTTTAACAAAAAGCTCCCCCCTCATGCCGTGTTTAAGTGGCAGGCTACTTGTGTTACTGCTGAGAAGAAAGGTAGACAGGCTTAGACCTTTTCTGGGCCTAAGTTAGCTAAACTGCCATGGCTTCTTCATACCTACAGCTATAGAATAATACATCCTTACTTCAACTGTATCTTATACTGTGTGGCAGGGCCAGGGTGGAGGGCCCCCCAGAGGGAGCCCGAACAAGCAGGAGGGCCTGCAGGACAATCACAGGCAGCTGGGTGGGAGATGGCTCAGCCTAACTGGGGCCAGCTGGCTCCAATGACTGGGCCAATAAGAGGCCTTTAAAACCCTTCACAGTGGGAAGGGCAGGGAGAGGGTGAGAGGTGAGCAGAGCGACACAAGGAGACAGGAACAGAGAGAGAGAGAACAGGCTTGAGGGGAGCAGCAGGAACACCAGAGATCACAGAAGGAGAGTGGGAGCTTCTACAAGCTCAAGAGTGAGGACATGTGACTGCTACAGCCTGGAGAAGGTACCGGGGGAATCGTCTGGGGAAGTGGCCCAGGGACGAGAACTGCTGTGCCAAGGGCTAAGGGAGTCAGCTCCTCCCGCTGGCAGCTGCACAGGGTCCCTGGGCTGGAACCCGGCACGAGTGGGCAGGGGCCGGGTTCCCCCCAGACCACCCCTCGCCCCAGCGAGGGCAACTGGGCCCTTAAGTGGTTGTCATGGATTGACTAGAGGCCCAGGAATAGGACTGACTTTGTCACAACTACAACTAAGTTAAACTAAGCACAGGCTACAAGACGCAGAACCGAGCTGGGGCTGGCCCCAGCGAGCTCTCCCATGGTGATAGTGCTGGTGTGATGGGCCTGATCACCAGCCCTGAGATTCTTCCTCTGTCCTTTCACAGAACGGGCCAGGTGAAGGCAGCAACGGGGCCGGACCCACGACCTCACCTGCCAGTGGGCTGCTGGACAAGGGAGAGGGACATGCTACAGGCCTAGTTGGTCTCCGAAAGTGACTGCCCCCAGTAGACCTGTCTGCAAACGCCTGTGACATCTAGTGTGCCCTTGGGGAGCTCTGTACCTCTCCAACCCCAACACAGGCCTGATGCCACCACCGCATGGCCCCTTCCTCTGGCTCTTGGGATGGGAGATGCTGTGTAAGTACAAAGAATATCCTCTTGCTTACCCGACATGGGGCTAGATTCCCCCGGGGCTGACTGCTCTGGCTAACCCAGAACAGGATGGACAAAGATGTTTGCACATCTCTTTAGCCAGGGTCTTTCATTGGTACCCTGAGTGACCTGGGAGCACAGTGGCTACGTCTACACGAGCCCCAAACTTCGAAATGGCCACGCAAATGGCCATTTCGAAGTTTACTAATGAAGCGCTGAAATGCATATTCAGCGCTTCATTAGCATGCGGGCAGCCGCGGCACTTCGAAATTGATGCGCCTCGCTGCTGCACGGCTCGTCCAGAAGGGGCTCCTTTTTGAAAGGATCCTGCCTACTTCGAAGTCCCCTTATTCCCATCAGCTCATAGGAATAAGGGGACTTCGAAGTAGGCGGGGTCCTTTCGAAAAAGAGCCCCGTGGGGACGAGCCGCGCGGCGGCAAGGCGTGTCAATTTCGAAGTGCCGTGGCCGCCCGCATGCTAATGAAGCACTGAATATACATTTCAGCGCTTCATTAGTAAACTTCAAAATGGCCATTTGCGTGGCCATTTGGAAGGTTGGGGCTCATGTAGACACAGCCAGTGAAGGGAGTATGTTGTCAGCACTTTAGGTCACCTTGTTACAGGAGCCGCATGGGAGGGAGAAGTAGACCTTGCTGGGTGGTCTCCCCTGTGTTACATTCTCCTCCTGGGGCCCTCGCAAGGCACGCAGAAGCAAAGCCCTGCCCGGGGAAGGTAGGATCCGATCTGCAGGTTGTCACTCCTGGCTGAAGGAAAGGCGCTAGGGTGGCTACCAGAGAAGTGGTACAAAGCAGGGAGCATAAGTAAAAGGAGAACCTCTGCCGAGGTCCCCACCACTGGGTGATCACCACAGCTTTGGTGTAACACAGTGTAGGAGACACAGCCGGGAAACAGGCCTTGGGAGGAGACCCTGACCCTCCTTGGCATGACAGGCCCAATGCTGCAGAGCTGGCCCAGCCCTTTCTTCTTCTGAGGTAGGCCCAATGGAGCATCATGCAGGGTCGCAGCAGTTCTTGATGCTGAAGATCCCATGACATTTTGAGGGGGGAAGATCCTAGGTTTAGGGTTGGGGAATCCATGTGATCTGAGCCCCTCCTGCCCCAGGGGCACACCACCTCACTCCATCTCCATAGCCAAGCACAGAGAGCCCCTGAAATGTCTACACCAAAGCTTCTCTAGAAACACCACAAATCCTGCTGCCAGGGCTCTCTGCAGCCCTGGAGGAAGGGAGTAAAATTTCCCTACCTAAGAAAAGGAGTTTCCCAAAGAGCTCGTGGCAAAAATGTCCCCACTGTGTGCTGTTGGGTTGCTGTGCTCCGCACCAGAGGTGGCTGCATCTCTGTGGTGCTGCATGCCTGTGGTTGGTGATACATTATGCTCTGGGATCCCACGGGGGAAGGCGACGTCGCAATGTTACGTTATCTGGGGTCTGCTTGTTGGTCCCCTCTCACCAATCTGCGCACGTTATACACTGCTGCTGGCCAGGGCCTCCCTTGTAGCAGTGCTGCTGTTCTACCCCGTGTGGTGTGACCTGTCAGCTCCCCCCCATACTTGGGTGAAATAAAATGCCGTCCTCACCCCCCAGGCTGCAAGTCCTAGAGCCCGGCTCTACTGACTCAGGCCCATGCTGCAGGGCTGATACTAGCAGTGTTGACGTTCAGTCGGGGCTGGGGCCCATGCTCTGTCGGGCGACCGTATCTCTCTGTCCCAGATATAGGGAGCTGGGAAGGAGGCGGCAGCCGCTGGCCCTCCCCAGCAGCCCCAGAGAAGTGGCAGCCACTAGCCCTCCCTGGGAGCCTGGGGAAGCGGCAGCTGCCCATGCTCCTCCCGCTTTCCTGATGCTCAGGGAAGTGACCTAAGTTGTCTGTGGCCAGCAGCTGCTGGTGGAAAAGGTCAGTGGGTGGAGGGCCCAAATACAGGACAATTCGTCCCTTCTGAAAGATGAGTGGGGCACCTTTTTGGCATCCCAGGTACAGGATGGCTGGTCACCCTAATGCTCTGAAACTCTCCCTTCTCTGCACTCCAGAGCCCAGGCCCAGGCTTAAGTGTCTATGCTGCTTTATGTACACCTGCAGTGTGAGCCCAGGTAGTTAGCCATGGTCTCTGCGACACAGTGCAGTGGGTCTTCCCTGTGCATGCGTTCAATGCTCCACTGAAGTCACTTTTCTCCCTTTATCCCGTCAGAAGTTTTCCCTGGCATCGCAGGGTCATGGAGGTGGGGAACCTGACGGAGTCGTGGTACCAAAGCCTGCACTCAGTGCTGAAGACCCTGAACCAGACGCTTCATGGGGCCATCCTGTGCCCACCAAAGCTGGCCACGGGGCAGATGAACAGCAGCCAAGTCAAGCAGGGCAGCAAAGACGACAATTCCTACATGTACATCTTGTTTGTGATGATCCTGTTTGCCGCCACAGTAGGGAGTTTGATTCTGGGGTACAGCAAGGCCTGGAAGGTGGACAAGCAGAGCGACCCCTACCACATGTACATTAAGAACAGAGGGTCTGTGATCTGAGCAGGACGGGGCACTACTGTGAAGACATGCACAGCTACTGCCGTCCGCCTCCTTTGGTAGGAGGAGCCCTTCTCCCTGGTTCCAGCAAACTCTTCTCCAAGGGGCCCACACGCAGCTCTGTCCTGCCAAGAGATGGCCATGTGGACACAGTGCAGAGGAGCTCTAGAAGGCGTGACCTTGCAGAGAGTGCCTGGTCTTAGAGGCTGCAGGATTGTCACAGAACGGCTCTGGACACGTGCCAGCAGCCAATCCTGGATCACTGCGCCAGTTGATAAGTTTGTCCTGGTCCAACGGTCACTGATGGAAAATCTTAAGTGTGTCCCAGAATCCTTGCTCCAGTGCAAAAGAACATGTGTTGCATGTGGGTGGGCACTTCAAGTTCTCAGTCAGTGACACGTTGGACATCAGACACGACTGTAAATAAATGAATACGGAGATGAAGGCATGTGGTGCACACAGCTCAGCAGTGGCTGGGTTCCTGGGTAGAGCAGAGGCTGGCACACGGTAGGGGAGTGGGTCAGAGCACAAGGGGAAGGTATCTGTTGCCGCCACCTTGAGTCCAGGGTGTTGGTGTGGTGACCCAGCATCAGCATGTGGAGATGTCTCTTTCAATGGAGTGGAATGGAATGAGTGGCGGCAGATGAGCCAATTGGGTTGTGTGTGTCTCGTCAGCCTCTTTCTAGGTCTGTGTAAGGCTGACAGAGCCAGGGTCATCGGCAGAAAGGCGCAAACCTGTGACCTTAGGAGCTAAAGCCCTGTGCTCCACCACATGAGGTGAAGGTCAGCTGGCCCTCAGCCACAGCTGCACAGCAGAGACTTCACTCCAACTAGTACGTGGTCTCAGTGCCTCTGGGGTTACACGTGTGGCCGGGAGCCTATTGGTGCTCTGAACAGAGGCCTTCCAATCAAGGAGCAGCTGGAGAGCGAATCCAGGAGAAGGGGAAACTCAGTGGGGCTGCTCTCGAGAAGGGCTGAGTGCAGACAGCACCCACTGATCTCTGCCTGCAGGACCAAGTGGGTCTGTACGACACAGGAAGCCGAGCTGTGGTCCCTGCACTGGGTGAACTGTTCTGCACTTTAATAAAGCCACAGCCATGTATCACGTGCAGTTGTTGTTCTGCTGCGTGGTACTCCGAACGTCCCTGGGGACAGCGGGAGAGGAGCTCAGATCCTCCTGTTCCAACAGCACGGGCTTCTACAGGTGCAACTGAAAGAGACCTGTTAGCAACACACAGGCTGTGAAATACAGTCGGGCAGTTCTGAGTCCATCCAGTAGGAGGCGGCGGTACAAGGCATGCACTAATCTGTTTATCACACTATGGAACGCTGCTAGATGGCTTTTGTAGACTACAGCTTGAAAATTGTTGGCGGGAAGTTCGGTTTTCTACATAACGCTAAAGATAGGGAATCAAATGCATCTCACTGAAGTCACGGGGGACAGATCCTTAGCTGACGTAAACTGGCACTGCTTCATTAAAGCAAATGGGGCTACGTCACTTTCCGCCAGCTAAGGATCCAGTTCATAATCTCGTAAGAGAGCCTGGCAGCGGTAGCTCCCAAGTCCTGGGTTAGTCAGGGTAAGAATGACAGGGGCTCTCAGACCTCTGAGCTGCATTTTTAGGCACCAACCTGTGACATGGATTTTCTTCAAAAACGTTGACTGAATTAAATAAAGTGGGTGGCTACAAGACAAATGGGTCTTTTCTTTTTCAAGTGGCTATAATTGTCCACTTGTTTACAGTAGTGTCCAGTGGAATCCTTAGAAATGGTGAGCTGAAAGGGACCTTGAGAGGTCATCTAGTCCAGCCTGCTCTGCTGAGGAATTCGTTTTAATAGAACTAGAAGGGATGTTCTGAAGTTATCAGGTTCATACCCCTGCACTCACAGCAGGACCTAGCACCTTTTTAATCTAACTTCCGCACCCCACACACCGATTGAACTCACAACTCTGGGTTTATATAAGGTCAGTACACTAACAACTGAGCTATTCCTCCTGCAGCAGGACCCTGTAAACCTAGGTTGGCCCTGAGAGGTGTTTGTCCAGCTTCTTTTTAAACTCTTCCAGCTTCCTTTGGAATCCTGTAGCAGAGCTCTGCTACCCTTAGAGTTAGAATCCTAGGGCTGAAAGGGACCTCAGGATGTCATCTAGTCCAACCCCCTGCTTCAAGCAGGATCAACCCACACTAAGTCATCCCAGCCAGGACCTTGTCAAGCTGGCACTTAAAAACCTCCAGGGATGGAGAATCCACCACCTCTCTAGGCAACACATTCCAGTGCTTCACCATCCTCCTGGTGAAGTAGTTTTTCCTAATATCCAACCTAGTCCTCTCCTTCTGTAACTTGAGACCATCACTCCTTGTTCTGCCATCTGATACCACTGAGAACAGTTTCTCACCCTCCCCTTTAGAGCTCCACTTCAGGAAGTTGCATTGAGTTAAGAGCAGGGAAGCTGGGGATGCCTGACTTTGGGGGAGGAGATTGAATTAGAGCAGAGGGGCTGGGGATGCCTGGCTCTGGGGAGGGGGAGGACATTGAGCTACATTGTTTTGATTGATCGATCAATCTATCTCCATACTCCATATCTATCTATCCATCTAGATCGATCGATAGATAAAAATAAATATATAATACATGGGTCTTTGCACTCTTTGCCCCTAACTGGTTGTTCACCCTGTCATAGGCAAAGCATCAGCACCACCCTGTGGTGAGTGGCTCAAACAACCAGTTTCTGCCTTATCCTCCAGAGCACTAATTGCAAGAGGAGCAGCGCAGCCTAAGTGGGAGTGTCTCCTTGCAGTGAGCCCATGATGAGTGCCCACAGGAGGGGCTGCTGTTGGGCTGGGGTTTAACTCGGTCTCTGCCATCCTTCGCCATCCTCTTTCTCCCTTCCCAGCAGAGTCAGTGATGTCTCCAGGAACAAGGTGGTTGCTTTGGGCAAGGAGACACCTGCTTGCACAGGCGCACGTAGCAGTGCAGATGGGGAGACACGGCTTAGATGAGTAACCGGATGCCTGAACCCTATGGGGATGCACCCTAAGTGCCCAGGCAGCTCCTCTTCTGCCTCCGCTGCTCTCTTTAGTGGGGCGTCTCCTCTGCTGAGCCCTGCCTGGGACCTTGTTCTAGAAGCAGGGAACGAAAGGAAGTGGGTTCCACTCCAGGCCTCCCTTCATCCCAGGGTGTAAACAGGCCCCTGCTGTCCATTCAGCACCTGGGGGAAAAAGTCCCACTGGAAAGAGTCTCTTTCCACATGCTGCTACTGGAGCTGTTTTTTCTTTTGGTTGTATTTAAGCCTGAAGCTAAATGCTCTGAAGTCAGTGGGAGACTCCCTTTATTGCGTCCCCCGTCACTGAGGCAGGGCCAAGTGGGGTGAGATACGCAGCTGGAGAAGACATCCCTGCCTGTGCTATCTGTCAGCAAACCACCACACTGAATAGCAGCACAGCTGCGATGGCAGGGGCTTGGGCTAGGTGCCGGATGCCATGTCTGAAGACCTGGCTGGGGTTGTAATGGAGGTGGCTGCTTCCCGTGGAAGCCTGTTGTATCCTGGCTGCACTGCTATTTCAACAAGGCAGTGTGAATGGGAGATGGGGCTCGCCCCCCCAGCTCCACGTAGAGAGACGCTGAGCTGGGAGGTTGGCAGTGGGTGCAGGGTCCCAGGCCCAGATCCTCAGGGGCATTTAGGTTCTTACCAGCCTTTGGTTTCCATGGAAGTTAGGAGCCTATGTACCTCTGAGGATCTGGGCCCCAGATCTGGGGCTTTGCTCTCTGTTTCTCACATGCGGACAACGCACCTGTTCTCACCAGCTTCAGATTGGGCTAATTGGGGAGTGCGTGGTTGTGGTGTTGATAAGGCGGTGGAGGAGCAGAGGGCGTGCCCCGTGAGTGGCATTTTGACTTCACTGTGGGCTTGACTCAGCTCCGTCGTATATGAAGAGTGAGGGAAGCATACCTGATCCTCGTAACATAACCTCTGCAGCCGGGCGGATCAGAACCAAGATGCTTCTGTTCCCTGAAGTGCAGAGGTCACTGAACAGGTGGCTGCTTATCCTGGTGCCCTATTGGGAGATCAGTTCTCATAATCGGGACCCTTGTCTCTCACTGTGGGCATGGCTATGCTGCTATTGGACACCCGAGGCTGGTCCATGCCAGCTGGCTCAGGGTAGCAGGGCTCAGGCCACCAGATCTGCGGGCTGGGTTTCAAGCTCAGGCTGCAGCCAAGCCTGGGCACGTACACCTCCATGAAAAAGCCCATTAGCCCAAAGCATGGGCATGGGCTAGCTGCACGTGTGTAATGGCAGGTGGACGGACCCTGCGTGCACAGACACGGTCAGCCCTATGGACGCCAATTTCAGGACCTACCAGTGTAATACTAACATCCTTCAGCCCCCTGCAGGGGCCCCCTGACATCCTCTGCCCTCCCATAAGCCATCGGACCACTCTCACTAGTGTCATTTTTGGAGCAAGAAAAAGTAGCCTTTATGTCTGCCCACCCCCAGGCTCTGACACGTTCACTTCCTGCTACCTGGTGAAAATGGTCACTCCCTGGGGGCTTTTGGGTGGCTGGTCCCTCATCTGGCTTCCTTAATACATTGCGAAGTAGATTCTTTCCCCAGCCCTCCTGCTCTTTGGGGCTCCCTGGCTCTAGCTCTAGCTCTGGAGCCTTATCCAAAACGTCCCTCTGCTAGGAATGGGGGAAGAGGGAAGACCTATGGGCTCTGTGAATGAAAGAGAACCGAGACCCACAGTGCAGTCATCGCAGAGGCGCACAGCCTGCGCCAGCCCAGGCCTTCCTCAGTTTCAATGGGGATTAAGGACATACATACCCGTGAATCTCTGGGCCCAGCTCCATTCAGACGTCGGCCTGATTGGTTCTAATGGTTGACACCCATTCCCACTTCAGTTCTCTTTGGCTTCAAGTTAAACAACAGGAAAAGAAAAGAGCAGAATGAAAATGATTCTTTAAAGAACCTCATGGAAGTTCAGATCTTCCAGTACTTAGTTTGTAAGTACTACTGTGTAAGTAGTTCAGATCCCCTCTGGCGGGATGTCGTGTGATACAAAATCTGTTGTAGGACTTTGGTTGCTGAGGAAGGCTGAAGGGCAGCCGCACACCTGACATTTTCAATCCCCATTGTCTTCAGCAGCTGCTCCACAATAAGTGGCAAGAAACGATCAGAAATGAGGATATTTGTAACTGACCCCACTAACCAGCTGCATCATCACTGGTTTGTCCTTGGGCAGTTTTCATGGTAGGAACATGTTATTAGGATGAAACTTCAACAAATGACAAAGTGTGAATGAATGCTGAGACATGGCTGGTGATTATGTGATCACCAAGCCCCGATGGTGCACTAAGATTGCCAGGACAGATATAAACTGAACATCCAGCCAAACAAGCTTAGGAACTTAGCAATCAACCCAGGTGCAACTCAACTTAAAAGGCAGCTATGTCTCTTTGGGACTGACATGGTGAAACCACGTGGAACAGGGAACTTAGAATGTGTAGAACTTATTAGGATTTGGAGCAATCATCCCACATGATAAAATCTGTCTGCACAATTTCTTAGCACATTCTGCAAAAGGACACATTTTCTGACCCAGGAATAAGTTGCCTCATGGCTTCTGTGCAGCGCTGCTCAGAGACCCTGGAGATGCTCCATCTGGCTAAAAGGTGTACACAATAATACCACCCAAGTAGAAGAAATCTCTGTTTATGTTATTAATCTCAGAGAACTTTTATTGTGAGGGCCAAGACTATAAAAGCATTCAAAAATTCATTCTCTCCAGCCACACCAGGGATTTCCCTAGTCTGCACCCACAAACTCCCCCATCACCCTCCCAGGGACCAAACCAATCCAGATGAAGAACATGTCAAGAACCTAGACCAACATGTCATCTGTAGGTTCCGAAGGTGCAACTCCATCTAAACAGCCTGAAGCACAGGTACGGCTACCTACTGAAGAAACAGTCTCCACAATCTAACAGCAATTTCCAGTGTTTGTTGGTCAAACTTTTCCCAGTTATTGAAGTTACAAAAGATGGTTACTGGTGCACCTCCTGCCAAAAAGCTTATAAAAGTGGAAAGCAAGCTTCCCACTGCTACCATTGGTAAAACTGGAGGAGCTTGGTTTGCCAGACCTATATCAGCAAAGTCAATGCAGACAAACAACATGAACAGACTTCAAAACACCAAGGCTGAAGAAAGCTTCATAAGTCAGTCGCAGTCAGGAGCACTTAATGAGTCTGTTAAGAATTCTGTAAATACAAAAGTTTGTATGAACACAGCAGTCACATCAGACTTCCTATTCAGTAAGAGCTACCAGACACTGAAAACTGGAGGCCACTGTTAACTGCATTGCTTGAAGTTGGAAACTGGTTCTGCACAAGACTGTTGATGCTCATTCTCTTTCTACACGAAACTCAACAGACTAGTTCGAATCTTGCAGCGCGACAGTGTAAGACTCAGCAGTTGAAAAAGTCAGAAAGCCACCACCACATTAAAAATGTTTACATATGTGGCTGATGTTGAGGGGTGGGGCATAGATGCATTTCTAGATCTTCAGATGACAGAACATCATTGGCTGCATCTGTGACAACCTACATCTCAGAAGAGCTAAATACTTGTAAATTGGACCGCAAACAGATGGCTGCTGGTGCATTTGGTGGAGCTGCAAGCTTCTCTGGAAGACGTGGTGGAGTACAAGCTTTGCTCAGGTAAAAGAGTAACCCTGATCTCTGGTATACACTCTGCAGAGGCCATCTTAACTTCAGTGGGCAGAAAGATAATGAAGCACATAATTAAGCATGTTGTATTGTGGGTGGGGAGCAAAACCAAGATTCCACCATTTCCTACAGCTTTATGCCCACTCCTGTCCCTCTGCATGGGCTGGAGGCAGAATACACTTGAAACTCTTCTCCCTTCATGCTTGCAACTGGCATGTGGAAAGGCAGCAAGTCCCAGGGGATGCAAGATTCTGTTTTGCAGGAAATCCCAGGTTTCAGCTTGTTTTGCAAAAGCTCAGCTCCCTAGAGTAACTCTAGGTGGCACTACAGGATGGAAGGTGCTATCCAGGGCGTTTCTGATTCAAAAGAGCATTTCAGCTTACAGTAACATCCACTGTGCCCAGTCTATGTTGGCTGGTGCATGGCCAAAACCCAAAGTCTTTTGATCAAACACCACTTAAAAAAATCCTCCTGGTGGTTTTCTGGCGAACTACATTCAGGAGTTAGAAGATGTGACTTCTGTTCCGCACATTTACTGTGAGACTTGAGTCACAAAGGCTGTGTCTACACTACAAAAGTAACTTCCAAGTTGCTTCCTTTGAGTACAACTTCGAAGTAGAGCATCTACACACACCCTTCTTCGAAGTTGAACTTCAAAGTAGGGCACTATTCCATTCCTGGGAATGGAGTAAGGACTTCAAAGGTGGGCTCCCGACTTCAAAGCTAACTGCACTCCCTTCCTTCTCTGCTATTTGATTTGACAGCTTTTATTGCAGTTTTTTCTTTTTGGTCCCCTGTACTTATATGTCAGTCTGTACTGGAAATGAAATTGATCTGAATAAGTGGGTCTGTCCCATGAAAGCTCATCACCAAATAAATCATTTTGTTAGTCTTTAAAGTGCTACCTTCCTGCTGGTTTTTTTGTTTTTTTGTTTTTTTTTCCTGAAGTAAGGGAAAATGTGTGTAGACTCTGCTGGCTACTTCAAAGTAGTGCCTAACTTTGAAGTTAGTTCCTAGTGTGGACACACTCACAATGTCTCTGTACCTTAGATACCCCATCTCAGACTTAGAGAACTCAGGGATAATATGGGGGGGCTCAGAACCCCATGCATGGTTGCCAAGAGTGGCACGTGAGCTGATTTTCATCAGCAGGCGAGGCAGGAGCTCAGCCACGTCCCCCTCCCCTGTGCAGCTGGGAGCTTGCTCAAAGCCATGGTGCCTGTGGGTTAACAAAAGACTAGCTAGTGCTACCAACCACCGAAAGCTCTGTGTCTTAATTTATGAAGGAAGCTGTTGTAAGTAGGACTATTCGGGACTTTAGAAATGTATCACCGGCACCCGGACCATACATAGAGGTCAAAAGGTCAAATTTCAGCCCTCTGCTTCGGAAAGGTTGCTGATCCCTGGGTTAATACTTTACTTTGTCACATGGGGTGCTGTGAGCCTCCATTCTGCGCTGCCTGTAAACCCGGAAGTGGAATTTCCTCTAGAAGTGCAAAAGAGAATTTATGTTATTTTGCGCATTATTTATCACCTGCCCCAGGGGCCAGGTGGGAGGTCACATCTCCAGGCGCAGCTCAAGTGGCATTTTTCAGAAATAATCAGATCAGATCCGTCACTTTCAGTACTTCCATGATGGGGAGCTTGACCCCTGCTATGATGATCCCTCCTCTGGCCTTTCTGGGGATTAGCTTCATGAGGTCAATGTTCCTTCCCTTGATTGCACCGTCTCTTCATCTCTCCCTGGGTCTTTGACCCATCTCTAGATCCTCAAGCTGCTGTTTTTCCTTGCAGGATACCAAAGTCCTTCCGCATGGATTGGCTCAGATCATCTTCTCCAGCCCTGCCCTGATGGTGCTCCTTTCGCAGGGGCTAGTGGGCGACCTCAGGCCTGCCCATTACTTTGGGTTCCATCAGAGAGACCCTGTATCTGGTACCTGTCGTTTGTTTTCCCTCAGACACTGTTGCTTCTCTCTGGGACTCCTTCTTACAGCTTCTGGTGTCCCCACACCCACAATAGACATATCAGTTCAAGCTTCCTCCCAGGGAGTGGCCACAGCTTACTGGACCCTGTAGCCTCAGGCAGACCTGAGGGACTGCTTCCCTGTAGTGAGAGTTCCCAATTTGGTTGGAGTTTTCAATCACATGATATAATCTTTAATTAAAGATTAATCTTCAATTCCTGAAGATGCCAGTGCAACCCTGGAGGGTTGGAAACCCTAGCTATAAGCTCCTTTCTGCTGGCAGCTTCCTGGCCTGATAAACCTGACCCAGCTCCGCCTGCAGCTGGACTTATCAGTACATTAAGCCTAAGCACTCCCTGACTTTCCTCTAGATGAGGCTAAATTTAGCCCCACAGGCCTTGTGCGATGAGGCAGACACCAAACAAACATCACATAGAACAAAGGAGTCAACACAGGACCTCAAACAAATAATTGTGATACAAGATTATAGTTTTATATCATATTTATTATGCATGTCTGTGGCATGAGTTCTGCATACAACCAAACCAACAGCGGTATTCATCTTTGATGTAACCGGTAAGTTAATGCACTCAGAGTGTCAAGCATCTCTGTCTTGCTGGATTTTCCTTGAAAATATAGGCGATCTCCTCCCTCAATCACTGGAGCTAACTGATAATACAGGCCAAATAGCAAGGGGGAGATTCAGGAGATTTGTAGTGAAAATCCTAGCACATCTTTAGGCATATTGTTTGGTTTAAATCTCATCCTTCACTTTCCACCCAAAGTTATCAGCGTGAGGTGGAAGGAAGCTTGGCCCTGACTATGGTCTACTTGTATAACCCTCATTCATGCGGATGATCTGCTTAACTATGGGTTTTATACTGATGTCTGTCACCTGAGTATCTAAGCACCTTCCATGTAAAATCAGTAGCAACAGCAGAGTCCCTAGCAGACATCACGGAGTCTCTGGATTCGTACCTCACTACACAGAATCCCACTAATTTCATTGAGACCATTCGTTCAGCAAGACACCATCACTGCAAGGACGGCACAAGTGCCCTCGGTAGCACTTTATTTGCCTGTGGCTGAGAATTCAGACCTTATCACAATGGAATCATTTCACATTTTTAAACCTTTGCTCAGACCCGTCCTCACAGTCCTCAGATAGACTCATGTTAATCGTCAAGATTAACATTGCTTGTCACTCACAGTTCTTACTTCTCATCCATCTCCCTGCCAAGCACGCTTGCTGGTTTTCTGAAGTCTCTCAGACCAACGTCCATTAGCTCTCTGATTTGCTTGCCCTCATGTTTCTTGATGGTGGCTGATATTTTGTCTTGGATGAACTGGGTTACGATGCCAGGTTGTCCGGCTGTCCCTTTCCATCAGCACGTCACCTCTAGAAAGAGGTAGGCACAGAGCTGAAGTAACTATATTAATCATATCCAGTTTTCCCTTTGTTGCAATGAATTCATCCCAGCACACTGTCCATTTGTTTGTTTATATAGGTTGATAAAATGCACGTAGACTTCTGATAGGACAAAATCGAATCTCATTAGTGAAAGTAGTAATTAGCCAGCGGATCCAACGTCAGCTAAAGGACTCATCTAAAAAGCCAATAAAGGTTTCAATAAAATCTGCACTCAGGATAAAGATCCTTTACTCTGATCACTGTCACTTCCAGAAAATAACTGCAATTAGAAGACAGACGAGTCTTGTAGCATGTGCCCCAGCAAACTTGGGATCTGTCAAAACTGCTGTGGGAGGACGTTCTTAGGAAGGCGGCCTATTCCAGTATGCTAAGCATAGGATTAAGAATTGATATGGTCCATCTGCCTGACCCAAGTGTTCCTCTGCAGAGGGGAGTATCCCTTAGTGGCTGGTTAAACCAGTTTATACCTGTTTTGCACTGCTCAAATGGCACACAACACTCAGAGCACGCAGGAATGTCTGACATGATGTGTCCAGCAGTAGTGCCCTCAAGCTACCAGACACTGAACAAACACCTGCCCCTGCCCAGGAGATTATTTCTCATTCTTTTTAGATGATTGTTTTCCCACTGAAGCTGCAGATGCAGCTCATTATTGCTATTTTTTTTGGCTTTATTTATATTCTTCCCTGGTTTAATTTTAGCTCCTATCAGGGCTTTAGTCATCTCCTGTCCTCACAAAGGGCCCAATTCTGTTCCCGTGTAGTATACCTATCACTCTGATTTACTCAATTAAGGAGTAAATTACTCTGCAAGAAGTCCTGCTGGAATCTTGGGGAACGACTCCTGATGACTCGAATGGGCTTTGGATCAGGTCCAAAGTAAGGTACTATTTAAGAGGCCAGATTGAAGTCAGTGGAAATACCCCAGTGTGAGAGGACAGTGCTGTTACTCTAGATTTACCCCCTTTAAGTTAGGGGTTTGTCCAGCCCTTTGTGCGTATAGTTGGCAGATCTTGGTTGTTTCTTCACTAGGTGAAGCAGCTTTGTAGTTCACATTCCCAACCTCTTTTGCTAGTTTATGGTCAATTCAAAACTCAGTGGTGCATCTAATTCAGGCAATTCGCTGGCTGTCCAACGCACCTGGGGATTAGTTTAATTCGCTAGCACTTGTTTGGAAATATTTCATACTCTGGCCCTCCCATGCTCGCAAAGCTTCATTCACTCTCTGTTCCAGCCAGCACTTTGTGTCCCACAGTTCACTTACCGACACTGCATCCTACCACCCGTACCCTCCCCAGGAGCTGGAGACCAGGCACTGGCATTCTGCAGTCCACATGGCCCAACATTCCGCATGGAAGGAAGGATGGAGGAGCATTGGGGGGCCAGAAGAAGCAATATAAGGACGTGCTGAAGGCGCACGTGAAAAAGTGCAGCATTGGTGTCGACACTTGAGAACCTTGCCCAGGACCGACCCCAGTGGAGAGCGGTAATCCGTGAGGGGGTGGCGCAATTTGAGAGGTCCTGCCGCAGTGCAGACAAGGAGAGGTGGAGAAGGAGAAAAGAGCATCAAAAACTGCCCGGCTCCCCTGCAACAGCTACGAACACCTGACCCTTCTGTGATAAGATCTGCAGCTCCAGAACTGGGCTGGTCAGCATCAACGGACTCACAAATAGGAAGGTGACAGGAAGACGTCCTAGTTGTTATCGAGAGACCGCCAAGAGGTCCAGCATTCACGGCAATGTAACCCACACACCTTACTTGGTGAGCTGGGTTTTAAAGAGGAATTTTTAGAAGGAAAGAGACTTCTAGTCAGAGGAGACCAAGGAGGCTGCTCTGTGCACAGGGCCAGCTGCATGAAAGACACACAGCCAAGAGAGTGGGGAAGAAGACAGAGCAGGAAGGAAAAAAGTATCATTGTTTTTCCATATCATGGAGCCAAGCTCTGCAACAAGCAGCTCTAAATCTCACTGTGGGGCATCTGTGATGTGGACAAACAGCCGTTAAGAACTAGGTTTCTAGTAACAGGATGACTCATTTGTGACCTAAAGTATTCGGGTCTCCAGAGGGGGAAGAATAATAGCACACTAGCTTACTGCACTATTTAGCTCCCTGTAAATATTTTTAGTCTAAGTATGCGGCCTTTGATTAAATTCTAGATTAATTGTTCAGTCACACTAGCCTATATAATGTCATTTAGCGTAATGGTTAGAGTACAGGGTTAGCTGGCAGGAAGATCCCGTATCCTAAATTCCCTTCATCTGCTGAGTCAAGGCCATGGTCTTCAGCTGGTAAGTCTGTACATGAGAGCAGAATGTGATACATATTGGCTATGGTTACCCTAGCAAGTTTTTCAACAAAACCAGTTTTGTCAACAAAACTCGCTGGACATCCACACACAAAATGTAGTCCATACACAGTCTGTCAACAAAACTTGGGTCTACCACTGGCAACCTTCTGCCTCTCCCAGATGAGGAAGATAGCCTTTGTCGACAGATTCTGTCGACAAAACAGCAGTGCGGACACTTTGGCTATGTCCATGCTAGACGTGTCTGTCGACAAAGATCTCGACAGAACCTCCGTCAGCAGATTGCATCTGCAAACCGCTTGTTCTGTCGACAGAGAGCTGCCAGGCGGCACTGCCCTCTGGTGCCAGAAAGCGGAATGGCAGCTCTGCAAAGAGGGCTGCCTGGCAACCGGAAGCTCTGTCTGCTGTCGACAGAAGTGTCTACACTGCGCTTCAGTCGACAGTACGACTGACGGATTGTTATGCCTCAAATTTTTCGGGGATAATACTGTTGAGACAAATGCAGAGTTCTGTTGAGCATCTGTTGACAGAATGCTTTAAGTGTGTCCACGCTCCCTGAGTTATGTTGACAGAAGGCCCCTTCTGTCAACAGAACTCTCTAGTGTAGACCCGGGATTTGGAGGGGCCTTCTGTCAACAGAACTCTCTAGTGTAGACCCGGGATTTGGAGGGGCCTTCTGTCAACAGAACTCTCTAGTGTAGACCTGGGATTTGGAGGGGGCTTCTGTTGACAGACAGACAGAGCTTCCAGGACATTGGGCAGCCCTGTCTGTTGTGCTGCTGGTTGGCTGTTTTGTCAAGAGAGTGGCTGGACAGTCCGGATGCTCTATCAACAGAGCCAATTTCCCTTTTGATCTGCTTTAGCGTATGGCTGCACACTGTCAACAGATGCTTCTAGTGCAGCCAGAGCAAATCACTTGACAAAAAAATGTCCAAATTCTCCTGGGCAGTATTGGTATGAGCTGTCAGGAGACATTTCTAGACAGGCATCTAGAAAGCAGATGTGCCCAACTCAGAAGCAGGCAAACCATCCTAACCCTTCTTGCAATCTGGTGACAGAATATATATCCAAACAGCACCTCACATATTCTGTTGGATCTGTGTCTCTAGGGCCCAGCCTTGCTTTTGGCAAAGTCAGGGAGTGTGTTGTCATTAGATTCACTGTGGAGGCAGGATTAGTTCATTACTAGGCTGACATCATTAACAGCCAATCAGAATTAAACTGCAGAATTTTAAAGCCATTTCCTAGTCCTTCTGCCTGTTTCTACAGAGTCCTTCACATTTCCCTGCCTGTTCCTTTTGTAACAGAGAGGAAACTGTGCTAGTCTATACACTATCAAAACAAAAAGCAGTCAAGTAGCACTTTAAAGACTAGCAAAATAGTTTATTAGGTGAGGTTTCGTGGGACAGACCCACTTCTTCAGACCATAGCCAGACCAGAACAGACTCAATACTTAAATACTTGACTGCTTTTTGTTCCTTTTGTGATGCATTCTGCAGGCCTTCCTTGGCCTAAAGACCTAACCACTGAGCAGACTGGAATCTTCATTTGGAAACAAAGTGACATCATTCCTCCCTGCAGCATGCTAATCATTAGGCTGAGATGCTATTACAGCCTGGGGTTAAGGTTGTCCAGGATTTCTGAAAATGCATTATTGTTAGACAAAGAGAGGAACTGTGTTACCACAATATCACTGCCATGTAAACGGAGAGGCACAGAATGAGCATGAGGCGTACAGGTTAAATAAATAATGATGAAACAAAAAGCACTGCAGAACAAGGGCATGGCTATGTACAGTACTGCTGACTCTGCTGGCTTGTAAACTCTCTCCTGCTGTGCTCATCTTGCATGCTCTTGATTGCTAAGATCAGAAGGTGGGAAGGGAAGTAAATAGAAACATTATGGGAAAGGAGTAGTGAGCAGGATTTAAGGACTATTTGGAAAAAATGACATTCGGAATGATTATAATACAAACACTGACCGAACAAAACAGTACCTAGCAAATTCAGAACCAGATCTTCAGCTGTAAAGGTAAATCAGAGCAGCTTTGTCCTGCCTCCTCCCCGTGCTTTATGAAAATTGGCTTTTGAATATGCATAACTCAAACACGCTTCAGACAACATGCATCATGTGACAATATCATTTTTAAAGTTACGATCTGCAGAATGTGTATGTTCTATTTCTGTGCATGTATCATTCTTGTATGAGAAGTTAGGAAGATGAAGTGTGAATCTGTTTATAATTCTAAATGTGCTTAAGGGGAGAGGTTTATATGCTGGAGGATAGGGATATGGCCCAGGGAGACCTAGACAAATTGGAGGATTGAGCCAAAATCCTGATGCAGTTCAACAAGGACAAATGCAATGTCCTGCATTTAAGATGAAGGAATCCCAAGCATGACTATAGGCTGGGAACAGTCGGGGGTAAGTAGCAGTTCTGCAGAAAAGGACCTGGGGATTACAGTGGACAAAAAGCTAGATATGAGCCAACAGTGTGCCCTTGTAGCCAAGAAGGCTAATGGCATACTGGGGTGCATTATAAGAAGCACTGCCAGCAGATCTATCTATGGACATGACTATTAACTTTTATTCAGCACTGGTGAGGCCATATCTGGACTATTGTGTCCATTTCTTCACCCTTCCTCCCATTACAGAAAGGATGTGAGTAAACTGGAGAGTCCAGTGGAGGGCAACAAAAATTATTAGCAGGGGTGGAGCACGTGACTTATGAGGAGAGGCTGAGCAATCGGATCTTATTTAATCTTTAGAAGAGAAGAGTGAGGGTGGAATTGGTAGCAGCTTTCAACTACCTGAAGAGGGGTTCCAAAGATGATGAAGAGACACTGTTCTCAGTGGTGAGAGATGACAGAACAAGGAGGAATGGTCTCAAGTTGTGGTGCGGGAGGTCTGGGTTGGATATGATAAAAACTATTTCACTAAGAGAGTGGTGAAGCTTTGGAATGTGTTACCTGAGGAGGTGGTAGAATCTCCTTCCCAGCTTGACAAAGCCTTTGCTGGGATAATTTAATTGGGATTGGTCCTTCTTTCAGAAGGGGATTGGACTCGGTGACCTCTTGAAGTCTCTTCCAAGCCTATGATTCTATGTTTCTAATGAAGGCCATTAGTAATATTCTGGAGCCATAATGGCCTGGTGTTCAAGACAACAGTCTATAAATGGGTTTGTTTTTCCTGCAGGCCCAAACTGTGGTTGGTCCTTCAGAGACATGTGGCCAGGCTTCCTGATGCTGGAACCTATTTTGGATCTGGTACTCTTCCACTCAAAATAAAACAAAGTTTGAACTGAATACAGAGAACTCCTGTCTTGGACAAAAGGGATATAAAGGTGGGAAACCAAACAATAGGAGAGTGACCAGACACCAGGAGATGCCCCCTTACCACCAAGGATGCCTGCTGGAAACATCTAAGGATAGGTCTACACTACAGGGGAAGGTCAAACTAAGGCATGCAATTACGTCGCTAAAATCAACTTACCTTAATTCTGGCTTCTGTGCCATCTCCACTAAGGCAGATCGATGGAAGCCTGCACTCCTGTCAACCTCCCCTACTCCAAACAGTGGGCAGGGGAACCATGGTCAAGAGGTGCACCTTATAAATCCAATTTAGTACATCCAATTTTAGGTGCACTGAATCAAACTCTGGAAGATTGACTGTGGCAGGGTCAATCTTCCCTGGACAGCAGATGTACCCTAAGTCTGAAAGAGGGGAAGGACTGCACCCAAGCTCAGAAGCTGACTAGCTTGTGAAAGGGATGAATAGAATTGTTAGGGCAAGAATTTGCATGTAACAAGTTTCTTAGCTGTTACCAGACTTGCCCATTACTCTGACGAATGATCATTTATTTGGGGTTACAGAGGGGAGAGGTGAGTAATTCTATCAATGTGCTGCTTGTAACACTAATGTTCCTAAGGAAATTTATGTCTCCCTTCTGCTAAGTCCCTCCTAATGGAGCTATTCTGCCTGACCCAGGGTCCACAGGATTTGGTTCTTCCCACTCTGGGCTCAGGTAAAAACTCTCTCTTTCTCTCTCTGCCAGAGCTCATCTGAGAAGATTGGTTAATCAGCACTTACAAGCTGACATCTTATGTCCCTACATGCTTCTAGCTTCCATCCTACACGCATAACTAGATCCATTGCTTACAGTCAAGCCCTTAAGTACAATTGCATTTGCTCTGATCCTACTGACAGAGACCAAAAGCTATGAGATCTTTCCAAATATTCATACACCTGAACTACCCACCAGGAGAAATAAAAAAACAAATTGACATTGCCAGATGAATACCCGGAGACCAGCTACTCCAAGATAGGCCCAAAAAAGCCAAGAACAGAACACCACTGGTCGTTACCTCCAGCCCCCAACTCAAACCACTGCAACGCATTATTAAAGACCAACAACCTATCCTTAATCAGGATGCCAAACTCCAGAAGGTCCTAGGTGACAGGCCTGTTCTCTCCTACAGACAACCTCCCAACCTTATGAGGAGCCTCACCAACAGCCAGTCCTGGGGCTTTTCCTTGCAACAAAGCCTGTTGCCAGCTTTGTCCACATATCTATTCTGGAGATAACATCACTGGACCTAACCAGGTTATTCACAGAATCACGGGCACATTCTCATGTTCCTCAACTAACATCATATATGCCATCATGTGCCACCAATGCCTACATGCTTTGTATATTGGACAGACTTCAAACTCTCTTCAACAAAGAGTTAATGGGCACAAAACAGACATAAAAACACTCCGGATCCACAAACCGGTCAGCCGACATTTTAATGGAGTGGGCCATTCTGTTAACGACTTAAGATTTTGCGTCTTACTGAAGAGGAATTTTTACACTACTTTGGAAAGAGAGGCTGCTGAACTCTTTTATGTTCAAATTCAACACATTAACACGTGGTTTGAACCGGGAGGCGACTATTCTGGGTCATTATAGGGGTTCTTTTGCATAATCGGCTTAATTAATTCTTGACTCCCCCCTCACCCTTCTACTCTCTGATTTGCTCAAAAATTGATAATTTTTTGCTTGATCATTTTTTTTCTGAGTTGTCAACCTTGATTACTATTTTTGGTTCTCTGTGCCTTAAATATTGAGTCTGTTCTGGTATGGCTATGGGCTGAAGAAGTGGATCTGTCCCACAAAAGCTCATCACCTAATAAATTATTTTGTTAGTCTTTAAAGTGCTACTTGACTGCTTTTTTGTTTTAACTTATATGTCCCTGTACTCAGTGGGCTGGGTTACACAGCAGTGCCAAGCTCTGGCCCTTATGTGCCCTTGGACTCAATGGCTGGGTTAAACAGCACTCTCAGCTGCCACCCTCATATGCTACCCCGGTTCAGCACCCACTCTGCTGTCCCCACTTTCACAGCCCAATCATTCTACTAGTAACGCAGCTGATGGACAAGCCCCATGGGAGTTCTGGGCACCACAGGGATCTTTCAGTGTAGGTACAAGAAGTGTTGCAGAGTGAATGGGGAAGTCAAAACAACACTGCTGAGGAAGAGTGAGCCAGAGAGGAAGAAAAAGAGAGAGAAGCGACCAGTTTAACAATGAAAGTTATTTATTTTGGGGTAGCGAATATATATTTAACAGTTACAATAGTAAATCAACTGATTACAAATGTTGGAGCTAGCAAATCTTATAGCTAATTACATATGGCAAGGTTAGGAGGCTGTGCCTGGGGGTGGAGAGAGATCTCACCACTCCATGGAGCTTGCACTGATTGGGGGTCCCAGATGGTGATGGTAGCCGGAGATCCAGAGGGCAGGAGATAAGCAGAGCTCCCAGCACAATCGGGCAGGAGATGATGAAGTCTCAATGGAACTGATGTAGAGTTTACATCCAGGCATCAGAACAGTTTCTTAAGCAGGGGTAGGTGTTTTTGTAGAGACAGGACAATGGTTCAAGAAGAACACGGGATTTGATTATGGATAAACAGACGCGAGATAATAGAGACAGATCATGCCTGGCTATGGGTGATGTTCCCTGAGGAGCTCACCATGCAACGAGGCAGTTTCAGTATTCTGGGTATCAATAGGATCCATTACTAGAATTGGTCTGGTAATGACTAACTGGTATGTGAGCAGGCCTGGGTTCATTAGCATCTGGAGCAGAGATTTCCCATCAGGCAAGACTTCTCTGCTTTCCATATTCCATGATTCAGTGGGGTTCCTGCTTTGGAAGAGCTGTTCTCCATTCATTATGCTAATAAAGATGTCTTCCTGTTCCCTTTTCAATGCAGATGAGGCTAGGGGTGCTTCCTTAATCTAATCACCCTTTTGGTAGGATTCAGGTGTGTCCCCCCTGACAGTTTCAGTGCTTTATCTTTGATTCAAAGAGAGGCCTGGGGGAAGTAGATTTGTTTTCCATGAGTGTCACTCCCTGACTCCCTTTGAGCGCAGGACTGACAGATGGTCATGCTCTGTTCCCCAAAAACAGAGCTGGTAGGTAACATAGTTTATTAGGATTAGCTGGTATGGCTTTTTTATTTTGGCTTAGTAACTTGCTTTGATCTGTCTGTTCTCACTTGCAATCACTTAAACCCGACTTTTTTATACTTTCATCTGTTGGAGCGGGTCATGGCCCATGAAAGCTTATGCTCCAAAGTATCTGTTAGTCTATAAGGTGCCACAGGACTTCTTGTTCTCAAAGATTGTCAGGGTAGATTAAAACCCACCAAATTGACAGAAATAACCAGTGTTGGGGTCTTTTTACTTGCCTTTTGGTTGCTGAGCATTTAGTGTTCCCCTTTTGCAGCTAACATTAGGGGAGTTTGCAGCACGAGGATAAAATGAAAGCCAGTTGCATCTCTTTGGACCACTGCCCACATACACCACACTGGGGAAGGTGTCCACGGGGAGGGGCAGGGAGTGCCACTGGTGGAGGCTGTAGCAGTGAAATACTGAACAAACATGGTCCCAGCCCCCACAGCCACATGATTTACCTGGCCAGCTCTTTTTGGGCAGCACCTCTCTGGCTGACCCCTCCCTCTCTTACAGCAAGTATCGGAGGGGTAGCCATGTTAGTCTGGATCTGTAACAGCAATGAAGGGTCCTGTGGCACCTTATAGACTAACAGAAAAGTTTTGAGCATGAGCTTTCGTGAGCACAGACTCACTTCATCAGATGCTGGTCTTGGAAATCTGCAGGGCCAGGTATAAATAAGCCAGAGCAAGGCTGGGGAGAACAAGGTTAGCTCAGTCAGCAAGGGTGAGGCTTACTACCAGCAGTTGATCTGGAGGTGTGAACACTAAGGGAGGGGAAGCTGCTTTTGTATTTAGCCAGCCATTCGCAGTCTTTGTTTAAGCCTGAGCTGAGGGCATCGAATTTGCAGATGAATTGTAGCTCAGAAATTTCTCTTTGGAGTCTGGTCCTGAAATTTTTTTGCTGTAGGATAGCTACTTCCAAGTTTGCTACTGTGTGGCCTGGGAGATTGAAGTGCTCTCCTACGGGTTTTTGTATATTGCCATTTCTGATATCTGATTTGTGTGCGTTTATTCTTTTATGTAGAGACTGTCCAGTTTGTCCGATGTATATAGCAGAGGGGCATTGCTGGCACATGATGGCATAAATTATATTGGTATATGTGCAGCTGAATGAACCCACAATGGTGTGGGTGATCTGGTTAGGTCCTCTAATGGTGTTGCTGGTGTAGATATGTGGGCAGAGCTGGCAACGAGGTTTGTTGCATGGATGGGTCCCTGAGTTAGAGTGACTGTGGTGCGGTGTATAGTTGCTGGTTAGGATTTGCTTCAGGTTGGCAGGTTGTCTGTGGGCAAGGACTGGTCTGCCTCCCAAGGCCTGTGAAAGTGGGGGATCATTGTCCAGGATGGGTTGGAAATCCCTGATGATGCGCTGTAGAGGTTTTAGCTGAGGACTGTAGGTGATGGCTAGTGGTGTTCTGTTGGTTTCTCTCTTGGGCTTGTCCTGTAGTAAGAGGCTTCGTGGCACACGTGTGGCTCTGTTGATCTGTTTTTTCACTTCCTCAGGTGGGTATTGCAGTTTCAAGAATGCTTGGTAGAGATCCTGTAGGTGTTTGTCTCTGTCGGAGGGGTTGGAGCAAATGTGGTTATATCTTAGTGCTTGGCTGTAGACAATGGATCGTGTGGTGTGTCTGGGATGGAAGCTGGAGGCATGAAGGTAGGTGTAGCGGTCAGTGGGTTTACAGTACAGGGTGGTACTGATGTGGCCATCGTGTATTAGCACCGTGGTGTCCAGGAAGTGGATCTCCTGTGTGGACTGTTCCAGGTTGAGGTTGATGTTGGGGTGAAAGTTGTTGAAGTCCCGGTGGAATTCCTCCAGAGTCTCCTTCCCATGGGTCCAGACGATGAAGATGTCATCAATGTAGCATAGGTCGAGACGGGGTGTTAGTGGACGAGAGCTAAGGAAACGCCGTTCCAGGTCAGCCATGAAAATATTGGCATATTGAGGGGCCATGCGGGTACCCATAGCTGTGCCGCTGATTTGAAGGTATATTTCTCTTACAGCAGTAATTCTTCCAGGCTAGCTGGCTGCTTTTTAAAAGGCTGCACCATACACTCTGCCCTGAATGGGGTCAGTCCCTGGGTAGTGTTGAAAAGGATCAAGGGCATCTCTTCCTTGTTTCAGAGGCTAATACCAATGTGGTCAATAGCCTGAGGCAGTTCTTGTCCCGAGTGCAAAGATGGTAATTGTCTGTGGCTCCTGGGCAGGGCCAGGCAGACAACAGGAATGCTGTTTCTTTTGTCTGTCTTGTGCAGCTACACAGGGCCAGATGCAGTCTGGTTGTAGGTTAGCTTCTTTGTGTGACTCTTCTTAACCAACTTCCTCTCCCTTTTTGTACCATAACCCTGATGTATATTGGGCCAGTTGTCACACCCCACGTCGCCTTTTTTTCTCTAGGATGAACATAACATAAGAAAGGCCATTACTGGGTCAGACCAAAGGTCCATCTAGCCCAGCATCCCGTCTGCTGAGAGTGGCCAGTGCCAGGTGCCCCAGAGGGGGTGGACCAAAGACAATGATCAAGCGACTTGTCTCCTGCCATTCATATCCAGCCTCTGATAAATAGAGGCCAGGGACACCACTCCTATCCCCACCCTATAGCCTTTTATGGACCTAACTTCCATGAATTTATCTAGCTCTTCTTTGAACTCTTTTATACTCCTAGCCTTCACAGCCTCCTCTGGCAAGGAGTTCCACAGACTGACTGTGCACTGTATGAAAAAGAACTTTATTAGTTTTAAACCTGCTACCCTTTAATTTTGTGGTCGGGTGGCTCTACTGGAATGGTGCTCAGATGTCCAGTCTGCTCCCTTTGATGTTGATCACTTTGGCTGCGTGTGTGTGCTCTTTCTGGACAGCAGTGTAGACTCTGCAGTTAGTCAACACTGCAGACCTCGGAGAGCCCCCAGGAACCACAGATCAAGTGAGGTACGAAGGCACTGGAGCCAGGTTTATTGTTGTTGACACATGGTCTCCAACCCCCTCATGAGTCTCCAATATGACTCAACAGTTTACACTGGTACATGCATATACCGTGACAATGGACGCGACTCAGTTGATGGCAAGGGAGTTCCGTCATCCCCTAGGTTGCTCAACACAGCCCGTTACACACACTTTTATACACAAGTTTTATAAACAAGTTACCTATCCAGGTACAACCCCCTCATTGTAATACATTGACACCCCTTAATGTAACTAGATCTACCCATTAACTTGGGGGATAATGGTGGTACCATCAAATCAACACTGTTGATCATGCTGTCATTACAACCTGTTCCTGAACTTGGTTTGGAATGTACCTGGTGCTAAGCTGTTATCTATGGGGAGGGTCTGGGGAGTGCGTGGTACTAAGCAGGATGTGTTTGTGTGTATCACTAAGTGCTTGGCTCTTGGTGCTTTTAGGTGTTTTTATGTGCTTTTAGGCCGTGTAACTTATCAGCTCTGTCTCTTGCTGCATTTCTGTGGGCAGAATCTACCTAGCACAGTTTTTGATTTAACCTACTGTTGTTCAGGCTTGAGGCCTTTAGCTTTGCTGTATGTTAGCAAAGCATTGACTGGTCTAGGCCTTTAGCCTTACACCAAGCCTCTCATTACTACAAATTTCATTTGGCATCTTCTAGTTCTTGTATTGTGGGAACAGGTAAATAACTTATCTTTATTTACTCTCTCCACACCGCTCAGGATTTTATGTACCTCTATCATATCCCCCCTCAGTCTCCTGTTTTCTAAACTGAAAAGTCCCAGTCTCTTTAACCTCTCCTCATACGGGACCCGTTCCAAACCCCTAATCATTTTAGTTGCCCTTTTCTGAACCTTTTCTAATGCCAATATATCTTTTTTGAGGTGACCATATAAAATCCTCTTACTCCCTTCCAAATGCTACAGCCTGTCACCCTTTTATTTATTGCTTGGTTTTGGAGTCCTTCCAGCCAGCTTTCATCTGCTTTCTACCAATGGTCCCCAAACTGCATACAGTGCTTCACGTGCAGCCTAGCCACAGCTCTCTAAAAAGAAACCACTGCTCTATTAACAATGCCAAGGGTCACATTCGACTACTGGATACACATGGACAGCTGCCATGAATTCCATTGACGATGCTAGCTGTTGTAGCCACTATAGGTAAGTGTTGGGAGACCCAGATGTCCACAGAGCATGTACAAGTAAACCAGAGTGTTCTTCCGCTGAGTTAATTTATTTATAAATGACCTGTTTTCCAGGTGACTCTCACATGCAGATGTGTCATCCTGGGCTCTGTGAGCAGGAAAACAAGGGAAAGAGATGGTCTAGATTTTTGGAGTTTCCTACAGGTGCATATTTATAATAATAATTAATAATAATAAATAATTAATAAGCCCAGTTGCAGCTCTGCTTGCAAGGGGAAGTTGGGCTGGAGGAAAGTTCTGGGCAGAAGCTTGTTGTAATAACCATCCCAAGTGTATGGGACAGGCCATGTGCTGGTGGAGGGCTGGGATGCTGGCAGAGTGTGGGGCTCCACTGGTGTGGGGGGAGCTGGCCAGCCCTGTGCTGGATGTGGAAGGGGCTGGGCCTGGAATGGTGCAGGAGGAGGGGCTTCATGGGGCAGGGTTGGCCGGGCCCTGTGCTGGCCAGGTAAGGGGCTGGCACAGTGTGTGGGGAGCAGGCTCCACTGGTGGGGCTGGGCTGGGCTTTGGATGAGGGGCTCTGTTGGGGGCTGGGCAAGGCCCTGGACTGGCCAGAAGAGTGGCTGGGGCTGGCATGATATGGGGGAGGCTCTGTTGGGGGCTGGGCTGGGCCCTGCGCTGGGTGGGGGAGGGGCTGGCATGGTACCAGGGGGCTCCATCAGTGGGCTGGGCCATGCCCTGCACTGGCTGGGAAGAGGCTGGGGCCAACACAGTGTTGGGGGGCAGGAGGGAACAGGGTAGAACCTTGGCCTGACAGACAGACAGATACACATAGCAAAAATAATATTTACGATTACAGCTCTTAGGAGCCCTAGTCATAACTAAGGCCCCTTTGTATGATGCAAAGCAAAAAGAAAGCCCCTGTCCCCATGGAATTCACAAATCAAGTACAAGATATAACTGACAGATATAAACAGATGAGGAGCACAAGGAGTCAGGCACTGGTCTCAGCACTCCAACAGTCTAACTATTGTCAAGTTGGTTTTAGGCTGGGTGTGGTGGCATCCCTCAGGAGTCATAATTTCAGCTGATCAAAATCCTCAGGCTGGCCTCTGGAGCCAAAGGGTTCCAACTCCCTTTGCCTTGAATGGGAATTTACTCTATCTTTGAGGCCAGTGAAAAGGAAACTGCAGGAAACTGAGTCAAAATCCTTGAGACTGGCGGAAACCACAGTAAATTAGATCAACATTTTCATTGGATAGAAGCTCCCTCCGATAGCTTAAGCTTTTAAATAGCCTCTGTTGTTAAGGTGTCTGCAAGAGAGACCTCAGAGAGGTAGACATCGAGCTGGACAACTGGGAAGAACTAGCAGACGACTGCAGCAGATGGAGGCAGGGGTTACACAAGGGCCTTCAGAAGGGCGAGATGAAGATCAGACAGCTAGCAGAGAAGAAGCGAGCGCACAGCAAGCACAATAAGGACTTGCCGGACACCCACTACATCTGCAAGAGATGCAGCAAGGACTGTCACTCTGGTGTGCGTCTTCATAGTCACAATAGACGCTGTAAATGAAGTCCTCAATTGAAACTTTAAAGGGCGCGATCCATAGTCTATGCAGACTGAAGGATGCCTACTACTACTACTACTATTATTTCACATCTGAGCCAGGCAAGCTCTGTTTTTGCCCACCTAAGACAAAGGGTCTTCGAGAACGAGAACATCTATCCCAAGACAAAGCTCCTTGTACACTGCACAGTGGTTATTCCAACACTACTGTATGCATGGGAAACCTGGACAACATACAAGCATCATTTGAAGGCATCTGAATAATATCATCAAGGCTGCCTCAGGAGAATCCTAACTAGCTCTGGGAGGATAGGCACACAAGCACTAGTGTCCTGGAAGAACCAACATAACCTGCGTAGAAGCCGTTATCATTCATGAACAACTTTGTTGGACTGATCAGGTGGTTTGGCTGATTTTGGAGTTTAAGGAAGGACAGAGAAGCACTAAAGGTCACAGGAAGAGGTTTAAGGACATGCTGAAGGCTCACATGAAAAAGTGGAGCATTGGTGTCGACACTTGGGAGAATCTGGCCTAGGCCCATCCCCAGAGCCAGGGTGGCACAATTTGAGAGGTCCCGCCACAATGCAGATGAGGAGAGACAGAGAGGCAGAAAAGAGCAGCAAAAACTGCCACGCCTCCTCTAACAGCTGCCAACACCTGCCTCTTCTGTGATCAGACCTGCAGCTCCAGAATTAGCCTGGTCAGCCATCAACAGACTCACAAATAGGAGGGTGACATGAAGACGTCATATTCATTATCGAGTGATCACCAAGAGATTATTTAACAGAAGTTCCCCACCTCCCATTTCAGTTGTTGTTTCCCACATTTCTTTGGTCCTGTCCCTTTCTTCTTCCACCCAAACAGCATTGTTCCATTTTCTCTCCCCGCTCCTCTTCTCATTCTCTGATCCCAATCCCGCACATGAATTTCCTATACCCACAGTTGTGATATTCCCACTATTTTTTAATCACCCTTAATTTCAACCAGTCTCTAGACTAACATTACCAGGTCAGGCAGCTCATAAACAGCAATTGCTGCTTCCTGTACTGAACCCATCACATTTCTCTGCAGTCAGTGCCTCCTATCACTATGGAAACAGAAGCAAGGATGTGCTGCAGAGACGTCACTATTACAGTGGCCTCACGTGGAATTGAAAGGGCATGTGAGCAAATACACCTTGAGCTGGGGCAGGGGAGGGGGGCAACACATCAGTTAGTTATAATTTTCTTTTTGTGGTAAGTCGTTTTCAGCACAGCTGGAAATGCTGCTGAACAAAGGATTTCATTCCTTGATGAAGAGCTTTTTCCTCACTTGCTGGGAGGTGGATGAAAACAAGTTCATTTGGATCAGAGAGACGTTCCAGAGATTTGCGAGTAGAACAGATAATAACGTTACTGGCAGTAACTAGTAATGAGCATCTGAGTGTTCTGAACCAACATGCAAGGAAGGAATAATGAAGCAACTGAAGAGAATTTTATTCACTCAGAGATGTGGTTTTTCCAGACATAAGAATGGCTCACTGGGTCAGATGCATGGTTCTGTAGCTTGTCTTCTGCCAGTGCCAGATGGTCCACAGGGAATGAACAGAGCAGGACAATTTATCAAGTGAACCTTCTCCTATTGTCCAGTTCCATTTACTGGCAGCTGCAAGTTTAGGGGTTTCTCGACTATCTTGGCTAATAGCCATTGATAGACCTATCCTCCAGGAATTTATCTAATTCTTTTTTGAACCCAGTTTTCTTTTGGTCCCCACAACAACCCCAGCAATGACTTCCATGGTGGGACTCAGAGGGGTGGACATCATGTAATACCTTAGAGACTAACAAATTTATTAGGTCATAAACTTTCGTGGATAAAGCCCAGTGTTCCCTGTAAGCTGAGGGCTTGGTCGACCACCCAGGAAACATTCAGGTGCCGCCCAGCTGATTAGCAGAGCACCCACAGTGGATAGCGTGTTGAATAGTAACAGAGAGGGAGCCGTTAGTCTTTAAAGTGCTACTTGACTGCTTTTTGTTTGGATAGCATGTGTTTCTATTGGTGGTGCACATCCACATATGCCGTGGTGCATGGAACAACATTTATTCTGCACAGGGATGGAAGAATTTAGAGGGAACATTGCCCATATGTGTTAGTCTTTAAGGAGCTACAGGACATGCTGAAGGCACACATGACAAAGCACAGCATCTGTGTTGACACTTGGGAGAACCTTGCCCAAAACCATCCTCAGAGAATGGTAATTCATGAGGCGGCAGCACAATTTGAGAGGTCCCACTGCAGCGCAGACAAGGACAGGCAGAGAAGAAGGAAAGAGCATAAAAAACTGCCACACACCCCTCCAACGGCTACCAGTACCTGCCCCTTCTGTGATAAGGCCTGTGGCTCCAGAATCAAGATGATCAGACATCGATGGATTCACAAACAGGAGGGTGACATGGAGACTCGTTAGTGACTAATCACCAAGAAGGAGGCAGCTACAGGATTTCTTGTTATTTGCACACTGGGACTGTGTGTTGTATGAATGTGGCTTATGTGACTTTTAAACCTGCTGCCTGCTAACGTCAATGGGCCTCCCCTAGTTCTTGTGTTATGCAAAGGGGTAAATTCCCTCTTCACTTTCCCCACATCACTTATGATTTCATCAAGCTCTCTCATACCCTCCCCCTGGATAAGGACACTGGCTGAGCATGTGCTTGTCACAGGGAACAGCAAACTTTCTTCCCTAAGCGGATGGGCTCCTGGAATCCCACCTTCCAAGCGTGGAGCTTGCTCAGCTGCACATCTCGTTCTCTCAAAACAGAAAATCAGTCAAGTAGCACTTTAAAGACTAACAAATAGTTTATTAGGTGATGAGCTTTTGTGGGACAGACCCACTTCTTCAGACCATAGCCAGACCAGAACAGACTCAATATTTAAGGCACAGAGAATCAAAAACAGTAATCAAAGTTGACAAATCAGAAAAAAGTTATCAAGGTGAGCAAATCAGAGAGCAGAAGGGTGGGGTGGGGGGGAGTCAAGAATTAGACTAAGCCAAGTATGCCAAAAAGCCCCTATAATGTTCCAGAAAATTTGCATCCGGGTTCAAACCACGTGTTAACAATGCCCAGATACTTTGTATATTGGACAGACTTCAAATTCTCTCAGACAAAGAGTTAATGGGCACAAAACAGACATCAAAACATTCCTGATCCACAAACCAGTTAGTCTACATTTTAATAGAGTGGGCCATTCTGTTAATGACTTAAGAATTAGTGTCTTATTGAAGAAGAATTTTCAGTCTGCTTTAGAAAGAGAAGCTGCTGAACTCTCTTTCATATTCAAATTTGACACATTAACACGTGGTTTGAACCGGGATGCAAATTTTCATAGAATCATAGAAGAGTAGGACTGGAAGGGACCTCGAGAGGCCATCGAGTCCGGCCCCCTGCCCCCACGGCAGGACCAAGCACTTTCTAGACCATCCCTGAAAGCCATCTATCTAACCTCTTCTTAAATATCTCCAGTGATGGAGATTCTACCACCTCCCTTGGCAATTCGTTCCAGTGTTTGATCACCCTGACAGTAAGGAACTTTTTCCTAATGTCCAACCTGAACCTCCCCTGCTGCAATTTCAGTCCATTGCCTCTTGTTCTATCCTCAGAGGCCAGGAAGAACAAGTTCCCTCCCTCTGCCTTATGACACCCTTTTAGATACCTGAAAACTGCTATCATGTCCCCCCTCAATCTCCTCTTTTCCAAACTAAACAAGCCCAATTCTTTCAGCCTTTCTTCATAGGTCATGTTCTCTAGACCTTTGATCATTCTCGTTGCTCTCCTCTGGACCCTCTCCAATTTCTCCACATCCTTCCTGAACTGCGGTGCTCAGAACTGGACACAATACTTCAGCTGAGGCCTAACCAGTGCAGAGTACAGCAGGAGAATGACCTCTCGTGTTTTGTTCACAACACACCTGTTAATGCATCCGAGAATCATATTTGCTTTTTTTGCAACAGCATCACACTGTTGACTCATATTTAACTTGTGGTCCACTATAACCCCTAGATCCCTTTCTGCTGTACTCATTCCCAGGCAGTCCTTTCCCATTCTGTATGTGTGACACTGATTGTTCCTTCCTAAGTGGAGCACTTTGCATTTGTCCTTATTAAACTTCATCCTGTTTACCTCAGCCCATTTCTCCAGTTTAACCAGATCCTTTTGAATTATGACCCTATCCTCCAAAGCAGTTGCAACCCCTCCCAGCTTGGTATCATCTGCAAACTTAATAAGTGTACTTTCTATGTCAATATCTAAATCGTTAATGAAGATATTGAACAGAACCGGTCCTAAAACAGACCCTTGTGGAACCCCACTAGTTATACTTTTCCAGCAGGATTGAAAGCCATTAATAACTACTCTCTGGGTACGGCTATCCAGCCAGTTGTTCACCCACCTTATAGTAGCCCCATCTAAGTTGTATTTGAGTAGTTTATTGATAAGTATATTATGTGAGACTGTGTCAAATGCTTTACTGAAGTCTAGGTATATCACATTTACCGCTTCTCTCTTATCCACAAGGCTCGTTATTCTATCAAAGAAAACTATTAGATTGGTTTGACATGATCTGTTTTTAACAAAACCATGCTAGCTGTTCCCTATCACCTTACCACTTTCCAATTGCTTGCAGATGATTTCTTTAATGACCTGCTCCATTATCTTTCCTGGCACAGAAGTTAAGCTGACTGGCCTGTAGTTTCCTGGCTTATTCTTGTTTCCTGTTTTATAAATGGGTACTATATTTGCCCTTTTCCAGTCTTCTGAAATCTCTCCCGTCTCCCATGATTTTCCAAAAATGATTGCTAAAGGCTCAGATACCTCTTCTATCAGCTCCTTGAGGATTCTAGGACGCATTTCATCAGGCCCTGGTGATTTGCAGACATCTAATTTTTCTAAGTAAATTTTAATTTGTTCTTTTCATATTTCAACTTCTAAACCTACCCCTTTTTCACTAGCATTCTCTATGTCAGGCATTCCTTCAGATTTCTCAGTGAAGACCGAAACAAAGAAATCATTAAACATCTCTGCCATTTCCAAATTCCCTGTTACTGTTTCTCCCTCGTCACTGACCAATGGCCCTACCCTCTCTTTGGTCTTCCTCTTGTTACCAATATATTTGTAAAAAGCCTTCTTGTTTCCCTTTATGCTTGTAGCTAGCTTGAGCTTATTTTGTGCCTTAGCCTTTCTAATCTTGCTCCTGCACGCTCATGTTGTTTGCCTATATTCGTCCTTTGTAATTTGTCCTAGTTTCCATTTCTTATACGATTCCTTTTTTATTTTGAGATCATGCAAGATCTCCTGGTTAAGCCAAGGCAGTCTTTTGCCATGTTTTCTATCTTTCCTACGCAGTGGGATAGCTTGCTTTTGGGCCTTTAATAATGTCCCTTTGAAAAACTGCCAACCCTCCTCAGCCGTTTTTCCCCTCAGTTTAGCTTCCCATGGGACCTTACCTACCAGCTGTCTGAGTTTACCAAAATCTGCCTTCCTGAAATCCATTATCTCTATTGTACTGTTTTCCCTTCTACCCTTCCTTAGAATTGTGAACTCTATGATTTCATGATCATTTTCACACAAGCATCCTTCCACTTTCAAATTCTCAATAATTTCCTCCCTATTTGTTAAAATTAAATCTAGAACAGCTTCCCCCCTGGTAGCTTTCTCAACCTTTTGGAATAAAAAGTTGCCTGCAATGCAATCCAAGAATTTATTGCACAGTCTGTCCCCTGCTGTATTAGTTTCCCAACATACACCTGGATAGTTGAAGTGCCCCATCACCACCAAATTCTGGGCCCTGGATGATTTTGTTAGCTGTTTAAAGAAAGCCTCATCCCCCTCTTCCACCTGGCTAGGGGGCCTGTAGTAGATGCCTAGTAGGACCTCATCCTTGTTTTTTACTCCTCTGAGTCTAACCCAGAGACTTTCAACTCGTCCATCTCCACCTCTGTCCAGGTGTGTACATTTTTAATATACAAGGCAACACCTCCTCCCTTCTTTCCCTGGCTGTCCTTCCTAAGCAGGCTGTACCCTTCAATACCAGCATTCCAATCATGAGTATTATCCCATCAAATTTCTGTGATGCCAACGATATCATAGCTGTATTCATTTATTAGTACTTCCAATTCTTCTTGTTTATTTCCCTTACTTCTTGCATTTGTATATAGGCTCCTCAGACTTTGATTTGGTCTTGCCTCCCAGTTTTGCCCTGGCCCTCTTTTTACTCTCCCAGTGTAGCCCATACTCCCTCCCATTTTAAGTTCATCTCCCAGGTATCCATGCTCTCCACTTACCTGCAGGCTTTGCTCCCCTGCCCCCCGTCGAACCTAGTTTTCTGGGACATTATAGGGGCTCTTTGGCATACTTGGCTTAATCTAATTCTTGACTCCCCTCCCCCCAGCCCCTCTGCTCTCTAATTTGCTCACCTTGATCATTTGTTTTTGATTTGTCAACTTTGATTACTGTTTTTGGTTCTCTGTGCCTTAAATATCAAGTCTGTGCTGGTGTGGCTATGGGCTGAGGAAATGGGTCTGTCCCATGAAAGCTCATCACCTAATAAATTATTTTGTTAGTATTTAAAGCGCTACTTGACTGCTTTTTTGTTCTGATAGCATATAAATTAGACCGGCTCCCTCGCTGTCTCGTTCTCTGCTCGAGGTCGCATAATTGCTCTCTCCGCCGCGCCCCCCAGAGATGGATGCACATCGTTGGCGGTGCATGCATTGCACCCCTGCCCGCTCCACCAAGGCGGGGTGTGTGATGGGCGCCATTCGGACTGGGGCGGGCCGGGACTGCACGAGGATCCTGCAAGGCTCTGCATAGGCACAGATCGTTTCTGACAAAGAAACCAGACGGCGCCCAACCCGTGGAGAGCGCGAGCGAGCAGGGACTGCCGGGAGTTGGAGTCTCTTCCTCCGCTTTGCCGCTCGCACAACTTAGCGCCCGCCGGGGAGAGAAAACTACACTTCCCGTCGGGCACTGCGGGGGAGGGGCGGAGGAGTCCAGGCGTGGGCACGCAGCCGCGCGAGCCGGAGCGAGGAGCGCGCGTGCCGGGGCGGGGAAGCGGGAGGGGGTGGGGCTTGCTGCCGGCACAGGGTGGGCGTGGCCGTCGGGAACGCTGGTGTGGCGACTGTTGGGGGCGGGGTCGCGGCCGGTGTTGTTGTTAGTGCCGCTGGGCGCGCGCAGGGCGCAGCTGAGGGACCGTTACTGTGAGGCGGCGGGGCGCGAGGGCGGGTGACGCAGCCCCCCCGGTAGTGGCCGTGGTGATCCCCGCTGCGGGGGACTCTCCCGCCAGGCTATCGCCGCCTGGTCCGCGGCTGAGGCACCGGCAGCGCGCGCCGGTTCCGGGCGATGCTCTTGGCCGTGCTGTCCGCCGGCAGGTGAGCCCCCAGCGCCCGCTGCTCTGCGTGCCGCCCGGCCCGCCGCCGCCATCGCTATGGGAGACGGGGATGTCAACTCCAACCTGCTCGCCGCCCGCAGCACCGGGGACGCGCAGCTGGACAAGGCGGTCTGGCAGTGGCTCAGCTGGGACAAGGTGGGTCCCCGCCTGGGGTGCGGCGCCGGCAGCCGCAGGAGTGGCAGGCTGTGCGCGCCCTGCCCTGGGGCGGGGCTGAGCCACCGTGTGTGTGTGTGCGCGTGTGAGTGAGAGAGCGAGCGCTGCTGTGGGGGGCTGTGTGTGTGTGTGTGTGTGTGTGTGTGTGTGTGTGTGTGTGAGTGAGAGAGCGAGCGCTGCTGTGGGGGGCTGTGTGTGTGTGTGTGTGTGTGAGTGAGAGAGCGAGCGCTGCTGTGGGGGGCTGTGTGTGTGTGTGTGTGTGTGAGTGAGAGAGCGAGCGCTGCTGTGGGGGGCTGTGTGTGTGTGTGTGTGTGTGAGTGAGAGAGCGAGCGCTGCTGTGGGGGGCTGTGTGTGTGTGTGTGTGTGTGAGTGAGAGAGCGAGCGCTGCTGTGGGGGGCTGTGTGTGTGTGTGTGTGTGAGAGCGAGCGCTGCTGTGGGGGGCTGTGTGTGTGTGTGTGTGTGAGAGCGAGCGCTGCTGTGGGGGGCTGTGTGTGTGTGTGTGTGTGAGAGCGAGCGCTGCTGTGGGGGGCTGTGTGTGTGTGTGTGTGAGAGCGAGCGCTGCTGTGGGGGGCTGTGTGTGGGTGTGAGTGAGAGTGAGAGAGCGAGCGCTGCTGTGGGGGGCTGTGTGTGGGTGTGAGTGAGAGTGAGAGAGCGAGCGCTGCTGTGGGGGGCTGTGTGTGTGTGTGTGTGTGTGTGTGAGAGAGAGAGAGAGAGAGCGAGAGCGAGCGAGCGAGCGAGCGCTGCTGTATATGAGGAAGTTTGGGGATTTAACACCAGAAGCTAGGCACCTCTTGATCATGGCTCGAGGGATAGATCAGTGGTTTCAGCATTAGCTTGCTAAACCCAGGGTTGTGACTTCAATCCTTGAGGGGGCCATTTAGGGATCTGGAGCAAATAGATTTAAAAAAAACGATGGGGGGGTGCTTGGTCCTGCTGAGAGGGCTGGGGACTGGACTCAGTGGCCTCCTAAGGTCCCTTGCAGATCTGAGATGTGTAATATGTGTCTCCATGCTGTCTTACTCACTGTAAATAAATCACATGCCACTGCACCAGATCCACAATTAGAGCCAAGGATCGTAGCCTGCAGTAGTAGCCTTATCCTGTGCTATAGGCGGTGTGTCTGCTGCCTGGCTTGCACAAAAGGATGCGGTCATGCAGTGTGTTGTCGCCTAACTGGCAGCATTGCCTGATCGCTGTCGGGGGGAAGGTTATTTTCCCCTGCCTTTTGCAGATTTTATCCCCCTAACATGCAGTTTGTGGTTACTTGAGAATGTATTTTAATCACCCCTGAACCCTATGCCTTAGAAGACTCTTTTTTTAAAATGACTGTATAGTGGAGGGGAGGGAAGTGTGTCTGTTCATGTTCTCCTTGGGGATGCTTTAATTTGGCATTAGTTGGCTTTGTCCTTCATTGTGTGTGCGTGGTTTTTCTTCCTCATTTTTTTTTTTTTTTTTTTGCCAGTAAGCATCAGGTTTGGTCTCATAATATTTCATTCAATTTCTCCCTGATCTTCTCCACCTTTGTTGTTTCTTCTAGTATCTGATGTGCCTTTTAGGACGTTGTGTGGCTGCTCAGGTGGTGATCTGAGCTCCCATGCAAAAAGGGGGAAGTGTGAAAGCTGCCATCTGATAAATACAGGTGGGGAGGAACATGGCACATGAAGGTCCTGTAATTTCAGATGGGGAAGGGGCAAGCACTATATTTTTGTAATTTGTGGGACATAATGCAGCCTATAAAAAGATATTAAGAAGAAGTTGAAGCAGATTACTGAATGTTTTCCTTGTTGTGGAGGGAAAACACTTCAGTGGTTTCCATTTTCAGCTGAATCTCAAACAAGGATTCACTTGGCTTTAGTGGAAAAACGGCAACATAAGAATCTCTTCATGGTGAATGACAGGTTCTGAGGGGGCATTTGGAATGAAGAGGCAAAAATTTGCTATGTATAAATATATTTTAATGAAATGTATAATTAAGCTAATAGAATACACTACTGGAGAATAGTGTGTTGGAATGATTAAAAATACTAGATATTTGTATAAATAGGGTTAGTAGTTGTACTTATTCTACCCTAAAAAAATGCCCAGAGCTATGATGCTTAATGACACAAGTTCACCACCAGCTGTGGTCAATGAGCCGGGCTATCCAATGGTATTACATAATTAGATGCATTATGGTATTTGAATTCTTTCATCTGAAGCATTGAGGATTAGCCGCTGTCTCTGATAGCAGACTAGACAGAAGGCTCATTAATTTATTCCATTGTTAGGCTTCATCCTGTAAAGACTTGTCTCCTGCTAAAGCCAAAATTGCTACATGTGATAAGCTTTTGCAGGATTTGGACCATTTGGGGATATCAAAGCTCTTACAAATTGTACTGATTGTGTAAAGAGGACATTTTTGGCTAGTACCGAAAGCAGTCATCTGAAACACAGCAGCTACTTGACAATGGGGTTCCATAGCTCCTTGAAATAAGAAGTGAGGAAAGCCATGTGTAGTCATTAAAGGAGTTTATAAACAATATAATCATCCAGGTACATAAAGTATACTTACACTGCATTAAGTGAGGACATTGTTACTTGTTTTGACTTTTTGAATCTAGGAAACTGTTGTGTAAACACATACATATGTCATTTCTTAAACATTAAACATAGAGGTTGGATTTCTATAATGCTGTTTTAAAAATAGAATGAGGCACTAAAAGGCCTGCACAACTATGCCAGTTTTCCCAAAGCACTATAATTAAACTCTAGGATATAGTAGGATCCAGTACTGGGGGTAATCTGGCTAATAATTTTTTGTTTAAAGGTTCATCGATTCTAAAGCCAAAAGGGACAATTGTGGTCAACTAATCTGACCTGTATCAAACAGGTTATGGAACTTCCACAAAAGAAATTCTTAGGCATGCTGTCAAGATGAAGAAATATTTTTAAAGCTTCCTGACATGTAGTACTAAACCCCTTAGATGATGAACTTTTAAAAAATCTATTTTATGAGGATTATACTTTCTATTTTAGACAGTGGGAATAAAGTATCAAAATCACTTTTGCTTACATTTGCTTTCAAGTCAGTTTCATTTTGTGCTAGCGCCTTATTGCCAGAATTCTCAAGCAACTGCGGCCCAAAATATGGCATCTTAAAAGTCAAACATCTGGCCTTATTCAGCAAACATCTCATTGAATGACTGTATTTGAGCAAAGCATGAACTTAAAATTTTCAGGGTTTTTGGTCTGTGCACCCTGCAATGACGCTAAATAGAAGAATGTTAAAATAGGTTTCTTAAATAATGAATTTTAGTGGAAAATATTTTGCTAAGAGCTACAAAATGTAAAATGTTACATCCTTCTCAAAATGAATTTAGTTAATTGGATTTTTTTAAATCAATCTGAATCCTTGTCATTTTTGGTTTAGGTTCCTTAGTGATCACTTTCCTGTGGCCAAATAATTCAAAATGTGTCCTGCACATACATGATTAATTTACTTCGGGGAAACTTTCATCTCATTGCCTTGTCATTGTAAACAGATACTTGCTGTTTCCGTTTAAAGCCAGTTTCTTGGAGCGCTAATTAATACAGAGCTGTCAAACTTTTAGATTTTTAAGTATATCTTTTAGATTTTTAAATGTAGCAACTGCCTTTGGCCAACAAAAACACTCACCTTTGCCATTAATCTACAAGGCCCAAGAGGAGAAATACGCAACCGTTTGACTTTAGGCTAAATAGCACTAGCTTGCTAATATTGTCTTCTGCTATTTTTCCTCTTTGATTAAGAGCTGTAGTATGCTTTCCAAAGAATAACAGAACATGTATTTGTTTGTACATAGGAAGCTTTCCCTAGTCTAAATTCTGTTTCCATCACATTTTCCATTTGTTTCCTTTTCTGCACATTTATTTTTCTTCAATTTCCTCTCGTATCGTGAGTTTTGTTTGTTGTTCCCTATCTCATTTTTCTGTTGCTTAGAAATTCACTCCTTCAAGTGCAGAAGGTGCAATGGCATCTTCCTTTTCTGTCTTCACTCCTCATCTGTAGATCACATATTTAACTAAATGAAACACTGTCAAGGCTATTATGCAGTCTGGCACTTAGAGTGCAGAACATGGGGACCTGCAAGAGACCTTAAAATACCTTCAAAAACAACAAGAAGTCCTGTGGCACCTTACAGACTATCTTGAAATACCTTGTCTCCAAAGTCTACAGTGCTCTGGTTAATAGTTTCTCAAGGTTACAGATCACCTGACCTTGGGAGGTCCACCACCCAAATGAGAGAGCCTCTCATCAGAACCCAGGAAAACACACTTGGGATGTCTCCTTGTGGGGTAACCCCAAGTTTTTAACCCTCCCTTTGTAAATAACTTGATAACAACTGAAATTTCTCATAGCTGACCTCTCATCCTTAGGCATGCACATATGGGCCTCCTATTGCCTTCCAGGGCACAAGAATCAAATCACCATAAAAGGGGATTTATTAACAAAACAAAAAGATATACATGATAAAGCATGCTTGGTTGCTAGGTCTTTTAAAGCAACTAAGAAAAGAATAAAATAAAATCGGAGAAATTTCATCCATGGGATACAGCTTAAAGTACTGTGCGTGCGTGCGTGCACGCACATGCGGAGGCGGGGGGAGAAATCACATGGACTTAATACAGAGAAATTTAACCAAACAACAAAACAAAGAAAATAACCTGATCAGGGCTAAATGAGCATTCCCTGTCTACTCACAGATTCCTGCTTCAGGTTCCTGCCCATTTTCATTTCAAATCTCAACATCTTCCCTGAACTGGCTGTCTTGGCTCCCTGCCAACACCTCCTGCCTACCTGAGTTTAATGCTTTTGTTGATAAATGCTGGGTGTTCGGAAAAGGCCAGAACTCCTCTTATCCATAACACGAGCCTATTCTTCCATGACCATTTTCCATCTCTCCTTGATTCTGTTCTTCACATTTGAATTCTTTTGATTTTTCCCTTTGTTCTCCCAAAATTCAGTTTGGACATGTACAGACTTCTCAAAAAGGGGTCCTGGGACAGGTCTGTTTTGAACAGAATATGTCCCACCTAGATCTCATTGTAGGCTTCCATGCTCTTTATATAGTTCCAAGAATATGCTTCTCAAGAGGTACAAAAGCAAGATTCTGTCACTGAAGATCTGATATAATCCCTTCTCACCATTGTGCTTGGGCACATGTGGAGAGCAATGAAAGAAGACATTAATATGAACTTGGAGGATCATATACCAGATTCGCATATGAGAGATTTTACAGGCCAATAATTAGCACTTCTAGTCAAGACTTGGAGCAACTAAATCAAAAATAGGAGCCTAAAGGGAGAGATTTATATTAGTGTCTTAAAACTGAACCCAAGATGTATTGGCAACCAATCTTGGACAAACAAAATCTATGCAACTGTGTAGTGGTTATTGGTGCTCACTTAGAGCCAGAGTTGTGGAGAGGCTTGAAGAATGCATTACCATGGTCTGTTCAACATTGCGGTATCACACAGAACCATAGGGCTGGAAGGGACCTCAGGAGGTCATCTAGTCCAACCCCCTGCTTCAAGCAGGATCAACCCCCACTAAGTCATCCCAGCCAGGACCTTGTCAAGCTGGGACTTGAAAACCTCCAGGGATGGAGAATCCACCACCTCTCTAGGCAACGCATTCCAATGCTTCGCCACCCTCCTGGTAAAGTAGTTTTTCCTAATATCTAACCTACACCTCACCCTCTTCAACTTCAGACCATTACTCCTTGTTCTGCCATCTGACACCACAGAGAACAGTTTTTCACCCTCCTCTTTAGAGCTCCCCTTCAGGAAGTTGAAGGCTGTATTAAATCACCCCAAGTCGTCTTTTGTAAACTAAACAAACCCAAATCCGTCAGCCTATCCTTATAGGCTGTGCTCCAGCCCCTTAATCATTTTTATTGCCCTCCGCTCCACCTGCTCCATCAAATCCACATCCTTTTTATACTGGGGGGGGGGGGGGCCCAAAACTGGACACAATATTCAAGATGTGGCCTCACCAGTGCTGAATAGAGGGGAATAACTACATCTCTAGATCTGCTCGAAATGCTCCTCCTAATGCACCCAAGTATGCCGCTAGCCTTCTTGGATACAAGGGCACACTGTTTACTCATATCCAGCCTTTCATCCACCATAACCCCTAGGTCCCTTCCCATCATACTGCTCCTGAGCCAGTTGGTCCTCAGCCTATAACTGTGCTTGGGATTCTTCCACCCCAGGTGCAGGACACTTCACTTCTCCTTGTTGAACTGCGTAAGATTTTTTTGGCCCAGTCCTCCAATTTATCCAGGTCCCTCTGGAGTCTCTCTCTACCCTCCAACGTATCTACCTCTCCCCCTAGTTTTGTGTCACCCGCAAACTTGCTGAGGGTGCAATCCAGTCCCTCATCCAGGTCATTAATAAAGATGTTGAACAATGCCAGCCCCAGAACCGGGCCTTGCGGCACTCCGCTTGAAACTGACCACCATCCAGATATTGAGCCATTGACCGCTAAATTGAGCTATTGACCACTGCATACAAGTCTACAGATGTTTGCCACTTCAGCAAACATGTTGAAGGTTTGAAGTATTTCTGAGGTAAAAGGTACAAATGTAAAATAATATGTAATAGGGTCCCTAAGAGGTTCTTTTAACCAAGTATCCTTATGTATAGATTCAGGTGATGTAGTGATCCGGAATTGATGCTGAGAATGATATAGCACATCCTCTCTAACAATATAACAGGCAAAATCTAGTAAGATCTTTTGTATAAGGAGATCTAAAAAGACTCTTTTTGTTTCTCCTTCATAGATTAGGGAAGAGATGGAGGTATCCTATGGACTAGTGTAATTTGAAGTACGTGTGGGAGTTAAATACACAGTTTAAGTGGCTCAAAACTAAAGTTGTCTTTCTAACAGGCCAAAGTACTAGGAAAAAGCTAAAAATGTTAAGTACTGTATCAGCTTTTCACTGTCTCAGCTTCCTCTCTTGCATTTCATTCAGCTCTTTCAGTGAAAATTAATTTTTTCATTTGTTAATTTCACTTAACTGGTTTTCAGTACAGCAGTGTTTAGGTCTTGCTATGAAAGGCTTGGCAGGCCTGACCAGCTCACTGCACATAACATGTTGCTCTCATCTGAAGAGGGTCGAGAGGTATCTGACAAAAAGTTATGTCATGCTGACTCTCATAATTGTGAGGAGTATTTACAAGTGATATGTACAAGTTATATATATCTTCTAGAAGGAAGTTTAAAATCTGTATCCCAGCAGGACATGTTTAGCCAGACATGCATTGGTAGTTCTGTTTTGTATTTGGAGTCAACAAACTGAAGTCAGCACACCAGGAAGGGAGTCACTGGCAGGGGGTCATCCTGACCATGGGGATAAAAACAAATTAATTAATTTTGGGAACTGCACAATTGTTGTTCTTTGAGGAAGCAAAATGAACAGTACTTGTGTTCCTGCGATAAGCTGTTCTAAAAAAATTAATAGACTGAAAGCTTAGCTTTAGATCCTGTGTTACTGTGCAGGTGCAAATGCTAGTAAGCTGAAATGATTGATCAAAAATAAACAGATCTTTGGATTTTTTTCTATAATAATTTAAAAATCAAGAACTTCATATAAGTGGTACTGTCAGGGTAATAATGCTTTAAACTATGTAAGAGAGAAACCAGTTGTGTCACAGAAAATTCTAAATTCTCTGTTGCTCAGGAACATTTATAAAATGGTCTCTGTGCTAGTCTGCTTGGACGTCTAGGGACTGATCCTGTTACCATTTAAAAACATTGATCAAACACACACTGATGAAGTAACTGCAGGAATTGGCTCTACTTTGGTCACAGGAATTTTAAATTCTGTGTAGGCTGTTGGCTATGGAATTGTGTACTCAAGTCTTTGGCTTTGTAATTAATTGTAGAACTGTACTCCAGAATATGTGTTTTAAATTTAGAAAACAAATATATTCTAGTCCATACAGGTGTGAAGAAAATGCAAATGTAAACAATGTATCTAATGAATTGTCTGCAGAAAGCTAGGAACAATAGTTCTGCGGTGTGAACTGTTCAATCATCTCAATGCGTATTTGCTTTGAAACTTAATTATGATAGTTAAAAATTGAATATAATCATCTGTCACTTTCTCAGGTTCCAAATGTTCCTACCTTTTCAGCTGCCAACACTTCCAGCTTTCCCCTGATTTTTATATGCCGTTTGTCTTCAGTACAAATTTTACAGCACATTGAAAATTAAACATGGAGTAGCAGAAAACTGAATTCAACTGAAGATGTATTATGATTGCACTATTCAATTTTGTATCCAGTAAAATCTTAATTTGTTAATCTAATTGAAGATATCATAGAATCTCCAGCCTGTGGTTTTGCTTTGGAGTATGTGACTCGGGTAGTGGTTGGGGACGTAGGAGTTTCCACATATAAGGACTTAATTGGTATGTATTTTAGGAGGGAAATGGAATCTATACATCTACTGTCAATTCTAGAGTAGCACTTTAAAAATTCAAATCTCTCAAACAATGTAAGGAAAAATAATCTTATATTGATGAATGGAAACAGTCTGCTCCTCCTAATCCTTAACCTTAGCCAAGCAGTACTTCAGAATGTCTGTCTAGAGCAGTATGCTTTCTGAAGAATTTACCTCCTGCCCCTGCTATAATCCAATGTAGGTGACTCATTGGAGCCGCCGCTGCCATGCACTTCTCCCTCCAAGTGCTGGGGAGGGTGTACAGCGCTTCCAAGGCTCTGAGCCTTATATTGCTCAACTAGCCACATGTGGCTCCAGCACATGTATCCCCTGCCACTTCTCTCTGCCCCGCCACACTGTGAGTGGGAGCCAGAGGAGGAGTCAGGCAGCAGAGGTGGGAGCTGCAAATGGCTCCTTAAAGAGCCACATGTGGCTCGGAGCCGCCAATCCACCTTTTAAAAATGGTGCCGCTGCTGGCTCTGCTTGCTGGATAAAAAGGCTCCAAGGGCCATGTGTTGGACACCCCGATCTAACTGAAAATCTGGACACAATGAGTCACTTATGAAAAGGTATGTCCTCCAAAGAGAATGGCGCTCAAGACCCTTGGGGAAATGAGCATTTGAGACCCTGCAGGGATTTCATTTATGCTGGCCAGTCAGGATATGGGAGTGCTGAGGGCAGCATAGTTGACTTGTGGGGGTGTCATCTTTCCATTGCCTTGGAACAGGTCCCCTTATCCTGAACAATCTTTAGACTGCAGACTGAACAGCCCAGCAGCCTCTGCCAATAGCCAAATTTGAGCCCTGACCAGAAGGAAATTTGGTCTGTTTGGGCCTTTTTAAAGTTGTTAGATTCTTCCAGAGCATCTGTTTAATGAAACACAGAAAACTTAAATAATTGAGGAGCAACTACTATTTTATATCCAAATAGCTTAGGTTTTTTAACCTTAAAGGGTGTTCATAAAGCCTCCTGTCATCATAATCTCTATAGATATTAAGAGGAGGCATGCCAGTTTACATATGTATTTGATTTATTGTAACTGTTCTCTTCTGATCTTTTCATTTAAAATATAACTGAGTTTGATCTGAATTCATAACCTGAGCTTGTTTTCTGTAGTCTGAAGAACATGAGACTAAGTAGCAACTTTAACTTTGCTTTGGTTAGTTCAGTGCAAGGTATTGTCTAATTTTAAATAAATAACATTTAATAAAGGTTGTTACAGCAAAATAGAGATGTTGTGCAAAGAGGCTGGTTCTCATCTAAACATCTCTCCATGGATTCTTTAGTTGGAGTTAGTGTTTACTTGGACCCCAGAAATATGTACTGTACCCCTCTCCTGCCCAGATCTTCCACCCACAGCCCAGTCCTGCCAAGATTGCCCATCTCCAGCCTGCTTCTGCACCCTCCCTCCCGCCCCAGGCTGCACAACCTCTCTGTAGTTAGAAATCCCATCAGTGAGAGTGTTTCTTGCTTGTGTGGCCACCTGATTGATTTGTTTACAGTTCAGTGGCAATCCCCCCACCCCACAAAGGTTCCTCACCCTGACCTACGCCAATAGGAGAATATCATAAGTAGTGTCTGTGCTGATGAACTACACAGCTGTGCCACTGTAGCAGTTGTGTAGAGAAGCCCATAGAGTAAAAATGTTGCCAGATGCTCTGTTGTGGAAAACATGGTATAATGATATTTTAGCTTCAAGGAATCTGTAATGTTGACCATAAAATCATAGTTTTAATTGCATTTGGATAAGTTGATGTAGATGACTCATTAACATAATACATCTTTCTTTAAACCACAATACACTGGTCTGTTGAATAGGAAAAAGCTTTAATGTGATATATTTTGGTTTTAATAAGTTTTTGGACAGTCCCACATGGCATTCTGAGAAGCTGAGTGGTAAAAAATGATCTATGTGAAATAACTGTAAAGTGGATCCACAACTCTATGAAGAATCATATTCAGATTTAATTATTGTAGGACTCCCTTAGTTGGCTGCTGTGAAGGTCTGTCCTGTGTCTGGACTGTTCAGTATTTTTTGTTAATTTTTTGTTAATAGTTATAACATTTGCAAATAATACTTCAGGAGGAGCTGCACTTTTGAGGACAGGATTAGAATTCAAAATTACCTTGAAAAATTGGACAGTTGGTCTGAAAGCAATGAAATCGGGTGGAGGAGAAATGCAATAAAGATAAGTACAAGCACCGTATGTAGGAATGGTGCAGGGAAGCAAATGCACAACTACAAAATGAGAAATAGCCTTCAAGGCAGTAGTACTGCAGAAAAAGGGTTTGGGGCCTATAGTGGATCAGAAACTAGTTCATTACTGGCTCATGTTCACTCAGCTGGGAGAAATCACACAAGGTCTCTTTTTTTTTTTCTTTTTTTAAGGTGCATGTAAATTTAACGTTATATTAGTCTCTACCACTGAGGCCTTATTTCACGTTGGTTAAACAGTTTTTGAAGTAAGTTAGGCTTTTTGGCCTGAATTGCTTTATATTTTTCCTTTCTAGTACAGGATTATTGGCTTTGATTGGAGAAAAATTTTAGGCTATTTTTTAATCCTCCTTAGAGAAACCTCCTCTCTACAGTGTGTTTCTAGCAGATACTGAGCAGTTCCAGCTCTGGAAGCTGGCTGACCTCTGTGTGGTAAATGTCAGTGGGGTTCAATCAGTCTTTCAGTTTCCAGTTGCCTCTCTAACTTGTGTTTAGGGCACAGTGTTAAGCTGTTTGCTGGACAACCATTCTTCTAGTCTAAGCTAAACTGTTCTCAGTATATGTATGCAGTTTGGCTATCTAGTTCTCACAAGATTTGTTACAGCTGTGTGTTAATTGTATTACAGACAGAGCTGCATTATTTGAGCCAGCTTTGAGTCCTGCATTATCATTTTACATCTACTTTACAAGTGCTGCCATGGTGCAGCTATGCTGTTTTATTCTCTGCAGGGGAGACGTTTACTACAGTAATGGGAAAACTCTTTCCGATGCTGCAGTAATGGGTACTTTCCACCGCCCCTTGAGAAGTGGTAGCTGATTTGCTGGAAGAATTTTTATACCACCTAGCGATATCTGCACCATGGCTAAAGTTAGCTTAACTATATGTCTCAGGGTGTGTGAATTTCTTACACCTTCTGGATAGTATAGCAAGGTGACCGAAGTTTTAAGTGTAATTTGGATGTTGGTTACAGCTTTCTTATGTAAGTGGGCACTGAGACCATTGACAAGGGAGAGTGAAGTCCCCTCTGCATCCTTAATTGAGAGCCAGTGGGCTTTCAGCTCATGTGATAGAGGCATATGGATTTAGTCCTAGAGTCATAGATTTAATCCCACAATGGCTGTGTCCGTTGATTTGGGAGAGGCAGGGCGTGGTGCCTGCAAGTGGAGGGCCACATGGGGCCACCTGTTTTTGCCTGGGAGCTATGCCTGGTAAGTGACCCCTATTCCCTGCCACCTCCTGAACTTTCTAGCACCAGTATGCTCCAGTCCAGCACCCTCATGACCTGACTAATGCTGCACAAGAGAAGTTGCCAGACCATGGGATGTCCATATTGTCTAGCAGCATTACCAACACTTCCACTGCTTACCTGGCTCATAGAAGACATTTTATAGCTAAATGTAAATTAGGAGTAAATTACAGGTAACAACACAAAGCAGACAGCCAAGTTTCTGCTGCCTACACCCCCATCCCAGTCCTGCACCCTACCTTCTGCCAAGACCCCTCACTCAAATCCTCAGCCAGCCCGTTAACCTCCTCCCACACATGGAACCCCTCATTTGTGGCTCCACCCCAGAGTCTATGGGTTTGGGGGGATGAAACATCCTACCTCTGTGCCCCCAGAAGTGTTAATCTGGCTCTGAGGGGAAGTCCTGAGCCTTGGTGCTTGTGATCCCCTTTACCCGGGGCTGGAGTAAGAGGCAACCCCTGACACACTGAGTTGTCTTCCCCCCCCCGCCCCGGCCCCAACTCTTAGTTGGGGGCCACAATAGTGAGGGTTTTTTCTTCTCACTTGGGAGGCCAGGTCAGTGGGGATTTTTGTTTTGGTTTTTTGCTTCTCACTTTGTGTGTTGTCCTGACTGATTTTTATTTTTTTTTCCCCCGTGGGTTAGTGGCCCCTGACCCATAAGATTCCGCATCCCTGGTTTAGAACCTTGTCTAGATAACACAATCTCTATGGTACTATAGCTCTCAGGGAGGATAGTCCTGCCATCTTCTGGCTGGTAAGTGGAAGCTTATGGAACTTTAATTTCTTGGAGAGGACAATTCTGCCTTAAATCAATGGACAAATGTAATTTTCAGAATCTCATCTTAGTGCACATATCTGCTTCCTAAGTTGTCACTGTATCCACATTTACAACAGTAGGACATACCCACTTTTGAAATGTAACTGCAATTTTTTTCAGTCTTCTTTCTCTCCTGCCATTCTATATCATATTAGTCCAAGGCACACTGGGTGAGAGTTCCCTGACGTCATTTTGGCTTTCCACCCTCTCTTCAGCATGTTTTCCGAACTGGACCTTTACTTTTTCATATAGCTTTTTCCTTTGCTCATGTAAAAGAGGGAATGCTATGAAAAGGAATGGCAGTTTTGCCTCTTGTTGCTGCTGAATGAGTTTTGTAGTAAGAGATCTTAATACAGAGACATGCACATGTTGCTCCCCCTCCAGCAACAGATGTAGGGGAAGAGGAGGACTTGAGGGTCATACCTTTTACCTTTTTTTTTTGATCATCTAGGTATCTGGATGAATGGTGTCCCACAACAGCCCTGGCCATCCCTGCAGTGTTGTTTGCAGAGGGGTGGAGAACGAGCATTTAAAAAGAAATTCTTCCTCCCAATCTACCTTTTGTAATAACTAAAATAAATGGGAAGCAACCACAGTTACCATACTTCAAGCAAAAAGCCACTCTGAAGTACACCTTTAGTCATCCTGCTGACATATTCTGAAAAGTGCCTCAATTCATAGAACAGAAAGCATTGCTGTTCTTTGAAATCCTGAGAAAGCTGAGGACTTTCCATAGAATCTGCCCCCAAGCCACATATGCTTTCTGTACCCAAAAAGAGAAATCCTCCACATATCAAATTAAGATTCCGTCTTTAACAGCTAAAGTTTTCAAGAGCTATAAGAAAAATTGTCCCAGAGTTCAACTCTCTCTCCTTTAACAATACTTACCAGTGGTCTCATTTTGACATCACAGTGGCTGTACAGCTCAGGGGAGGCAAAGAATTGTGAGTGGTGATCAGTGAAGTAACTAGAGGGCTTAAATGGCCTAGATGAGTGTCATTAAGAGAGAATGGGAAAAGGCATTTTTACTTAAACGGGCCAATATAACGCCTTGCATGTTGAACAGAAACAGGGAGCCGTGCTGGTCTGGCTATGGTCTGAAGAAGTGGGTCTGTCCCACGAAAGCTCACCTAATAAATTATTTTGCTAGTCTTTAAAGTGCTACTTGACTGCTTTTTGTTTTGGCCAATGTAATTAATTGATCAGTTTTTTGTTTTGACATTTAAAAGCGTAGTCTCCACTCAGTGCATGCCCACATGTCACTCATTCTGGAATGTATGTGTAGGTTTTGCCATCCAACAGACTGGGAAAGCGCTAAGCAAGGTCTGTTAAACTAGTGTTGGAGTTATGCTAGGTCTTATGTCAGCTGGTGTCTCTAGTTGAATATAGGCAATTATTTGGGAACTTGCTGACAATTTAGCTGAAACTGTCTACCGAGACTCCCATAGTATTTTGACAGCAGCTATGCTAATTGAGACAAAATGGAACCTTTCTATAATACGGAGTATCTGGCGAAGCTTGTCTTGTTGGGAGCTGGTCTTGTTATAGATACAGTCTGGAGGGCTGAGCCCTTATCGTTCAGTACTGTCTGGCTTCCCATATGGGTGGTTTACCTGGTATCCTGAAAGGTGATGGTCAGGGAGGCAGGTGGAATCCATACTTGATTCAACATTTTGCCAGGAATTTAGGGGTAAACTTAGAAGCTTCTTGGTGTGAATTCCTCCTTGAACCAGCACTATCGATTTCAGTGTACTTGAAATTAGGATGAGTTTAACCTGTGGTCCAAATCAGAAAGAGACGCACAGTACTGCATTTCCTAATACACTGTCTTTATAGAACCTTCTCTATAGCTGGGCTCTGAAGCACTTCAGTTATTTTTATCCAGCCTCCTTTCCCCCCCACCCCCAACCTACTGTACTTGGCTCATGTCCAGTCTTTTACCCTTTCACTGCACTGGAACTATCTTTCTGCCTGTGCTTACTGAGCTTCCTTTTTTATTTTGACCATGTCAAATGCTCTCCTTGCTATTTTTTCCTTTTAACTCATTTGTTCATTCGTTTTCTTCACTGTGCTTGTGGTATTTTATTTGCATCTACTGGAGTCTAGCTGGTTCTTCCCTGTAGTTTGTTTAAAGTATATATATATTGTAGCCAGATCACTATGCCCACTTCAATTTGCATTTGACCTTTAAGTATATGATAGGAGAGGGAAAAATCCAATCTCAGCTTGAAAATTCACTTTGCTAAATGCCTGTTCCACTTGTACTGAGTTAACTGCATACTCTTGTTGACTACTAATAAAATGGAAGTCCCCAGTTAATTAATCCCACACAACTTTAGTGTCAGAGTACTTAGTCTGAATGGCTGCTCCAGGCTGAACATCAGTTTTTGAGGAAAATGTTGCTGTCTGTGTGTGTGTCTCTGAATGAGTGTTCAGTAGAACACATGCTGTATCTCAAACATTTAAAGGCAGCTAAGGTCAATATTATTACTTGTAGGGGTTTTTCTGTCGTAAGTGTTATTGTTTTGGATTTTATATGCATCTTATATCAGATCTGTTTCCTGCAGCATCAATAGTTTAATCTATTTGCATATATGATGTATGTAATATCTATTTTATTCAACTAATGCTGGGGACAGTGAATCTAATTTTTGGATAATAGAATGATAGGTGGTGTGCCCTGTGATCTCTATTTTAGAAAGGAGTGTTTTGGCTGATCTTGGTACCACTGTATTTGCATAGTTTATCCATTAGTGTGTGTGTCGTGCCGCTGAGATATTGTTGGTTCCAACTTCATAGCTATGACTTTCCTGACTTCAGTTCTACTGCAGTAATAATGTTGCACAAGCTAACCTTGGCTTTAGCAACAAACCAATCCCCAGCTTGAGTCAAACATGATTGTGTAATAAGTGACAGTTAGTCTCTTGAGACTGTGTGGATTATTTCAGGAAGGTCCTGAGCAGTATCGTTCTGGAGAACAAAACAAGTAGTTGCTCTGTCCTGATCCACAAATAAACAACATTACCATGAAGCTGTTTAGACAGGTTGTGTGACCTGCTTGAGACAGTAGAGGATATAGCAGATTTTTTCAAACTTCCCCCTGCCATCAGATTCCGTCAGGCTGTAAAGTAAGTCTTGTTGCTCTGCTTTAAAGTGCACAAAATAGTAACCTTGAGTAACAATGATACTGGCTAAAGCCCAGGTGCTGCTATCAGATTTTTTAGAATTCATCTAAGCTATTGAGGTTCAGTGCTGCTAAACATTCTGCCTGCAAGGTGTACTTAAATTATATTCTCGACAACTCCAAATGAATGCTTCTTTAGGAAAGAGTTTTGTTTCTGGCTTCCAAAGCAACAGACCTACTTCTGTGCCATAAGATTCACTTGTTAGAAAAAATTAGTTGCAAACGAAGCTGAACAGCTGACTTCATTCACCTACTGTTTATTTAAAGATACGTTGTTTCTGCATTCTTCTGATTTCTGTAAAGTATGGTGCCATAGATATTCTCATATTGACTCAGCAGCCAGGTAAAATTCATAGATACTAGGCCTCTTAAAAACAGGCCATTTAAAAAACAAAACCTTCTAGTTTGATTTGCCATTTTATTATAAGCTGTTTTAATTGACACACTTCGAAAAGGTGGTCAGTGCTGTGAGCTCTGCCCTTTCTTTTTTTCCAAGTGAGCCAAACCACTCAGGGAAAGCACTGTCCAGCACCCCCTGCAAGCCCCAATAACTTAGGAAATCATTTCCCCAGGTATTCAGCACTGCAAGCTCTGTCTTTCTCCCCTTCCCCGGGAGCATAACCCCCCTACCCAAAGCCCTGAAAAGGTAGCTCCCTACTAGCCCTGTGACTTTAAAATGAATTCCCCTGCCTGCCCCAGCTGCATGGGTTTGCTGAGTTTGTTGTTACTTGCTGCACATTTGCTGGTTTTCTCTGCTTTCTTGGCCTGCATGGCTTCTGCAGAACAGTGGTCCCAGGGTGGATATTGCTCTAAAAGGGCTCCTGCTTGGAGTCAGGCCTAACTGTTTGACCTCCTGAGCATGTGGGGTGAGGAGTAATTTTTTCCCCAGCTGTGTGGGAGACAGAGGAACAAGGACACCTGTGAACTTATTTCACATTCCCTGCAAGAAAAGGGTTATAACTGTGTAGCTGAAATCCAAAGGAGTGTAGGGCTAAGGTAAAGGAGCTTAGTCAGTCATACCACGGGGCTTGGGAAACAAACAGGCATTCTGGAGCTGCCCCCCCCAGTACGTGCTGGTAACATGAGCAGCTGGATACAGTATCGGGAGCACTGCCCCTGTAAGGACCAAAGAGCCATGTGGATATCTGTACTGTGGAGCCACAGCACAGCCCTAACGAGGAGGGGCAGTAAGCTTCTGGTGAGGAACCCTGCAGCCAAGAATGGACTACAGGTTCCCACCCTCCACTGAGCAGTCAGGAACTCCTCAGCTCCCAGGATGAAAGCAGCAAGCAACCACGCCTTGAATTACAGGCAGATGGTACAACACAGGCTACACAGGAGGCACGCACTTCAGGTATGTTCCTGTTTGTGCAAACATTGCTGGCAAAGTAGGGTGGTATTGTACTTCTGGTAACTTGCTAAAGAAAAAGTTGGGGAGCCAGGTGGTGTTCCAGAAGTGCATAAATGGTGTCTCATATTTCCATCTGCTCATGCTGAGATATTTCTAAAGCATTTTCTGAGGCACTTTTGAATGTTCTCTCTAAGATTCCGTGAGAGTGCAAGGGTCTCCTTGTTACCTTGGTACATTACCATGCCAATTTACTGCTGCAGCTACCATAGTGGGACCAGGGCTGCATAGAGGGTGGTACAATAAGTGGTAATTCTGAATTCGCTGCTCTCTAGGAGAAGCTGCCTCTCTCTCTCGTAAACTTTCAGCATAGAAATATGTCCCCCATAGATATGGATTTTGCAGTAGCCGCTCCATGCATCTGCAAAATTGCCCAGTATTAACACCCAGTCAAATCCTCCATTGTTTTTTTTTATCCCCAGCCCTCCCAAAAGTGAGGCTAAATGCTCACCATCTTCAGGATTCCGGGGTGTGCCTCAGACTTACAGCAGCGAAAGCATTGGAAACAGGATTTTTCCCTGCACTGCACAGATTGGAATGCAGCATGATAACATGATGTGATCACTTAAGGCAGGGATTCCCGACCTATGAGTTGGGACCCAACCTGGGTTACAATTACATTTATTAAGGGTTGTCAGCAGCTTGGAGCTGCAGGAGGCTCTTAAAGTCATTTGTAGCTCCTTAATGCTGCCACATCCAGCAGCTATCTCTATCAATAGAGAAGCAATTATGCATTACAAAGACAGCTTCTCCATCTTTGGTATTCGTCGCTATCCTGGGCAAGCCACTTAATAGACTCTTGCAGTAATTTTTGCCTGCACCCCTCTCCCCCCACTTCCCCCCTTTTGTTCTATGTAGCTGATTTGTTGGTTTTCATGGTTTTTGTTTGTAAGTCAGCAGACCCCTGAGTGTGACTATCCCCAGCCCCTCCAGCGTTTGAGTGTGCGGTTTAAGCTGGGGGAGTGGTTTTGGGGGGGGTGAGGATCTTTTCCCCACCACAACTCAGGTCAACTATAATAATATAATAAACATAGCGTTGTTATTTTATTATTAATGTATTTTCCCTTTTTCTATGAAATGACTACTATGAATATATAAGCATGAGGAGGTGCAATTTTATAATCTTGCCTCAGGTGCAAAATTAGCTGGTTATGGCACTACTCCCTTGCCTTCCTCCACCCCATTTTTGAATTGCCTTGGGTCACCGATTTTTTCCTGAGTTGTCAAAATTGGGTCCCTGTTTGGAGAAGGTTGGGAACTGCTGGGGTGTCCTATAACTGACAGGCATTGTTATGAGATACAGCGGATTAACTTTTTTCCTGTGCTTGTCATAGCTATCTCTGTGGTCAACCCAGCTAGCTACCTCAGTAATCTAAGGGGACACAGGAAAAGGAAAGGTCTTCAAGGAAATTATGAAAACCTGTAACCAGGAAATGCCAATGCTGTGGCAAGAAGATAGAGAAGACTGCAAGGCATCAAGAGATGTGAGGCAAGGCCTGAGGGCAGCACAGATGCAAAGGAGAGACCAAACCACTGAAAAGATTTCCTGGGCTGTGGGGGAAACAAACTGAGCTAATACGCTCCATTGCCTGGACCAATGAGCAGCACTGGCAAAATTTGCCTCCCCTGCATAGCCAGCATAATTCTGCTGCCATAACCCTTTGATGCACCCCAATTCAAATCTCACCCTGGCATGATGTGGCCTCTGTGCCCCAACTTCCCTTCCTGGACCACTCAATCCCATACCACAGCTATGAACAACGAGATAGCTGGTCCTTGACATGGCTTTAATCCTTTCCTTCTCCCTTCTGTTTCCAGTACCCCAGCTCTTATCCATTGCTGCTGTGTTTTAAATTTGCACACTTGAATTAAGGAAGACTCAGGCAGTGTTCTTTCCCTCTTCCCTCTCTCTTCTATCCTTATCCCATTACTGCTGTATTATGAATTGTAACAATTTGATTAAAGAAAACGTGGTTGTTCAGCAGTTAGTCTTGGGAACGTGGGTAGCAGGGACCTGTGGGCAGGGAATGGTGTTGCCGAACCCCACATTAATCTCAGCATTCATCCTTGTCAAAGTGGTTCCTCAGGGCGTCCGGGATATTAATGGTCACCTTATAGTCCACCTTGACAACGTGAGTGTCTGGCTGCTCAAAGGCATTGACTAGATGCTCTGCCTCTGCACTCCAACCTTGATCAAATGATCCCCCCCGCTTACTCTCACACAGGTTGTGAAGGCAATAACATGGGGATGTGGTACTGAAGCAGGTCAAGCCTCCCATATAAACATCTAGCTTTCAAGTACCCAAATGGCCATTCAACAATCATGCAGCATCTGCTTAGCCTGTTGTGGAACTTCTCCTTGCTGCTGTCTAGCTGCACAATGTAGGACCCCATGAGCCAGGGCTGCAAGTGGTTTGCAGGGGATCCACCCCCACAACTTATTTTGTGATCTGAAAAGAAAGTGCTTTCTTGCACCTTTCTAGACCACCCAGCATTTGTTTGTAAAACAACCATGGTGATCTACAGGCACTTGGAGCACCTTGAGAAGTACCCCTTATGGTTGATGTACTTTGAGGCAAGGTGTGGGGGGATGAGCACTGGACAGTCTTATTGATCACCTCTCCACAGTTAGCAAACACCACCGTTTCTCCACAGCCAGACACAATCTCATTCGCATTCCCCAGAGTCACACTTACAGCTGCACTGTCCCAACAGTAGACTTCCCCACTCCAAACTGATTGGCATCCTAGTGGTAGCAGTCAGGGGTAGCCAGCTTCCACAGAGCAATGGCAACACAGCTCTCCATGGAGAGAGCAGTTTTCATTTGGGTGTCATTTTATTACAGCTCTGGTGACAGCTCAGCACAGAGCTAAAGGAAGGTGTCTTTATGTATCCTAAAGTTCAGTAGCCACTGTTCGTCCTTCCACACCTGCAGAACAATGCCATGGAAGGAAAGTATTTTGAAGGAAGTATCGTCTCATAATATATACTTGGTGAAGAGCATGCCAGTTCAACAGCCTTCATGAATATAAACGTTAATCTTTGAAAAGAAAGAAACTTTGAAATATTCATCTTTTGAAATAATGGACCGTTTGTTGGCAGACATAACGATGGGTCAGATCAGCCTCAGTCGAATGGGATTTTACCAAATAAAAAGAGGCAGAATAATTGATTTGGAGGCTTTTGGCCAGTAGGGAGAGTTTGACACCATCTGATAGTTACATACAAGGATTTCTGAGTCATTCTTCTGGTTAAGTGTCAGTGCTGATACTTGAGTATCAGGGTAGAAGAGTCTCTTGTTAGCTGTTTTAGTTTGTGTCTTTAAAAGCAACAAGCAGTCCTGTGGCATCTTAGAGGCTAGCAAATTTATTAAGTCATGAGGGTTTTTTGGGGTAAAACAGATGGTGAAGTTGGTTTTTACCCATGAAAGCTTGTGACTTAATTAATTTGCTTGTCTCTAAGGTACCATAGGACTGCTTGTTATGTTTTTTTAGAGTAGAAGAGATAATTGGACCAACTTCTGTGAGGGTGACAAGCTTTCGAGCTGACACAGAGCTGCTCTGTCTTGTCTCTCCAGTATTATAAGTGGCAAATATTTGCATTTGCTATCTAACTCTGACTTGGATTTTCTGACTTTTTTTAAAAAAAAAAACCTAAGTTTTTTGTCTGAGTACTGTTTGGTATCTATTATAGTTCACTGGGTATGTGGCCAGTGAACATTTTTATCTTTATTTTTGATATCTGAATTAAAAATAACACTGTGCATATGATTGTGCAGTCTGTGATAGTTTCTTTCTTTTAGGTCCACCTTTTGCATCTTAAACTATCAAAAGAAAAAAAAAACAGTCATGTAGCACTTTAAAGACCTAACAAAATAATTTCTTAGGTGATGAGCTTTCGTGGGGCAGACCCACTTCTTCAGATCATAGCCATACCAGAACAGACTCAATATATAAAGCACAGAGGTCCAAAAATTGTTTTCAAGGTTGAAGTGGGTCTGTCCCATGAAAGCTCATCGCCTAATAAATTTTGTTAGTCTTTAAAGTACTATGACTGCCTTTTTGTTTTGATAGAATACAGACTAACATGGCGATCTCTCTGTCGCTGTTTGACTTAAACTAGTTTGTAAGCTCCTTATTCCAGGAACCACTTCTTGTGTATTTAGATAGCACCCTGATATTTAGCGGGGCCTCTTTATACTGTTATAATACAAATAATGGCTACAGGCTCTCAGTTCAGCAAACACGTCAAGAGTGGTGATAAACTACTCGTTGGTAAAAGTGCAAAAGTGTGTGACTAAAGTGTAAGGGTACATACTAGTTTCAGTTGCATCTTTTTTTACACACAGCTTTTCATTGCAGGCTTAAAGGGTTGTGATTTGAAACAAATTGTTAGTCTGAATGCTGTACTCTGATAAATCATGCCTAAAATTTCATTAATGTAAAAGCTAGCAAAAAAAAATTATTAATCTTTTTTGTCTACTCAGTTTCACCATTCCCCTAAAAGTTCTCCCTTGTGGAAGATATTTTCATACATGTAAACAGTGAAGAAAAATAACCCTGTATAAGGAATTAGAAACAATCAGAACATGCTGTTTTAGCTCTAAAGAATTCAGGTTGTAAATTCATTCTTGTAAATGTCCCATAACTGTTCTCTACATAAAGTTAATTTATATTTGACTGTTAGGGAGTGTTTCACTCACCATTTTCCAGTAGTAAAAAGAAACAGCTGAACTTTGAAGTGTGAAAGTTGATCTAGACCTCATGCTTATTGAGTGTGACTTCCAGAGCTTAGGATGAACAAAATGTTTTGATTTTAATCATTCAGAATTTTATGCTGGGTATGTGCACTAGAAAAATGAAATTTTACACACACTTGAATATATATAGGTAAGCCAGGGCGATGCAAACACAGAAGTGCAAATGTATTCGTTTATGTAATTCAGCTGTAGAAAAGGCAGCATTTTAAAGCTTTGCAAACAGAACAGCTGTGGAGTAAGGAACTTGTAAGTTCCATAAGGAGAAATATCTTCTAAAACCAAACCTCCGCACATCCTGTTTCCCCCAGAAGACAGTAGGAAAACAGTGTGGAAAACATGAGGATGCACAGCTAGAAATACAGAGATTCAAACCTGATTGTTAATCATTTGTTGTGCAGCATAAGACACAGGATGGGGGATGTGGGTTTTACGTTGTCCAGCATTGGCTTGGACACACTACACCTGTACTGTATTATTGATTATTTTTTTTTTTTTCTGTCTCACCAACAGAAGTTGGTTGAAATAAGATATTATCTCACCAACATTGTCTTTGTGTCAGCCTGAGACCAACATTGCAGCAACACACCATATCTTCTGTTTGAAGGTGTAGTGAACATTGCACTATGGAATAGTTCAGCATTAGCTGCCAGAGACAAGGGGTAGATTTTTGGAAAGGCCATCTTGGAGCCCAGCTCTCACTGAATAACTGTCTTTGAACAGTGGTGACTGAAGAAGGAGGAGCACAAGGGGAGGCACCAGCTATGTGACAGCTCTCCCCACACGACTCCTTTCTGTGTCATCCCTAGCTTGAAGGGAGAGTGGGCTCCATGTTTTTCCACCCAAACCCCATTCTACCCTCTTCCTACCTCCATTCACTCCTTCCCCCAAGCAGTCACCTCTAGGCAATGTTATCCTGGGGGACTAGGAGGAGGGGCCTGACAGTGGCCGCAGGGTGAAAGCAGAACAAGCTGCCCCCAGCTTGCTGTGCTCCCTTATTCATTTGAGGAATAAGGGGGCTTTTGGAAGACCAGGGGTTGCTTCTGGAAGGATACAGTCTACATGGCTCTGTAGCTTCTTGAAGGGGCTTTTCCCGAAGTGAAATCTTGTGGGAATATGCAAATGAGGCATGAGATGTTTAAATCCATGCTTCATTTGAATGTTCCCCTTTGCTCATTACCATGCCCCTTCTGGAAGGGAGGGGGCTGTGTAGATGCTGCCTTTGTGTGTAGATGGTGAAATTGACATTTTACAAATAAGAAATCTATACTTCCAAACCTGTTTGAGTAGAGAACATGTCAGAAATGACAAAGGTTAGAGCAAACAGTGATCCTTTTTTACACCAAGATGGAGTTATAAAAGAGCTTGGGTGTTTGAAAGGTAGATGACTTCTTCCTATCCCGTCAATTTGTGTTTAAAATAATTCTAATTCTACTGGAACAGAAATTATTCTGTCAGATTTTCCTTGAGCAGTGGGAACAGAACCTTCATTTTTCTTTTGCAGAACCCTAAAACAAAAGAGCAGATTGAAAACCTGTTGCGGAATGGGATGAATAAGGAACTGCGGGATCGTCTCTGTTGCAGACTGACCTTTGGGACTGCTGGGCTTCGTTCTGCCATGGGGGCAGGTTTTTGCTACATTAATGACCTTACAGTGATCCAGTCAACCCAGGTAACTGTCGTATTATACGATCAAGCTACTTATTCATAATTGCATAGTAAGCATCTTGATCACTTAAAATTATGGCTGTCATCTTCAGAGTTTACAAAGCATTTAAACTTACTTGAAAGCTATATACAGGAATTGTTATTCATCACTGAAATCCAGCCTTATGGATGGAATGTGCCAACTGTTCAGCAGTACATAGCAACACCAAAAGGACAGGAAGTGTAAAAATGTCACCCTAAACCTAAACAGGGTAAATTAGGTAAGCTGGATGTAATTACTTAAAGTGTAATTTGGCCAGTAAGCTAAAGTTTTGTTCATAGGATTCATCTGAGATTATGTGAACAACTAGAATTTTCCTCTTTGAAAGTGTTTTGAAATATGTGAATATTAAGAAGGAAAAATTGTCCAGTTTTTTTTACCTCCCTGCTACCTCTTCATGTGAGTTGCAATGTGGTCAGGAGAAGGGAGTTTTTGTTTTTAAGATGGTCTGGGTGAGATGTCATAAGAATTTTGCTTAATATGGTTTATCATTACTGTGTGTACCTCAGTTTTTGGTTTACCTGTCTCTGTTCACATCTGATAAGTACTGTTTTTTGGGCTGTTCATTCAGCCAGCATGGCAATACCTATTTGCTAGGTGCAATACCTATACTTAGGGCTGATGCCAGGAGTGTTAGGGAGGGTAGCAGATCTCTCACCACTTGTTTTTGATAGCTGTGTTTTAAAAGGTGCTGTCCAAGGTACAAGGAATTTCCTACTCATGGCCTTTGCTCTCACCAAAGCTGCAGGGAATGGTGTCATTGATGACAGTATGCTCAGGAGCTGTCTGTTAAAACATTTTCAGGGAGGAATTGCCTCTGACTTACTCAGGAGCTGTTTGCTCACATTTTCATCTGGAAAATGCTATAACACTACATGTTTAACGGTGGTGGGAAGGGTTGCTTACTCTGGCAGAGTTTCAGCAGAATATGGCCACTCCTATGGCTTGACATCTGGTGCCTGGGAGCTCATTACACTGGAATACTCACTCTTCTCCCAGTTTTTGTCCAGCTGGGGTCAGAGTGCTAAAGTAGATAACTTTTTGTTTTTTAGCCTGGTGAGAAGGATCAAAGAAGCCTTGCAGTTGCATAGTGTAGACTCGTAAAAGCAGGAGATGAGCTGAGTGTAGACAAAGTGACTCAGGATTGACCCACATGGATTATATGGTAACTTCTTGTATCTACAATACTAACTAAGAAATTGCTATGCTGTGTTAAACATCTAATTAAACCTTCTATTTTTTTGCAATTATGTTTGAGAGTCATTGAGCTTGTGAGTGCACTGCTCTCAATTTGAGTAGAATCACTCAGGGAGCTCATGGAGTGAAGCACTTGCTGAAGGATCCAGAGTTTGGGCTCAGGAAGTGGTTAAGCTAAGGGCCTTCCTCCAGTGGGGGCATGCGATCTGAAGAGGGTTAACACTTCAGCATCTCACAGACATCAATGACACAAGAGATTTCTTCAATACTACCAATGCTGTTCATAAACCGAGAAGCCTTGGAATCAATCCCCTGAGATCAAAGGATGGTATCCAACTCTTGAAAGACAACGAAACCATTGCCTCTTGCTGGAGGGAGCACTATAATGACCTCTTGAACCGCCCCTCTACTGTGATCCATTGGCCAAATCCTTCAGCAACAGCCTAGAGATGATCTTGCCACACTTCCTACCGTAAGTGAGGTCAAAGCTGCCATCAAAACAATGAAGTGCAACAAGGCAATCAGACTAGGTGGAGTCCCCACTGAAGTCTTCAAAGAAAGCAGGCCAGTGCTCTACAAGCAGCTCCACCTCTTGATTCTCAAGATCTGGGAAACGGAGCAGATGCCACAAGATTTCAGAGACACACTAATTGTCAGCCTTTTCAAGAACAGCAACAAGTTGGACTTTGGAAACTATTGTGACATCTCCCTCCTGGCAATGGCAGGGAAAATTTTGGCTCAAATCCTTGTAAACTGACTACTGCCACACTCAGAAGAAGTTCTCCCAGAATCCCAGTGTGGCTTCCGACCATTCCAAGGAACAGCAGACATGACCATCACTGCCCGGCAACTGCAAGAAAAATGTCATGAACACAACCAAGCCTTATATGTTTAATCAATCTGACCAAAGCATTCAAATCAGTCGTAGTGACCTGCGATCCATCCTCTGAAAGATCAGCTGCCCCAAAACATTCATGAGCATTTTAAGGCTGCTTCAAGACAACATGACTGCCACGGTATTGAGTAACAACAGATCCTAAAACAACCCCTTTGAGGTCAAAATGTCAGTCAAGACTGTCGTAGCCCCTCAGTGTTTTGCATCTTTATTGCCATGACCCTTCAACTCATTGATGGCAAACTTCCAGATGGTGTGAAGATTGTCTGTGGAATGAACTGGAAGCTTTTCAATCTCAGAAAACTGAAGTCTAGAAGCAAGACCTCCACAGTTGTTGCTCTTTCTCCCACAGCCCTTCAGACCATCTTAAGTGCCTTTTACTGAAGCATATGAGAATCTTGACATCACACTGAACATCAAAAAGACCAAGGTGCTTCCCCAACCCTCACTGATGGGATGATCTCATGCACCTTCTATTGAAGTCAATAGAGAACTGCTGGACAATGTGGAGCACTTCCCATGTCTTGAAAGTCATCTTTCTGCTAAAGTCAACATTAATACAGAAATCAGCATTGCCTGAGGCATGCAAGCTCTGCTTTCGCCTGCCTGAGACCGGGCGGGGAGGGTCTTTGAGAACCGGGACATCTAAGAGAGAGCTCCTTGTATACCATGCATTGGTTGTTCCAACGCTGCTATATGCATGTGAAACCTGGAAAACATACAAGCATCATTTGAAGGCACTTGAACAATATCATCAACACTGCCTCAGAAGAATACTAAATCTCTCTGGGGAGGATAAGCTCATAAAAACTAGTGTCCTGGAAGAGTCGAACATGACCAGCATTGAAGCCATTATTGTTCGTCATCAACTTTGTTGGACTGGTCATGAGGTTTGGATGTCTGACCAGTGTCTCCCAAAAACAAATTGTTTTCTGAAAAAGGAACTTTGGGGGCCAGCGGAAACAATATAAGGACATGCTGAAGGCACACGTGAAAAAGTGCAGCATTGGTGTTGACACTTGGGAGAACCTTGCCCAAGACCATCCCCAGTGGAGAATGGTAATCTGTGAGGGGATGGCACAATTTGAGAGGTCCCACTGCAGTGCAAACAAGACGAGGTGTCAAAGTAGTAAAGAGCGTAAAAACTGCCCCTCACTGCTCCACCAGCTATCAACACCTGCTTCTTCTATGATAAGATCTGTGGCTCCAGAATTGGTCTGATCAGCCATCAACAGACTCGCAAATAGGTGGGTGACATAAAGATGTCCTCATTATCGAGTGACCACCATAGTCATATAGTAGGCATCCTTCAGTCTGCATAGACTATGGATCACACACTTTAAAGTTTCAATTGAGGACTTCATTTACAGCGTCTGTTGTGACTATAAAGACCCACACAAGAGTGACAGTCCTTGCTGCATCTCTTGCAGATGTAGTGGGTGTCTGGCAAGTCCTTATTGTGCTTTCTGTGCACTTGCTTCTCCTCTGCTAGCTGTCTGATCTTCAACTCGCCCTTCTGAAGGCCCTTGTGTAACCCCTGCCTCCATCTGCTGCGGTCGTCTGCTAGATCTTCCCAGTTGTCCAGCTTGATGTCTGCCTCTCTTGCAGACATCTTTGTAACGCAACTGGGGGCATCCGGGAGGTCTTTTGCCAGAGGCTAGCTCACCATACAGGATGTCTTTTGGAATCCTTCCATCGTTCATCCTGTGGACGTGGCCAAGCCAGCGGAGTCGACGCTGCCTGAGGAGGGTGTGCATGGTTGGGATTCCAGCTTGCTCGAGGACGGCAGTGTTGGTCACTCTGTCCTTCCATGATATTCCAAGGATGCGCCTGAGGCAGCGCAAGTGGAAGACCAAGAAGAAAAGAAACAATGATACTCTAAAGCATGGGTGTCCAACCTTTTGGCTTGCCTGGGCCGCATTGAGTGAAGAGGAATTGTCTTGGGCCGCATATAAAATATATAATATAATTAATGTTAAAAGTTTACGATCTTGTGGGGCTGCATTACTAGCTGTCCAGGGCTGCATGCGGCCTGCAGGCCACGGGTTGCACACGCCTGCTCTACAGGGATCCTCCCAGGAACTGTCCTGGAGCTGTGGAAGAGCACTGGACCTGTGATTCTGTGATCTTAGGCCCCTTTCTCTGTTCCTCCATTTGAGCCAGCATTGGGAAAATTCCTGCCCTTTGGGATGTAAATTCAGAACTGCATACCTCATTCATATCACAGATTATGAAGCACTCAGGTGGATGGGAACACTCAAGGAGATATGTGGAGCAATTCACATGTTTCAGGTTGTAGTCTCGGGGTAGCCATGTTGGTTCATAGCTTCACAAAAAAACAAAGGAAAACCATGCAGTCCTATAGCCGTTTACTTAATAAATAATTGTTAGTCTCTTTTATTGAGCTTTTGTGAATGAGACCCACTTCAGATTTAAAGCAGGGACTTGGGAGTGGGGGTGGAGCGGGAGAAAAAGGGGTGGGGAGAGGAGGAGAGAGTCACCTATCAAGAGGGCCTCTGGAAAGAGAAAATTAAGTGGGATGGCTTCCATTTTAGGCTATTTTTTTCAGGCAGTGTTCTCATGCCGAGAATATCACATTGCAATGAATGGGGCACTTCACATCTTTCAGTCTGTCACAGAGAGGTGGGTGCTGTCTGTAACAAGACTAAGTCCTTCCGGGCTACCCAGCAGGATACATCTAGTAAAAAGTGGGACATTATGGGGCCAAAAGTCTGTTTGTCTGGCATGTTAACTCCTGCGGGCGGTGAATTATGCAGTCGTGTTGGCTGACCATGACTATCAAACTATTCCAAATTGCAGGAGTTGGTCCCTGCCTTACCTGAACAACAGTGCCCAACCCTCATCAGTGTTATCCATGAGGGGCAGATTGTTGCCCATGCAGCTTTGCAGTCCCCTGTGGACATCACAGACATGGTGGGTAGGATCATGGCATTTGCCGTGGTCATGAGGCATACATCCAGACTCCCGCCCTTGGAGGTCCCCAAGGACCTGCAGCAGAAAGTGGAGGACCTCTCTTTTGTCAAGCAGCATCCGTTTTCCAAAAAAGAAAGTGGATGAGGTCCTTCACTCCGATTCCCGCACCATGCTGCATACACTGGGAATGTACACTCCCCTCAGTCAAGCTGAACCATTACTCTCCCTACCAAAGTCTGTGGGAGCAGTTCCAGCAGCAACAGCATAAGTTCCATTGGTGACAGCTCAATAGGCAACAGCAACAACAATCCGCGGCATCCCACCCTCAACAACCCAAACAGTTTTAAGGATGTGGTCGAGAATCTGAGAAATCTTTCTGTTCTGGCTGTCACACAGTATGGGCACCACCTATTCCATCACCTGTCTCCACCCCTTTTTCCACTGCTGCCATTATCTTGGCCAAGTGGGTCCTGGAGCTAGTGGCCCAGGGATACTCTCCCTGTTACCTATACCCCTCCTATCCACCCCCTACTCTGTCTCTCTTCAGGGACCCTTTCTCATGAGCATCTCCTCGAGCAAGAGGCTCAGCACCTCCTCCACCTGGGAGCCATCGAACTGGTGCCCCCAGAGTTTTCGGGAAGTGGGTTCTATTCCAGATACTTTCAGACTGAGGAGAAAAATGGGGTGGAGGCCCATCCTCTACCTCAGCAACCTCAACTTATACATTCTCTATTGATGGTTCAAGATGGTGACTCTCGCAACCATCGTTCCAGCTTTGGACAGAAATGATTGGCTTTCAGCTCTTGACCTACAAGATACCTCCTTTCACAACACTATCTATCCAGCGCACAGACATTTCTTCTGGTTTCCCATGGGGTCCCACCACTATCAGTACCAGGTCTTCCAGTTTGGGCTCTCCGCAGTGCTCAGGGTGTTCTCTAAGACTCTGGTGGTCATGGCTGCCCACCTGCATTGACATGGAGTTGTCATCTTCTCCTATCTGGACAATTGTCTCATAAAAGGACTGTTGTTTCTGGAGGCCTTTTGAATGGTGCAGGTCACCATGGACCTTCTGTTAAGGCTTGGCTTCCACATGAACTGTGAGAAGTCCACACTTCATCCCACACAGTCCCTAGAGTTCACCAGGGCTCACATAAGCACTGCCACCACCAGGGCCACTCTGCCCATCCAGAGAGTCCAGGTCCTGTGTGATCTTATCCTGGTGATACAAATGTCCCTCACTGTCACATTGTGTGTCTGACTCAAGCTGCTGGGCCACATGGCCGCTCCCACATACCTGGTCAACCTGGCCAGACTTCACATGAGAGGGATTCTGAAGAGAAGCTTTCCCCAGGGTGCTCATCTGCTGCAAAGGGAGATTTGCCAATTCCAAATCTGTTACATCTTTTCAGGCCAGCTCCTGAAGTTTGTCAGACCCATGATCCAGTTTTGGTACTGATCACACCAGAAGCGTATGCTGTCATTAGCAAATTATGTAAGTTCTTAATACCAGTGTTTTTGGTGGTCCAGAAAGAATTGCGGTCCACATGGCAAGTTTAGTCACTACACTACCTCTTTAAGAGCACGTGGTACTGATGCCCAATGTGGTGCTGAGGGAACTGGTACATTCCAGAGAACAGCCACCATTAATATCCCTGGTACCACTATCTTTGGGTTTGGCTTACTGATTCCCTGTGCGCATGGGTTCTGCTCAACCATTATTGTATAGCTGAATCATCTTAATTGGATTTAGAAGTGGGTTCTATTCTGTCCCATGTCAGATGTGATGTCTTCCCTGCATCAGAGCTGTGGGCTTAGTGAAGTCCCAGCAGTGTGGACACCATAGGGGCCATGGCCAATATAACCATGGGGTTCTCCATCCATCATATCAGAAGCTGTTCTGGACATGGTGAGGTGTCTCTCCTGCTCGTAGAACTTCTCTTCACCCATCTGAGCTGTCTTCGTAAAGGGTGTGCCAAGGTCATCTGTCCTGCAGACAACATTCTCACATGACAAAGACCAAGCAACAGGAAAATGTGGAGACAGCTTCTCTGCTACAAAAGGCAGACCGGCTGTTGCCTTGGCATCCTGATGTGTTGTATTCCTTACTACCAGATGAGCTAATAGTGATGGTGAAAAATTATTGACCACAGGAAGATTACAAGTCTCACTAACTGCTTAAAAGGATGGCAGCAGTTTTAAACATTCAAATGGAAAAGATCCATAGGCCCTGCAATTGACAGCAAAGGTGTTTTTGTAGCTAACACCAATAAAATAAATTGCTTAAAAGATGTGCCGGAGATTGTTCCGACTAGCAGAAAGCTTTTAATTAGGCATATGTACTTGGTCAGTTGAGACATTGCCCTATTTGATCTTCCAGTCCATGCTTCTGTTAAGTATTTTGGGTTATTTCTTGCACTGAAAACATCAAGGCTTGACAGTGCCATTAAACTACATTTGGCAGTGATCTCAGCATTTCACTGTTCAGTGGGTGGGTGATGCTTTTTTCTAACCCCACAGCTATTAGGCTTCTAAAAGGATTGGACAGATTATATCCTCAGGTGCAACAGTTTGGTTCCCCATTTAATGCTAATCTCGTCCTAACAAAACTAATAGGACCTCCCTTTGAATCTTAACTTCTCATTTCCTGATTTTCCTATATTTAATGTGTTGCTCATTTTCAGTATTGCACAAGGGGATGATGTACTGCTATTAATTTTTTTTTTTTGCCATTGAACCTTCAAATTGCTATATAGTCTGGGCACAGGGTTACCTAAAAGATTGTCTAAAGGACTGGGCCAAAGGATGGTTGACAACTACGTCTCATCTGGCACAGTTGAATTCTCAACAGTAAGAGTAAAGACCGTCTGTGTGGAAGACAGAATTTTCTCTGGGAATAGTCAAAGACTGTGAAATGAGCTGCAAAACAACATTCCACTGTGCACCCCTGCTCCCTGGGGGAAGTGGATAGAGAAATTAAATACATGACAGATATCTAGACACTTTTGCCTAACAGACTGGAAGGTACTCAGGTAATGTGGCAGTGAAAACAGTTTTAAAGCTGCTATAGAGCAGAATCGATACTGGGATTGGTTTAGCTACGGTAGAGATAAGGGTGACAGAACTTCCTATGGAGAAAAGTCTGGTGGCCTTGTTTGCTATTAAAATATCATGTTGATGATGCAAAGGAAATTAGTCACTTCACTTTTTGACTTCTGTGTATGGTGGTGGTTGAAGCTGTTCACGCTCTGAGTGCCTGAATACTGCATGCTGTCTCTGTGTTTTGGGTCAGCTGAAAGTGTGAGTCAATTTTGATTGGCTAACAAAATACGTCATTGGCAGGAAGTGAAGAAAAGTTTCATTTTATGCACCAGGGAATCTAGTGACCTATGGTGTGTGTGTGTTTTTTTGGGCGGGATTGGGGACTGTTACTGAAGGTCAAACTGGTCTTTACTTTGTAGAGAGGCTGTGTTTCTGATTGTTTTCTTTTTTGGTCAGGTGGAAGTACAAAGGCTTTTGATATAATCTCTTTTCATTGGGTACTTTCAATCTTCTGTGCTTTGGATACGTCAAGGATGAGGTATAGTGAGAGTGTGTTGGATAATCCTAATTTACTAAAAGTTTTAACTGCTTCATTCCTGTAGCATCAGAGGGGTAGCCATGTTAGTCTGGATCTGTAGCAGCAACGAAGGGTCCTGTGGCACCTTATAGACTAACAGAAAAGTTTAGAGCATGAGCTTTCGTGAGCTAACTGAAGAAGTGAGTTAGTTCACGAAAGCTCATGCTCTAAACTTTTCTGTTAGTGTATAAGGTGCCACAGGACCCTTCATTGCTGATTCCTGTAGCAGTACTTGAGATGGCCTTTGGCATAATTCAGATTTGCTTCCTTCTGAGGTGCTCTATTTGAAATCTGTTCTAAGTGTATCCTGTACTCCTTGGCCCCAATGTTTTGTGGTTTAACTGGGGTTATATGATAATACAAAGGTCTGATCCAGAGTGGTGCCCAGCAGCCAGTGCTGTTTACACTCTTAGGGGATTGTGAATGTTTAGCACCCTTTTTGATTGCCCAGGAATGCAATATAAATCTGCAAGAAGCATTAGGGTCTAGGCATTGATTATGTTTAGTATATTACTAAAATCTACATCCAAAGGCTTTTCTAAGAGTGCTAGAAACACTATTGTTCTTTTAATATTTTTAGCAGGGGAAAAAAGGCTGAGCCAAATTGGAGTTAGATAAGAGTTGGAGAAAATTCTAGGCTGTGTATGCTTGGATAAGCATTAAATATCAGCAAATTAATATTTTCTAAAGCTGTTGCTCTCTTGTATGATCCAGTGGCTTTGATGCTCTAAGGATGCAGTGGTCTCTGATCATTCTAGGGTTCTCAGTGTTACCCCAAAAATAGTGTATCATAAGTATATGGTTAATGGTAGGTATAATTTATTATGGAAGTGTTTGAAAGCTATCGGTGGTGATGCTGAAAATGGAAAACAGAGAGAAATCCCAAAAGGGAATGGGATTTCAAATAGTTCTCTTAGTTTAAATATTGGAGAGGCTCGGGGCTCTCCCTGTCAGCTTTATTTTGATGCACTGGCACAAAGTACAAAAATTAACAAGCTGGAAGCAATTTAGCCAAACCAAATCTCAGACTTGATTTCTTACTGGCTAAATAATACTTAAATGAGGCGATGAAAATATTTCCCTTATAGTGGATATTGTAACATGGAAAGTGCCAGGTAAAACTTCCATATGACTTGTAAAGATATAAAGCAATGATTATTTTACCACACAGTGAATATACTCCATATGGAAATCTTTAGTAGGTAAACCATTGTTGCAGGCTGAATCTCTAATAGAGTGGTTTGCAGCCTGTGGCCCTGTCAGCCCAGAGGTGAGGCTCATGTGATATCCTCAGGTCTGTACAGGTAATATTGGGTGTGGCTCAGATAACGCATTGTGGCCGTGTCTACACTAGCCAAAAACTTCAAAATTGCCATGCAAATGGCCATTTCGAAGTTTACTAATGAAGCGCTGAAATACATATTCAGCGCATCATTAGCATGTGGGCGGCCATGGCACTTCAAAATTGACACGGCTCGCCGCCGCGCAGCTCGTCCAGACAGGGCTCCTTTTCGGAAGGACCCCGGCTACTTCAAAGTCCCCTTATTCCCATCTGCTCATAGGAATAAGGGGATTTCAAAGTAGCCGGGGGCCTTTCGAAAAGGAGCCCCGTCTGGACGAGCTGTGCAGCAGCAAGCTGCGTCAATTTCGAAGTGCTGTGGCCGCCCGCATGCTAATGAGGCGCTGAATAGGTATTTCAACGCTTCATTAGTAAACTTTGAAATGGCCATTTGCATGGCCATTTTGAAGTTTTTGGCTAGTGTAGACATAGCCTGTGAGTGGTACATGTAGCCCACAATAATAAATAAGTTAAGAACCACTGCCCTAGTCTGTGGAAGTAGGGGAAGTGTGAAAAACCAGCCACACTTCGGAGGAGAATATTATTGTTTATATTGTGATAGAATCTTAATGTGCCAGGGTCTTCCTAAACACAGACAAATATGAGATCTCTGCCAAGACTAAAGCAGGTATGGGTGAGGAGAAATGGGATATATCATTTTAACAATGTGGCCAGGGTTGCTACAGGCTATTATCCTACCTGTTAACTGTTTGTGTGCAAGTAAGGATTTGGAAGCTGAGAGCGGGCTAAGAATGCTGGAGCTGAGCTTTGCTCTGAGGAAGGAAGTAAAAGGGATGAATGGTGGCATGAAGGAGGACAAGGAGAGGAATTTAGGCCATGTTTATGCTACTACTTAAGTCAGCAAAACTTATTCACAGGGATATGAAAAAACACACTTCCCTGATCAACAGGTTTTAATGGCGACAGAGAGGTAGCCATGTTAGTCTGTACTCCAACTAAACAAAGCAGCAGAAGCGATACATGCGTTGCAGAGTATCTCCTGCCAACATATGAACTATAGCCCATGGATGTTGTTTTACTATGATGACAGGAGAACTCTCTCTTGCATTGGCATAGGGCAGCTACATGAACAATCTTACAGCAGAGCAGCTGCATCACTTCAGCTTTGTCATCAAATCTCTCTACTGTAGGCATGGTTTAAATCACAAAAATGCCACTGACAAAACTTGTCACGCTTTGAGCAAAGAAGGGAATCCAAGATGAAGTTAGAGTAGAATAACTCAGGACAATTGTTAACAGCAAATTCAATTAATTTAAAGTTTACTGAAGTGGAAATGGGCAGTTGTACTATTTCTGCTAGCATCCAAGAAATGTCCTAATGTGTATTTTGCCGCTGCTGTCAAGCAGCAGCACTGTCAAACCTAAATATTCAAAATTGAATCAGTCCCCCAAAATCAGAAAAAGAGAACTGCCTTCTGGGCTTTTGCACCTGTAGAGATCACTTTTTAAAACTTACCTGCATGGGAGCTGAGGTTCTCGCAGTTCAATGACTCCAGGAGCTGGGTCTTCAAGAACATAGAAGTGGAAGCTCATGATAAAATCTCAAAAGTTGGCATCACTGAAATATGAGTGCTATTGTCTCTTAATCAGAGTAATTTTAAAAATAAAACTTTTAATGAGAGATCATGGATAAAGCTCAGTGAAGAAGCTGAGAGACATTCAAGCTGTTAGAATAAAACTGAGCATCAGGTAAGCCTGTTAACTATCCATTAAAAACCCCATGATTGATATTTGTGCTGGCTGAACTATTCTGAGCTTATCAACATCTGTACTGTGCCAGTTTGTGCACGAGGTAGGAAGGGAAGTTGATACATGGAACCTCAGGCATGTAAGGGATTTTGAAGAGTCCAAGGGAAATTTCAGTCCCAATGGCTGTAGGGGGTCAGGATCTCAGGATTTTTGTATGTGGAAATGGGAACTGTGCATCATTGTATCAGTTATGCAAAGATGGACAATTTACCTCCTGAGACTGACTAAAATAAGCTTTAGATGTTGTCCCTGTATTCTTCAAATCTCTTGGGGCCTATAGGAGCTATTTTAATATAACAAAAGCAGTAATAGGTGGTGGTGCTGACTTTCCACTCAAGCTAGATCCCATAGGTCGAGAGAGGTTTAAATTAGCTTTGTTCATTTCTCTTTGACAATTTCCATTAGTTCATGAGCCTTCATAACTAAGGCTAAGTCTATACTGGTGAAATAAGTTCATTTCAGAGAAGCAGTTCTAGCTACAGCATTTGCGTAACTAGAATAGACGTGTTGGAAATCAACTTATTTCCCTATCATAGACCTCTCATACTCTCCCATCAACCTCCCTTACTCCACGCTATAGGGTGAAGCACAGGGGTCGACTGCTGTTCCAGAGAGAGTGATTTTGCACATCTTTACCAGACCCAGGTCGATCTTCCTCGAAGGGTTAGACATGCCCTAATTGGAAATTCTTTAGGGAAGCCAAATGGAGCAATGTGAAGACTGAGTGCCTATTCAGCATCTATGAAACTTCACAGGGTGACTGTTAGATGCCATGGCCTATGTCAAGCTGTCCCTTCTCCCCACCCACTGACACTGAGCACAGAAGGTGGTAGCCCCCAAGAGACATTAAAAATACCTTGCCTTTATAGGCTTCTGCTTCAAAGCTTCCCAAAGTCATGGATTCCCTCAACTTGGGAGAGAGTTGCCACCATCTAAGTGAGAAACGCCCTCATTAGAACCCAGGAAGATGTCTCCCTCTGGGGTATCCCCAAGCTCTTAACTCTCCTTTAGGAGAGAGCTTGAAAATAAAGAGGAAGAGATAAAACTGCAAGATCTGATAGCTGACCTTTCAATCTTAGGTATGCATAAACACATACCCTTCTTTAGGGCACAGGAACCAAATCACTGCCTCTAAACAAAAGAGGTGATTTATTAGCAAAATAAAAAGATATGTGATAAAGCACACTTGGTTGCAAGGTGTTATAGAGCAACTAAAGAAAAAGGTAAATTAAAGGACAGAGAATTATTTCCCTGAGATTTTAGTTTAAAAGTTAGTGTACAGGGATATACATCAGCCAGCCGAGAAATCCCACACCAGACACAAAATAAAATATAACCAGATTGTCTGACTAAACATTTATTTTCTGCTTACATATCTGTATTCCCGGATTTCTTTTGAGGCCTGGATATTTTCTGAATTTCCAAGCCTGCTTCAAGGATTTGATGCCCATTTTTCTCTCCATTCTATCTGGTCATTTGTTTGCAAATATTCATGAGAATCTAGTCAACGTTTCTCTTCCTGTGAACATACTGGGAACAAAAATATTCTGCAAATGCTATGTCTGAACCAATGTTTGTGCATACTCATTTTTACTACCAAAAGCAGAAGTCTTATTCCCCTCAGAATTCATTGTGCCATAGTAGACTAATCATTCAGATGTGTATGTACTATAATGAAGCTAACTCTTGGTGCTTCTGGTTTGCTGCAGGGAATGTACAAATACCTTGAGAGGTGTTTTTCAGACTTCAGGCAGAGAGGTTTCGTTGTTGGATATGACACAAGAGGTCAGGTGACCAGCAGCTGCAGCAGTAAGAGGTATGAGGATTGATTTCAGTTTGAGACTATAATTCATCATTTGAAGTTTGTCTTAGAATGTTTCTCTTCAGTTGGTGAATTTGTCCCATTTTTAGTGTATATTTCTCTAGTGCTAACGCATCCTAGTTCTGGCCTAGGCCCCCTAGTGCTAGGTGCAGTATAGACCCATAAAACCAGTCCTTGCTCCAAAGAATGTATCATATCTCAATTCACATGCGTTCTAAACGAGAGGTTCCTAGGATATGGAAATCACTAAATCTCTGAAATATAATTGTGAAAGCAAACTTAAAATTCCAATCCCTTAGCTTGAATGCATAACAAACACTGCATGCCTGTAACAGAGAGATAGCTGTTAGTCTATATTCTATTAAAACAAAAAAAGCAGTCCAGTAACACTTCAAAGACTAACAAAATAATTTATTAGCTCATGAGCTTTCATGGGTTAGACTCACTTGTTCAAACTATAGCCATACCAGAACAGACTCAATATTAAAGGCACAGAGAACCAAAAATCGCCAATTACCTAGCCCATTATAAGGACTCTTGTTTACATACTTTGTTTTATATGACTCTTGACTCTGCCCCCATTGTCCCTCTTCTCTTCTGATTTGCCCACCTGGATTACAATTTTTCTGATTTGTCAACCTTTAACTATTTTTGGTTTTTTGTGCCTTAAATATTGAGTCTGTTCTGGTACTGCTATGGTCTGAAGAAGTGGGTCTTTCCCGAAATCTCACCACCTAAGAAATTATTTTGTTAGTCTTTAAAGTGCTACATGACTGCTTTTTCTGTTTTGACTGCATGCCTGGTTATCAGTATGTCTGAATTAAATTTTATTGCCGAACTCTAGTCAAAACTGTCAAACTACACTTCTGATTGAAACAGCAGCATGTAAAAGGAGTAATTTACTACTTCAACCCCATGTGACTATTGCAATACTATTTGTAACACAGGGATGTGCAACATATGACCTATGGGCCAGATTGGGCTGTACAGGCTGGATTAAAAGGCGTGTACCCAGCTTCAAGGGCTGTAGAGTGGAGAGAGCTCCAGGTGCTGCTTCCACCCTTCAGCAAAATCTCTCCACTCCTATTCACCAGCAACCACCGAAAAGGAGCTGAGAGATTTGGCTGGGGGCAGGAGCAGTGCACGAAACCCTCCTGCCTAGCGGAGAGAGCCACATGGAATAGCTAGTGGTCTGGGGCTGCTGGCAGGCGGGGAAACCTACTTGAAAGTGCTCCTAGCTAGAGCCGGCTTCTGGCACTGCATCCCAACTCTCTCCTGGACCCTGTACTGGCTCCTACTCACTTTCCCCAGGCTAGAATTCTCTGTTGCATTTATAGTCTCTCCTGGATTCTGCACCCCAGTTCCCTCTCCCTAGTCATCCCCAAACTCTCTGCACCACCTGCACCCCAGTTATTATCCTGAGCTCCCTTCTGCACCCAATCTCCATCCCAGACCTCACACCTCTTACATAGAAAAGTGACCCTTGACCACTTGCCAAAATCTTGCAGTATGCAGTCATTCACACACAGGCAAATGGCATATTTTCTAATGTTATGAATAAAAAAATCCAAACTTCTACAAATTCAAAGTTGTTTGCTGCTGCTGATTTTATTAAAGTAACTCACCCAGGCTGGCGTGCTGTTTTGGAAAGAAATGATTTTGCATCTTTGCTCTTTTTTTAAAAAATGGGTAATGCATAGTTAGAAATGCACAGGGAGAGTTCCTGTAACATGATTAATTCTCACTTGATCATATTTCTGAGACTCTACTGTAACATTCTGCAAAGCAACACTTACATTATCAAGTGATTTAAAAATTAAATTACACTTCAATGTCAAAGTGAACAAAGTAAACATTGTATGAAATCCATATTTTTTCATCCTGCTTGTTCACTTACAGGGATTTCTCCCCGTCCCCACCTGTTTTATTGATGTAAGTGCAAATAATGTTCTGGTTATAAATACTTGTGAAGTTGTAGTTTCAAAGACATACTGTTAGATGAAATTGAACTAACGTTCCCCCTTGCCCTCATTAAAAGATTATTTTAAACTAGTTCTGTCTGGCAGTAAAGCTAATGACCATGTCTTTCTGTAGCTCTTTTTAGATTGTTCGGAATAAAGGAAATGAGTGGCTTATTGAAGTTTATTTTAGCAGGAGTATATTGATTTGATTTATGTGAATCATCTGAAACTGCTGGACAGCATTATCAACCACCAATCACTGTCGGTTACCAAGATCTGTTTTTACCCATCTTAAAAGGCTTTTTATTGTAGGACTAGCATTTTTGAAACCTCTTCTGTGGGGCTTAGGTTAGTGCTTCTGTGATCAAGTAAACAAATAAAATGACAGAACACACAATTCAAAGAGTTTGCAATCTAATTGCAGGCCTGTCACAGTTAGTGAAAGAAGCAAACAGAAGGTAGAAGTGGTAGTCAAGTGACAAGGTACAATAATGTCATATGACTACTTAAGTGTGTTATGTGGACTTATTGATGCTTTTGTTGTATTATATTTGTTACATGTTAGATTCAAAGCTCCACATACGTATGGGGCTAATATAACACATACAGTATTTCAATACATGAATAACAGTAAAGAGGGAATTAGAAATCAACATGCATGGAAAACATGTAATCCATTCCAAGATTGTCAGTTGTATGTGCTATATATCACAATTCTTCTCCAACATGAAGAAAAAGGAATATCAATATTAGTGTGAGAGGCAGCTCATTTGGAAGACATCAGAGATCTCACAGTGAAGTTGCAGCCTGAGACCTTGTCAGTAAGGATGTTCCCACAGAGACATAGTTATCATCATGGAACAGACTATCCAAATACCATATGAGAACTTAAATGGGAATATGGGAAAAGCCCTCAGATCACACACATCTCACTGTAGTTGACACATACCACCCTACCCAAGAACACATACAGAGTGTCATCAAAGAGTTACAACCCATGTTTAAGTGCAGTCTGAATGGAATCTCTCTCAAACCCTTTTTCGTGGCCTTCAGTGAACTCCTCCCCTTTCCCTGCATCCTGTTAAGTTCACCAGAAGCAAATTTCTTAGACAGCCCCATCTCAAACCAGCATGAAACACTGACAGAACAGATGCAAAACCTGGAGACGTGTATCTACTTCTGCAATAATCACTGTATGCCCACCAAACACTTTTCAGGATTCCTGAGTCAGTCTTTTATTTTTTGCAACATGGTGTATAGACCTTATCCAGTGTATTAAACATTCCAATAGCAACTATGTGGATAAAAGCTGACATGCACTTTTTAAACAAACTCACCCTGAAAATAAAACACACTGAAAACCAGCAAGTGATCTGTGGGTGAACACTATCACAAAATGATCACTCTATATTTGACCTATCAGTCATCTGCAAAGTAAACTTTCACAGTGCCTTCAAAAGTTAAGCCCGGGGGCTTACATTCATAACTTTGCTAGACAGGAAAAATTGTGGACTGAATGAAGACACTGGGTGAAGGGTCCATTGTTACAGTCTATAACCCACTAACCTTGTCCTACAACTGCAGAGGTGTTAACTATGTATTTCAGATTGGAGCTGTTGCAACATATGTTCTACTGTGCATTTAGGTGTGACTGCCCTTTTCCCCGACCTGAAGAAGAGCGCTGTATAAGCTCAAAAGCTGGCCTCTATCGCCAACATAAGTTGGTCCAATAAAAGGTCCATTACCCCACCTCTTGTCACTCTAGCAGCTTCTTAGTCACTGTGGCTGCTTCTACTCTAGCCACCTTTCGTCGGAGTTGGCATAGTAATGAGGCACTTCGACATTCCCTTACTCCATTCTAGTTTTGTGGGAGTAAGGCAATGTCGAAGTGGAGCACTTATTTCAAAGCTGTCCACATCTACACTGTCAATCTTCAATCTGAAGTCTGCACTTTGAAATTTGTGCAGGTGAGATTATGCTAACAAGGTGCTGAATATGCATATTAGCACTTCATTAGCCTGCTTCGAATTGCCTCATTACCATAGCACTTCTGACTGGATGGAGCAAGTGTAGAAGCAGCCTTGTTGTCAGTGAAGCTTTTTTAGGACAGGTTAAGTAAAGCCCCTGGCAGGGTTGGCTAGTAGGCTAGCCCTCTCTACGGGGCCAAGACCAAGTACACCTATCTAGCCTTCTAAGATTCCTTCTAGCCCTGCATTGCTATGATTCTATGATAAGAACTTGTTCTTTGGGTTTGGGCTTTTAGAACACTGTTGAAAATAATAGAATTCATTGAATATTTTTCCTCTTTTATAGACTTGCAAAGCTTACTGCAGCAGTCCTGCTTGCAAAAGGCATACCTGTGTACTTGTTTTCAACATACGTTCCTACGCCATTTGTGGTAAGTCTTTCACATTTTGCTCTATCACAGCTAATATTTTTTAGCATTTCATCCAGGCTGCCATCTTAATTTTAGCTAAATATTTTTCTTGTCAGAAGGCCAAAATGGAATGGAAGAATGAAAAAATAGGAAAGAAGCGGAACATTTAACTCCTTTGGCAGGCTTTAGAAATCATGGCATTGAAGTCTATTTTGCTATGTTAGTATTTAATTCATAGTAATTCTGGCAGCTTAGGTAGAATTACTCCAGTGAGAAACGTGAGCAAAATGTGGCCCATAATTAAAGGTGGCAGATAGGTTCCTTATGCTTTATTGTACTAATTATCACCTTTGCAAGTAGTTTTGTTGAGTTCAGTGGTTCTGTGACCTCTAGACTCTTCATGGGGTTGGTAAAGTAAATGAAGGACTAGTCTCTGCAGTTTTAGTCTTCATTTTAAACTTCTAAATATCACTTGGGCTTCCACTTGGATTAGTATTTGTACTGTGCAAGATGTCTTAGTGACTGGGCACCAGTTGTGGATATGACTGATACTATGGAAGAAATAATCTCATTAGGTTTCTCAGTTTCCTGAATTTTGCTAGTGTTTTTTGTATGAACTCCATTGCAAGCACATTGAGTTTAGGATGCTTGTGGTTGATATCGTGTGTGTATTTCTAATCTTGGTGTTCTCAATTAATTCCTTCATGTTGTAGGACAAAATTACTTTGATCCAGATTGATGGTTTCTGTGCCTTCTGGTTTGACTTCTATCTATGACATTTTTAAAAAATCTATTTTTAGCTGTAGTTAGCTTACCAAATATTTTGGTGAAGTCCTTCCTGGATTCGAATGGTTTTTTACTTCTTGGTAGTTGCTCTGGTCTTTTCTGTTCTCCAGTATGTGTAATCTAAGTGGACAGTTTTCTTCACCATAAAACATTGTGTGCTTAGAAGTACTTCTGGCAATTTATCTCTTTTGAAGGTTGATGATGGGAATGTTATGTAGCAGATAAGAACTCTGATTGTACTTTCTCTCACACAACCCATTGCTGATAATGGGGGACACAGTGTGCTATCCAGCCGTTCAAATGATAGCTTGTGAAATTTTAAGAATCCCCTGATCTCACTTTATGCCATTATCTGTCTGATCAGAAGTAGTGAATTTTAAATTGCTTTCATCTTCCAGCCCTATGCTGTTCAGCAGCTCAAAGCTGTAGCTGGTGTCATGATCACAGCATCTCATAACCGTAAGGAGGACAACGGATACAAGGTAAACTTTGTACTCTTATTTTTGCAGATTTGCCATGCAGAAATTCACTTACCAGTATACAGTGTGTCACCTGTATGCTAGAGCACCTGGCACTTTATAAATAGCCATGGAAAATGGTTTCTGCTGGAGTTTTTATAGATATACTTATTAGAAGGAAAAATAGTTTCACATAATTGCTCACTCTATTTTATTGTCTTCTGAATTATATCCCATTTTTGAAAACAGAAGTAAGGTGGTTTCCACTTAGTCTTCTATAGGCCTTAAATAAAGGTGAGGGTGAAGTTTACGACTCTGTCCTATGCCATTAGTTACACATAGGCTATGTCTACACTTTCACTGAACTTTGAAGGGGGCATGGTAATGAATATGCAGCACTTCATTGGGTTAATTCTCCCTGTGGCAACTTGGAAGTGTCAAGCTTCAAAGTGCCCTGTAGCCGTGGGCACTTCAAAGTGTCTTTAATCCCCAAAATTTTGTAATCATGTGATCATGGGTTGTGTGTTGTTTTTTTGTTTTGTTTGTTTGTTCGTTTGAAGGTTCAGTCTCATCCATGTAAAACACAATTCTCAGTGTCGGTTTTCTTTGACAGGTGTATTGGGAAAGTGGAGCTCAGATCACATCTCCTCATGACAAAGAAATCCTGAAATGTATCGAAGAATGTGTTGAACCATGGAACGGTTCCTGGAATGAGAATCTAGTAGATACCAGTCCTCTTACACAAGATCCTCTTAAGGAAATCTCTAAAAGCTACATGGAGGATTTGAAAAAGATCTGTTATCACAGGTGCTTTAATGAGAAAAATATAACTCCACAACTAATACAGGGTTTACTTTAGAGATTTATCCAAGTGTACAGGTCCAACTTTAAAAGTAAGGGTGGGAAAAATACTATATGCAATCAGCTTTGAGTGAGGGGTAGGAAATGGACTAAGTTAATGGGCTTTTGTAATCTTTCTTGTGATATATTTTTTTATACTCCTTATGTAGGTAATTTCATTACCTTTAAACTTGGTGGTTTACCTCTTGCGTTCTGCTTTTGCCCTGTACAACAGTCTGATCACTGTTTCTGGTAGCGCATGAGTTTGGTATAAAGGGAAGTACATGTCCTATTTTTTTAGGGATTTGCAACCAGCTGAGCAGCAGAAGTAAAGATCCCATTTTTCCAGACAGATGAATCGAGACAGCAATCTTTTTTGAATGCCTACAGTTGAAACTTTCCTTTTCCACCCATTCGTTGATGGCACCTTAAACATCTACACATTGAGTAGCTTTACTGTAAATTTGTTATGTCGTCTTGGCATTTCATCATGGTTCATATCACAGCATTTTGTGAAATAACCTATAAAGTTAACCGAAGGCTGCTTTTCTTTTTCAGGGAGCTAAATGCAAAGACCAACTTGAAGTTTGTTCATACATCTTTCCATGGTGTTGGACATGACTATGTACAGTTAGCTTTTAAAGCATTTGGCTTTGAGCCTCCCATTCCAGTACCTGAACAGAAGGATCCAGATCCAGATTTTTCTACTGTCAAATGTCCAAATCCTGAAGAAGGGGAATCTGTGCTGGTATTTGTCTTTAGCTTTGTTTTTACAGTAGGGTTTCCACTTGTTTTTGAAATGTTAATGTAATAAAGACAGACCTCCTGAGTGTGTGTGACTTTCAGCTGTGTTAATTCACTTGAAGACTACAGATGAGTTTGCTTACCTGCATATAATTTCTAAATGACCTTTTTTCAGGAGTTATCTCTGAGGCTTGCAGAGAAAGAGAGTGCCAGGGTGGTGGTGGCCACTGATCCTGATGCGGACAGATTGGCAGTGGCTGAACTACAAGAAAAGTAAGAAATGGGACCTTTCATTTTTAGTTTTGTCTAAAGCAAAAGAGAGAGAGAGGAGTGCATCGTGTGATTGTGGGGGATCTAGCTGGTCCAAGCTCTGATGTTGGTTATCACTTTATTCCACCATCCCTAACAATGTGACAGTTGATCCCAGTAAGTTTTTGTTTAAACTGGTAAAATCTTCATCCTTTTTTCTTACTTTTATCTAAATGATCATTTTTAAGGAAGATTAGTTAAACATTTTCACTAAAGATCTGTCATAAAAAGTGATTGTAGACATGTTATTTATGATCGCCATATACTTTTATTGCCATTTGGCACACCCTGTTGAATCAATACAGCGATGAGAAAATGAGCTGGATGCTATTGAACATACCTGAACTTTCAGCATAGTAGTTAACTTTGTTGCAACAGCAGAATCAAATCCCAGCCACCCCTTCACTTGTGCAACCCCACTGAAGACAAAGGGGATGCAAAGGTGTAATTGCATGCAATGTGTGTATTGCCAATACATTTATCATCGCTGATGGGGTCTTTCTGGGTTATCTTGTTTGAAGGGCGAGCAATAGGGACACAACACTTACTTTACTTGTAAATGGCAAATTTGGCCTGGAAGCCACTGAGAAGGTAACAGAGCCCTGTTAGTGTTTTGCTCATGGGGCTACTTTCTGGGGTAGAATGAGATTGTTCACAGAATATGTTGTGCAATTTTTAACTCTTAATGCATGCTCCTGAGAAAGTTGAAATGTTTAACATTGTTTCCATCCTGTTTGCAGTGGTCTTTGGAAGGTGTTCACTGGCAATGAGCTGGCAGCTTTGTTTGGGTGGTGGATGTTTAGGAACTGGAAGGTGAAGAGTTCCAAAGGAGCTGATGTGAAGAGTGTTTACATGCTAGCAACCACAGTTTCCTCTAAAATTTTGAAGGCAATTGCACTTAAAGAAGGATTTCACTTTGAAGTAAGGATGGTTTGTGTGTGTTATAATCCCCAAGTGTTACATTCAGGAAGAATAGAATAGCCTTTGCTGTCATAACTGATTGCCACAGGTTCTGTTGCCTCATTACCTCTCAGCATTCCCCCCGACCCCAATTAAAAGAAAAAAAAAAAGTCAGACACAAATTACTCTTTATGGCTGTGCACAGAGGATTTTTACTCAGGACTACTTTTGTTTACCCATCAGGTCTCATTTGTATACCTTGCAGATTAGCCTGTGCATTGTCTGCTAAACCATGTTGTGCAGACTATAAGGTCTTGTCTGTTGACTGGAGTCAGGAATTTGGATATTGGCTTGCCAATCTGATGTAAGAATTTTTTAGATTTGCCCTCCACCGCAGACTGCAGATATTAAGATCTAAAAGAACTCTGTCTGGAGGCACATCTCAGGACTTGTGGTAATCACACATGCAGTGTAAGCGATACAGTAGCAGCACAATTTTTACTAAAATCAGTAGTGGAATTTCACATAATCAAATGTCTGAGGTGGTGATCACATACAGATTAGACCACGTTGGTCGGTTAGATAAATGCAGTTTGAGTATACCGTTAAAATAAGCCTTGTATAACACCATACTTGCACTGCCTCCTGAGAACTTGGGGAGTTAAAGGACTAGCCTCATTCTGCTGCTGGTGAGAGGTGAGAGAGTATTATAACAGAGGACGTTTTAAAAATTTAAATAATAGTTTGTACTAGTAGAAGAAATCTGTAGAAAATCTGTCTCCATGCTGTTGGCTGTGGGGTGTTATAGGCCTGTTTATTTCACTTTGGCCCAACCTCCCAAAACCAGACTTCAAGACGCTAAGATTTTGAGGGTATGAACATCTGATTGGGGATTAAACTAAGACATCCCTTTTGAATAAGCATGAGATGTCACTTCATAGCCTTGTGGACAAACTCCTAAAATGGGCACCTGTGGTTCAAATGCCAAGACCAACGGTGACCTTTGTCGCTACTGTATGGTAAACAAGATGAGCAGTCTGAGAGGGCCATTGTATTTTTGGCACCCTTGCATACCACACAAGATAAATATTGCATTGTACATTAACACATTGGTACCTTTTTCAGATATCCCTCAAGATAAAGGGCGCATTCTGTGTCAGAATACTAGTTCCTTTTCAGTTATACTTTTATATACAGTAAACTCTTTTTGGTATCCAGCAACCTCAGGGCTGGGAGGTTGTCAGATATGGAAATACTCCAGTTAATCACTGCCCCCGCCCCACATAAGAAAGTTAAACTTCTGCTTTCCCCCAGCCACTGCCCTGTTTACCTTTTGGTGGGAACAGCAGGAGACTGGCCATGTGGTGCAGGGAGCCGCTGGTGGGGCTCATATTGCATGGCAGGGAGAGCCCCTGACTGCTGCACAGCAGCCAACCCCTTTCTGGACACCAAGGACCTGTGAGCGCCCCGGCTGGTGCAGGGAGGAGTTGCCACAGACTTCACAGCAGGACTCGCCTGGCAGCTCTGAGCAGAGAGCTACCAATAAACCCACTCAGCCTGAGGGAGGGCTTGCACAGCACCCCTGGGACTGTCAGGGGCTGGGGGGAAAGGAAAAAGGGAAGCCAATCATGCCAGTTATCCGAGAGTTATGGTTGATCAAATACCATTTGAACAAGAGTTTACTGTACTGTAATGCTAAAGCTAACATGTTAGTGTGTGATCCCTTAGGTCCCTTGCATTACTGCTAAAATAGAATTAAACAGTGAAAGGTTAGAGAAAATAGAAAGGCTTTAGTATAGCCTTACAAGCTACAAATCCTTATAGACTACATTGTGAAGAAATGGAAGGTGCTTTTGTGAGGCAGTGCGATGCCCTCTAGCTTTAAAGTGTTACAAGGTTAATATGGGTCCAGTATCCTGAAAGGGTCTAGTAACTCAAACCTTTGGACTGAAGAGTGGAATCCCATTTTATTTTGTTGGGAGAAGGAGAAGCTGTGGCATATCCAGAGTACATGTGCAAAAACTGTTGCTCTCTTAAATCTAAGACATCAAACCTACTCAGTTGGGTTTAAATTTACTTAAGCGGTATGTGACAGGTTTGGTCATAAAGATCCCCTTGAGACTGCCATTTGATGTGCTGAAAATACCACTGAGCCCACCTGTCTCCCTGCTGGGATGCCCCATCACCCTGTCCTGCTGAGACAGAACCTCTGGTCTGCCCCATTGATGGCAGAGAGTTAGATTCACAGCCCACAGCAGAGCACAACAAACTGAGAGCAGATCAAGTATCATAGAGGTAGCTGAGTTAGTCTGTATCTTCAAAAACAACAAAAGTCTTCTGGCATCTTATTGACTAACAGATATTTTGGAGTGTAAGCTTTTGTGGGCAAAGACCCGCTTCATCTGACATCAGGTGCCACAGGACTTCTTGTTGTTTTTGAGAACAGATTAGTTCTGTGAAGGCTCAGTCATAGCGGCGTGACTCAGCACTCAGATGCACATCCCTAGTGGGCCCAAAATTCCAGATAGATCCATCTCTCTGTGCATAAAGTTTAAACAGTGAGATTTATTTACCTCTTATATCAATGAAAGAGAGAGGTACAGCTGTTGTCATGTCCCCCCTCCCTGTGTAAAGTTATTTGACCTGGGCTTACTAATAAATAAATGTGATTTTTTTTTTATTAGCTATACTAAGTGGGATTTAAGTGATTGCAAGTGATAACAGACAGCTCAAATAAGATACTAGGCAAAATAAAACCAAATGCACCAGCTAAGCCCAATGTGCTAAGAGAAGTTCTTACAAATCATAATTTCTCACCCTAGTTGTTGTTTCAGGTAAAGTCTGTCTCAGGCCAGAGCTGTTCTGACATGGGCCAGCAGCCATTCTGCACTTCATCTTTAGAAAAAGCAGTCACTGTTACTACTCATCTTTAGAGGTTTTGTTGTTTCCAGGTATAACCTCTCCAGGTGGGGAGGCAGTCTGTGAAGCTAGCTCAAGACGAATCATTGTTTGCTTTGCTTTCCTTGTATAGCTTTTTCCTAGGGCAGGAGGTCTTTGTTCAATTTCCTACACCTCTACAGGAAAAGTACAAAATTCAAGATGGATCCCTGCACCAAGTGACATGGTCACGTGTCTTTGTAGGGCCAGCCATCAGCTAGGCTTACAAGAAAAGCAAAACTATTCACAGATCATTGTCTCAAATACTTAGATATTAAGTTCCTTGAGTACCACTAATGGTCCTCACTTAGTATCTCTAGATCAGTAAACAGGTTTGTGCTTCATAAGTCTAACTTCAAATACATGAAGAAATGATGCATTCACACAAATAAAATATACCCATCCAGCAGGTAACTCTCAAATATATATTACATGAAGTATTGTGCATAGAGCAATTCATATTTAAAGCATATTTTCATAAAGAATATCAAATATGCCATCTTACAATACAAGTTGAACCCCTAAAATGTTCCCTGTGTTTCATGATATTGTAGTATTGGAAAAAATAGCCGTTATATCGTGGCCTCTTCATTTTTTTCAGGAAACACTGCCTGGTTTTAAATGGATTGGAAATAGAGTAAAAGATCTCCTGGACAATGGGAAAGAAGTTCTTTTTGCGTTTGAAGAGTCCATTGGTATGTACAGTACTATATTGTACGATATCTTAATGTGGAAAGCTAGGAAACAATATTTTCTCTACTAATGTATTTTGGTTGTGACAAGGAATGCCCAGGATTTGTTTCCCTCTTTGTGTTTTGTTGAACTGGATGTTGTTGTCAACATTAGTAAACAGAATTTCAGGACAGTCAGAAGATCAGTAGCATCTATTATAGAATCGTGAAGACCAGATTGATTTAATGTTTAGCCTTCAATTCACTTTGCTTTGCTTGTTAAGCTTTTTTGCTTACTGAGCCACTTAGTGACTCTACTTTTGACTCTAACTGAAAAGTAATTATCTACTTGCCATATATGTTCAGGTACTGTCATTTAACACTATCCTTTGAAAGAACTTTAAAAATTTGTAGCATCTGACAATTGATTTATCCTTCCAGAACTAACTACCCAATAGTACATTAACCGACTGCCAGCTCAACTAAAGCTGCTTACTGGTGCATCCTTGTCTTAAGTTCCTGTCTCCATTGTAGGATCCACTTTACTTTGTACATCATGGACATAGGAATTTCCATATTGGCTCAGATTAGGGTCCAGCACCAATGCCTCAGAGAGAGGTGCAAGAAGCCAAGTAGAATACAGTTGTAAAGTAGTCTGCTTGTGGCAATAAAATTCTATACTGGGGTAAGACTAAAGACCATCTAGTTCAATATCCTGTCTTCCAACAGTGGCCAATGGCAGGTGATCAGAGGTAATGAACATAACAATGATCCATCTCCTGTCACCCATTCCCAACTTCTGAAAACAGTTTGGGCCATCGTTTCTGCCCCTCCTGGTTAATAACAATTGATGGACCTATCCTCCATGAAAGCACTAGAGAGACAAGGTGTTTGAGATCTTTTATTGGACCGTCTTCTGTTGGTGAAAGACAACTTTCAAGTTACACAGCATTAGACTGAAGAAGAGCTCTGTAGTGCTCTGGGGTTTTGTTGGTTACACTGCCCATCTGCATAGTTCTAGGGCATGTCTCCAAAGATAAGTATCCAAGAGGTAGCTGAGTTAGTCTGTGTCTTCAAAAACAACAAGAAATCCTGTGGCACCTTATTGACTAACAGATATTTTGAAGCATCAGCTTTCATGGGCAAAGACCCGCTTCATCAGATGCATGAGTGTGTTTGGGGGGTGGGGGGGGGTGGTTTCAGAGGAGGATTTGAAGAGGTAGTCTCAGTCAAGGGCAGGGCCAGAGTTCACAGGGCTACATCCACCCTGATTGAATAGACCTTGTGAACTCTGGCCCTCCCCTTGACAGACTCCCTCTTTAAATCCTCCTCTGAACCTCCCCCTGCCCAGCTCATGCATCTGATGAAGCAGGCCTTTGCCCACCGAAGCTTATGCTCCAAAATATCTGTTAGTCTATAACGTGCCACAGGACTTCTTGTTGTTCTCCAAAGATGATAACCATAGCTGTTTTGGGCAGTGTGCTTTCACCTTGTCTCTCTTCATATCCTGTGGCCAACATAACTGCAACATCTCTAACACACTTAAATTTCTGTTAGGTAACTTTCCGTATTTTTAAACTTGAATCTTCTGTAATACCTTCATCTGAGATTGTTTGCGCAGTTCATAAACAGTCTCTTTGACAATCCTTAGAGATGGGTAAGGACTGCATAGGGAGCACTTCAGCTATCGAAATTCATCCACATCTTGAATGGAATATGAGAGCAGATTAGCAACACCTAGAAGCATATCCATTTAGGACAAGAAGTGTGTCCAGTTAAGTGAAATTGGTGATTGTGGAAACAGAGTGCTATTATCCAAATTGGATTGGTACAGGCCTACAATGAACACCCTGAGTCTACATAAAATGTAAAAGGCCTTTGAACAACTGCAAGGAGTCAAGACCTTGATTTTAGATTGTTCCAAGAGACTACACATTTGATAGCACTGCGGTGCATTGGTTTATGATTGATTTTGATGGGGGACTATAATGCTACATAGTAAATCCAGGGCCAAACTCACAGGAGCACAGACATGTACTTCTCAAACCAGTCCTACTTAGTGTGTGGGATCTAAGGGGAATTGTAGCTTAGCATGCTATGACTGTAGGCTTCTATCTACTTGATAAGATTGTCTACGCATCTTTCCACCCCCATAACTCTTAAGCTGGCCAGCTTACTGGGCAGATGGGGATAGCGTATACATAGTGTTGCGAGTTGGATGTATGTTTAGGGCATCTGAAGTTCAACACTTCCCCCAAGTAAAATAACTGGAAATCTGTGGAGTGCACTTTTCTGAACACTAGTCTTGTAATTGTCAGGTTTCATGTGTGGCACATCAGTGTTGGATAAGGATGGCGTGAGTGCAGCTGTGGTTACAGCTGAAATGGCATCTTATTTGGAGACCAAGAATCTAACATTGGCACAGCAACTAACTGAAATATATGAAATGTAAGTTCTGTTTTTAACATGCTCTACTTTCCTTTATAACTTTTTTCAGAGCTTTGCATAAACATAATTTCCTAAGCGATATCAAAATCAGAACAGTATCTGTCACTTGCCAGTAGGATACATTTTCTTGTGCACAAAATAAGTGCAATATAAAACATTTAATATTCTATGAATGTAAATTTGATTAATATACATTAAATGTGTATATATTTAGAAAGCATGAATGCCTGTCAGCTGTGATATAGATAATGTGGTGATTAGGACATACAGAGGAAAGGACAATATAACAACTTAGCTACTAGAATAAATATCAGAGTCCTACTAAAAAGGATGGTGATTTTTAGTTGTCATTTTAAATTAGCTTAATCATACATTTCTACCTAGAACTTTTCTGGAAGGATGTTTAAACAAGCAAGCAAAAATTTGTAACTTCTTATTGAGGTTCATTTTGTGTTGTGTTTTAAGGAGGGAGGCTTAATGAAATATAGAAATCCAGGCAGAATCAAGAGGTGTGTGGGGGACTAAATAAAATTATATATTTAGGATATATTGGGTATTTCCAGAAAATGACAAAGTTTTTAAAATTAACAGCAAACTGTATGAAATTTTAATCCTAAAATTGTGTGTGTCTTTTAAAGTCAACTACTTTAATTATAACTGAGTCTTAACAGCCTTACTAGGGGATGGTTTTAATGAAAAGTATTAGATATAAAATGCCTTGAATTGCTGGAATCACAATTTATAAACTTCTGTCACTTCAACTTTTCATTTCCTTGAGGGCAGATACAGAATTGCATACATGTCATTTTGGAGGATAGTCCTTTAGAATGGTAAAGGACTAGTCAGCTCTGAATTGGAATCTAAAGGGTTCTGTAAGAATAGAGGCTTACCTGGAGTCAGTCCCTACAAATATTGGATTTCTTTTTGCACTGTTAGGCTGTGTGTTGGCTATGATCCTTTGTCTTTTAGTGGTGTTGTACATATATATCTTTTTAAAGTGCTTGGAGTGTAAATTAACTTGATTGATTCCTCATTCCATGCAAAACACAGGGCCTCCATCACTGCTTTCCATCTTTCAGTCTCTTGCTGAAGGCATGACTTCTGTCCATGTCACTTTCAGTTTTTCTTAGTTGTACTTTTCTAAGGCTATGCTACACTGAGAGATTCAAATTTGTTATTAATTTTGTGATGCTTGGTTTTGTAAATTTGAATTTGACTATCCTAACCTCCCCACATGCTCCTCACAAAGTCGACTTACTGCTGTCACACTCAATCAGCAAACACTGACTGTTGCAGCAGTGCATTGTGGGAACCTATTCCACAGTTCCCTTCTCCCTGTAACATTCTGGGTATTTTCACTGCTATTTCACGTTATCTTCCCACATTGCATTGCCCTCATTCCCCTTCTGTGGTAAGCAAATATCCATTTTCCCCAGTCAGAAAGGGGAAAGTAGAGCATCAACAAAGATTGCCAAGTTAACAGAAATCTATCTTCTGTAACTGAATTATCAAGGATTTGATAAAAATCAGCAAGTGTGTGTCTTCTCAACTGGCCAACCACTGACTGTCTTCCCCTGCGCCCCCCACCCCCTGATTGCATCTGATCCCTAAAAATAATACAGGGACAATGAAAAACATGAAGAAAGAGTTGATAGTAAAGTTTTTGAAACAAGAGAGTTGCGGAGGGGAGGGCATTTGGCTTCCTAGTCTATTATACAGCTTCTGTGCCCAGTCTGTATTCTCAGCTGGCCCTCCTCCACCTCTTCCCTGTGTGAAGGGGTCCAAAGTTAAGAGAGAGAGGATAGAAAAGGTTAGGAAAAAAAGATTGTCTTCCCTCTTCAGCGCACAGAAATCGCCAACGTAGGGGATGGCAGCAACGCCCGAAATCTTAGCCACTAAGAGAGACTTCCCCAGCAGTAACTAGCCCCCTGGGTCCTTATTGTGGCAGGGGCATGGGGGGCTTTTGGGGGGGCAGTTTCAGTAGTCCTCCTGTGCAGAAGAAAGGCCCCAGTAATCTTAGCCTGCGGGGGAGACTTCCCCTGAGCAGCAGAAAGGCCCCGAAAGTATTTTTGGTGGAGGGCCAGTTGGAGTATTCCCTCCAGGTGGCAGACAGGCCCTGAAAAATCTTAGCCACCGGGAGGAGTCGTTCCCCCCCCCGCCCCGGCAGCTGCATACCCCCAAAAATCTTTCCTGCCCTTGGACTCTTAACCACACGCAAGCCAGGATATGGTGCTGCCTGGCAGCATGGTCAGCCCCGAACAGCAGGCACATCCTTATATTGGGTCGGGGCTAGCCACATGATGTGGTTGAGTGCGGGAAAGATGCTGACTGCGTGGCACCTATGGGGAGGTTGGGGGCGGGGGACGCGCACAAATGTAAACAACTGAGAAGTTGTTTCTCGGTCTTGTATGCAAACATGACCCCCACAACAACCTTGCTGCCACGTGGTGCGGCAGGGCAGCAGCTGGCGCCAGGCAGTGCATTAAAAACTGAGTGTAGAGACAGAACCACTAACTCTGTGCAGGGGCTGTTTGTAATAGGTAGATTGCGTTCACAGCACTTATAGCAAAGAGAGACATTTCTCAGGCTCTCTTACAAATATGACCCCCCCCCCCCCGCAGCTGCAGGCTTCCTGGTCCTGATTTGAAATTCATGGTCTTTCTCTCTCTCTCTCTCTCTCTCTCTCTCTCTCTCTCTCTCAAGCAGTGTATTCCAGGCGGGGCTTGGTGTCCTCAGTGGGGGGCGGGGGGAGAGTCCTCTGCACTCACCAGAAGCAATGCAGGGAAGAGCAGAATAATGCACCTGCATCCCCCTCCATGCTCCCAACTGTGTTGGTGTGCTTCTCATCACTGAATGTGAGGCAGTCCTGCTCACTCGATGTGTGATGTTTCTGGGAGGGGGTTGTGGAGCAGTCTAGGGGTGCATCACTCCTATTCCTGCCAACACTACTGGTTGGTGTGTAGGGCAGTTGATCTCTGCTGTGGGCACGAGGACTCCACTAGTTGTCCAGAGGCTCTGACCTCTTGCCGCTCCCATCCACAGCATTGAGGGGCACATGCCCCCATGCATTACCCCTGCAAGCTAAGATTTGTCATGTACAGTGGCTCCAAAAAAAGGAATGCTTGAAACCGTTGAAATTTGCAGTTAAATCATAGGGAAACTGGTACATTTTTGTTTCAAGATCGGAAATTTTGGGTTTTTATCAATATTTGTTTCACTACTATTTTTTCCAGATCATCTATATAATTTGAAAATAAATTTGCTGCCTTTGCTTTGTCCTGTGGATTGTGGCAGGACTAACTCAACAGAGCAAAGAGCAGGATTGGAGACCCAAATACTCAGGAGACAGGTTGGGAAGAGGTGTAGGGGTGGAAAGGGAGAAGTAAGAGGTGGAACAAGAGTGGGGCCTGAAGCTGAGCTGGGATTGAGCACCCCTAGGGAAAACTAGAAGCCGTCTTGGGGTCTGCGAAAATGTTTAAAAGAAAATGTGGTCCTTGGATTGCAAAAGTTTGAGAATCTGTTTTAGTAGAAGGTGAGGAAGGGTCGGTGCGCCGAGAATTAAACTGTTCTGTAGGTCCAGAACGAAGCAGTTACAGGTGCTGGGCATTCAAGGAAGAACTGAGAGAGCTTATGAATCAGACCAGGGATAGCAATGTGGAGACAGGCATTGGATCTGTTCTACACTCCAAGCACAATTTTCCAAGTTCCAGATGGGGATCCTATGTTTTTGGGGGCATGAATTTCTAGTTCTTATCTGGATTCAGTCCATGTCTGTGACTGGATGGTTACTATACATAATTGCCCTAGTAACAGAGAGGAAGCCGTGCTAGTCTATACACTATCAAAACAAAAAGCAGTCAAGTAGCACTTTAAAGACTAGCAAAATAGTTTATTAGGTGAGCTTTTGTGGGACAGACCCACTTCTTCAGACCATAGCCAGACCAGAACACTCATATCTGGCTATGGTCTGAAGAAGTGGGTCTGTTCCACGAAAGCTCACCTAATAAACTATTTTGCTAGTCTTTAAAGTGCTACTTGACTGCTTTTTGTTTTGATAATTGCCCTACTGTCCCTCCCTTGAGGGTCAATTGGTGAAGTTCAGTGGTTTTGGGTCTGCAAGCAGGCTGAGTTGCTCATGCATCATTTTGTGTCATGCAGGCTATATTTTGAAAGCAGAAGGCCTCAAATATTCAGCATCGTAAACTAGTGTTCTGAAAAATGTAATGAAATGTGCTAGAAAGATCTAGTGTCCGCGTAAAACTGCACACATGCTTGTGAATGTGGAGAAGCATGGTCACTAAATAATTGATTATTCTGTAGACTTAGTGTCTGGAAGACTGTGACTCTTGAAATTAAAATAATAATTTTCCTTATAGGTATGGCTATCACATTTCAAAGACCTCTTATTTCTTGTGCTATGACCCCTCTACTATCAAAAAGATATTTGAAAAGATTCGGAACTTTGATTCCCCAAAATCTTATCCAAAGTCTTGTGGCGCATATAGTATATTACATGTACGGGATGTTACCACTGGCTATGATAGCAGCCAACTTAACAAGAAATCGGTGAGTTACACAATACTTTAAGAAGAATTTTAATTTTATAGCTGACATGTTAACCCTTTTTTCTGAGCCTGTGAATGAGCATATAAAGTTAATTTAATGATGCAGAAGGATGTCATACATACAGTATTTGGCATACTAATGTGGGGCTCATCTACACTTTAAAAACAACCAAACAAAAAAAAAAACAGTGGCATAGATGTAGCACTTCAGTATAGACACTAACTACGCTGACAGGAGGGGTTCTCTCATCAGTGGAGATAATTTACCTTCCTGCAAACCAGGAGCTATCTCGATGGGAAAAATGGTTATCGGTATATTTTCATGAAAATAATTGATGCAGATAATTAAATCCATCGAGTTAGTCTCTCATATACCCTTTCTACATAAATACTAAGCTAAAACAACTTTAAACAATGTTCACAATACTGCAAATAGCTATTAGCATTAGCCAGAAGGTCACGAGCCCAAAGTGCTATCTTGATTACTATGTAACTGAACCATGTTTGGTGATGTGGGAACAAGTGTCCACTCTATGAAGTTTTTCAGCTATGTCCCTATGAAACTTTTAAAATTAAATACCTATAAATAAAACACAAGTAACAAAATTTAATGCCAAGTTTGCACTGAAGGTGTTGATTAAGGGAAGCACATTTAAGTTTTGGAAAAAGGCTTAGTAACTTTAATGTAATTAACAGAGCCTGTGATTTATAGTGTCAGCA